>NC_090270.1:99046813-101446813 GCF_040414725.1 Anabrus simplex | reverse complement strand
GTAGGCGAAATGTAATGTAAAATGTTAAAAATGCACCCAAATTTCACCCTATTCAAAATTTGAACTCAATTTACCCCCTTAATATGGGAGATACGAGGAAATGGTTTAGAAACAAACATGTAGAGCGATAAATGAGGCGTCTGATGGCGCAAACCGTTTCTTAATATCATACACCGTTTAGGAGATATGAATCTCGAAGTGGAAGTCTGCACTTTTCAACGTGCTCATGCTTATCCGTCATCTATATATATAAAAGCAAGTCGGGCTGGAGCGATGTATATATAAATATTTAAAAATGAAAAAAGACGTGAATTAATGAGGCACTTCCAGAAATCTCAGAAATTTGAAACTTGGTACGAGGGAAACTAATGACTCCAGGATCCCTAGAAAAATCGGAAATTCTCAAAATTCCCTGAAGGGGGCACGCTGGGGGGGCTCAAATTTTGGGCTCAGTATAAGAACACAGTCGTATAGTATATCCAAAACGATAACCTATAGGTTTCGTGGGCTTAAAAATTGTCGGGAATTTCCTCATTTTTATCCCCCATCCCCCCAAATCAAGATGGCGGCACAACCTGCGAGACGAGGTAGACAATTGAAATTTGGTGAAATTATAGCTTTTGGTCTCTAACCGACGGGAAAATTCCAAGATGTTCAAATTTTTCACTTTTTACCCCCAAGGATATCGAAATATGTAGGCAATTTTAATGACTGTGCAGACATTCCTTTTGAGCTATTTTTTGGCTAAACGGTAAGTCGTATCACAAAACGGATGGCACAATGTCCCTTCAATTCGGAGTGATCTACAACTTTGCTCCTGTGACATTTTGTCGTATCTCTCTCCCTTATACGTTAAATTAGGCCGTATTTCTGGATTGTTCGTAAATTTGGTGATTTTTACAAGTATATTTTATTGTTTGACACACTTATAAGAATGATAGGATCATCACGTTGTGTGCGCACTTTGGCACGATTAAGGGACATATGTGTACCAAATTTCATGATTCTAGCTTATACATAAGTAGGCAAAATGTAATGTAAAATGTTAAAAATGCACCCAAATTTCACCCTATTCAAAATTTGAACTCAATTTACCCCCTTAATATGGGAGATACGAGGAAATGGTTTAGAAACGAACATGTAGAGAGATAAATGAGGCGTCTGATGGCGCAAACCGTTTCTTAATATCATACACCGTTTAGGAGATATGAATCTCGAAGTGGAAGTCTGCACTTTTCAACGTGCTCATGCTTATCCGTCCTCTATATATATAAAAGCAAGTCGGGCTGGAGCGATGTATATATAAATATTTAAAAATGAAAAAAGACGTGAATTAATGAGGCACTTCCAGAAATCTCAGAAATTTGAAACTTGGTACGAGGGAAACTAATGACCCCAGGATCCCTAGAAAAATCGGAAAGTCTCAAAATTCCCTGAAGGGGGCACGCTGGGGGGGCTCAAATTTTGGGCTCAGTATAAGAACACAGTCGTATAGTATATCCAAAACGATAACCTATAGGTTTCGTGGGCTTAAAAATTGTCGGGAATTTCCTCATTTTTATTCCCCATCCCCCCAAATCAAGATGGCGGCACAACCTGCGAGACGAGGCAGACAATTGAAATTTGGTGAAATTATAGCTTTTGGTCTCTAACCGACGGGAAAATTCCAAGATGTTCAAATTTTTCACTTTTTACCCCCAAGGATATCGAAATATGTAGGCAATTTTAATGACTGTGCAGACATTCCTTTTGAGCTATTTTTTGGCTAAACGGTAAGTCGTATCACAAAACGGATGGCACAATGTCCCTTCAATTCGGAGTGATCTACAACTTTGCTCCTGTGACATTTTGTCGTATCTCTCTCCCTTATACGTTAAATTTGGCCGTATTTCTGGATTGTTCGTAAATTTGGTGATTTTTACAAGTATATTTTATTGTTTGACAAACTTATAAGAATGATAGGATCATCACGTTGTGTGCGCACTTTGGCACGATTAAGGGACATATGTGTACCAAATTTCATGATTCTAGCTTATACATAAGTAGGCAAAATGTAATGTAAAATGTTAAAAATGCACCCAAATTTCACCCTATTCAAAATTTGAATTCAATTTACCCCCTTAATATGGGAGATACGAGGAAATGGTTTAGAAACGAACATGTAGAGCGATAAATGAGGCGTCTGATGGCGCAAACCGTTTCTTAATATCATACACCGTTTAGGAGATATGAATCTCGAAGTGGAAGTCTGCACTTTTCAACGTGCTCATGCTTATCCGTCATCTATCTATATATATAAAAGCAAGTCGGGCTGGAGCGATGTATATATAAATATTTAAAAATGAAAAAAGACGTGAATGAATGAGGCACTTCCAGAAATCTCAGAAATTTGAAACTTGGTACGAGGGAAACTGATGACCCCAGGATCCCTAGAAAAATCGGAAATTCTCAAAATTCCCTGAAGGGGGCACGCTGGGGGGGCTCAAATTTTGGGCTCAGTATAAGAACACAGTCGTATAGTATATCCAAAACGATAACCTATAGGTTTCGTGGGCTTAAAAATTTTCGGGAATTTCCTCATTTTTATCCCCCATCCCCCCAAATCAAGATGGCGGCACAACCTGCGAGACGAGGTAGACAATTGAAATTTGGTGAAATTATAGCTTTTGGTCTCTAACCGACGGGAAAGTTCCAAGATGTTCAAATTTTTCACTTTTTACCCCCAAGGATATCGAAATATGGAGGCAATTTTAATGACTGTGCAGACATTCCTTTTGAGCTATTTTTTGGCTAAACGGTAAGTCGTATCACAAAAGGGATGGCACAATGTCCCTTCAATTCGGAGTGATCTACAACTTTGGTCCTGTGACATTTTGTCGTATCTCTCTGCCTTATACGTTAAATTTGGCCGTATTTCTGGATTGTTCGTAAATTTGGTGATTTTTACAAGTATATTTTATTGTTTGACACACTTATAAGAATGATAGGATCATCACGTTGTGTGCGCACATTGGCACGATTAAGGGACATATGTGTACCAAATTTCATGATTCTAGCTTATACATAAGTAGGCAAAATGTAATGTAAAATGTTAAAAATGCACCCAAATTTCACCCTATTCAAAATTTGAACTCAATTTACCCTCTTAATATGGGAGATACGAGGAAATGGTTTAGATACAAACATGTAGAGCGATAAATGAGGCGTCTGATGGCGCAAACCGTTTCTTAATACCATAAACCGTTTAGGAGATATGAATCTCGAAGTGGAAGTCTGCACTTTTCAACGTGCTCATGCTTATCCGTCATCTATATATATAAAAGCAAGTCGGGCTGGAGCGATGTATATATAAATATTTAAAAATGAAAAAAGACGTGAATTAATGAGGCACTTCCAGAAATCTCAGAAATTTGAAACTTGGTACGAGGGAAACTGATGACCCCAGGATCCCTAGAAAAATCGGAAATTCTCAAAATTCCCTGAAGGGGGCACGCTGGGGGGCTCAAATTTTGGGCTCAGTATAAGAACACAGTCGTATAGTATATCCAAAACGATAACCTATAGGTTTCGTGGGCTTAAAAATTTTCGGGAATTTCCTCATTTTTATCCCCCATCCCCCCAAATCAAGATGGCGGCACAACCTGCGAGACGAGGTAGACAATTGAAATTTGGTGAAATTATAGCTTTTGGTCTCTAACCGACGGGAAAATTCCAAGATGTTCAAATTTTTCACTTTTTACCCCCAAGGATATCGAAATATGGAGGCAATTTTAATGACTGTGCAGACATTCCTTTTGAGCTATTTTTTGGCTAAACGGTAAGTCGTATCACAAAACGGATGGCACAATGTCCCTTCAATTCGGAGTGATCTACAACTTTGGTCCTGTGACATTTTGTCGTATCTCTCTCCCTTATACGTTAAATTTGGCCGTATTTCTGGATTGTTCGTAAATTTGGTGATTTTTACAAGTATATTTTATTGTTTGACACACTTATAAGAATGATAGGATCATCACGTTGTGTGCGCACATTGGCACGATTAAGGGACATATGTGTACCAAATTTCATGATTCTAGCTTATACATAAGTAGGCAAAATGTAATGTAAAATGTTAAAAATGCACCCAAATTTCACCCTATTCAAAATTGGAACTCAATTTACCCCCTTAATATGGGAGATACGAGGAAATGGTTTAGGTACAAACATGTAGAGCGATAAATGAGGCGTCTGATGGCGCAAACCGTTTCTTAATATCATAAACCGTTTAGGAGATATGAATCTCGAAGTGGAAGTCTGCACTTTTCAACGTGCTCATGCTTATCCGTCCTCTATATATATAAAAGCAAGTCGTGCTGGAGCGATGTATATATAAATATTTAAAAATGAAAAAAGACGTGAATTAATGAGGCACTTCCAGAAATCTCAGAAATTTGAAACTTGGTACGAGGGAAACTGATGACCCCAGGATCCCTAGAAAAATCGGAAATTCTCAAAATTCCCTGAAGGGGGCACGCTGGGGGGGCTCAAATTTTGGGCTCAGTATAAGAACACAGTCGTATAGTATATCCAAAACGATAACCTATAGGTTTCGTGGGCTTAAAAATTTTCGGGAATTTCCTCATTTTTATCCCCCATCCCCCCAAATCAAGATGGCGGCACAACCTGCGAGACGAGGTAGACAATTGAAATTTGGTGAAATTATAGCTTTTGGTCTCTAACCGACGGGGAAATTCCAAGATGTTCAAATTTTTCACTTTTTACCCCCAAGGATATCGAAATATGGAGGCAATTTTAATGACTGTGCAGATATTCCTTTTGAGCTATTTTTTGGCTAAACGGTAAGTCGTATCACAAAACGGATGGCACAATGTCCTTTCAATTCGGAGTGATCTACAACTTTGGTCCTGTGACATTTTGTCGTATCTCTCTCTCTTATACGTTAAATTTGGCCGTATTTCTGGATTGTTCGTAAATTTGGTGATTTTTACAAGTATATTTTATTGTTTGACACACTTACAAGAATGATAGGATCATCACGTTGTGTGCGCACATTGGCACGATTAAGGGACATATGTGTACCAAATTTCATGATTCTAGCTTATACATAAGTAGGCAAAATGTAATGTAAAATGTTAAAAATGCACCCAAATTTCACCCTATTCAAAATTTGAACTCAATTTACCCCCTTAATATGGGAGATACGAGGAAATGGTTTAGATACAAACATGTAGAGCGATAAATGAGGCGTCTGATGGCGCAAACCGTTTCTTAATATCATAAACCGTTTAGGAGATATGAATCTCGAAGTGGAAGTCTGCACTGTTCAATGTGCTCATGCTTATCCGTCATCTATATAAATAAAATCGTAACGACCGTGTGTCTGTACATTGATTATTTTGGCGAAATTTCGGTACAGTTATCCGTTTCAGGTGTAAAAATGACCATCTGCATCATTTTTAGCTTTAGTGTCTGTTTGTCTGTTTGTTTGTCTGTTTGTCTGTCCTTCTATAACTTGAAAACTACTGGATATATTTCCACCAAACTTCATATTTGGAATCCACCTGTCCTTGGGTAGGTTTTAGCGCAAACTGTGTGTCTGTACACTGATTATTTTGGCGAAATTTCCGTACAGTTATCCGTTTCAGGTGTAATAATGACCATCTGCATCACTTTTAGCTTTGGTGTCTGTTTGTCTGTTAGTCTCTTTGTCTGTTTGTCTGTCCTTCTATAACTTGAAAACTACTAAATATATATTTCCACCAAACTTCTTATTTAGAATCCACCTCTCCTTGGGTAGGTTTTAGCGCAAATATCGTTTCTAAAACCCTGAACTGGGTGGGGATTTTTACGAAACCGAAACCGTGATTTTGCACTCCCTCAAAGTATACACAACCGAACTTAATGGAAATCAACCTGCCTTAATGAAAATTAATTTTTAAACCTTTTTTTCTCATGTGCATCATTTCGATAACAGGATTTAGTAAGGGAGATATTAACGGACCGTTTTTCGGTACAAATCCCAGCGGACTTAACGCAAGAGCGGGTGCGTGTAAAGCGTACTTCTTACAACTTGAAAACTAACAAGATATTTGAACCAAATTTTATATATAGCATCCATCTGTCCAAGGGTAGGTTTCCTTGGTGTCTGTTAGTTAGTTAGTTTGTTTGTTTCTTTGTTTGTTTGTTTGTTTGGTCTGTTTGTCTTTCTCTAACTTGAAAACTACTGGATATATTTCCACCAAACTTCATATTTAGAATCCACCTATCCTTTGGGGAGGTTTTAGGGCAAATATTGTTTCTAAATCCCTGAACTAATTGGGGGTTTATACGAAACCGAAACCGTGATTTTGCACTCCCTCAAAATACACACAACCAAACTTAATGGAAATCTACCTGCCTTAATGGAAATTAATTTCTAAACCTTTTCTTCTCATGTGCATCATTTCAATCACTTACAGGAAAGATAGTATGATCAAACTCTACACGAACATTGGCCCACCCAGTACCCATATGTGAGCCAAATGCTATGTCACATAATTATCCGAAAAGTAATGCAATGTAAGATAATCTCACACAAATTTCAACCTATTCAACGTTTCTGATTCAATCTGACCCACGAATAGATTAGATGCGAGAAAATATCATAGGACCAGCCATTTAGATCGCTAAATACTGCGCCTTACGGTACAATCCTTTGTCGATATGACGTACCGTTTAGCAGCAGTTAATCTGTAAATGAAGGTCTGCAATATTGTAAACATTCATATACTTTCGTATGTCCATCTGTATATATTCATTGATGTCGATTTGTAGCGATCGAGAAAGGATGTGTCTGCTATTGTAATCAGTACTCCCTACACCGACTTTGACTGCTGGCAGTAGGAATGGGGTCCTTCTCCAACTCCTGTGTAACTGGCATTAGTAAGGAGGGCCTACCATTTTAATGAATAATTCACTTTTCCATTTGTCTTGCAGAAGGCAAGGGATCATGCAGTTTTGTTCGAAAGTCCCCTACTCTATTGTGTTTGGCTCTAGGCCAGGGTGCCCGCCATTATAAACAAATGTTCCAATATAAAATTTGACTAGCATTAGGCATAGTGGCCTGCTATTTTCATGGAAACTCACTAATTCCGTGTGACTGGCAGTAAGCTGGCTAGCAGCAGTAAAAAGGGACTGTCATTATAATGATAACTGCACAACTCAATTTTGACTGGTGGTAGGGAAGTTGCCTGGTATTATAATAAAAACTCCTCAACTGTAACCTGTCTGAAAGTAGGAAATGGGTCTGCCATTGTAACTAAAACTCCCCAAATCGATTGTGATCGCGCAGTAGGCATTGGGGCCTGCAATTATAATGTAAACTTGCCAACTCGATTGTGAATGACAGTAGGCAAGTGAGCCTGGCGTTATCATCACAACTCCGCAACCCTCACTTTACATTGGAAACAACGTATGTGGACCTCCCCATGCTATTTCTCGGATAAGGCTAAGAGACATGCAATTTTAAAACAATCTCATTTGCTGCACGCACAGTATTTACGTCGATATCCGTATACAATGTAGAATACCGTAGCGAAGCACGGGTACATTTGCTAGTCTATATATATAAAAGCAAGTCGGGCTGGAGCGATGTATATATAAATATTTAAAAATGAAAAAAGACGTGAATTAATGAGGCACTTCCAGAAATCTCAGAAATTTGAAACTTGGTACGAGGGAAACTAATGACTCCAGGATCCCTAGAAAAATCGGAAATTCTCAAAATTCCCTGAAGGGGGCACGCTGGGGGGGCTCAAATTTTGGGCTCAGTATAAGAACACAGTCGTATAGTATATCCAAAACGATAACCTATAGGTTTCGTGGGCTTAAAAATTGTCGGGAATTTCCTCATTTTTATCCCCCATCCCCCCAAATCAAGATGGCGGCACAACCTGCGAGACGAGGTAGACAATTGAAATTTGGTGAAATTATAGCTTTTGGTCTCTAACCGACGGGAAAATTCCAAGATGTTCAAATTTTTCACTTTTTACCCCCAAGGATATCGAAATATGTAGGCAATTTTAATGACTGTGCAGACATTCCTTTTGAGCTATTTTTTGGCTAAACGGTAAGTCGTATCACAAAACGGATGGCACAATGTCCCTTCAATTCGGAGTGATCTACAACTTTGCTCCTGTGACATTTTGTCGTATCTCTCTCCCTTATACGTTAAATTAGGCCGTATTTCTGGATTGTTCGTAAATTTGGTGATTTTTACAAGTATATTTTATTGTTTGACACACTTATAAGAATGATAGGATCATCACGTTGTGTGCGCACTTTGGCACGATTAAGGGACATATGTGTACCAAATTTCATGATTCTAGCTTATACATAAGTAGGCTAAATGTAATGTAAAATGTTAAAAATGCACCCAAATTTCACCCTATTCAAAATTTGAACTCAATTTACCCCCTTAATATGGGAGATACGAGGAAATGGTTTAGAAACGAACATGTAGAGCGATAAATGAGGCGTCTGATGGCGCAAACCGTTTCTTAATATCATACACCGTTTAGGAGATATGAATCTCGAAGTGGAAGTCTGCACTTTTCAACGTGCTCATGCTTATCCGTCATCTATCTATCTATATATATAAAAGCAAGTCGGGCTGGAGCGATGTATATATAAATATTTAAAAATGAAAAAAGACGTGAATTAATGAGGCACTTCCAGAAATCTCAGAAATTTGAAACTTGGTACGAGGGAAACTAATGACCCCAGGATCCCTAGAAAAATCGGGAAGTCTCAAAATTCCCTGAAGGGGGCACGCTGGGGGGGCTCAAATTTTGGGCTCAGTATAAGAACACAGTCGTATAGTATATCCAAAACGATAACCTATAGGTTTCGTGGGCTTAAAAATTGTCGGGAATTTCCTCATTTTTATTCCCCATCCCCCCAAATCAAGATGGCGGCACAACCTGCGAGACGAGGCAGACAATTGAAATTTGGTGAAATTATAGCTTTTGGTCTCTAACCGACGGGAAAATTCCAAGATGTTCAAATTTTTCACTTTTTACCCCCAAGGATATCGAAATATGTAGGCAATTTTAATGACTGTGCAGACATTCCTTTTGAGCTATTTTTTGGCTAAACGGTAAGTCGTATCACAAAACGGATGGCACAATGTCCCTTCAATTCGGAGTGATCTACAACTTTGCTCCTGTGACATTTTGTCGTATCTCTCTCCCTTATACGTTAAATTTGGCCGTATTTCTGGATTGTTCGTAAATTTGGTGATTTTTACAAGTATATTTTATTGTTTGACACACTTATAAGAATGATAGGATCATCACGTTGTGTGCGCACTTTGGCACGATTAAGGGACATATGTGTACCAAATTTCATGATTCTAGCTTATACATAAGTAGGCAAAATGTAATGTAAAATGTTAAAAATGCACCCAAATTTCACCCTATTCAAAATTTGAACTCAATTTACCCCCTTAATATGGGAGATTCGAGGAAATGGTTTAGAAACAAACATGTAGAGCGATAAATGAGGCGTCTGATGGCGCAAACCGTTTCTTAATATCATACACCGTTTAGGAGATATGAATCTCGAAGTGGAAGTCTGCACTTTTCAACGTGCTCATGCTTATCCGTCATCTATCTATATATATAAAAGCAAGTCGGGCTGGAGCGATGTATATATAAATATTTAAAAATGAAAAAAGACGTGAATTAATGAGGCACTTCCAGAAATCTCAGAAATTTGAAACTTGGTACGAGGGAAACTAATGACTCCAGGATCCCTAGAAAAATCGGAAATTCTCAAAATTCCCTGAAGGGGGCACGCTGGGGGGGCTCAAATTTTGGGCTCAGTATAAGAACACAGTCGTATAGTATATCCAAAACGATAACCTATAGGTTTCGTGGGCTTAAAAATTGTCGGGAATTTCCTCATTTTTATCCCCCATCCCCCCAAATCAAGATGGCGGCACAACCTGCGAGACGAGGTAGACAATTGAAATTTGGTGAAATTATAGCTTTTGGTCTCTAACCGACGGGAAAATTCCAAGATGTTCAAATTTTTCACTTTTTACCCCCAAGGATATCGAAATATGTAGGCAATTTTAATGACTGTGCAGACATTCCTTTTGAGCTATTTTTTGGCTAAACGGTAAGTCGTATCACAAAACGGATGGCACAATGTCCCTTCAATTCGGAGTGATCTACAACTTTGCTCCTGTGACATTTTGTCGTATCTCTCTCCCTTATACGTTAAATTAGGCCGTATTTCTGGATTGTTCGTAAATTTGGTGATTTTTACAAGTATATTTTATTGTTTGACACACTTATAAGAATGATAGGATCATCACGTTGTGTGCGCACCTTGGCACGATTAAGGGACATATGTGTACCAAATTTCATGATTCTAGCTTATACATAAGTAGGCAAAATGTAATGTAAAATGTTAAAAATGCACCCAAATTTCACCCTATTCAAAATTTGAACTCAATTTACCCCCTTAATATGGGAGATACGAGGAAATGGTTTAGAAACGAACATGTAGAGCGATAAATGAGGCGTCTGATGGCGCAAACCGTTTCTTAATATCATACACCGTTTAGGAGATATGAATCTCGAAGTGGAAGTCTGCACTTTTCAACGTGCTCATGCTTATCCGTCATCTATCTATCTATATATATAAAAGCAAGTCGGGCTGGAGCGATGTATATATAAATATTTAAAAATGAAAAAAGACGTGAATTAATGAGGCACTTCCAGAAATCTCAGAAATTTGAAACTTGGTACGAGGGAAACTAATGACCCCAGGATCCCTAGAAAAATCGGGAAGTCTCAAAATTCCCTGAAGGGGGCACGCTGGGGGGGCTCAAATTTTGGGCTCAGTATAAGAACACAGTCGTATAGTATATCCAAAACGATAACCTATAGGTTTCGTGGGCTTAAAAATTGTCGGGAATTTCCTCATTTTTATTCCCCATCCCCCCAAATCAAGATGGCGGCACAACCTGCGAGACGAGGCAGACAATTGAAATTTGGTGAAATTATAGCTTTTGGTCTCTAACCGACGGGAAAATTCCAAGATGTTCAAATTTTTCACTTTTTACCCCCAAGGATATCGAAATATGTAGGCAATTTTAATGACTGTGCAGACATTCCTTTTGAGCTATTTTTTGGCTAAACGGTAAGTCGTATCACAAAACGGATGGCACAATGTCCCTTCAATTCGGAGTGATCTACAACTTTGCTCCTGTGACATTTTGTCGTATCTCTCTCCCTTATACGTTAAATTTGGCCGTATTTCTGGATTGTTCGTAAATTTGGTGATTTTTACAAGTATATTTTATTGTTTGACACACTTATAAGAATGATAGGATCATCACGTTGTGTGCGCACTTTGGCACGATTAAGGGACATATGTGTACCAAATTTCATGATTCTAGCTTATACATAAGTAGGCAAAATGTAATGTAAAATGTTAAAAATGCACCCAAATTTCACCCTATTCAAAATTTGAACTCAATTTACCCCCTTAATATGGGAGATACGAGGAAATGGTTTAGAAACAAACATGTAGAGCGATAAATGAGGCGTCTGATGGCGCAAACCGTTTCTTAATATCATACACCGTTTAGGAGATATGAATCTCGAAGTGGAAGTCTGCACTTTTCAACGTGCTCATGCTTATCCGTCATCTATCTATATATATAAAAGCAAGTCGGGCTGGAGCGATGTATATATAAATATTTAAAAATGAAAAAAGACGTGAATTAATGAGGCACTTCCAGAAATCTCAGAAATTTGAAACTTGGTACGAGGGAAACTAATGACTCCAGGATCCCTAGAAAAATCGGAAATTCTCAAAATTCCCTGAAGGGGGCACGCTGGGGGGGCTCAAATTTTGGGCTCAGTATAAGAACACAGTCGTATAGTATATCCAAAACGATAACCTATAGGTTTCGTGGGCTTAAAAATTGTCGGGAATTTCCTCATTTTTATCCCCCATCCCCCCAAATCAAGATGGCGGCACAACCTGCGAGACGAGGTAGACAATTGAAATTTGGTGAAATTATAGCTTTTGGTCTCTAACCGACGGGAAAATTCCAAGATGTTCAAATTTTTCACTTTTTACCCCCAAGGATATCGAAATATGTAGGCAATTTTAATGACTGTGCAGACATTCCTTTTGAGCTATTTTTTGGCTAAACGGTAAGTCGTATCACAAAACGGATGGCACAATGTCCCTTCAATTCGGAGTGATCTACAACTTTGCTCCTGTGACATTTTGTCGTATCTCTCTCCCTTATACGTTAAATTAGGCCGTATTTCTGGATTGTTCGTAAATTTGGTGATTTTTACAAGTATATTTTATTGTTTGACACACTTATAAGAATGATAGGATCATCACGTTGTGTGCGCACCTTGGCACGATTAAGGGACATATGTGTACCAAATTTCATGATTCTAGCTTATACATAAGTAGGCAAAATGTAATGTAAAATGTTAAAAATGCACCCAAATTTCACCCTATTCAAAATTTGAACTCAATTTACCCCCTTAATATGGGAGATACGAGGAAATGGTTTAGAAACGAACATGTAGAGCGATAAATGAGGCGTCTGATGGCGCAAACCGTTTCTTAATATCATACACCGTTTAGGAGATATGAATCTCGAAGTGGAAGTCTGCACTTTTCAACGTGCTCATGCTTATCCGTCATCTATCTATCTATATATATAAAAGCAAGTCGGGCTGGAGCGATGTATATATAAATATTTAAAAATGAAAAAAGACGTGAATTAATGAGGCACTTCCAGAAATCTCAGAAATTTGAAACTTGGTAGGAGGGAAACTAATGACCCCAGGATCCCTAGAAAAATCGGAAAGTCTCAAAATTCCCTGAAGGGGGCACGCTGGGGGGGCTCAAATTTTGGGCTCAGTATAAGAACACAGTCGTATAGTATATCCAAAACGATAACCTATAGGTTTCGTGGGCTTAAAAATTGTCGGGAATTTCCTCATTTTTATTCCCCATCCCCCCAAATCAAGATGGCGGCACAACCTGCGAGACGAGGCAGACAATTGAAATTTGGTGAAATTATAGCTTTTGGTCTCTAACCGACGGGAAAATTCCAAGATGTTCAAATTTTTCACTTTTTACCCCCAAGGATATCGAAATATGTAGGCAATTTTAATGACTGTGCAGACATTCCTTTTGAGCTATTTTTTGGCTAAACGGTAAGTCGTATCACAAAACGGATGGCACAATGTCCCTTCAATTCGGAGTGATCTACAACTTTGCTCCTGTGACATTTTGTCGTATCTCTCTCCCTTATACGTTAAATTTGGCCGTATTTCTGGATTGTTCGTAAATTTGGTGATTTTTACAAGTATATTTTATTGTTTGACACACTTATAAGAATGATAGGATCATCACGTTGTGTGCGCACTTTGGCACGATTAAGGGACATATGTGTACCAAATTTCATGATTCTAGCTTATACATAAGTAGGCAAAATGTAATGTAAAATGTTAAAAATGCACCCAAATTTCACCCTATTCAAAATTTGAACTCAATTTACCCCCTTAATATGGGAGATACGAGGAAATGGTTTAGAAACAAACATGTAGAGCGATAAATGAGGCGTCTGATGGCGCAAACCGTTTCTTAATATCATACACCGTTTAGGAGATATGAATCTCGAAGTGGAAGTCTGCACTTTTCAACGTGCTCATGCTTATCCGTCATCTATCTATATATATAAAAGCAAGTCGGGCTGGAGCGATGTATATATAAATATTTAAAAATGAAAAAAGACGTGAATTAATGAGGCACTTCCAGAAATCTCAGAAATTTGAAACTTGGTACGAGGGAAACTAATGACTCCAGGAACCCTAGAAAAATCGGAAATTCTCAAAATTCCCTGAAGGGGGCACGCTGGGGGGCTCAAATTTTGGGCTCAGTATAAGAACACAGTCGTATAGTATATCCAAAACGATAACCTATAGGTTTCGTGGGCTTAAAAATTGTCGGGAATTTCCTCATTTTTATCCCCCATCCCCCCAAATCAAGATGGCGGCACAACCTGCGAGACGAGGTAGACAATTGAAATTTGGTGAAATTATAGCTTTTGGTCTCTAACCGACGGGAAAATTCCAAGGTGTTCAAATTTTTCACTTTTTACCCCCAAGGATATCGAAATATGTAGGCAATTTTAATGACTGTGCAGACATTCCTTTTGAGCTATTTTTTGGCTAAACGGTAAGTCGTATCACAAAACGGATGGCACAATGTCCCTTCAATTCGGAGTGATCTACAACTTTGCTCCTGTGACATTTTGTCGTATCTCTCTCCCTTATACGTTAAATTAGGCCGTATTTCTGGATTGTTCGTAAATTTGGTGATTTTTACAAGTAAATTTCAATGTTTGACACACTTATAAGAATGATAGGATGATCGCGTTAGGTGTGCACATTGGCACGATTAAGGGACATATGTGTACCAAATTTCATGATTCTAGCTTATACATAAGTAGGCAAAATGTAATGTAAAATGTTAAAAATGCACCCAAATTTCACCCTATTCAACATTTGAACTCAATTTACCCCCTTAATATGGGAGATACGAGGATATGGTTTAGAAACAAACATTTAGAGCGATAAATGAGGCGTCTGATGGCGCAAACCGTTTCTTAATATCATAAACCGTTTAGGAGATATGAATCTCGAAGTGGAAATCTGCACTTTTCAACGTGCTCATGCTTATCCGTCATCTATCTATCTATATATATAAAAGCAAGTCGGGCTGGAGCGATGTATATATAAATATTTAAAAATGAAAAAAGACGTGAATTAATGAGGCACTTCCAGAAATCTCAGAAATTTGAAACTTGGTACGAGGGAAACTAATGACCCCAGGATCCCTAGAAAAATCGGAAAGTCTCAAAATTCCCTGAAGGGGGCACGCTGGGGGGGCTCAAATTTTGGGCTCAGTATAAGAACACAGTCGTATAGTATATCCAAAACGATAACCTATAGGTTTCGTGGGCTTAAAAATTGTCGGGAATTTCCTCATTTTTATTCCCCATCCCCCCAAATCAAGATGGCGGCACAACCTGCGAGACGAGGCAGACAATTGAAATTTGGTGAAATTATAGCTTTTGGTCTCTAACCGACGGGAAAATTCCAAGATGTTCAAATTTTTCACTTTTTACCCCCAAGGATATCGAAATATGTAGGCAATTTTAATGACTGTGCAGACATTCCTTTTGAGCTATTTTTTGGCTAAACGGTAAGTCGTATCACAAAACGGATGGCACAATGTCCCTTCAATTCGGAGTGATCTACAACTTTGCTCCTGTGACATTTTGTCGTATCTCTCTCCCTTATACGTTAAATTTGGCCGTATTTCTGGATTGTTCGTAAATTTGGTGATTTTTACAAGTATATTTTATTGTTTGACACACTTATAAGAATGATAGGATCATCACGTTGTGTGCGCACTTTGGCACGATTAAGGGACATATGTGTACCAAATTTCATGATTCTAGCTTATACATAAGTAGGCAAAATGTAATGTAAAATGTTAAAAATGCACCCAAATTTCACCCTATTCAAAATTTGAACTCAATTTACCCCCTTAATATGGGAGATACGAGGAAATGGTTTAGAAACAAACATGTAGAGCGATAAATGAGGCGTCTGATGGCGCAAACCGTTTCTTAATATCATACACCGTTTAGGAGATATGAATCTCGAAGTGGAAGTCTGCACTTTTCAACGTGCTCATGCTTATCCGTCATCTATCTATATATATAAAAGCAAGTCGGGCTGGAGCGATGTATATATAAATATTTAAAAATGAAAAAAGACGTGAATTAATGAGGCACTTCCAGAAATCTCAGAAATTTGAAACTTGGTACGAGGGAAACTAATGACTCCAGGAACCCTAGAAAAATCGGAAATTCTCAAAATTCCCTGAAGGGGGCACGCTGGGGGGCTCAAATTTTGGGCTCAGTATAAGAACACAGTCGTATAGTATATCCAAAACGATAACCTATAGGTTTCGTGGGCTTAAAAATTGTCGGGAATTTCCTCATTTTTATCCCCCATCCCCCCAAATCAAGATGGCGGCACAACCTGCGAGACGAGGTAGACAATTGAAATTTGGTGAAATTATAGCTTTTGGTCTCTAACCGACGGGAAAATTCCAAGGTGTTCAAATTTTTCACTTTTTACCCCCAAGGATATCGAAATATGTAGGCAATTTTAATGACTGTGCAGACATTCCTTTTGAGCTATTTTTTGGCTAAACGGTAAGTCGTATCACAAAACGGATGGCACAATGTCCCTTCAATTCGGAGTGATCTACAACTTTGCTCCTGTGACATTTTGTCGTATCTCTCTCCCTTATACGTTAAATTAGGCCGTATTTCTGGATTGTTCGTAAATTTGGTGATTTTTACAAGTAAATTTCAATGTTTGACACACTTATAAGAATGATAGGATGATCGCGTTAGGTGTGCACATTGGCACGATTAAGGGACATATGTGTACCAAATTTCATGATTCTAGCTTATACATAAGTAGGCAAAATGTAATGTAAAATGTTAAAAATGCACCCAAATTTCACCCTATTCAACATTTGAACTCAATTTACCCCCTTAATATGGGAGATACGAGGATATGGTTTAGAAACAAACATTTAGAGCGATAAATGAGGCGTCTGATGGCGCAAACCGTTTCTTAATATCATAAACCGTTTAGGAGATATGAATCTCGAAGTGGAAATCTGCACTTTTCAACGTGCTCATGCTTATCCGTCATCTATCTATCTATATATATAAAAGCAAGTCGGGCTGGAGCGATGTATATATAAATATTTAAAAATGAAAAAAGACGTGAATTAATGAGGCACTTCCAGAAATCTCAGAAATTTGAAACTTGGTACGAGGGAAACTAATGACCCCAGGATCCCTAGAAAAATCGGAAAGTCTCAAAATTCCCTGAAGGGGGCACGCTGGGGGGGCTCAAATTTTGGGCTCAGTATAAGAACACAGTCGTATAGTATATCCAAAACGATAACCTATAGGTTTCGTGGGCTTAAAAATTGTCGGGAATTTCCTCATTTTTATTCCCCATCCCCCCAAATCAAGATGGCGGCACAACCTGCGAGACGAGGCAGACAATTGAAATTTGGTGAAATTATAGCTTTTGGTCTCTAACCGACGGGAAAATTCCAAGATGTTCAAATTTTTCACTTTTTACCCCCAAGGATATCGAAATATGTAGGCAATTTTAATGACTGTGCAGACATTCCTTTTGAGCTATTTTTTGGCTAAACGGTAAGTCGTATCACAAAACGGATGGCACAATGTCCCTTCAATTCGGAGTGATCTACAACTTTGCTCCTGTGACATTTTGTCGTATCTCTCTCCCTTATACGTTAAATTTGGCCGTATTTCTGGATTGTTCGTAAATTTGGTGATTTTTACAAGTATATTTTATTGTTTGACACACTTATAAGAATGATAGGATCATCACGTTGTGTGCGCACTTTGGCACGATTAAGGGACATATGTGTACCAAATTTCATGATTCTAGCTTATACATAAGTAGGCAAAATGTAATGTAAAATGTTAAAAATGCACCCAAATTTCACCCTATTCAAAATTTGAACTCAATTTACCCCCTTAATATGGGAGATACGAGGAAATGGTTTAGAAACAAACATGTAGAGCGATAAATGAGGCGTCTGATGGCGCAAACCGTTTCTTAATATCATACACCGTTTAGGAGATATGAATCTCGAAGTGGAAGTCTGCACTTTTCAACGTGCTCATGCTTATCCGTCATCTATCTATATATATAAAAGCAAGTCGGGCTGGAGCGATGTATATATAAATATTTAAAAATGAAAAAAGACGTGAATTAATGAGGCACTTCCAGAAATCTCAGAAATTTGAAACTTGGTACGAGGGAAACTAATGACTCCAGGAACCCTAGAAAAATCGGAAATTCTCAAAATTCCCTGAAGGGGGCACGCTGGGGGGCTCAAATTTTGGGCTCAGTATAAGAACACAGTCGTATAGTATATCCAAAACGATAACCTATAGGTTTCGTGGGCTTAAAAATTGTCGGGAATTTCCTCATTTTTATCCCCCATCCCCCCAAATCAAGATGGCGGCACAACCTGCGAGACGAGGTAGACAATTGAAATTTGGTGAAATTATAGCTTTTGGTCTCTAACCGACGGGAAAATTCCAAGATGTTCAAATTTTTCACTTTTTACCCCCAAGGATATCGAAATATGTAGGCAATTTTAATGACTGTGCAGACATTCCTTTTGAGCTATTTTTTGGCTAAACGGTAAGTCGTATCACAAAACGGATGGCACAATGTCCCTTCAATTCGGAGTGATCTACAACTTTGCTCCTGTGACATTTTGTCGTATCTCTCTCCCTTATACGTTAAATTAGGCCGTATTTCTGGATTGTTCGTAAATTTGGTGATTTTTACAAGTAAATTTCAATGTTTGACACACTTATAAGAATGATAGGATGATCGCGTTAGGTGTGCACATTGGCACGATTAAGGGACATATGTGTACCAAATTTCATGATTCTAGCTTATACATAAGTAGGCAAAATGTAATGTAAAATGTTAAAAATGCACCCAAATTTCACCCTATTCAACATTTGAACTCAATTTACCCCCTTAATATGGGAGATACGAGGATATGGTTTAGAAACAAACATTTAGAGCGATAAATGAGGCGTCTGATGGCGCAAACCGTTTCTTAATATCATAAACCGTTTAGGAGATATGAATCTCGAAGTGGAAATCTGCACTTTTCAACGTGCTCATGCTTATCCGTCATCTATCTATCTATATATATAAAAGCAAGTCGGGCTGGAGCGATGTATATATAAATATTTAAAAATGAAAAAAGACGTGAATTAATGAGGCACTTCCAGAAATCTCAGAAATTTGAAACTTGGTACGAGGGAAACTAATGACCCCAGGATCCCTAGAAAAATCGGAAAGTCTCAAAATTCCCTGAAGGGGGCACGCTGGGGGGGCTCAAATTTTGGGCTCAGTATAAGAACACAGTCGTATAGTATATCCAAAACGATAACCTATAGGTTTCGTGGGCTTAAAAATTGTCGGGAATTTCCTCATTTTTATTCCCCATCCCCCCAAATCAAAATGGCGGCACAACCTGCGAGACGAGGCAGACAATTGAAATTTGGTGAAATTATAGCTTTTGGTCTCTAACCGACGGGAAAATTCCAAGATGTTCAAATTTTTCACTTTTTACCCCCAAGGATATCGAAATATGTAGGCAATTTTAATGACTGTGCAGACATTCCTTTTGAGCTATTTTTTGGCTAAACGGTAAGTCGTATCACAAAACGGATGGCACAATGTCCCTTCAATTCGGAGTGATCTACAACTTTGCTCCTGTGACATTTTGTCGTATCTCTCTCCCTTATACGTTAAATTAGGCCGTATTTCTGGATTGTTCGTAAATTTGGTGATTTTTACAAGTATATTTTATTGTTTGACACACTTATAAGAATGATAGGATCATCACGTTGTGTGCGCACTTTGGCACGATTAAGGGACATATGTGTACCAAATTTCATGATTCTAGCTTATACATAAGTAGGCAAAATGTAATGTAAAATGTTAAAAATGCACCCAAATTTCACCCTATTCAAAATTTGAACTCAATTTACCCCCTTAATATGGGAGATACGAGGAAATGGTTTAGAAACAAACATGTAGAGCGATAAATGAGGCGTCTGATGGCGCAAACCGTTTCTTAATATCATACACCGTTTAGGAGATATGAATCTCGAAGTGGAAGTCTGCACTTTTCAACGTGCTCATGCTTATCCGTCATCTATCTATATATATAAAAGCAAGTCGGGCTGGAGCGATGTATATATAAATATTTAAAAATGAAAAAAGACGTGAATTAATGAGGCACTTCCAGAAATCTCAGAAATTTGAAACTTGGTACGAGGGAAACTAATGACTCCAGGATCCCTAGAAAAATCGGAAATTCTCAAAATTCCCTGAAGGGGGCACGCTGGGGGGGCTCAAATTTTGGGCTCAGTATAAGAACACAGTCGTATAGTATATCCAAAACGATAACCTATAGGTTTCGTGGGCTTAAAAATTGTCGGGAATTTCCTCATTTTTATCCCCCATCCCCCCAAATCAAGATGGCGGCACAACCTGCGAGACGAGGTAGACAATTGAAATTTGGTGAAATTATAGCTTTTGGTCTCTAACCGACGGGAAAATTCCAAGATGTTCAAATTTTTCACTTTTTACCCCCAAGGATATCGAAATATGTAGGCAATTTTAATGACTGTGCAGACATTCCTTTTGAGCTATTTTTTGGCTAAACGGTAAGTCGTATCACAAAACGGATGGCACAATGTCCCTTCAATTCGGAGTGATCTACAACTTTGCTCCTGTGACATTTTGTCGTATCTCTCTCCCTTATACGTTAAATTAGGCCGTATTTCTGGATTGTTCGTAAATTTGGTGATTTTTACAAGTATATTTTATTGTTTGACACACTTATAAGAATGATAGGATCATCACGTTGTGTGCGCACTTTGGCACGATTAAGGGACATATGTGTACCAAATTTCATGATTCTAGCTTATACATAAGTAGGCAAAATGTAATGTAAAATGTTAAAAATGCACCCAAATTTCACCCTATTCAAAATTTGAACTCAATGTACCCCCTTAATATGGGAGATACGAGGAAATGGTTTAGAAACGAACATGTAGAGCGATAAATGAGGCGTCTGATGGCGCAAACCGTTTCTTAATATCATACACCGTTTAGGAGATATGAATCTCGAAGTGGAAGTCTGCACTTTTCAACGTGCTCATGCTTATCCGTCATCTATCTATCTATATATATAAAAGCAAGTCGGGCTGGAGCGATGTATATATAAATATTTAAAAATGAAAAAAGACGTGAATTAATGAGGCACTTCCAGAAATCTCAGAAATTTGAAACTTGGTACGAGGGAAACTAATGACCCCAGGATCCCTAGAAAAATCGGAAATTCTCAAAATTCCCTTAAGGGGGCACGCTGGGGGGGCTCAAATTTTGGGCTCAGTATAAGAACACAGTCGTATAGTATATCCAAAACGATAACCTATAGGTTTCGTGGGCTTAAAAATTGTCGGGAATTTCCTCATTTTTATTCCCCATCCCCCCAAATCAAGATGGCGGCACAACCTGCGAGACGAGGCAGACAATTGAAATTTGGTGAAATTATAGCTTTTGGTCTCTAACCGACGGGAAAATTCCAAGATGTTCAAATTTTTCACTTTTTACCCCCAAGGATATCGAAATATGTAGGCAATTTTAATGACTGTGCAGACATTCCTTTTGAGCTATTTTTTGGCTAAACGGTAAGTCGTATCACAAAACGGATGGCACAATGTCCCTTCAATTCGGAGTGATCTACAACTTTGCTCCTGTGACATTTTGTCGTATCTCTCTCCCTTATACGTTAAATTTGGCCGTATTTCTGGATTGTTCGTAAATTTGGTGATTTTTACAAGTATATTTTATTGTTTGACACACTTATAAGAATGATAGGATCATCACGTTGTGTGCGCACTTTGGCACGATTAAGGGACATATGTGTACTTAATTTCATGATTCTAGCTTATACATAAGTAGGCAAAATGTAATGTAAAATGTTAAAAATGCACCCAAATTTCACCCTATTCAAAATTTGAACTCAATTTACCCCCTTAATATGGGAGATACGAGGAAATGGTTTAGAAACAAACATGTAGAGCGATAAATGAGGCGTCTGATGGCGTAAACCGTTTCTTAATATCATACACCGTTTAGGAGATATGAATCTCGAAGTGGAAGTCTGCACTTTTCAACGTGCTCATGCTTATCCGTCATCTATCTATATATATAAAAGCAAGTCGGGCTGGAGCGATGTATATATAAATATTTAAAAATGAAAAAAGACGTGAATTAATGAGGCACTTCCAGAAATCTCAGAAATTTGAAACTTGGTACGAGGGAAACTAATGACTCCAGGATCCCTAGAAAAATCGGAAATTCTCAAAATTCCCTGAAGGGGGCACGCTGGGGGGGCTCAAATTTTGGGCTCAGTATAAGAACACAGTCGTATAGTATATCCAAAACGATAACCTATAGGTTTCGTGGGCTTAAAAATTGTCAGGAATTTCCTCATTTTTATCCCCCATCCCCCCAAATCAAGATGGCGGCACAACCTGCGAGACGAGGTAGACAATTGAAATTTGGTGAAATTATAGCTTTTGGTCTCTAACCGACGGGAAAATTCCAAGATGTTCAAATTTTTCACTTTTTACCCCCAAGGATATCGAAATATGTAGGCAATTTTAATGACTGTGCAGACATTCCTTTTGAGCTATTTTTTGGCTAAACGGTAAGTCGTATCACAAAACGGATGGCACAATGTCTCTTCAATTCGGAGTGATCTACAACTTTGCTCCTGTGACATTGTCGTATCTCTCTCCCTTATACGTTAAATTAGGCCGTATTTCTGGATTGTTCGTAAATTTGGTGATTTTTACAAGTATATTTTATTGTTTGACACACTTATAAGAATGATAGGATCATCACGTTGTGTGCGCACTTTGGCACGATTAAGGGACATATGTGTACCAAATTTCATGATTCTAGCTTATACATAAGTAGGCAAAATGTAATGTAAAATGTTAAAAATGCACCCAAATTTCACCCTATTCAAAATTTGAACTCAATTTACCCCCTTAATATGGGAGATACGAGGAAATGGTTTAGAAACGAACATGTAGAGCAATAAATGAGGCGTCTGATGGCGCAAACCGTTTCTTAATATCATACACCGTTTAGGAGATATGAATCTCGAAGTGGAAGTCTGCACTTTTCAACGTGCTCATGCTTATCCGTCATCTATATATATAAAAGCAAGTCGTGCTGGAGCGATGTATATATAAATATTTAAAAATGAAAAAAGACGTGAATTAATGAGGCACTTCCAGAAATCTCAGAAATTTGAAACTTGGTACGAGGGAAACTAATGACCCCAGGATCCCTAGAAAAATCGGAAAGTCTCAAAATTCCCTGAAGGGGGCACGCTGGTGGGGCTCAAATTTTGGGCTCAGTATAAGAACACAGTCGTATAGTATATCCAAAACGATAACCTATAGGTTTCGTGGGCTTAAAAATTGTCGGGATTTTCCTCATTTTTATTCCCCATCCCCCCAAATCAAGATGGCGGCACAACCTGCGAGACGAGGCAGACAATTGAAATTTGGTGAAATTATAGCTTTTGGTCTCTAACCGACGGGAAAATTCCAAGATGTTCAAATTTTTCACTTTTTACCCCCAAGGATATCGAAATATGTAGGCAATTTTAATGACTGTGCAGACATTCCTTTTGAGCTATTTTTTGGCTAAACGGTAAGTCGTATCACAAAACGGATGGCACAATGTCCCTTCAATTCGGAGTGATCTACAACTTTGCTCCTGTGACATTTTGTCGTATCTCTCTCCCTTATACGTTAAATTAGGCCGTATTTCTGGATTGTTCGTAAATTTGGTGATTTTTACAAGTAAATTTCAATGTTTGACACACTTATAAGAATGATAGGATGATCGCGTTAGGTGTGCACATTGGCACGATTAAGGGACATATGTGTACCAAATTTCATGATTCTAGCTTATACATAAGTAGGCAAAATGTAATGTAAAATGTTAAAAATGCACCCAAATTTCACCCTATTCAACATTTGAACTCAATTTACCCCCTTAATATGGGAGATACGAGGATATGGTTTAGAAACAAACATTTAGAGCGATAAATGAGGCGTCTGATGGCGCAAACCGTTTCTTAATATCATAAACCGTTTAGGAGATATGAATCTCGAAGTGGAAATCTGCACTTTTCAACGTGCTCATGCTTATCCGTCATCTATCTATCTATATATATAAAAGCAAGTCGGGCTGGAGCGATGTATATATAAATATTTAAAAATGAAAAAAGACGTGAATTAATGAGGCACTTCCAGAAATCTCAGAAATTTGAAACTTGGTACGAGGGAAACTAATGACCCCAGGATCCCTAGAAAAATCGGAAAGTCTCAAAATTCCCTGAAGGGGGCACGCTGGGGGGGCTCAAATTTTGGGCTCAGTATAAGAACACAGTCGTATAGTATATCCAAAACGATAACCTATAGGTTTCGTGGGCTTAAAAATTGTCGGGAATTTCCTCATTTTTATTCCCCATCCCCCCAAATCAAGATGGCGGCACAACCTGCGAGACGAGGCAGACAATTGAAATTTGGTGAAATTATAGCTTTTGGTCTCTAACCGACGGGAAAATTCCAAGATGTTCAAATTTTTCACTTTTTACCCCCAAGGATATCGAAATATGTAGGCAATTTTAATGACTGTGCAGACATTCCTTTTGAGCTATTTTTTGGCTAAACGGTAAGTCGTATCACAAAACGGATGGCACAATGTCCCTTCAATTCGGAGTGATCTACAACTTTGCTCCTGTGACATTTTGTCGTATCTCTCTCCCTTATACGTTAAATTTGGCCGTATTTCTGGATTGTTCGTAAATTTGGTGATTTTTACAAGTATATTTTATTGTTTGACACACTTATAAGAATGATAGGATCATCACGTTGTGTGCGCACTTTGGCACGATTAAGGGACATATGTGTACCAAATTTCATGATTCTAGCTTATACATAAGTAGGCAAAATGTAATGTAAAATGTTAAAAATGCACCCAAATTTCACCCTATTCAAAATTTGAACTCAATTTACCCCCTTAATATGGGAGATACGAGGAAATGGTTTAGAAACAAACATGTAGAGCGATAAATGAGGCGTCTGATGGCGCAAACCGTTTCTTAATATCATACACCGTTTAGGAGATATGAATCTCGAAGTGGAAGTCTGCACTTTTCAACGTGCTCATGCTTATCCGTCATCTATCTATATATATAAAAGCAAGTCGGGCTGGAGCGATGTATATATAAATATTTAAAAATGAAAAAAGACGTGAATTAATGAGGCACTTCCAGAAATCTCAGAAATTTGAAACTTGGTACGAGGGAAACTAATGACTCCAGGATCCCTAGAAAAATCGGAAATTCTCAAAATTCCCTGAAGGGGGCACGCTGGGGGGGCTCAAATTTTGGGCTCAGTATAAGAACACAGTCGTATAGTATATCCAAAACGATAACCTATAGGTTTCGTGGGCTTAAAAATTGTCGGGAATTTCCTCATTTTTATCCCCCATCCCCCCAAATCAAGATGGCGGCACAACCTGCGAGACGAGGTAGACAATTGAAATTTGGTGAAATTATAGCTTTTGGTCTCTAACCGACGGGAAAATTCCAAGATGTTCAAATTTTTCACTTTTTACCCCCAAGGATATCGAAATATGTAGGCAATTTTAATGACTGTGCAGACATTCCTTTTGAGCTATTTTTTGGCTAAACGGTAAGTCGTATCACAAAACGGATGGCACAATGTCCCTTCAATTCGGAGTGATCTACAACTTTGCTCCTGTGACATTTTGTCGTATCTCTCTCCCTTATACGTTAAATTAGGCCGTATTTCTGGATTGTTCGTAAATTTGGTGATTTTTACAAGTATATTTTATTGTTTGACACACTTATAAGAATGATAGGATCATCACGTTGTGTGCGCACTTTGGCACGATTAAGGGACATATGTGTACCAAATTTCATGATTCTAGCTTATACATAAGTAGGCAAAATGTAATGTAAAATGTTAAAAATGCACCCAAATTTCACCCTATTCAAAATTTGAACTCAATGTACCCCCTTAATATGGGAGATACGAGGAAATGGTTTAGAAACGAACATGTAGAGCGATAAATGAGGCGTCTGATGGCGCAAACCGTTTCTTAATATCATACACCGTTTAGGAGATATGAATCTCGAAGTGGAAGTCTGCACTTTTCAACGTGCTCATGCTTATCCGTCATCTATCTATCTATATATATAAAAGCAAGTCGGGCTGGAGCGATGTATATATAAATATTTAAAAATGAAAAAAGACGTGAATTAATGAGGCACTTCCAGAAATCTCAGAAATTTGAAACTTGGTACGAGGGAAACTAATGACCCCAGGATCCCTAGAAAAATCGGAAATTCTCAAAATTCCCTTAAGGGGGCACGCTGGGGGGGCTCAAATTTTGGGCTCAGTATAAGAACACAGTCGTATAGTATATCCAAAACGATAACCTATAGGTTTCGTGGGCTTAAAAATTGTCGGGAATTTCCTCATTTTTATTCCCCATCCCCCCAAATCAAGATGGCGGCACAACCTGCGAGACGAGGCAGACAATTGAAATTTGGTGAAATTATAGCTTTTGGTCTCTAACCGACGGGAAAATTCCAAGATGTTCAAATTTTTCACTTTTTACCCCCAAGGATATCGAAATATGTAGGCAATTTTAATGACTGTGCAGACATTCCTTTTGAGCTATTTTTTGGCTAAACGGTAAGTCGTATCACAAAACGGATGGCACAATGTCCCTTCAATTCGGAGTGATCTACAACTTTGCTCCTGTGACATTTTGTCGTATCTCTCTCCCTTATACGTTAAATTTGGCCGTATTTCTGGATTGTTCGTAAATTTGGTGATTTTTACAAGTATATTTTATTGTTTGACACACTTATAAGAATGATAGGATCATCACGTTGTGTGCGCACTTTGGCACGATTAAGGGACATATGTGTACTTAATTTCATGATTCTAGCTTATACATAAGTAGGCAAAATGTAATGTAAAATGTTAAAAATGCACCCAAATTTCACCCTATTCAAAATTTGAACTCAATTTACCCCCTTAATATGGGAGATACGAGGAAATGGTTTAGAAACAAACATGTAGAGCGATAAATGAGGCGTCTGATGGCGTAAACCGTTTCTTAATATCATACACCGTTTAGGAGATATGAATCTCGAAGTGGAAGTCTGCACTTTTCAACGTGCTCATGCTTATCCGTCATCTATCTATATATATAAAAGCAAGTCGGGCTGGAGCGATGTATATATAAATATTTAAAAATGAAAAAAGACGTGAATTAATGAGGCACTTCCAGAAATCTCAGAAATTTGAAACTTGGTACGAGGGAAACTAATGACTCCAGGATCCCTAGAAAAATCGGAAATTCTCAAAATTCCCTGAAGGGGGCACGCTGGGGGGGCTCAAATTTTGGGCTCAGTATAAGAACACAGTCGTATAGTATATCCAAAACGATAACCTATAGGTTTCGTGGGCTTAAAAATTGTCGGGAATTTCCTCATTTTTATCCCCCATCCCCCCAAATCAAGATGGCGGCACAACCTGCGAGACGAGGTAGACAATTGAAATTTGGTGAAATTATAGCTTTTGGTCTCTAACCGACGGGAAAATTCCAAGATGTTCAAATTTTTCACTTTTTACCCCCAAGGATATCGAAATATGTAGGCAATTTTAATGACTGTGCAGACATTCCTTTTGAGCTATTTTTTGGCTAAACGGTAAGTCGTATCACAAAACGGATGGCACAATGTCTCTTCAATTCGGAGTGATCTACAACTTTGCTCCTGTGACATTGTCGTATCTCTCTCCCTTATACGTTAAATTAGGCCGTATTTCTGGATTGTTCGTAAATTTGGTGATTTTTACAAGTATATTTTATTGTTTGACACACTTATAAGAATGATAGGATCATCACGTTGTGTGCGCACTTTGGCACGATTAAGGGACATATGTGTACCAAATTTCATGATTCTAGCTTATACATAAGTAGGCATAATGTAATGTAAAATGTTAAAAATGCACCCAAATTTCACCCTATTCAAAATTTGAACTCAATTTACCCCCTTAATATGGGAGATACGAGGAAATGGTTTAGAAACGAACATGTAGAGCAATAAATGAGGCGTCTGATGGCGCAAACCGTTTCTTAATATCATACACCGTTTAGGAGATATGAATCTCGAAGTGGAAGTCTGCACTTTTCAACGTGCTCATGCTTATCCGTCATCTATATATATAAAAGCAAGTCGTGCTGGAGCGATGTATATATAAATATTTAAAAATGAAAAAAGACGTGAATTAATGAGGCACTTCCAGAAATCTCAGAAATTTGAAACTTGGTACGAGGGAAACTAATGACCCCAGGATCCCTAGAAAAATCGGAAAGTCTCAAAATTCCCTGAAGGGGGCACGCTGGTGGGGCTCAAATTTTGGGCTCAGTATAAGAACACAGTCGTATAGTATATCCAAAACGATAACCTATAGGTTTCGTGGGCTTAAAAATTGTCGGGATTTTCCTCATTTTTATTCCCCATCCCCCCAAATCAAGATGGCGGCACAACCTGCGAGACGAGGCAGACAATTGAAATTTGGTGAAATTATAGCTTTTGGTCTCTAACCGACGGGAAAATTCCAAGATGTTCAAATTTTTCACTTTTTACCCCCAAGGATATCGAAATATGTAGGCAATTTTAATGACTGTGCAGACATTCCTTTTGAGCTATTTTTTGGCTAAACGGTAAGTCGTATCACAAAACGGATGGCACAATGTCCCTTCAATTCGGAGTGATCTACAACTTTGCTCCTGTGACATTTTGTCGTATCTCTCTCCCTTATACGTTAAATTTGGCCGTATTTCTGGATTGTTCGTAAATTTGGTGATTTTTACAAGTATATTTTATTGTTTGACACACTTATAAGAATGATAGGATCATCACGTTGTGTGCGCACTTTGGCACGATTAAGGGACATATGTGTACCAAATTTCATGATTCTAGCTTATACATAAGTAGGCAAAATGTAATGTAAAATGTTAAAAATGCACCCAAATTTCACCCTATTCAAAATTTGAATTCAATTTACCCCCTTAATATGGGAGATACGAGGAAATGGTTTAGAAACGAACATGTAGAGCGATAAATGAGGCGTCTGATGGCGCAAACCGTTTCTTAATATCATACACCGTTTAGGAGATATGAATCTCGAAGTGGAAGTCTGCACTTTTCAACGTGCTCATGCTTATCCGTCATCTATCTATATATATAAAAGCAAGTCGGGCTGGAGCGATGTATATATAAATATTTAAAAATGAAAAAAGACGTGAATTAATGAGGCACTTCCAGAAATCTCAGAAATTTGAAACTTGGTACGAGGGAAACTGATGACCCCAGGATCCCTAGAAAAATCGGAAATTCTCAAAATTCCCTGAAGGGGGCACGCTGGGGGGGCTCAAATTTTGGGCTCAGTATAAGAACACAGTCGTATAGTATATCCAAAACGATAACCTATAGGTTTCGTGGGCTTAAAAATTTTCGGGAATTTCCTCATTTTTATCCCCCATCCCCCCAAATCAAGATGGCGGCACAACCTGCGAGACGAGGTAGACAATTGAAATTTGGTGAAATTATAGCTTTTGGTCTCTAACCGACGGGGAAATTCCAAGATGTTCAAATTTTTCACTTTTTACCCCCAAGGATATCGAAATATGGAGGCAATTTTAATGACTGTGCAGATATTCCTTTTGAGCTATTTTTTGGCTAAACGGTAAGTCGTATCACAAAACGGATGGCACAATGTCCTTTCAATTCGGAGTGATCTACAACTTTGGTCCTGTGACATTTTGTCGTATCTCTCTCTCTTATACGTTAAATTTGGCCGTATTTCTGGATTGTTCGTAAATTTGGTGATTTTTACAAGTATATTTTATTGTTTGACACACTTATAAGAATGATAGGATCATCACGTTGTGTGCGCACATTGGCACGATTAAGGGACATATGTGTACCAAATTTCATGATTCTAGCTTATACATAAGTAGGCAAAATGTAATGTAAAATGTTAAAAATGCACCCAAATTTCACCCTATTCAAAATTTGAACTCAATTTACCCCCTTAATATGGGAGATACGAGGAAATGGTTTAGATACAAACATGTAGAGCGATAAATGAGGCGTCTGATGGCGCAAACCGTTTCTTAATATCATAAACCGTTTAGGAGATATGAATCTCGAAGTGGAAGTCTGCACTGTTCAATGTGCTCATGCTTATCCGTCATCTATATAAATAAAATCGTAACGACCGTGTGTCTGTACATTGATTATTTTGGCGAAATTTCGGTACAGTTATCCGTTTCAGGTGTAAAAATGACCATCTGCATCATTTTTAGCTTTAGTGTCTGTTTGTCTGTTTGTTTGTCTGTTTGTCTGTCCTTCTATAACTTGAAAACTACTGGATATATTTCCACCAAACTTCATATTTGGAATCCACCTGTCCTTGGGTAGGTTTTAGCGCAAACTGTGTGTCTGTACACTGATTATTTTGGCGAAATTTCCGTACAGTTATCCGTTTCAGGTGTAATAATGACCATCTGCATCACTTTTAGCTTTGGTGTCTGTTTGTCTGTTAGTCTCTTTGTCTGTTTGTCTGTCCTTCTATAACTTGAAAACTACTAAATATATATTTCCACCAAACTTCTTATTTAGAATCCACCTCTCCTTGGGTAGGTTTTAGCGCAAATATCGTTTCTAAATCCCTGAACTGGGTGGGGATTTTTACGAAACCGAAACCGTGATTTTGCACTCCCTCAAAGTATACACAACCGAACTTAATGGAAATCAACCTGCCTTAATGAAAATTAATTTTTAAACCTTTTTTTCTCATGTGCATCATTTCGATAACAGGATTTAGTAAGGGAGATATTAACGGACCGTTTTTCGGTACAAATCCCAGCGGACTTAACGCAAGAGCGGGTGCGTGTAAAGCGTACTTCTTACAACTTGAAAACTAACAAGATATTTGAACCAAATTTTATATATAGCATCCATCTGTCCAAGGGTAGGTTTCCTTGGTGTCTGTTAGTTAGTTAGTTTGTTTGTTTCTTTGTTTGTTTGTTTGTTTGGTCTGTTTGTCTTTCTCTAACTTGAAAACTACTGGATATATTTCCACCAAACTTCATATTTAGAATCCACCTATCCTTTGGGGAGGTTTTAGGGCAAATATTGTTTCTAAATCCCTGAACTAATTGGGGGTTTATACGAAACCGAAACCGTGATTTTGCACTCCCTCAAAATACACACAACCAAACTTAATGGAAATCTACCTGCCTTAATGGAAATTAATTTCTAAACCTTTTCTTCTCATGTGCATCATTTCAATCACTTACAGGAAAGATAGTATGATCAAACTCTACACGAACATTGGCCCACCCAGTACCCATATGTGAGCCAAATGCTATGTCACATAATTATCCGAAAAGTAATGCAATGTAAGATAATCTCACACAAATTTCAACCTATTCAACGTTTCTGATTCAATCTGACCCACGAATAGATTAGATGCGAGAAAATATCATAGGACCAGCCATTTAGATCGCTAAATACTGCGCCTTACGGTACAATCCTTTGTCGATATGACGTACCGTTTAGCAGCAGTTAATCTGTAAATGAAGGTCTGCAATATTGTAAACATTCATATACTTTCGTATGTCCATCTGTATATATTCATTGATGTCGATTTGTAGCGATCGAGAAAGGATGTGTCTGCTATTGTAATCAGTACTCCCTACACCGACTTTGACTGCTGGCAGTAGGAATGGGGTCCTTCTCCAACTCCTGTGTAACTGGCATTAGTAAGGAGGGCCTACCATTTTAATGAATAATTCACTTTTCCATTTGTCTTGCAGAAGGCAAGGGATCATGCAGTTTTGTTCGAAAGTCCCCTACTCTATTGTGTTTGGCTCTAGGCCAGGGTGCCCGCCATTATAAACAAATGTTCCAATATAAAATTTGACTAGCATTAGGCATAGTGGCCTGCTATTTTCATGGAAACTCACTAATTCCGTGTGACTGGCAGTAAGCTGGCTAGCAGCAGTAAAAAGGGACTGTCATTATAATGATAACTGCACAACTCAATTTTGACTGGTGGTAGGGAAGTTGCCTGGTATTATAATAAAAACTCCTCAACTGTAACCTGTCTGAAAGTAGGAAATGGGTCTGCCATTGTAACTAAAACTCCCCAAATCGATTGTGATCGCGCAGTAGGCATTGGGGCCTGCAATTATAATGTAAACTTGCCAACTCGATTGTGAATGACAGTAGGCAAGTGAGCCTGGCGTTATCATCACAACTCCGCAACCCTCACTTTACATTGGAAACAACGTATGTGGACCTCCCCATGCTATTTCTCGGATAAGGCTAAGAGACATGCAATTTTAAAACAATCTCATTTGCTGCACGCACAGTATTTACGTCGATATCCGTATACAATGTAGAATACCGTAGCGAAGCACGGGTACATTTGCTAGTCTATATATATAAAAGCAAGTCGGGCTGGAGCGATGTATATATAAATATTTAAAAATGAAAAAAGACGTGAATTAATGAGGCACTTCCAGAAATCTCAGAAATTTGAAACTTGGTACGAGGGAAACTAATGACTCCAGGATCCCTAGAAAAATCGGAAATTCTCAAAATTCCCTGAAGGGGGCACGCTGGGGGGGCTCAAATTTTGGGCTCAGTATAAGAACACAGTCGTATAGTATATCCAAAACGATAACCTATAGGTTTCGTGGGCTTAAAAATTGTCGGGAATTTCCTCATTTTTATCCCCCATCCCCCCAAATCAAGATGGCGGCACAACCTGCGAGACGAGGTAGACAATTGAAATTTGGTGAAATTATAGCTTTTGGTCTCTAACCGACGGGAAAATTCCAAGATGTTCAAATTTTTCACTTTTTACCCCCAAGGATATCGAAATATGTAGGCAATTTTAATGACTGTGCAGACATTCCTTTTGAGCTATTTTTTGGCTAAACGGTAAGTCGTATCACAAAACGGATGGCACAATGTCCCTTCAATTCGGAGTGATCTACAACTTTGCTCCTGTGACATTTTGTCGTATCTCTCTCCCTTATACGTTAAATTAGGCCGTATTTCTGGATTGTTCGTAAATTTGGTGATTTTTACAAGTATATTTTATTGTTTGACACACTTATAAGAATGATAGGATCATCACGTTGTGTGCGCACTTTGGCACGATTAAGGGACATATGTGTACCAAATTTCATGATTCTAGCTTATACATAAGTAGGCTAAATGTAATGTAAAATGTTAAAAATGCACCCAAATTTCACCCTATTCAAAATTTGAACTCAATTTACCCCCTTAATATGGGAGATACGAGGAAATGGTTTAGAAACGAACATGTAGAGCGATAAATGAGGCGTCTGATGGCGCAAACCGTTTCTTAATATCATACACCGTTTAGGAGATATGAATCTCGAAGTGGAAGTCTGCACTTTTCAACGTGCTCATGCTTATCCGTCATCTATCTATCTATATATATAAAAGCAAGTCGGGCTGGAGCGATGTATATATAAATATTTAAAAATGAAAAAAGACGTGAATTAATGAGGCACTTCCAGAAATCTCAGAAATTTGAAACTTGGTACGAGGGAAACTAATGACCCCAGGATCCCTAGAAAAATCGGGAAGTCTCAAAATTCCCTGAAGGGGGCACGCTGGGGGGGCTCAAATTTTGGGCTCAGTATAAGAACACAGTCGTATAGTATATCCAAAACGATAACCTATAGGTTTCGTGGGCTTAAAAATTGTCGGGAATTTCCTCATTTTTATTCCCCATCCCCCCAAATCAAGATGGCGGCACAACCTGCGAGACGAGGCAGACAATTGAAATTTGGTGAAATTATAGCTTTTGGTCTCTAACCGACGGGAAAATTCCAAGATGTTCAAATTTTTCACTTTTTACCCCCAAGGATATCGAAATATGTAGGCAATTTTAATGACTGTGCAGACATTCCTTTTGAGCTATTTTTTGGCTAAACGGTAAGTCGTATCACAAAACGGATGGCACAATGTCCCTTCAATTCGGAGTGATCTACAACTTTGCTCCTGTGACATTTTGTCGTATCTCTCTCCCTTATACGTTAAATTTGGCCGTATTTCTGGATTGTTCGTAAATTTGGTGATTTTTACAAGTATATTTTATTGTTTGACACACTTATAAGAATGATAGGATCATCACGTTGTGTGCGCACTTTGGCACGATTAAGGGACATATGTGTACCAAATTTCATGATTCTAGCTTATACATAAGTAGGCAAAATGTAATGTAAAATGTTAAAAATGCACCCAAATTTCACCCTATTCAAAATTTGAACTCAATTTACCCCCTTAATATGGGAGATTCGAGGAAATGGTTTAGAAACAAACATGTAGAGCGATAAATGAGGCGTCTGATGGCGCAAACCGTTTCTTAATATCATACACCGTTTAGGAGATATGAATCTCGAAGTGGAAGTCTGCACTTTTCAACGTGCTCATGCTTATCCGTCATCTATCTATATATATAAAAGCAAGTCGGGCTGGAGCGATGTATATATAAATATTTAAAAATGAAAAAAGACGTGAATTAATGAGGCACTTCCAGAAATCTCAGAAATTTGAAACTTGGTACGAGGGAAACTAATGACTCCAGGATCCCTAGAAAAATCGGAAATTCTCAAAATTCCCTGAAGGGGGCACGCTGGGGGGGCTCAAATTTTGGGCTCAGTATAAGAACACAGTCGTATAGTATATCCAAAACGATAACCTATAGGTTTCGTGGGCTTAAAAATTGTCGGGAATTTCCTCATTTTTATCCCCCATCCCCCCAAATCAAGATGGCGGCACAACCTGCGAGACGAGGTAGACAATTGAAATTTGGTGAAATTATAGCTTTTGGTCTCTAACCGACGGGAAAATTCCAAGATGTTCAAATTTTTCACTTTTTACCCCCAAGGATATCGAAATATGTAGGCAATTTTAATGACTGTGCAGACATTCCTTTTGAGCTATTTTTTGGCTAAACGGTAAGTCGTATCACAAAACGGATGGCACAATGTCCCTTCAATTCGGAGTGATCTACAACTTTGCTCCTGTGACATTTTGTCGTATCTCTCTCCCTTATACGTTAAATTAGGCCGTATTTCTGGATTGTTCGTAAATTTGGTGATTTTTACAAGTATATTTTATTGTTTGACACACTTATAAGAATGATAGGATCATCACGTTGTGTGCGCACTTTGGCACGATTAAGGGACATATGTGTACCAAATTTCATGATTCTAGCTTATACATAAGTAGGCTAAATGTAATGTAAAATGTTAAAAATGCACCCAAATTTCACCCTATTCAAAATTTGAACTCAATTTACCCCCTTAATATGGGAGATACGAGGAAATGGTTTAGAAACGAACATGTAGAGCGATAAATGAGGCGTCTGATGGCGCAAACCGTTTCTTAATATCATACACCGTTTAGGAGATATGAATCTCGAAGTGGAAGTCTGCACTTTTCAACGTGCTCATGCTTATCCGTCATCTATCTATCTATATATATAAAAGCAAGTCGGGCTGGAGCGATGTATATATAAATATTTAAAAATGAAAAAAGACGTGAATTAATGAGGCACTTCCAGAAATCTCAGAAATTTGAAACTTGGTACGAGGGAAACTAATGACCCCAGGATCCCTAGAAAAATCGGGAAGTCTCAAAATTCCCTGAAGGGGGCACGCTGGGGGGGCTCAAATTTTGGGCTCAGTATAAGAACACAGTCGTATAGTATATCCAAAACGATAACCTATAGGTTTCGTGGGCTTAAAAATTGTCGGGAATTTCCTCATTTTTATTCCCCATCCCCCCAAATCAAGATGGCGGCACAACCTGCGAGACGAGGCAGACAATTGAAATTTGGTGAAATTATAGCTTTTGGTCTCTAACCGACGGGAAAATTCCAAGATGTTCAAATTTTTCACTTTTTACCCCCAAGGATATCGAAATATGTAGGCAATTTTAATGACTGTGCAGACATTCCTTTTGAGCTATTTTTTGGCTAAACGGTAAGTCGTATCACAAAACGGATGGCACAATGTCCCTTCAATTCGGAGTGATCTACAACTTTGCTCCTGTGACATTTTGTCGTATCTCTCTCCCTTATACGTTAAATTTGGCCGTATTTCTGGATTGTTCGTAAATTTGGTGATTTTTACAAGTATATTTTATTGTTTGACACACTTATAAGAATGATAGGATCATCACGTTGTGTGCGCACTTTGGCACGATTAAGGGACATATGTGTACCAAATTTCATGATTCTAGCTTATACATAAGTAGGCAAAATGTAATGTAAAATGTTAAAAATGCACCCAAATTTCACCCTATTCAAAATTTGAACTCAATTTACCCCCTTAATATGGGAGATTCGAGGAAATGGTTTAGAAACAAACATGTAGAGCGATAAATGAGGCGTCTGATGGCGCAAACCGTTTCTTAATATCATACACCGTTTAGGAGATATGAATCTCGAAGTGGAAGTCTGCACTTTTCAACGTGCTCATGCTTATCCGTCATCTATCTATATATATAAAAGCAAGTCGGGCTGGAGCGATGTATATATAAATATTTAAAAATGAAAAAAGACGTGAATTAATGAGGCACTTCCAGAAATCTCAGAAATTTGAAACTTGGTACGAGGGAAACTAATGACTCCAGGATCCCTAGAAAAATCGGAAATTCTCAAAATTCCCTGAAGGGGGCACGCTGGGGGGGCTCAAATTTTGGGCTCAGTATAAGAACACAGTCGTATAGTATATCCAAAACGATAACCTATAGGTTTCGTGGGCTTAAAAATTGTCGGGAATTTCCTCATTTTTATCCCCCATCCCCCCAAATCAAGATGGCGGCACAACCTGCGAGACGAGGTAGACAATTGAAATTTGGTGAAATTATAGCTTTTGGTCTCTAACCGACGGGAAAATTCCAAGATGTTCAAATTTTTCACTTTTTACCCCCAAGGATATCGAAATATGTAGGCAATTTTAATGACTGTGCAGACATTCCTTTTGAGCTATTTTTTGGCTAAACGGTAAGTCGTATCACAAAACGGATGGCACAATGTCCCTTCAATTCGGAGTGATCTACAACTTTGCTCCTGTGACATTTTGTCGTATCTCTCTCCCTTATACGTTAAATTAGGCCGTATTTCTGGATTGTTCGTAAATTTGGTGATTTTTACAAGTATATTTTATTGTTTGACACACTTATAAGAATGATAGGATCATCACGTTGTGTGCGCACTTTGGCACGATTAAGGGACATATGTGTACCAAATTTCATGATTCTAGCTTATACATAAGTAGGCAAAATGTAATGTAAAATGTTAAAAATGCACCCAAATTTCACCCTATTCAAAATTTGAACTCAATTTACCCCCTTAATATGGGAGATACGAGGAAATGGTTTAGAAACGAACATGTAGAGCGATAAATGAGGCGTCTGATGGCGCAAACCGTTTCTTAATATCATACACCGTTTAGGAGATATGAATCTCGAAGTGGAAGTCTGCACTTTTCAACGTGCTCATGCTTATCCGTCATCTATCTATCTATATATATAAAAGCAAGTCGGGCTGGAGCGATGTATATATAAATATTTAAAAATGAAAAAAGACGTGAATTAATGAGGCACTTCCAGAAATCTCAGAAATTTGAAACTTGGTACGAGGGAAACTAATGACCCCAGGATCCCTAGAAAAATCGGAAAGTCTCAAAATTCCCTGAAGGGGGCACGCTGGGGGGGCTCAAATTTTGGGCTCAGTATAAGAACACAGTCGTATAGTATATCCAAAACGATAACCTATAGGTTTCGTGGGCTTAAAAATTGTCGGGAATTTCCTCATTTTTATTCCCCATCCCCCCAAATCAAGATGGCGGCACAACCTGCGAGACGAGGCAGACAATTGAAATTTGGTGAAATTATAGCTTTTGGTCTCTAACCGACGGGAAAATTCCAAGATGTTCAAATTTTTCACTTTTTACCCCCAAGGATATCGAAATATGTAGGCAATTTTAATGACTGTGCAGACATTCCTTTTGAGCTATTTTTTGGCTAAACGGTAAGTCGTATCACAAAACGGATGGCACAATGTCCCTTCAATTCGGAGTGATCTACAACTTTGCTCCTGTGACATTTTGTCGTATCTCTCTCCCTTATACGTTAAATTTGGCCGTATTTCTGGATTGTTCGTAAATTTGGTGATTTTTACAAGTATATTTTATTGTTTGACACACTTATAAGAATGATAGGATCATCACGTTGTGTGCGCACTTTGGCACGATTAAGGGACATATGTGTACCAAATTTCATGATTCTAGCTTATACATAAGTAGGCAAAATGTAATGTAAAATGTTAAAAATGCACCCAAATTTCACCCTATTCAAAATTTGAACTCAATTTACCCCCTTAATATGGGAGATACGAGGAAATGGTTTAGAAACAAACATGTAGAGCGATAAATGAGGCGTCTGATGGCGCAAACCGTTTCTTAATATCATACACCGTTTAGGAGATATGAATCTCGAAGTGGAAGTCTGCACTTTTCAACGTGCTCATGCTTATCCGTCATCTATCTATATATATAAAAGCAAGTCGGGCTGGAGCGATGTATATATAAATATTTAAAAATGAAAAAAGACGTGAATTAATGAGGCACTTCCAGAAATCTCAGAAATTTGAAACTTGGTACGAGGGAAACTAATGACTCCAGGAACCCTAGAAAAATCGGAAATTCTCAAAATTCCCTGAAGGGGGCACGCTGGGGGGGCTCAAATTTTGGGCTCAGTATAAGAACACAGTCGTATAGTATATCCAAAACGATAACCTATAGGTTTCGTGGGCTTAAAAATTGTCGGGAATTTCCTCATTTTTATCCCCCATCCCCCCAAATCAAGATGGCGGCACAACCTGCGAGACGAGGTAGACAATTGAAATTTGGTGAAATTATAGCTTTTGGTCTCTAACCGACGGGAAAATTCCAAGATGTTCAAATTTTTCACTTTTTACCCCCAAGGATATCGAAATATGTAGGCAATTTTAATGACTGTGCAGACATTCCTTTTGAGCTATTTTTTGGCTAAACGGTAAGTCGTATCACAAAACGGATGGCACAATGTCCCTTCAATTCGGAGTGATCTACAACTTTGCTCCTGTGACATTTTGTCGTATCTCTCTCCCTTATACGTTAAATTAGGCCGTATTTCTGGATTGTTCGTAAATTTGGTGATTTTTACAAGTAAATTTCAATGTTTGACACACTTATAAGAATGATAGGATGATCGCGTTAGGTGTGCACATTGGCACGATTAAGGGACATATGTGTACCAAATTTCATGATTCTAGCTTATACATAAGTAGGCAAAATGTAATGTAAAATGTTAAAAATGCACCCAAATTTCACCCTATTCAACATTTGAACTCAATTTACCCCCTTAATATGGGAGATACGAGGATATGGTTTAGAAACAAACATTTAGAGCGATAAATGAGGCGTCTGATGGCGCAAACCGTTTCTTAATATCATAAACCGTTTAGGAGATATGAATCTCGAAGTGGAAATCTGCACTTTTCAACGTGCTCATGCTTATCCGTTATATATATATATATATATATATAAAAGCAAGTCGGGCTGGAGCGATGTATATATAAATATTTAAAAATGAAAAAAGACGTGAATTAATGAGGCACTTCCAGAAATCTCAGAAATTTGAAACTTGGTACGAGGGAAACTGATGACCCCAGGATCCCTAGAAAAATCGGAAATTCTCAAAATTCCCTGAAGGGGGCACGCTGGGGGGGCTCAAATTTTGGGCTCAGCATAAGAACACAGTCGTGTAGTATATCCAAAACGATAACCTATAGGTTTCGTGGGCTTAAAAATTTTCGGGAATTTCCTCATTTTTATCCCCTATCCCCCCAAATCAAGATGGCGGCACAACCTGCCAGACGAGGTAGACAATTGAAATTTTGTGAATATATAGCTTTTGGTCCCTAACGGACGGGAAAATTCCAAGATGTTCAAATTTTTCACTTTTTACCCCCAAAGATATCGAAATATGGAGGCAATTTTAATGACTGTGCAGACATTCCTTTTGAGCTATTTTTTGGCTAAACGGTAAGTCGTATCACAAAACGGATGGCACAATGTCCCTTCAATTCGGAGTGATCTACAACTTTGGTCCTGTGACATTTTGTCGTATCTCTCTCCCTTATACGTTAAATTTGGCCGTATTTCTGGATTGTTCGTAAATTTGGTGATTTTTACAAGTAAATTTCAATGTTTGACACACTTATAAGAATGATAGGATGATCGCGTTAGGTGTGCACATTGGCACGATTAAGGGACATATGTGTACCAAATTTCATGATTCTAGCTTATACATAAGTAGGCAAAATGTAATGTAAAATGTTAAAAATGCACCCAAATTTCACCCTATTCAACATTTGAACTCAATTTACCCCCTTAATATGGGAGATACGAGGATATGGTTTAGAAACAAACATTTAGAGCGATAAATGAGGCGTCTGATGGCGCAAACCGTTTCTTAATATCATAAACCGTTTAGGAGATATGAATCTCGAAGTGGAAATCTGCACTTTTCAACGTGCTCATGCTTATCCGTCATCTATATATATAAAAGCAAGTCGGGCTGGAGCGATGTATATATAAATATTTAAAAATGAAAAAAGACGTGAATTAATGAGGCACTTCCAGAAATCTCAGAAATTTGAAACTTGGTACGAGGGAAACTGATGACCCCAGGATCCCTAGAAAAATCGGAAATTCTCAAAATTCCCTGAAGGGGGCACGCTGGGGGGGCTCAAATTTTGGGCTCAGCATAAGAACACAGTCGTGTAGTATATCCAAAACGATAACCTATAGGTTTCGTGGGCTTAAAAATTTTCGGGAATTTCCTCATTTTTATCCCCTATCCCCCCAAATCAAGATGGCGGCACAACCTGCCAGACGAGGTAGACAATTGAAATTTGGTGAATATATAGCTTTTGGTCCCTAACGGACGGGAAAATTCCAAGATGTTCAAATTTTTCACTTTTTACCCCCAAGGATATCGAAATATGTAGGCAATTTTAATGACTGTGCAGACATTCCTTTTGAGCTATTTTTTGGCTAAACGGTAAGTCGTATCACAAAACGGATGGCACAATGTCCCTTCAATTCGGAGTGATCTACAACTTTGGTCCTGTGACATTTTGTCGTATCTCTCTCCCTTATACGTTAAATTTGGCCGTATTTCTGGATTGTTCGTAAATTTGGTGATTTTTACAAGTATATTTTATTGTTTGACACACTTATAAGAATGATAGGATCATCACGTTGTGTGCGCACTTTGGCACGATTAAGGGACATATGTGTACCAAATTTCATGATTCTAGCTTATACATAAGTAGGCAAAATGTAATGTAAAATGTTAAAAATGCACCCAAATTTCACCCTATTCAAAATTTGAACTCAATTTACCCCCTTAATATGGGAGATACGAGGAAATGGTTTAGAAACGAACATGTAGAGCGATAAATGAGGCGTCTGATGGCGCAAACCGTTTCTTAATATCATACACCGTTTAGGAGATATGAATCTCGAAGTGGAAGTCTGCACTTTTCAACGTGCTCATGCTTATCCGTCATCTATCTATCTATATATATAAAAGCAAGTCGGGCTGGAGCGATGTATATATAAATATTTAAAAATGAAAAAAGACGTGAATTAATGAGGCACTTCCAGAAATCTCAGAAATTTGAAACTTGGTACGAGGGAAACTAATGACCCCAGGATCCCTAGAAAAATCGGAAAGTCTCAAAATTCCCTGAAGGGGGCACGCTGGGGGGGCTCAAATTTTGGGCTCAGTATAAGAACACAGTCGTATAGTATATCCAAAACGATAACCTATAGGTTTCGTGGGCTTAAAAATTGTCGGGAATTTCCTCATTTTTATTCCCCATCCCCCCAAATCAAGATGGCGGCACAACCTGCGAGACGAGGCAGACAATTGAAATTTGGTGAAATTATAGCTTTTGGTCTCTAACCGACGGGAAAATTCCAAGATGTTCAAATTTTTCACTTTTTACCCCCAAGGATATCGAAATATGTAGGCAATTTTAATGACTGTGCAGACATTCCTTTTGAGCTATTTTTTGGCTAAACGGTAAGTCGTATCACAAAAGGGATGGCACAATGTCCCTTCAATTCGGAGTGATCTACAACTTTGGTCCTGTGACATTTTGTCGTATCTCTCTCCCTTATACGTTAAATTTGGCCGTATTTCTGGATTGTTCGTAAATTTGGTGATTTTTACAAGTATATTTTATTGTTTGACACACTTATAAGAATGATAGGATCATCACGTTGTGTGCGCACTTTGGCACGATTAAGGGACATATGTGTACCAAATTTCATGATTCTAGCTTATACATAAGTAGGCAAAATGTAATGTAAAATGTTAAAAATGCACCCAAATTTCACCCTATTCAAAATTTGAACTCAATTTACCCCCTTAATATGGGAGATACGAGGAAATGGTTTAGAAACAAACATGTAGAGCGATAAATGAGGCGTCTGATGGCGCAAACCGTTTCTTAATATCATACACCGTTTAGGAGATATGAATCTCGAAGTGGAAGTCTGCACTTTTCAACGTGCTCATGCTTATCCGTCATCTATATATATAAAAGCAAGTCGGGCTGGAGCGATGTATATATAAATATTTAAAAATGAAAAAAGACGTGAATTAATGAGGCACTTCCAGAAATCTAAGAAATTTGAAACTTGGTACGAGGGAAACTAATGACCCCAGGATCCCTAGAAAAATCGGAAATTCTCAAAATTCCCTGAAGGGGGCACGCTGGGGGGGCTCAAATTTTGGGCTCAGTATAAGAACACAGTCGTATAGTATATCCAAAACGATAACCTATAGGTTTCGTGGGCTTAAAAATTGTCGGGAATTTCCTCATTTTTATCCCCCATCCCCCCAAATCAAGATGGCGGCACAACCTGCGAGACGAGGCAGACAATTGAAATTTGGTGAAATTATAGCTTTTGGTCTCTAACCGACGGGAAAATTCCAAGATGTTCAAATTTTTCACTTTTTACCCCCAAGGATATCGAAATATGTAGGCAATTTTAATGACTGTGCAGACATTCCTTTTGAGCTATTTTTTGGCTAAACGGTAAGTCGTATCACAAAACGGATGGCACAATGTCCCTTCAATTCGGAGTGATCTACAACTTTGCTCCTGTGACATTTTGTCGTATCTCTCTCCCTTATACGTTAAATTAGGCCGTATTTCTGGATTGTTCGTAAATTTGGTGATTTTTACAAGTATATTTTATTGTTTGACACACTTATAAGAATGATAGGATCATCACGTTGTGTGCGCACTTTGGCACGATTAAGGGACATATGTGTACCAAATTTCATGATTCTAGCTTATACATAAGTAGGCAAAATGTAATGTAAAATGTTAAAAATTCACCCAAATTTCACCCTATTCAAAATTTGAACTCAATTAACCCCCTTAATATGGGAGATACGAGGAAATGGTTTAGAAACAAACATGTAGAGCGATAAATGAGGCGTCTGATGGCGCAAACCGTTTCTTAATATCATACACCGTTTAGGAGATATGAATCTCGAAGTGGAAGTCTGCACTTTTCAACGTGCTCATGCTTATCCGTCATCTATCTATATATATAAAAGCAAGTCGGGCTGGAGCGATGTATATATAAATATTTAAAAATGAAAAAAGACGTGAATTAATGAGGCACTTCCAGAAATCTCAGAAATTTGAAACTTGGTACGAGGGAAACTAATGACTCCAGGAACCCTAGAAAAATCGGAAATTCTCAAAATTCCCTGAAGGGGGCACGCTGGGGGGGCTCAAATTTTGGGCTCAGTATAAGAACACAGTCGTATAGTATATCCAAAACGATAACCTATAGGTTTCGTGGGCTTAAAAATTGTCGGGAATTTCCTCATTTTTATCCCCCATCCCCCCAAATCAAGATGGCGGCACAACCTGCGAGACGAGGTAGACAATTGAAATTTGGTGAAATTATAGCTTTTGGTCTCTAACCGACGGGAAAATTCCAAGATGTTCAAATTTTTCACTTTTTACCCCCAAGGATATCGAAATATGTAGGCAATTTTAATGACTGTGCAGACATTCCTTTTGAGCTATTTTTTGGCTAAACGGTAAGTCGTATCACAAAACGGATGGCACAATGTCCCTTCAATTCGGAGTGATCTACAACTTTGCTCCTGTGACATTTTGTCGTATCTCTCTCCCTTATACGTTAAATTAGGCCGTATTTCTGGATTGTTCGTAAATTTGGTGATTTTTACAAGTATATTTTATTGTTTGACACACTTATAAGAATGATAGGATCATCACGTTGTGTGCGCACTTTGGCACGATTAAGGGACATATGTGTACCAAATTTCATGATTCTAGCTTATACATAAGTAGGCAAAATGTAATGTAAAATGTTAAAAATGCACCCAAATTTCACCCTATTCAAAATTTGAACTCAATTTACCCCCTTAATATGGGAGATACGAGGACATGGTTTAGAAACGAACATGTAGAGCGATAAATGAGGCGTCTGATGGCGCAAACCGTTTCTTAATATCATACACCGTTTAGGAGATATGAATCTCGAAGTGGAAGTCTGCACTTTTCAACGTGCTCATGCTTATCCGTCATCTATATATATAAAAGCAAGTCGGGCTGGTGCGATGTATATATAAATATTTAAACATGAAAAAAGACGTGAATTAATGAGGCACTTCCAGAAATCTCAGAAATTTGAAACTTGGTACGAGGGAAACTAATGACCCCAGGATCCCTAGAAAAATCGGAAATTCTCAAAATTCCCTGAAGGGGGCACGCTGGGGGGGCTCAAATTTTGGGCTCAGTATAAGAACACAGTCGTATAGTATATCCAAAACGATAACCTATAGGTTTCGTGGGCTTAAAAATTGTCGGGAATTTCCTCATTTTTATCCCCCATCCCCCCAAATCAAGATGGCGGCACAACCTGCGAGACGAGGTAGACAATTGAAATTTGGTGAAATTATAGCTTTTGGTCTCTAACCGACGGGAAAATTCCAAGATGTTCAAATTTTTCACTTTTTACCCCCAAGGATATCGAAATATGTAGGCAATTTTAATGACTGTGCAGACATTCCTTTTGAGCTATTTTTTGGCTAAACGGTAAGTCGTATCACAAAACGGATGGCACAATGTCGCTTCAATTCGGAGTGATCTACAACTTTGCTCCTGTGACATTTTGTCGTATCTCTCTCCCTTATACGTTAAATTAGGCCGTATTTCTGGATTGTTCGTAAATTTGGTGATTTTTACAAGTATATTTTATTGTTTGACACACTTATAAGAATGATAGGATCATCACGTTGTGTGCGCACTTTGGCACGATTAAGGGACATATGTGTACCAAATTTCATGATTCTAGCTTATACATAAGTAGGCAAAATGTAATGTAAAATGTTAAAAATTCACCCAAATTTCACCCTATTCAAAATTTGAACTCAATTAACCCCCTTAATATGGGAGATACGAGGAAATGGTTTAGAAACAAACATGTAGAGCGATAAATGAGGCGTCTGATGGCGCAAACCGTTTCTTAATATCATACACCTTTTAGGAGATATGAATCTCGAAGTGGAAGTCTGCACTTTTCAACGTGCTCATGCTTATCCGTCATCTATCTATATATATAAAAGCAAGTCGGGCTGGAGCGATGTATATATAAATATTTAAAAATGAAAAAAGACGTGAATTAATGAGGCACTTCCAGAAATCTCAGAAATTTGAAACTTGGTACGAGGGAAACTAATGACTCCAGGAACCCTAGAAAAATCGGAAATTCTCAAAATTCCCTGAAGGGGGCACGCTGGGGGGGCTCAAATTTTGGGCTCAGTATAAGAACACAGTCGTATAGTATATCCAAAACGATAACCTATAGGTTTCGTGGGCTTAAAAATTGTCGGGAATTTCCTCATTTTTATCCCCCATCCCCCCAAATCAAGATGGCGGCACAACCTGCGAGACGAGGTAGACAATTGAAATTTGGTGAAATTATAGCTTTTGGTCTCTAACCGACGGGAAAATTCCAAGATGTTCAAATTTTTCACTTTTTACCCCCAAGGATATCGAAATATGTAGGCAATTTTAATGACTGTGCAGACATTCCTTTTGAGCTATTTTTTGGCTAAACGGTAAGTCGTATCACAAAACGGATGGCACAATGTCCCTTCAATTCGGAGTGATCTACAACTTTGCTCCTGTGACATTTTGTCGTATCTCTCTCCCTTATACGTTAATATGGCCGTATTTCTGGATTGTTCGTAAATTTGGTGATTTTTACAAGTATATTTTATTGTTTGACACACTTATAAGAATGATAGGATCATCACGTTGTGTGCGCACTTTGGCACGATTAAGGGACATATGTGTACCAAATTTCATGATTCTAGCTTATACATAAGTAGGCAAAATGTAATGTAAAATGTTAAAAATGCACCCAAATTTCACCCTATTCAAAATTTGAACTCAATTTACCCCCTTAATATGGGAGATACGAGGACATGGTTTAGAAACGAACATGTAGAGCGATAAATGAGGCGTCTGATGGCGCAAACCGTTTCTTAATATCATACACCGTTTAGGAGATATGAATCTCGAAGTGGAAGTCTGCACTTTTCAACGTGCTCATGCTTATCCGTCATCTATCTATCTATATATATAAAAGCAAGTCGGGCTGGTGCGATGTATATATAAATATTTAAACATGAAAAAAGACGTGAATTAATGAGGCACTTCCAGAAATCTCAGAAATTTGAAACTTGGTACGAGGGAAACTGATGACCCCAGGATCCCTAGAAAAATCGGAAATTCTCAAAATTCCCTGAAGGGGGCACGCTAGGGGGGCTCAAATTTTGGGCTCAGCATAAGAACACAGTCGTGTAGTATATCCAAAACGATAACCTATAGGTTTCGTGGGCTTAAAAATTTTCGGGAATTTCCTCATTTTTATCCCCTATCCCCCCAAATCAAGATGGCGGCACAACCTGCCAGACGAGGTAGACAATTGAAATTTTGTGAATATATAGCTTTTGGTCCCTAACGGACGGGAAAATTCCAAGATGTTCAAATTTTTCACTTTTTACCCCCAAAGATATCGAAATATGGAGGCAATTTTAATGACTGTGCAGACATTCCTTTTGAGCTATTTTTTGGCTAAACGGTAAGTCGTATCACAAAACGGATGGCACAATGTCCCTTCAATTCGGAGTGATCTACAACTTTGGTCCTGTGACATTTTGTCGTATCTCTCTCCCTTATACGTTAAATTTGGCCGTATTTCTGGATTGTTCGTAAATTTGGTGATTTTTACAAGTAAATTTCAATGTTTGACACACTTATAAGAATGATAGGATGATCGCGTTAGGTGTGCACATTGGCACGATTAAGGGACATATGTGTACCAAATTTCATGATTCTAGCTTATACATAAGTAGGCAAAATGTAATGTAAAATGTTAAAAATGCACCCAAATTTCACCCTATTCAACATTTGAACTCAATTTACCCCCTTAATATGGGAGATACGAGGATATGGTTTAGAAACAAACATTTAGAGCGATAAATGAGGCGTCTGATGGCGCAAACCGTTTCTTAATATCATAAACCGTTTAGGAGATATGAATCTCGAAGTGGAAATCTGCACTTTTCAACGTGCTCATGCTTATCCGTCATATATATATATATATATATATATATAAAAGCAAGTCGGGCTGGAGCGATGTATATATAAATATTTAAAAATGAAAAAAGACGTGAATTAATGAGGCACTTCCAGAAATCTCAGAAATTTGAAACTTGGTACGAGGGAAACTGATGACCCCAGGATCCCTAGAAAAATCGGAAATTCTCAAAATTCCCTGAAGGGGGCACGCTGGGGGGGCTCAAATTTTGGGCTCAGCATAAGAACACAGTCGTGTAGTATATCCAAAACGATAACCTATAGGTTTCGTGGGCTTAAAAATTTTCGGGAATTTCCTCATTTTTATCCCCTATCCCCCCAAATCAAGATGGCGGCACAACCTGCCAGACGAGGTAGACAATTGAAATTTGGTGAATATATAGCTTTTGGTCCCTAACGGACGGGAAAATTCCAAGATGTTCAAATTTTTCACTTTTTACCCCCAAAGATATCGAAATATGGAGGCAATTTTAATGACTGTGCAGACATTCCTTTTGAGCTATTTTTTGGCTAAACGGTAAGTCGTATCACAAAACGGATGGCACAATGTCCCTTCAATTCGGAGTGATCTACAACTTTGGTCCTGTGACATTTTGTCGTATCTCTCTCCCTTATACGTTAAATTTGGCCGTATTTCTGGATTGTTCGTAAATTTGGTGATTTTTACAAGTAAATTTCAATGTTTGACACACTTATAAGAATGATAGGATGATCGCGTTAGGTGTGCACATTGGCACGATTAAGGGACATATGTGTACCAAATTTCATGATTCTAGCTTATACATAAGTAGGCAAAATGTAATGTAAAATGTTAAAAATGCACCCAAATTTCACCCTATTCAACATTTGAACTCAATTTACCCCCTTAATATGGGAGATACGAGGATATGGTTTAGAAACAAACATTTAGAGCGATAAATGAGGCGTCTGATGGCGCAAACCGTTTCTTAATATCATAAACCGTTTAGGAGATATGAATCTCGAAGTGGAAATCTGCACTTTTCAACGTGCTCATGCTTATCCGTTATATATATATATATATATATATAAAAGCAAGTCGGGCTGGAGCGATGTATATATAAATATTTAAAAATGAAAAAAGACGTGAATTAATGAGGCACTTCCAGAAATCTCAGAAATTTGAAACTTGGTACGAGGGAAACTGATGACCCCAGGATCCCTAGAAAAATCGGAAATTCTCAAAATTCCCTGAAGGGGGCACGCTGGGGGGGCTCAAATTTTGGGCTCAGCATAAGAACACAGTCGTGTAGTATATCCAAAACGATAACCTATAGGTTTCGTGGGCTTAAAAATTTTCGGGAATTTCCTCATTTTTATCCCCTATCCCCCCAAATCAAGATGGCGGCACAACCTGCCAGACGAGGTAGACAATTGAAATTTTGTGAATATATAGCTTTTGGTCCCTAACGGACGGGAAAATTCCAAGATGTTCAAATTTTTCACTTTTTACCCCCAAAGATATCGAAATATGGAGGCAATTTTAATGACTGTGCAGACATTCCTTTTGAGCTATTTTTTGGCTAAACGGTAAGTCGTATCACAAAACGGATGGCACAATGTCCCTTCAATTCGGAGTGATCTACAACTTTGGTCCTGTGACATTTTGTCGTATCTCTCTCCCTTATACGTTAAATTTGGCCGTATTTCTGGATTGTTCGTAAATTTGGTGATTTTTACAAGTAAATTTCAATGTTTGACACACTTATAAGAATGATAGGATGATCGCGTTAGGTGTGCACATTGGCACGATTAAGGGACATATGTGTACCAAATTTCATGATTCTAGCTTATACATAAGTAGGCAAAATGTAATGTAAAATGTTAAAAATGCACCCAAATTTCACCCTATTCAACATTTGAACTCAATTTACCCCCTTAATATGGGAGATACGAGGATATGGTTTAGAAACAAACATTTAGAGCGATAAATGAGGCGTCTGATGGCGCAAACCGTTTCTTAATATCATAAACCGTTTAGGAGATATGAATCTCGAAGTGGAAATCTGCACTTTTCAACGTGCTCATGCTTATCCGTCATCTATATATATAAAAGCAAGTCGGGCTGGAGCGATGTATATATAAATATTTAAAAATGAAAAAAGACGTGAATTAATGAGGCACTTCCAGAAATCTCAGAAATTTGAAACTTGGTACGAGGGAAACTGATGACCCCAGGATCCCTAGAAAAATCGGAAATTCTCAAAATTCCCTGAAGGGGGCACGCTGGGGGGGCTCAAATTTTGGGCTCAGCATAAGAACACAGTCGTGTAGTATATCCAAAACGATAACCTATAGGTTTCGTGGGCTTAAAAATTTTCGGGAATTTCCTCATTTTTATCCCCTATCCCCCCAAATCAAGATGGCGGCACAACCTGCCAGACGAGGTAGACAATTGAAATTTGGTGAATATATAGCTTTTGGTCCCTAACGGACGGGAAAATTCCAAGATGTTCAAATTTTTCACTTTTTACCCCCAAAGATATCGAAATATGGAGGCAATTTTAATGACTGTGCAGACATTCTTTTGAGCTATTTTTTGGCTAAACGGTAAGTCGTATCACAAAACGGATGGCACAATGTCCCTTCAATTCGGAGTGATCTACAACTTTGGTCCTGTGACATTTTGTCGTATCTCTCTCCCTTATACGTTAAATTTGGCCGTATTTCTGGATTGTTCGTAAATTTGGTGATTTTTACAAGTAAATTTCAATGTTTGACACACTTATAAGAATGATAGGATGATCGCGTTAGGTGTGCACATTGGCACAATTAAGGGACATATGTGTACCAAATTTCATGATTCTAGCTTATACATAAGTAGGCAAAATGTAATGTAAAATGTTAAAAATGCACCCAAATTTCACCCTATTCAACATTTGAACTCAATTTACCCCCTTAATATGGGAGATACGAGGATATGGTTTAGAAACAAACATTTAGAGCGATAAATGAGGCGTCTGATGGCGCAAACCGTTTCTTAATATCATAAACCGTTTAGGAGATATGAATCTCGAAGTGGAAATCTGCACTTTTCAACGTGCTCATGCTTATCCGTCATCTATATATATATAAGCAAGTCGGGCTGGAGCGATGTATATATAAATATTTAAAAATGAAAAAAGACGTGAATTAATGAGGCACTTCCAGAAATCTCAGAAATTTGAAACTTGGTACGAGGGAAACTGATGACCCCAGGATCCCTAGAAAAATCGGAAATTCTCAAAATTCCCTGAAGGGGGCACGCTGGGGGGGCTCAAATTTTGGGCTCAGCATAAGAACACAGTCGTGTAGTATATCCAAAACGATAACCTATAGGTTTCGTGGGCTTAAAAATTTTCGGGAATTTCCTCATTTTTATCCCCTATCCCCCCAAATCAAGATGGCGGCACAACCTGCCAGACGAGGTAGACAATTGAAATTTGGTGAATATATAGCTTTTGGTCCCTAACGGACGGGAAAATTCCAAGATGTTCAAATTTTTCACTTTTTACCCCCAAAGATATCGAAATATGGAGGCAATTTTAATGACTGTGCAGACATTCCTTTTGAGCTATTTTTTGGCTAAACGGTAAGTCGTATCACAAAACGGATGGCACAATGTCCCTTCAATTCGGAGTGATCTACAACTTTGGTCCTGTGACATTTTGTCGTATCTCTCTCCCTTATACGTTAAATTTGGCCGTATTTCTGGATTGTTCGTAAATTTGGTGATTTTTACAAGTAAATTTCAATGTTTGACACACTTATAAGAATGATAGGATGATCGCGTTAGGTGTGCACATTGGCACAATTAAGGGACATATGTGTACCAAATTTCATGATTCTAGCTTATACATAAGTAGGCAAAATGTAATGTAAAATGTTAAAAATGCACCCAAATTTCACCCTATTCAACATTTGAACTCAATTTACCCCCTTAATATGGGAGATACGAGGAAATGGTTTAGAAACAAACATTTAGAGCGATAAATGAGGCGTCTGATGGCGCAAACCGTTTCTTAATATCATACACCGTTTAGGAGATATGAATCTCGAAGTGGAAGTCTGCACTTTTCAACGTGCTCATGCTTATCCGTCATCTATCTATCTATATATATAAAAGCAAGTCGTGCTGGAGCGATGTATATATAAATATTTAAAAATGAAAAAAGACGTGAATTAATGAGGCACTTCCAGAAATCTCAGAAATTTGAAACTTGGTACGAGGGAAACTAATGACCCCAGGATCCCTAGAAAAATCGGAAATTCTCAAAATTCCCTGAAGGGGGCACGCTGGGGGGGCTCAAATTTTGGGCTCAGTATAAGAACACAGTCGTATAGTATATCCAAAACGATAACCTATAGGTTTCGTGGGCTTAAAAATTGTCGGGAATTTCCTCATTTTTATCCCCCATCCCCCCAAATCAAGATGGCGGCACAACCTGCGAGACGAGGTAGACAATTGAAATTTGGTGAAATTATAGCTTTTGGTCTCTAACCGACGGGAAAATTCCAAGATGTTCAAATTTTTCACTTTTTACCCCCAAGGATATCGAAAAATGTAGGCAATTTTAATGACTGTGCAGACATTCCTTTTGAGCTATTTTTTGGCTAAACGGTAAGTCGTATCACAAAACGGATGGCACAATGTCCCTTCAATTCGGAGTGATCTACAACTTTGCTCCTGTGACATTTTGTCGTATCTCTCTCCCTTATACGTTAAATTAGGCCGTATTTCTGGATTGTTCGTAAATTTGGTGATTTTTACAAGTATATTTTATTGTTTGACACACTTATAAGAATGATAGGATCATCACGTTGTGTGCGCACTTTGGCACGATTAAGGGACATATGTGTACCAAAGTTCATGATTCTAGCTTATACATAAGTAGGCAAAATGTAATGTAAAATGTTAAAAATGCACCCAAATTTCACACTATTCAAAATTTGAACTCAATTTACCCCCTTAATATGGGAGATACGAGGAAATGGTTTAGAAACAAACATATAGAGCGATAAATGAGGCGTCTGATGGCGCAAACCGTTTCTTAATATCATACACCGTTTAGGAGATATGAATCTCGAAGTGGAAGTCTGCACTTTTCAACGTGCTCATGCTTATCCGTCATCTATCTTCTATATATATAAAAGCAAGTCGGGCTGGAGCGATGTATATATAAATATTTAAAAATGAAAAAAGACGTGAATTAATGAGGCACTTCCAGAAATCTCAGAAATTTGAAACTTGGTACGAGGGAAACTAATGACCCCAGGATCCCTAGAAAAATCGGAAATTCTCAAAATTCCCTGAAGGGGGCACGCTGGGGGGGCTCAAATTTAGGGCTCAGTATAAGAACACAGTCGTATAGTATATCCAAAACGATAACCTATAGGTTTCGTGGGCTTAAAAATTGTCGGGAATTTCCTCATTTTTATCCCCCATCCCCCCAAATCAAGATGGCGGCACAACCTGCGAGACGAGGCAGACAATTGAAATTTGGTGAAATTATAGCTTTTGGTCTCTAACCGACGGAAAAATTCCAAGATGTTCAAATTTTTCACTTTTTACCCCCAAGGATATCGAAATATGTAGGCAATTTTAATGACTGTGCAGACATTCCTTTTGAGCTATTTTTTGGCTAAACGGTAAGTCGTATCACAAAACGGATGGCACAATGTCGCTTCAATTCGGAGTGATCTACAACTTTGCTCCTGTGACATTTTGTCGTATCTCTCTCCCTTATACGTTAAATTTGGCCGTATTTCTGGATTGTTCGTAAATTTGGTGATTTTTACAAGTATATTTTATTGTTTGACACACTTATAAGAATGATAGGATCATCACGTTGTGTGCGCACATTGGCACGATTATGGGACATATGTGTACCAAATTTCATGATTCTAGCTTATACATAAGTAGGCAAAATGTAATGTAAAATGTTAAAAATGCACCCAAATTTCACCCTATTCAAAATTTGAACTCAATTTACCCCCTTAATATGGGAGATACGAGGAAATGGTTTAGAAACAAACATGTAGAGCAATAAATGAGGCGTCTGATGGCGCAAACCGTTTCTAATATCATACACCGTTTAGGAGATATGAATCTCGAAGTGGAAGTCTGCACTTTTCAACGTGCTCATGCTTATCCGTCATCTATCTATCTATATATATAAAAGCAAGTCGGGCTGGAGCGATGTATATATAAATATTTAAAAATGAAAAAAGACGTGAATTAATGAGGCACTTCCAGAAATCTCAGAAATTTGAAACTTGGTACGAGGGAAACTAATGACCCCAGGGTCCCTAGAAAAATCGGAAATTCTCAAAATTCCCTGAAGGGGGCACGCTGGGGGGGCTCAAATTTTGGGCTCAGTATAAGAACACAGTCGTATAGTATATCCAAAAAGATAACCTATAGGTTTCGTGGGCTTAATAATTGTCGGGAATTTCCTCATTTTTATCCCCCATCCCCCCAAATCAAGATGGCGGCACAACCTGCGAGACGAGGCAGACAATTGAAATTTGGTGAAATTATAGCTTTTGGTCTCTAACCGACGGAAAAATTCCAAGATGTTCAAATTTTTCACTTTTTACCCCCAAGGATATCGAAATATGTAGGCAATTTTAATGACTGTGCAGACATTCCTTTTGAGCTATTTTTTGGCTAAACGGTAAGTCGTATCACAAAACGGATGGCACAGTGTCGCTTCAATTCGGAGTGATCTACAACTTTGCTCCTGTGACATTTTGTCGTATCTCTCTCCCTTATACGTTAAATTTGGCCGTATTTCTGGATTGTTCGTAAATTTGGTGATTTTTACAAGTATATTTTATTGTTTGACACACTTATAAGAATGATAGGATCATCACGTTGTGTGCGCACATTGGCACGATTATGGGACATATGTGTACCAAATTTCATGATTCTAGCTTATACATAAGTAGGCAAAATGTAATGTAAAATGTTAAAAATGCACCCGAATTTCACCCTATTCAAAATTTGAACTCAATTTACCCCCTTAATATGGGAGATACGAGGAAATGGTTTAGAAACAAACATGTAGAGCAATAAATGAGGCGTCTGATGGCGCAAACCGTTTCTAATATCATACACCGTTTAGGAGATATGAATCTCGAAGTGGAAGTCTGCACTTTTCAACGTGCTCATGCTTATCCGTCATCTATATATATAAAAGCAAGTCGGGCTGGAGCGATGTATATATAAATATTTAAAAATGAAAAAAGACGTGAATTAATGAGGCACTTCCAGAAATCTCAGAAATTTGAAACTTGGTACGAGGGAAACTAATGACCCCAGGATCCCTAGAAAAATCGGAAATTCTCAAAATTCCCTGAAGGGGGCACGCTGGGGGGGCTCAAATTTTGGGCTCAGTATAAGAACACAGTCGTATAGTATATCCAAAACGATAACCTATAGGTTTCGTGGGCTTAAAAATTGTCGGGAATTTCCTCATTTTTATCCCCCATCCCCCCAAATCAAGATGGCGGCACAACCTGCGAGACGAGGCAGACAATTGAAATTTGGTGAAATTATAGCTTTTGGTCTCTAACCGACGGAAAAATTCCAAGATGTTCAAATTTTTCACTTTTTACCCCCAAGGATATCGAAATATGTAGGCAATTTTAATGACTGTGCAGACATTCCTTTTGAGCTATTTTTTGGCTAAACGGTAAGTCGTATCACAAAACGGATGGCACAATGTCGCTTCAATTCGGAGTGATCTACAACTTTGCTCCTGTGACATTTTGTCGTATCTCTCTCCCTTATACGTTAAATTTGGCCGTATTTCTGGATTGTTCGTAAATTTGGTGATTTTTACAAGTATATTTTATTGTTTGACACACTTATAAGAATGATAGGATCATCACGTTGTGTGCGCACATTGGCACGATTATGGGACATATGTGTACCAAATTTCATGATTCTAGCTTATACATAAGTAGGCAAAATGTAATGTAAAATGTTAAAAATGCACCCGAATTTCACCCTATTCAAAATTTGAACTCAATTTACCCCCTTAATATGGGAGATACGAGGAAATGGTTTAGAAACAAACATGTAGAGCAATAAATGAGGCGTCTGATGGCGCAAACCGTTTCTAATATCATACACCGTTTAGGAGATATGAATCTCGATGTGGAAGTCTGCACTTTTCAACGTGCTCATGCTTATCCGTCATCTATATATATAAAAGCAAGTCGGGCTGGAGCGATGTATATATAAATATTTAAAAATGAAAAAAGACGTGAATTAATGAGGCACTTCCAGAAATCTCAGAAATTTGAAACTTGGTACGAGGGAAACTAATGACCCCAGGATCCCTAGAAAAATCGGAAATTCTCAAAATTCCCTGAAGGGGGCACGCTGGGGGGGCTCAAATTTTGGGCTCAGTATAAGAACACAGTCGTATAGTATATCCAAAACGATAACCTATAGGTTTCGTGGGCTTAAAAATTGTCGGGAATTTCCTCATTTTTATCCCCCATCCCCCCAAATCAAGATGGCGGCACAACCTGCGAGACGAGGCAGACAATTGAAATTTGGTGAAATTATAGCTTTTGGTCTCTAACCGACGGGAAAATTCCAAGATGTTCAAATTTTTCACTTTTTACCCCCAAGGATATCGAAATATGTAGGCAATTTTAATGACTGTGCAGACATTCCTTTTGAGCTATTTTTTGGCTAAACGGTAAGTCGTATCACAAAACGGATGGCACAATGTCGCTTCAATTCGGAGTGATCTACAACTTTGCTCCTGTGACATTTTGTCGTATCTCTCTCCCTTATACGTTAAATTTGGCCGTATTTCTGGATTGTTCGTAAATTTGGTGATTTTTACAAGTATATTTTATTGTTTGACACACTTATAAGAATGATAGGATCATCACGTTGTGTGCGCACATTGGCACGATTATGGGACATATGTGTACCAAATTTCATGATTCTAGCTTATACATAAGTAGGCAAAATGTAATGTAAAATGTTAAAAATGCAACCAAATTTCACCCTATTCAAAATTTGAACTCAATTTACCCCCTTAATATGGGAGATACGAGGAAATGGTTTAGAAACAAACATGTAGAGCAATAAATGAGGCGTCTGATGGCGCAAACCGTTTCTAATATCATACACCGTTTAGGAGATATGAATCTCGAAGTGGAAGTCTGCACTTTTCAACGTGCTCATGCTTATCCGTCATCTATCTATCTATATATATAAAAGCAAGTCGGGCTGGAGCGATGTATATATAAATATTTAAAAATGAAAAAAGACGTGAATTAATGAGGCACTTCCAGAAATCTCAGAAATTTGAAACTTGGTACGAGGGAAACTAATGACCCCAGGGTCCCTAGAAAAATCGGAAATTCTCAAAATTCCCTGAAGGGGGCACGCTGGGGGGGCTCAAATTTTGGGCTCAGTATAAGAACACAGTCGTATAGTATATCCAAAACGATAACCTATAGGTTTCGTGGGCTTAAAAATTGTCGGGAATTTCCTCATTTTTATCCCCCATCCCCCCAAATCAAGATGGCGGCACAACCTGCGAGACGAGGCAGACAATTGAAATTTGGTGAAATTATAGCTTTTGGTCTCTAACCGACGGGAAAATTCCAAGATGTTCAAATTTTTCACTTTTTACCCCCAAGGATATCGAAATATGTAGGCAATTTTAATGACTGTGCAGACATTCCTTTTGAGCTATTTTTTGGCTAAACGGTAAGTCGTATCACAAAACGGATGGCACAATGTCGCTTCAATTCGGAGTGATCTACAACTTTGCTCCTGTGACATTTTGTCGTATCTCTCTCCCTTATACGTTAAATTTGGCCGTATTTCTGGATTGTTCGTAAATTTGGTGATTTTTACAAGTATATTTTATTGTTTGACACACTTATAAGAATGATAGGATCATCACGTTGTGTGCGCACATTGGCACGATTATGGGACATATGTGTACCAAATTTCATGATTCTAGCTTATACATAAGTAGGCAAAATGTAATGTAAAATGTTAAAAATGCACCCAAATTTCACCCTATTCAAAATTTGAACTCAATTTACCCCCTTAATATGGGAGATACGAGGAAATGGTTTAGAAACAAACATGTAGAGCAATAAATGAGGCGTCTGATGGCGCAAACCGTTTCTAATATCATACACCGTTTAGGAGATATGAATCTCGAAGTGGAAGTCTGCACTTTTCAACGTGCTCATGCTTATCCGTCATCTATATATATAAAAGCAAGTCGGGCTGGAGCGATGTATATATAAATATTTAAAAATGAAAAAAGACGTGAATTAATGAGGCACTTCCAGAAATCTCAGAAATTTGAAACTTGGTACGAGGGAAACTAATGACCCCAGGATCCCTAGAAAAATCGGAAATTCTCAAAATTCCCTGAAGGGGGCACGCTGGGGGGGCTCAAATTTTGGGCTCAGTATAAGAACACAGTCGTATAGTATATCCAAAACGATAACCTATAGGTTTCGTGGGCTTAAAAATTGTCGGGAATTTCCTCATTTTTATCCCCCATCCCCCCAAATCAAGATGGCGGCACAACCTGCGAGACGAGGCAGACAATTGAAATTTGGTGAAATTATAGCTTTTGGTCTCTAACCGACGGGAAAATTCCAAGATGTTCAAATTTTTCACTTTTTACCCCCAAGGATATCGAAATATGTAGGCAATTTTAATGACTGTGCAGACATTCCTTTTGAGCTATTTTTTGGCTAAACGGTAAGTCGTATCACAAAACGGATGGCACAATGTCGCTTCAATTCGGAGTGATCTACAACTTTGCTCCTGTGACATTTTGTCGTATCTCTCTCCCTTATACGTTAAATTTGGCCGTATTTCTGGATTGTTCGTAAATTTGGTGATTTTTACAAGTATATTTTATTGTTTGACACACTTATAAGAATGATAGGATCATCACGTTGTGTGCGCACTTTGGCACGATTAAGGGACATATGTGTACCAAATTTCATGATTCTAGCTTATACATAAGTAGGCAAAATGTAATGTAAAATGTTAAAAATGCACCCAAATTTCACCCTATTCAAAATTTGAACTCAATTTACCCCCTTAATATGGGAGATACGAGGACATGGTTTAGAAACGAACATGTAGAGCGATAAATGAGGCGTCTGATGGCGCAAACCGTTTCTTAATATCATACACCGTTTAGGAGATATGAATCTCGAAGTGGAAGTCTGCACTTTTCAACGTGCTCATGCTTATCCGTCATCTATATATATAAAAGCAAGTCGGGCTGGTGCGATGTATATATAAATATTTAAACATGAAAAAAGACGTGAATTAATGAGGCACTTCCAGAAATCTCAGAAATTTGAAACTTGGTACGAGGGAAACTAATGACCCCAGGATCCCTAGAAAAATCGGAAATTCTCAAAATTCCCTGAAGGGGGCACGCTGGGGGGGCTCAAATTTTGGGCTCAGTATAAGAACACAGTCGTATAGTATATCCAAAACGATAACCTATAGGTTTCGTGGGCTTAAAAATTGTCGGGAATTTCCTCATTTTTATCCCCCATCCCCCCAAATCAAGATGGCGGCACAACCTGCGAGACGAGGTAGACAATTGAAATTTGGTGAAATTATAGCTTTTGGTCTCTAACCGACGGGAAAATTCCAAGATGTTCAAATTTTTCACTTTTTACCCCCAAGGATATCGAAATATGTAGGCAATTTTAATGACTGTGCAGACATTCCTTTTGAGCTATTTTTTGGCTAAACGGTAAGTCGTATCACAAAACGGATGGCACAATGTCCCTTCAATTCGGAGTGATCTACAACTTTGCTCCTGTGACATTTTGTCGTATCTCTCTCCCTTATACGTTAAATTAGGCCGTATTTCTGGATTGTTCGTAAATTTGGTGATTTTTACAAGTATATTTTATTGTTTGACACACTTATAAGAATGATAGGATCATCACGTTGTGTGCGCACTTTGGCACGATTAAGGGACATATGTGTACCAAATTTCATGATTCTAGCTTATACATAAGTAGGCAAAATGTAATGTAAAATGTTAAAAATTCACCCAAATTTCACCCTATTCAAAATTTGAACTCAATTAACCCCCTTAATATGGGAGATACGAGGAAATGGTTTAGAAACAAACATGTAGAGCGATAAATGAGGCGTCTGATGGCGCAAACCGTTTCTTAATATCATACACCTTTTAGGAGATATGAATCTCGAAGTGGAAGTCTGCACTTTTCAACGTGCTCATGCTTATCCGTCATCTATCTATATATATAAAAGCAAGTCGGGCTGGAGCGATGTATATATAAATATTTAAAAATGAAAAAAGACGTGAATTAATGAGGCACTTCCAGAAATCTCAGAAATTTGAAACTTGGTACGAGGGAAACTAATGACTCCAGGAACCCTAGAAAAATCGGAAATTCTCAAAATTCCCTGAAGGGGGCACGCTGGGGGGGCTCAAATTTTGGGCTCAGTATAAGAACACAGTCGTATAGTATATCCAAAACGATAACCTATAGGTTTCGTGGGCTTAAAAATTGTCGGGAATTTCCTCATTTTTATCCCCCATCCCCCCAAATCAAGATGGCGGCACAACCTGCGAGACGAGGTAGACAATTGAAATTTGGTGAAATTATAGCTTTTGGTCTCTAACCGACGGGAAAATTCCAAGATGTTCAAATTTTTCACTTTTTACCCCCAAGGATATCGAAATATGTAGGCAATTTTAATGACTGTGCAGACATTCCTTTTGAGCTATTTTTTGGCTAAACGGTAAGTCGTATCACAAAACGGATGGCACAATGTCCCTTCAATTCGGAGTGATCTACAACTTTGCTCCTGTGACATTTTGTCGTATCTCTCTCCCTTATACGTTAATATGGCCGTATTTCTGGATTGTTCGTAAATTTGGTGATTTTTACAAGTATATTTTATTGTTTGACACACTTATAAGAATGATAGGATCATCACGTTGTGTGCGCACTTTGGCACGATTAAGGGACATATGTGTACCAAATTTCATGATTCTAGCTTATACATAAGTAGGCAAAATGTAATGTAAAATGTTAAAAATGCACCCAAATTTCACCCTATTCAAAATTTGAACTCAATTTACCCCCTTAATATGGGAGATACGAGGACATGGTTTAGAAACGAACATGTAGAGCGATAAATGAGGCGTCTGATGGCGCAAACCGTTTCTTAATATCATACACCGTTTAGGAGATATGAATCTCGAAGTGGAAGTCTGCACTTTTCAACGTGCTCATGCTTATCCGTCATCTATCTATCTATATATATAAAAGCAAGTCGGGCTGGTGCGATGTATATATAAATATTTAAACATGAAAAAAGACGTGAATTAATGAGGCACTTCCAGAAATCTCAGAAATTTGAAACTTGGTACGAGGGAAACTGATGACCCCAGGATCCCTAGAAAAATCGGAAATTCTCAAAATTCCCTGAAGGGGGCACGCTAGGGGGGCTCAAATTTTGGGCTCAGCATAAGAACACAGTCGTGTAGTATATCCAAAACGATAACCTATAGGTTTCGTGGGCTTAAAAATTTTCGGGAATTTCCTCATTTTTATCCCCTATCCCCCCAAATCAAGATGGCGGCACAACCTGCCAGACGAGGTAGACAATTGAAATTTTGTGAATATATAGCTTTTGGTCCCTAACGGACGGGAAAATTCCAAGATGTTCAAATTTTTCACTTTTTACCCCCAAAGATATCGAAATATGGAGGCAATTTTAATGACTGTGCAGACATTCCTTTTGAGCTATTTTTTGGCTAAACGGTAAGTCGTATCACAAAACGGATGGCACAATGTCCCTTCAATTCGGAGTGATCTACAACTTTGGTCCTGTGACATTTTGTCGTATCTCTCTCCCTTATACGTTAAATTTGGCCGTATTTCTGGATTGTTCGTAAATTTGGTGATTTTTACAAGTAAATTTCAATGTTTGACACACTTATAAGAATGATAGGATGATCGCGTTAGGTGTGCACATTGGCACGATTAAGGGACATATGTGTACCAAATTTCATGATTCTAGCTTATACATAAGTAGGCAAAATGTAATGTAAAATGTTAAAAATGCACCCAAATTTCACCCTATTCAACATTTGAACTCAATTTACCCCCTTAATATGGGAGATACGAGGATATGGTTTAGAAACAAACATTTAGAGCGATAAATGAGGCGTCTGATGGCGCAAACCGTTTCTTAATATCATAAACCGTTTAGGAGATATGAATCTCGAAGTGGAAATCTGCACTTTTCAACGTGCTCATGCTTATCCGTCATATATATATATATATATATATATATAAAAGCAAGTCGGGCTGGAGCGATGTATATATAAATATTTAAAAATGAAAAAAGACGTGAATTAATGAGGCACTTCCAGAAATCTCAGAAATTTGAAACTTGGTACGAGGGAAACTGATGACCCCAGGATCCCTAGAAAAATCGGAAATTCTCAAAATTCCCTGAAGGGGGCACGCTGGGGGGGCTCAAATTTTGGGCTCAGCATAAGAACACAGTCGTGTAGTATATCCAAAACGATAACCTATAGGTTTCGTGGGCTTAAAAATTTTCGGGAATTTCCTCATTTTTATCCCCTATCCCCCCAAATCAAGATGGCGGCACAACCTGCCAGACGAGGTAGACAATTGAAATTTGGTGAATATATAGCTTTTGGTCCCTAACGGACGGGAAAATTCCAAGATGTTCAAATTTTTCACTTTTTACCCCCAAAGATATCGAAATATGGAGGCAATTTTAATGACTGTGCAGACATTCCTTTTGAGCTATTTTTTGGCTAAACGGTAAGTCGTATCACAAAACGGATGGCACAATGTCCCTTCAATTCGGAGTGATCTACAACTTTGGTCCTGTGACATTTTGTCGTATCTCTCTCCCTTATACGTTAAATTTGGCCGTATTTCTGGATTGTTCGTAAATTTGGTGATTTTTACAAGTAAATTTCATTGTTTGACACACTTATAAGAATGATAGGATGATCGCGTTAGGTGTGCACATTGGCACGATTAAGGGACATATGTGTACCAAATTTCATGATTCTAGCTTATACATAAGTAGGCAAAATGTAATGTAAAATGTTAAAAATGCACCCAAATTTCACCCTATTCAACATTTGAACTCAATTTACCCCCTTAATATGGGAGATACGAGGATATGGTTTAGAAACAAACATTTAGAGCGATAAATGAGGCGTCTGATGGCGCAAACCGTTTCTTAATATCATAAACCGTTTAGGAGATATGAATCTCGAAGTGGAAATCTGCACTTTTCAACGTGCTCATGCTTATCCGTCATCTATATATATAAAAGCAAGTCGGGCTGGAGCGATGTATATATAAATATTTAAAAATGAAAAAAGACGTGAATTAATGAGGCACTTCCAGAAATCTCAGAAATTTGAAACTTGGTACGAGGGAAACTGATGACCCCAGGATCCCTAGAAAAATCGGAAATTCTCAAAATTCCCTGAAGGGGGCACGCTGGGGGGGCTCAAATTTTGGGCTCAGCATAAGAACACAGTCGTGTAGTATATCCAAAACGATAACCTATAGGTTTCGTGGGCTTAAAAATTTTCGGGAATTTCCTCATTTTTATCCCCTATCCCCCCAAATCAAGATGGCGGCACAACCTGCCAGACGAGGTAGACAATTGAAATTTGGTGAATATATAGCTTTTGGTCCCTAACGGACGGGAAAATTCCAAGATGTTCAAATTTTTCACTTTTTACCCCCAAAGATATCGAAATATGGAGGCAATTTTAATGACTGTGCAGACATTCCTTTTGAGCTATTTTTTGGCTAAACGGTAAGTCGTATCACAAAACGGATGGCACAATGTCCCTTCAATTCGGAGCGATCTACAACTTTGGTCCTGTGACATTTTGTCGTATCTCTCTCCCTTATACGTTAAATTTGGCCGTATTTCTGGATTGTTCGTAAATTTGGTGATTTTTACAAGTAAATTTCAATGTTTGACACACTTATAAGAATGATAGGATGATCGCGTTAGGTGTGCACATTGGCACAATTAAGGGACATATGTGTACCAAATTTCATGATTCTAGGTTATACATAAGTAGGCAGAATGTAATGTAAAATGTTAAAAATGCACCCAAATTTCACCCTATTCAACATTTGAACTCAATTTACCCCCTTAATATGGGAGATACGAGGATATGGTTTAGAAACAAACATTTAGAGCGATAAATGAGGCGTCTGATGGCGCAAACCGTTTCTTAATATCATAAACCGTTTAGGAGATATGAATCTCGAAGTGGAAATCTGCACTTTTCAACGTGCTCATGCTTATCCGTCATCTATATATATATAAGCAAGTCGGGCTGGAGCGATGTATATATAAATATTTAAAAATGAAAAAAGACGTGAATTAATGAGGCACTTCCAGAAATCTCAGAAATTTGAAACTTGGTACGAGGGAAACTGATGACCCCAGGATCCCTAGAAAAATCGGAAATTCTCAAAATTCCCTGAAGGGGGCACGCTGGGGGGGCTCAAATTTTGGGCTCAGCATAAGAACACAGTCGTGTAGTATATCCAAAACGATAACCTATAGGTTTCGTGGGCTTAAAAATTTTCGGGAATTTCCTCATTTTTATCCCCTATCCCCCCAAATCAAGATGGCGGCACAACCTGCCAGACGAGGTAGACAATTGAAATTTGGTGAATATATAGCTTTTGGTCCCTAACGGACGGGAAAATTCCAAGATGTTCAAATTTTCCACTTTTTACCCCCAAAGATATCGAAATATGGAGGCAATTTTAATGACTGTGCAGACATTCCTTTTGAGCTATTTTTTGGCTAAACGGTAAGTCGTATCACAAAACGGATGGCACAATGTCCCTTCAATTCGGAGTGATCTACAACTTTGGTCCTGTGACATTTTGTCGTATCTCTCTCCCTTATACGTTAAATTTGGCCGTATTTCTGGATTGTTCGTAAATTTGGTGATTTTTACAAGTAAATTTCAATGTTTGACACACTTATAAGAATGATAGGATGATCGCGTTAGGTGTGCACATTGGCACAATTAAGGGACATATGTGTACCAAATTTCATGATTCTAGCTTATACATAAGTAGGCAAAATGTAATGTAAAATGTTAAAAATGCACCCAAATTTCACCCTATTCAACATTTGAACTCAATTTACCCCCTTAATATGGGAGATACGAGGAAATGGTTTAGAAACAAACATTTAGAGCGATAAATGAGGCGTCTGATGGCGCAAACCGTTTCTTAATATCATACACCGTTTAGGAGATATGAATCTCGAAGTGGAAGTCTGCACTTTTCAACGTGCTCATGCTTATCCGTCATCTATCTATCTATATATATAAAAGCAAGTCGGGCTGGAGCGATGTATATATAAATATTTAAAAATGAAAAAAGACGTGAATTAATGAGGCACTTCCAGAAATCTCAGAAATTTGAAACTTGGTACGAGGGAAACTAATGACCCCAGGATCCCTAGAAAAATCGGAAATTCTCAAAATTCCCTGAAGGGGGCACGCTGGGGGGGCTCAAATTTTGGGCTCAGTATAAGAACACAGTCGTATAGTATATCCAAAACGATAACCTATAGGTTTCGTGGGCTTAAAAATTGTCGGGAATTTCCTCATTTTTATCCCCCATCCCCCCAAATCAAGATGGCGGCACAACCTGCGAGACGAGGTAGACAATTGAAATTTGGTGAAATTATAGCTTTTGGTCTCTAACCGACGGGAAAATTCCAAGATGTTCAAATTTTTCACTTTTTACCCCCAAGGATATCGAAAAATGTAGGCAATTTTAATGACTGTGCAGACATTCCTTTTGAGCTATTTTTTGGCTAAACGGTAAGTCGTATCACAAAACGGATGGCACAATGTCCCTTCAATTCGGAGTGATCTACAACTTTGCTCCTGTGACATTTTGTCGTATCTCTCTCCCTTATACGTTAAATTAGGCCGTATTTCTGGATTGTTCGTAAATTTGGTGATTTTTACAAGTATATTTTATTGTTTGACACACTTATAAGAATGATAGGATCATCACGTTGTGTGCGCACTTTGGCACGATTAAGGGACATATGTGTACCAAAGTTCATGATTCTAGCTTATACATAAGTAGGCAAAATGTAATGTAAAATGTTAAAAATGCACCCAAATTTCACACTATTCAAAATTTGAACTCAATTTACCCCCTTAATATGGGAGATACGAGGAAATGGTTTAGAAACAAACATATAGAGCGATAAATGAGGCGTCTGATGGCGCAAACCGTTTCTTAATATCATACACCGTTTAGGAGATATGAATCTCGAAGTGGAAGTCTGCACTTTTCAACGTGCTCATGCTTATCCGTCATCTATCTTCTATATATATAAAAGCAAGTCGGGCTGGAGCGATGTATATATAAATATTTAAAAATGAAAAAAGACGTGAATTAATGAGGCACTTCCAGAAATCTCAGAAATTTGAAACTTGGTACGAGGGAAACTAATGACCCCAGGATCCCTAGAAAAATCGGAAATTCTCAAAATTCCCTGAAGGGGGCACGCTGGGGGGGCTCAAATTTAGGGCTCAGTATAAGAACACAGTCGTATAGTATATCCAAAACGATAACCTATAGGTTTCGTGGGCTTAAAAATTGTCGGGAATTTCCTCATTTTTATCCCCCATCCCCCCAAATCAAGATGGCGGCACAACCTGCGAGACGAGGCAGACAATTGAAATTTGGTGAAATTATAGCTTTTGGTCTCTAACCGACGGAAAAATTCCAAGATGTTCAAATTTTTCACTTTTTACCCCCAAGGATATCGAAATATGTAGGCAATTTTAATGACTGTGCAGACATTCCTTTTGAGCTATTTTTTGGCTAAACGGTAAGTCGTATCACAAAACGGATGGCACAATGTCGCTTCAATTCGGAGTGATCTACAACTTTGCTCCTGTGACATTTTGTCGTATCTCTCTCCCTTATACGTTAAATTTGGCCGTATTTCTGGATTGTTCGTAAATTTGGTGATTTTTACAAGTATATTTTATTGTTTGACACACTTATAAGAATGATAGGATCATCACGTTGTGTGCGCACATTGGCACGATTATGGGACATATGTGTACCAAATTTCATGATTCTAGCTTATACATAAGTAGGCAAAATGTAATGTAAAATGTTAAAAATGCACCCAAATTTCACCCTATTCAAAATTTGAACTCAATTTACCCCCTTAATATGGGAGATACGAGGAAATGGTTTAGAAACAAACATGTAGAGCAATAAATGAGGCGTCTGATGGCGCAAACCGTTTCTAATATCATACACCGTTTAGGAGATATGAATCTCGAAGTGGAAGTCTGCACTTTTCAACGTGCTCATGCTTATCCGTCATCTATCTATCTATATATATAAAAGCAAGTCGGGCTGGAGCGATGTATATATAAATATTTAAAAATGAAAAAAGACGTGAATTAATGAGGCACTTCCAGAAATCTCAGAAATTTGAAACTTGGTACGAGGGAAACTAATGACCCCAGGGTCCCTAGAAAAATCGGAAATTCTCAAAATTCCCTGAAGGGGGCACGCTGGGGGGGCTCAAATTTTGGGCTCAGTATAAGAACACAGTCGTATAGTATATCCAAAAAGATAACCTATAGGTTTCGTGGGCTTAAAAATTGTCGGGAATTTCCTCATTTTTATCCCCCATCCCCCCAAATCAAGATGGCGGCACAACCTGCGAGACGAGGCAGACAATTGAAATTTGGTGAAATTATAGCTTTTGGTCTCTAACCGACGGAAAAATTCCAAGATGTTCAAATTTTTCACTTTTTACCCCCAAGGATATCGAAATATGTAGGCAATTTTAATGACTGTGCAGACATTCCTTTTGAGCTATTTTTTGGCTAAACGGTAAGTCGTATCACAAAACGGATGGCACAGTGTCGCTTCAATTCGGAGTGATCTACAACTTTGCTCCTGTGACATTTTGTCGTATCTCTCTCCCTTATACGTTAAATTTGGCCGTATTTCTGGATTGTTCGTAAATTTGGTGATTTTTACAAGTATATTTTATTGTTTGACACACTTATAAGAATGATAGGATCATCACGTTGTGTGCGCACATTGGCACGATTATGGGACATATGTGTACCAAATTTCATGATTCTAGCTTATACATAAGTAGGCAAAATGTAATGTAAAATGTTAAAAATGCACCCGAATTTCACCCTATTCAAAATTTGAACTCAATTTACCCCCTTAATATGGGAGATACGAGGAAATGGTTTAGAAACAAACATGTAGAGCAATAAATGAGGCGTCTGATGGCGCAAACCGTTTCTAATATCATACACCGTTTAGGAGATATGAATCTCGAAGTGGAAGTCTGCACTTTTCAACGTGCTCATGCTTATCCGTCATCTATATATATAAAAGCAAGTCGGGCTGGAGCGATGTATATATAAATATTTAAAAATGAAAAAAGACGTGAATTAATGAGGCACTTCCAGAAATCTCAGAAATTTGAAACTTGGTACGAGGGAAACTAATGACCCCAGGATCCCTAGAAAAATCGGAAATTCTCAAAATTCCCTGAAGGGGGCACGCTGGGGGGGCTCAAATTTTGGGCTCAGTATAAGAACACAGTCGTATAGTATATCCAAAACGATAACCTATAGGTTTCGTGGGCTTAAAAATTGTCGGGAATTTCCTCATTTTTATCCCCCATCCCCCCAAATCAAGATGGCGGCACAACCTGCGAGACGAGGCAGACAATTGAAATTTGGTGAAATTATAGCTTTTGGTCTCTAACCGACGGGAAAATTCCAAGATGTTCAAATTTTTCACTTTTTACCCCCAAGGATATCGAAATATGTAGGCAATTTTAATGACTGTGCAGACATTCCTTTTGAGCTATTTTTTGGCTAAACGGTAAGTCGTATCACAAAACGGATGGCACAATGTCGCTTCAATTCGGAGTGATCTACAACTTTGCTCCTGTGACATTTTGTCGTATCTCTCTCCCTTATACGTTAAATTTGGCCGTATTTCTGGATTGTTCGTAAATTTGGTGATTTTTACAAGTATATTTTATTGTTTGACACACTTATAAGAATGATAGGATCATCACGTTGTGTGCGCACATTGGCACGATTATGGGACATATGTGTACCAAATTTCATGATTCTAGCTTATACATAAGTAGGCAAAATGTAATGTAAAATGTTAAAAATGCAACCAAATTTCACCCTATTCAAAATTTGAACTCAATTTACCCCCTTAATATGGGAGATACGAGGAAATGGTTTAGAAACAAACATGTAGAGCAATAAATGAGGCGTCTGATGGCGCAAACCGTTTCTAATATCATACACCGTTTAGGAGATATGAATCTCGAAGTGGAAGTCTGCACTTTTCAACGTGCTCATGCTTATCCGTCATCTATCTATCTATATATATAAAAGCAAGTCGGGCTGGAGCGATGTATATATAAATATTTAAAAATGAAAAAAGACGTGAATTAATGAGGCACTTCCAGAAATCTCAGAAATTTGAAACTTGGTACGAGGGAAACTAATGACCCCAGGGTCCCTAGAAAAATCGGAAATTCTCAAAATTCCCTGAAGGGGGCACGCTGGGGGGGCTCAAATTTTGGGCTCAGTATAAGAACACAGTCGTATAGTATATCCAAAACGATAACCTATAGGTTTCGTGGGCTTAAAAATTGTCGGGAATTTCCTCATTTTTATCCCCCATCCCCCCAAATCAAGATGGCGGCACAACCTGCGAGACGAGGCAGACAATTGAAATTTGGTGAAATTATAGCTTTTGGTCTCTAACCGACGGGAAAATTCCAAGATGTTCAAATTTTTCACTTTTTACCCCCAAGGATATCGAAATATGTAGGCAATTTTAATGACTGTGCAGACATTCCTTTTGAGCTATTTTTTGGCTAAACGGTAAGTCGTATCACAAAACGGATGGCACAATGTCGCTTCAATTCGGAGTGATCTACAACTTTGCTCCTGTGACATTTTGTCGTATCTCTCTCCCTTATACGTTAAATTTGGCCGTATTTCTGGATTGTTCGTAAATTTGGTGATTTTTACAAGTATATTTTATTGTTTGACACACTTATAAGAATGATAGGATCATCACGTTGTGTGCGCACATTGGCACGATTATGGGACATATGTGTACCAAATTTCATGATTCTAGCTTATACATAAGTAGGCAAAATGTAATGTAAAATGTTAAAAATGCACCCAAATTTCACCCTATTCAAAATTTGAACTCAATTTACCCCCTTAATATGGGAGATACGAGGAAATGGTTTAGAAACAAACATGTAGAGCAATAAATGAGGCGTCTGATGGCGCAAACCGTTTCTAATATCATACACCGTTTAGGAGATATGAATCTCGAAGTGGAAGTCTGCACTTTTCAACGTGCTCATGCTTATCCGTCATCTATATATATAAAAGCAAGTCGGGCTGGAGCGATGTATATATAAATATTTAAAAATGAAAAAAGACGTGAATTAATGAGGCACTTCCAGAAATCTCAGAAATTTGAAACTTGGTACGAGGGAAACTAATGACCCCAGGATCCCTAGAAAAATCGGAAATTCTCAAAATTCCCTGAAGGGGGCACGCTGGGGGGGCTCAAATTTTGGGCTCAGTATAAGAACACAGTCGTATAGTATATCCAAAACGATAACCTATAGGTTTCGTGGGCTTAAAAATTGTCGGGAATTTCCTCATTTTTATCCCCCATCCCCCCAAATCAAGATGGCGGCACAACCTGCGAGACGAGGCAGACAATTGAAATTTGGTGAAATTATAGCTTTTGGTCTCTAACCGACGGGAAAATTCCAAGATGTTCAAATTTTTCACTTTTTACCCCCAAGGATATCGAAATATGTAGGCAATTTTAATGACTGTGCAGACATTCCTTTTGAGCTATTTTTTGGCTAAACGGTAAGTCGTATCACAAAACGGATGGCACAATGTCGCTTCAATTCGGAGTGATCTACAACTTTGCTCCTGTGACATTTTGTCGTATCTCTCTCCCTTATACGTTAAATTTGGCCGTATTTCTGGATTGTTCGTAAATTTGGTGATTTTTACAAGTATATTTTATTGTTTGACACACTTATAAGAATGATAGGATCATCACGTTGTGTGCGCACTTTGGCACGATTAAGGGACATATGTGTACCAAATTTCATGATTCTAGCTTATACATAAGTAGGCAAAATGTAATGTAAAATGTTAAAAATGCACCCAAATTTCACCCTATTCAAAATTTGAACTCAATTTACCCCCTTAATATGGGAGATACGAGGACATGGTTTAGAAACGAACATGTAGAGCGATAAATGAGGCGTCTGATGGCGCAAACCGTTTCTTAATATCATACACCGTTTAGGAGATATGAATCTCGAAGTGGAAGTCTGCACTTTTCAACGTGCTCATGCTTATCCGTCATCTATATATATAAAAGCAAGTCGGGCTGGTGCGATGTATATATAAATATTTAAACATGAAAAAAGACGTGAATTAATGAGGCACTTCCAGAAATCTCAGAAATTTGAAACTTGGTACGAGGGAAACTGATGACCCCAGGATCCCTAGAAAAATCGGAAATTCTCAAAATTCCCTGAAGGGGGCACGCTAGGGGGGCTCAAATTTTGGGCTCAGCATAAGAACACAGTCGTGTAGTATATCCAAAACGATAACCTATAGGTTTCGTGGGCTTAAAAATTTTCGGGAATTTCCTCATTTTTATCCCCTATCCCCCCAAATCAAGATGGCGGCACAACCTGCCAGACGAGGTAGACAATTGAAATTTGGTGAATATATAGCTTTTGGTCCCTAACGGACGGGAAAATTCCAAGATGTTCAAATTTTTCACTTTTTACCCCCAAAGATATCGAAATATGGAGGCAATTTTAATGACTGTGCAGACATTCCTTTTGAGCTATTTTTTGGCTAAACGGTAAGTCGTATCACAAAACGGATGGCACAATGTCGCTTCAATTCGGAGTGATCTACAACTTTGGTCCTGTGACATTTTGTCGTATCTCTCTCCCTTATACGTTAAATTTGGCCGTATTTCTGGATTGTTCGTAAATTTGGTGATTTTTACAAGTAAATTTCAATGTTTGACACACTTATAAGAATGATAGGATGATCGCGTTAGGTGTGCACATTGGCACGATTAAGGGACATATGTGTACCAAATTTCATGATTCTAGCTTATACATAAGTAGGCAAAATGTAATGTAAAATGTTAAAAATGCACCCAAATTTCACCCTATTCAACATTTGAACTCAATTTACCCCCTTAATATGGGAGATACGAGGATATGGTTTAGAAACAAACATTTAGAGCGATAAATGAGGCGTCTGATGGCGCAAACCGTTTCTTAATATCATAAACCGTTTAGGAGATATGAATCTCGAAGTGGAAATCTGCACTTTTCAACGTGCTCATGCTTATCCGTCATATATATATATATATATATAAAAGCAAGTCGGGCTGGAGCGATGTATATATAAATATTTAAAAATGAAGAAAGACGTGAATTAATGAGGCACTTCCAGAAATCTCAGAAATTTGAAACTTGGTACGAGGGAAACTGATGACCCCAGGATCCCTAGAAAAATCGGAAATTCTCAAAATTCCCTGAAGGGGGCACGCTGGGGGGGCTCAAATTTTGGGCTCAGCATAAGAACACAGTCGTGTAGTATATCCAAAACGATAACCTATAGGTTTCGTGGGCTTAAAAATTTTCGGGAATTTCCTCATTTTTATCCCCTATCCCCCCAAATCAAGATGGCGGCACAACCTGCCAGACGAGGTAGACAATTGAAATTTGGTGAATATATAGCTTTTGGTCCCTAACGGACGGGAAAATTCCAAGATGTTCAAATTTTTCACTTTTTACCCCCAAAGATATCGAAATATGGAGGCAATTTTAATGACTGTGCAGACATTCCTTTTGAGCTATTTTTTGGCTAAACGGTAAGTCGTATCACAAAACGGATGGCACAATGTCCCTTCAATTCGGAGTGATCTACAACTTTGGTCCTGTGACATTTTGTCGTATCTCTCTCCCTTATACGTTAAATTTGGCCGTAATTCTGGATTGTTCGTAAATTTGGTGATTTTTACAAGTAAATTTCAATGTTTGACACACTTATAAGAATGATAGGATGATCGCGTTAGGTGTGCACATTGGCACGATTAAGGGACATATGTGTACCAAATTTCATGATTCTAGCTTATACATAAGTAGGCAAAATGTAATGTAAAATGTTAAAAATGCACCCAAATTTCACCCTATTCAACATTTGAACTCAATTTACCCTCTTAATATGGGAGATACGAGGATATGGTTTAGAAACAAACATTTAGAGCGATAAATGAGGCGTCTGATGGCGCAAACCGTTTCTTAATATCATAAACCGTTTAGGAGATATGAATCTCGAAGTGGAAATCTGCACTTTTCAACGTGCTCATGCTTATCCGTCATCTATATATATAAAAGCAAGTCGGGCCGGAGCGATGTATATATAAATATTTAAAAATGAAAAAAGACGTGAATTAATGAGGCACTTCCAGAAATCTCAGAAATTTGAAACTTGGTACGAGGGAAACTGATGACCCCAGGATCCCTAGAAAAATCGGAAATTCTCAAAATTCCCTGAAGGGGGCACGCTGGGGGGGCTCAAATTTTGGGCTCAGCATAAGAACACAGTCGTGTAGTATATCCAAAACGATAACCTATAGGTTTCGTGGGCTTAAAAATTTTCGGGAATTTCCTCATTTTTATCCCCTATCCCCCCAAATCAAGATGGCGGCACAACCTGCCAGACGAGGTAGACAATTGAAATTTGGTGAATATATAGCTTTTGGTCCCTAACGGACGGGAAAATTCCAAGATGTTCAAATTTTTCACTTTTTACCCCCAAAGATATCGAAATATGGAGGCAATTTTAATGACTGTGCAGACATTCCTTTTGAGCTATTTTTTGGCTAAACGGTAAGTCGTATCACAAAACGGATGGCACAATGTCCCTTCAATTCGGAGTGATCTACAACTTTGGTCCTGTGACATTTTGTCGTATCTCTCTCCCTTATACGTTAAATTTGGCCGTATTTCTGGATTGTTCGTAAATTTGGTGATTTTTACAAGTAAATTTCAATGTTTGACACACTTATAAGAATGATAGGATGATCGCGTTAGGTGTGCACATTGGCACAATTAAGGGACATATGTGTACCAAATTTCATGATTCTAGCTTATACATAAGTAGGCAAAATGTAATGTAAAATGTTAAAAATGCACCCAAATTTCACCCTATTCAACATTTGAACTCAATTTACCCCCTTAATATGGGAGATACGAGGATATGGTTTAGAAACAAACATTTAGAGCGATAAATGAGGCGTCTGATGGCGCAAACCGTTTCTTAATATCATAAACCGTTTAGGAGATATGAATCTCGAAGTGGAAATCTGCACTTTTCAACGTGCTCATGCTTATCCGTCATCTATATATATATAAGCAAGTCGGGCTGGAGCGATGTATATATAAATATTTAAAAATGAAAAAAGACGTGAATTAATGAGGCACTTCCAGAAATCTCAGAAATTTGAAACTTGGTACGAGGGAAACTGATGACCCCAGGATCCCTAGAAAAATCGGAAATTCTCAAAATTCCCTGAAGGGGGCACGCTGGGGGGGCTCAAATTTTGGGCTCAGCATAAGAACACAGTCGTGTAGTATATCCAAAACGATAACCTATAGGTTTCGTGGGCTTAAAAATTTTCGGGAATTTCCTCATTTTTATCCCCTATCCCCCCAAATCAAGATGGCGGCACAACCTGCCAGACGAGGTAGACAATTGAAATTTGGTGAATATATAGCTTTTGGTCCCTAACGGACGGGAAAATTCCAAGATGTTCAAATTTTTCACTTTTTACCCCCAAAGATATCGAAATATGGAGGCAATTTTAATGACTGTGCAGACATTCCTTTTGAGCTATTTTTTGGCTAAACGGTAAGTCGTATCACAAAACGGATGGCACAATGTCCCTTCAATTCGGAGTGATCTACAACTTTGGTCCTGTGACATTTTGTCGTATCTCTCTCCCTTATACGTTAAATTTGGCTGTATTTCTGGATTGTTCGTAAATTTGGTGATTTTTACAAGTAAATTTCAATGTTTGACACACTTATAAGAATGATAGGATGATCGCGTTAGGTGTGCACATTGGCACAATTAAGGGACGTATGTGTACCAAATTTCATGATTCTAGCTTATACATAAGTAGGCAAAATGTAATGTAAAATGTTAAAAATGCACCCAAATTTCACCCTATTCAACATTTGAACTCAATTTACCCCCTTAATATGGGAGATACGAGGAAATGGTTTAGAAACAAACATTTAGAGCGATAAATGAGGCGTCTGATGGCGCAAACCGTTTCTTAATATCATACACCGTTTAGGAGATATGAATCTCGAAGTGGAAGTCTGCACTTTTCAACGTGCTCATGCTTATCCGTCATCTATCTATCTATATATATAAAAGCAAGTCGGGCTGGAGCGATGTATATATAAATATTTAAAAATGAAAAAAGACGTGAATTAATGAGGCACTTCCAGAAATCTCAGAAATTTGAAACTTGGTACGAGGGAAACTAATGACCCCAGGATCCCTAGAAAAATCGGAAATTCTCAAAATTCCCTGAAGGGGGCACGCTGGGGGGGCTCAAATTTTGGGCTCAGTATAAGAACACAGTCGTATAGTATATCCAAAACGATAACCTATAGGTTTCGTGGGCTTAAAAATTGTCGGGAATTTCCTCATTTTTATCCCCCATCCCCCCAAATCAAGATGGCGGCACAACCTGCGAGACGAGGTAGACAATTGAAATTTGGTGAAATTATAGCTTTTGGTCTCTAACCGACGGGAAAATTCCAAGATGTTCAAATTTTTCACTTTTTACCCCCAAGGATATCGAAAAATGTAGGCAATTTTAATGACTGTGCAGACATTCCTTTTGAGCTATTTTTTGGCTAAACGGTAAGTCGTATCACAAAACGGATGGCACAATGTCCCTTCAATTCGGAGTGATCTACAACTTTGCTCCTGTGACATTTTGTCGTATCTCTCTCCCTTATACGTTAAATTAGGCCGTATTTCTGGATTGTTCGTAAATTTGGTGATTTTTACAAGTATATTTTATTGTTTGACACACTTATAAGAATGATAGGATCATCACGTTGTGTGCGCACTTTGGCACGATTAAGGGACATATGTGTACCAAAGTTCATGATTCTAGCTTATACATAAGTAGGCAAAATGTAATGTAAAATGTTAAAAATGCACCCAAATTTCACACTATTCAAAATTTGAACTCAATTTACCCCCTTAATATGGGAGATACGAGGAAATGGTTTAGAAACAAACATATAGAGCGATAAATGAGGCGTCTGATGGCGCAAACCGTTTCTTAATATCATACACCGTTTAGGAGATATGAATCTCGAAGTGGAAGTCTGCACTTTTCAACGTGCTCATGCTTATCCGTCATCTATCTTCTATATATATAAAAGCAAGTCGGGCTGGAGCGATGTATATATAAATATTTAAAAATGAAAAAAGACGTGAATTAATGAGGCACTTCCAGAAATCTCAGAAATTTGAAACTTGGTACGAGGGAAACTAATGACCCCAGGATCCCTAGAAAAATCGGAAATTCTCAAAATTCCCTGAAGGGGGCACGCTGGGGGGGCTCAAATTTAGGGCTCAGTATAAGAACACAGTCGTATAGTATATCCAAAACGATAACCTATAGGTTTCGTGGGCTTAAAAATTGTCGGGAATTTCCTCATTTTTATCCCCCATCCCCCCAAATCAAGATGGCGGCACAACCTGCGAGACGAGGCAGACAATTGAAATTTGGTGAAATTATAGCTTTTGGTCTCTAACCGACGGAAAAATTCCAAGATGTTCAAATTTTTCACTTTTTACCCCCAAGGATATCGAAATATGTAGGCAATTTTAATGACTGTGCAGACATTCCTTTTGAGCTATTTTTTGGCTAAACGGTAAGTCGTATCACAAAACGGATGGCACAATGTCGCTTCAATTCGGAGCGATCTACAACTTTGCTCCTGTGACATTTTGTCGTATCTCTCTCCCTTATACGTTAAATTTGGCCGTATTTCTGGATTGTTCGTAAATTTGGTGATTTTTACAAGTATATTTTATTGTTTGACACACTTATAAGAATGATAGGATCATCACGTTGTGTGCGCACATTGGCACGATTATGGGACATATGTGTACCAAATTTCATGATTCTAGCTTATACATAAGTAGGCAAAATGTAATGTAAAATGTTAAAAATGCAACCAAATTTCACCCTATTCAAAATTTGAACTCAATTTACCCCCTTAATATGGGAGATACGAGGAAATGGTTTAGAAACAAACATGTAGAGCAATAAATGAGGCGTCTGATGGCGCAAACCGTTTCTAATATCATACACCGTTTAGGAGATATGAATCTCGAAGTGGAAGTCTGCACTTTTCAACGTGCTCATGCTTATCCGTCATCTATCTATCTATATATATAAAAGCAAGTCGGGCTGGAGCGATGTATATATAAATATTTAAAAATGAAAAAAGACGTGAATTAATGAGGCACTTCCAGAAATCTCAGAAATTTGAAACTTGGTACGAGGGAAACTAATGACCCCAGGGTCCCTAGAAAAATCGGAAATTCTCAAAATTCCCTGAAGGGGGCACGCTGGGGGGGCTCAAATTTTGGGCTCAGTATAAGAACACAGTCGTATAGTATATCCAAAACGATAACCTATAGGTTTCGTGGGCTTAAAAATTGTCGGGAATTTCCTCATTTTTATCCCCCATCCCCCCAAATCAAGATGGCGGCACAACCTGCGAGACGAGGCAGACAATTGAAATTTGGTGAAATTATAGCTTTTGGTCTCTAACCGACGGGAAAATTCCAAGATGTTCAAATTTTTCACTTTTTACCCCCAAGGATATCGAAATATGTAGGCAATTTTAATGACTGTGCAGACATTCCTTTTGAGCTATTTTTTGGCTAAACGGTAAGTCGTATCACAAAACGGATGGCACAATGTCGCTTCAATTCGGAGTGATCTACAACTTTGCTCCTGTGACATTTTGTCGTATCTCTCTCCCTTATACGTTAAATTTGGCCGTATTTCTGGATTGTTCGTAAATTTGGTGATTTTTACAAGTATATTTTATTGTTTGACACACTTATAAGAATGATAGGATCATCACGTTGTGTGCGCACATTGGCACGATTATGGGACATATGTGTACCAAATTTCATGATTCTAGCTTATACATAAGTAGGCAAAATGTAATGTAAAATGTTAAAAATGCACCCAAATTTCACCCTATTCAAAATTTGAACTCAATTTACCCCCTTAATATGGGAGATACGAGGAAATGGTTTAGAAACAAACATGTAGAGCAATAAATGAGGCGTCTGATGGCGCAAACCGTTTCTAATATCATACACCGTTTAGGAGATATGAATCTCGAAGTGGAAGTCTGCACTTTTCAACGTGCTCATGCTTATCCGTCATCTATATATATAAAAGCAAGTCGGGCTGGAGCGATGTATATATAAATATTTAAAAATGAAAAAAGACGTGAATTAATGAGGCACTTCCAGAAATCTCAGAAATTTGAAACTTGGTACGAGGGAAACTAATGACCCCAGGATCCCTAGAAAAATCGGAAATTCTCAAAATTCCCTGAAGGGGGCACGCTGGGGGGGCTCAAATTTTGGGCTCAGTATAAGAACACAGTCGTATAGTATATCCAAAACGATAACCTATAGGTTTCGTGGGCTTAAAAATTGTCGGGAATTTCCTCATTTTTATCCCCCATCCCCCCAAATCAAGATGGCGGCACAACCTGCGAGACGAGGCAGACAATTGAAATTTGGTGAAATTATAGCTTTTGGTCTCTAACCGACGGGAAAATTCCAAGATGTTCAAATTTTTCACTTTTTACCCCCAAGGATATCGAAATATGTAGGCAATTTTAATGACTGTGCAGACATTCCTTTTGAGCTATTTTTTGGCTAAACGGTAAGTCGTATCACAAAACGGATGGCACAATGTCGCTTCAATTCGGAGTGATCTACAACTTTGCTCCTGTGACATTTTGTCGTATCTCTCTCCCTTATACGTTAAATTTGGCCGTATTTCTGGATTGTTCGTAAATTTGGTGATTTTTACAAGTATATTTTATTGTTTGACACACTTATAAGAATGATAGGATCATCACGTTGTGTGCGCACATTGGCACGATTATGGGACATATGTGTACCAAATTTCATGATTCTAGCTTATACATAAGTAGGCAAAATGTAATGTAAAATGTTAAAAATGCAACCAAATTTCACCCTATTCAAAATTTGAACTCAATTTACCCCCTTAATATGGGAGATACGAGGAAATGGTTTAGAAACAAACATGTAGAGCAATAAATGAGGCGTCTGATGGCGCAAACCGTTTCTAATATCATACACCGTTTAGGAGATATGAATCTCGAAGTGGAAGTCTGCACTTTTCAACGTGCTCATGCTTATCCGTCATCTATATATATAAAAGCAAGTCGGGCTGGAGCGATGTATATATAAATATTTAAAAATGAAAAAAGACGTGAATTAATGAGGCACTTCCAGAAATCTCAGAAATTTGAAACTTGGTACGAGGGAAACTGATGACCCCAGGATCCCTAGAAAAATCGGAAATTCTCAAAATTCCCGGAAGGGGGCACGCTGGGGGGCTCAAATTTTGGGCTCAGTATAAGAACACAGTCGTATAGTATATCCAAAACGATAACCTATATGTTTCGTGGGCTTAAAAATTGTCGGGAATTTCCTCATTTTTATCCCCCATCCCCCCAAATCAAGATGGCGGCACAACCTGCGAGACGAGGTAGACAATTGAAATTTGGTGAAATTATAGCTTTTGGTCTCTAACCGACGGGAAAATTCCAAGATGTTCAAATTTTTCACTTTTTACCCCCAAGGATATCGAAATATGTAGGCAATTTTAATGACTGTGCAGACATTCCTTTTGAGCTATTTTTTGGCTAAACGGTAAGTCGTATCACAAAACGGATGGCACAATGTCCCTTCAATTCGGAGTGATCTACAACTTTGCTCCTGTGACATTTTGTCGTATCTCTCTCCCTTATACGTTAAATTTGGCCGTATTTCTGGATTGTTCGTAAATTTGGTGATTTTTACAAGTATATTTTATTGTTTGACACACTTATAAGAATGATAGGATCATCACGTTGTGTGCGCACTTTGGCACGATTAAGGGACATATGTGTACCAAATTTCATGATTCTAGCTTATACATAAGTAGGCAAAATGTAATGTAAAATGTTAAAAATGCACCCAAATTTCACCCTATTCAAAATTTGAACTCAATTTACCCCCTTAATATGGGAGATACGAGGAAATGGTTTAGAAACAAACATTTAGAGCGATAAATGAGGCGTCTGATGGCGCAAACCGTTTCTTAATATCATACACCGTTTAGGAGATATGAATCTCGAAGTGGAAGTCTGCACTTTTCAACGTCCTCGTGCTTATCCGTCGTCTATATATATAAAAGCAAGTCGGGCTGGAGCGATGTATATATAAATATTTAAAAATGAAAAAAGACGTGAATTAATGAGGCACTTCCAGAAATCTCAGAAATTTGAAACTTGGTACGAGGGAAACTGATGACCCCAGGATCCCTAGAAAAATCGGAAATTCTCAAAATTCCCTGAAGGGGGCACGCTGGGGGGCTCAAATTTTGGGCTCAGTATAAGAACACAGTCGTATAGTATATCCAAAACGATAACCTATAGGTTTCGTGGGCTTAAAAATTGTCGGGAATTTCCTCATTTTTATCCCCCATCCCCCCAAATCAAGATGGCGGCACAACCTGCGAGACGAGGTAGACAATTGAAATTTGGTGAAATTATAGCTTTTGGTCTCTAACCGACGGGAAAATTCCAAGATGTTCAAATTTTTCACTTTTTACCCCCAAGGATATCGAAATATGTAGGCAATTTTAATGACTGTGCAGACATTCCTTTTGAGCTATTTTTTGGCTAAACGGTAAGTCGTATCACAAAACGGATGGCACAATGTCGCTTCAATTCGGAGTGATCTACAACTTTGCTCCTGTGACATTTTGCCGTATCTCTCTCCCTTATACGTTGAATTTGGCCGTATTTCTGGATTGTTCGTAAATTTGGTGATTTTTACAAGTATATTTTATTGTTTGACACACTTATAAGAATGATAGGATCATCACGTTGTGTGCGCACATTGGCACGATTAAGGGACATATGTGTACCAAATTTCATGATTATAGCTTATACATAAGTAGGCAAAATGTAATGTAAAATGTTAAAAATGCACCCAAATTTCACCCTATTCAAAATTTGAACTCAATTTACCCCCTTAATATGGGAGATACGAGGAAATGGTTTAGAAACAAACATGTAGAGCAATAAATGAGGCGTCTGATGGCGCAAACCGTTTCTAATATCATACACCGTTTAGGAGATATGAATCTCGAAGTGGAAGTCTGCACTTTTCAACGTGCTCATGCTTATCCGTCATCTATATAAATAAAATCGTAACGACCGTGTGTCTGTACATTGATTATTTTGGCGAAATTTCGGTACAGTTATCCGTTTCAGGTGTAATAATGACCATCTGCATCATTTTTAGCTTTGGTGTCTGTTTGTCTGTTTGTTTGTCTGTTAGTCTCTTTGTCTGTTTGTCTGTTTGTCTGTCCTTCTACAGCTTGAAAACTACTAAATATATATTTCCACCAAACTTCATATTTAGAATCCACCTCTCCTTGGGTAGGTTTTAGCGCAAGTATCGTTTCTAAATCCCTGAACTGAGTGGGGATTTTTACGAAACCGAAACCGTGATTTTGCACTCCCTCAAAGTATACACAACCGAACTTAATGGAAATCAATCTGCCTTAATGAAAATTAATTTTTAAACCTTTTTTTCTCATGTGCATCATTTCGATAACAGGATTTAGTAAGGGAGATATCATAACGGACCGTTTTTCGGTACAAATCCCAGCGGACTTAACGCAAGAGCGGGTGCGTGTAAAGCGTACTTCTTACAACTTGAAAACTAACAAGATATTTGAACCAAATTTTATATATAGCATCCATCTGTCCAAGGGTAGGTTTCCTTGGTGTCTGTTAGTTAGTTAGTTTGTTTGTTTCTTTGTTTGTTTGTTTGTTTGTTTGTTTGTTTGTTTGTTTGTTTGTTTGTTTGGTCTGTTTGTCTTTCTTTAACTTGGAAACTACTGGATATATTTCCACCAAACTTCATATTTAGAATCCACCTATCCTTTGGGGAGGTTTTAGGGCAAATATTGTTTCTAAATCCCTGAACTAATTGGGGGTTTATACGAAACCGAAACCGTGATTTTGCACTCCCTCAAAATACACACAACCAAACTTAATGGAAATCTACCTGCCTTAATGGAAATTAATTTCTAAACCTTTTCTTCTCATGTGCATCATTTCAATCACTTACAGGAAAGATAGTATGATCAAACTCTACACGAACATTGGCCCACCCAGTACCCATATGTGAGCCAAATGCTATGTCACATAATTATCCGAAAAGTAATGCAATGTAAGATAATCTTACACAAATTTCAACCTATTCAACGTTTCTGATTCAATCTGACCCATGAATAGTTTAGATGCGAGAAAATATCATAGGACCAGCCATTTAGATCGCTAAATACTGCGCCTTACGGTACAATCCTTTGTCGATATGACGTACCGTTTAGCAGCAGTTAATCTGTAAATGAAGGTCTGCAATATTGTAAACATTCATATACTTTCGTATGTCCATCTGTATATATTCATTGATGTCGATTTGTAGCGATCGAGAAAGGATGTGTCTGCTATTGTAATCAGTACTCCCTACACCGACTTTGACTGCTGGCAGTAGGAATGGGGTCCTTCTCCAACTCCTGTGTAACTGGCATTAGTAAGGAGGGCCTACCATTTTAATGAATAATTCACTTTTCGATTTGTCTTGCAGAAGGCAAGGGATCATGCAGTTTTGTTCGAAAGTCCCCTACTCTATTGTGTTTGGCTCTAGGCCAGGGTGCCCGCCATTATAAACAAATGTTCCAATCTAAAATTTGACTAGCATTAGGCATAGTGGCCTGCTATTTTCATGGAAGCTCACTAATTCCGTGTGACTGGCAGTAAGCTGGCTAGCAGCAGTAAAAAGGGACTGTCATTATAATGATAACTGCACAACTCAATTTTGACTGGTGGTGGGGAAGTTGCCTGGTATTATAATAAAAACTCCTCAACTGTAACCTGTCTGAAAGTAGGAAATGGGTGTGCCATTGTAACTAAAACATCCAAATCGATTGTGACCGCGCAGTAGGCATTGGGGCCTGCAATTATAATGTAAACTTGCCAACTCGCCTGGCGTTATCATCACAACTCCGCAACCCTCACTTTACATTGGAAACAACGTATGTGGACCTCCCCATGCTATTTCTCGGATAAGGCTAAGAGACATGCGATTTTAAAACAATCTCATTTGCTGCACGCACAGTATTTACGTCGATATCCGTATACAATGTAGAATACCGTAGCGAAGCACGGGTACATTTGCTAGTAAGAAATAAATCAACACTGTGCAATGTGACTGCGTTTGAAACATTCAATAATAAATAATTTATAATTTTCTTATTTCAAGGATTTATACAAACTAATAATGTTGTCGTGCCATTTCGAATTTAAGAAAAGTTATTAAGCACATATTTGCTCCTCATTTCAAGTAGTTAGGCTCTCTTCTGAACCCCATCGTTTGGTTAAGATCGTGACCGAATTTCTTCCCGCAACGACCCATGATTTAAGAGTTGAATATTGCTCTGCTATAGCAGCCGTGGCCGACCAACGATGGAATGGTAAGTTCAAGGGTTCAATACTGCAGTGCCATTAGGGTTCCATATGAATTCCAATATAACACATCCTGTACATTTTATCAATACCAACCACTTCAATACAGTGAGGTCAGATTGTCTTTCGACAAGGAGCTGGCTGGCGCGACACGCCACAGGCTGCTCTAGTAGGAAGCTTTTGCCCTTCGAGGGACAAGGATCTTTTAAATAAATAAACAGTCAGTGATCTCAATTTCTATGTAGTGTGGAGTTTTTGCTCTTTCCTTATTACGTCTACTCTAAGGCGTTCCTAAATCGTAAGCATCATTAGCATATTTTAGCTATTTCGACAGTGTTACACCATAGCAAGACAGCAAACGAATGGTCAATAGGTTGGTTCCATTTCTTGACCGTGTTAGTCTTATCGGTTGGAAGCTAAAGCATTGTTCGTCCTTGCACCATACCACAGGATTACCTAAATCTGGTCCCTCCACATAAATCGGCCGCTGTGTAAGACTGGGTTTCCGCAAAGCACTAGGTTTTATTCCTTTTCCCCCATATTTAACCTCCTCCTGCTCCTGGATAACAAGAACAAAATCCCTTTAGATTTCTTTTAAAGACGAGCGCATAATCTTCTCCTCGAGTTATTTAGCTCCACTTTTTTCTAAAATGTATTACCACTGCGTTGCACAAAGGGAAAAAAAGGAGCAGTGATATAACTTCTGACACTCGTAGACCAGAGAACGGAGCTGATTCCAATACCACTTTCTGTGAGGCTTAGGTAGCTATTTCTACTAGTTGGAGTGAAAATACAGTATATTGATCCTCAATAACTGTAAGCATTTAGATTGTGTCATATTCACTCTTTCTTTGTTATATTAGCTCAGGTTTCGTGTCAGTTATTTTAACGGAATTCTAATTAGAGAGATCCTCCGTGACTTCGGCGACAGTGTGCCTGCCTCTCACCACGGGTCCCGTGGTTCAAATCCCGGTCAATCCATGTGAGATTTGTGCTAGGAAAAGCGGAGGCGGGACAGGTTTTTCTCCGCGTACTCCGGTTTTGTCTGTCATCTTTCATTCCAACAACACTCTCCAATATAATTTCATCTGTCAGTCATTAATTATTGCCACAGAGAAGTGCGACAGGCTTCGGCAGCCGGCACAGTTCCTATCCTCGCCCCAGATGGGGGTTCATTCATAACATTTCTGACCCAGTCGAATGACTGGAAACAGGTTAAGGATTTTCATTTCCATTTGGAGAATAGAATAGGAGGATCGCTGCAAGTAATCAGGATGTGTATTCTCTCGAGATTACTTTCATTTTCTGCATTATAAAAACCAATTACCAAGCCCGATTGCTGCAGTCACTTAAGTGCGGCCAGTATCCAGTATTCGGGAGACAGTGGGTTCGAACCGCACTGTCATCAGCCCTGAAAATGGTTTTCCGTGGTTTCCCATTTTTACACCAGGCATATTCTGGGGCTGTCCCTTAATTAAGGCCACGGTCGCCTCCTTCTACCTCCTACCCCTCTCCTGTCCCATCCTCGCCACAATCTGTGTCGGTGCGACGTAAGGCAAGTTGTAAAAAAAAAATCCAATTATTCCGTAGCAGAGCTAATGCAGTTGTTACGATCAACAGCATTCTGTAAGAAGAAAGTGAACTTTAGGATAAAATTTTCTCTACATCACTGTTTTCATACCGAATTGAAGCACGGAAGAGAAAGCTGGGTTGACGCAGGAGATGTTTTCCGTACGTTGGAATTAACAGACGTGAAGGTACACGTCATGTATGTATCATATATGTACTGTACATTATGAGAAAGCAAGTCCGACTCCTTGGCGAATGGTCGGCGTTGAGAGCTTCGGTTCAGAAGTTCCCGGGTCGGGTCGGGAATTTTAATCACGTCTGATTGATTCTTCTTTCTCAGAGACTGGCTTTTAGTGTCTGTCCTAAAAGTCTCCTCTTCATGTTCAGATAAGACACCGCACTACCAACCACCACAGAAGCACGCAATAGTGAATAATCCCTACAAACAGGGTTGGCGTCAGGAAGGGCATCCGGCCGTAAAACAGTGCCAAGTCAACATGTGCGTCACCGTTCGCACTCGCGATCCCACAGGTGTGGGAGAAGTGAAAGAGGAAGAAGAAGAATATAGCAAATTTTTCACATCTCTATGGTACTAACATAACTTTGTATGTATGTACCTATGTAGGCCTATATATATATCCATCATATTACAATTTTCCTAGTGGGTATGACAGCCGCATGGTTTAACCACAGGCGTCTCACCAAGGACGCCACAGTTCTCATTCCTTACTGAGCCCAGCTAGAATCCACTAACTCAGACAGCCAACGCTTTACCCTAGACACTGCATATTTTCGTGCAGCATATGGTGACACCGGACGCATGAACTTTTGTTTTTAACAGCATTATGTGAATGGAAATTCTATTGTCATCCCTGCAAGGGAAACGATTTTATATTTTGCTCAATAGAACAGAAGTTGCAGGATAAATATGAAACAAATGTGTATGAATGTATGTAGTGTATGTATGTATGTATGTATGTATGTATGTATGTATGTATGTATGTATCTATGTATGTCCAACATTTATCCCGCTTCTCTCTGGGGTGGGGATTGAGATTTTACGAACGAATGCCCTTCCTGACGCTAACCTTATCAGATTAGTTATTGAGATGATGAAATGAATGACGTGATATATGATAGTAGGAAGGAAGAAGGTGAAACACGGGGCCGGTACATAGCCTACTCCTGCCGAATAGCACCAAGGGATCTGTTCAAGGCTTAACGTCCCCATCGCACAGACGAATCACCATCAACAGCGTCATATGCTCGCACTCCATATGAACACTGCAGAGAGGTTTGGAATTGTATACCACCACATCTTATACCCTGCCGGCCAACATTGTGATGGTGAAATGTTTTTCGACCAACGGGACTCGAACCAGCTAACCACGCTGTCAGATCATATAGACGTGATGCCTTAATGATTATGACCACCAGGCAGGGTATGATGCAAATATGTAATAAATTTAAATGTATAGAATTTTTATATAACACTTATCTCAAATATTTCAAAATATATATGATTTGCGGTACCAATTTTATACGGCTTTTCACCTTTCTTCTCTGTATGTGTCGTCTTGCCTGTGTTGCATTACGGCGACCGAGAACTACCTGTCCTGAATTACTGGAAACTTGTGTGGGAATTGCGGAAAGCCAAGAGGTCAAGTGAAATAAAGCTTAATTACGCTAACACGATTTGTGGCCTGTGATCGGTGGAGTGGAGTCCCGCCTCACCGTCTAAACAGGGCACCTCTCGTCTCGTTTCGTCCCATTCCACAGCTAACTACGAGGTAATTCTGTTTTCACTCCACTCCAAGCGTCAGGAGGAGATTAATACGACTCATTCTGTTTATATGACTGATTACATCTGAATATTGTGTTGTTATCGTACCGCGGATATAAACGCCAGTGAATTAATCCAAGGTAGGTAAAAGAGCAGGCGATCCGGTGTTTCAACACGGCTACGGCCGTTGGTAGGACTGGTGGTGGTATACAAATTCGAATCGCTGGACCTCAGATTAAATCTTTGTATCATTTTGTTGCTCGTGTTCTAAAAACGTGACATTTTATATTTATTCATGGTGAATTAAAAAGTGTACTTCATTCGTGACATCCTCATATTGAAACGTCAGCTTCTCCGAGCATTAAAGGTACAGAAGACTGCTATTTTAGTTTTTTTATGGAAACCTTTCTCTTGACGTTAGTTCAACGTCAAAGTATTCAGTGTCACAGTTTAGAATGCTGTTTTTGGTTTGTGATTCGGTGTTTGTATGTGTAAGTATTCATAGTGGATTATAATACTTAATCGTTTTCTTCCCGTGATGCGTTACTTTCAACTTCAGAAATTATTTAAATGGTGATCTGCGTTTTCAGTGATTCTACAAAAGAATTGAAAACCTATCCAAGGAATTTTATGATCTTAACTCACATAGCGTGAGTTACATACGCTACAGTTATATAACATTTTCCCAAAACATATGTATGTAATATGGAAAGGAAATCATAAATGATTTCAAGCTATGAGGCTGCTTAATATTTTATCACAATTTTCTCCATACACGTCACAATATTTTGGCTCGTACTTCGTCTTTATCCGAGACTGGTATAGTCAAGAATATGTTCAGTGCAATTCCTGCCTGTCCGTCGGCCTGTTTGTTTGTTTGTTTGTTTATTTGTTTGTGTAAACATTATCGGAAAACGGCTTGACATCATTTATTTTAGGACTCTGCATTTAAGTTTAGAAAGAGTGCACTAAGCTATATATTACATGATCACTATACGGAGATGTAGCAACATTAAGGGGATGAAAACAGGCAATGTCAAATTTCTCCGTTAACGTGAACTGTATCGAAAAACTGTACAATATAAAAGTCATATTTCCTATCATTTACGTTTTGTAAATTTCTACCTTACGTATAATAAAAACTAATAACAATTCGTGATTATTACATTTTTAATGACTTCCAAATATATCCGGAAATATTTGTTCAATCTAAAACACATAGCTATATTACAAAAGTTATAAAAACTGCAAATTCCCATCATTTATATCTCAAATATTTTTACTGCACTGAGATATTCACTAATTAGTGGAAAGGCCATCAACGCCGAACATCATTTTCATGATAACGAATTAAAAGGTGGTAGTAGTAGTTTTTGTCGTGAATTTATAACCATCCAAATGCGAAGAAAAATTTGAATAAGATACGAAAAAACTGAGCCATGAAGGCAAGTGAAAGGGAAAGAGGCCCTTGACTTCGGATGCCCTAATATTAACGTTCAAGCAGAAACCAAAATACTGAAGCCTACAGTGTTCTAAGCCCATGAAAATGTTCAACAATAATATTACACTGACTGTTGCTATGCGAGATGCCACTCACTCCCGCTAGATGGCATTACTGCTGCAGTTGTATAAAGACTAACCCGCCAGTGACGGGATCAACAGTTAGTAGATCGGACAATTCGGTTCTAACTTCTCAGATTTTAAAATGTTACTTGCACTAGTGTCAGAGGTACAACACTTTGCAGAGAAGTACATTTCACTCCCCGTAGAACTACCACCACCCTTTCCATCACCACTCCTAAAATATTCAATTTTCCAAGTTTTTGCGAGTATTTTCGGCTTACAGTGGCCACGGCTTTCCAGTGGCTTTACAGCTCTGAAATAGAGATGTGATGGGCTGTTTGCATCGTCGGATGTACTGAGAATGGCTTTTCAGCGGTGTTCCATTCTCCTAAGGTGAATGCCGGGTGAGTTCCTATTCTATGCCACGGACGCTACTCTTTCATCTTCTCCGCACCTCAAATCATCGCAACACATCTCCTGGCCTGCGAGAGGACGTCACCCTCTAGGAGGCCCGCCATATCCCATCCTAATGGCTGAGTCGGCATGTTCGGTCATTCCTGTCATTATAAGCACAACTGTGTTCTACATTTTAAAATTAATACGACACAATTATGTGGATTTTAATATTTTAATTATCGGGTGAGTGGGTCATGCGGTTAGGGTCACTCAGCTGTGAGCTTGCATCCGGGAGATAGTCGGTTCGAACCCCACTGTCGGCAGCACTAAAGATGGATTTCCGTGATTTCCCATTTTCACACCAGGCAAATGCTGGGCTGTGCCTTAAATAAGGCCACGGCCGCTTCCTTCCCACTCCTAGGCCTTTCCTATCCCATCGTCGCCATAAGACCTATCTGTGTTGGTGAGGCGTAAAGTAAATAAGTAAATATTTTAATTTTGAACATTCACTGATGATTGAACTAAGATTCCTAAAGTCGGTTTTGAATTAAAATCTTCTAATGTAGGCAGGTATAGACTGTTTTAAATTTTAATAAATGTATCAAACCATCAGCTCTGTTTGCAATGGACTTTACTTTTTATGATGATTATGACTCAGTGTACAGAATGAAAACATTATAGTAGTAGTAGTAGTAGTAGTAGTAGTAGTAGTAGTAGTAGTAGTAGTAGTAGTAGCAGAACCTATGACGAGTCCCCACGAAGCATCTTCCATCTCCTCTCGTAATTCATTAGGTAGAAGAAAAACTAGGCAAATGTGTTCTCCGAGTTGAGGTTTTCTAGAATCTTTTAATCATACTCACGTGTGAACTTTGTTAACAGGAGACGATAAATATGGCTGAGTAAAAACATTAAGTATATAGATGTGAAAAAAATGCCTCCGTAATAACTACTTATGATGTCAAGATATGCACAGAGACCTCCGATACTTCCTGCCTGAATTACCTAATCTGCGATTTGTCTCCCTGTGGACATTCAAAGAGCTCCTCGTTTGAAGTCAAACTTGAGAGCAAGTCGTACTCCTTTGACAAGTTTGTAATGTTGTTAATTACTGGACTTCCAACAACCACACCAAGTTCATTTATTCAAACGAGCCCTTGAGGGACTCTGTGCCTCTCATAAATGCACATTAAAAAGTAATATACTTATTCAAATAGCAAAATAAACTTTTCTTTTAAATATAAACTTTTGCATATAACTAACCACACTTTCGCGAAAAATTAAAACCTTGAGGATATTTGGGTAACCTAAGATATACAGTAAATAAACTAAAAAACCCTATTATAAATGCTTTGGACTTACGCATCTATAAGTTGGCATATAACTTCACTTTCTTCTTTTCGATTTACCGGGCAAATTTCTGTCATAGTGCGGTAGGGATGAAGGCGAGAAAGAATCCATGTGTGAAGACCGTGCTCTTTATGCTGTTCCTTGCCTCAATGCATATCACCGGGCAATAAAATATTGAAAATGATTTGTGCATAATTATGCGAAAAAATACGCCTGTTTTTTAACTACCATTTCTCTTGTTGTAGAATGTCTCTTTTTCGTTTTTATTTTCATTGAAATTTATAGGGATGTTATCTACACCTGCAGATTAAGACTTATTTGAATAAAGTAGACTAATATTTCTTAACTCGGTTGTCACAGACAGCTCGAAGTGTAATAATTTAGTAGTCTTCTGTATAAACTCATAAAAAATGCCCATTTCTTGTGTAAGACGACGATCTGATTTTGTAGGAGAATTTTGCAGTCACTGACCTGTGTGTCATCATTTTTCTTCGGTGAGAATCCTACCCGTTTCGTAGGCTGGGTACTTCCAGTTTCCTGAAATTCATTACAAATATTATAGACTGTTTTACGACTTGGGGCGTCTACACCTGCGAATCTTTCTTGAAACCATCTTTGACTTCACGAGCTAAGTTAACACATATTTTGTAATAATTTATTGCAGCCAATGGCCATACACACAATTATTCACAATGATTAGATTACATAAGTAATTAAATTCCATAGAGTAAAAAGGTACAATGTCAGATAGTCATTGTCAGGTCTTTACTAGCAGTCATAGTGGGGATCGACTTCCGTTCCGCTTGTAAGCAGGTCCGTACAGTGGTGCTCGTGTGTCCATGTGTTCCATCTGTGAGACGACATTTAGAGCTGAACTTTGCCTCTCGCATATTGTAACGCACAGTGATGGGAGGCCGTTTGCTTGTCTAATTTGCGACACTGTATTGAGATCGCATTTTGCAGGGCACAGTGATGAAAAGTCTTCCGTCTGCATATTAATTATACATAAAGACACGATGTGTCGTTGAAAACGCACGAGCCACAATTCTCTTTATGATATATTAGGTAATTAAGAAAAGAACAAATCACAAAACATTTGGGAACAGTTGAAATACAACTACGACGTTGGACATGTGTACAAAGTAAGCTAGCAGCGATGTGCGTGTACACAAGACAAAGCCCGGAATTGAAAGGGAAAACAACATGTGTTGGCATATCATACCATCCCCTCTCCGCGCGCGGCTAGCGACCTGGGATCGTGCCGCAGTGAAGCATATCTGACCACTGTGTATAATCCTACTATTTGTAAATTATATATTTATAAATGTTTTATATAAATGCCAAAGGTGGGCATTTATACAGTTGGAGGTATTATCCGCACACTTTATGTTGGTGCATTTACACCCTAGTGCTGAATCGGTCGACCTCGGCGATCTTCGAGATTCGTACTGGCAACGTTTGAAACACAAACTATGAATCGCTTAAGCATCGTTGTGCGACATCTGGCGTACACTTTACGTACTAGTACTGTTGTTGTTTACACAACAAAGCCAAAGTATAGAATTCATGCTAGGAACAAGATTCGCATCGAGAAATGTTTTATAATGTTATATAATGTGTATGTGACATAGTTGTTGGCTTAAGATGATAACGGTTTAGAAACTTCGTATCGATCGATCATATTCTCGATTCAATTCAGATTTCATTTCCCTTCGGTTGGTAGCACTATCGATACCGGGACACCTCCCTCCTTACTCCTCACCCCCGTACACAAATGCACCAACATAAAGTGTGCGGACTATACACATCTCCCCTAGTACACCGTCATTGCATAGAAGGCTTGTAGTGGTGTCTCAACGGCGCACTAGTCGCCAGCGTCCTAGGAAGGTGTAACAATCCAGCTGATGATACCTCCGCTACACTGGGGCGAAACGCTGGTAATTTCACCATTGAAAATGCCTAAAGAGATTTTATACTTTTTCTTATTATTATTAGTCCGTAACTTGCCATTTGTTCACTTCGACCGATAATAGTTCGGTCCATCACAAAGTCAAGAAATTTCCGCAGATAAATTTGTCCTTGAGTAGAACTCAGCCAACAGAAGAAACGAGTACCGAATGTCATTTTAAGTGTCGCAGTTACTCAATAGTCTATGGTCTGTAACGGAAAAGACGTTGATTCTTTACTACTTTTCAGTTGCTACTAGTAGCAAACAAGTGAAAATGAAAACCTACAACCTGTTTTCCAGTCATTGACTGGGTCAGGAATGTTATTACAATGGGGTCGCCATTCCCAAGGTGATTTATTATTAATGAGTGATAAATGCTATGAAATGAGAATGGAGAGTGTTGCTGGAATGAAAGATGACAGGGAAAACCGAAGTACCCGGAGAAAAACCTGTCCCGCCTCCGCTTTGTCCATCACAAATCTCACAGGGAGTCACCGGGATTTGAACCACGGTATTCAGCGGTGAGAGGCCGACGCGCTGCCGTCTGAGCCACGGAGGCTCCTAGCAAACAAGTAAGCGAGCAAATTAGGCCAACAAGTTCTGTGTAGCTTCGATAGCTGTCTTTTGCTTTCCAGTGCATCCTGTTGTAAAGAAACTGTATCGGAAGATTATATTACAAATGTTTTAAGTTATGATAATGTGGTGCTGGAGGAGAATGTTAAGGATTCCTTGGACAGCTCATCGCACGAACACATCAATCCTGAACCAACTTCAGATAAAAGTTCGTCTATCGTGTAAGGTCTCTCAGCGGATTGTACGCTACTCTGGACATATAATGCCCCGAGATGGTAGTCTTCAAAAGCTGATTGTTGAGGGCAAGGTCCAGGGAACCAGACAACCAGGACGAGCACCAACGCGATGGATTTACATGGTGAACGACCCCCTACAGAGTTCTCTCAGAGTAACCACATTGAAAGCTTTAGATAGGGAAGAATGGTGGAGTATGGTTCATCGGCTAGAGGGCTGAATATTATGATAGTCACGACGCCTCAGTCATGAGGCAAAACGAAGGAGAAGAAGAAGAAGAAGAATTAGTTTTTATGAATGAATCTGTTGTAATTTATCAAACAGTTGAAACGCTCGGTTAAAATGCAATTATTACTAAAGTTTTCTTTCCATACTTGTCCAGTAACTCTGCAACTACTTGTAAAGTGGTGGTGGTGGTTACTTTTGTTTTAAGAGGAAATAGAATTAGGTATTCATCCTCTCTGAACAAGTAGAAAAAATAAAATAAATTTATTTCTTCACCAGTGGAATTCAAAAATTGTTTCATTAAGCCGAAAAATCACTAACGCATCAAACGTTCGCTGAGTAACAGAAAACTTAAAAATGCATATGCTCTTGATTAATCCACTCTTACATACGGAGCGAGGTCAGCAGTTTTCTCTTCATCAGCTAGTATGAGTTCGAGCGTCTCCTGCAGGCCGAGGTTCCGTCTTAGGCCAGAGAGAATCGGCGCACTCTGTGAGGATGTGGGCCGTGGTGAAGTCGGCACCGCAAGAGAGCTCACCGGGGGAGGGGTGAAGTTCTTCCCTCTAGGAGGTATGACTGCGTAGATCCTCCATGACCTATCCTCAGCCTAAATAAAACTACCGCCCCTCTCCGTTGTGATAGTACATATATCACACCCCCGAATTATATGTAGAAGTTAGAGATATAATTGTCAGTATTCGATTTATTTTATTATTATTATTATTATTATTATTATTATTATTATTATTATTATTATTATTATTATTATTATTATTATCAGTATTCCATTTGTATATTTTGCTATTTATATTTATAAGCTGGAAGATATCCACATATGTAGGTATGAGTAATTTGTTTTGCATGAGTGGGAAAACATTGCTTTAATAACTCTGGTAATTTGGATTAGTCATGTGGCTACCCCAGTATTTGTTGTGGTCGTCGGAAAGTTCGTATGAGTCATGTAAATACCCCAGTGCCTGATGAGATGAGCTTGTTGTTGTACCAGGGAAGTTTGGTGATTCATGTAAAACTCCCGAGAGTTTGTTATTGTCTTGGGAGGAAGAAGTAGTTCAGGGCTTGGTCTTGACTAGAGGACCACCCATGATTGGCTGGCAAGCACCAATCAAGACGTCTCATCTGAGAGGAGGGGGATGTTGATGTCTATAAAGGTTGATGATACGGCGGCAACCTAGACATTATAAGTGACATTGTAAGGAACATTGTAAGGGTGATTGTATAGGTGTTTGTAAAGGAACGAGAAGGAACTACTACAACTACAAGCAGTAACACTGTATGAAGAGAACTACAACTGGCACAGTGTACGGGAAGGAAGTGGTGCTGATATACGGTACTGGGGTGACACGGCTGCAATGGACTGGACTTCAAACGTTCGTGGAGCGTAGTCTAGTTATGTTAGTGGAAAGTGGCTGATTGTGGAGAGTGTTTGCGCATTAAGTATTGTAGCACTTGTGGCGGCCTAGCATTATATGTTGGTGAAAGCTATCTCAGACTTTCCATAAATTTATGTTGAGGATCGACAGACGTGTGTATATATCTTTACAACAAGTGTTAAAATATGTGAACACAGTAGTACAAGGTACAGTATCTGTGTGATGTGATAACTGCCGATTATGAGAATCGGTAAGTCGAATTGATATAGAGACAGTGAAGGGTATTTATCTTCATACATGTACATTGTTCATCGGACCATCTACAAATGGTAGCTTAGTTCTCGCTTTCGTTTTCCCACGATTTTCATTATTATTATTGTTGTTGTTGTTGTTGTAAATATGGAGTCTTCCAGCAATATTTTATGTGTGTATTATATGTATAATGTTGTATGTTGATGAGGTGCTCATGCACGGAATTTGTTCAGAATATAGTTAGCTATTTTAGAATCAGTGTTATTGATGAACCTAGGTGCAGTTCCTACCTAATTAGTCGTTTTCAGGAGGTTAGGTAAGGCCTGCAGCAGATGTACCAGTACGCAGCATTATGTACACGCCCTGGGATATAAAGTTTATCATGCTCTTATCTAAATTCGAGGGACCCATTCTGGTGAACTCTGGCGCCCATACTACGGACATTTCGGTTAATTATGCTTATTAATTTTATTAAGTTTTTGAGTAATTTTATTTATATATTTTTATTCATGATTATATTTATCAGTAGTCATCAACTTATTACAATTGGCTTCCCAACGTGTGGCTGAATGATTGGTACATCTGTTAGGCTTATAAGCGTAGGTGCACTTGTCAGGTGTGGATGGAATTCTACAAACTATGTCAGTGAAGTGTTTTATATGTTTCATGTGTATTTTGGAGTATGAAGAAATGTTGTAGCGAGTCGAGTATTATAAAATTGAGGAGTAGAGAGGTTGTTAAAGTTGCTGGTACCATGAATCAGGATAAGAGAAGTCAAAAGAATTCCACCACATTGAGTTTATCTAATTTAAGTGAGAGTAGCGAAATGGCTGATAGTAGGAAGGATCTTTTGGCTACGATAGGTGAGGAACAGAGTAACCCGTCTCAAACTCAGAATGTAGGGGATCAAGGGGCGACCTTAACTCTTAGTATGCTTCAATCACTATTTAATCAGTTCAGTAAAGAGTTGAAGGGTGAATCTAACAGTAAGAGTGATGTATTGTCCAGTAAGATTGATAGCCAGAGTAAAGAGTTAAATTCAGTGAGTGTTGAATTAAATGTTGTTAACAGTAAAAGTGCTGCATTGTCCAGTAAAATCGATAATAATAATGTTGAACTGTCCAGTAAAATCGACAATAATAATGTTGAATTGTCCAATAAGATTGATAGTCAGAGTAAAGAGTTGAAGAGTGAATTAAGTTTTTTAAGCAATGAAATATACAGTATTAATAGTGAATTAAATTCAGTTAGTACGCAACTGTCTAGTAAGATTGAGAATCAGAGTAAGGAATTAAATTCAGTGAGTGTTGATTTGTCTAGTAAAATTGATAGTTTAAGCAGTGCTGTGAATGGTAGAATAGATGAATTGAACCAGAAGTTTGACAATCAAAACAGGGAAATTCAGGAATTCAATAATAAGGTAGAAGCTCAATGCTTGGAACTGACCGAGAAAATCGAATGCCGATTTAATGTAGTTAGGAAGGAATTTGTTGAAAACAGCAAGGAATGCGACAAGAGAATAAAAATAGTGGAAGATAAAGTCGAAGAAATAGATAGAATTAAAACCAGCCAGAATGTTTTAGTGAAGCGAATAGATGAAAAGACTGAGAAATTGGAGAAAGACCTCAAGTCAGTAGAAGGAAATGCCAGAATGGTAGTTGAAGAAAGAATTAAAGCATGTCATGTAAAGTTAAGGCAGGAGATCAGTCAAATCCAAGTAGGTAGCAGCATATGTAATAGGTACGTATCTTCTACGAAGGACTCTGAATTACCCAAGTTTAATGGTCGGCAGTTTAATCCGATGGAATTCTTGAAAACGGTGGAGAAACGGTTTTCCAAGAATCTTGACGATGGTTTGATCGAGTGGAGTATGGTTGATGAGCTGTTGGATGTTGCATTTGTTGGAGAAGCGAGATCTTGGTTTCAAGTTTATAGACAAGGTATTTCGAGTTTGGAGGAATTTAGGGAGAAATTTAGTTCTAAATTTTGGAGTGATGCTATTCAGGGAAGGGAAAGAGATCGCGTGCTATTTGGCAAGTATAAACCTCAGGAAGGTGTGTCTATGACGGAATATTTCTTGGCGCATGTTCTGATCAGCCAGAATATTGAAGGTCTAGCATCGGAGAGAGATACAGTCCGCCAGATGTTGAGGCATTTTCCTGAGAAGGTCGGATTAGCTGCATGTATGCAGAATATTGTTACGATTAAGGAATTAGAGCAGCTGTTAGAGAGGTTTGATGCTTTGGAAGGGCAGGGGAGGACTAGGCAAAGTGAAGGTAGAAATTACGGGGATAATGGGAGACAAGGTAATCAGCTAGGGGGAGATAGGAATAATCAGAATTTCAGTCATTCTAGGCAAGGGAATCGGGGTGGTAATTCCGGAAGGGGAAAAAGACAGTCTAACCAAGGAGGTAATCACCAGGAATATTATGGCAGAAGACCTAATCAAGGGGAATCAGAAAGTAGGGGGCGTACGGATCAAAGACCTCCAGATCATGTGCAGAGACATGATAACAGTGAACAAGCTACGTCAAGTAATTTAAACCGGAATCGGACTTCTTAGTTGGGTCAGATAGGCAGTCCGTTACCGAAATTCCTATTCACGCGATGAAACAGGTAAGTTACGAGGTAGACGTGAAAGAGGAATTATTGTATGACCATGTGTTTTGTGATCAGGGAGATTTTGTGTATAGGGGGCGTGATGAAAGTAAGAAAAATGTGTCGGATATCTTACTTTGTGCTAGTGGTGATGGTAATAGCGGTGTTGCGATCGATAATCTTGTGGAAGTTTCTGAAATTGAAAGCGAAGTTTTTTGTGAAGTTGATGAAGGTTGTTTTGTGAGTGAAGAGTGTTCACGGAGTATACATCATGAGGATGTTTTTGTTGATTTAAGTGTAAGTGAGGAGAGTAAAGTTAGGACCATTATGTGTGAAAATGGTGACTTTGAGGTTAATGAAACTTCTGATAAGAGAGTCGAGAGTAGCAGTGTTGTTGGCACGAAGGTGGTGCAAGTAGGAGCTGATATGGAAGGTGGTGAAGATGGATTAATTGTTGGGTCATTAAGTAGTAATGACAGCAATTTCAAAGTGTATTATGGTAAGAATTTCAGTAATAGAGTGAGCGTGTGTGAGAATGGAAGTGTGCGTGAGATGAAAGAAAGTCCATCCAAGCGAGTGCGTAATGTTTTATTTAAGTCTGAGAGTTGTGTGAATGATTTGAATGACGTGCTGAGTGATAGCGATGTGGAATGTGTGAAAAAGTATGTGATTTGTTTGCTTGCATTAATTATGAGTTTGTGGAAGAGTAAACGTAGTGAGATTCCCGCGTATTTCAGAAAGAGGGATTTCCTTTTTATGAATGTTCCGAATGAACGTTTGTATGATTCTTGTGTGACTGGATGGTATGAATGTTTGTGTGTGAGATAGAGTGGATTCTAGACGTAGTTAGTTTTTATTACGGTACGCATTCCTCGCTTATCGATGCCAATGTTAAGTTTATGTATAGTTTTTTCATTTATATCAGGGTCCGTATACTGTGGACAGTAGAATAGGCAAGTGTGCTTATAGGCTCCTAACCGCTGAAAATAAGGTTCTTGGGACATTTAATATCTATAGCCTTCGCAGATATAAGAGATAGGATCTGCACCTTGGATGTATATATTATCAATTATGAATTATGTGTTCAGTTATGCCATTATAAGGTTATGTATGAAGTTCTCTTTTATGGTGAATCATAATATATGATATCATCGATTCACCAAGGGGGCGTTATGTGATAGTACATATATCACACCCCCGAATTATATGTAGAAGTTAGAGATATAATTGTCAGTATTCGATTTATTTTATTATTATTATTATTATTATTATTATTATTATTATTATTATTATCAGTATTCCATTTGTATATTTTGCTATTTATATTTATAAGCTGGAAGATATCCACATATGTAGGTATGAGTAATTTGTTTTGCATGAGTGGGAAAACATTGCTTTAATAACTCTGGTAATTTGGATTAGTCATGTGGCTACCCCAGTATTTGTTGTGGTCGTCGGAAAGTTCGTATGAGTCATGTAAATACCCCAGTGCCTGATGAGATGAGCTTGTTGTTGTACCAGGGAAGTTTGGTGATTCATGTAAAACTCCCGAGAGTTTGTTATTGTCTTGGGAGGAAGAAGTAGTTCAGGGCTTGGTCTTGACTAGAGGACCACCCATGATTGGCTGGCAAGCACCAATCAAGACGTCTCATCTGAGAGGAGGGGGATGTTGATGTCTATAAAGGTTGATGATACGGCGGCAACCTAGACATTATAAGTGACATTGTAAGGAACATTGTAAGGGTGATTGTATAGGTGTTTGTAAAGGAACGAGAAGGAACTACTACAACTACAAGCAGTAACACTGTATGAAGAGAACTACAACTGGCACACTGTACGGGAAGGAAGTGGTGCTGATACACGGTACTGTGGTGACACGGCTGCAATGGACTGGACTTCAAACGTTCGTGGAGCGTAGTCTAGTTATGTTAGTGGAAAGTGGCTGATTGTGGAGAGTGTTTGCGCATTAAGTATTGTAGCACTTGTGGCGGCCTAGCATTATATGTTGGTGAAAGCTATCTCAGACTTTCCATAAATTTATGTTGAGGATCGACAGACGTGTGTATATATCTTTACAACAAGTGTTAAAATATGTGAACACAGTAGTACAAGGTACAGTATCTGTGTGATGTGATAACTGCCGATTATGAGAATCGGTAAGTCGAATTGATATAGAGACAGTGAAGGGTATTTATCTTCATACATGTACATTGTTCATCGGACCATCTACAAATGGTAGCTTAGTTCTCGCTTTCGTTTTCCCACGATTTTCATTATTATTGTTGTTGTTGTTGTTGTTGTTGTAAATATGGAGTCTTCCAGCAATATTTTATGTGTGTATTATATGTATAATGTTGTATGTTGATGAGGTGCTCATGCACGGAATTTGTTCAGAATATAGTTAGCTATTTTAGAATCAGTGTTATTGATGAACCTAGGTGCAGTTCCTACCTAATTAGTCGTTTTCAGGAGGTTAGGTAAGGCCTGCAGCAGATGTACCAGTACGCAGCATTATGTACACGCCCTGGGATATAAAGTTTATCATGCTCTTATCTAAATTCGAGGGACCCATTCTGGTGAACTCTGGCGCCCATAATACGGACATTTCGGTTAATTATGCTTATTAATTTTATTAAGTTTTTGAGTAATTTTATTTATATATTTTTATTCATGATTATATTTATCAGTAGTCATCAACTTATTACACCGTGAAGGCCGGAGAATGGACCGCCGCACGGTAGTTGTCTCTCAGCTTGTTGGGAATTCGGATAGCTAGCCACTCCGATTCGTAGAACGCCAAGTTGGTTCTACGTAGCTGAGGACAAATAACCCCAGCTGGTACTTCCACATTAATTTCTCGGTGGTAAAAGTACGGCTTCTTTTGCTGCTTCACCCGCAAGTTAATATCCCGCAGTCCCAAAGGCCTGTTTCAGCCATTGGAAATACATCCTGAAAAACCTAGGTCGGGATGTACATAAGGATGGAATAAAACTTGGAATTAAGATGGCTAAGGGTCCAATTTTTGAGTTCCCTGTGGGTGGAAGTGATCGAATACATTCATTCGCAAGAGGTGACTAAACGGGGAACCAAGTGCTTTCAAGATGGGATAGTGCGTTGGCGACCAAGGTTCTCCTAGCCGACACTTCTATTTATATGTGCCATGCTCCTCTTTCCTCTTTTATCTTTTCTTAATTTATTTATTTATTTATTTCAAAAGAGGCACCTGAGCCAAGGCAGTGGTGCAGTACAATTAATTACATTTGGCAACAGAGGTGAGATTTGAGAACATGAGTTTTCGGACAAAAATATAATTCACTGTACAAATAATAATAATAATAATAATAATAATAATAATAATAATAATAATAATAATAATAATAATAATAATAATGTATCATAGTGATAGAAACCAAATATGAACAACAGTGATATAGTACACTAAATCAGTACTCTATAGCCTTAACATATTTACTTTAAGAAAATTAAGAAGCTTGGTTTTAAAAATGGGTAATTTAGTGACTTCTCGAATATGCTCAGGAAGGCTATTGAAAAACTTTACAGAGTAATGTCATAAAGAATTAGTGCCATACTTAGTAGACTTTGATGATTTACAGTGAATTTTAGTAGATCCTCTTGTACTGTATGAATGTATATCAGAATTCAAGTTGCAAAGTGTTTTCGAATGACTTTGTCCATTTTTCAATTTATATAAGATAATAGCTGAAGCTTTTTTTACGAAGACCATCTAGTGACAGCACATTACAATAAGGGTAGACCTGTATGGTTGGCATTAACGTGGGTAAGTTGAAGAGTATTTTCAGTGCTCTTTTCTGTAAGATACTGATCTTTTCAACTTGATATTTACTGCAACATGCCGAGATATTAATCATGTAATTCAGGTGGCTTTCAGTTAGTGCATGATAAATACTCTTCAGCATTCCTCAAGAAACTTTGTATTTTAATCGGCTGAGTACAAGAATCACTAATATCCATATGAACACAATAAATCTTCAGACTAACCACTAATGCTCTTTTACTTGGTTGCCATTTTAACTATCTTTCGGAACCAACCTCCCATGGTGAATTCTTGTCCTCTTCTGACCACGATAGTTTTAAATTTTTGAGGCCTAAGGTGTTTTTCTTATTTTCTCACCCATCGGGGCCAATAGCGGCGATTACGGGCGACGGTGGGGCACTTTGTAGAGAAAATATTACACATTTATTCCATTTAAGCCACCTGAAACTAGGAATTATTTAAAAATGTGCAAACCATGTTGTCTTTTCAGCTACTTCTTTCTTTTAATTTATTTAATTATTAAGAAAAATACTTCGCGTAAATACGCACCAAATGTCGTTTGTCGCGGCTAACCGAATTGTACAGCGCCACAGCAAGTAGTGGAGACTCGCAAAGTAATGTGTAGCAGGTTCTTTGTCTAAGGGTAGCAGGGTTATATTTTTGCCAGTGTCACTCGCTTACCGCGCGTATTCGTCAGTCTGACAGTCTCACTCAATCTATACGTCCGGCTCCATGGCTAAATAGTTAGCGTGCTGGCCTTTGGTCACAGGGGTCCCTGGTTCGATTCCCGGCAGGGTCGGGAATTTCAACCATCATTGGTTAATTTATCTGGCAGGGGGACTGGGTATATGTGTCATCTTCATCATCATTTCATCCTCATCACGACGCGCGGGTCGTCTACGGGTGTCAAATCGAAAGACCTGTACCTGGCGAGCCGAACATGTCTTCGGACACTCCAGGCACTAAAACCTATACGCCATTTCATTTCACTCAATCTATATGTCTGTTCACTTCTATCTAGTGTCTGTTACTTTGATACTGTGCAGTCAAGCGCTAAATGGCTTTTATATTTTATAATTACGCCATACTTCAGTTCTAATACATGTGTAATTATTGTTCCTTTGGAGAAAGTTTTATTGTATAGTACGATTATTAACGCACGTAAGTTGGTAGACTGACAACCTTTATGTCTCTATCGAAATTCACATAGAGAGCATCACAAACTTCCCATTTTATGGCTATTTTTTAAAATGTTGATGTGTAACCCTGTCCCCCCTATATCCCCCGGACCCTGATATTTTTTGTTGTCTATACATTTTTGTGCCCCCCCCCCCCAACTTCTTATTCCCAATTGCCGCATGTACTTCCTCTTAAAAAGTCACCACCACCACTACCACCATCTCTACCAAACTCGGGGTCATCGGTCCCGGGGAGTAACTCTCATGGTTGTGTTCCATTTGCGATGAGTCCCATTTACGATCACAGCAAAAGTTGTCCCATTTTCGATCACTCCCATTACAGTGGTAAAAAGGGAAAAAAAAATCGAAGAAAGACCAGTTCGTGTCCCATTTGCGATCACTGTAAAATTATCAGCATTCTATCCGAGGTTTTCATCGTCCATGCAGCAGAGGGACAGCTAATTAGGACGTACTCCAAATAACCAACCCGTTCTCTCTGTCTTGAACGTTTTTCGAGGTAATATAATTCTACTTATTTCAACTGAAGACATCCTTCGTTGATGCAGCTTTTGTTATCTACGTGCTTGCTTACGACATGGAGTTCATTGAGAGAGGAAAGCCTTCCGCTTCATGTATGATGATGATGATGATGATGATGACGAGTGTTGTTAAAGGGGCCTAACAGCTAGGTCATCGGCCCTGCTTTATATAAAGGATACTCCTACAGGAATTTACTGGAAAGTCAAAGATGTTTGGTGACATGGGTATGTTTAAAACAGAAGAAACCCTAGCGTAAAGGAAGATTAGTGTGTCAAAACGACACGGTGGTGAGAATGATCGATCATCATTATCAATGCGTCCCTGATGAGGGGAACCTTGACGTAAAGAAAGCTATATTTCGAGCGAAGAAGCGATCCCGCGAGGACAACAGTGTGGCAGTTCCTCAGGTATTTGACGAAGAAGTTCATCCTTTACTAAACAGGGGTTACGAATTCGTCTCCCCTGTCCTACAATTTAAGGATTGCATTGTACGGAAATAGAAACCATAGTCAAGGAGTACAAAAAGAGCCAAGAACCCTAAGGAGGTGGTTCTTTGTAAGGAAATCGTAAAAATATCTGTCGGGGAGAATTTTCTCCTGACCGATGATGGTGTAAAGGATAGGTTGTTGGTGTTCATTGGAGGCAAAGGAAATGACATTTTCAGAACAGAAAAGGAATTTCTTCATGGATGGGACATTCAAAAGCTGCAGTAGTCAGTTTAATCAAAGGTATTCCATACATGTCAATATTGGCAGTACAGAAGATTAAGCAAATGTTGCACCAGTCGTATTTGATCTTCTTCCTGACAGAAAGAAAGAAACTTATTTGCGGATGCTGCGATTGCTTCTACGAGAATTACCTCATTTGAAACCTGAGACGGTATTTACTGATTTTGAGACGTCGGCTATCTCCGCCTTAAAGGAGATATTCCCCCTCATTTAATATCCGCGAGAGATTTTTCATTTTTACATTTTACTCCATATCTCTGGAGGAGGGTTCAGAATATTGGTATGACTACACTATACAAGGAAAATGAAGACTTCAGACGGTGTACACATTTGTGCTTCCCCTGCTCTTCTTAAGCCTGAAAATGTTGAAGAAGGATGGCTATATTATCCACGGGTGAGCATCAGAAGGAGAAAAGCTCGTTGAATTCCTTATCTACTTCGTGGACCAATGGCTAAAAAATCCCCAAATACCAGCTGAATTATGGAACTGCCAGTGACGTCATGGGACGAAGAATTCAGTTAAGGGATGGAATCATAAACTGAACAGTCAGATTAGAAGACCACACCCCAGAGTGAACGACATCATCAAGTTATTATAATCTGAAACTGAGAAATCTGATAATAAGATTCTGAGGACGGACTTCAAAATATAAGGAGTTAAAAGGGAAAAGCTGAATAGGGAGTTGGATGGAAGAATAGCAAGGATTACTGGAAGGTACGAAGAAGATTCTGATGTTGGCAAGTTTTCTACGACGATCTCTTACGTTCTGAAACTTGATTAATATCAAACGGGCAATAAGGTCATCAATTGACGACCGAGTACGGTTACTAGTGCAGCTCCATGGCGTCCGTGGGTTACTTACCCCTATCTTAAAGCTGGTGCAAGGCTACAAGACAGACTCACCTCAAAACAGTTGAGGTGCCCATGTACGAAGAAGGTACATAGTTCTGATTGGCGCTAACAATGAATCTTTTCGCGCTATAATTATAGCGTTATTAAATTTATTTTAATCTAAACACTTTCTTAAGGTTAAATTTTGGAATTTAGTACATTTAATCCGAGCGTATATACAAAATTATTATTTTATTTTTGTAGGTGAAAGTAGGCTGAGTGGCGGCACTACGGCCATGGGGCCACGTGGGTTAGAACCTCACCGTCGGCAGTCCTGAGAATGGTCTTCTGTGATTTCATGTTTCCACTTCCAGAAATATGCCGTGACAGTTTCTGTCCATAGGCTACAGCCGATTCCTCCCACCTGCTTACCCATTTTATTCACCATAACACATTTAATCTTCATAAGCTTCTCACCCGAGGTTGGTGCTAGGAAGAGCATCCGGCCATGCAAACATTGCCGTATAAATTCATCACATCTCCGACCCCGTATCAAGAAACGAGAATAAGTGATTCACGAACATACATATAGATGAAATTAGGCTAATTATATTTTGAGCAGCTATTTACTTAAGTATCAGTTTGAATATTTGAACGGTTTGAGCATTATTTAAGAATTAATATAATAGTGTCATCTAGGGTACTGTATAAGAAAGTGTTAAGTTTACTACTAATTTGGCGAGGAGCTACAATTGCTTCAAAAATGGTAGCACTGTCTAGGAAGCAGCGGGTTATGGAAGAAATATATGTTTTGAAATTGGAAAGTCTAACATTCAATTGTTTCTATGCGCCCTCCTTTTGTCCAGCTTTTTAAAATTAATTACATCACCTTTACACCCATATCCATCTGGTAACCCTAAATAAAAGGTTCATTTGTGTCCTATTGAGTCTGTTTGTCCGTTCCGATATTGACGCATCAGACTCAAACGTTAAACATAAGAAATTTAATGAGTTTCACCGTCATAGTCCTAGTACATAGTTATCGCCAGTTACTAGAGGGCTGTCTCTGTACCAGTCCTTCAGTAGAGAATTCCCTCACGCAACCTGAGTGTTTGTAAGTCATTATTTTCTCGCGGATTAAGGTGATCGCAGATGGGAAAATGCTCAGCACGCTAAAAAAATATATTAATCTAGAATTCTACCTGAGTGGTCGCAAATGGGACTGATTGCAAACGGGACGACTCCGACCTCACCACGTCCCAAGAGAATAGTTTCCGCTCCTCTTGTACTCTGTAGTCTGGTGTACTTACTCAACAAATATCAGTGAACTAGAAAAATTAAATGTTATGTAAATGTTTTTGTTATCGTCTTATTTTTTTGCTTCATCCTGTGTATTTGATGAACTTTTAAATTCCGAGTATCCCTCGAAGGATATACTGTGGGTTGAGTTTTGTTGACCGTGCGAAGTGTGCAAGCATTGCAAGGTCCTCATGAGAATAAAAGCAAGCCTGGCTGGCTGATGAATGGTAACGCTTTTTTAATGAGCAAAGCACAGCAGTACGTTATGACGAATGTTCAAGTGAGACTCTCATTATCTGGCTGGCAAGAGAAATAGCCGGCGAGCCAAGGGAGTTGAGGAACTTGCTAGTTACTTTGCCAAGGGGCAAGTTTTTCGATTATATGTGGGAGAGGAGGCTAGATGTGGTACAGATCAGAGGTGCACATTCAGCAAGAACCAATCCGGTTATAGTGCGGAGAAATATACGTTACTCAGGACACTGGGAAATAGAACAGGTATATTGTGGATGATGATCTGTGTGAAGGTACGACTGTGGTCTGAAAGGTAATATATGTTGACCATCCATTGATCCTGGCACCGACGTGGAAGATTTCGTTGTAGAACGAACATTAGAAAAACGTAAGGAAATTGAAAACGAAATGGGATCCTGGGGGCAATATTCCGGAATTTTCTCTCTCCCAGGGGAGATAATAATTTTCTTCCTGTCGTTTAACCAATTACCTTGAATCCTCACTTTGTATGGATTTAGGCCTTTTTCTTGTTTTTCTTTTTACGGCTGAATGCCTCTCCTGACATCACCCCTATGTGGAGGGATATACTCACTATCGCGTGTTTCTGTGGTGGTTGGTAGTGTTATGTGTTTAATGTAAACGAATATGTGTATTGAGACGAAGACAAATACCCAGTCCCAGAGCTATAGGAGCTAATCAGACGCTAAAATCCCTGACCGGGCTGGGAATCGAACCGGGAACCTCTGAACCGGAGGTCCTTACGCTGAGCACTCAGCCACAGAGCTGGACCACAGGGTAGATAACAATGATTAATACTACATGTTTTACATTCCACTAACTAATTTCACAGGTATCAGAGACACCGAGGTGCCGGAATATTGTTCCCAGGAGTTCCTTTACGTGTTGGTGTATCTACTGGTATCAGATGGGAGTATCGCGTTTAAATACCACCGGACTGAGCTGAGATCGAGCCCACCAAGTTGGCATCAGAAGTCCAGCGATCTTCCATCTGAGCCACTCAAACCGCCCCTGTGGGAGACATAACACCAGAGTAATTGTAATGGAGTTCCAGACGATTTTGTTATCGCTTACAGTTATTTATGACAAACGCTTGTCAATTTCCATATCCGATTTTGATAAACAATTGCTTTATTTATGTATTATTATTATTATTATTATTATTATTATTATTATTATTATTATTATTATTATTATTATTATTATTATTATTATACACGGATGAGAGCGTCCATGGCTCCCTGTCATCCTACATATATCTCCAATATCATTTCATGTGTCAGTCATTAATAATTGCCCCAGAGGAGTGCGACGGGTTAGGCAGCCGGCACAGTTCCTATCCTCGCCGCTAGATAGGTGCTTCATTCATTCCATTCCTGACACGGTTTAAACTGGAAAAATGCTGTGGATTTTCATTTCATTATTATATGGAGATGAGTTCATGTTTCCAGACACACCCCAGACAGAACTACGATGATAAGTCGTAAAGGTGAGCTATCACTTTCCCAAGTAGGATCTCCGTCAAATAAGGAAAATGCAACCCTGGAGTGTAAACAGATTAAGAAAGAAAGATGGATTACGCTACTGACCTCGTATACACAGGTGATAAATACTGGTTGTCATGGTTACAATGGTGTCGGGAAATAATGACATTAATTCCAGTTAGAAACCCGGCCCAAAAACATATCCATGTTAAGTTGTATTATTTTGACATAAATATGTCTTATGGTTGGGGATTCGCAAGCGTTTCTTTCCCCCGCATCTAAGACCTACTTATAATTGAACTCACTTCATTGCTGATTCCTTCTGGGGCCGATGACCTATATTATACGCCCCTTTAAACACCAAGCCAAGCAAGCTGATTCCCCGATTAGTTTGCAGGTGAGATCTAAGGTAGCTGAAGGTATGAGCCTCAAATTTCTACCCTTTGACTTGGATGGTGTTGTCTATTTGGTTGATTTTTCAAGCACTTATTTGAAAGAAAAAATAAGACCTGCACCTGCTGAGCCAAACTTGTCCTCGGACACTCCCGGCACTAAAAGCCATACGGCATTTCATTTTTCATCTGAAAATTTGCGTTACGGATGTACTCCAAGCACACAAAACTAAACATTACAATGCAGTCATTAAACCAGAATGTTTTTTTGGATCAGAAATGTTCATTTTGAACAGGAAAGCAGAGATTGAAAATATTGAGGAAATGGAACACAAAGTCATAGGAAAAATTCTAGGCCTAAAATTCGCCGACGGACAATACCGACTCAGAAGCAGAGGCAGACACAGAGGCATTCAGATAGACTTACAAAACAAATAGTTGAATTCTACGAAAACAAGAGTGAAATCAAAACAGACATAATGAAATGGGTTGGCGAAATCAAAACTTATTTGATATAGGTAGGAATTACACCAGCAAAACGGGATAATTTTCAGATCTAAAATTTACAAGAAAACAAAACAAAAAAAAAAGGCCGGTTGCTTTACGTCGCACCGACACAGATATGTCTTATGACGACGATGGGATAGGAAAGGCCTAGGAGTGGGAAGGAAGCGCCCATGGACTTAAGATACAGCCCCAGCATTTGGCTGGTGTGAAAATGAGAAACCACGGAAAACCATCTTCAAGGCTGCCGAGAGTGGAATTCAAACCCACTATCTCTCGGATTCAAGCTCACGGCCGCGCGACTCTAACCGCGCGGCCAACTCGCTCGGTCCAAAATTTACAAATGGCAAGTTGACCAAGATGAAAGACCAAAGAAGAAGACTGGAACAACCTGATCTGAAGACAGAAAGGAACCCCACAGTAAAAGAATGAAAGCAATATGGGCACAAAGGAAAGCAAATGCGCACCTCTAATGACTTTACATAGTCCTAATGGACTTATTCGCATATAATAATAATAATAATAATAATAATAAGAATAATAATAATAATAATAATAATAATAATAATAATAATAATAACTCCACTTTTTCTAACGCTCCAGTCTTTTCTGAAAGAACGGAAAATAGGCCCAAAAAATCGCAAAGCGTCTATAGGTCCCTATATTGCTGCCAGCCATCAAAAGGCCTGAACACGCAATTACACCAACCAATCCTCATGGGACATAAGACCTAACGGTCGGTGGTCCCACCTTATTATCCACTTGTGTTCCCCCTTCGGTGGGCACGCAAGGGAGTTGCAAACGCGAGTTCAGTCCAATGAAGGAGATAATGGCCAAATGAATACAAAGACCATGAATTTCAAGGGAATGAAGTGTATTTCTCCTTATGTTAATAAGAATATGAACAGAAGAAAAGTGATTAAGGAGGCAGAATTTAAATGAAGGGAAGGGCAGGTTTGAATATCAGAATATTATGTTTATCACGAGAATAGCAGTACGCATTATAATCTGTCCATTACCTTCAATGAAATGCAGAAAATATTATAGTTGTTGCGTGAAACTTACACAGGGAAATACCTTTTTAAACTGAATGTTAGAACGAAAATAATGTGAAGTTACACAGTATATACCGGAGATTAGCGTAGGACTTTTAAATATGAGGCAATGTGGTCCTTGTTTGTACAGTGCTCATTCTCGCAAAGTTCTCCCTCTTTCTGTTCTTAATTCGTAGTCGTGTGTGAGTTGTTGAGAGCAAGACGTTTATTAAAGTTTGTAGTCCCGGATATTAAACAGTTTATGTTCCTTAATCCCGTCGGCGTAACTTACAACTTGTATGCGTAGTTTTGCACACAGGGTTTGTTCGAAGAGGCTAAGGTATGGGACGTGAGGAGAGTCATTCGCTTAAAATTCAAGGCGAGGACTAGGAGTATGCTGAAAATGAGAATATACCTGTAGAACTTCACCAAGCATTTCATTTGGGGAACATCTTATCTTCTAAGGGCAAAACAAAAAATCCACAGTTCTAGCCCATCAGGCAAGCAACTCACTGCTGAAAACATCCTAGGGATATGAACTACGAATTTTAGGTAAATAAAATAATAACTTATGAGAATATATTATTTATTTAATCCTAAAAAATTACAATCCTTTCCTTAATCACCGTTATCCGGTCGATGAGATTAGCAGTTTGTCTTTTTCTACCACTACGGGCGTTAATGGATGCATTGATTCATTTAAGCACCACTACGAGCGCTAATGTGAGTCAAAGCAGAGTTTCACTTAAGCCCTTATAACTACATTCGGTGTGGACATTTTTCAAAAAATTAAAAAATGACTGAGGGTACTGAACCAAGGAACACATTATAGAAGGAATTATGCAAGTAAGTTAATTTGGCTAGGATTTGAATAACAAAAGAAAACGGGTTCTTTTCCCGGAGCAGCAGTTAGTCCGAAAATTATTTTCGATTTTTTTGTTTGATAGAGGTATCCAAGACTCATAATTTTAATCCTTTCATGGCCCTTTAGCCCTTCACCTTTCGGCAAAATTGAGGAAATGGCTTAATTTTACGTTTTTTAGTACGGGAACCTGTACTTTGCCTGCTAAGAATTGTTTTCATCATTAAAAGTACTTCGATGGTAACGTTAGGTGTTCTGACATTATATAAATTAGGTTTAGCAGAATTATTTATCTTGATATTGTTAGTCGTTAATGGACGGTAATTAAAAATCCACTTTTCTACATTGAATATTCTTCTTCTTCTTAAGCGTTGTTCCGCTATAGTGCAGAGTCCGGTACTCTAATATTGGAACTTCACTTATCACGGTTATGTGCATCCTCGGGGCGGAAACAGATGTCAGATTTCATATTTGCATTGCCTGTGTTAATCCAGCGCTGTTTTGGTCAACCACAGGCACGCCGACCACCAACTTCTACTGTAGGTGGTCAGCGGTACAGATGACAATGTTCGGGACAACGCGAGTTACATTCATGTTCCTATTTATTATACGTCTCACCGACTGATCTGACGGCGATAATGAGACAGTTAAGGGTTGGAACTGGGAAGAAAGCGACAATGGCCTTAATTTACAGCATTTGTCTGGTGTGAGAATGTAAGAATCCTCAGTGCTGCCAATAGTGGGATTCGAAACCGCCATCTCCTGAACGCGAGCATGAGTTCTCCTTCCTCACCTCTTGTCAGGGATCGGCAACATGTCCATTTAATGCTTCATTTTCATTCTTCCGTACAAAGTCAAGTAGACAGCCGCCGAGTGACTATTGGGCCATGCATTCAGCGGATTTGGTGAATGGCCAGCATTCCGCTCTATATATTATTGCTGGACGGACCGTTGTACGGTAGATCTTGGATTTCAGTCAGACTGGCTTGTCACACAGGACTCCTTCGATTTATTTCCATCGTAGCCAGGTAACCTTGACTCTCGCTCGCCGTCAATACCACCATCACATGTATTGCAGTCTGAATCCCAAGCCGAGGAAATGAGTGGTTTCTTGAGTTCCTCGCTGTTTATGATGCACTGGGATTGGTTTCCAACCTCAGACTGAGACGGAACTGGGTGAGACGGGTCATACCAGGCCTGGGCTTTCTGGTGCAGTTATTCTCTGGTGTTGCCCGCCAGCATTACATCATTAGCATAGATTGAGCACCGTGTTGTAAGTCTCGCGTTGATATCTCCTCCAGACCGAGGAAGGCTATGTGCAGCGCCGTTCTCTACTCACGATGTTTTTCCAGTGGTGGAAATTTGATTGGTGGTTCCGCATCCTTTCACAACACCACATCGGTTGGTGCAGAATTAGGCAATTTCACGGATGCACTGGTCATTGAACATTCATACTGAAATAATCTGAAGTTATTCATGTATGAAGGTATTCAGGGTGTACAAAAATACCTTCCAGTAATAACAGGTGGTTATGAAGGGGATCAGGTTAATTAAATTAAGGATGGGAACTAATATGTAACGACAGCAATGTTCAACTCGAAAAAGGGCTCCATTCATGTCGCACAACGCGATACGATAACTACTATTCATCCCATCCACATTCAAATTAATCATCCGACTCTCAGCCTGGCTCCAGCTCTGATGACTGTGAAGTCATCTTTCATTCTCAGCGGATAACAAGCATAGAGATTGTTCCTCAATGTTCGATTGTTTTGTGATTGGTTCAGTGAAGTGATTACATGCCTCTCCTCCTTCTTTCTGCATGCTTATTGTGATATAAAAGCAGTGAATTTCAACTTGGAAATCAGTCCGTGATCAACTGCTGTGAAAGAGAGGAGATGCTACACTGTCTATCTGGACTCGACTAAATGGCAGAATTAATTGCTGTTAGGGCAGCTGGCATCTCAGTTCATACTCCGAGGTAGGGGAAAGAATGGCTGATTATAAACTTGTTTCAGCTCATCCTAGGATTTTAACATTTGCGCTTAACTAGCTACCTTATTTCAGCATGAATGCGAAATATAGTTCAGATATTCGAAAGGTATTTCCCCTTGCAACATGAAATTCATGCAGCGACAGGCTTGAACTAACATCTTCTTTTACTTCTGTTACTTCTGTTACTTTTTCCCACACCTGTGAATCTGCGGGTGCGAAACTGCGTCGCACATGAGGATTTGACAAAACAGTAGCGTTACAAAAATGTTGCAAAGTTTGGTCTGGGAAGAATTGGGAGAAGGAAGACGAGCTGCTCGATTGAGTGGTATGTTCCGAGCTGTCAGCGGAGAGATGGCGTGAAAAGACATTAGTAGACGAATAAGTTTGAGTGGCGTCTTTAGAAGTAGATAAAGTTGGAATTCAAGAGGACAAATTGCGGCAAATATTCATTTGTAGGAAAGGGAGTTAGGGATTGGAATAACTTACCAAGGAAGATGTACAATAAATTTCCAATTTCTTTAAAATCATATAAGAAAAGGCTAGGAAAAGCAACAGATAGGGAATCTGCACCTGTGAAACTGCCCTAAATGCAGATCACTATTGATTGATTGATTGATTGATTGATTGATTGATTGATTGACCCTGTTTTACGGACGGGTGCCCTTCCTGACGCCAACCCAATGTAGCTAGATGCAATCACTATTGCGTGTTTCTATGGTGGTTAGCAGAGTGATGTGTTATGAGAATATGAATCGAAGAGTGTTAGAACAAACAAATTCCCAGTCCCTGAGCCAGAAGATTTAATCAGACGAGATTAAAACCCCAATCCAGCCGGGAATCGAAATCGGGACCTTCTGAACTGTAGGCCTGAACTCTGACCATTCAACCAAGGAGTTAGAATCGGGCTTAAAACAACGTTCTGCCAAATTAATTTGTATTCAAACGATTTAATTTAAATTAGGCTATCTGTCTTAATATTTTATCAAAACCGAGCCAGTTGGCGGTGTGGTTAGGGGCGCGCAGCTGTGAGCTTACATTCGGGAGATGGTGGGTGAGAACCCCACAGTCGGCAGCCCTAAAGATGGTTTTCCGTGGTTTCCTATTTTCACGGCCGCTTTCCTCCCACTCCTAGCTCTTTCCGATCCCATCATCGCCGTAAGACCTATATGCTTCGGTGCGACATAAAGAGCATCGTATTTTATCAAATGCCAAAATACTGCTAAAGGAACTTTGTTTGGGGATGTCCCCGTAAATATGATCTGTTCAAGTTGGACTTTAATTGCTGCGAAACATAAGGTGTGAATCAGACATCGTCACTGAACTCCCAGTCTAACATTTCAACGGATATTATGTATATTTGCTCTATTTTTGTACATCTGCATAGGGTTTACACGCTACGTTAATGTCTTGGTTGTGATACACAGAATTGGTGTATTTAAATAATCGTACCTGATCTAACTTGAGGGCCGATGACCTAGATGTTAGACCCCTTTGAACAACAAGCATCATCTAACAAGCAAGCGATCTAACTTGAATGCTTGTATTTTAGCGTATTCTACAGCGCTATTCATTGTCAATGTTTACTTTGCCCAGTTCTTTCCGGACCATAAAAGAAATCAATTTTAGGTAAATTTTAAAATTTTAAGTTTATTATACGTTTTCTCCCATTTGAAATTTATGAGTCTGTACGTCCTGACAGTGATTTCTCTGGTTTTCATGTTAAAATCGTTCAGTTCTACCTTCAATTTAAAGTAAGTCGGGAAGAGATGGCGCACATTATGTAATGATCGTGCAACAAGTCTTCGCCAACATTTCGATTAGCTTATTTTTATGCTAGACGTCATTCCTTGTATCTCTCCTCACTGACTTTTGAAGGAAATGGTCTTAATGTAAGTAGATTACAGAGAGTGATCGTTTATTTGAAAGCGTGTCACCTGCGCTATCTCTCCCGTAGTGTCCGGGTGAGATGGTGTTATGTACTTGATATGCTAAGGAGGGAAGAAATTAAGATGTAAACTATGATTACAGGTTTAGTACATTTATTTACCTTATTTAAATTCACTTGTCTATTATTCCTTGGTCATTAATGTCTCAATTAATTATTTACACTTCAAGATTTTTCCCTCAGTCCTTTTAAGATATGTTTTTCCTTACTCTCTCTCTCGTCCACAATCATTACACAATTACACTGAACACAATTCATGCAGCCACTTGTTGCAGACGGTGCACTTAATCCAATCATCCTTTTTTGTCAAATAATAGTTCTCCCAGCCCTCCACACACTTGTTGCAATCATCAGATATTGAATTATTTTGCCCATCTTGAATAATTTCGGCTGTTTCATTGGAATGAGGTTTTTCTGCTTCCCTACTCTTTCCCTTTGTGGCAGTGGTTGCAATTTTTCTTTGCACTTTGTTCTTTTGGTTTACTGAGATTTCTCTTTTGTTGGAGATATTACGCTTTAAAGTTGTATTAAATGCATGTACCACAAACTTCGATTAGGCTGTAGCTGCTTCCTCTTCTGCACAATTAGTATAATTTGACACAGATTCAAACAAAATACACAAAGACTATATAATATACTTTATATTTTATTATTATTTTATTAACTTCACCCAACCCTTTAAATTTTTTAAGCATAGGAAATGTTGTTGAGATCATTTTCATTGTGATTTTGGTTACGGATGGTTAAACTTTCTATTATTGATGTGAACACACCACTTTGTTCTTGAAATATTATGTTATTGGACATTATTTTATTTGTGAAGTATTACGATTTATTCTTCTTTTCTTCCCTGTTTTTTTCTAATATGGACTCCGTTCGTTCTAGTTAAAATTAGGTAAAAATATTTTGAAATTTATTTAAAAATTTGCCTGTACAAGTGTTTGATATGTACCAACACGTTTTCCTTTCCGTCCAGCAATTTTCCTCATTGTGTACATTCTGCATAATCTCTGCTGTAACCGAGCAGGTATCCGGGCGATTTGGGTCACGTAGCCATCAGTATGTATTCCGGAGATAGTGGGTGGGAACCCCACTGTCGGCAGCCCTGAAGATGATTTTCCTTGATTTCCCTTTTCCACGCCAGGCAAATGCTGAGGCTGTACGTTAATTAAGGCCATGGTCACTTTCTTCCCATTCCTAGCCCTTTCCTATCCCATCGCCGCAATAAGACCTATCTGTGTCGGTAAGACATAACGCAATGTTTTTTTAAAAGTCTTTGCGGTATGGTAAATATTGAGAACCCAGTTGGCCCAACATCCATCATATTCTGTCCATTTCACTACCCCGCTTCATAACCACCACTATGCTACGAAGACAAACTTTCCCAAGCCTCTCACAATATTAATCGAGATTCAAATGGGACAAGAAATGTAACATCGTCTTAGATGAGGTTTGCGGTCCAAATGTTTCAACAGAAGGCGTCCTAAATACACTTTCTAGCGAGCAGGCCGTGAGGTCAGCAGTAGGCTGACATTCCAGGGGCAAAAGATCCACATGGGTGGACGCCCCGAATAAATAGCTGGGAAAAAAAAGAGGAAAAATGTTGGCATTCCGGAGATGGTATTTTCGAATCTCACCGTCGGCAGCGCTGAAGATGGTTTTCCACGGTTTCCCATTTTCACACCAGGCAAGTGCTAGGGCTGTATCATAATTAAGTCCACGGTCGCTATTTTCCCTTTCCAATCCTTCTGTTAACGAAAAATTTCGATGTGTTAGTGCGACGTTAAACCTGTAGCAAAAATAAAAATAAAATAAACATGTCACAGTTATGTTTGTTGCGAGAAGATCAGTTTGGATTTACAATAAATGTAAGAACAGGAGAAGTGATCCTGAGTTTACGTCTGATCTTAGAGGATCGAATTAAGGACAAGCCCACGTACACAGTATTCGTACATGTAGAAAATACATCATATGATAACGGTGATTGAACCAAGCTATTTGAGATTCTGAAGGTAATCGGGATCATATCCCGAGAAAGGCGGATTATCTACAATCTGCACTGAAATCAGTCTGCAGTAGTAAGAATCGATGTCTATTAAAAAAGCGTAGCAATCCGGAAACGTGTGAGGCAAGGATGCATTTTGTCCTTTCCCCTGTTCAATGTTTATACTGTATAGAACAGGCGGTAAACGAAATGGAATAATGAAGTTATCGCTTGGAGAAAGATATGGTTGATGAGCGAGTCGAATAAGGAAAATTCCCTAAAACCCGCATATTTATTGCCGTCGGAATTGGAGGAGAACAAGTGGTGACCGAAGAAGGGTGAATAGCAAGGGGGGTAATGAGGAGCTGACACAAAGCAGTGGAAGAAATTTAAGATTAAACCTAATATCCTGTGGTCACCAATTTATACCCTATGGTTGAGAGCCTCTCGTGTAAGGTGTGACCTAGCAAACTGTGAATAAATTGGCTTTATATACATAAAGTGAGTGTCGTAGGCTCCTTGTTTCATTCCGGCGATACCCACAATCGTTCTGCAATATTTATCTTAGAATGTATTTGGAGGCCAGTCAATATGCTGGAAGTAATATTTAGGGAAACCTTAATGTATAAGAAAGAATGGTGCGTTATCGCCTTGAAGGACATGATTGTCATGCGGGAATAATGACAAATCGGTGTGCATTTACTCAGCAAGTAGTTCACGATGTTGAGTGCTTGTGGTGTAACGAGGGGAACCCGCCAAGTGTATTAATCCGATTTCCCAGAAACGGTGCTGTGGAGTGGAGTGGCTTTCGTCCCGGCCTCACTCTCTCGCGCCCCGTGTTCGGATCCCAAGGAATTAGTATTTTTATGTTTCATTTACTTACATTTGTCCATTGATGATTACTGCACGAATGGTTTTTCTCAATGTATTTTAAAATACCGTTGTCCTGATTCGTCTATGTTCTGTCCGGTAAATGAATTTTATAACCTCAACAAATGAATGAAGCCTCCGTGGCTCAGGTGGCAGTGCGTCGGCCTCTCAGCGCTGGGGTCACTCCATGTGAGAATTGTACAGGGCAAAGCGGAGGCCGGACAGGTTTTTCTCCGGGTACTCCAGTTTTCCCTGTTATCTTTCATTCCAGCGACACACTCCTTTATCATTTCATCTGTCATTCATTAATCATTGCCCCAGAGGAGTGTGACAGGCTTCAGCAGCCGGCAAAATTCCTATCATGGCCGCTAGATGGAGGCATCATTCAAACCATTCCTGACCCAGTCGAGTGACTGGAAAAAAACTGAAGATTTTCAATTAATGAGTGAAACAACTTATTTTAAATTGTGTTTGGAAAAATAATCCGTAATGCGTGCTTTGTTGGAAACTATTTCCAACGCATGAAATCTTCAGTAATATTAACGACGTTTCCTTCACGAGTGATATTCTAATCCAGAAATATAAGTGTGGGAAACCGGCCTCTAGGCGTTATAATAGTGATAATAATAATAATACTTTGCACGTGGTGTGCGACATTTCTGTTCCGAATGTTTTTCTGTTCCGAATGTTTTCTGAAGCGGACGTTGTACTCCCTGAAAAATAAGTTCTTTTTTTTTTGTGAAACACAGTAGTAATTTTACAATCAATATAACGTCCTTGTATCCATTAACTCGATACGAAACATTCTTGTAATAATCCGCAAGGTACATAAGTAGATAAATGAAACAAATACAGTTAAATGGCATTTGAACACGGGGCGCAGATTTGTGAAGCCGCTGCGCCACGTCAGTTGTATTTGCTACGCGCTAAAAGTCACACAAAACTCGTCGGAAACTTCGACCGTCATTTTCCTGGAGACGGTCGAGTGTCTACGGATAAGTCGAAACATGTGTTCGGTTATTTTCAACCCTCTTTCACTGAACGAAGTTTCTGCGAAATCGAATTGGGCCAATGACCTAGGTGTTAGGCCCTTTTAAACACAAGCAAGCATCAAGAGAAATCGAATTGTTACTCTTGGCGGGTTTCTGTCGTAAGTTCTGCACTGTAAAATTATACAAACATCAACATGGTTCTAGTCTCATGAAACCGTTGAAGTTACGTCTGATGCGTTATCTTGTTCACCCTGGTTACATACATTACAGTCCACGACGTGGAGTGACAAACGTAACATATCTAACTGCGATATCTTCAGAGACATGTAGTGACCAATTCACATGCTGTTGAGTCTTATAAGAGGAGAGTAGGATTGTGGGCATTAGTCAATATCGGTGCTTGTGAGAGAGTGAAGTATGGGCATGTTAGATATTCCTTCGAGTTGATATAAGGCGCAGAAGGAGGTGAGTGTCGCGTAGATTAACGTTTATTGTTTGCACAAGACACAAACTTTTCAACATTCAACTTAATTCTGCATTTAACTTGTCTGATTTGTTTTTTGGCAATTTGAAATCAAGCCATACTATACAGGATGCATCATAATTAATAGCGCAAATTGAAACAGCTGTAAGTACAAGATTCTAGTAGCAAAACTAGTCTTAGTAAACATGGGTCCGCAAACGAGCCGTTTTTGAGATAATTTAAAATTTGTGGTTAACAGGTACCACTGAGTTCATTATGTGTAAACGTCATCCTAGTTAGGAAAATATACCGATACAGCATTAAAAAATGTTATTAGATATTTTGGTAAAAGTGCAGTTGTGCTTAATGAACAAGAGAACACTCTTAATTAGTATATTACGTTACGTGTTACAATGACCGTGCAGTGTTCTTCTTACTCGTAGTTAAAGGAAGTGTTCAAAGTGTCGTCATTGTTCCCGGATGCAGGCCTGTACTCGTCACCGCATTGAGTTTCAAATTCTTTCAAACACGTCTGGATCATTCTAAAATTCTTGACAAACATTTACAATGTTGCCATTGATGCTTTCACGGCCCGACTTATAGACATGATGTAGGCTTTTAGGCGTATGCCGTGTCAAGAAAACAAGGTGTAATATTCTTTACGTTTCACAGAGAACTGTGCTCTGCGTGATCAGAAGAAAATCTCGACTCTCCACGAGAAAGGCTTCTTAAACAATGACTTTTTGAAATGTAGACTCTATAATAGAAGTGGAAGTGGTACGTTCATTCATCACTAGATGGCTCTTCGGACGCGGCACAGCGCTAGCGTTCGAAGCGGAAGCTGATCGAACCATCAAAATTAGTCTATTACTCGGGAAGCTGTGGAAATACGCAGATATCCTAACAATTTCAACAGGGACACTGCCTATCATTTAAGTAATACCTGGTTGCCAGCCGTTAAGGATTTACGTAGGTAGTTCCCTTCCTTGTCCCTTCACTATTGTTATTTCATCTCGGTGTTTTCCAAATTTGTACGTTCCTCATCGCTAGATGTTTCATTTCAGGCTTGTGTGAATGTCATACACCTGTCAATGTCATTTATGTTATGTACACATGTTACGTGACACTCTTAGACTGATTCAGATGGTTCGATCAGCTTCCGCTTCAAACGCTAGCGCTGTGCCATGTCCGGGGAACCATCTGGTGAAGAATGAACGTACCATTTCCACTTCTATTATAGCGTCTACATTTCGAAAGCTCATTGTTTATGAAGCCTTTCTCGTGGACAGTCGAGATTTTCTTCTGATCACGCAGAGCACAGTTATCTGCGAAAACGTAAAGACTTTAACTTATTTTCTTGACTTGGCATAAGCCCAAAAGCCTATATCAAACATTTACAAGTCTCTGCTCAAATTATTCAAGCGTGTTAACTGGAGCGTCGTCTTATTGGGCCGTACATCTTACCAAACAAACTCAATGAATGGAATTACCTTCTGTTTGTGGGGCATCATTTTCCAACATTGCCTGCATCCGGGTACAAGGACGACAGTTTGAACACTTCCTTTAACTACCAGTAAGTAAAGCTGTTTTCTTGTTCATTAGGAACAACTGGTTTCCTCCCAAAGTATCGAATAACGTTTATTAATGTTGTATCAACACATTTTCTTAACTAGGATGACGTTTACATACAATCAAGTCAGTAGTGGCTGTTAACCACAAATTCTGAATTATCTCGTTTGAGGACCTATGTTTACTAAGACATGTTTTAATTCTAGAAACGTGTACGTATGGCTATTTCAGTTTGCGCTTTTACTTTTCATACACTCTATATTTCAAACACAGCGGCTCTTGAACAACTCACTTACGCAGCAGTCCATACGTACTTAGTACTAGTTCGTTGTGTTTCCACCATCCGATATTTTTTTTTTTTTTACAAGTTGCTTTACATCGCACCAACTCACATAGGTATTTGGCGACGATGGGACAAGAAAGGGCTGGGAGTGGAAAGGAAGCGGCCATGGCCTTAACTAAGGTACAGCTCCAGCATTTTCCTGGTGTGAAAATGGGAAATCACGGAAAACCATCTTCAGGGCTACCGACAGTGGGGTTTGAACCCGCTATCTCACGAATTCTGGATCTCTTGTCCGTAGCCGTAATAAATAATGCCACAAACTTGCAGTTCGCTAATGGTGTGCTGACCAAGCTATGAATTATTATGTTTCATCATAAATAAAATTCTATCCATTTAGTTCAATGCAAAAACTGGACGCTTTAGTCATTACACTTCGGAATGTGTGTCTAATTCAGTACATCCGCAGAATAATAAAGGGATAACTGTACGCAGTAATTAAGTAGACTGAAGTAATCTTGAATACAAATGCAGTAAATTCCAGAATTTCAGCCTCACATATTTCTATATACTTCACTCGGGGATTTATGTGGAATGTTAACTTTTGTGCCCGCCATCTCTGTGTCGATGGAAAGGATCGAAAACGATTTGCCTGGAAACGTGATGTATTCTACCCACGTCGAGCAGTGAGACATGGAGTTACACCCCCTCTTCGTATAATTTGCTCTTCTTATCAATTTTTGTTTTCACTCCCCTTCTATGTCCAAATCCTCTCTTATATTTCTTTTATCCAGAATTCCCTTCCTCAGCCAACCCTCCCCTGTATTCAGTATCTGCTTGCTACACACGTTCTTATCACCCACGTCTCTGTTCCTTACTTGTATCACCCCCTTGGACAATAATGTGAATGCTTAGTAAGGCTTTACACATAGAATACATTCTTTGTCACAAGGATGTGGAATTTAAACAGTATGAACAGTGGCATTTCAACGAGGAGGGTGTGCCATTATAGTGACTATAGCAGTCCGAATCTGCACATCATATGTGACAACTTTCTACTCTACACTACCAATTGGTATTGAAAAGTACACTCGGGAACATTTGTTTTCATTTTCTGTTGCATGAGATTTTCCATCCGTTTCTAGGTATTTCTTCCGGGCTGATGGTTAAGGCGCTGGCTTTCTGAGCCCAAGTTGGCAGGTTTGATCGTGGCTCAGTCCGGAGGTAGAGGAAGGTGCTTAAATACGTCAACTGCGTGTCCGAAATTTACCGGCACGTGAAATAATTCCCGGGCGACAAAGTTCCGCCCCTCGGCGTCTCCGAAAAGAGCAAATGTAGGTAGCGTAGTGGATGTAAAATTATTATTTATTTATTTATTTATTTATTTATTTATTTATTTATTTATTTATTTATCCATCGCTGATTACAAATCTGAAACCAGTTTTCTTGTGTCTACTCCAGTTTTCATCCAATTTGAATTTATTATTCTTTGCTGATAAAAGCACTCGTTGGTTCTTACACCAGAATTAGAGGACAACGACGCCGAGTTTAAAGATAAATACAGGGTGATTAATAGTTTCCACGCAGTATGTTTACATCATTTTCTTTCTTTCTTTCTTTCTTTCTTTCTTTCTTTCTTTCTTTCTTACTCAGGATTGGGTTTTTCCTCGGTCTCTGCGAGGAATCCCATCTCTACCACCTCAAGGTGTCCTGGAGCGTGAGACTTTGGGTCTGGGTTATAACTAGGGAGGAGGACCAGTACCTCGTCCAGATGGCCTTACCTGTTATGCTGAACAGAGGTCTTCTGGGGGGATGGAAAGTTTGGAAGGGATAGACAAAGGAAGATGGAAGGAAGCTCTGGTGTGAAAATGGTACGATACGGAAAGGTCTTCGAGCCCACTATCTCCGGAATGCAAGCTCACAGATACGCGACCCTAACTGCACGGCTAATTCGTTCGGTAATACTATTGGTCCAAAGCCCGTGTTTATTTTTGTCAAAATAAGGAATTTTCAAAAAGTGTAATGAGATGTACGATAGTTTCTTTTCAAATGTTTCTACATTTATTTGAGAATATTTTTGTAACTAAAGTATGCTGCTAAAATAATATTTCTAGTTCTCTGGACAGCGGTTTGTATTGAAGTATTCTATTAAAAACTGAAATGAATAGCAACAGCGATCGTTATACATGTAACAATAACATCAGTAATAGCTGGAAGTGATGATAAACCTACTTATAGTAAAATTCACCCTGGCTTGGAAACCCCGTCAATGCGTGGAAGCGAGGCCACCAGCAAAAATAAAATGGTAATATAAATATGCTCTCAATCTATATATCTATACTAGCTGACAGCCTTTCAGTTGGTATCGTCCCACTTCTCCAGATATCTTCAAAAAGCTTGACTAGTACATCTAGACTTTCATCATTTGCCGGCTTCAGTAGTTCTGCCACTATCGAATCTTTACCAGCTGCCTTCTTATTCTTTAAGCTGTTTATAATCTGTTTGATCTCCTCTTTACAATGAGAGATTGAGTTGAGTAGTTTATGGATCGGGTCGCACACAGGGAATCTTTCTTTTGGTTCATCACAATTGAGAAGGTTTTCAAAGTACCGAGATATGTTCGTACAGTTTTCTTTGTTGGTCAAGCCCAGCTTTCCATTTTCATCTCTAAAACAAAGGCTGGGGGCTTGGCACCCTCTCAAATTAGTCTTGAATGTTTGATAGAAGTCTCTGGAATTGTTTTTCAGGAAATCCTTATCGATCTGTTCTAATTGCTATTTCTCATATACAGTAGTCGCTTGGCCCTTCGGAAAGTTCTGGCTGCTTCTTTTCGAGCTTCACGGAACACATCGAAATCTTCAGACCTTCGGGTCGAGTTCCACGTTTTCCAGGCATTTGTTCTTTGGGTCAGCACTTCATCACAGAACTCATTCCACCACCTATGCTTTCTCCTCTTAGCTGACAGGATTGCATTATTAGCTGCTTGTTGGATCTTGGAGGCGATGTTCGTCCATTCATGAGATTCAAATGTCAGTTGCTGGCGGTATTGTTCTAAGACATTTTGATTGATTTTTAACTTTCCAAGGTCGTATTTATAAATTCTGTTTCCTTGTTTCAGGGCCTTATTGAGAGGAATGAAGTTAATTTTGATCTTGGAGAGGTAATGAACCGAATCAAACTGGGCACCTCTCTGCACTTTAACGTTCATTATTTCCTTAATCGCTCTCCTTGATATTGCTACATGATCAATCTGTTTCTCTCCACACACATTGCCTGGTGATCGCCAAGTTTTTTGTTTGCTTGGTTTGTGTTTGTAGAATGTTGACATTATCTGAAGATTGAAGGTACGACAAAGATTGACAAGTCTTATACCATTTCTATTAGTCATTTTGTGAGCAGGATAGTTTCCAGTTGTTGATCTGAATTGTGGTTCTAATCCCAGCTGAGCGTTGAAGTCGCCTAATAAGATGTTGATGTTCTTAGATGGTATTTTCTCCAACTGTTCTTCGCAAAGGTCCCAAAACTGTTCGACTTTCTCAGGATTACGTCTGTTGTCCTCATTGATCGGTGCATGCACATTGTTCAATGTGTATCCTTTGTTACCGCAGCTGAGAGTTAGAATGGAAAGTCTCTCAGAGGGGCTGAAGAAGTCCACGATTGAACTGGCAACCTTCTTATGAACAACAAAAGCTGTGCCAAGTAAAGGCATGTTCTTACTTATTTTCATAGCTCTTTTGCCTTTATAAAACCTATACCCCTCAGTGTCCATTATGTCTTCATCTAGGTATCTTGTTTCTTGGATTGCTAAGATGGTTATGTTGTGTTTGTCCATCATCATCGTCAATTCTTTGTGTGTGTTTTCCCACTTTCAGTAGTGAATTGACATTCAGCGTCCCAAAGTAGTATTTCTGTTTCGTCTTGAATTTTGTACGTTTAATGTCCCCAAAGCATCTTGGTTCAGGCTCCCCAGAATCCACAGGTCTGATTGCGCTCTTAGGAGCGGTAGATTCCCTCAACGATGTACTACCTGGGGTAGTGTCCTTTTTGTGATGACATTCCATGATGCTTGGTTGTTCAAACCATTATGGGTCGGAAAACTCCTTCCCGGTAGTAGAACCAAGTTTGTAAGCCCTGGAGCTCAATAATAGGCCACTCCTCTGGAGTCAGACGCCTTTCGCAGTCGCTTCACTGAAGAACAGACGCTGCTAAATGAAGATAGTTCATCCGCTTTATCCGCCGTTGGGACTTGGTTATCGTCTTCCGCCTTCCAAACCGTTGACTATTTTCACCGTAACACTGGTAGGGACCCTAACAAGATACTACCAGCCGGGCCAGCTGGACCAGGGTTTTTTAAAGAGGTGTTACTCTTCTATCACTCCCCACTTTGTTCTGGCTTGTGACAGACAGAGCCTGGCTTCCCACACTTTGGGACCAGGATGGCAGGATTATTATTATTATTATTATTATTATTATTATTATTATTATGCGTGGTCATCACTAGCTTGATGCAGTCATAGCAAGACTGACTCTCGGACGAGGGTGACATACGTCTACCGTGAACAGAAAACGGTGTTAACGTGGTAAATTTTTGTGTGGACCAACACAAACGACCGATCTTTACAATAATTTAAATCCTACAAATCCTTCCCCCCTCCCTCAGAAATAAATTACGGGATCCCGAGACCTAAAGATCAAGATAGTAACCAGTATCATTCCAAAACCTCTGTCAAATGGTGATAGAGTTGCATTTCGTCTTCTTCTTCTTCTTCTTCTTCTTCTTCTTCTTCTTATTATTATTATTATTATTATTATTATTATTATTATTATTATTATTATTACAATACATTACATTCATTAAGTCAGCCATGGACCACGTTTACACAATCAACCAGATCATCTATCCCTCAAACTTAGATGTCCTTAAGTCCTAGACTTCTCCTTTGTCCCTCTTCAACCGAGATGTTGCGTGAGTTGACGAGTTTCTCCGGTGCATCCCTCATTTCTTTCTGAAGGTTGGTTTTTCCTTTATATCTACCTCTTGGATCCCCACTTCTTCTAAGTCATTGTGAACCTCATTAAGCCATAAATGTTGTGGCTTCCATTTTTCTTGTAGACTAAGTATCCTGTGTGCCAGTTTCTTTGGATTAATTCCCTTAATGTGCCCATCCTTTTTCCCTCTCATACTAGTTATTATATCCTCAACTTTCTGATACAGTTCTCGATTCGGTCTCAGTAGGATCATGGATTGTGAATCTAGTGACAAATTTGGACCTAAGATTTTCCTTAGAAATTTCGTTTCCCTTTCTTCAGTGACTGGGTCGGATACTTTTGTCATGGTTTACGCCACATATACTGTAGACACTGTGCTCTCACCGCAGTACAATATTTCAATTTTTTTGGATGGATATGGACTTGGATTTATAAGTTCCACAACATAGTCAGCAAGTGATTTCCATCCTTCTCGCCCTTCTATTTATAGCTTCTTTCTCATTTCCATTCGCCATGAGAATTTCTTCCAGGAACTGGAATTTCTGAACACAGTGGATATCTTGTCTATGAGATCTGTTTTTTGTCTGCATCCATGCGTGCAGCTTTTCAAAATAAATTCTTAAACCAGTTTTTGCGACCACATTTTTAAATTCACGTACTTGTTTTGCGGCTGAATTTACATTATCAGTTGTGAGTACTATATCATCCGCGAAAGCCCGGCAATCAACTATGATGTCACCTTCTCCACATCCTATCTTTATCCCTTTCCGTTGTTCCCTTTCGGTCGTTCTTGATTTCCATTCTCTGATGCCCTTTCTCAGGATACAATTATTATTATCATTAGCCAGCTCTACGTTGTAGGGGCAATGTACCTTCTCTTCCAAACAGGTTCCGAGTTCAATTCCCGGCTAATCCTTGGATTTAATTCCTGAAGAGAGGGCTGGAACGGCGTTGGTCTAACTTCATGAGGCAGCCAAATTGTTCATGAAAACAAAGTAATACGACTTACCACATGATATCTACAAAACATTTGGCTGGGCACCAGTCGTCATGCATGTCCGACTCCATGTTGAGCCTTGGTACCAGGGCTACCGCGATCGATTCCCTGTCAGGTAAGGGATTTTAAGCTTCAAAGGTTAATTCCCATCGCTTGATGGCTACTGTGTGTGCCGTTTTCAACATAATAGTTCAATATAGCCTCCATTCTTACAGTCCACCTATAAGGCGTTAAATCGAGAAACCTGTACCAGGCCTTTCCTGAGGCCACGTGTCATTAAATTGTATATAATGGACTGTAAGAGCAGCGATGTTTTGCATGAAGATAACAAAAACAATAATAATAATAACAATAATAACAATAATAACAATAATAATAACAGAGGTGCTCGAGGTGCTGTTGCTCTTTTCAGGCACACCCCGAATGGAGATGAGCTATACTGTATGTACCATTCTAACCACTGTCTTTCTTAAACCCGATAGTATCGGCAATCGATCGCGGGCTTCAAAGGAATGCAGCTAATACTCCTAGCCGTTACACAACGGACGCGCTCATAATATTGAAAATAACATCCCTCAAATATTCTAAAATTATTTCTTCTTAGTTTTCTCACTTTGAAAATCAGCATGTTAGTATATAGCCTATAAATCTTTCGTGTACTTTTTTGAACTTAGAACTAAATATTATAAATATATTCCACAGCAACGGTCTTATTATATTTCAGTGTTTCAATATTGATTGTGGTCTAGAGCTTCACAAACTGTAGCTTGCGTGGATGAGACATTCTCTAGGCGAATTCTCTAGTTATAGGTTCGAAGTTTCGACACTCCAACGTCTCTTGGAATCTGTAGCAATTGGAGTTATATTGCGCAAATGGCATTTTATCAAAACAAACCCGTTATTAACAGAAAATGTCAACGGCATCATAGCTGAGTGTCTTCGTTGCTAGCTCCTCACCAAGGTGGTCGTGGTTTGAATACCGGTCAATGCATATGGGTATAATCACGATATTAAGAATCATGTAAAACTACAAGCTTGTGTCAATCATGAGTTTTGTGTTGGTGCCAGTCCTTGTATCCTTACCTTGCCATATTCCTGCCACTGTGACACTAGTACCGCAAATAATGGATAAGTTTTAGTTTAGCTTAATATTCTATTCCCTTTCTCTTCCCTCATCCGCCATCAAATAAAATGAATACGCAAGTTCCCTCCGGGATTTTCCACTATTTATACTAGGTGCAGTACTTCATTGCAAGTCATGAGCTTGCGAACATGTTTTATTAAAAGTGCTATTGAAGTAGTTGATCGTGTATGCGATCTCTTGCGCTCCAGTCACCCAGAGCAATTGTGATATGAATTGCTTCTTGCCCCAGTGGAATATATAATTACATTTGTCGACATAAAACACAGTCTAGCCACTTTGAACGACACTACGAATCATAAACAGGATAACAGTGTTATGAAATGTATGTTGTGAGATTATGTAACGACTTTAGATTAGTGGAATGTGGTTCCAGAGCCGTAGTACATTCATATAAATGCTCTATCACTTGATGCAGTATTCGGCATTACACCTGCATTTTTTATCAGATCTTTGCGCATCTCATATGCAGGTTGAATCTGAACTCCACCGACAACATTTCGTAGGTTGTTCAGAGATACCTTCTTAGTATATTTGTATACCTGACCCGTGGTCTCCGGTGTCACTGTACTATAATTATATGACATATCCTCGTTGTGCCTTGAAAAACAACTATGTGATAATTATACAAGGCGTGATCAAAAAGCTTCCGTTTGAGGGCGTTGCTGCAGCGGAAATGCAACGTAGCGTGACTCCGATGCGAGTATATAAGCACGAACATGTAGGCAAAGGGATCAGTGTGTCAGTGGTATCGTGCCGAGGTGCGTGCGTTGAATGCGGCCACGTGAGCTATGGCGACGTTATTACCAAATGCGTCCAAACAGGACCAACGTGCTGTTATTCTGTTCTTGGCTGCCGAAGGACAAACACTGGGGGACATCCATCGGAGAATGAAGACATATCTGTCGAAAACCACTGTTGTGGAATGGTGCACCAATTCCCGTGCGAGTTGCATTTTGACACAAGACGCCGGCCGATCTGGGAGGCCAGCCTCATCCATTACGGACAGCAACAGGCGGACGGTGGATGAGGCGGTTATGGCGGACCGGCGCATAACCATTCCCATCTCCATGCAATGATCACGCATTCAGTCCCCTCAAAAAGGCCCTGAAGGGTAGACGCTTTCTGTCGGAAGAGGATGTGCAACAGGCGGTTACGGATTTCTTAACGCAACAGGACATGGTGTTTTACCACACAGGGATCTTCAACCTAGTGCGTCGATAGGATGAGAGCCTCAATGCTCACGGCGATACTACCTGATTGAAAAGACTGTACGGCCGTCAAGCGGAAACTTCTTGATCATCCCTTAGCATATATTCCAGCTTAGAACTCTGACCAAAAAGGTTCTGTCATCTAAGGTTCAGTATTGCATGAACTATATCAACGAATTTTCTGTAATACGTGTGCTGCGAATCAGTATTTATCCCCTCAACATTGTCACATAGCGGTATTTCGAGGCGCAACCACGACATAACCTAGTGCGCAAATCAAGTATCCTTGAACTTGAATACCAAGTCTCTAGAAAGTTTATGAATTGATCTTCCCATGATGTTGTAACAAAGAAAGAAACAGATGGCTATGGAAAAATTGAACTTAACATGTATTTGAATACCTAATCCGAGATAAAAATAAGTATGAGCCAAAAAATATAAGAGCACAGAAAGAAATTTGTTTGGTTATGGAACACAATAGTATCGATTCGCAATTCTGATTTTTTCAATGACTACAGGATAATATTTATTAGATTATGGACTTTGTTTAGTTTTAAAGAAATATTAAAATTATAGCGTGAAATGTGAGTCATTATATTGCACTGCTCAAAGACTGTTAACCAGCACTACCACTGCGCTTTAACGTGTCTTTTGTTACAAGTTTCGTAACTTGGAGACTGGCAAGCTCTTCTTCAGTTGTTTGGTATAGTTTTGTTAATAGAGTCTTGCCAAATTTAGAGGCATTTTGAAACGATTACAAAAATTGTGTAGAAGAAAAGAGGACAGACATCCTGTTGTAGACGTATGCCCGTAATATACACTGACTGAGCAAATGCCATAGGATAGCGGAGCACTGATGCGCAGGTGTGTTGTCTGCGCACTACATACCCCTGTGCCAGTGGCAGTTGTATAGGAGACCTTGTGAGCAGTGGCTGTGCATTGACACTTGTACCATGGAACGTCGTCATGAGCTGACAACGTTCGAACGGCGTATGGTGGTCGGTGCCCGACTGATGGGAAGTGCGATTTCGGAAGTGGTGCGGTAATTCGAATTCATACGATCAACCATGTCCAGGGTGTATCGTGAATGGTTGAATGCGGGTGTCACCGTCCACAACAGACGAATGACCGGCCGTCCAGCCACCCTCGATGACCGTGACCGGCGGCATCTGAGAGAGATTATCAATAGTGACAGACTGGCAACCGTGCAACAAATCACGATTCAATTCAACACAGGCCGTGCTAGACACGTCTCCCAGTGGACAATCCGTAGGAACATGGGTTCTCTAAGGTATGGGAGCTGGCACCGCACACGTGTGGCACTGTTAACCCAATGTCATCGGGCACAACGACGCGCATTTGTCGCCAGTTACCAGGGATGGACACTGGAACAATGGCGTAAAGTGATATGGTCGGACGAATCACGATTTCAACTGCACCATGCCGATGAGAGGCACCGTGTATGGCGCAGACCACACGAAGCGATGGATCCCGCCTGCCTCGAAGGTGTGGTCCAGGGCGCTGGTGTCTCTATTATGGTCTGGGGTGCATTTTCCTGGTATGGAATGGGCCCCCTAGTTGTTCTGGAAGAGACTTCGAATGGTACGCGGTATGTTGAGCTGCCTCGGAGACCATCTCCGCCCATTTTTGGCCTTCCAGCGCCCAGATGGTTCTGCGGTGTTTCAAGATGACAACGCGCCGCCACATCGCTCCCACGTCGCCCGGGAATGGTTCTAGGAACATGCAGTGGAGGTCCAACGACTGCCATGGGCACCCAGGAGCCTCAATATGAACCCTATCGAGCATATCTGGGATGTCCTGGAACGGAGGCTCCGTGCCATGGATCCTGCACCCACAAACAGACCAGCATTGGCGGCCGCTCTGCAAACGATTTGGTGTCAGCTGCGTCCAGAGGACTACCAGTGACTTGTCGACTCACTTCCACGGCGTCTCACTGCAGTTCGCAGGGCCAGAGGGGACCCTACACACTATTAGGTGACTATCCCATGACATTTGCTAAGTCAGTGTATTAGTTTTATTTTATTTTCTGCAATTTTGCTTGGCGTCGCACCGACAACTGTAGGTATTATGGCGACGGTGGGATAGGAAAGTGCTGGGAGTGGGAAGGAAGCGACCAGGATCTTATGGTACCATGTGTGAAAATGGGAAACCACGGAACACCATGTTTTGAACTGGTGTGTTGGAGAAACTGAAAAGCGTTCAAGTTACATTAACTAGGTCGATAGTGGAAAGTATGGCTTCCTTTTTAACAAAAGAATGAACGTAATATTGATGCTGATTTCAGAGAGATATCGTAGGCAATACAGGAGTTTATATACTTCCTAATAAATGTAACTTAAACGCTTTACAATTTGTCGAACACATTAGTTCAAAACATAATACTGTATATAAAACTGTAACATACCAACACTACTTTTATAGGTATTGTATGTTATAATGTTTTATATTGTTTGAACTAGTGTGTTCTACAAAACAGAATAGCTTATGTATATATGGTCGCAGTTCGGGCAAAAGGTCATATCACACAATGCTCTTCCTATCCATTACTTCCCTTACGACTGCACACGCTCCCAGCCACATGTGGACATGCAGTCCATCAGAACAATTTTCGTTGTGTTCATTTTTGTATGCTAACGTTAAAGGAAAATGAACCTTAAGTACATTTTATTGTAGGAGTGCGTAAATTAGTAGTGGAAACATACATTCCTAGAGTGCGGTACGATAAGGTTCACGTAAGCATAGGGAAATGAACACAACGGAAATTGTTCTGAGGGACTAAATATCCATATGTGGCTGGGAGGCGTCACCAGTCTTAAGAAAGAAAATGTATAGGAAGAGCATTCTGAGAAATGACCTTTTGCCCAACAGCGATGATATAAGAAGGTGTGAAAATTATTGAACTCAATACCAGTTTCGATTACTCGTATTTTCTTTATCACACTTCTTTCAACTCACTGCCCATACAAATGGCCGTTAAAATCTCTGTGTGTTGCAGTGGAATTCTTGGACGTGTCACTTGTCTATTTAAAGTAAATTATAGAATACAAGTGATATTTTCTTTAAATTACGGCAATGATGCCACTGCAGTCAATTTAGACGCATATCAATATTTAAGTCCATTGTTGAAGATTTTTTTACTTCTCTCTTGAGTTTAAGTAGATAAAAGAGAGTCATATGAACTGGTGCTGTGATATGTTGTTATACTTGAGCATTGATATAATTCACTGTGGTATGTACTGTACTGTGCAAACTCTTGGAAACTGGTATTAACGGAGTGTCAATTAACAAAATTGGAAAGTATAATATCAACGTAATCTTCTTCTTCTTTTCCTACAGTTTGTCCCACACATGTGGGGTCGCGGGTGCGAACTGTGTAGCACATGTGGATTTAGCCCTATTTTACGGCCGGATGCCCTTTCTGACGCCAACCCTATATGGAGGGATGTAATCACTATTGCGTGTTTATGGTGGTTGGTAGTGTAATGCGTTGTGTGAATATGAAGAGAAAAGTGTTGGGACAAACACAAACACCCAGTCCCCGGGTCAGAAGAGTTAATCAGAGGCGATTAAAATTCCCGACCCGACGGGAAATCGAACCCGGGACCCTCTGAACCGAAGGCCTCAACCCTGTCCATTTAGCCATTGAGTCGGACTATAATATCAACGTAAATTTTTTTAAAAAATACGAGTAATATTTTATTACACAAATGTTGTCTAAGTTAATTATTTGACCGAAAGTCGGGTATTTCTATAGTGCGAATTGGAAAGAAAATTGAGGGCGGAAAATGAAATTTAGGCTATTTTATGTTGTAACATTTACTTTGAGTCTAATAATTTTCAGACCTCTTTATTTCAATGTTTTAATAATTGTATTTACGTGACATCCGCAAAATTGTTTTAGCTTCGAACGATTATCTCCTAAGACGCACAGAAGTATCAAATTTTATCCATATAAATTTGTTTTATAAACTTTTATTTGTATATATTAACATTTAATATTACAATCTCCATGCGTGCTGCTTATTATATTATTTCAGAAAAATATGTGGTAATTGAAACATTAGATTTTTCATGGCCATAATTGAGTACACTTAAAGAGAAATAGTTGTAGACGTGATATGCATCCTTTAACCATTTTCCTCCTTTATTTCAGGCTGTTTGAACGTTCGAACTTATCTGATCCTCCCACAACAGTAGTGTCTGTTTTACGATCATTGGTATGACCATAAATAAAGTGTGATACGGGGAACAGTGGTGAGAACAATAACGTGATATTGCTGTTAGTAAATAAAAATATACGGGCAACATTCACTGTTGTCTACTTTAAAATGGGGACAATCCCACATGCTCGTACGATCCCCCCTTTAATTGTATGCGAGAGTTAGCTGCCAGGGTTGTGATGGCATATGGTGACAATGTATATTGGAATTGTGCCGATGGGAATGAATACGTTCCATAATTCAGTATCGATTGCATGGCTATGGAATACAAAATTTCACTTGTGCGAGTAAATGATACAGAAAATGTGTTACGTTGTAGATTGCCCTCAGCCTCCCCCCCCCCCTCTCTCGCTCTCTCTCTCTCTCTCTCTCTGCTAAATGAAAAACTTGTTAGCAAAATCGCTTGAAAACTGGCCATTTTACTTTTATCTTTGCACACATTGGTAAATAGTGATGGAATATTCGTTGAGGTGACAAAAACGGATTAGAACAAAAGCGTAAATTCTCTTCTGTAATCGCTGATTGATAGGTGGACTGCAGCACGGATGGGTTGAGTCCATTCAGAAGTTATTATTCTGACCAGTCAAGTATGATTCACGATGAGTGTATTTTTAGTCAACACAGCACAGTGTATATGAAAGGACAATTCACCAATATAGAAACGTTCAGATAAGTGTGATAAGTTTTGTGAACTCGTAGGAGCATTCAATATGACCATTCTTTCCCGATGAATCTATAATCGTCTCTGCTTTAGTACAATTCTATTGGTCATAGTGCTTATAACCTTAGACAGTAAACAACTTTCTCGGACTAATATAAACACCTGGTCTCTTGTGCAGATCTCTGAACGTATTTGTAAACCAAATTGACCAATAACAAAAAATTGTTAATATAATTGAGAAAAAATTAAGTGCCCAGATAAATAAATAAATAAATAAATAAATAAATAAATAAATAAATAAATAAAGGAAAGAAATTGCATATTAAACTGATGCCACTGTGCAATTTTCTAGGCTTAAACATCGAGGAGATTTCGAGCCTATTTCTTTTCTTCTTATGTCGTCTTCTATTTTATTTATTTATTTATTTCATACCACCAACAGAGATGTTTCTCCAATTACAGGTGGCTTAGTCATTATGCATTAATTATTAAAAATAACAATTGTTAGAAAGAACTTAATATCTAAAAATAAAAATATACAACATTATTAACAAGTAGAGTAGCAAACAGAATTTACAGCACATTAATACTTTTTCAAGTTTAAATATACTTACTGTAATATCTAAAAATTAATTTAAAAAGTAGACTTTTTCAGGTTCGAAGTGGACTTATGACCTAAAATACTTAATATCTAAAAATGAATTAAAAATTAGAAAAACAGAAACATAAAATAAATTAGGAATTAGGATCTACAAAAGAAATAACTCCAATCTTAGACTGACGCCAGTTAAAGAAACTGACATACAAAAAGAAAATCATAGAAAGTAACGCATGAAATATATGTGTTTGGTGAGAGATGAGTTGTAGCAATAGGTATGAACAGCACATTAAATCTTAAGTGCAAATAGACATTAGTAATGATAATTTGTTTGCAGTTTTCCTTACATTTTCTTCATCTATATTAAATTATATGAATTTAAATAAAATAAAACACAAAAATGAAACACAAATTAACCAAGAAATATGTATAAATATAGTACATATATACACCTATAGGGTAAACCTTCAGAAATAGTGAACTGAACTCAAAGTGCCCAGCATAGTGTGACCATTACTTCAACTGTGTGCCTTCTTCAATAATTTTACATAATAATTGTATCTAACAGCAAAGTCTAGATCAAGATCAGGAAATTTTTGAACTGTGACGTTATAAGCAGTGCACATTCTGAACAGTGGTGAGCTTCTATAAAATACTGTTTTAGAAATCGGAAGAAACAAGAGATGTCTGTGTCTTAAACTTCCTTTCCGGGTATTGAACGAGAATTGTTGTAGAAAGTAACTGTTATCTACCACATTATTGATAACTCTATGGAGGTATTTTTGATCATTTATTATACGTCTGTTTAATAATGAAGTGATGTTAAATTCTTTCAGGAGATCTTTATAGTGAATTATGCCGCTAGGAATAAACCTGTTATATTTTTTAAAGTAAAGATAACGTAAGAAACGTTTTTGAACTTTCTCCACATGGTTTTGATAAGATTTGTAAATGGGAGACCAAATTACCGACGCGTACTCAAGTTTGGACCTCACAAGTGTGTTGAACAAAAGTGTGAGGGCTTGGATATTATTCAGCTCTCTGGTGTGTCGGATTAAGAAGCCCAGTTTTTTGTAGGCATCATTAATTGTGTCATAAATGTGTGAGTTAAACGACAAATTGTTTGTGATGCGTACTCCTAGATCATTAATTGAACTAACCTGCGTCAGTAATTCGTTGTTGATAGAGTACACGTGTTCTTTAGGGAATTTTCCGTGTGTAATTTTCATGAAGCAACATTTCTTTATATTGAAATGTAAATTATTTTCTATACTCCATTCGTATAATTGATTTAAATCGCTTTGAAGTTTGTCGATGTCTCCATCACATTTTATTTCTTTGTAAAGTTTTACATCATCCGCATATAAAAGGCAGTTTGAAAACTTAACCTTAGATGGGAGATCGTTGACATAAACGTTAAACAGCAACGGACCCAGGTTTGAACCCTGTGGAACACCAGAATAGACAGAAAAAATGTCTGAATTACAATTGCGATATGCTACATACTGTTGCCTGTCTCTAAGGTAAGATGAAATCAGTGATAGCATTGGCGAAGTCATTCCAAATTCAGAGAGCTTTTTCAATAAAATATCGTGATCAATTTTGTCAAAGGCTTTCGAAAAATCCAAGTAAATTACATCAACATTTCCCTGCCTATGTAGAACATTAAAAGAATACTGCGCAAAATTAACAAGATTGCTTATTGTTGATCTACCAGGCATAAAGCCATGCTGATATTCACTTATAGCCCTCTTTACATGAGCGAAAATACGACAATATAAAATTTGTTCTAGGATTTTGCACGGAGCGCATAAAATACAGACAGGTCGATAATTCTCAATCATCTTATTGTCCCCAGATTTAAAGATTGGACAAACTCTCGATATTTTCCAGGCTTTGGGAAATGTCTGCTTCTTAAGTATCAAATTATACAGTCTCAGAAGAGGAATGAGTAACACTTCAGAACATGCTTTTAGGATGTAGGGAGGTATCCCATCAGGGCCACATGATTTTTTGGACTTTAATTTCATAATAGCTGCTTTATATTCACTTGTGGTTATAAATTCTACTCCTAGGGAATCGTTTACCAGTAATCGCGGTGTATCAGGAATAGCGTAAGAAGGTGGAGAAGAAGAGTAAACAGATTTAAAGAACGTTGCAAAACCATTGGAGATACATTGACTATTATCTAGCGTTATATTATTAAGTTTCATACTCTGTAAGGGTGGATCTTTTTGAGTTCGCTTATTTTTAATAAAATTCCAGAATGATTTAGTATCTTTCGTGATGTTGTTTTGAATTTCAGAGATATAACGATTGTACGCTTTGTTGATTAAGGTTTTAACATATTTCCTGAGTTGTTTATATATTTGTTTACTATGATCAGAATTTTTTTGTCGTCTTCTATGCAATTCTTTCAACTTAATATTATGGATTATTTCCGAAGTAAACCAAACCGGGTATTTAGTTCTACAAAAAAGTGCTCTTTTGGGGACCGTGGCTTCAAATACAGAATTTACTTTCACGTAAAAATGTTCTACTGCTTCATCTACATCTTCGATTTTTTCCAACTCAGACCAGTCCGTTTCTCGAAACATGTTATATATACCAAGAAAATTTGCTTTCTGAAAATCATACGCTATAGTACGAGTTTGCTTTATTCGATCACGTTCACCTCTTGATTCTAGAAGAATTGTTAGTGCAGGGTGGTGTGGATCTTCTGGGACTAACGGATATTGCTCTCTACTCACAGTAACACCACTTACATTAGTTAAAACGAGATCAAGAGTTCTATCATTAACATTCAAAACATTATTGAGAGATTTCAATTGATACAGAGACATAAAATTAGCTAGGGACTTGTATGCGATTCCACCATTTAACATATTATAATCTGAACTAACTATTAATGGAAGGTTGAAATCGCCTACAAGTATGATATCTTGGCTTTGAAGTTTTTCATTAGATTCAAATAAATTATAAAATGTTAAGTATGTTTCTAGATCACTGGCAGGTGGAAAGTATACAGATACAATGTAGTATGTATGATGGTGCAACACTATTTTAACACATACTGCCTCAATATCCTTAAATTTTACATCTAGTTGCTGTGACATGATCTCCTGATTGACAGCAATAAGTACCCCTCCTCCCCTCTTGGTACCCATTCTATCTCTACGATAAACATTATACCTATTATCCAAGAGTTCACTATTGCTGACGTCACTACTCAACCATGTCTCGGAAATTAACAATATATCATGTTCTGAATCGGTACTATTTACGCAAAATTCATTTAGTTTGGTGTTGAGTCCTCTCACATTCTGATAATAAATAGAAATTATATTAGAGTCCATTATGAGTTTGAGAGATAAGTCATTTTAGTTTAACCTGCTGACGTCTTCAAGTGTTTTCAGATTATACACGTACTGGTCCTCTTCCCGCTTGCGAAGCTTTATGTTGCCTGAAGGATCAACCCACAAATACGCGTAGTTCTTCTCATTCTTCAATCTGCGCGCATGTCCAAGAATCTTCTTACGATAAGGAGTTAAGTTCTGGTTTATGTAGATTATTCCATTACTTGGAAAGCCAAGCTGGGATGCGTTCAGATTCCTCTTCACTTTACGTCTCCGAATAAAGTTTTCTTTATCTGTTCTCCGCACAAACTTCACAATGATTCCCGCGGAAGACTGATGGGGTTGTTTCTTTAATCTGTGGCAGGTGTCGATCATTTCGTTATTCACTTCAATGTCCAATGCTCGACCTAACACCTTCACTAATTCCAGCGTGTCTTCTGTTTTCGTTTCAGGAATTCCATGAATTTCGATGGAATTCCTCCTACCATACTGGTCTAAATCGTCAAGCTGCAATGTTACGTTATTAAGCTGCGTTTTAAGTTGAAGGTTTTCCTCTTTCAGTTTGTCAATGTTTTCTAAGCACAGCGCTATTTCTTTTGATTGTTGCTTAATTAGCTCCGCGGCGGTGTCAAGTTTCTCATGAGTTAATTCTAAACTCTTGCCCAGTTCCCGTTCTGTTTCCATGTTCTTTATTTTCACGTTCTCTAGTTCCGTCTTTACACTTTTCATCTCTGTTTTTACTTTCGCTACTTCATTCTTCAACTCAGCTAGTAGTTGGTAGATATCACTAACAGATGGCGCCTGGGCTTTATCACCACTGGCTACAACCTGACATGTCTTACACTTCCATAACCGTCCCTCCGATTCTATAATGTCCACATCCTGTTCTGTTAAATCAACACATTTGCTGTGGTACCAACCCTGACATGCTCTGCACTTAATTTTCTGTGAACTATTACGTTTGCCAATAGTTTTACCACATTTTACACATGAATTCATAGCGGAGAACTTGCGAAACGGTGAATCGATAGTTCAACGGCGATAGTACTCCCTTAGTTTGATATTGTCTGTTGGTAACAGTGCATTCACTACTCTTTGTTTACATCTAACCTACACAATCCGTACTCACTTTATTTGGAATTTTACTGTTCTTTCAGAATTTCGATGCACACGTATTTATCAGTCTGATAGTAAAATGCTAATTGTTAAAAGTACATACCTTTCTAGCTGCATACACAAGGTATAACACACTGAAATTACACGGTTTGAGGGAGCTTCACCGCCACACAACTACCTACCACCACACCATGACAGTTCTGATATTCTGACAGAATATCTGCGATGATCATGGACTAGTTACTCCCATCATGCTCTTCACGTATGAAGCGTGCCGTATCATGGATCTCAAAAAGAATGTTCCGCCAATGTCCAGGTTTCCCTTCTCTCTTGCCTTCTATGTTCGGTTGTCGGGGGCTGTACGTTTCAGTTTCCAAGACGTGACTAAAATAAACTGTTTTCTTGCATTCTGTGAGGGTTAGGACTGCCTGTAATTTCCCGATTCGTTAAATTAATGGGTCACCAGTGATCTGCATTTAGGCCTGTCGTCCAGATGGCAGAATTTTATAAACATTTTGAAAGACCATCGAAATTTATCGAACATTTCCTTCGAAAAATTATTCCAATACGTTATTCCTATTCGTATAAATGCATATCAGCCCAATTTTTCCTCTTGAATTCCAACTTTATCTTCATATTACGATCCTTCGTACTTTTGAAAGCTCCAAGTTTATTCGTCTCCTAATGTCGTTCCACGCCATCTCACCACTGACAGCACGGAACGTACCGCTTAGTCGAGCAGCTCGTTTTCTTACTCCTAAGTCTTCCCACCACGAAATTTTCAACATTTTCGTAATGCCACTCTTTTGTCGGAAATCACCTAGAACAAATTGTTGTGCTTTCCTTTGGATCTATTCCAGTTCTCGTATCGGGTAAGCCTCGTGAGGGTCCATTACACTAAAACCAGACTCTAATTTGTGTCTTATGAGACGATAACATTTACTGTACTTTACATCCTTACTACAGCCCCTAAATACCTGCATAAACCGGTTAAGAGATCTGTAGCATTTCTTTACAACCTAGTTAATTTGATTACCCCAATGATGATCATTCATTATATTAACACTTGCTTGCTTGCTTGCGTTTTTTTGCAAGCTGCTTAACGTCGCACCGACACAGATAGGTCTTATGGAGACGATGGGATAGGAAAAGGCTAGGAGTTGGAAGGAAGCGTCGGAGGCCTTAATTAAGATACAGCCCCAGCATTTGCCTGGTGTGAAAATGGGAAAACACGGAAAACCATCTTCAGGGCTGCCGACAGTGGGGTTCGAACCCGCTTGCTTGCTTGCTTGCTTGCTTGCTTGACTTTTCCTCTTGGTAAAACAACCTGACTTTCTATCCCACTTACCGCCTTAACATTCTCTGCTGTCCATCTCACAACAATGTGTAGGTCTTTTCTGGCGACGATGGGATAGGAAAGGCCTAAGAGTTGGAAGGAAGCGGCCGTGTCCTTAATTAAGGTGCCTGGTGTGAAAATGGCAAACCACGGAAAACCATATTTAGGGTTGCCGACATTGGGATTCGAACCCACTATCTCCTGGATACAAGCCTACTGTCGCGCGCCTCTAACCGCACGGCCAACTCGCCCGGTGTATAAGTCTTTATGTAGTACTCACAATCCTGTATTATTTACTAATCTATACGGTAAAACTTCATCTGGAATATAGCTTTATCTGTGATTCCAGTCCTTACTTGTATCATACATGTGTATATTAACAAATGTACCCCTGCTTCGCTACGGTATTCTACATCGTATACGGATATCGAAGAAAATTACTGTTCCTGGGTGTCCAAAAAGTCGCAAAAGGAGTTGGTAGACAATTGGATCCCCACCCACCTCAAGCAGGGTCAAAGAATGAAGTATTTAAATTTCGGTCAGTGAGTAATAAGCAATATTAATAGCTCCGCGAAGGACAAGTGGAGAGAGAAGTGAATAAGATTCTTTAAAATTGAGTATCTCTTACCGTTTTCCACGAAACAGCATGGGGTAGTTACCAATACATTGTTTCCGATGTAAAGTGCGAGTTGAGGAGCTGTGATGTTCACGGCAGGCTCACTTGCCTACTGCCATTCACAGTCGATTTGAGACGTTTTCATTATAATAGAATATCCATTGTCTACAGTGCGGGCATAATCGATTTGGTGAGTTTTCGTTGCAATGGCAGACACCCTTTCCTACTTCCAGACACAATCGGATAGGGGAATATTGAATAATATTGCATGCTCCCTTGCCTTATGCCAGTTGCTCCTGAATTTCAAAAGGACCCTATTCCTACTGCCAGTCAAAGTCGATGTGGGAAGTATTGATTAAAATAGCAGATGCCCTCCTGCTGACAGTCACTATCGATTTGTAAAGTATTAATTACAGTGGCACACACATCCCTTCTAGATTGATACAAATCTACTTCAAGAAATATACATAGATCAACATACGAAAGCATATGCATGTTTGCACATTGCTGACCTTCATTTACAGATTAACTGTTGGTAAAGGGTGCGTTATATCGACAAATAGATTGCACCACAAGACGCCACATTTAGCAGCCTAATGTTTGATTCTGTGACCTTTACTCGTATCTACACTTTTTATGTGTTAGATTGAGTTAGAGCCTTTAGGGAGAAATTTGGGTAAGGTTTTAACACACTGCATTACTTTGCGATACTTATGTGACAGCTAGAAACATACAATTAAGCTCACGATTGGCTACTGGAAGGGCCAATGATCAAACCGAATTTGATGATTCCCTCTTTCCTATAAGTGTGTCAAACTATGAATTATACGTGGAAAAAATGCAAAATTTACGTACAATCGAGAAACCCACCAATTATAACTCATAAGGGATAGAGATACGACAAAATATCATTGGACCAAAGTAGTAGATCGCTCCATATTGAACCGAGATTGTGCCATTCGTTTTGTGATACGACTTACCGTTTAGCCAGGAAATACATCGAAACGAAGGTATGTACCGTCATTAAATTTGCCTCCATATTTCGGTATTTTCCGTGGGTAAAAAGTGAAAAATTTTAACATCTTGGAATTTTTTCCTTCAGATACAGGCTAAAACCTACTATTTTGCCAAATTTCAATTTTCTAGGTCGTCTGGCAGATTGTGCCACCATCTTGATTTTTGGTAGAGGGGTGAAAGTGAGGACTTTCAAGATACTAAAGCTAAAGTATATGCTAACAGTCATCGTTACACCAGAAAAGGAGAACTGTACGGAAATTTCGCCAAAATAGTCAATTTGTAGACACACGGTTGTTACGATTTTATTTATATATATATAATTATCATAACAAAAATACTCAACCCTTATTTCACTTCTTTTCAAGCCCTCTTAAGTGGATTTTCCGAAAACAAAAACATACGTGTGTCTTTATTTTTAAAGGAGATTCCAAATTCCAATATTTGTGTGTATAACATCTTCAGTTTTTGAGATATAACTATCCTCATGAAAGGTATTCAACCCCTATTTACCATTTTTCACTCCCTCAAGGGAATTCACTGAAAACAATAAAAAATACGTGTTTATTTTTAAAATAGATTCCAAATAGAAATTTTTACGTCTATAAACTGTAAAGTTTTCTGATATAGAAGTACTCATTAAAACAATTCCCCCCCCCCTTCCTTAGCGATAGAATATGCAAAAGTCTTTCCTTAGTGAGCACCTACACTGTAACGCAAATGTATCACAAAAATTTAATTTCTTTATATTGAGTAGTTTTGGACTTAGCCTTTTATATATAGAAGATATAGATCGCTTCAAACCGACTTGCATCTATATATAAAAATCGTAACGACCATGTTGTAGCTGTATATTGACTATTTTGGCGAAATTTCCATACAATTGTCCACTTCGAGATCTATATATCTTTTTAGTTTTGGTGTCCATTTGCCTGTTCATCTGTTTGTTTGTCTGTTTGAGTTCTTATAACTTGAAAGCTACTGGATATATTTTTACCTAAATTCATATTTAGAATCCACCTGACCTTGGGTCAGTTTTAGGGTCAATATTATTTCTGAATACCCAAATTACTGAGGGGCTTATCCGAAACCAAAACCATGATTTTGCACTGCCACAAATTAAGCACACCTAAAATTAATAGAAATCTCCCATCCTTAATGAAAATCGATTTCTAAAACTCTTTTCTCATGTACATCATTTCGATTGGAGGATTAATAAGGGAGGTAACATTAACGGGCGGTTTTTCAGCACAAGTCCCAACGGACTTAACTGAAAAGCGGGTCGTGTAAAGTGTAATTCTTACAACTTGAAAACTACTAAAGATAATTAAAAACGAACTTTATATTTAGTATCCACCTGTCCAAAGGTAGATTTTAAGGTCCATACCATTTCAAATTCACGGAATGGGCTGGGGGTTTATAGGGAACCGAAACAGAGAATTTGCTCTCCCACAATATACACAAGACCAGAAACCAAACCCCATGGCACAACAGCCCCGAAGGGCCATGGCCTACCAAGCGACCGCTGCTCAGTCCGATGACCTGCAGATTGACGTGTCGTATGATCAGCATGACGAATCCTCCCGGCCATTATTCTTGGCATTCTACGACCTCGTATACGAGACCAACCTGACTGGAAATCAACCAACCTTGATGAAAATCCACTTCTAAAACTTTTCCTCGTGTGCATTTTTTCGATAGGTGTGTTAATAAGGGAGATATCATGAACGGTCGGTTTTGCGGGCTAAGTCCAGTGGACATAGCCCAAAAGGTGTTGTACTTGAAGCAGATTCCTTATCTACATAAATAAAATAGTAACGATCGAGTGTCTGTACAATGATTATTTGGCGAAATTTTCGTACAGTTCCTTCCAGGTGTAATGATGACTGCCTGCATATATTTTAGCATTAGTTTCCCGAAGAAACTCACCTTCATACCTCTTCCATAAGTTAAGATGGTGGTACAATCTGCCAGACGACCTACAAGATTAAAATTGGGCAAAATTATCGGTTTTAGCCTGTAACCGACGGAAACATTCCAAGGTGTTCAAATTTGTCACTTTTTATCCACAGAAAATATCGAAATATGGAGGCAATTTTCATGAGGGAGCAGACCTTCATAGTTTGAATTACTTGTACGAAAGGTAGAATCACCTAATTCTATACCCAGTATCCGTATGTGAGCCAAATTCTATTTTTGTAGTTGTCACATAAGTACCGAAGAGTAATGTACTGTGAGAAAATCTTAACAAAATTTTACCCTATTCAACGTTTCTAACTGCACCTTACCTATAAATAGATAGGAGAAAATGGCGTAGGACCAGTCATCTAGACTGCCAAATTCGGCGTCTTAGAGTACAATCCGTTTGTCGATATGACGTATCGTTTAGTAACAGTTAATCTCAAAATGAAGGTTTGTAATATTGTAAACATACATATACAGTAGTTCGTATGTCGAAATTATATTTATTGAGGTCAATTTGTAGCGATGTAGAAAGGGCATGTCAGCCATTATAATTAATATTTTAAAAATCGATAGTGACTCTCAGCAGGAGGACGTCTGCTATTGTAATCATACTCTCCACATCGACTTTCACTGGCAGTAGGAATGGGATCCTTCTCCAACTCCTGTGTAACTGCCATAAGTAAGGAGGGAGTAACATTGTAATTTGAGTGGCAGAAGTCAAGGGAGCATGCAGTTTTGTTTAAAGCTCCACTAACCGATTGTGTCCGGGAGTAGGCAATTGTGCCCGCTATTACAAACAAATTTACCCATCTAAAATATGACTGGCGTTAGGCATAGTAGCCTGCTATTTTAATGGAAACTCACCAACTCGATGTGACTGACATTAAGTATATGGGCTATCATTATAATGATAGCAGCACAATTCAGTTTTGACTGGCAGTAGGGAAGGTGCCTGCCGATATAATAAAAAATTCTCAACTTTAATCTGCCTGAAAGTAGGAAAGGGGCCCACCATTGTAACGAAAACTCCCAAATCGACTGTGACCCTGCTGTAGGAAATGGGACCAGCCATTATAATGAAAACTTCACTACTCGATCGTGAATGGCAGTGGGCAAGTGAGCCTGCCGTTATCAACACAACTCCGCAATTCGCACTTTACATGGAAAAAACCCTATTGGAACCCCCTGCCCTTCGTGGATAACGCTAATAGACATGCAATTTAAAAAAAGTCTTATTCACTGCATGTAAATTTAATTCGATATCCGCAAACAATGTAGTATACCGTACATATATGGTACAAGTAATGGTCTGCAATCATTTATAAGGCTTTTTTTTTAGATATAGTGTTACTGCATAGAATAGTAAATGTTATATATATGGTATGAGTTAAGAAGTGGTATCAGAGATAAGGCTTTTTGCTGATGATGTTAGATTGAAATGTGAAAATGAATAGGGTGAAATGTAGGTACATTTTTAACATTTCGGATTACTTTTCGCATATGTATATGAAAGCTGTAATCATGAAATTTGGTTCGTAAATGGTTATCAGTGGTGTAAGTGTGCGTGCCAAATTTGATGACTATATCTTTCCCATAAGTGTGCCAAATTATAAGTTATACGTGTAGAAACTACAAAATTTACGTAAAATCGAGAAATGCTGCTTTTTCTAACGTAGGGGGATGTAGATACAACGAAATGTCACAGGCTGAATGTTGTAGATCTCTTCATTCTGAGTTCGATTGTGCCATCCGTTCTGTGATACGACTTATCGTTTAGCCACGAAATACCTCGAAATGAAGGTCTGCACCGACATTAAAATTGTCACAATATTTCGATATTTTCCGGGGGTAAAATGTGAAAAATTTAAACAGATTGAAATTTTTCCGTTGGTTACAGGCTAAAACCTATAATTTTTACATATTTCAATTTTCTAGCTCGTCTGGCAGATTGTGCCGCAAACTTCAATTTGGGGAGAAGGTTAAAAATGAGGACTTCCAGAAAACGAAAGCTAAAATATATGAAGATGGTCATTATTACACCTGAAACGGATACCTTCACGAAGATTTCGCCAAAATAGTCAACGTACAGACACACGATCGTTACAATTTTATTTATGTAGATAACTATCATAATAAAATGTACTTCAACCCATATTTCACTTCCTTTCAAGGCCCCTTAAGTGGTTTCCCGAAAAAAAATACGTGTTACTTTATTTTTAATGGAGATTCCAAATTCCAATTTTCATGTCTGTAACATCTTCAGTGTTTGAAATACGTGAACTTTCTTAAAAGGTATCCGACCGCTATTTCAACAATTTTTTACCCCCGTTAAGGGAATTTTCCGATCGCAAAAAAATTACATGTTTCTTTATTTTTAAATTAGATTCCAAATACTAATTTTTACGTCTGTAAATTTTAAGTTTTTGAAATATAAATGTACTCATTTAAACAGTTCACCCCGCTTTTCACCCGCTTAGTGACGGAATATCCAAAAATACTCCGTTAGTGTGCATATGCACTATAATAAAAATGTATCCTCAAAATTTCATTCCTTTTTATCGACTTGGCGTTGATGACAGTCAGTCGTACTTAGCCTTTTACACAATCATGTTCATAAAATCCGGAACACCTTGAAAGACTAGAGATATTAAGTTCATATTCACAGGACATTTGCACTAATACGTTCTGAAGAAATGACTAGCATTTGAACCATTTTGGCCCTCAGGTTCAAGGTCTACATCGATATCTTGGCGCACCACAACCGACTGCTAAAATGTGGCTGCGGCTCTCGTTATCGCTATAAACCGAAGGTAATAGATCAGTGTGACTTGAGCAGGCGTGCAGGATGCCTCGAAGACGTATGCGAGAACTATACCGTCAAATGAGAGAGTTTGAAAGAGGGCGCATTATTGGCATGAGAGAACGTGATGCATCCATCCGAGAAACTGCTGCTCGTGTGGGACGAAGTGTGTCGGCAGTGCAACGTGTGTGTACAGAATGGTTCACAGGAGGCCAGAGAACACGATGAGATGGGTCTGTGCGCACTACGCAGACCCCCCCCCACCGAGAAGATCGACACCTCAGCGGAATGGCATTGCTGGACACATGTGCGTCCTCCTCGGCTCTGGCGCAATTGTGGAACAGTGTAACACATCGTACACTATCAGGAGTGACAGTACGTCGCCGTTTATTACGGTCTGGGTTACCGGCGCGTCGTCCAATTCCCCGCCTACTTTTTACAAATGTGCATAAACATGCTAGACTGCAATGGTGTATGGAACGATGTCACTGGGGACGGGTATGGCAGCAGATAATGTTTCTTGACGAATCCAGGGTCTGTTTGTCTGAAAATGATGGCCGCATTTTGGTTCTCCGCAGACAGGGGAAGAGGAATCACATTGACTGCATTCACACGAGACATACAGCGTCAACTCAAGGCCTTATAGTGTGGGATGCTATTAGGTACAACCACAAATCACAGTTGGTGCGTATCCAGGCCACTGTGACCAGTTTGACCTTACGTGAATGACATCCTGCAACCCGTAGCCATACCCTTTCTGCACGACACCCCAGACGCCATACTTCAGCAGGACAATGCGCGACCACATGTTGCTGCACGAACACGTGTCTTCTTATTGTCACAGGATGTCGGACTGTTGCTCTGGACCCCCAGCCCGCCCGATAACGGAACTTGTCTCCAATCAAAAATACATGGTGACGCGACGGGTGCGATGGAGTGACCCAATGCCAGCCACCAAAGATGAACTGTGGAACAAGGTGAATGCAGCATGGATGGTTATACCCCAGGACGCCATTCGTGCTTTATACGCGTCGGTGCCATCGAGCATGGAACAATTTCTCAGTGCCCATGGAGGATCCAGTGCCTCCTAGGCAACAGGACACATGCTAAACCTAGGTGACTGAAATTCTAATCGTTTCCGCTGAACGAACTAATGGACATTTCCTGTGAATATGAACTTCCTATCTCTAATCATTCAAGGTGTTGTGTTGTGAGTGTAGATAGAGATAAGATAATATAAAGGTTCAATAATACTTCTCTTTGGGACCCCTCATAAACATTAGAGGATAAGATGCTTGAGCTACTCTAATTTCCTGAGTTCTATTTTCTAGAAATGTAGTCGCGTAATGTTGTAGTGATATACATCCACTTCTCAAAAATCTTCAGTCAGTTCAAAATGAAGCCTATAGCTTCTCTGTTGAGTACGGTAATACGTGATCAACGGGACAAACCCTACTTTAGTCGTACTGTGTGGACCAATATATATAATAGTAAACGGTTGAAATATTATCTCTAGCCTGAAGATCAGTCGCTTCAGACCCGGAAATTCTGCCTTAAAACATGGGATAGTTACTGTTTAAATCAGTGATATCCCAGGCAGCAGTCATTCAGTCTTTCATATTAGAAAGTTAGTTACTTCCAGTAATTAACTTCTGCTATTTTTATATAGTTATGATGGGGGAGAAAGCGATGACCTCAAATACAGCTTTTTATATGGCTTTGGCGTACTTTTACGTAGGCCCGCCCACCGAAGGATTAATGTTAGGACGCAGATAGAAATACCTAAACTGCAATCATTTAGATGAACACTGGAGATTTTTTACATTTTATCAAGTTACGCTATAATATCACTGAGGGCCGGTTTCATCAACGTGGGTTAATCCTTAACCCCGAGTTACACAGTTTTAACTCTGAGTTTGACTGTTCATTCCGTTTCATCAAGGAGGGTTATTTTTAACTCTAGGTTAAGACCGGAGTTAAGTTAACCCCGCCTTTCACCTGGGTTAAACTGTTTATTCGAGGTTAAAAGCAATATGGCCACAGTAAATCATGCATTTGATGCAAAGTTGCTTTATTTAGATTTGTTAAACGGTGTTCCTAACAGAAATAGGCCTATAATAAAAAGGAAAGACTTTGAAAATCTATCTGAGGAATAATTTCTGAAGAGATAGACTTCAAAAACCGTCGTCAGAAAATTCGTCGATGAAGTTCGCGAGAGGTTAGAATACACAGCTGATCGAAACAAACTTGGGCTTGCGAACTAAAAGAAACTACATTGACCGTAATAGTAGCAACAGCGGTATTACACAATATTGCTGTGGAGACCCGAGATTAACTTCCCCCACAGGACTTGACTCTGCGTCAGTATCTCACAGGAAGGAGAAGGAACAGGAATGTTGGAATTGAGAATGGCATCATTCTTCACATTGATAACGACAGCACTACAGTGGCATATAAGAATGCAACTGCACACCACCACTTCAATAGTACAACACTTATGAACATTATACTGTGTATTACGTAGTGGTTATACAGAAATGCACTTTGAAATTAAACTGTATATTTACTTCCGTGTATAATATTGCTGTGAAGGTGTGCCAACTTTCAAAACAACACTTGGCACAGAGAAGCTAAAATTTTTATAGAACTGTTTTAGTTGTTTCGTAGATCGCACTGTAACGTGGGCAATATTATTAAATTCCCCTGTTATTCTTTTCCATGTATCCTCCTTTTCTTTTAATTGTATACCGTCAATCTTCTTGCATTCTATAATACTTCGGTACTCGGTGGCTAATTCAATAAGTAATGATTTTTCTAAAGCAGAAAAATTCGTGCCACTATTTTTCTTCTGCAATTCTTCCATTTTTCGTTCAAGATCACGAAAGAATAATATCTACCATGGACCTGAGGAAGAAAACGAAATACAGCGCAAGAAATAAACAAAAGAACCACGCAAGAAGTGTGTTCATGATCTCTGATTTTTAGTCACTGCCTCCTTGATTATTAGGACAGCTGTTTCCTGCGAGGGTTAGTTAACCCTCTGCCGAAATAGCTTGGTGAAACGCGTGACTTGTAAGAATGAGTTAAAATATTAACCCTAAGTTAACAAACCCAGGGTTAGAGAATATTTAACCCACGTTGATGAAACCAGGCCTGAAGTGTTAAAACTGATACTGCTACTGTAATGGAAAACCGACTCTCCCCTGCCTGCGAGTTAACTGCAGGTCCGAGTGGTTGGGGACCATGCGGGTCTGTCTCGCTCTCTGTAGAGTAGTGGTGGAAGCCATGGTAATCTGGGTTAACCTCTGTGGTGTTCTGTATGTTGAACAAGTTTCTCCAGCTCTTTGTAACATGAGAGCAGGTTTCAACGGTCCTATATCAATGATGCATATAGAAATCCGTTAATTCACAGCTTTTTGAATATTAAGTATAATTATTTTAAACCATAATGGTCATTATCATAGGCCCGTATTGACTCAAAATTAATCACACATTAATTTATTTAAACACCTTTAAGTATGTTTAAATAAATAAATAAATAAATAAATATTTTTTTGCTATTTGCTTTACGTCGCACCGACACAGATAGGTTTTATGGTGACGATGGGACAGGAAAGGTCTACGAATGGGAAGGAAGCGGCCGTGGCCTTCATTAAGGTACAGCCCCAGCATTTGCCTGGTGTGAAAATGGAAAACCACGGAAAACCAACTTCAAGGCTGCCGACAGTGGGATTCGAACCCACTATCTCCCGGATGCGAGCTCACAGCTCCGTGCCCTTAACCGCCAGGCCACCTTGCCCGGTAATAAATAAAGTTAAATTTGTTTAAATAAATACTTCACAGTAAATATTATAGCAGAATGTTTAGGAAATACACGAATGATTTTCTCAAAATTCACATATTATGAACTGTCTTTCCTTATTTTTGTCGATTAAAAAACAGACCATGAACTGGGAGGATATGAGACGCATTTGGCAAAGAGCAATCGAAAATTATAGTGTCAGGGCATTAATTAATAATTTTATAAAAACCTGCTTTTAAAGAAAATGATTGAATACTAAATATGTTGTAATATCCAAATTGCAGGATATGATACTGTCTACAAGTACTTCATTCACTCAATTTCAATACGTCATACGTTCATAGCTCGTGAATTATTCAAACGTTATATCCAATTACACGTAAACGGTGGGTCGATCCTATAATCCAGAACAGTTCTTAATTTTGACAGCAGGAAGGTATACTCATTTTGGCTAATACCCACGACAGTTCTTCCTAGGTTTCATACCTGTGCGTGACGCATGCAGACTGCATAGGCAACAATAGGATGAAACTAACCCCTGCTGTGGGTTACATCATCTTTCTCGATTAAGACTGTCAATGAAATTATGGGAATGCTATTACACGTTAACGCAATGATAAATAGTACCGAGATCGATAGCTGCAGTCGCTTAAGTTCGGCCAGTATCCAGCATTCGAGAGATAGTGGGTTCGAAGACCACTGTCGGCAGCACTGAAGAGGGTTTTCCGTGGTTTCCATTTTCTTACCAGGGAAATGCTGGGGTTATACCCTAATAATGGCCCCGGCCACATCCTTTCCACTCCTAGCCCTTTCCTGTCCCATCATCGCCATAAGACCTATCTGTGTCTGTGCGACGTAAATGAACTTGTTAAACAAAAGATGAATAGGGAATGCATTTTCCCTGGATTGTGGTGTAATAACTGAAATTCATTGTGTATCAATGTTCCGATAGAATTTATTAATGCTGTTGTTGATATGACTATCGTGAATGCCGTCGAAAGTCTTATTTTTAAACTTGAAGGATTGCTCTAGTACCAATAATCAAACTAAAGTTATATCTTTTATGGTATTCTGTCATTGGCCCAATTTCAGTATCTTCTATCTTGTTAAGGTGAGAGAAAATTTCTAATCGAATCTGCTTTGAACTTTTAGTTCGAATCATATTTTTCTCACAAAATTGCACAAATTTCATAAAATCAATTTACTTATTAGTTTTCATTTTAGGTCCTTTAAATATTATTAAAATTAATTTTCACGCATGAGGAAATTTTTTGAATGCAGGGTATTAGTATTAATTTTCACTCATCAGGAGATAAATGGATAACAGTTTCAGAACGATCTAAATGGATCGCAGTTCAAAATAATTAATAGAAGAAAATGGTGAATCACAATTCAAGACACTTCTCGAAATGATGATCTCTTATATTGAAATGACGTTTGTACGTCTCACTAAATGTTTTTACATTTTTCGGGGACGTCGAGTTGCCGAAATTCCTCGCAGACTTCTTTCATATGCCAGTAAATCTACCGACTTGAAGCTGCGTATTCGAACACCTTGGAAATACCATAGAAATTAGCTGGGACTGAATTCGCGAAATGGAGCTCAGAAGACCAGCGTCCTTAATTAGGGGTTTTCCATAAAAATAATATAGGCTCTAAACTATGTAATGGAAAATGAACACAATAGTAATACAAGCTACTAAACCGTACTTCCTATTTTTCTCACATTAGAGTTTATTTTAATGTCTTGTAAAACATATCTTGTTATTAAAATAACAGAATAAATAAAATAATAGAATCTGTGTAAAATTTGTGATTTGAAGTCCATTCCTCTCATAAAATGTTGAATACATTTAATTAACTGTGTATTAATTTTCACACTTCACGATATTAACTCTTTTGAAAATATTTCAAATGCACTTCAATGCAAAATAATTAATGGAAGAAAATCATATCTCGGATTGCAAAAAAAATCTCTAAATGTTCATTAGGTCTATTCGAATGAAACCCCATGAATTCCGATAAGGAATTACGAGCATTATAAAGTGTGCAGCTAAACTTGTGGTTCGTACACTTTAAATATGATTTCTTAGGCTGTAAGAAGGTTCCTTCAACGCTGTAATAAAAATATTGTTAACAAATCCCATATTCTGGCTATAGCCGTGCTAAATGAGGAAAAGTGTACTAGCCTTGGAAACATCCAGCAGGTTACATTAATGAAATAAATATTGTTTATTTTTAATATCCTAAGTTTATCCTTGTTATACTATAACGTATTTTCCTTATGGTAGGCCTATATTGCGTTAACGGTATCACATCTTAATATCCGCTGTAGCTTTACTGAAAATTGAATTCAAAATGGGGAATTATATGACTAGAAACAGTAAATTTCAAAGTGGTTCCTCTACGTACTTCCTTATGAGCATGGACTGTGGTAGTATAAACAACGATTAGCAACAGCAGTTTCATACCACTTACTCAGTATGATCCCAGGGAACTGTTCCTGTTTTATGGAACATGTAATATAAGGAATACATTCCTCTGTAGTTCACGGTTTAATCTTACTACCAGCACAATCTCCGGCTGCATAGGCGAGTGGTCAGTGTCTTGGCCTTCGGACATCGATGGCTCGAATTCAATTCTCAACTAGGTCGTTGAATTTTAATATTTTGAGCCCCGACCTTATTGAAAATGTTTGACAGTTTTAAAAACTCTGATTTTTTTATTCATTAGCATTCGGTAATAAAATGTGTATGTCGTTTCTCCTCACTTTATCAAGCAATTTAAAAATAAGTGGATACATTTCGTTTGATAGAATTTAATAGAATAATTAAATAGAAAAGTTTTCTTATTCTTTGCCTTTCTATTTCTTTTATTATTTTTAAGTCCGATGCTAATAATACTACTACTAATAATTATTATAATATAGCTAAAAATGTTCCCATCCGTGTAAGACTTACGTGAAATTAGAAGAAATGGAATATTTTTTATTTTAAATTCATTTTCAGGAGAGCCCACTGAACGGATGGGAGAAAATTATTTTAAACAAACTTGACAATGAATCCTAATAAGGAAACAGCAGTTACTTCATAATATTATATTAAAACAATACAGTTCTACAACTGGCTTTATATCGCAGCGGCACAGATAGGTTTAAAAGGCAACAATGGGATAGGAAAAGCCCAGGATTTGGAGTAAAGTAGCCTTAATTAAGGCACATCCCGAGCATTTGCTTGGTGTGAAAGTGGAAAACCACGGAGCACCATATTCGCGACTGTCGACAGTGGGGTTCGAACTAACTATCGTCCCAATGCAAGCACACAGTTGCGCGCCCCTGAATACTACCGAGATTAAATATTATAAGGGCTGCCTGGATATGTTGTTAAAGCTGCCGGGATGCATTTTATCTTGGCGACACACCTATGTGGTTCAGCATGTTTTAAATAACGTTTTAATCACTGATGATGGACCTTAGTTTCTGAGAATCGGTTACGAACTAAAAATGTGTGTGTTGATAGACTACTTTTAATAATAGTGGTAATACTAATACAGTCATAATAATAATAATAATAATAATAATAATAATAATAATAATAATAATAATAATAATAATAAACCATCAACACTTTTTTCAAATAATGGCTTTGATATTTTATGATGATTGTTCCTAATTATGTTATGTTATTGAATGAGGGCAGTTATGTACCTGCTAACATTGAGATATGTCACATATGTAGGCTTTGCAGCACCACTAAAAAAAGGAAAAAAAAATGAAGAGTAATTTGCACTATCTGTAATATGCTTCTTTGTATAATACCATATTTGCGAAATCAACAATAAAAATAAAATCGTAAAATGTGTAGATCAAAAATAATACTTTATATAGGCTTTATTCTGTAATTTGTAACTTTTTTCAATAAGCCTATAGAGAGAAGAAAATCATGGTTAAATGAGATGTGTTCGTCGCCATAAGACCTATCTGTGTCGGTGCGACGTAAAGCAACCAGCAAACAAAAATGGGATACATGATTTCCACTAACTTGTTCTGTACTCTTGTGTGAAATAAAAATACAATAGAGTTATCGAAATCTTTCATATTATACATCTTGCATATATAATAATCAGATATTAAAAATGAACAAAATTACAAATTGGAATGCCAACTGCATTGACATGGATTTTCTATACTTCAACACATCAGGTACCTCAACCAGGATCGTAAACTTAGGATTAGGATTGGGGCACATTGCACTCATTCACCGAGGCAGCTCATTCGGAAGAATTTATCTTCGAGTATAGGACATAGTCGTGTTAAAATCTTACTGTGTTCCCTTGTGATTTGCGAAGAAACTTTCTAGTCCTTCGCTTCTCTATCCGACAGCACGCAGCCACTCACGTCATATCTCGCAGGGAGCTGCCTGTCTAATATTTTGGATTGAAATACATACAAAGAGAGGAATGTGAAGAGACTATTCAAGGCCTGGTCTTGAGAAAGAAGTTCAACTCCTCCTTCCGATAACAAAGTATGCCGCCAACATAACTTATGAGCAATATTGTTCCGAGGAGCATACTCTTAAGTTAAAAGGGTCAAGAAGAAGCATTCCTTCCTTCTCAAACATGAGAAAATATTTAGTCTGAAGAAATCTCGCATATATTTTTGTATTTCCAAGGCACGCTCTCGCATAATATGCAGTAGGCCTATGCTTCTTAATACATAGCAAAAATAAATGAAATTGGCTTCAGGGATGTTATTGTAACTTTATTGGGTGCTACTGCCTCTATATGTGAAAACATTCACTGACTGTAGCTGGGTGTTTTTGTTTTTTGCACGGAATGTGCCAAAAATGTAATATCGATAATATTCTTGTCCGGCTCCTTGGCTGAATTGCTAGCGTTGAGTCCTTCGGTTCACAGTGTTCAAAGTTCGGTTACCGGCCGGGTCGAGGATTTTTCTCAGCCTCGGAGACTGAATATTTGTGTATGCCGCCACAGAAACACGCAATAGTGAATAAATACTTCCACATAGGGCTGGAGTCAGGAAGGGTATCAAGCAGTAAAATAAAGACAAATTCACGTGTTGGATATAGTTCACTTCTGCGGCCCCACCAGAGCGTGGCATAAGCGGATCCGTAGCCGAATGGCCAGCTTCGTGTCCTTGGGTTGAAAGTTTAATTCGAGTATAGTGCGTGTCGTGAAAATTCAATAATTTGAAAAAAAGTTGGAAATTTATCGAACATCTTCCTCGTTAAAATATTCCAGTCCTACCTTCTCTTCTTATAAACTAATATTTACTCCAGTTTGTCTTCTTGAATTCCAACTTTGCCTTCATATTTTGATATTTCCTACTTTTAAACTTTTAATGAAGATTGTATCGGTGGACGTCGAAGAATTTAAACAAAACGAAAGAAAACACTCTTGTAAAACTTAGAGAAATTCCCCGTAAGGTATTTAACAAGCGTACAGTGTTCATTACAAGCTAATGTTTGTAATTCCAGCTGTAAAGAAACGTGTAATGCTTGTTTAGGGAGGAACATTACTATTTTCTAAATAATAACAAACACGATGCGAAAAGACGAAAGCTTACTAGTGACTAAACAATTTAGCAGTGTACGAATAAGCGCCTACTCCCATTTTTCATAGTAGCAGAGCTGTAACTTGGGACAGTGAAGAGAGATTCGTAGTAAAATTGCGAAAGACCCGTGTACAGTAACATATATCCACGGGCGCTTTATAGAACATCCTTTAATTTCAGGCAAGTTATTATTGTTCCGGGGTATCCGTGGAACGCAGAGGTGAAAGAAGGTGCTGGGGTGAATGGGTCTAACTACAATATCAAAATTAATTAAGAACTTAAACTGAAGGTTATATTTTCTGAACTTCAAACTTAACCATTTTTTCATGACAATATTACAGGTACAAGTAGTAATCATTAAACAAGTTGGGAAAAATCCAAGATTCAGAACCTTAACACTTTGGGCTTTAAGCCCCTAACTTTACATTTCCTGAGCTACAAGCTCAAATTTACAAAAGAACACAAATTATTCAGGGGCAGAAATCCCCTAATTCAGTAGCACTTTCTCTCCAAAATCTAAATATTCGGCCTTCCAGAGGCACTATTTACAGTTACAAAACTTGGAAAAGAGCTCTCAGTTTCTTACTGCCTACTTAAGGCAACATCAACTTACAAACACTGGCCTCTCAAGGCACAACTTGTAATTGAAAAATGATTTATACAGGGGCATTTAATAGCCAACCTACGGGGCCTTTGCGGGAAAGAACAGGTTAAGTAAATGCCCCGAAACACAAACTGAATGGAGGCGTATACTTGGACTCCTGGATATAAACTCTAAAACAACCTAAGGGGCTCTAGGCCGATGAAACCGGGGCTATTCCCAAACTACTGAGGTGACTCGTATAGAAATTACTTTAACACATTACAGAAGGAAAAACAGTTACGAAACGTAGTCACCTCAAACCAAGATGAAGGGGAGCTCGAGAGGGCACATCACTCTCTATGCACGATTTACAGTTAAAGATTTTATGAATTTTTTACATTAGCTGGGAGAGAGTTACATTTTTAGGAAAGTAGGTTACATAGTTAACGATTCGGACCTTTCCCTCGGGTCAAACTGCGGAGTGAAACAAGAAAGAAAGATGTTATGTGGCCATTACCTTGTAGATGTACTGCTGACCGAAGAAAGAAGCCGCCCGCCTCCCGCTTTGACACACACACTCAGTACGATGTCGATCAATTGGCCAAGAAACGTGAAAAGCCGCAGTTTATAAACCTTCAGGGAAGGTTCGAGATCATTCAAGATGAATCTGGACTCACCCTCTTAATTATTATTGGCAGATACAAAGTGAAGAAGAAATACGGGATTGGTTGGAAATTCTAGATTCAAAACTGGCGGAAAGATAAGGAAGAATTTCCAACCCAAAAATAAATGAGCATCAATCAGTTACAAAAACCTAGAAATACAAAACTTCTTTAAATCATAAGTTCTTTCACTTCGCACCAGGGTGCATGATCATAGTTTTTAGTGGTGTCATCTGTGGAAGAATGTCCAAACTTCTTGATAAATGTCAAATAAAACTAGTAGAAATTCACTCAGGTTAGGGAACTGCACAATAATAAAATTACTCAATATTTAGGTGGTGACATCTTCTGATTAAAGTTCCAAGTTGGTGTAATTTCAGTTTCACTGTTTTACCAATAGAGGAGTTCATTTAGGCGCTAGTTTTGAATGCGCGGCGTTGAGGTGTACCTCCCATTACAATTATCATTGAAAATGAAAACCTACATCCTGTTTTCCAGTCATTGACCGGGTCAGGGATGGAATGAATGAAGCAGATATAGGCTATTAGTACGATGGGGTCGCCACTCCCAAAGTGATTTATTAATGACTGATAAATTCTATGAAATGAGAATGGAGAGTGTTGCTGGAATGAAAGATGACAGGGAAAACCGGAGTACCCGGAGAAAAACCTGTCCCGCCTCCGCTTTGTCCAGCACAATCTCACATGGAGTGACCGGGATTTGAACCACGGTATCCAGCGGTGAGAGGCCAACGCACTGCCATCTGAGCCACGGAGGCTCACAATTATCATTATTGTTTCTAATTTATCCTTAAAAATTAGTTTCTTATAACTTTAAATTTGGAGAGTTCCGTGTTCAATTTTCTGCCGACGAGGGAATTACGCCGGGTCAGGTCAAGTCATCTGGACGAAGAACTGGGTATTTGGGTGTTTCTTAATACACACATCTTCATTTGAATATAGTAGTCGACACAAACCTTCCCCACAGAAACACGTAATTGTTAAATAACTCCACTCAAGGAAGGGTACCTGGCCGTAAACCTGGACTAAATCCACTCATGCGACTCAGATTTGACCCACGACGGCGTTAGAGTGTGAGAAAAGCACCAGAAAAAGAACTGGTAACACACAAAGCTTTTCTTCACCGCGATTACGTGACCCTCGTATGATTTTCCTTGGCAGGCTTTTCGTATATCTTTCCCCCAAAACGTCATTGAATTTTCTTTTTATAAGAAAAAAATTTTTCGTGATTATATTATAGTGTACCTATTATCCAGTCAAATATAAAAAAACTGAGTTTATAAACCACGTCCAAATATACGAGGGTTGTATATAAAGTAGTAGCAATATTGATAGAACGCAGTATTTAATGAATTAATAAGAACAATAATTGCATTATAATCCTACAAAGTTGTCTCGCACAAAGTCTATTACCTTTTGCCAAATGTCGAGAAGCCGCTGGCAAGGCGTTCTCTGTTGATGACAGTGACGGTCCTCCATACTGTACGGAGTACAGATGCCACGTCAAGATATTGACTGCCTCGAACGGGTTCCTTCAACTTCAGAAACAGGTCGAAGTCACAAGGACTCATGTCTGGTGAGTACGGAGGGTGTTCCAAGATTTCATTCCGAGCCGTACAAAATCCTTTGACCCATCATGCAACCATCCTATATGGTAATGCGTTCTCGCCACCCACGGGCCTACTACCCTGGGGTAGCAGGGGGAGAGGTGATACTCCCACGTGGCGCGTCCCAGATGGCGGATAGGGGGGTCCTAACCGGCTTGCCAGCGGACTTGAGCGAAATAAAAGAGCTCTCGCGCAATAAACACAACTCCCTGTGGGTGGCGGATGCAGAGCAAGAATACACCCGCGGTATTCCCCGCTTGTCGTAAGAGGCGACTAAAAGGGACGACCAAGGGGTGATCGAATTATAACTGAGACTACTTGTAATTAGTACCATCACGCGGGTAACACCATGGGTCGCCTTTACTTGCGAGTAGTTAGGTACACAATTGATTTGTGATTAGTAGCAACAGAATGTGATTCAAGGTTGGATTTACAGTACCCGTGATTAGTACCACTATATGCGGAATACCACGGAATTACGTTGCCTGTAATTAGTACCATTATGTGAGAAACACTACGGGTCTGGGCGTTGACATTGAATAGTACCACTATATAAGCGACACAGTTAGACAGCGTTGCGTGTGATTAGTACCCACTATGTGAGGAACACCACGGGACAGTACGATTCCCTGTGATTAGTACACCTATGTGATGAACAACATAGGTTTACGTTGCCTGTAAGTGGCACCCCAATGTCAGAAACACCATAGATTTGCATTACATGGGCGTATTACATTACCTGTGAGTAGTACCATAATGTGTAGAATACCGCGGGTCGACGCTGCTTTTGATTAGTACCGCAACATGACAAATACCATGGTTCTACTTTACTAGCGATAAGTACCATTATGAGGGGCCGATGGCCTGGATTTTGGACCCCTTTAGACAACAAGCAAAATCGATTCAGGATTTTGCTTTAGAAGTAATCTCTTGGTCAGTAATACTATTGTTTTATGGGAATTTCTGGGAATGTGGCGCATTGAGGGTCGGATTCACTGACTGTTTTAAATTCGTATTCACCCATTCATTCTTCATCATCATGTTTTGAATTCTGATCAGTGGATGATTTTGAACTTTAAAATTAACATTACATTTCGACTCATTTCTTATCATTAGGAGTCGTTGACCAAGATGTTAGGCCCCTTTGAAGAACAAGTATCATCAACATCACCACCATTCTTGCCACAGGCTTCATGTAGTCCTCGATAACATTCTGATGCATTTTTGCCACGGGTAACCTCGATTTTAATCCACCAAAGTCGATCACCTTTTGAAAACTTACTTTAGAGCGTGAAACTGACACCAATGCCACACAGCAACAATACTTCCAACTGCATGTCCATCAAATGCACTGTACACATCGACAACAAGGCTCCCATATACTATTTGCGCATGGCCGATCTCCTGCTAGTGTCTGAACTATTTTATTTACAGCCCTCGTTCGTACCTTGCCTTGCCTTAACGGTCACCAGTAATGGAAACATCACCAAGCGTGGAATTACAATGGAAAATAAGTCAATGTTGTAACTTACTTCCCTCTGGAAAGACTGCTCCCTTTATATCCCCGTAAAGGTACAATTACTTCGAACCTTCGTCTTTACTATCCTCCTTTACGGAGCTGAAAATTTGACTCTCATCACATCTTATAAAATAAGAAAGTAGACTCATTCGATAGGTGGTAGTCTACTGAAGAAGAATACCATGAATTTCCTCAACAGAACATAGAATTTGTGTGTCAGTTTAATAGAAAATGCAAGTCGAGTCTGTCAATGCAGATTACAGTTCTTTGGTCGCATTGTCCGTAGAGATGGAGAAAAATTGGAAAACGTCGTGACTTTCACCTGGATTCCCGGAAGAGGACATTAAGGAAGAATTCTTTTACGATGGAGTGATGTGGTAAAGAGTGGCACTTGCCATGAATTTATTATGCTTACAGAAGAAATTCAATTGTCAAAATAGTAGAAGAACAGCATAGACGTCTTCTTTCACGAAGAGTAACATGGAGTATCGCGATCGTCAGAAATTAGGAAACGATCGAGAGAAAGAGACCTTTAAAGAATAATATTTTTAAGCAGGGAGTAATACGTCAACCAGCAACGGCGAACTGTACGGCGGGTAGACGACAAGCTGATTTTCAAGGGATATCCTCGCCTTTGTAGAGCCCCCATGGCCTCTCACCTCTGGGTTCCGTGGTTCAAATCCCGGTCACTCCATGTAAGATTTGTGCTGGACAAAGCGGAGGTGGGACAGTTTTTTGTCCGCGTGCTCCGGTTTTCTCCGTCATATTTTATTCCAGCAACACTCTCCAATATCATTTTATTTCATCTGTCAGTCGTTAATCTTTGCCCCAGAAGAGTGCGACAGGTTTCGGCAGTCGGCGCAATTCCTATCCTCGCCGCTAGATGGGCGCTTCATTCATGCCATTCCTGACCCGGTCAAACAACTGGAAACGGGCTGTGGATTTTCATTTTCATTCTCGCCTTTGGGCAACCGTCGTTGATGGATTACTTTTTGTCACTGCGACAGTAATGCTATCTACCGGAGCTAAGTGTAGTATAATTTCATTTTTTAAAATGTTATTTTATTTTATTTTATTTTATTTTATTTTATTTTATTTTATTTTATTTTATTTTATTTTATTTTATTCGAAGCCATTTCTTTTCAGATTCGACTCAGTTAATTTATAACTGTTAGGTTCTTCAGTATCTCGAAACTAATCTCGAATAAATACATTTATAAACTAATGTTAACAGAATTAGACCTGAAAATTAAGTTAAGGTTTTATTTTTATTTTTTAAGTTGTAATTGGCAAAATAGTAGGAGCACAGCATAGACTTCTTCTTGTTTCCTTTGTCCAGATAGTTTATAAATCTACCTATTCAAAAATTAGCGAAGAACCTAACAATTATAAATTAGATATTTCCTGCCTAACTCCATCTCTTGCTGTCTCTTTCCCTTTTTATGTATAATTCTGTAGACAGTCCGACTCGTTGGCTGAATGGTCAGCGTACTGGCCTTCGGTTCAGAGGGTCCCGGGTTCGATTCCCGGCCGGGTTGGGGATTTTAACCGTCATTGGTTAATTCCAATGGCTCGGGGGCTGGTTGTTTGTGCTGTCCCCAACATCCCTGCAACTCACACACCACACATAACACTATACTCCACCACAATAACACGCAGTTATCTACACATGGCAGATGCCGCCCACCCTCATCGGAGGGTCTGCCTTACAAGGGCTGCACTCGGCTAGAAATAGCTACAGGAAATTATTATTATTATTATTATTATTATTATTATTATTATTATTATTATTATTATTATTATTCTGTAGACATATTTTATTATTTTCGTAGAACATATTTTGAATGCGAACTGGAACATGCTGTCTATCGGCAGAGAAACGTTTCATTTGTGCAAACTACCGCCCCTTAAAATGAGTGAAGCTTTGATACGACTGATGTGGGACGGGGTCAACAATATCAATGTAACAAAACTAAAGAAACCAATTTACGCTGTAATCCCACCATATAATTTCAATAACACCTTCCGCTTCAAAATAGTGAGATTCCTGTTAACTGTGAGATAGCCTTGGTGAGCTCCTTCGCGCTTATTGTACAGAGACTTACTAACATTCAGTCTACAGTACCAAAGGAACTCGAGCATCTATTGTATGATCAAATCTGAGCCTAACTCAAAGACCACAACATTCTCTATTCATAATCAGGTTACCAACGTGGCTGAGCGTGACAAGAGGACATGAAACAGAATACAGATGTGCAGCAACTGATGATCATACAGTAGTGCTACTGGACTTCAGGTAAGCATCTGTCTGTGGAGCATGAGGTACTCCCGTCAGAGATTTTTCGCATAGGTTTCTTTGAGAGCACTCTGAGATTAGTTGAGGCTTGCTTAGTATATACCGACCGAATATTAGTGTTCTCTGCAAGTTGGTTTCTTTGTCCAACACTTGCAATAATTATTTTGTCCTCCGCCGTAGAGTATTATCAAAGCACGTCTTTACAACTAACGTAAGATTTGACTAATATAAAGAGGTGCATTCGGGCCCAGGTAACGTAAATGAGTAGAGGAATGGATTAAAATCCCACTCAGCTCTCACTGAAATGGTTTTCTGAAATTTACCACTTCAACTCCAGATAAATGCTGGGTTACTAGCTCATATGTAGATCACTTTCCTCATTTTAATCCCAACTCATTACACATATACACATCAATATATACACGTATGGACAGAGATCGTTAGACATAAGTTCCATACACATTGTAAGCCATTACATAAAGATGCAATAACAACAAAAATTGCAAAATTTTACCCCTTCCTTTTTGAGTCGTACACTGAGTTATTTGATTCCTTGATTTATGAATTTCATCGGACCATCTTCCTACATTCTGTCTCGGGTGATCAAACAGCAGTGTGTCTGACTTATGATTCCACGTTCGCTAGTCCGATCTCGGCTGTGATTGTCTAGTTTTGAAGTCTGGTCGAAAAATTAACACTTCACGTCATTTTTTGGTATATCAAAAAGCCCTGGTGGCCCAATCAGTGTCATCCGATAAAATTTAATTAAACTGCCGAGCGAGTTAGCCACGCGGTTTGGGTCACGTAGCTGTGAGCTTGTAATCGAGAGCTTGTGGGTTTGAACCCCACTTTTTGCAGCCCATTGCTTTTCAATTTTCACACCAGAAAATCTGTACCGTAATTAGGATCACGGCCGCTACCTTCCCAATCCCAGACCTTTCGAATCTCATCGTCGTCATAAGAGCTGTCTGTGTCGGTGCGACCTAAAAAAAGTTTTAAAACTTAACGCAACTATTTTCATTCCCTGAAAATGGAATTTCGAAATTGGTAGGTAGATCGTCTAGATGGCACCATTTATATTTACTGGTTTCAAAAGGGGCTACAGTCTTCTCGACCGTGATGTTGTATTGCTGTTTCTTTTCTCAACCGTATAGGCATTTCTCTCTCCCGCAGTAGGTAAACATGAAGACTGGTCCGTGGTTCGACGGCTCTGCACTCCGACCGACCAACTGCGCAGAGGGAGGGGTGGCCGCGGCTCTATTGTGATTCTAAGCTTCTGCATTCGGTAGACTGAGAGGGGCTAGTCCCACCGTCGGTGGTCCTGAGAATGGGTTCTGTGATTTTCCATTCTCCTGCATTAAGGCGAATGCCGGGATAGTTCCTAGTATATGCCACGGCCACCAACTCCCTCACCTTCTCCAAACATCTCCCTGGCCTCAGAGACGGCCTTACAGTCTGTAGGGGACGGCCGCCCTCTTCAGAGACTGAATGAAAACGTTTTAGTAGTAGTAAGAAAATTAAAGCCATTAGGATTTTTCTTCTGTAGCTGCGGTGATTTGGAGTGATTTTTCTTCCTAGGGTGGAGTTCTTTGAGCGGAGAAATCTGCTTTTGGTGTCTTTCGGTCTTCCTTTCGGTTTGGTTGATGTAAGTTAAGTGCTGATTTCTTGAGTGGTTGGGGAGGCTTGAATGTGGACATGTTTAACGGAAGTGGGTGGTTGTTGGGGAGGGGATGTTCTGGGTTCCTTGGTTTGCGATCTCGGGTTCGAGTGTGACGTTCTGGTTTGCGGTTAGGTTGAGTGGATTAATTATTATTGGAGTGGGAGCGTTGGTTAGTTCTAGTGCTTTGAGCATGGATCGACTGGAAGCGTTGCGGCGGGGGGTTGACCATTAGTAGCTTATTATGGTACTCTTAAATGACGGCGACGTGCTCGTTAAATATGGGAATGAGAGTACTGATGAAGGTTTTGCGGGTTATAGGGACTGGGTCAGGGTTGGTGAGGGAAAGATTGATAGCATATACTTGGTTGAGACTGGGAAATTGTGTTATAACGGTCACAGAAGGGAGGAAAGGTGTAATCAATTTTCTTCTTCTTCTTCTTACTTTTCTTCTGCGTCCTTTTCTCCATTGGATTCTTCACGAGGCGGTGGGTATTGAGGTCGTTGTATTTGGGGTGAGGGTGGAGGTGTGGAGCATATTGTTTAGTTCTGAGTGTGGGGTAAGTGAGCGGAGATTAGAGTAGTTTGGGGTGTGGAGGGGTGACATTAGGTTGTTTGAGGAGTCAGTTTGGGCTTGGAGGCTGGCAGCAAGCTGGGTTTTCCAGTTAGTCATGACTGAAGTTTGTAGGTAAGGGTTGAGGTGAAGCACTGGTTAGGTAAAACTCTACAGAGGAACGTTTAATTTTTGGCGTACACTCAGTGGGTTCGATCGAGTCAGGTTTAGATTTATCGGATCACACAGTGACAAGATTCAAACCAGAGATCGCACTGATGGCTAGACAACTTGCTTTGCTCCTGCAAATAATCCCTCCATATCACACGCTCCAGATACGATTCACAATCTCATACCATACACCCATCCCTCCCCATCGCCAACAAATCCAAACAAACCACTCACCACATCACAGCCACCCACTCACAAACCACACAGGCTCCTGAGAAGAAAAATCGCACTCTAAACAAACTAAACAAGCCTCAAAAGCCTAACAACAAGTACAGTACACACACACATACATACATACATACACTGCTCCAGCCCCCACACAAACAAAAACCACATCCACGACCTCCTCACCCTTCACTCACAATACTACACTTCAGTTGCCTCAAACTGGATCACTATGCAGCAAGCTGCGGAAATAACACCCGCTGCAACAGGTGCTGTGGTCCTCACCGTCACACCGAGTGCAAAAGTACCTCGGGACCAGGCGAGATGCGCCAACTGCCAAGGTAGTCACGCTGCCTCATTTCCTGGATGCCCGTATATTTAAAAGGCAATTAAGTCTAAACACCGTAAATACACACACACACACACACACACACACACACATGATCTCAAACACCCTCCCAAAGACTCCTCCCCCACCAACCGAGAAACCAGTAACATGTTTTATTTTGTTTTACTTTTTTTAATTAGTTGCAATTTTTTTCTTCTATCGCACTCGCCCCTAATTCGTCTGATGTCCTATCTGTTACTTCTCACACACAAACGGTGTGATAGAACATCTTAATTGGAGCACGGCCGACTGGATCTCTCGCTGCGCTCCTTATACAGAGTGACATATCAAGTCGGCCGTGATTGGAGCTTAATGTTGTCATCAGCTCCCGCTTGGAACGCTGTGGCAGCATACAGCGAGCCACCTGTTGACGAATGAGCGTACCACTACAGCTCCAATGGTATCATGTCCAGCAGTAACTTACTTTCCCTCCTCCTCAATATCCTAAATAACCAGATCCTCGGTGGTTTGAATAGCCGAGACCCTGAGCAAACCAGAACACCCCACCCCCACAAAACCAAAGCAACACCCCGCCAAAAACACCCACCCTAAAAACATCTCACTTCTTCTGCCCTGTAACATTCCAAATCTTCTTCAACCGCCTTCCGCACAGCAACTTAAAATCCACCTAAAACACCAGCTGAAGCACTGGTTCCCAGGCAGCCGATTCGCGGTGTACAGCTAAAATTAATACCGATTATCAATGCTGATTGTTTCAAAATTTTGAACATCTACTAAACAGCTGATTATCAGTTCCACCCGCAATGACTTATTTTAGCAAATCAATGCAAACAAATAAGCAGCATTAATCTGACGGTGCACCCAGTTCCCACCTCTAAAGCAACATCAGGTGTGGTTAGTACCTGGATGGATCACCATCCAGAACTACCACACCATACCACTAGATTACTGTGTCAGCCACGCAGTCACGAGTGAGCGACGACCCTCAAACAGATAAACACACATAATTAAGACCGACAGAGGAGCTCCAATGGCCGGATCGGAATCTGTATCACTTAAAACAACCTATCTCTTGGAAGATAAATGACACATACGGAAAACCAGGGCAAAAATTGGAGTCAGTATAATATACATTATTAATATTATTATTGTATTTTATTATTATTATTATTATTATTATTATTATTATTATTATTATTATTATCATCATTAGATTTTTGAATATTATAAGAGTGTAAGTTTCAATGAACACTGTATATTTCAATTTTACTGTACACATTATTGATAGGCCTATTAATTTATTCAGATATCGTACACGTTCTGTCGAACTGAGCATTAACTATATTTCCTCTTCTGCAATCAACTTGTAGCTACCCTTCTGTTATCTCCGCCGGTCGTCAACATTTCTCTGCATACTGACATAAACAAACTTAAGAAAGTTGACCTTCATAGTTTATGTACGAATGAAGTTTGGTAAAGTTTAAGGTAGGCCCTATCCGCCAATTAAATGGGGATGCTACGTAACGGTGTTCACTAGCCTGATGAAAGTTACAAATGAAACTCAAATTCTATGAATGGGAGAAACAGAACAGAAAGGTCGTTACGCCGTAGCGCAGTGCAGTAATAATAACTAGTCTCTACGACTTGCGGTGGGAGCTTTAAATATCCTGCCGAGAACAACCGTACTCTCCGTTATTGTAAAATATGCCCCCAACTTCTCTTTTATTAAATTCTACTTATCGTCCGTAGTGCAGCGTAAACAATATTCATTTTCTCCATTTTTAGTCCGGTTAATTAGACGATATAGGTTGTAATAACTATTCCATGAATATCATGTAAAATTACCATCAGGAACAACTTCCAGAAACCACGCAGATTCAGGAGAATATAATGTAAAATATTTTACCCCTGTAAGGACGTGAAAGGTTCATGCATGACAAGTCATATGAATGCTTATTCTTCAGATCGTTTACGTTTATTATAAACTAATTCTAGATAAAATTATAGAAGAATTAACGCCATCCCTCGAAAGATTTGAACGTTCATTTTTAAGTACACCTATCATTCCTCTAAGGGTTGAATTTTGAACAGTTCTGTAATATATGCTTGTTTCAGAGAGGGATTTACATGCCGAAAAATATGTCTCCAACGTTTGCAATTCGAAAGATACGAGTAATCATCAGAAAACAAAATTGACATCTTTATACTCCTTTATTGTTCATATATCCGAAACTCCTTTTTTAATCCTACGTTTTAAAAGAAGTAAAGGGTCCAAATTTCACGTTTCAAGCTGGATCTGTTTGGGTTGAGCGTTGATGAATGACTCATTCACCTTAGACACACACACATACTCCTGTTCACATTGGTTAACATTATTACAGTCTAATGCGTTTGTCAGTATAAACTTTCTGAATGATTCTTTTCTCGTAATACTGGAATCTTGTTTGATTTATCCTTTTCCAAAGAGTGCTTTGTCCATATTGCTTCAAGGAGCCATATTTGTCAGCAGAGAGTAATACGTCAACAAGCAACGTCGAAGTGTACGGCGGGGTGGACGCCGAACTGATTTGCAAGGGGTATGCTCGCCTTTGTGTAACCGTCATTGATGGATTACTCTTTGTCACTGCAGCAGTAATGCCATCTAACGGAGCTAAGTGGCAGTAAAATTATAGACAATACTTTAGCTAACAACAATGGTCAGTCAGTTTGTTCGGGGCTTGGGATATTATAGGCTATCACATTTTATTTTCTTCCCACTCAGCTATATTAGGCATTCAAGACGTAGGCTTTGACCCTCCCTCCCCCACTTGCCATTATTCCTTTTTCCCATCACTCTGATAGTGTCTATCTGTCAAGTTTTTTTCTGATTTCTGTAGTCATACTCGTTTCCTTAATGCTTCGTCACGCGGTTTTGCAGCTTACAAAACTAATTACGACAACCACCACCACCTATACGAGTTAGTTCGTTACCATGACGTGTAAGAAATATTTCAACGTGGGAAATTCTTGCCGTCGATGGACTTCATGGATGTCTAAAATAATTATTCTTGATGTTAATACTTACAGCCATTATGTTGTCACGGTTGCCCTGGGTGGAAGTTTAGGGAAAAATTCTTAATTCTTAATTTTTCATATTTTATTAAATTTTATGAACTACCTGTTTTTTACATGTAGGTTATTAGTTTAGAGAATTTTCCTCTGATTAAATCTAATTTATTTATGTTTAATTTACTATCACCACTTATCGTTATTTGTATTTTTATTAATTTAATTATTGTTATTGAGTTCAGTATAATATACGTATACTTCATTGGCAGGTTATATGGAAGAGAAGGCCTGAAGGTGCTTATCTTGCCAGATAAAATAAAACAATACTTACTTACTGTAGGGTAAAACGCATGAGATATGGGAGATCAAAAATCATATTTTACTAATTAAATTGTCTTTCCAGGCTCAAAAGAGTACGGCAGAAAATGACACTTTAGGGTAGAGTAACTACTTTTTGGACATTTTTATTAGAACTCGTCTCTGAATAGTTGAACTCTAATTCACACCAAGGTAAACACAGACAGCCAGAGAGTTCATGAATCAGTGAACACAGAACTTCACTTGGATGAATTGTTTCTCTGTGTTTCGTTACCCGTCTACACCAAAAATGTCACTACTGTTGGGAAAGCTCAAGGAATATGCCATCATGACCATCTTGACTATTGTCTGGGTTAATCCACTCCCGACAGACAAAAATACCATATACCACAGTATATTAATCCACAACTGGAAGACTACTTTTAGGACTTATTAGCTTAGTGGATTGTTCACCGCTTCAGATAACATTAATGTTGATGTTTTATTATCGCATAACTCAAAGTACAGACGTCTCATGTCTTCATAGCAACACACGCACAACAAAACAAGAACGTCACTGTATGAGTCAAACATGGATGATTTGCGTGGCCACATATCAAGGTTATGCATAGTAAAAATGTAATTAAATAGACCTAAGCACATTTGCCAAAGTATGAAGTAAAGTATTGTAGACAGAATCCACTAATGTGGCAATTTTACCTTAATCTTCTCGAAATTCTGTCTTCTCCTCAGGCTCGGATGTGAACATCTCACTCGCAACTCAAAGCATCTCTTTCCGTAGTGGGCCGATGACCTTCGATGTTAGGCCCCTTTAAACAACAAGCAAGCATCTTTCCGTAGTTGTTACAAAATAAATGTTACAGGACTTTTATTTCGTAACTGTATTTTTCTATACGGCTCTTATTAACGTAGAAATTAGCCATTAACACAGAGCCACTGTAGAGTAATCAAGTAAAATGAAATGAAATGGCGTATGGCTTTTAGTGCCGGGAGTGTTCGAGGACAAGTCCGGCTCGCCAGATGCAGGTCTTTTGATTTGACTCCCGTAGGCGACCTGCGCGTCGTAATGAGGATGAAATGATGATGAAGACGATACATACACCCAGCCCCCGTGCCAGTGAAATTAACCATTAATGGATACAATTCCCGACCCTGCCGGGAATCGAACCCGGGCCACCTGTGGCCAAAGGCCAGCACGCTAACCATTTAGCCATGGAGCCGGGCAGTAATCAAGTAATATTATAGCTTAGTTCGCAACCTTCCTATCGACGAATTAGGCTATGTTTAGCTATTTTCCCGTCATGTGGACAGACAGACAGATATGAACTGATCCTATTTTCCACCTTTGTTCACCTAATCTGGAAAAGAAGTATGTGTAAATTATCTAAAATGTATGGTCAATAAAACTTATGAATTTCATAGTTGGTTCCTTATTGGCAGTAACAATATGCAATACGTACGTATATCCAGTACAGCCTAGAATCTGTGCATTTATACTCTGATCAGCCAGAACATTATGGTCACCTACGTAATAGCTGATATGTCCTCCTTTGGCACGGACAACTGTGGCGACGCATCTTGGCATGGAAGCAGTGAGGCCTTGATAAGTCGCTGGAGGGAGTTGGCAACACATCTGCACACACAAGTCACCTAATTTCCGAAAATTCCAGGGAGAGGGGGGGGGGGGGGGCGGCGATTAGCTCTGACGCCACGTTCAATCACATCCCAGATTTGTTCGATCGGGTTAAGATCTGGCGGGTTGGGGACCAGAGCCTCAATTGAAACTCGCCACTGTGGTCCTCGAACCACTCTATCACACTACTTGCCTTTGAGATGGTGCATTACTTTGTTGAAAAGTGCCACTGCCGTTGGGAAACATGATGGTCATGAAGGGGAGTACGTGGTCTGCAACCAGTGTACAACTGTCTCGACCATCATGCTGCCTTGCACGAGCTCCACTGGACCCATGGATTCTCGAGTGAATGTGTCCCAGAGCATAATTGAGCCACCGCCAGCTTGTCTCCGTCCCGCAGTAAAGGTGTCAAGGAGCTGTTCCTCTGGAAGACGACGGATACGAACACTCCCATCGGCATGATGAAGAAGGTATCGGGATTCATCAGACCATGAAACACTCTGCCAGTGCGCCAAGGTCCAGTGTCGATGGTCACGCACCCATTCCAGCCGTAGTTGCCGATGTCGTCGGCTGCGGAGGTTCATCCTTAGGGGTGTTCGGTACTGTGTGTTGAGACACTAGGAATTGTCGTGAGCTTAGTTCGAGCAGCTCGAGCTTATGACGTCACAGCTCGATGTAGGTCGAGCAGTACTCGAGCAGGAGTATGGCCAGCCATCCATGAGTGATATCCTTGTACTAAATCAGTTGCGTGGCAATCTTCTTTGCTCTTTGATGTCAAATACCGCATGTTCGTGGTAATAAAATAAGTTTATATCGAAACATGTGTACGGCTCCATGGCTAAATGGTTAGTGTGCTAGCCTTTGGTCACAGGGGTCCCGGCTTCAATTCCCGGGAGGGTCGGGAATTCAAATCACAATTGATTAATTTCTGTGGCGCGGGGCTGGGTGTGTGTGTCGTCTTCATCATCAGTTCATCCTCATCAAGACGCGCAGGTCGCCTACGGGAGTCAAATCAAAAGACCTGCATCTGGCGAGCCGAACTTGTCCTCGAACAATCAATCAATCAATCAATCAATCAATCAATCAATCAATCAATCAATCAATCAATCAATCAATCAATACTGATCTGCATTTAGGGCAGTCGCCCAGGTGGCAGATTCCCTATCTGTTGCTTTCCTAGCCTTTTCCTAAATGATTTCAAAGAAATTGGAAATTTATTGAACATCTCCCTTGGTAAGTTATTCCAATCCCTAACTCCCCTTCATATAAATGAATATTTGCCCCAGTTTGTCCTCTTGAATTCCAAGCCATACGCCATTTTTTCATCGAAATATGTTGAATTATTAATGACTAATCCACTAGAATTACAAGAATATAAAACCAGCTCTATGTGTCCAGTGATGCATTTACGCAACATTCAATATTTCCGGATTGTGAGACGTAATTTTAAAATCCTGAAAGTTCAGTTATATCCCATCGGACTCAGGACTTCAGTTCTATTCAAATTTTCGTATTATTATTACTATTCTCCCTCCTTTCCCTGTTTCTAATTGGCATATACTGCAGCAAAATAATTATAAATTGAATGGATACAAATTAAATATCGAAGGTTCCGTCATACCAATGGTGTCTTGTATATAAACACGTCTTCGCGTAGGAGAAATAGTACCCCAGCACTATAATAAAACTGAAACGAATATGTTATTAAAATGATACATCCAATGATAAGAAAACCATAAATGGAAGTAGCGACCAAGTAACGATAGGAAAATCACAGAAATATTATCTCTATGCAGAGCTCATCTTCATGTCGAGCACTCGGTCCAATTTGATAACAAAATAAAAGCATTCTGGAGATATATGTGTTTAATAAACTGATGCGTCCACTACTCATGTACTTTCGTAGATGATCGCTAATTACTCTACTACAATGTAGTGCCGGAATGTGAAGACCAAAGAGAATGAGTGAAGACGGAAATATGGCCCGAGTCACAACACACACGTCCTGCTTCGAGCGCATGCAAGCCTACGTCACGAGAGAATTCTGTGCTGCTCGATCTTGCTCGACCAAGCTCGACTGTGACCACCGATCTCTATCGGTGGTCACGGCTCGACACACCAGTTCGTGACGTCACCACTCGAGCCTGATCGAGCAGGCGATCAAGTGGCACATCCCTATGACACACACTTGTACACTGCCCAGCATTTAAGACTGATGTTAGTTCCGCCGCAGTTCGTCGTCTGTCCTGTTTTATCAGTCTGCCCAGCCTACGACGTCCGACATCTATAAAAGGGGTGCGTTTGGACAACGTTTGGACGTGATTTCACCTTGGTTTCGCCACTTGTTGAAGACATTCACCACAGCACTCCTCGAACACCCGACAAGTTGTGCAGTTTCCGAAATGCTCGTGCCGAGCATCCCGGCAGTCACAATCTGCCTTCGGTCAAACTCAGATAGATCGCGCGCCTTCCCCATTCTACACACGGACAGCACGCTCACTGATATTAAATGTACTGTGCGTGCGTCTGATTAGCCGTCATTCCTCGTCAGGTCATGCTGCTATCGCCTGGATGGGTTTATATCGATAATAGGTAGGTACTCATAATGTTCTAGCTAATCAGTGTATGTGTTAACCGATGGATCTTTCGACGAAGTTTTAATCATCCAAGAACATTTTAAGTAAGCAAGAAAGCAATAATGACACATTATTTATAGAATAATTAGGCTATATTTTAATTTGTAGAAAAATTTGTACAAAAATATTTCATTGTATATATCCAATTTAATTAGAATACTAACAGGTAGGCCATTCTGGGGAGCTGCGCTGCCATTGGCTGGTGCGAGTGATGTCACTAAGGATAGCGCTACCGCCAGATTCAATGCGTTATGTGTTGAAGGGTAAAGTTAGTTTAGAGTTTTTTTAGTTAATCTTGTTAGATATTTTAATCACACTCCACTTAGTCATGTATATTTAGAGAATGTAACATTTATCATAGAAAATTAATACGAAAATATAGCTCCTCACATCTGTAGCTGTAATGATGCACATACACTCACAGCGAAGATTGCGAAATTGAGAAAATTAACTCGAAATAATAAGCATACAAATGAGGTAAATACATTAATTTAACGCTTTTTTAACTTACCATAAAGGACAGTTAGTATCCAAATTATTATAGATAATTATAGCAGCTTCAAAAGGACTGTAGGTTACAGGAAATGCTATAATTTAATAATATTTTGTTATGTATCTAGACTTACGTTCTATTGGAGATTAGACATTAACTCGCCTTTAATGATGATAATGCTACCCAGAGAAGATTCTTCTTCACAGCATTCTTTTGTAAAATGTCCATATATCTTTTCTGGTTCGTCTAATCCTATTGAATGATTTTGTTCTCACATACAGTGATATTATTTTGTTGTCAATTTCAAGGAATAGTGTGGACCTAAAATCACGTCATCTGGTGAATAGTAACACATGAGCAGCTATATTAATTTCGTCGAAGTTGATATCTGCTACCTTTGTAAGTGCTTAAATGTTTTTGCCTTTAACCTTAATGAGATCGATAACCACAGTCAGAATTCCAGGTTTACACCTAAAAAATGCTTAGCCCAATTTTAAAAGGTTGAGCGTCATTGTAGAGGATATCTCTGTTTTCGTAAATGAACATATGACTAAGAAGAGAGAGTTCTTAAGGTAAGGTCATTTAACATGTCCTAGAGGCCCCACTTCACTCCCTTGTTCTTGCCCAGAAGGGATCGAATTTGTCACGGACAGAAACATCACCAGACACGCCTCAGTTCACTACGTGCTTCTTGTTTTGAATAGTGCGGAGATCGTTTCGTAAAAGGTACAGCATATTTTGTAACTTGGGATTTGTTCAGGGCCAATTTCCTTAATGACAAATTTTCCGTCTTCAGTATATGTACTTGTATTTTCAGCCGATTGATTTCTTGTTTGGTATTGTCAGCTACCTCGATAATCGTCTCTATACACGTTGACTGGTGAAGTTAGAACCTACTGTAATAATTTCTGTATACAAGTAGAAAATCATAGAGTGAAGGAAATATAGTAACAGGAAAAGCCTCTTCACAATGATTTCAGATGTTTCTTCCAATAAGAATATTAGTATAGTAATTATTTTAATAGCACTAATGGCGCAATTGTCGTCAGCTGATCGTCATCATTTCTTGTACTTGGAGCATCGAGGTCGTATTGACTGTGGGTTCATACTACGACGACTCATAACGTCAAGATACTGATGTAAATAAGTTTCCAACAGGACATGTTAATATCATATTGACGGGATTATTTGCACTACAACAAGAATGGATTACGAGCAACATTCAGAACACGTAGTTTGTCCAAGTTTCATAATTGACTATATATTAGCGAATTTCCACAAGCACTTGTCACAAAATCCATGCTGAACATAGGAAGACATTCAGAACGTGTGCCTAAGAAAGGCGATCCTAGCGGGAGAACTGAAAACTAAATTCGGTGACCCCACTTCTCATGGCTCATTTACCAGCCTTGTATAATAGCATAAGCAACGGGATAGCTACAGGCAGCCCCAAGCATTTTTCAGTTTTAGGTACTATTACTTTTTGCCTCCGTGGCTCAGACGGCTGCGCGTAGGCCTCTCACCGCTCTGTACCGTGGTTCAAATCCCGGTCACTAAATGTGAGAGTTGTGCTGGACAAAGTGGAGGCGGGAAAGGTTTTTCTCCGGGTACTCCAGTTTTCCCTGTCATCTTTCATTCCAGTAACACTCTCCTTTAACATTTCATCGCATCTATCAGTCATTACTAAAAATCATTTTGGGAGTGGAAACCCCGTCGTACTAATAGCCTATATATGATTCATTCATTGTCCGACTCGTTGGCGGAATGGTCAGCGTACTGGCCTTCGGTTCAGAGGGTCCCGAGTTCGATTCCCGGCCAGGTCGGGGATTTTAACCTTCATTGGTTAATTCCAGTGGCCCGGGTGCTGGGTGTTTGTTCTGTCCCCAACATCCCTGCAACTCACACACCACACATAACACTATCCTCCACCACAATAACACGCAGTTACCTACACATGGCAGATGCCGCCCACCCTCGTCGGAGGGTCTGCCTTACAAGGGCTGCACTCGGCTAGAAATAGCCACACGAAATTATTATAATAATAATTATTATTATTATTATTGTTGTTGTTGTTGTTCATTCATTACATCCCTGACCCGGCCAATGACTGGAAAACAGTTTGTAGGTTTTCATTTAAGGTACTACTTTTCAATTTTTAAAGATTGATTTTATGTATCGAATAGGTGGAACATGTTTAATAAATTCTCTTTAACCGAGCTCGATAGCTACAGTCGCTTAAGTGCCGCCAGTATTCAGTAATCGGGAGATAGTGGGTTCGAACCCCACTGTCGGCAGCCCTGAAGATGGTTTTCCGTGGTTTACCATTTTCACACCAGGCACATGCTGGGGCTGTACCTTAATTAAACCACGGCTGCTTCCTTCCGATTCCTAGGTCTGTCCTCTCCCATCGTCGCCATAAGACATATCTTTGTCGGTGCAACGTAAAGCAAATAGCAAAAACAAAAACTAAATTATGTTTAAGAATTAATTTTTGCAAAGTGTACGGACAAAATTACAGTTTATTTATGAGATCAGACTACGCCTACCTGTGGAAAATGCTTGGTAATGACAAATGACGTTCAGTGCTCGACTAGTACATCTTGATGTTATGAAATGTGGTACTCATAGTGCCCGTCGTGCCGCAATAGCACTTTTTGGTCCATTGAAGAAACCAGTGGTACACTACCGCTCTCCTCATTATGCCTTGTGCACCTTATAGCGCTGTCATTGTGTTTTGCCATAACCCCGTAGCCACATAATCACTAGTTTGGGGATCCATCCAGCGTCCAGCGTATCCTTTTCTTGCATGCAGTCTTCCTCCTAGGAAGATAAATGTGAATTCAAGAATTATGTCTTGATATTATATCTTGATAATATAAAACAGTCTGGACCTTACTATTTTCTGCGTTGACGCCTTCAGAATAGTTAAGAGGATCAGACAGGGCATGCAACGAAATCTCTTGAAGCTAGTGAAGTTGTACGAAAATACACGAGTTAAATTAATTAAAATTCTTATGTGATTTATCTAGACAGAAACGCGCGAAGTGGTAACGCCACATTTAGGACAGCGTCAACAGTTGCATTTAACGATAGTGGAGCTTTCTAACAACATACTTGGTAAGAATTTTTGGGGAATACTTTTCTCTGCTATGTCCCTCTCAAGCACAACGTCCACATAGTTGGCAGACGTACAGTGGCATTACTCTTTAAAACAAACCGCTAGCACTGGATTTAGTTTAATCACACAGTCCATGGAAGCATTAACATACTGAAGCATCAGCTTTCTGCTGTGTACGGTTGGACTAAATGTAATAGCTAGGACTCGGCGTATTGACAGTGGATTTAAAACAGTCCGTTGCGAAAATGTAGATTTTCACACAGGAAGTTCTGTAGAGTTTAACACAATTCAGAAGTGTATTAACATTTTCAACACATATATTGTTTAAATTATAATCTTAATATGTCCGTAAGAAAAACTATATTCATATTTAAGGTGTACAAGCTTCTATGATTTTTATAGAACACATCCTATTCACCGAACATGTTGAACATGTGATTTGAATAAGGTACTGTAAACTTGTATTCGGATGATGGCGGAATAAAATTCAGCTGCTGACTGCCCTGGATAAGATTTATCATGATTTCCTTTAACATCAGGCAAGTGTCGGTGGTATACATCCATTACGACGACGGCCGCTACCACCCCAGTTATCCCTGGAGGTGAGGCCGGTAGAATAACACCCACGGTATCCCCTGTATGTCGTAAGAGTTTACTAAAAGGGGCCCAGGAGCTCTGAACTTAGGAGTGTGGGTTGGTGACCACGAGGCCCGTAGATGAGTCTTGGCATTGCTTCTACTTTCTTGTACCAGGATCTTCACTTTCATATATCCTATCAAATTTACCTTGGTCAATTCCTGTTCTTTTCCGACCCCGACGCTATTAGGTTGCGAGGGCTGGGTAGGCTTTCTTTTTCACGCCCTTTCCGTGGTTTCCCATTTTCACACCAGGCAAATGCTGGGGCTGTACCTTAATTAAGGCCACGGCCGCTTCCTTCCAACTCCTAGGCCTCTCCTATCCCATCGTCGCCATAAGACCTATCTGTGTCGGTGCGACGTAAAGCCCCTAGCAAAAAAAAAAAAAAAAATTCACGCCCTTCGTGGTACTTGTATTTATTTGGCCGATATGTTCATTTGATGTCTCGGATACCTTCCATTTTTCCTCTCTGATCAGTGTTATGTACAGAATGGTTGCACATTTGCACTTCCTCTTAAAACAGTAATCACCACCATTTTCTTCCCAGTTCTAGCGCTTCCCTTTATCAGACTCACCGTAAACCTAACACCCTGTGGATGGGGTCAGTACAATACATCCACAGTACTCCAGGAGAACTGGCTGCGCAATTCGAGGCGTATAGCAGTTACAGGTGTATCCGTATAACACTATGGTAATACGACCTCACCAATCAGAATGTATTCTCGAAAAGTACGGCCGCTGTTGGCCTCTGCCATTTGCGAAAGTGCTGCCATCTGGTAAGATTTATAGTAAATATGACAATTGATTAGCAATTGTTTTTTGCAAAAAAGGAGGAACATTTCTTGGTTGAATTGTGTCAACATTTGGTCAATATCTTCGTTTGAATAATTTTTGCTGTTTGTTTGAATTGCCTCAACACATGGTCAATAATTTAGTTTGGAAATGTTTGATAGGTTTGCAAGTTCTTTGAAGCCATTTAAGAAAAGACTAGGTAAAATGATAGGGAATTTGGAATGTTTCATTATTCATAAATAATATTATAACGTGAAAGAACACCCCTAATCCCTATTCTTTCTGTCAACCAAGCTTGAAAAATCTAACTTATACAAAACTACAGGTTATGTAATTTTAAATGTGCATTAATGAGAGAACCGATATGAATTCCTAATTGCTGACCCACCGAGCTCGATAGCTGCAGTCGCTTAAGTGCGGCCAGTATCCAGTATTCGGGAGATAGTAGGTTCGAACCCCACTGTCGGCAGCCCTGAAAATGGTTTTCCGTGGTTTCCCATTTTCACACCAGGCAGATGTTGGGGATGTACCTTAATTAAGGCCACGGCCGCTTCCTTCCCACTCCTAGCCCTTCCCTGCCCCATCGTCGCCATAAGACCTATCTGCGTCGGTGTGACGTAAAGCAACTAGCAAGAAAAAAAATGCTGACCAGTGATGATTAACTCCATAGAATCTTTAATAATTCATCAGTTATATTATAATAAGTAACAGAACATACCTAATCCTCATTATTTCTGCTAAGAAAGCTTGGAAAATTTAACACCTTATACAAAACTAGGCCTGTAAGTTACGTAATTGTGAAGGTGGACCAATAAGAGCACAGCCTCGGTTTTCTGATTAACTTAACCCGAAATCATTCATAGTATCTTAAATGCAAACAACGCATATTATTTCGTATTCAAGTTTTAAATGTTACTTTGATCAGTTTCATTCTTCTCTTTTAGGTTATTTATTCGAACATAGATGTCTTCGTCAGCTGATCAACGTAAACAAACTAATCGTCACCATCAACAAAACGAGAGACTTATGGGAATAAAATCCTGCGAGAATGCGTTGTGATTGACCAGCTCGTGTCATCGCAGTGTTATACCGCGGCGCTTGTTAGCTTGCATTCGGAAAAATGTGGGATCGATCCCAACTGCCGCTAGTCCTGAAGATGGTTCCTGGTGGTTTCCCATTTACACACCAATTAAAACATGATGCTATACCTTAAGTAAGGCTACGGTTACTTCTTTCCCAGTACTATCCCATCGTCCCTTCGCCATATGGGGTACGATAGAATATTATAAAGAGAAATGCTTTCTGAAGACCATTACAATATTCAGTTTTGTGATTGGTGCCAGAGGGATCATTCCACGAATATTTGAGGACTTCTGCAAAGGTTTTCACGTTCCACATTGCAACAGGTATACTAAGGGACTCTATCAGAATATTAAGATACTACTCCTTTGAGCTGTATTATCACTCACGGTCCAGATTACCATAATTTGCACATACTTCACTGTTAACCTTTGTTTGTTGACTTGAATATAATTTGACAAAACAGTACTCAATTTCCCTGCAGCAGACTGCATATTTTGATGTACGAAGAATTCAAAATAAATTAAATAATAACTTTAGCACAAACTGATTCGACAGTTTAAAATTACACTCTTTATGAATTCAAGATGTGTATATGGGGGATAAATTAATCCACTCGACTGAAAACGAAAGAATATACAGAACATTTATGCAATCAGCCATGGTACATGGCAACCGTGTCGCCATACGATCTCTGATCTTTTCTCAACACTTGATGATCTGTTGTAGCAATGTGGGTGGCAAGTCACAAGCAAACGATCGTAGGGGAGACTAATATCATTAAATGGAATGATTTTCTTAGCAGAATCCCGTGGGCAGGAGTTATTACGAGTCATACTACGTCGAACATAATCGCCAGACTATGCTTTCAATCCGTATACGAATACGAATACGGCGAACAGAAATGCTATGGTTTTCTACTCTTTGGTTCCGGACGTTGTATTTGCAAACACGTTTAAAGGCAGGGAGCTTATAGTTTTACGAGAATCATGTCATCATCATCATCATCATCATCATCATAGTCACTGGATCTCTAATTTTACGTGAAATCCGAACTACATGGACGTTATTTTAATTTCAAGCATCCCATTTGCATCGGCTGGGATTCGAATCACGACAACCTCGATGAGAAACTCTTGACAAAGCCATTCAACTATTAAACTTGATACTAAATAAGACTCTGCATTTCAGTTCACTAGTTTTTCCACTTTAATAAATATATAATTTGTCATTTGGAATTAAATTTGTACTAGCATGGTAAAAAGTTTACTCGCAGAGTAATTGTGTGACATCTATCCATATTCTACATTTCTGCACTAACTGCACCCAATGATATCTTAATGAGGTTATGTTCTACGAAGATCGAGTCATAAGTCATAGCAACTAATTTTTTTTTCTCGCGAACAGGAGACAACACGGAAAATTTAAGGTATGCATTTGGAAATATAGAGCATGTACTTAGTGACTGAAGACAAATTTTTACTTCAGGAGAGTCTGGAAGGAAAGTGACAGAACACAGGCCATTGGTAAACATTGTTTTATTATTGTATAGACAGCAGTTACACAAGACTACGTAAAAGGACAGGTCTCCACTGGTTGCAGACCTTCGAAATAATCACTCAAGGCTTCCAGTGTGCGTTGCCAGCGGTGGGGCAGGCGCTGAATACCATTCGCTGCATGTGTATCGCTAACGTGTGACACCTCTCTCCGAAATGCTGTTACGATGTCCTCTTCGTTAGCAAACCGTTGTCCACGTAATGGCCTCTTGACTTTGGGGAAGAGATCATAGTCACATGGGCTCAGATCAGGCGAATAAGGCGCATGTGGAAGAACCTCCCATCCTCACCGTTGTAAGCGACGCTGAACGATGGCTGTATGAGCTGTCGCGTTATCGTGTAGAATGATCCAAAAGATCTGGACGTTTCGTTCACCTGCTCAGCGCAGTTGGTACAACAAAAAGGCATTATCCATTATCCGCACACCTTTTTTCCATGGACACTGGAGGCCTTGGCGAGGCAAATCGGCAGTTGATACTCTACCCCGTTTGAACGTCTCCACCCACCTCGCCACTGTTTTATAGAGTAAGACATGCTCACCTAATGCTTCCCGCAGCTCTGCATGGCATTGGCGTGCATGTCTGCCGCGGAGAACTGGTATTTTAATATACAATCCTTGCTCCTGCTTGTTGACTTCCATTTTGTGACGCTCTCACTCACACACTGAACTTGGGGGCCTGCATAGACCCACACTGTTGTTTACATACACCATCTAGTGGCATCATACGCAAGTACATGCCGCACGTTTTCAAATGCATGTCATAGACGTTCCGTGTTGTCTCCTGTTCGCGAGAAAAAAAGGTTGCCATGACTTATGACTCGACCTACGTATGACGACTGATTGTCAATGTGGGTTATTTCTATCCCAAGTGATGGGTAATACTTGCGAGCGTGTGTGTGTATTTTGCTCGAGTCTTTTCTAATGTCATTCATTACCGTCTGTATCATATGGAACTTGCTCCAGACGAGGGCCAATTATTTTATAAGTTGCTTTACGTCGCACCGACACAGATAGGTCTTAACGGGGGCGATGGGACTGGAGAGGACTGGGAATGGGAAGGAATCGGCCGTTGCCTTAATTAACGTACAGCTCCAGCATTTGCCTGGTGTAGAAATGGGAAACTGCAGAAAACTATCTTCGGAGCTGCCGACCGTGGGGTTCGAACCCACAATATGCCGAATACTGAGTGCAACTATCGAGCTCGGTGAGAGCCAATTGTTACGGTAGCGTATTCGCTGTTGGTCATTGTGACTAACTTCTTATGTACCTAAGGTAAAAGATGCAGTCTCGGCTGTATTAATGAGGTCATAGACAGATGAATTTTAGTGCCGTTTCACTCCGAAATAGTGTGGTGGCGCTATGGAATGGTTATTACTCCTGATTACATTCTCACTCGGTGACAGATCACTGACAAAGAACGTACTTGAGTGCGAGATCGGAAGTGCAATATCTAGTTAGGACCATTCGGAAGCTTCATTAGACCTACTGTCAATGATCATAGTAAAGTACTAGCTGTAGTACCCGTTGTTGACAGGACGACCATATAACATGCGCAAAACTATCTAACTGCCCAGCTAATTTCCGCCAATATTCAGGTATGCTGTTTTACTCGGGACGCAGAAGTGGTCTCATCTGTCGCAGATTAGTGGCGGTAGAAATCACAAAACAACAATGGTCAGTGTAATGTTATTGCTGATGCGTTTTATGAGCATTCGATGTGGTAGGCATTCATATTTAATTTTCTTCCAACCCTGTGAAGTTAGGGAATCAATATCAATAAAATTGTAGGGGGTCCGCTGTCTGTAATTTTTCAGATATTTATCCGTTTTAGGTCAGTGGTTTTTAGCTTCCGTATCTGTCTTCTTTCTCTTCTACCGCTTTTCCCACACTTGTGGGGTCGCGAGTGCGAACTGTGTCGCACATGTGGGTTTGACCCTATTTTACGGCCGGATGCACTTCCGTACGCCAATCCTGTATGGAGGGATGTAGTCTAATCATTAATGCGTGTATCTGTTGTGGTTGGTAGTGTGGTATGTTGTCTGAATATGATGAGGAGAGTGTTGGAACAAACATAAGCACCCAGTCCCCGAGCCAGAAGAATTAATCAAACATGATTAAAATCCCCGAGAATCGAACCCGAGACCCTCTGAACCGAAGGCTTCAACGTTGACCATTCAACTAATGAGTCGAACTTTTAGCTTTCGTATCTGTCTGTTCGTGTTTTTGTCTGTTCCACCATCACGGTGAAACGGCTGGATAGGTCTCGATCCAACTACCGGTACATATTTAGAGTATACTCGATAAGGAGAAGGTTTAGATGTGCATTGGCCCCGGAAAATATCCAAAATATGGAGGCAATTTCAATGACGGTGTGTACTTTCGTTTCGGGGTAACTGCTGGCTAAACGTTAAGTCATATCAGAAAACAGAATAACACAATCGCCGCTCAATTTGGAGACATCTACGACTTTGTTCCTATGAAGTTTTGTAGTATTTCGATTCTTTATACGTTAGAGAGAACTGCATTTCTCAATTATAATCAAAACTCTCCAACTCGGTTGTGACTGGCATTTTTCATTTTGTAATGAAAACTCCCCATCTCTATTGTGAATGTAGTTGGCAATTGAGCCTGCCATTATCATAAAAATGTCCTTACATCGGAAACAACGTATAGGGTTCGCCCCGTTTTGTTTCTCGGATAGCGCTACGAGACATGCAAATTAATATAATCTTACTCACTGCGTGCACAGCAATTTATGTACAAATTCCTGTAGAATTTAGAATACAATAGTAAAGTACATTTGCTAGTCTAATATAAAAAGAATCCTTCTTCCTCCTTTCAGGATTCCCTCTCGTCTTATTCTTCAATTGATTGTTCCTTTACGGTTTATTTCATATTTTTTATAACCACAATTTTCCTTGTCGATATGGACCGATGACCACGCGGTTTTGCTCCTTAGGATAATCATGGCAAAATACCATCGCCATTTAACATTACTGAACACCATTTCCAAGTTAGCAATGCTCGCCATTCATATGGACTAAGCAACAAACGTCTAAATTCATCAAATCCATTATCATAGTCGGTACGGTAAAACTGTATGAGACATAAATAATCGGAAATTATATTCCCTATAAATGTTGTTATTCAGTACGTCTCGACAGGACCAATAACATAGGCTAAGCACCTTGCCCTAAACTACAATGCCATTCAGTATGAATACAACGGCACTAGGAAAGTTTCGCAATGTGAGTGAACGCTTTAGACTTTTTCAAAATAATTTCCAGTCACTGAACCAACTCTGCCACTTTCCTTTGCCTACATTTCCATACTCTTGATCCCATGTTGCCAGAAGCTCCTCGTCGGATGAAAAACGCCGCCCTGTCAGCTTCATCTTCACTTCTGGGCAGAGTGCGAAGTCACACGGGCAAAGATCAGGACTGTATGGAGGGTGATCAAGCACAGTCAACCCTGATCTGGCAAGAGAATCCATTGTTATATTAGCACGATGTGCTGGAGCTTTGTCGTGATGCAAGAGCCAAGTGTTCAGCCGTGACCTTGGACGGAGCTGCTTGAGAGCCTGGATGACCTGAGGCAGACAAGTCTCACTGTACCACGTCGCAGTAACTGTCCTTTGTGTTTCTAGCACAACCCGAGTCAGGATGCCCCTTTAGTGAATAATACTTCAATCATCCTTCTCCTCACTGACCTTGACTTTCGCACAGTCACAGGAGTACTCTCACCTTCAAACAGCCACACCTTGTTCTGAGATTTTGTTGGGACATCGTAATAATAAAGCCAAGTTTCGTCACCTGTAACGATGCTATTGACGTAACTCTAAGTCCCATTTTCAAACTGTTTTAGCATTTCTCGGCACCATTTCACTCGATGTGCCCTTTATTCCTCTGAAAGTGAAAGGGGCACCCAAAAGGAATAAATCTTTCTAACATGGAGATGGTCGTATAGAATGAATAGCTGGTGCAGGGATGTGGAGGGTCTCTTCTACCTGCCGATATGTCAACCGCCTCTCTTGCCGCAACATTTTCTTCACAGCTTCAATGTTTTCCTCAGTCACTGATTCAGACGGTCGCCCAGAACAAGGATCGTCTTCAACCCCAAATTCCCCTCTAGAACTCTTTATACTAGCGGAAAATTGTTGTTCGATGTGGACAGTCTTTCCCCAGGACAGGAGTCATTTCCTCCAGGCATTGGTCAACAGTTAATCCACGAGCAAAATGGTAGCGGATAATTGTGCAATAATTCATCTTTAGACCACACTGACATCTTAACTTGCTTTCAGTCCCACTGCTTGGTAACAACTGGTGTGAAGGTCGCGCCTTGCTGTCTTCTAGGCCGGTTTTCACCCCCATTTTCATCCCTCACCATAACAGGAGTGTCCAGTCAACCGTTTTTGCGTATTGCAAAACTTTCCTAGTGCCCTTTGTATAGGCCTATAATATCGATTAGCTGCTAATGTACATACAGTAAGACGCCGACGAAAACTGAATATGCCGGAGGTGCGCAGAGAAACATTTTATAGAATGTATTTAGTACACTTCACAGAAAGGACATCATAGACGTTCAAAAATGTACAAAACAAACCTTTGATTTGCAGCACTGAGCAGCGAATGAAAGAAATGACGCACCTCAGTGATCCCAAAATTTCGGGCCAGCACGATCGAAGGCGAAATCCTTGGCAGGTGTAAAGCGTTCGGGACAAACTGCTAGGTATATGCAGGCTGATGAATGAAAAACATTTATGTTGAGCGAGAAAGGAAGTAAATAATTTTTCTAGAAGGGACCCATGCCCACCAATGCATGGTTTGGGCGTCAAAGTTTATAAAAGCTTCGGAAATGGTGAATGGTTTGCGTTTCATACTTTGTCAAGAAACTTCTATCAACACAACAACGTGCATTAAATTAATAATAAATACTCACGCACACAACAGCTCCGCGGTTGAGCTTCTTACGTGAAATTGGAAGGTCACTGGTGTCCGCTTGGCCATTTTTGTTTTATACTTAAAATCTCTTCGCTATTACTACATGTGATCAACATTGCATAATAATTATAAAATTATTTCAAACCCTATTTTATTTGGCACTTTACACATTTTAATGTATCCTAAAGCTTTATGTTTCAGTCTTGTTAAAAAGGCTACAGCAGTTAAAACACAAATAATTAACATAATTGAACCTACCAATCGTAGCAATACTTCCACTGTTAGGACTTTTTGTGAATATTTTACAGCTTCCAGATCTAAATCCGTTACACTTCTCTTCCAGAAGAGTATTTAATATTTTTTAACATTTTAAATTGTGGGAATTTCGAAATGACTGTCGTGTTCATACGGTTCGGATTCGTGTAAAAGTGGAAGTCCTATGCTTATGGTCATGTTATCAGTAGCCACGTATATTTCTATTTCTAGAAAATGTGTACCGTCTACAGCCATAATTGTTGGTTGTTGTATTACTCCAAAGGTCCGAACTAAACTTCGCTACAATGTACTTACATTCCTCTTTTAAAAACCGGTAGTTTATCTCATGAATATATAAGCAGCCACTGCTTTAGTTAGAGCTCTAGCGCTGTGTGCAGAAAGCCAAGTGTTTGCTCTCAGATGACACGGACGTATTTATCACAGACCTTGAATGTGTTCCGTAACTTTTATTGGATTACAAATCTGTGTTCACATTTGTCATCCTGTTTCTTCTCTTAAGAATGAAGAGAAATGCTTCCTCGTTGGTTTTGTTGGGTCACACTTTCTTCCAGGTCGCGAACATAAGGGTATTAGATTTTCTCATATGAATTTCCAAAACAAAATGTAACATGCTTCATAGTAGAAGTATCAGAATAGTGCTGAATGAAATTATCATTACTTTGGGGAACTTTGACATCAGTATATCTTGTGTAACAAAACAGAGTCGTGTACAAAATATATGCAGGGTTGCTGGGTAACATCGGGTCACACATTCTTTAAAAGGCATATTTATGATCATTTGAACATCTTTATTGTCTCTCACACATTGCAGTATTCTACTGAAAATCTTACGGTGATACAGATATTTATGACCAGCTGTTAAACCTGTCGCTGACGGGTTAGCTTTTCTTCAACCGCATCAGTTATGCCATCTATCGGAGACGAGTGGCAGCTGAAGAGAGAGAGGAGTAGGGGGCGGGGCATATGTCAATTAATACTACTCAGTGTAACCTTATTTTTGATCAGTTTCCTGCGCTTGGACGTTGTAGGCCACCACAGTTAGTTCCCTTCCGGCTCGGCAAGGAAGTCATTTATTTCCCCTGTGGGTGGGAGGTGGTAGAATAAAACCGATGGTATTCCCTGTCTGACGTAAGAGGTGTCTGGAAGGGGCCTCAGGGGCTCGTAATTTGGGAGCGTGGGTTGGCGACCACGGGGCCTATAGCTGAGTCTTGGCATTGCTTCTACTGACTTGTGCCAGGCTCCTCACTTTGAAATATTATACCCAACCTCCCTTGGTCAACTATTGTTATTTTTCGATCCCGACGGTTTTAGAGCATTTAAGGCCTAGAGTCTCTTTCATTTTCACGCCCTTCATGGACTTTTTCTTTCTGTGGCCTTTACCGTCATTTTCTGATGTGTAGGACCCTTTCCATGTCTTCTCTCTGATTTACGTTAGTATGGGGTGGTTGCTCAGTTGTACTTCCTCTGACCGGGCTGAGTGGCTCAGACGGTTCAATCCTGGCTCAATCCGATAGCATTCAAAGGTTCTCAAATATGTCATCCTCGCGTCGGCAGATTTACTGGCACGTAAAAGAACTCCTGCGGGACAAAATTTCTGCACCCTGGCATCTCCAAAAACGGAATAAGTAGGTGGTAGAACGTAAAAACGAATAACATTTACTTCCTCTTAAAACCACCACCACCACCGCCAACAACAAAAACAACAACAACAACACCGGAGTTCTTTTATTGTATTATTGTTATTGGCGTTATCTTCTCATTTTGGTGGCAATCTTAATTAACTCCGGATTATTATTATTATTATTATTATTATTATCTGATGACTACGTGGATTTCTATCTTATGAAGATAATCACAACGGTAACTACTTAACACGTTACAATGATGATTAAACAATACTTCTGTGCCAGAGACTTTCGGAGTTGTTGAACTTGGCACAAAAAATCATTAATATTTCTGTTTTCATAGCCCGTGTGGAAGAAATATAACTTATGAGACATAAATGATAGAAAACTGCAGTTTCCATGGCTTTTGATATGTGAAAGTTTTAGATGGAATAAATATTTCCCGATGTATTTGGAAATTCTTTAAAAATGTAATAATCACGAAATTCTCCGTCATATCTTGTAGGGTAAAAGTGAAAACTTTCAATTTAATTTTTTTTTTACGTTTTTTCGATTTTGGATTGCAGCGATTTCTGCTTTCAAGGCTTAACGATTGTTCTGCGTACGATAATAATTGGACATTTCCTGCCTTGATCTCCTTAATATTGTTACGCCATTGTACGTATACTGATCAAACGATATAAAACTAAATGAACCCTCATCCAACATGAACACCTACTTTCGAGAAATGATGTCCAACTGATTTCCCGTGATGTTCACACAAACAAACAATCAACCAAACAGTCAAAAATTGAACTGAGCCCATTTTTGTTTCGAGATAAAAATGAAGCTTAAGCAAAAGTGGTGATGTTTACGGAAAAAGTAATTTTATTAATATAGATATAAGGGGAGTAAGGACGACATTATATATAAGATAAATGCAGCCAGTGGTCAGATAATAATAATAATAATAATAATAATAGTTGTGCACGATGTGCAGACGGTACTATTCTGAGCAGAATTTTGATAGCGAGTCTATTTTTCTTTTTACAAAGAAAGTCGGGGCACGGTTCGCGAAGTCGCTTGTTTGAACATACCTTGAAATGAAATCCGTTGACTGCGAAGCGTGCAACAAGGTGTCTAAGGCTTTAATTGGCTTGCTTCCCATCTGTACTCATCATGGCATCTCTACAGTAGGTATCACTGGCACCATATCTCCCTTTTCGTTCGTCGCCTCTCGTTCAGCACCTTCGTCGGGTTATTGGTAGATGAAAAAAAAATTGCAATATCTTGAGATCTTCCTTGTTAGCTTAGACCAGATGATTCCAATACCTCATGTCAAGGTTGCCGATATTTTGGCGTAAAACAAGGTCATAGCTGTTTCAATTGATAGTTGCTGTATATTTCTTGTCATATATTGCTTTGTTTGCTGCCATGACTCTTTCTTTTACGTCGGCTTTGAAGGAGAAAGTTACTGAAAAATGTCGACAATTTCGAGTGGCTGGTTCTTATAGATAATCAGATCCTGTATAGCTAGTCATCCTCCCCTCCCTGGAGATCATCAGAACTGTTTTCTCTCGTTCATGTGGAATAAAGTATGTCACTTTTCTCTTGCTGCTTTGATGATGTCCGATGTTGTAATATTGAACAGCAGGGGGCTCAGGTGGTCTCCTTGTAATACTCACTTTCTGTTATTCGGACAATCTCTGCCGACGAAGCAAGGGAGTTGATTATTGCCATTCTATTATATTCTCAGCCATAGATGCCCAAGAGAGTTTCGGTTTACTCTGTCTGCCATCTAGTGGGCCTAGAGTAAAACGGAACGTCGAAATTGACGAGCAGACAGCCAGATGGCGTGAACTTGAAATGTCTGCACACGGTAGCTGAGGCCATACGATTATTATTATTATTATTATTATTATTATTATTATTATTATTATTATTATTATTATTATTATTATTATTATATTCCAAGATGTTTCTTAGTAGTCTCACCACAGCACGATTTTTCAGTGCTCAAGATATTCCATGAGAAGATCGAAAGCTGTCTTGTAATCGACAAACACGACTTTGCATCCGGATGGTAGCGATGTCTGGCAGTAGATATCGAGATTGTTCAATTTTACTTACATCACAAATTGCAGGTAATATTTTCCCCAGATTTACATATCATATAATTTTAAAAAATGCTTTTCTTAAATTATCTTGAATTTATATGTTAATATCGGTCGTCTTTTTCTATTCTTTTATTTGTTGCCATGAAACATCGTTCTTACTTTCCTAGGTAAGTTAACGTACTTCCCGTCGTGAACAGCAACAACATATATGATGGTATAACAGACTTACTTCCTTAGAAACAATGTAATAACAGTATTTTTTATTACCGAGCGAGTTGACTATGCGGATAGGAGCGCGCAGCTGTGAGCTTGCATCCGGGAGATAGTGAGTTCGAACCCCACTGTCGTCAGTCCTGAAGATGGTTTTCCTTGGTTTTCCTTTTTCACATCAGGCAAATGCTGGGGCTGAACCTTAAGTAAGTCCACGGCCACTTCCTTCCCATTTCTAGGCCTTTCCTATCCCATCGGCACCGTAAGACCTATCCGTGTCGGTGCGACGTAAAGCAAATAGCAAAAAAAAAGTATTTTTATTCGCTCATTCTTTACACTAATTACATATGACGTCACTGTATCTTGATATTATACTGTTGATATTCCAACTATCGATTTCCAACTAACCGTATACGATATCGATTAATATCGTACGAGAAGCAGTCCTCAAGCCTGGAAAGCAGAAGTCGCAGCAATCCAAAATGGCAAGCGTGACTTTCGAAAGTGATGCTGATGCTGATTTCCAATGATTAAGTTGTGAATGTTGCAACAGAAGCGTTGAATGTTACTAACAATTTATTGCTCCAAAGGTCAAGGAAGATGTATGAACATTTCTATGTGCATTTCATGGCCTGGAGAAAAATGGAGATTATTTCCTTTGTTTTAGTGCTTCTTGATTTGAGGTTAAAATGCCCAAAGTACAGTCCCGCTCCATACATGCCATCGGTTGAACTGGTCGGGAACACTCATAGTCAATATTTTTAAAACTTAAAACTCAGATATTTAATTATGGTCAAATAAAACCACTCGTATGAATCTGGCCTATAGTGGTAGTTAAGACGGTCGTATGAAAAGTAATTAATTCGCTTACACTTGTTTCATAAATATGCAGTGTCCCATGAAGAGCGAAGGCCTCCCTCGAGAGGGATCTTGCGTGGTGAGCTAGTCACGTGAGACGGTTGTTTATGTCATTCTTGATAGTATTTTTCCACTGGCTTACCTCACGTCTTAATACAAGTTATTATAGGCTCGTTGGATAATTTGCCATAGTGGAAATGGAAAATAATTATTTGTGGCTAGTTGTTGTGTACTCGCGGATAGTGGGTTAGTTTTTGCAATTGCAACGGAAAGCTATCCATTGGAGCTGAATCTAACCACAATATATGGTCTTGTCAGCGTAGGGTTAGTACAGATAATTTTTAATCTTGGGAAGTTATGTCATCGCATTTTTAAAATGATTCCTTGTTGCTTTCGGTTCTGGCGAAGGTTTCCAACGCTTTCTTTTCCTCGTTCTTCGAGAGATTATTCCTTCACGTTCTTTTTATCAATTCCATTGTTATCTTTATTATCTTCGTAATTCATACAGGATACCAGCCACGTGCCTTTGCAGATTATAAAAACGATCATGACAATAACCATCACCAACGCGACTGAATAATATTTGCACGTCAGCGATGCTCATCATTGATGGAGTCCGACTCGTTGGCTGAATGGTCAGCGTATTGGCCTTCGGTTCAGAGGGTCCCGGGTTCGATTCCCGGCCGGGTCGGGGATTTTAACCTTCATTGGTCAATTCCAATGGCCCGGGGACTGGGTGTTTGTACTGTCCCCAACATCCCTGCAACTCACACACCACACGTAACACTATCCTCCACCACAATAACACGCAGTTACCTACACATGGCAGATGCCGCCCACCCTCATCGGAGGGTCTGTGTTACAAGGGCTGCACCCGGCTAGAAATAGCCACACGAAATTATTATTATTATCATTGATGGAAATGTAAATTTTTCAGTATCGACATTATTACATCTCGTACGTCAAAACTATATGAGACATAAAAGGTTATATATTGCATTTTCAACAATACTTCTTCTTTGTCGTTTGAGCCTACCGAGGACCACGGGGCTCGTATCTTTTCGTCACTTATGTTTTCTCCTCTTCCAATATTACTTCATTTTCTGGCTGTGAGCCAGCTTGCATTCCTCCGTTCACTAAGTCTGCTAGTTCCTGTGTTCTTCCTAATCGTAAGTGATGTTGGAAGAATTCTGGATGCTGGATGGCTTGCCGAAACTGTGGGCGGTCATGTATGGACTCATGCGGGATCGCCACTTGTTCTAGATCCAACTTGATCGAAGAGATCGCCTTATTCTTCTGTGCCTTCCCCCTACCTGCCTCAGCGAAGATCCTGTTGGTAAGTCTCCTGGAGTTCACGCGGGTTAGTTGCCCTTAGAAGACCAGGCGCTTTTTTCTTGTACAAGTAACGATGTCCTTCTCATGTTCTCATAGCTCACCGTAGTACCGAATTATGTTTGTGCCTCCCTCTTCTCTTACGGGTCCTCAGGATCTTCCTTTCTATCAGTGCTAGTTTCTTGAGAGGGTCTTTCCTGGTCATCACGAGACACTCAGAGGCGTACAGAACAGATGATTTTACTACAGCATTATAGTGCCTGAATTAGAGGTTCTTGGAGAGGTACTTTGATGCGTAGATGCTTCTTCAGGAGTGATAGACCCCCTCAAACTTCGTGCACCTGGTTTTTATGACTAGGTTCTCACTCTGGTTTGCAAAGATCCACTCTCCTAGGTACTTAACCGCCGGCACCTTTCTGAGGGTGGTGTCTTGTAGTGGTATTATATTACGTTATGATACTGTTCTTCGCACGATAAAATAAATCGTGACCGGGAGAGTTGGCCGTGCGGTTAGGGGCGCGCAGCTGTTAGCTTGCACGCGGGAGATAGTGCATTTGAATCCCACTGTCGGCAGCCCTGAAGATGGCTTTCTGTGGCTATCACTAGCAAAACAAATCTCGGGAGTAAATTTTCTCCACCAGAAGGAAAAGCGTAGAATCATGACTATGTATTTGGTCATAAAGACGAGAGAGCGAATTCAGATTATTTGGTTGTTTCTCCCTTTAGTAGCCTCTTACGACATGCAGGGGATAAACAATGAATCCTTTTACTCTATCAAGAAGGGAAATAAAGAGATCCGATAAATCGAAAGAAAAATGAACGTATGTACAAACGAATAGTAAAGCCAATGAATTGTGATGAAATGACCCCTTAAATATAATACTAACCGAATTATTACCTGCCAGCGTGTGATGTATATATAGCGTGGATGTCTTCTATTCGAAGGTCCTGCGTTTGTTTTCCGGCCAGATTTTAAGTCTGGATTGTTGAGAGTAGAACGGGGTCCATTTGATACGAAATTTTATCAAGCTCGTAGTTACAGTTAGAAAGCGCACAGTGAGAAGATGGCGCTACTGACCTAGCATACATAGACGAACATTGGTTGCCATGGTTGTGATGCTGTCGGGAAATTTGTAACGCTAGCCTAATTCTAGATAAATTCCCAGCCCAAAGGCATATCCTTGCTAATACATGAAACGTGAAAGCTCAGATATGATATTCTATACAACGTTTATAATTTACAGTTTCTTAAAATAGCTAATATTAACGAACAAAATATACATTTCCTGTTTTCGGGCCACTTAAGGCGACACCCCAGAGACAAAAATCGATATTTTGGTCGTTTTTGGTGAATTTTTTTAATGACTGAAATTGAAAGGATTGAGTTTCCTTTTTCTTGTTACGAAGTTATTCCACTGAATTCAGATAATTTATTACTGTAATAATGCTCTGTTTGCCTATCGTTATTTTACATTTAAATTCCATTTTCTCCCTAATATTCTGTCAAATTTAACAAAATTTGTATGGTATATGTATCACAGCTATTTTAATAAATCTGCGTCTGGAATTTTTGTTTGCAGAACTTTTTCAAGTAGTAGGGACTTTTAAGTCCAAAATTTTAGAACGTAAACATTACACAAACTTTAGAAATGATATATCTCCTTACATAAATTATGTACAGTAAAATCGATAAATAGTGCTTTTAAAAGAAGTATTATCTACCTAATTACAAATTTGCATTAACATGCTAATTAAATTTCAATATAAAATGCAATTAAAATGTTTAAAAAAAATTGAAAACTATTAATTGTATATGAAAGAAATGTTCGTAATATCTTTACTTTTATGTAAGTGGCATTCCCACAAAATTTCGTAAAAATCCATGTATTAGGCAAAAATATCTTTTTATCTCCGGAGTGTCGCCTTAATACTGCTAAGCCAAAAGACTGAAGTGTACAGACTTTTTTTATATAGATGACATGGCCTATGGATTCTTCCCTGTCATCATATTCTCTGCTTGTGGCGGTGGCGGCAATCCCGTGTCGCACAACACGTGTCGCCGTGTTAGGAGCGTGGGGCTGCATATTGCATGAGCTGTGTGTTACAGAGAGTCGTGCGTCTCAATCAAGCACAACACTGACACCACAATGTCGTTACTTTCACTTATTTTCACCGAGCATAAAAGTGTATATTGTGTGCTTTAGAATAATGCGTCTTTATTTATTTAAACCGGCGTCAATTTTCCTTTGGAGACGCTGAATCTTGAAACCAATGCTTGTTCTATCATGCGATAAGAAGGACCTATTTCAAATTCTCTCTAACTGTTTATACTACTGGTTCAACTTCTCCGATTTATTGGTTACTATGATAGCTTCTGTTCGAAGGATTCCTGGTTCAGACCCTTTTTATTTTCATCATCATCATCATCATCTGTTTACCCTCCAGGTTCGGTTTTTCCCTCGGACTTAGCGAGGGATTCCACCTCTACGCCTGAAGGGCAGTGTCCTGGAGCTTCAGACTCTCGGTCGGGGGATACAACTGGGGAGTATGACCAGTACCTCGCCCAGGCGGCCTCACCTGCTATGCTGAACAGGGGCCTTGTGGAGGGATGGGAAGATTGGAAGGGATAGGCAAGGAAGAGGGAAGGAAGCGGCCGTGGCCTTAAGTTAGGTACCATCCCGGCATTCGCCTGGAGGAGAAGTGGGAAACCACGGAAAACCACTTCCAGGATGGCTGAGGTGGGAATCGAACCCACCTCTACTCAGTTGACCTCCCGAGGCTGAGTGGACCCCGTTCCAGCCCTCGTACCACTTTTCAAATTTCGTGGCAGAGCCGGGAATCGAACCCGGGCCTCCGGGGGTGGCAGCTAATCACGCTAACCACTACACCACAGAGGCGGACCACTTTTTATTTTATTTTTAGATATTGCCTCACGTCAGACCGACACTGATAAGTCTTGTGGCGACGATGGGATAGGAAAGAGCTATGGGTGGGAAAAACGCGTCCGTGCCCTTAATTAAGGTACAGTCCCAGCATTTGCCTAATGTGAAAATGGGAAACAACGGAAAAACATCCTCAGGGCTGTCGACAGTGGGGTTAGAACCCATTATCTCCAAAATGCAAGCTCACAGCTGTGCGCCCCTAAGCGCACGACCAACTCGCCCATTTCTTCAATCAGTAACCCTGCTGAAAATTCAAGACTGGTATGGAACGGGATTCGAATTTGTATTATATCCGGAAGAAACTACACTTGATGTGCTAAACGTGTTATGCACTCTCGGTTCAGGGATCATGGTACTTTCTTCTTCGAGCCGTTAATGAAAAAAATAGTCGTTGAGGAAAAGTCGCCTTTGGAGACGCTGAATCTTAAAACCGATGCTTGTTATATCTAACTGTTTATACAACTGGTTCATCTCCTCCCATTTATTGGTTTCTGTTCGAAAGGTTCACTCCAGTAATGGCAGGCGAAGGCTTACCCAAACCCGCAATACATTGTGTACTTGGCAGGTTGCTAAGCTACTAACACTTTCATTAATATTCTGACACATGTGATTTTCATCCTAAGTAATGTCATTGCATGCAGCCATGTTTGATTACTACCTGTCAAGCCAGAGGATATACACCTCCTCTGATCACGGATGAATACTATTCCCTGCTAGGTACTCTTTGATTTTATAACCTTTCCAGCTTCCAAATATATTCAACAGACGGCAGAACGTTTCTAATAAGTTAAATACTGCTAAGAGAAAAAAGTCTACTTACAAACAGACCCCAACTTAACACACGCCTTAGACATTATTTGGAAACACCTATCGAAGGGAAACCTATATACACAAGTAGTGAAGGCCATATATTTTGAAACAGTTCTCTGCCTGAAATAAAAAACGCTCCTTCGAGACTGCTTTAAGATAACCGTTGTATATAGAAGAACTGCGATTAAAAACACTGTTACAAGTGAAATATGTAAGGCGAGTGGAATGTATTTTTTTTTAAGTCTTTGTTTTATTTTTATTGACCTAACCTGTACTGTATAATGTTGTAACATAGGCATTTGTAAATAGTAGAATTCTGTCTATAGTTCCTGGAATGATCTAGAGAGTTACATAACTTTTGTACAGGGTGTGTTACTTTGTTGGTATGTGTTCTAGAAAGCGTGTTCTGTCTATTCTGGAAAAATACGACTTTCGCGATCATGCGTATTCTAGAATGTTAGTCAAAATTCTCGATCGAAAGTAAGGTTGTGATTGGTGAGTCTAGGTGGCGATAGGGAACACGTGCACGCTGATTGGTTGCCTCCAAGGCCAGTAATTCCTATATATAGTGAGCGAGGCAGTGTTCGAATTAATTCTGTATCCTGAATTCTGTTGGTCTCGGTTTATCTGTCTGCGAGCAGCCTATCTGGATGACGTCCCTCTGGTTTTCGGGATGGCGCACTCCTCGGGTAAGCACTCTTGAATTCCGTTCCTGCTAAAAATTCCGTAATGTTCCGATTTGGTTTTCATACAGGAGTCTGCCCTAACCTCGCCTAGATTCACCAAATTAGTTACTTATGACGCCTTAGTTTTTCAGCTAGACTTACCTGTTCGTTTCCGAGGCATTCCCGTTTGTTTCACTAAAATATGCATATTGAAGTTTAATAGTATTTCCCTTGGGGTTTGCCTCTGATAGTTCTGTATCACTTTAGGTACGCTAGATTTTGGATAACCTGTAAATTGCATTGTACTACTGCATTGGTAACTAGATGTACAGTTGATTTGTAATTTGAATTTACACTGCTACGAATAACCTATGTATATCACTGAACTTATAGCTCATAACTTGGAATGTATATGCAGAATTATCTTGTAAATAATATTTTAAAAACTAAGGATCACGGTGATTCATTTCGGAATCCGCTATCTAAGCCATGTCCATGCCTTTGGTAGGTTCCCAGCCCTTCCATCTTCCCGTTTTGTCGTTCACTAGTTGGCCCTACTGATAGTTACGTACTTGTTTTGTTGGAGATCCGCGTAAAGGCTAGTTACTGTTTTTCCAAGTGTGTAGTGTTTTCTTATATTGTGTATTGTACTCTTAACTTCCCCTTTTAACTGTGTTTGTGCCTTGTTTGGTGTTACCACTGTAGTAGAGGTAACAAACACCATTGCCTTCTAAGACATAAAACTGACGGCATGATGACAAAGGAATGAATGAATTCTGGCTACGAACTGCGCTTCCTATTAAATATTCACAAAACCACAGAAACGGGCAAACAAAACAGTGTGACTATGACAGACAGATAAAGACGAGTTATCTGACCTATTTTAACGAATGCTGCAGAGTAGCACGGGTCCTCCAGCATATCATTAAACATATCCATGTTTTGATGTAGGCCTCGTTCGTGAGTATGAAATAATGTTATCAGTCACAAGTTCTATTAAATTATTTACTCCACTACAAGTTTCGGAGACTTAGCTCTATCATCAGGTGGTGAAATGATGACATTTGTTGTTCTATTTGATACACAATTGTTTTCAAAGAACAGGCTACTATAATATTACATTTAAGAGAACGAGCTACGTAATGCAATATGAGTTTATTACATTTATGTTAGGTCAACTATAGGTGTGTGTAATCTCAGAAATATTCAATTACCTAGTGATTTCGCCAAGCGGTTACGGTCGCGCAGCTGTGAGCTTACATTCGGGAGATAGTGGGTTCGGATCCCAATGTCGATAGCCTGAAGAATGGTTTTCCGTGGTTTCACACCAGGCAAATGCTGTATCTTAATTAAGGCTACGACCACTCCTTTGCCACTCCTAGCACTTCCCTATCCCATCATCGCCGTAAGAGCCATCTCTGTCGATGCGACGTAAAACAAATGTAGAATATATATACTTGCTACCGTTTGAAAATATACCATTTCAACTTTAGCACTGGGCATGTGCTGAGGATCTATTGAGTGATGTCTATAAATTTCTAGTTTCGGAAATGTTCTGCTTCATCCCCCTTGGATGTGTCTGTAAAATGGTGAGATATTTCTGTGTATTTGGTACTTCATGTCCTTTGTCATGTAGATGTGCAGCTACTGCTGATTTTTCATGCTTATGTAGCCAAAGTGCAACCAGGTGTTCTTGAAATCTGACGTCAAATCCTCTTCCACTGTTTCCAATGTAAAAACATTCACAGTTTTTACAGGTGATTTTATACACACCAGTCTGTTTGATTTTATCTGGGTCACATTCTACCACACTCAGTCAATATTATACTTTGCAGTAAAGGCGAAATACAGTCGAACTGGTGTGTCATTACAGTGGCGTAGCCCAAGGTGCGGTTCTCGGACCACGATATATATACTAGTGATCACTTTTCTAATACTGACCAAATTTATACTGTGCTCTGGTGATACCGATGTAATAATAAGGATAAAATTTTCAGAAGCCTAGAAAATATATGTATCAAATACTGCAACAAATTACCAAGTAGAATTAGAGAATTACAACACGGGGAAACATTGATACCAACTGTAAAAAAACAATATACGAGAAAATATATTCTTCCACATAAGAGTAGAGAACGGAAACTAATGAGATACTGCCGCTAAGTTTGTGTTCACACTTTATCCAAAGAGAAACATGTAAAATTACAACTTTGCACTTAACTACCTCGGTGTTTACATCATGTATCGAGCAAGTTGGCCATGCGGTTAGGGGCGTTCAGCTGCGAGCTTACATTCAACAGATAGTGTGTTCAAATCCCACTGTCGGCAGCCCTGAAGATTTTTTTCGTGGTTTCATGACAAGTGCTGGGATTATACCTTAATTTCAGTTCGATTTCAATTTCGATTCCTTTCCACTCTAATTCGTGTCGGTACGAGGTAAAGCAAAATTTTTAAAAAAAAGGTTTATTTGACAATAAAGAAGTTAGGTAGCCTCGTACCACATAATACACCAGTGGCCACTTCCCATTGTTCCAGACTTACCAAACTCTGCTGCTTGCTTCTGGTTTAACATATCCATCATTTTCTAAAACGGATCCCATTTACTTCACATTTTCTTTTCTTGGTAAGGGAAATGGTGTACCTTGTACGAGGACCCTGTACCACCTAACTTCGTTTTTGGAGAGTGCGTAGTAAAAACAAGATATTTCTGAACAAAAGGGTAAGTTTGGCCTAATGAGACCTCCTTTCTGTAATTAAACGTGAATATTTGGAGGGTTTTAAATTTCTGCCACATCAAAATAATTTTTATGAGAACTCCATATATATGGACCTATTAATTAAGATATCATGAATTAATAAAGTTCTATCAGTGTAGACGTGGTAAGGATAACATAATTAGTACCACAAATTTCTTGAGTGTTCTTTCAATTTCAGAAAAGCCAGCGGTTCGACGAGTTTCGTCTATAGTGCTGCTATCCTTGGAACATTTAATTGGGGTTGGAGAGAACGGCAGAAGTGTTTCATCTAGAAATTTCTCCCCGAAGTCTAGTGAATAGGACTGTTAATTGCATCCCTTACTTAGTAGGACGATGGGAATGGGAGAAGTCAATTCAGTCCAGTTTGTAATGTTACAAATCTAAGATGAGCTGTGAGCTTTGGGTTATATTTTGAAAGAGAATTATATTTAATAATATAAGGTTGATACTGCAGTTGCGTTTGTATACATTTACTGGTGATTTGAGGATATATCCTTTCGAATTCAGTTAATCCGAAATATGAAATATCAACCTTTATATACTGCATTATCTTAAAATCTTCCGCCACTGTGGTGTAGTGGTTAGTGTGATCAGCTGCCACCCCCGGAGATCCGGGTTCCCGGGTTCGATTCCAGGCTCTGCCACGAAATTTGAAAAGTTGTACGAGGGCTGGAACGTGGTCCACTCTGCCTCGGGAGGTCAATTGAGCAGAAGGTGTTCGTTTCCCACCTCAACCATCCCCGAAGTGGTTTTCCGTGGGTTTTCTCACTTCTCCTTCAGGCAATTGCCGGGATGGTACCAAACTTAAGGCCACGCCCGGTTCCTTTCCTCTTCCTTGTCTGTCCTGTCAAATATCCCCATACTCCTACAAGGTCCCTGTTCAGCATAGTAGGTGAGGCCTCCTGGTCGAGGTACTGGTCATTCTCCCCAGTTGTATTCCCGACCAAATGTTTCACGCTCCAGGACACTGTCGTTGAGGCGGTAAAGGTGGGATCCCTCGCTGAGTACGAGGGAAGAACCAACTCTGGAGGGAAAACGGATTAAGAATTAAAGAAATCTTAAAGTCGATTTTCTCGTTAGTTTCATTAGACGTAATGGACCATTGAGGACGCACTGGTATCATCGCGAGTAACTTTGAAGAAACCTCCTGAGCTGGCGATCAGGGTCACTCGCTGATCATCCATAGAGTCACCGATTACGAGTTCCTAGATGCACAAGGAGGGGCTCGTTGGATGAATGGTCAGCGTATACTAGCCTTTGGTTCAGAAGGTCCCGGGTTCAATTCACGGCCGAGCCAAGTATTTTAACTGCGCATAGTTCATTCTTCTGATTTGCTGGCTAGGTTTCTTTGGTCATCTTAATCTACATACAGTTTGAAGGTGCTCAAATACGTCAGCCTGAAGTCGGTAGATTTACTGGGACATAAATACTCTTGCGGGAAAAAATTCCAAAAACCATAAAAAGAAGTTAGTGGGACGTAAAAATCAATAATATTATTAATCTACATACAACACATCACATTACCAACCACCGCAAAAACGCGTAAGATTTTAAAATGTGCTTCACGTCGTACCGACACAGATAGGTCTAATGGAGACGATAGGATAGGAAAGGGCTAGGAGGATGAAGGAAGCGACCGTGGCCTTGATTACGATACAGGCCTGGCGTGAAAATGTGAAACCACGGAAAACCATCTTCATTGTTGCCGACAGTGGGGTTCGAACCCACTATCCCCCGAATGCAAGCTGATACCTGCGTGACCCAAAACGTATTCCACTCGCTCGGTAAACGCGCAAAAGCAAATATATCCTTCCACATAGTTTTGGCGACAGCAAGGGCATCTGGCCGTAAGACTGTGCTTAGTGCTTAGCTCAGATAATTCGGGAAAGACCAGAAAATATTTATATAATGGTCAAAGGGACCTATTCTAGATATACCAGTTCTACCGTAATGCTGGCTACATCAAAAACTGCCAACAGTACTTGCTGTTTAAGAACCTGGTGAAAATTTCACATCTGAATTATTACGCTTTTCTATGATCTATCCGGTCAGACACTGCTTTCATCACTGTTGTTCATGATGTTGTGGGCTCTCGCGGATAATATGTCACCATATCGGCTCAACAGATGCTTCGTTCTTACAATTACCAATCTAGATGGAATTATCTTCCGGGCTTGTACGAACCTCTGACGTGCGGAAAGAGCAATCTCTTTGAGAATGCCGGGCACGGTTTCCGGCAGAACGTTGGGATACTAACCCAGTTCAACCACAGCCTGCAAGACCGAAGATAATTTAGTCCTTCGTGAAAGCCTAGGCTGTTATATCGGGCGTCAATGAATATGGTACTTCCTCGTAATATACTTCAGAACGTCCTTGTATGGCTTATGTTGTCCTCCAGGAATCCGTTGTCTATTTTCTAATTGATAGCATTGTCGCCGACTTGGAGAGGGGGGGGGGGGAGGAGGACTGCGGCAAGCCGTTTTCTGTTCCCTCAAAGTGACCTTTGGGTGGGGGGCAGAGTGCTATTTCCCCCCACCGAAAAATTTCTCCTCCTAGATTTTACGTCCCCTTAAAAAGTGAAGTTTGGTAGTCTATGGAGGCTGATAAGGCGTTAAATCTGTACAAGGTGGTAGATAGTTCTATCTCAAGAAATGAGATCAGAAAGCAGGCATTCTTTCAGAGAACTACACTTCCCAATGGAGACTATTCAGGCGGTACATCATCTTGTGGAAGATCTTTTCACATTTCGTGTCATGAAATGCGTAATATGCAGTACAGTATTGTAATAAGATATTTATTAAGGAATTCAAATTTTTTACTTGTGATTACTTTTGATAGCTTCATATATAAAACATTCCTTCAAAATATTTACTATATTTATGAATCAAGTACTATTTTATCATTTAGTTGTGAATATTAATGAAAACTCCGTACATAATACTCGCTCAGAAAGTATTTGAAAAATAAGTTCTATTATTGGTCTCTTTTTTCCTGTCTTTTTATGAATATTGTTATTATATAGGAATATTGCATTGATAGTTGTTCCTCATTTCACATGCCTGTGTTCATGTTCATCATGACCCTCCAGCCCCAAATATAATTTCCCGAAGTGGGCGCGCCTGCTTGATAGTGAAGACGTGTGCCCTTCGGTACATGATTCAGGTCTTAATGTGTTAATGATGATAGTGAGGTAGGGACAGGGTGAAATACGGTTTCGGCACATAACCTACTCTTGTTGAATATCAACAATAGATCTGCTTAAGATTTAACGTTCCCAATCGATAAATCACAGTCAACAGCGTCATATGTCCTCACTCGGTGTGAACACAGCGAGAGATTTGAAACTGAACCGATGTTTTGGCATGCAATCTAATGATTAGAAATTGTATACCACCACTTTCCCTACCCTGCTGGCCACCATTCTGATGGTGAACTTTCTTTCACCAATGGGACTTGATCCAGCTAACCACAGAATACATGTCATTCGCCACAATTGTGACATTCGCTACCCACTGTCCCCGGCTTCCTCCCATGAGACAATGACCACTGGAATAATAACGGGAAATGCCGCAGAATCATCCCCTCCACCAACTAGCCGTTTTCTCTCATTATTGCTCATCGTATCATAATGTTCCGGTCATAGTTATAATGACAGTCCATATTGAATCCGTAGCAGTTTCTGCCCTAAATTTGTATTTTCCACAGTAGAAGTAAAAGGTAGCTCATTCCACATGCGAAAGTGTATGTGGAGAAACGTTCGAGATAGGGAACTTGCTTGTGAGTATATGAAGAACGAAGAAATGAGAATGATCATCATCCGCATGTGCTCTGTATTGGCATTTTTTTGGGTTGAGAATGTTCCCGCCGGCTGGCTGGAAATACATTCCAGAGGGCCTGACAATGAGAAATTTTCTGGATTTTTCGACTATTATAATTATGGGGAGATCGATGGAAAAATAAGAAGTTCCAGTCGAGCTTTGGAGTTGTTTCAACATGCTTCATCGAACCCCCAACTCTGTCGAGGGATGGCACGATAAAATGAATGCCAAACTTGGAAGACTGAAACTTCGAATCAAGGATCTGTTTAAATGAAGAAGCAGAGAGCACAACATGTGCGCTAAAAATCGCCCAGCTCAACATGGAATGTAAACGGACCAAGATTGCTAACATGGCTCTACATGACAGAATGGAAAGAGCGGTTTGAAACTATGAAGAAAGTGGTGATAACGTCGCTGAGTTGAAAACAGTTTCTCAACCCCCAAAACTTCTGAAGAGTTACAATAAAGTCCATAAGCTAATTCGTGGATTTATGAGAATAAGAAAATTAATTAATTAATTAATTAACTTCACCGTTTTCGGTCGCTATTAGATCTGTACTGATTACTTATATTCATCAATCAATGATGCACCACCTATCAATACAATTGATAATACAATTAGTAGGCCTATATTCTGCATACTACTCGTTTAATTCATACTACCATCGTTCATAATTCGAGAAAGAGATGTATTCTATTCTTCAGTGATAGTTAACATGTAGAAATCCCTAAAACATAGTGAATTGTACTCTAATTGAATAAGTGGCAGGGTTTTAATATTGAGCAATTTTGCCTAAGAAAGAAAATTAAGATATGTTTTAGACAACGACAAGGAAAACAACTGTTGAGATTTTAATGTGTTCTATAATATATATGTTTTATTTTAATCAGTCATATTAATGAATTATAAATGAAATTAGTAGTAATCAGTAACTTATTGTATAATCAATTGTACTGACAGCCTCACAGGTTGATTTACAGTAAAAGTGTAAATAAGGTAAATAATAGTTACGGAGCTGAATTTGATCTCAGAGCAATGACGAAGCCACTAGCTAATTTTAAATAACATTTACCCAGTCCATATTCTGTGAATAATTAATTATTTGCTTTGCGTCGCACCGATACAGATCGGTCTTATGGCGACGATGGGATAGGAGAGGCCAAGGAGTGAGAAGGAAGCGGCCGTGGCCTTAATTAAGGTACAGCCCCAGTATTTACCTGGTATGAAAATGGAAAACCTCGGAAAACCATCTTCAGGGCTGCCGACAGTGGGGGTTAGAACCCATTATCCCCCGGATGCAAGCTCACAGCTGCGCGCCCCTAACCTCACGGCCAACTCGCCCGGTAAGCCTGTGAATAGTGTGCTGGGAATCAATAACACTTACTTGACTGTTCAAGGCAGACCAGGCCGCCTGCGAAGCTCAAGTTTTAAATATTACTGAGATATGGTGGAAAAGCCCCACGGTAATATCTTTACTAGGTTCCTGCAGGTGGCGATTGTCCCTGGTGGCGATTTACAGGACACTAACCACAGTATCATAGTTTAAAAATTAGACGCCCTAACGATCATCGCCACCAGCGGCTACGTTTGAAGGTAATGAACTAGTACCATCTTAAGTACAGGAAACTTTCTCATAGTTACCAAGGTGACGGTGGAGGACTGATGCTTCTTCTTCTTTGTCTGTTTACCCTCCAGGGTCGGTTTTCCCTCGGACTCAGCGAGGGATCCCACCTCTACCGCCTCAAGGCTAGTGTCCTGGAGCGTGAGATTGGGTCGGGGGATACAACTGGGGAGGATGATCAGTACCTCGCCCAGGCTGCCTCACCTTGCTATGCTGTACAGGGGCCTTGTGGGGGGATGGGAAGATTGGAAGGAAAGCGTCCATGTCCTTAACTTAGTTACCATCCAGGCATTTGCCTGGAGGAGAAGTGGGAATCAACCGAAAACCACTTTCAGGATGACTGAGGTGGGAATCGAACCCACCTCTACTCAGTTGACCTCTGAGTGGACCCCGTTCCAGCCCTCGTGCCACTTTTGAAATTTCGTGGCAGACCCGGGAATCGAACCCGGCCTCCGGGGATGGCAGCTAATCACACTAACCCCTACACCACAGAGGCGGGCGAGGACTGATGCAATCATAATAATTATGACTGTTGGTCTCACTTGTTCATACATCTCCAATTCACAATCGTTAACATATTGCATTTCCTCTTAAAACAGAAATCACCACAACGAAATCACCTTATTCAACATAAGCAATATTGTACATATACTGTAAGCGCATGCCCTCATGTTATACTGTTTGTTTGTCCAACCCCTGTCCCGTTTCCCTACGGGGTCGGGTATGAGGTGAGATGAATCTGTCATGGCGGGTTTTTATGACCGGATGCCCTTCCTGTTGTCAATCACATCAGAGGAGTTAATGAGATGAAATGAATGACGTGATATATGGTAGTTTTTTTTTTGTTTTGCTAGGGGGCTTTACGTCGCACCGACACAGATAGGTCTTATGGCGACGATGGGATAGGAAATGCCTAGGAGTTGGAAGGAAGTGGCCGTGGCCTTAATTAAGGTACAGCCCCAGCATTTGCCTGGTGTGAAAATGGGAAACCACGGAAAACCATTTTCAGGGCTACCGATAGCGGGATTCGAACCTACTATCTCCCGGATGCAAGCTCACAGCCGCGCGCGATATATGGTAGTAGGGAGAGGGTGAAACCCGATACCGGCACATAGCCTACTCCTGTCGAATAGCACCAAGGGGTCTGGTCAAGGCTTAACGTCTCCATCCGACGGACGAATCACCATCAAGAGCATCATATGCCCTCACTCCATATGAGAACTGCGGAGAGGTTTGGAGTTTAATCCTGGCTTTTGGCAGGCAATCTAGTGATTAGAAATTGTATACCACCACCTCCCCTACCCTGCCGGCCAACATTCCCAGTGAAAATGTTTTCGACCAACGGGACTCCAACCGGCTAACCTCGGTGTCAGACCGTTTAGTCTTCAGCGCCTTAAAGATCATGGCCACCAAGGCGGGCGATGTTATACTGTATGGAGTAATAAATAAGTTACAATATTGTGAACAAGTGCAAAAAGACCTCGACAATGTTGCGAGATGGACAGCGGGCAATGGCATGATGATGAACGGGTTTAAAAGTCCGGTTGTGAGTTTCACTAGCAGAAGTAGTCCTCTTAGTTTTTATGACTACGTTGATGGGGTGAAAGTTCCTTGCGGAGATCACTGTAAGTAGCCAGATTATAATCTAAGCGGATATATTTATTGGGATAATCACATAAACGGGGCTGTAAATAAAAGGTACAGATCTCTGCACATGGTTATCAGGATATTTAGGGGTTATAATAAAGCTGTAAAGAAGAGGGCGTATATTGTACATCTATGGTAAGACCCCAACTGGATTATAGTTCCAGTGTATAGGACCCTCACCAGGATTAGTTTATTCGAGAACAAAATAAATCCAAAGAAAAACAGCTCAATTTGTTCTGGATGATTTCCGACAAAAGATTAGCAGTACGAATATGTTGGATAGCTTGAGCTGGGAAGACTTGGGAGAAAGGAGACGAGGTGCTCGACTAAGTGGTATTTTGTGACCTATCAGTGGAGTGATGGCGTGGAATAACAATAGTAAACGAATAAGTTTCAGTGGTGTTTTTAAAGTAGGAAAGATCAAAATATGAAGATAAAGTTTGAATTCCGGAGAACAAATGCGGGCAAATATTCGTTTTAAGGAAGAGGAGTTATGGATTGGAATATTTTAGCAAGGGAAACTTTCGATAAATTTAAAAATTCTTTGCAATTATTTAAGAAAAGACTAGGTAAACAACAGGTAGGAAATCTGCCACTAAATGCAGATCAGTGATGACTGCTTGATTATTATTACCTAACGAAACATATCATTCCTTGTTTATTAGTGTGTGTTTATTTCACAGGTATGTTACAATGTTATATGAGTTATAATCAGACCTTTCTACAGGCTGAGAAACTTTACATAAAGTTTCATTAACTGAATCGACGAAATTATGACTTCAATGTTAGCATGGTTTCGTGCGGTTCCGAGCGTTCGAGGTCAAAGGTGTTCCTTGTAACAAATAATTCACGAACTACGCTCGTAATTTTTTGTGTTTTAGCATTTTTATGGATACAAAATGCTCATAGTAATTCCACATCCACAAGGATTTCAATATTCTCTTGGTTGTGAAATGCACGTATGTTTATCCGTATATCCCGGCACTCCATCTGAGATTTGTGCTGGATAAAGTGGAGGCGGGACAGGTTTTTCTCCGGGTGCTCCGATTTTTCCTGTCATCTTTCATTCCAGCAACACGCTCCAATATCATTTAATTTCATCTGTCATTCATTAATCATTGCCCTAGAGGAGTGCGACAGGCTTCGACAGCCGGCACAGTTCCTATCCTCGCCGCTAGATGGAGGCTTCATTCATTCCATTACTGACCGGGTCGAATGACTGGAAACAGGCTGTAGATTTGCATTTTTATCAATGTGTTATTCTGTAGCATTTGACCAACCGCGAATATTTTAGAAAAAGGAATCAAACATGAAATTTTGAAGGAAGTATATGTGACATTCAAACCAAGATTATATTGTTTCTAAATTGTCATTTACTTCCCGGAGTTGGACTCAGCGGGGTATTTCATCACAAAACCGTGTTGATCGGTGTCGTGAATACGACTGAGGAGGAGGAATGGTCCTTCGCGCACTGGACTACATCCACTATATCGAACGGTGGTTTATTTGGGGTTAGTAACCGAGGGTAAGTAGACTAGGAATGGGAACAAGGCAGCCATGGCCGGAAGTTTGGTACCATACCGGCCTTTGGCTCAGATTTAAATGGCTCACTATGCAAGGCCACTTCAAATATAGCCGATTTTTAGGATTTCAACATACTTCTACACAATCATCCTCACAAAGATGAGTGCAACTCCTTCCAGCTCTTAAACGAGATTTTAAAATCTTAATCAGGAATTGAATCCAGACCGTACTGAAGAATCGGTAGGTACTGAACCTCGAGACCGTGAAGGTGTCCACTTTCAATGAATGTACTGTACTTCTACCGCTTTACCGCTTTCAAACTGGGGATATTAGTTAAACAGCTAAGTATTCCAAGGCTTAAAGAAATAAATTAGTCATCATCCTCGTACAGAAGGATGTGGAGAAACCCGAGAACCACCAGAAAGAAAGTCTATGTATAAGAATTTTAACTTCAAGTTGGGAATTCTACTGAACTCTTTTATATTCCTCATCCATCAATTTCTTATTTATAACTTCAAGAAAAGCAGCACCATTAGATTTGTTTACTTTCTTTTACCAAGCGAGTTGTTTAAAGTATGAGGTGCATGCAGCAGTGAGGTTGCCTCCGGAAGTTAGTGGATTCAAAAACCACCACTAGCCCCTGAAGGTAATATTCTATTATTTCGCTCTTTTGCGCAGGATTGTATCTTAAATAAGATCACGGCTACTTCCCTTTTCATTCCTAGTTCGTCCCTATCCTCACGTTCCCGTAAACATTCAGGAGGTAGCAACACATTACACGGGTGGCGAAAAGAATCATTTGGATTTCGAATGTAAATCTATTATAACTAGATAGAGCTATGTGTGAAAAACTTGCTAAATGTGCATTCTAGTAAATGTAGTGTGAAATACCTTACATATCAAGATATAACTACCAAGACTCTTGTGTAGCACTTCATTTAAGTATCGATATGCTCATTTGAATGAGGCATGAAAGGAAGAGGTATTGGGTATCGTGTATCGCAGTGCACTGAAAGTCAGTTGCGTTGGGACAAGCAGATAACCTACTTCCTGTACAGGGAAGTGTCTTGGGATCTGACACGTTAACTTGATAGAACTCACTGAAGGTAATGTGTCAGATTTCACAGACACTATGCGATAGAAACTGAGACGAGAGTCTCAAGAGGTCTTCTACCTGTCGTAGGTGCATCCTCTTCTCCATCGAGAGATACTGTCAAGATAGTGCTGAAGACTGGAGAGAGTATCAGGTATTGTAGAGGGTGAAGTGTTACATTCACGAAAGACATTGCTATCTTAGATTAGTTTTATGTTTTTCTGCTGGCTTTGAAGCTTGTACTCGCGTTCAATTTACTTTTAGAATCACTCAGCATTACCTACAGTTTAATATTAATAATGAATTTTGTTATCTTAGTTTCATCACAATGGGCATGGTACGCAGTATTCAACAGTCCCAAAAACCTACTGTTTCTTAACCATAATAGGTACTTTATTTGATTCTGTATTGACTTGTTTAAATCTATTAAGGAAACTATTTAAAATAGTTTATGTTGGGTCCACCTTGTCAATATACTTTTAATGATTGAAATTTATGTATTCTATCATACATGATTCAGGAACATTACTTGATTTGACTTCACTTGTGTTGAGGTCTTCCCCAGAGCCCCTTTAGCCCATAGTTTTAAGGGGATCCAGAGGGGCTTCATTCCTAATTTATCATATCAGCACCAAGTCACGAGAAGTCCCCATTGAACATGACTCCTACGCACAGCTCCTGCAATATGAATTTGTTCACTTTCCATGGTATGGACGTGAGTTCTACTTCTAGGAGATGCAACGGGTCCAAGATGATATGATGATGGACATCAGCGGCGGAAGAATGAAGAACTGCGGTGGAACGAAAGTTCTAGCTAGAAACAGCACAAGGTTGCACCAAATTGTGGCCCTATTTCCCACAAAAGGAATTCGACGAAGGTTTCTTTACGATTTACGTCGCACGGACACGGATAGGCCTTATGGTGGCGATGGGATAAGAAAGGGCTAAGAGTGGGAAGGAGGCGGATATGACATTAATTAAGGTACAGCCCCAGCATTTGCCTGGTGTGTGGAAATGGGAAACCACGGAAAACCATCTTCAGGTTTCTTTGCAAGTTGCTTTTACGTCGCACCGACACAGATAGGTCTTATGGCGACGATGGTACAGGGAAGGGCTAGGAGTGGAAAGGAAGTGACCGTGGCCTTAATTAAGGTACAGCTCCAGCATTTGCCTGGTGTGGAAATGGGAAACCACGGAAAACCATCTTCAGGGCTGCCAACCGTAGGGTTCCAACCCACTGTCTCCCAAATATTGGATACTGGCCGCACTTAAGCGACTGCAGCTATCGAGCTTGATCACAGTGGGGTTCGAACCAACTATCTCCCGAATGCAAGCTCACAACTACGCGACTCTAACCGCACGGCCAGCTCGCTCAGTATTAGACGAAGTAGGTACGTAAATGATGAAGTGTTTATTACTGAAGAGTCAGGGACAAGTGCACGTCCGCCCGTTCGTCAGCTGATTTGATCCTCAACTGCTGTCATAGATGGCGTAGGCGTTAATAAAGAGTCGTACTAGAGAAATTAGGAGATAGTTTCCAGTTGCTTTTCTCACCGAGACACAAGTTGTCGTACCGAGCTCGATAGCCGCAGTCGCTTAAGTGTGGTCAGGAACCAGCATTCAGGAGATAGTGGGTTCGAACCCCACTGTCGGCAGCCCTGAACATGGTTTTCCGTGGTTTCCCATTTTCACACCAGGCAACTGCTGGGGCTGTACCTTAATTAAGGCCACGGCCGCTTCCTTTCCAGTCCTAGCCCTTTCTTCTCCCATCGTCGCCATAAGACCTATCTGTGTCGGTGCGACGTAAATCCAATAGAAAAAAAAAACAAGTTGTCATTGCATAACAGTCTGAAATGCAAGCACCAACCCTATGGGTGACATTTTCACACCATTCATCACAGTGACTGGCTGCATAAGGAATGGCATTACTAGCATCGCTCATACCTCAGTTACTTTCATATCGTCTAAGCAAAGGATGAGACTGAAACAGGTCAATCAAAGTAACAAATTTGTTCTATCCCATATCAGAAAACATGGTGCATTGTAAACACTAGGCCTCGCCTGCAAATGCTTCCAACACTTGAGACACTGAATACTGAGAGTTACTGAATAGCACTACATTCACAGCAGAAAAAAATACCGGCAACTTTATTGAATCGTTAACAGTTTATGATACCATAATAAAATTAATTATGCCTGGCTGAGTGGCTCAGACGGTTGAGGCGCTGGCCTTCTTATCCCCGATCTTGGCTTAGTCCGGTGATATTTGAAGGTGCTCAAATACAAGAGCCTCATGTCGGCGGACTTACTGGCACATAAAGGAACTACGGATCAGAATTCCGGCACCTTGGCGTCTCCGAAAACCGAAAAAGTAGTTTATTATTATTTATTTCAATTAATTATAGCTAATTGAGTATATTTACACAAGATTGCAACATATTCTGTTGCCCTCTACTTATTCTGAACGGAATAGACATTAATAGATGCCTTTAGGTTATTAATCAGACATGTTTGTCTATATATGTAGGTATATATGTATTGAGTCCCGAGGCTTACGGTTTGTTAGATTCCCAACAGGGCCACCTCAGCTGCCAGAGATTGTCAAGATATCACAGTAGAATAAGGCTGCTAGGGAAATGATGTATGACGTAGAATCCCGTTGCTTTCTACTCCGAGCTAGCGGGCACTATCACATATAAGTTTATGTCGTACGATGTGGTTCCATTTGGTGTTCACCAGGCAAAATTAATTAAAACTCACCCATAAAACACCCGCCATCTGGTAGTGTAAATCAGAAGATGGCTGTATTGGTAAAGGTGACAGTAGCATTCTTCATACACCAGTCACTTTCACACATTCAAAGTCAAGAATGAAAATGAGACAGGCCACTGAAAGTAATAAACTAGATTTTAGTCCGTACAAGAAAAGAACAGTGCAACATGAGCACTACAGCCCTACAAAATGCATTTGAACCTAAGTTATGAGATAATATCTGGAAAAATCCGTACTTTAATCGTTTCATAATCATTATAAAATATCAAAGCCAGAAATGACAGACAAACTTATACGTAAAAGAAGAAAACGAAGAAAAAAAGAATAATGAAAGAAGAAAGGAAATCTTTGAACGTAGGCAATTTGTAACATTTACGCATTTTGGAAATCAAGTTTTTAAAATCGCTTATATATTTAAGAAATTTCATCTCAAGACAGCATTTAGAACCAGAAATAAGATATCAGAACACATATATAATGCACAGAGTATCAACAAAAAAGATGTGTACACCAGTTCGTGAGAATATAGGCTCGGTTGCTCTTCTTCTTCTTCTTCTTCTTCTTCTTCTTCTTCTTTATCTGTTTACCCACTAGGGTCGGTTTTTCCCTCGGACTCAGCGAGGGATCCCACCTCTACCGCCTCAGGTGTAGTGTCCTGGAGCTTCAGACACTGGGTCGGGGGATACAACTGGGGAGGATGACCACTACCTCGTAAGGACGGCCTCACCTGCTATGCTGAACAGGGGCCTTGCGGGAGGTATGGGAAGATTGAAAGGGATAGACAAGGAAGAGAGAAGAAATTGGCCGTGGCCTTAAGTTAGGTACCATCCCGGTATTTGCCTAGAGGATAAGTGGGATACCACGGAAAAACACTTCCAGGATGGCTACTTAGTCGACCTCCTGAGGCTGAGTGGACGCCATTCCAGCCCTCGTACCACATTTCAAACTTCGTGGCAGAGCCGGGAATCGAACATGGGCCTCCGGGGGTGGTAGCTAATCACACTTACAACTACACCACAGAGGTGGGGTTCACTTGTTACGATTGCAAAATGTTTTACATATGAAGAACTAGGCGAGCCTTAAATCAAAGATTTCAAGAACTTTTCAAGGCAATAAAGTAAAAGAGATATTCAGCTTTTGCGGAACATATTTATAACAATAGTCATAGCGTTTGGGGGATTGAAAAGTGTACCGTTTGGTACACCTATATGCCGCACATTTGAATTTTCCGCCTTAAAGTACTCCTCTACAGCTGAAACTCTGAACTTTGAAACTGAATTAATTCAACCGTTTATCAGAAGCTGTCACTGTGTTAATTTCGAATTGTTTTTGTTTACTAATTATCAAGAAGTGTGGACATTCTCTCACAGATGTCTCTACCAAAAACTATGATCATGCACCCTGGTGCGAAGTGAAGGAACTTTTCTTGAAGAGTATTCATAAGTTTGTTCTTTACTAAATGTTGTTCTTTCATTTGTGGGTTGGCAATATTAATCTTTCTTTCCGCCAGTTTTGAAATTAGCCAATCGTAAATTTCTGTCATTAATTTTCAGCCAATGGCGTCTTTCGTCTCCAATTTCGATGTGTAACGGTAAGCTACCCAATAAATGACTGGGGGTGTGTGTTAATCATTCATGAAAAGTCTAGAATCTTCCCCCAGAGTATAAAAACTTCTGATTTTCCGGGCTCGCGGCCACTTCAACAACATCTAGCTTAGTGTATGGAAGTATAGCAGGGGGCGGGTAGCGCCTCTTCCTTCGGGCAGCAGCTCTTCAACAAAGGTAATGGCCTTTTAACATCTTTATTTCTTGCTAGCTCAGCATAGCCCTCGGGGAAGGTCCGAAACCTTTTCAATGTAACCTACCTCTCTAAAAATGTAACATAGTGCCGGCTTATGTAAAATTCCTTATTACTTTAACTGTAAATCGGGGATAGAGAGTGCCTTACCCTCTCGAGCTCCCCTTCATTTTGATTTGAGGTGACTACGTTTTCATAACCGATTTTCTACTCTTAATGTATTAAAATTTTCTTATACGAGTCACCTCCCTAGTGTGGGAATAGCCCTTGTTAAATCGGCCTAATGCCCCATAGGTTTTATTAGGTTTCATGTAGGAGTGCAAGCAACGCCTCCATTCATCTTGGTATTTTGGGCCATTTATTTAATCTGTTCTTTTCCACAAAGGCCCAGTAGGTTGGGTACGCGATACCCCCGTTTCATTTGATGTAAGCGGTGCCTTAATGGCAAATTAATGTAATAGTCTGGTATTGCCTTTAATAGGCTAAACAAAATTGAGAGCGGCTCAGCGCTTTGTTGTGTTTGAAAGGTTTCTCTAGGAAGCTTGACATTACTAGGTGGGAGCAAGTGCTCCATGTAATTAGAGGTTTTCTGCCCTTTGGTAATTTGTGGTTGTGAGCTGAGAGCTCAGGAATTATAAACTTGGGGCTCGAAGCCCAGATCTTGTAATGATTCCCTAAACTTGTGCTTTCGTGCTCTAATTTATAAATTATACCTTGTACCTGATTTTGGCTTGTTGATTTGTTACTTGCTGAATTTAGAAAGTCTATATGAAAATTGTTAAGTTCTGAAAATATAACCTTTATTGAAATCTTAATTCATCTTTCGGACTTGTAGTTAGACCCATTCCAGCCCGCACCTTCTTTCACCTCTGCAATCCACGGATAACTCCGTAACAAAAAGGACGTGAAATTAATTTTTAAAGGCAATTTATCATGGAGTTGAATTAAATACCCGCTAAAAATTTAGACATTCTTGGCGCAGACAAGTGAACCTGATAAAATTTTAAATGAAACAGTCGCAAGCAACGTTTTGTTCACAGCCTTGAGGTGACGTAATATAATGTTCTTCAGCGTACCTTGCACGTAAAAGCTGAACGTTTGTTTAGTGCTCGAGCAACAGCCCGAACACGAGGATACGCCAGCCCTTCCTATTGTATGTAACATCATTGTCATTTTATATGTATTGTTTGCATACTTTTACACTGGATTTTTCTTTTTCTTATTTTACAGTTGGCCCCAACAGGGCTCCATTTTAACTTTACTTTTGAACGTATTTCAACACATTTTTGACAACACACTAATGTGGAATTAAATGTTTAAAAAAATTCAACCCTGATGATGGACCTTAGAGTCCAAAAACCGGTTTTGAATTCAAATCTGTGTGCTGGTAAGACTGTATGTGATTAATTATAATAAATTAAGTCCTATCAGTAAATCGCAATTTAAGTACTCATTTCAAATGACCATTTCTTCAATATATTTTTATAACACACGTGCTAAGGTGTATGGTATTTTACAGTGCGTTAGACATTAATCTTCGCATCAAGTAGTGAAACTTCTTTCTTGCTGTTCTACGTGCTGTGAAGACGGATACGCAAGTCTGCTGTGGCAATTTCCGCAAGAGTTTAGACGGACTTCTAACGAGCCTGTCGGAAATAACCAAAAGGTTCCTCTTCCTTTAAATTTGGTGTTCTAACACACTTCTGAGCATCGAATACAGCACCGCAGCTGCGAAATTTAATTACTAAATCACGCACAGAATCACGATGCGGTAGAAAGTCGGAAAACCGTTCACGAAATCTTCTCTTCACCGTGTCCGCGTATTTGTTACCTTCCCGGAAAAACAAATCCTCTAAACGCATTCGTTCCTCTTTGGTAACCATCTAAAGTCTCACAATCTACTGACCATCTCCCTCGACCTTCACTTTAACAGCATTGCACCCTGCTTGGATGGAGTGTTGCCAACCTAACCAGTATCACCACCAGCCAAAGTCACTGCGGATACTTATTTTTAAACCGGGAGAATTGGTCCTACGATTAGGGGCGCGCAGCTTTGAGCTTGCATGCGGGAGATAGCCCCACTGTCGGCAGCCCCATTTTTTTCGCGGTTTTCTGTTTTCACACCAGGCACACCATAATTAAGGCCACGGCCGCCTCCTTCCCACTCCTAGGCCTTTCGTATCCCATCGTCGCCATAAGACCCATCTGTGTCGATGCGACGTAAAGCAAATTGAAGGAAAAAATCATTTCTAACGCATTGTACTCACGGTACTTGCGTAGAAGTTGTAGCCTCGAATGTTATACTGTCACTGGTGGCCTTGGTTCGAATTCCGGCAAGTGCGTGTGGGATTTTTTATTTGAAATGTCGCGTTCCACTGGCTCGAATCTCACGTAAATCTGGGGGGGGGGTTATGATCAGGATATCAACAGTCAAAAAGACAAAACATGTTTCTCTTGTTTTTTCTAATATTTTAGTTTCTATTATTTTGTAAAATATCTTTTATTGTGTATCTTTCTCTTCATGTAATAATCTCACTAATGCATAATATGACCGTAGTATAACTGGAACGGAAATTGCAGCCTAACGCAATTACAGAAATGTAATATTGAAAGCCAGCGTAACATCGATGTGAATACGAGTTTCTAAACGAAACATTTGTTAGTGCTCGTAATTATTTAAACAGCTCTCCATTTCATTCACTCGACTCATTTCATTGCTTGCTCATAAAATGCCACATACATATAAATCGAATGATGCTGTAGCTATATACTACATGATATTTTAACAGAGCATAACTGAATGACGGTAAAATTGATATTTCAGGGAACCCTGCTGTAGCATTTGTAACTCAGTAATATGTTTCTAGCATGCAATCACTTAATTATTATCAGTGGAATGAAAAATTTAACGATAACATATTCTACGTAAAGGGTAAAATAAATTAGACAATGTAACTTACACTACGACAGTTGTAGATTGTTTAAGCATTTCGTTGTTGAAAAAACAAAATCTCGTATGTCACAATACTCTTCCTATCCATGATTGTCCTTAAGACTGGTCACGCCTCCCAGATATGTATTTTTTTGCTAGTGGCTTTACGTCGCATCGACACAGTTAGGTCTTATGGCGACGATGGGATAGGAAAGGCCTGGGAGTTGGAAGGAAGCGGCCGTGGCCTTAATTAAGGTACAGTCCCAGCATTTGACTGGTGTGAAAATCGGAAACCACAGAAAACCATCTCCAGGGCTGCCGACAGTTTGATTCAAACCCACTATCTCCCGGATGCAAGCTCACAGCCGCGCGCCTCTAACCGCACGGCTAACTTGCCCGGTCCAGATATGTATATGCAATCTATCAGAACAATGTTCTTTGTGTTCATTTTCCTATGCGGAGGTGTATAGGAATATGAACCTTAAATACATCATACTGTAGGAGTGAGTAAAATACGCATAACTGATCCATATTTGGCTGGGAGGCGTGACCAGTCTTAGGATAGGAAGAGCATTGTGACATACGAGGTTTTATTTCTTCAACGTAACGAGGAATCCAACCCGGTTCGAGGACGAGAACGCAAAGCGTTTTTAGTATTACTGTACTAAGAAACAACGGGGGCTTAAAATACGTCGCGTGGCTCTTGGTGTGTGTGGGTGTTTGAAATAAGTTACCGCGCAGAGTTTAGAATTAGAGAGCGTATTTTCCTGTTGGTTGTTTACAGAAATCTTGAACAAAGGGTAATATATTTAGAGAGAATGGCTTGTAATTTCGTCTTCTTTAGCGTTTTTATTGTCATATCTACGTCCATAGGCTCGGCATAAGCTGTAGGCGTACATGGCAGCGTCTCATCACGATCCGCCGCCTCACTTTTCTTATGACGTCTTTAAGTTCGATTATCAGGCAAGTTGGGAATGCGGTTAGGGGCAGATAGTGGGTTCGAATCACACTCTCGGCAGCCCTGAAGATAGCTTTCCGTGGTTTTCCATTTTCACACCAGGCAAATGTTGGGGCTGTACATTAATTAAGGCCACGCCCGCTTCCTTCCAACTCCTAGGCCTTTCCTATCCCATCGTCGCCATAAGACCTATCTGTATCGGTGCGACGCAAAGCCACTAGAAAAAAAATTAAGTTCGATTACGCTCTGTCTCCGACATACTGAGCTTGTATTTAATTTACGTTTACTAATTTTGATTCTTGCTTGCGTTTTAGGCTGGGTTGAAACTTCTATGTACCAAACCAAACCCCATGGCGCAACAACCCCGAAAGGTCATGGCCTAATACGCGACCGCTGCTCAGCCCGAATGCCAGCAGATTACGAGGTGTCACATGGTCGGTACGACAAATCCTCTCGGCCGTTATTCTTACCTTTCTAGACCGGAGCCGCTTTCTTACCGACAGATGGCTCTTCAATTGTAATCACGTAGGCTGAGTGGACCTCGTACTACCCTCAAATACAGGCAAAATTCTCTGACCTGGCAGGGTGTCGAACTCTGGGCCTCCGGGTAAGAGGCAGGCGTACTGTCCCTACACTGCGCGGCCAGCACGATCGAACTATGAAATTGAGTAATTTCAGACATTTTCAGAAAGTTAAAAAACATTTCGCCTTGGCTCTCGTCCAATCACCGGAGTTACGTAACATATGGCATGGTGACTACTTGGATATGTGACCGCTCGGGAACACCACGTGCCGTTGGCTCAATTCCCTTTTTGGGGCCGATGACCCAGATGTTACGCTACTTCAAACAACAAGCATCATCATCTTCAAAACACATTTAATAATTTTTTACACACCTAATGAAGTGTCCTCATAAATATTGTTAGGTATTGATAGATATCACGAACCCAAGCAATGGCTCAATTTATGTTGACGGGGAGAACTGAACGAAGACCGTAAGCTTCAGGTATCTAGGATCTCGCTTACATATGAATGGTGTGATACGTGATGAAGTGCGAAGTAGGATAAAGGCAGGATGGGCGAGATGAAGGGAAGTCACCGGCGTACTGTGTGTCAGAAGGATGCTACAATACATGAAGTCCAAAGTATACCGCGTGATAGTACGTCCTGTTGATTTATACAGTATTCATTATCGACCAGCTGACAAAGCTACACAGCGCCAATTACACACCATGGAAATGCGTATGTTCCTTAGGTCGATGGGCATCACACTCCTGCATCATGTCAAAACGACACCGTCCGCCAGCAAATACGCATTGCACCCATCACAGAGAAGGCACGGGGAAAACGTCTCCAATGGTACGGCTGCATCTGGAACAGTTGCCAATTTCACCCAAAACTTTGAAACTAATGAGCAACAACCACGTGGACGTCAAAAACAGCGCTGGCATGACACAGTAAATAGTGATATGAAGACTCTGAACTTAAGACCACACGGTGCACAAGACCGTGTAAAATGGCGAGCCAAGACTAGAACAGCGAACCCTGAACCAGCGGGAAAACGCTAGGAAGAAGAAGATTGATGCGTATCACGAAGACGAACCTAATAACACCTCATGGTTAGAGCCTTGGGCGGATATAAAAAATATTATCCGCGTCCGCGGATATTGTAAATATTTAACTACAATATATTACACCCTAGGTAATGAAACGGATGGATCTGTCAACATAATATAACATGCCTGACACCTGGCACCAGAACCCCTACAATCACCGGTTTAGGAGGGATTTTCTCTTGCGAGAACTAACGACGTATTGACCTTTGTTCCTTCCTTCCATTAATTGCGGGCAGGAGCCAGTTAGGCTTCGTTCAGAATTACAGCTTTATGGACTCAAGGTTCTTTATATAGTCCTCACCGTGTAAGGACGTACCCTAAGGGTGCAACCTTACCCCTTCTCCCCTGTAATATTAAGGTATTGATTTATAGTTACTTTTCTTGCTGTTGGATATTTTGCAGATCTTTTTCAGTGTCAGTAACCATACAGTTTAGGGACCCTACTTGCCGATACGACGTCTTACATTTACCGTTAATCTGGCACGTTGGCAACGTTCAATCACTGTTCTAGCGTGAATTGCGTGTTGCCACCGCATTGCCGTTAAAGTCTCTAGTGATACATTTGCGAGAATATTTAAGGCATATTTTCTTTTTGTGTGGGATTGTAAATATATTTGGCTAATACCAGGTAAGTAGAATTGTGGCATGTTCGGATAATGCATTTAATAACATAGTTTGTGTGAAATGATGAAAGTGCTCAAATACGCCAGTCTCATGTCTAGATCTACCGGTACATGAAATACGAAATTTTGGCAGTAGAACTTATAACATTATTATTTTCAAATCCGCAGGGAACTTGAAAGCTGACCTAATTTCCGTTTACGGAGCTTGGCACATTAGTATTCCTATATGTTTCCTGATAAGCTTGAAGATATAACTAGCTTGCAGGCTGAAAATATGACCAATAATCTCTCTCCTTACTGGTTACCGGTATTGAAGAGAGAAGGAAATGTTCGCGCAAAAGAAAGGTAAGTCATTGTATGTCTGGAACTTTCGAAAATCACACTGCAAAGACTTATTAAATAAATTGCATCGTTTAAGAATATGGTTATAGTACGCCTACTGTATATCAAAATAAAGACAGATAAATGTAACATTAATTTGAGTGAGAAAGTGTGTTTATTTCATTAATTCCTCATTGAACGTGGAAATCGACTTAATTATGAATATCTTGATTTATTTCATCTTAACTTTTATCATTTACTAGGGTAGGGAAACATTCATTATTGGTGTTTACATTAAGGTTAGTTTGTTATGGTTATGTCTGGTGATTTTAATATGTAACCAGGCAGATTGGCAGCAGTGATCAGCCATTACAGGAAAGAGAAAAGAAGAGCATCGGGCGATTACTATACATCACCATTCTTCGATACCACTGTCAAGGATTGCCTAACCGCAAGCAAAAAATAAGAGAATACCTGAGTGAAAATTAATAAACTTAATTATTTAGAAATGATCAGCAAATTTATTCGCACTGCCATTCAGTTTGTATCCGCCAACACCCTAACTTCGCGGATATCCGCATCCGTGCAGGGTTCTACTTATGGTCTCGAGAGTTACGAGCACCGATTTCATCATAAGATGACGGACAGCGTGCCATACACCGTTGTAACATCTGACATTGAATACAAAATTAGTAGACTCTTTTGATCTTCTCCCTTCTAGGACAAGAACACGAGTTCAACAAGGGAGGTCGGACAGGAAAGATGAAAGTATGAAGTCTAACACAATTAAGTTGAAACAGTAGCAGACTCTACTAGGGCACCGTGGTCGTTAACATACGCTCATCCCCCTGACATGACATAAGTAACATTTTTCTAAATATACGGGTCAAAAAGTACTTTTATCCCACTGATCTAGGCCTAATTGCTAAGAGATCATTTCTTGTATTTGTATTGGATGAATTCAAGAATACCAAGTGAGTTGGCCGTTCGGTTAGGGTTGTACAGCTGTGAGCTAGAATTTGGGAGATAGTGGGCTCGAACTCCATTGACGGCATCAATGAAGATGGTTTTACATGGTTTCTCATTTTTTTTTGCTAGTTGTTTTACGTCGCACCGACACAGATAGGTCTTATGGTGACGATGGGATAGGAAAGGGCTAGGAGTGGGAAGTAAACGGCCGTGGCCTTAATTAAGGTACAGCCCCAGCATTTGCCTGGTGTGAAAATGGGAAACCACGGAAAACCATTTTCAGGGCTGCCGACAGTGGGGTTCGAACCTACTGTCTCCCGAATACTGGATAATGGGCGCACTTAAGCGACTGCAGCTATCGAGCTCGGTGTTTCCCATTTTTATACCAGTGAAATGCTGGGCCTATACCTTAATTAAGGCCACAGCCGCTTCCTTCCCATTCCTAGAACTTTCCTATTCCATCGTCACCATCGTCGCCATAAGTGTCAGTGCGACGTAGAGCAAGAAGTAGTCAGCTACGTGGATTGATTCACTTTACGAAATAATCAGTGCCGATATGGATGTCTGGCCGAGTCAGTAAAGTCGCGCTCGATTTATCTGAAAGGACGGGTTTCGACTTCTTAGAAGGACGGAATTCGATCCGTCGGGTAGTCGAAGTGTTTAGTAAACGATATTTCGTCTTCTGGAGAGGCACATGACCCTGAGTTTCACTCCACTTACAACTCGACCAAACGCACTTGACATGAGTAGATTAACAAGAGAAATAAGGGGCAGTATACTCTAAACTGACAACATAGTAAACCTGTTGTAAACAGATGGACAGTATTTTTAACTAGCAACGTTTCAAGAACGCACTTGTTTCCTAGTGTATGAAAAAAACTTGTTTGCCCGTATATTTAGAAGAAATGTATGTCATGTCGGTGTGTTCCAAGTGCATGTTGAAATGAATTTTTAACACGACTTTGAAGAGATCTCTAGACTTCACACACTGTGCAGGAAATACTCATAACAGTAATGTTGGCGAGGGGAATATACTACTGCAACAAACAGTTGGTGGACTCTGGCTGTTGTGCGCTGTAAGTTACGGTTGCTAAACCTGTTGAAATAATTTAATTGGAGAGCAAATCATGTGAACGTGGTGGGGCATAATGGCGCGAGTCCAGTAACATAACGTGTTGACGACTGCGGGCGACGGGAGTCCCATTACACAACACCCTTGCTCGCCATCACATGGCCGTGTCACATCTAAATACTGAAACGAAACAGCACTTCAGTACTGAAGTAAGTTGTTGTTAATTTACAGTAAACCGCGCGAGTTGGCCCTGTGGTTAGGAGTGCGCAGCTGTGAACTTTGCATCCAGGAGATAGTGGGTTCGAACCTCACTGTCGGCAGTCCTGAAGATGGTTTTCCGTCGTTTCCCACTTTCACAACAGGCAAATGCTGGGGCTGTACCTTAATTAAGGCCACGGCCATTTATTTCCCTTTCCTAGGCCTTTCCTGTCCTATCGTCGCTATAAGACCTATCTGTGTCCGTGCGACGTAAAGCAAATAGCAAAAAGAAAAAAATACGGTAATGATTAATGCATTTCTTAAACAATTATTGCCGGGCTACGTGGGTCAGAGTCTGCTCCGTGGTCCAGCGAGAGCTCAAAACTGCCTCTTACCTGGAGTCCCTGGCTTCGATTCCCAGCCAGGTAAGAAAGTTTTACCTGGATCTGAGTGCTGGTTCGAGATCCACTCAAACTACATGAGAGTGGCGGTTGTGGTGGTAATTATTGTTTTAAGAGAAAGTACAATTGGGCAACCATTTCTGTTATACTAATCAGGTGGGAAAATGGAAGAGATCGAACACTTTGAAAAATGAAGATATCGACCAAAGAAAGACAACGGCCACGAAGGGCGTGGAAATGAAAGACTCCGTAAGATTCGCAGCCTAATAATGTCGCAGTAGAAAAGAATAAGAGTCGACCAAGGGAGGTCGGATAGGATAGATCAGAGGAGCTCACGCTGGGCATTCTGTCCCGCAGGCGCCCACCATTGGAAGCTGGCGGGCAGGAAGTTGATGAGTGTATGCTATTCAAACCTCAGTGATGATGTGGTTACGTCACAGGCTATGAAGGTGTCCGCCTCCGTAGTGTTATTAGCTGCTGTCCTCGGGGGCTCGGGTTCGATTTCCGGTACTGCCAGAAATTTTAGAATGGCAGGAGGGCTCGTATGTGGTTGAAATGGTACATGCAGCTCACCCCCAGTGGGGGTGTGCCTGAAAAGAGCTGCACCACCTCCGGGATTGAGGACACGAGTTTACTAAAACTAGGCTATGAAGGTCGGGCAAAGTTCTTTCAGTCACTATCGATCACTGCGACGATATCCGAGTTTGAAATGGAGGCAGAAACAAATAAAAGATAGAAATGCGCGCCATTTTCAATTTACGTTGTAAGAAATAAGTTATTTTTGCTCATTGCAATTTATGTATTTTGACCGGATACGATAAAAAGTTCGGCTTGCGACCTCAACTATTTTATAATGTACGTAATGAATTATAATTTTCACTATTACATTTTACGATGTGCTTTAGGAACATTTCTTTCTTTCTTTCTTAATCTGTTTACCCTCCAGGGTTGGTCTTTCCCTCGCACTCAACGAGGGATCCCAACTCTACCCCCTCGGGGGCAGTTTCCTGGAGCGTGAGACATTGGGTCAGGGGATACAATAGGGGAGGTTGACCAGTACCTCGCCCAGGCGGCCTCACCTGCTATGCTGAACAGGGGCCATGGTGGGGGATGGGAAGATTGAAAGGGATTGACAAAGAAGAGGGAAGGAAGCGGCCGTGGCCTTATGTTAGGTACCATCTCAGCATTTGCCTGGAGGAGAAGTGGGGAAACCACGGAAAACCACTTCCACGATGGCTGAAGTGGGAATCGAACCCACCTCTACTCAGTTGACCTCCCAAGGCTACGTGAAATCCGTTCCACCCCACGTACCACTTTTCAAATTTCGTGGCAGAGCCGGGAATCGTACCCGGGCCTCCGGGGGTGGCAGCTAATCACACTAACTACTACACCACTACACCACAGAGGTGGACAGTAACATTTCTAATAGGCCTAAAATACGGAGTTACGGAGAACAAGCTTGTGGTTATTTGGGTTTAAATTATCTGATAAACTCACCGACATTGCAATCATGCTTACCGTGAATAACAACAGTTAGGTTATTTATTTGAAAGCATACTGTACTGTGCCGGCCCCAAGGTGTAGGAGTAGCGTACCTGCCTCTTACCCGGAGGCCCCGCGTTCGATTCCCGGCCAGGTCAGGGATTTTTACCTGGACCTGAGGCCTGGTTCGAGGTTCACTCAGCCTACGTGATTAGAATTGAGGAGCTATCTGACGGTGAGATGGCGGCCCCGGTCTAGAAAGCCAAGAATAACGGCCGAGAGGATTCGTCGTGATGACCACACGACACCTCGTAATCTTCAGGCCTTCGGGCTGAGCAGCGGTCGCTTGGTAGGCCAAGGCCCTTCAAGGGCTGTAGTGCCATGGGGTTTGGTTTTGGTTTTCCATACTGTACATTACTGTAACATTATTGTTGTACTTTAATCTTGGATGTTAAATAACTATGTTCTCATTCGTGATGAAACTCCGTCGCCATTTAGCGGCTACCTTTCTCTGCAAAGTGTGTTCGCTCTCTCGCTTCATTGTGACGTAGGCTATGCTTACAACGTAAGCTGCCCGCTTTTACGTTAGGCCAGCCCGGCCGCTCAGGACTAGCCTCAACGGGCACCCAGCTGAGCACCTCTGAGAGAGATGAAAGCGAAGAGGCTGGCACTAGTAAGTGCAAGGTATACCAGGACTCAGCTAATGGCCCCGTGGTCGCCAACTCACACTCCCAAGTTAAGAGCCACTCGGGCAACTACGTGAGAACAATTTGCGGAGCTATCCAACGGTAAGAGGGTGGCCCCGGTGTAGAAACTCAAGAACGGCTGTGATGATTCGTTACGCTGGCCACGCGACACTTCGTAGGCCACGGCCCTTCAGAGCTGTACCTTCATAGGTCTGATTTCTTTTGTGACTCAGAACTGAGTTTCTGAGTCAAAGTGGCGGGCTCCATCATGGCTCAGTCCAGTTGTATTTGAAAATCTAAGCAAGCAAGCTTGTAGTTTTGCGATTCATAGATTCACGACCTCTAATATTGTGCGGTATCCGAATAACCGGGTATGAATTTTCGTTTCAAAAGTCTGTCATCTATTGCTTTTGGTGGACGTTATAAGCTCAGTAGCTTAGCTGCTGGCTTCACACCAGGAAGGCTTAGGTTCGAATCCCGGTTAATGCTTGGTCAGGATTGTCATCTCAAGAATCACGTGCCATCAGGAAGGGTATCCGTTCTTGAAACCCCGGCCAAAAACAAAATGAGTCTGTGTGGCTCCAGCGACCCCAGATATAACTGGGATAAGCTAAATCAAGTTTTATCATTTATCTGTTCGTTCATGTATTGGGTCTCAAGGTAAAAATCAGCGTGTCTCAAAAAAGGTGTAGGCCAATACCAGGCTTCCTTCAATAATTTCGAAATTGTAAAATCTAAACTGAAAGTAGGATGGTCCAAAGAGTTTACACAAGTAGCTTGCAAGGTCTGGTGACGTAATGGTGAGCAGCACGCGCATCCATCATTTTATGGTAAAATCGGAGCTCGGAGCATAAGGTAAACTTTTTGGTGAAGTCGGAGCTCGTAGCATGTGCAAAAATCTGTATAACATGCGACCGCAACGTGATGGTACGTATAGTGATATGTCGTTCCTCCTGTCTACGCGAGATATCTGTCGATATATTTATACTAATAATACACTGACTGACAGAGCAAATGCAACACCAAGAAGGAGTGGTCAGAACTTTATGCCAATTGCAGGGTAGGCTGACGTCACTGAGGTATGCTCATGATGTGAAATGCGCCGCTGTGCTGCGCACGTAGAGAACGATAAATGGGACACGGCGTTGGAGAATGGCCCACTTCGTACCGTGATTTCTCAGCCGACAGTCATTGTAGAAAGTGTTGCCGTGTGCCACAGGACACGTGTATAGCTAAGAATGCCAGGCCGCCGTCAACGGAGGCATTTCCAGCAGACAGACGACTTTACGAGGGGTATGGTGATCGGGCTGAGAAGGGCAGGTTGGTCGCTTCGTCAAATCGCAGCCGATACCCATAGGGATGTGTCCACGGTGCAGCACCTGTGGTGAAGATGGTTGGCGCAGGGACATGTGGCACGTGCGAGGGGTCCAGGCGCAGCCCGAGTGACGTCAGCACGCGAGGATCGGCGCATCCGCCGCCAAGCGGTGGCAGCCCCGCACGCCACGTCAACCGCCATTCTTCAGCATGTGCAAGACACCCTGGCTGTTCCAATATCGACCAGAACAATTTCCCGTCGTTTGGTTGAAGGAGGCCTGCACTCCCGGCGTCCGCTCAGAAGACTACCATTGACTCCACAGCATAGACGTGCATGCCTGGCATGGTGTCGGGCTAGAGCGACTTGGATGAGGGAATGGCGGAACGTCGTGTTCTCCGATGAGTCACGCTTCTGTTCTGTCAGTGATAGTCACCGCAGACGAGTGTGGCGTCGGCGTGGAGAAAGGTCAAATCCGGCAGTAACTGTGGAGCGCCCTACCGCTAGACAACGCGGCATCGTGGTTTGGGGCGCTATTGCGTATGATTCCACGTCACCTCTAGTGCGTATTCAAGGCACGTTAAATGCCCACCGCTACGTGCAGCATGTGCTGCGGCCGGTGGCACTCCCGTACCTTCAGGGGCTGCCCGATGCTCTGTTTCAGCAGGATAATGCCCGCCCACACACTGCTCGCATCTCCCGACAGGCTCTACGAGGTGTACAGATGCTTCCGTGGCCAGCGTACTCTCCGGATCTCTCACCAATCGAACACGTGTGGGATCTCATTGGACGCCGTTTGCAAACTCTGCCCCAGCCTCGTACGGACGACCAACTGTGGCAAATGGTTGACAGAGAATGGAGAACCATCCCTCAGGACACCATCCGCACTCTTATTGACTCTGTGCCTCGACGTGTTTCTGCGTGCATCGCCGCTCGCGGTGGTCCTACATCCTACTGAGTCGATGCCGTGCGCATTGTGTAACCTGCATATCGGTTTGAAATAAACATCAATTATTCGTCCGTGCCGTCTCTGTTTTTTTTCCCAAGTTTCATCCCTTTCGAACCACTCCTTCTTGGTGTTGCATTTGCTCTGTCAGTCAGTGTATTTGTAAGAAAGCCTCATCGGGAACGTAAACACATTGTGAAACTGTAATTTCTCAATATCTTAATTTAAATAAAATTGAAGCCTATCACAAACGGGAAGAGGAAGAAATAATAACTCAAAGGAATCGAACAAGCCCAAAATATTTGATACTGAGTCTGCATGAGGCCGCATGCAATGTAAGCCGACGCGTTGCCACTTTTCCTGTCTAAGCATATGTAGGAAGAAACTCAAGAAGGCACTAAGGAAGATGTAATCGAAATGATGAAGATAGGAACTACTGTGATCGGACAATATTCTCAAAAGGAGAGCACAAGTTAAACAAAAAATCGTATGTGTCAAGTTCTGCGCTCTTTCTTCTTTCCAACACCACAATAGATGACACCCATGCGACGTATTCTATACTCAAACATTTTCAGCCATGACTATGACTCTGCCCCTGTCCATTTTATTTACAATTTTTAGCAACTATTGCTGGTCTAAACCCTCCATTGACAACGTTTGCATTCTTGTATTAAAAGCCGTGGTGATTACAACGGAACCACCACGTCAGACGTCTTCTCGCGCGAACATGTGACCTGGGAACTTCAATTAAATAAATATTTTACCAACACAATTGCTTTGCCTAAATTGCATTCTTCTAAAGTAATGTATTTTTGGTGCTGGGATTTTACTTTCCGCCAGTGTATATAACAGTGTAAAATATTTGATGATATATATTCTTATTATTCTTCTACCACTTTTCCCACACTTGTGGCGTCGCGGGTTCGAACTGCTTCACACATATTTGGATTTGGCCCTGTTTTACGGCCGGATGCTCTTCATGGCGCCAGTCCTATATGGAGGGATGTAACCACTATTGCGTGTTCCTTCGGTGGTTGGTAGTTTAGAATGTTGCCTGAATACGAAGAAGAGAGTGTTGTGGCAAACACAAACACCCAGTTCCCGGGCTAGAAGAATTTATCAGACGTGATTAAAATCTCCGACCCAGTCTGGAATCGAACCCGGTACACTCTGAACCGAAGGCCCCAACGCTGACCATTCAGCCGAGGAGTCGGAATATTTGATCATATATATACGGTATATATTATCGAACCTCTGCGAACCAGAAATATGATAATGTAATATAGACATAGCAATAACTCTTGAGCGCCGTAACTACGAAACTCTCCCATAAAAACTTTTGACGCTCGACACTGGTAATTTTTGACCGATTCGGAATTCTGACAAGCCGCTGTATCCTATCAAATGCGTTTTCGATCATATAAAAGCCATATGTCGGGACATTTCAAGTACGAAATTTTCCATACTTCTTCCCATCACAAATTTATCGAAGTCCCTGTGACTTTCAGCTTATCCCTAAAATGAAGGAACCATTGCGTGGGATTCGCTTCCGAACTGGTAACACATTGTACGCAATGACAGCAGCTACATCGAAGGACTCTAACATCTAGAACCGTGTATGTATGCGATGTATCTAAAAAATAAATAGTTGCCACTACTAAAATAACAGGCTATTTATTAATGTATAACATTTATTACTAATATGCTTCGTAGTACAGAAAAACTGTTAAGGTGAGTCGTGAATGTGGAACAGAGTACTGAAATCGAATTTTCCTCCTTTGTTTTTACGTCACTTAGACTATAATTTTTACCTTCTGCTTTATAAAACGGCAGATAAGTCTCTATTGAACTTTCTGTCGCTGAGTTTTACTAGAATTTGTCAGGTTAACACAGAAATATTATACGTGGAACATCGTCTGCGCCCCATAAAATAAACCCGCGATTCAACACACCATTACGTATTCAAATTCCAAGACGACTTCTGCCCAAACAGGTGGCCTACAGGTACTGGAGTGCCACGTGATCAACGAGACAACATCTTCTGCTCCATTGCTTGGCTTTCTGGATCAGATCCACTGCTCCTCGTACTAGGTAGCTCATCTGTTGGTCTCATGCGACTGAGTGAACCATATTCCAGCCCTCAGTACATAATTAAAATCCATGGCCTGTTTGAGAATCCAACCCAGAGCCTTCGCGTAAGAAGCAAACACGGAGCCCCTATAACACAGGGTTGGCTTACGTGAAAGCTGACTAGATAATTTTCAGTCCTTCTGATATTCGTCTATTTCAGTTTTCTTTGAGCCTGCGATATTGGGATTTGGAGGCAATATTCTGCCGCTGGACCACTGAGTGTTAGATCTCAGTATTATTACAATTTATTCCAAAGTACTTTCCCGTCGAAACATTAAACTCTATTTGGGCGGTGGTGGTAGAATACATCCACGGTGCCCCCTACATGTCGTTGAGGTGACCAAAGAGGGAAATCCAGGGCTCACAACTTGGTTGGGTGGATTGACGGCTACTGGTCCTTAGCTGAGACTGCGTTTGCTTCCACTTACTTAATCCACTCTCTTCACTTTCATCCTTCCTGTCCGACCTTCCTCGGCCAACCCATGTTTTTTTTCGACGTTATTAGTTTTGCGAGGCCTAGAGCAGACGTCATCACGTAGTTGCTCTAGGGAGCCGGTGTTACTTGCTCCACTCGGGACGGGTGTTTGTCACGTGACAAGAGAGCTGCAGTCAGGCGGGTTACATACCGTGGCCGTACTGTACTAGCGCCACTGGCCTTCAGTACATACAGTACTACGTCATGCACTTCCCCTACTTGCTCGCTAAGCTGTTCTCGTTCCTCGAGAGTGGGGAGCAAACTGGCTCCGAAGGCATTTCGCTCTCGATTGAAGATGCCTAGCCTAGAGTGTATTCTATTTTCCACGCATGCTGTAGCTCTCCGCTCTGTTTAGCTGATACTTCCATTCTTGGAAGTGTTAGGCCCTTTCATGTTTTCCTTTCCTGTTGTAATTGTAATCAACACCATCAAGCATTTCAGACTGAAGAAACTAAAACATTAACCTCATTTATATCTGGGTGGAAATAACCCCGATGTTCAAGAGCTGTCTCCAAGAAGCTACAGAATTATTGCAGAGAATTCCCAACAAGAATATTAACAAGAGATCGCAATTCGCATGCATTTACTTTTAATGCCCTTCGATACAAGGCTGGAACTAACAAGCGACTTGTTCTTATTAGTTTGATTTTGCATCCGGCGGCGGAGTACTTGACATCGGCTTGGAGAGGAAAACATGCCTGAACTGAAACAAATTGGATTTAGATGTGATTATTTTTATTAATTCCAGATATAAGTTACTAGAAGTATTTCTTCACAACAAACTACGGTGAACATTTGCAACGTTCTTCCTTTCTTACTCCGTTTACCCTCCAGGGTTGGTTTTTCCCTCGGACTCAGCGAGGGATCACACCTCAACCGCCTCAAGGGCAGTGTTCTGGAACGTGAGAATTTGGGTCGGGGTATACAATTGGGAGGAAGACCAGTACCTCGCCCATGTAGCCTCACCTGCTGTACTGAACAGAGGCCTTGTGGAGGGATGAGAAGGGATAGACAAGGAAGGGAGAAGGAAGCGGCCGTGGCCTTAAGTTAGGTACCGTACCGGCATTTGCCTGGAGGAGATAGGGGAACCACGGAAAACTACTTCGTGGATGGCTGAAGTGGGAATCGAACACCCTCTCTACTCAGTTGATCTCCCGAGGCTGAGTGGACCATACTCGAGCCCTAGTACCACTTTTCAAATTTTGTAGCAGAGCCGGGAATCAAACCATGGCCTCCAGGGGGTGGCAGCTAATTATACTAACCACTACACCATTGAGGCAGACTTGCAATGTTTTACTAGCTTTTAATCCCCTGATCCTCATTCTCATGGTATGTATGCCCATATGTTCTTGTTGCCATACTACTGCCATCAGGTTGTCACCTGATTGTATCGTTTTGGTTATTGTTAATGAATTCCTGACGTTAAAAAAAAGAGGCCGAGAAAAGCCAAGTATGTAAAATAGGCAGTTCATATTAAAAAATCAAGATCGGTAATTATAAACTTTTCCAAAAACCTTTCGCATATTCTGCTTTTGTGCACTTCCTACTGTGTTATGTGTATCTAGCAGCACGATTTGTTCTTGGTGATTTTAGACAAAAGAGTAGCGTTAAGAAAATGTTGCAAACTTTGGGATGGGAAGACTTGGAAGTAAGGAGACGAGCTGCTCGATTAAGTGGAATGTTTCAAGCTGGCAGTGGAGAGATGCCTTTGAATGACATTAGAAGACGAATAAGCTTCAGTGGAGAGTTTAAGCGTAGAAAAATCATAAAATAGAGATAAAATTGGAATACAAGAGAACAAACAGGAGCAAATATTCGTTTATAGGAAGAAAATTAGGGATTGGAATAATTTATCAAGCGAGATTTTTGACAAATTTACAACTTCTTTGAAATTATTTAAGAACAGGTGTTAGGGAATGTGCCACCTGGGCAATAAGCCTAAATGCAGATCAATGGTGATTAATTGATTCATTGATTGATTGATTATACTTAAAGAGTGTAACCCAATAACCTGCCAAGTGACAAAATGTTATTTTAAGGAGTTATATTAAAAAGAATCTATCCCAGGAGTTTTCTTTTCAAATTTTAATATGTACTTAGTGAACACTAAATACAAGGACAATTGCAGCTAGACTGTAGTGTTGAATTAATGATATTGCATGACACATAAGTAGTACAAATTTTTAGTCAGAAATACTAAACATAGCTAAGTGTCTATACACTTTTACTCAAAAATCAGTTAAGTGCCAAAGGTAGTTTCAGTCGTAGTACCAGTAGGCTATTTGAAACAAACTCAGAAACAAATCAGTCCACATAAGTATGACACAAATTCTCATAGAATGGTCTGTGCTTATCATCCAAATATGGTATCATTGATAACAAGTCTTCTTTTCTCCTTTGCTAAGTATTCTTTACCTTCAGTTCCGTTGAATATTACATTTCTGATGTCAGAAATCTTCACTCCCTTTTTTAGAATATTAACATTTTTCAAAGTTTCCAATTCGCTAAAGGTATATACTTCACACCTATGAATCCGGGAATACATGCTGAGAAGCGTATAACATCGTTACCTTTGAGATTTGTAAATGTTTCGTTGTTACCAAGAAATGAGCAGCGGACTGAATATTGAAGAACATATGAAGGGCGTACTATATTGTTATAAACTTTACTTTCTGTACGTCCGGGTATGGTTCACGTTTCACTCTTGAAGATGGTGTCTTGTTCCACCGTTTGGTAGCAGCACACGCACAGGAGCCAACGAATGCACTCGTCATAGCCATTTTATAACAACACTGTCAGCGTAGGAGCAGACAACATGGAAAATGACCGTCAGGGACAGCGCTATACGACTTGGTTCCTATGGAAAGGAGGCGTGACCACTCCAGAAATCCAACTAATGGCAATGTTCGACATTTCTTTGGCAGTGGACAGCCCCTATGCTTCCAATGCATCGATTGTTGTTTCGTTTGTGGCACATGTATCATCACCAGTCGCAAGCCTAATCATGAAGTCGGCTGGATCTTGACCATGGCGTTGCAAAAGTTCTCTGCACACGTCGACACGATTCTGGTTTTCGTCTGCAGGCAATAGTTTAGACACCCACGTGAATGACACCTTCCCCAGCTGTACGTGGCCGTACACGATCCGCTGCAGAGTGTTTCGGCTGATTCCCGTGGGTGCCTCTATTTCTGTAAATCTGATGCATTTGTTTCCTTGGATGGCCTGTTCAACCCGGGCAATGTTGGCTGTTGTCGACACTGCCACTTTCCTTCCAGAACTGGTTCCCTTGTCCACCGAAGTGCACCCTTTTCCAACCTTCCACCCAGTTTAAACTGTTTTCCGTGACGGCGCATGTTCTTCACAGACTGCCACCAAGCGCTGATGAATTTCTGGAGTGGTCACGCCTTCTTTCCATAGGAACCAAGTCGAATAGCGCTGTCCCTGCCGGTTGCTTTCCATGTTGTCTGCTCCCTCGCTGACAGTGTTGTTACGAAATGGCTATGGCGAGTGCATTCGTTGGCCGCTGTGCGTGTGCTGCTACGAAACGGTGGAACAAGACACTAGTTAACGTCATCACCTTCAAAAGTGAAATACGAACCATACCCGGACGTACAAAAAAAAAATAATAATTAAACGATATAGTACACCACTCGTATTTTGTTCAGTTAAGTCAACGACTTCAAACATTTTAGCATATGTAGCAGATCTTACGATAACATGTAGGTCTTCAGGTACCATGCACAGCCTCTTCCTCTTCTCAGTCAAGGCGAAGTCTCTATCGTACGGCAAGTAGCTGTGGCTGGATACTAAGAACTTTTGCTCGATGATGTTAAAGACTCCAAGTGACACAAGATGAACGTAATGGAAAATCATCATCCTGTTTTTATTCTGTGCCGTGCAATTGTCACTCCATAATATCAAGTGTCTTTTAAAGTCAATATTTTTTAGTACGTGAAGGAGACAGGACACTGTCTCATTGCCTCTTCGGCCTGCAGTAAGTTCATGCCACATGCACATATAGGCTTTGTTGAAATCGCACACATGGACACAAAACTTATAGCACGATAACTGTCTCTTATCAGAGTGTACAAATGTCGGAACAAATAAAACCTGCTTCAGGTCTTTTTTTTATTTTTTCTAGTTGTGTTACGTCGCACCGACACAGACAGGTCTTACGGCGACGATGGGACAGGAAAGGGCTACGAGTGGGAAGGAAGGGGCCGTGGCCTTAATTAAGGTACAGCCCCAGCATTCGCCTAGTGTGAAAATGGGAAACCACGGAAAACCATTTTCAGGGCTGCCAACAGTGGGGTTCGAACCTATTATCTCCCGAATACTGGATACTGGCCGCACTTAAGCGACTGCAGCTATCGAGCTCGGTGCTTCAGGTCTATGCACACTGCACTTGTGTTGCTGACAGGCATCTGCGAGTTTGCGAATTCATTTTTAAGAAGTCTCATAACCTATTCAATTTTCCTGTGGTGTTGTTCAAGTTTCGTTTTTGCTCTTTTTGATTCTGGAGTAGATATGCAACATTTTATTTCACACGTTCGACAAGTGTCGGAACGTGGTAGTCTGAATGAAAGGTTGTGAAACTCTTTCTTAAAAATGTTGGCATAATCTCTATATGAAACATTGATAAAAGTATTAGCCGATTTGAGAGATTGGTACAGTCTGTGGCTGTTGAGATCTGGGCTAAGGTATTCCTCTGTAGATTTAGCACCTGATCAGTGACTCTCTGTTCTCGGTATGGTATTCATGTGTTGTTTAGTGTTTTCTATAACTTCAACGTAAGATTTTTTTTGGCTTAGCGAACTTTCATGTTTGTGGGTTACTGTAGTCACGCCCTCGTTCGTGAACCATGGGCAACGGCTGAGTGGCTTAGTAAGTGGTCCTGAGAGTCGGGATACCAGTTGCTATGGAATGGGAGTGGGCATCTCGGACATATTCTGAGTCGTGGTCCTCCTTGTGCTCAGGCGGCTAGGACTATACAATTCACCGGTGGTCCATAACCCGTTAGAGGAGAGATCCTCACTTGGACTATGTGCAAGGAGGGCAGCATCCTGCTTCATGAATTTACCGAGCTCAGAACACTTTAAACAAACCTCGGACCTATGGGAGTAATGGAGTCCCACTCCCATTTGACAGGCGAGGGACTCCTTGGAAACAACTTGGCGAACGAAATGGAATTCGATGGGGAGCTATCAATATTAATGGGGCTTATGGAAGAAAGAAGTTAGAACTGGCTGCGTCAGCAAAGAGGATGCATCTGGATGTGCTAGGAGTAAGTAATATTCGGGTAAGGGGAGGTAATGAGGAAGAGATGGGAGATTATAAAGTGTACTTGACGGGTGTTAGAAAGGGAAGGGCAGAGTCTGGGGTGGGGCTCTTTATCAGGAATACCATTGCACGCAACATAGTTTCTGTTAGGCACGTAAATGAGCGAATGATGTGGGTAGATTTGTCAGTGGGAGGAATTAGGACAAGAATTGTGTCCGTGTATTCACCATGTGAGGGTGCAGGTGAGGATGAAGTTGACAAGTTTTATGAAGCATTGAGTGACATCGTGGTCAGGGTCAACAGCAAGGATAGAATAGTGCTCATGGGCGATTTTAATGCGAGAGTTGGGAATAGAACTGAAGGATACGAAAGGGTGATTGGTAAATGTGGGGAAGATATGGAAGCTAATGGGAATGGGAAGCGTTTGCTGGACTTCTGTGCTAGTATGGGTTTAGCTGTTACGAATACATTCTTCAAGCATAAGGCTATTCACCGCTACACATGGGAGGCTAGGGGTACCAGATCAATAATAGACTACATCATAACCAACTTCGAATTCAGGAAATCTTTTAGGAATGTACGAGTTTTCCAGGGATTTTTCGATGATACAGACCACTACAAGATCTGTAGTGAACTAAGTATCTCTAGGCCTAGGGTAGAGAAAGTGAAATCTGTCTGCAAACGAGTAAGGGTAGAAAATCTCCAGGACGAGGAAATTAGACAGAAGTACATGGATATGATTAGTGAGAAGTTTCGAACAGTAGACAGTAAGCAGGTTCAGGATATAGAAAGTGAATGGGTGGCATACAGGGATGCTGTAGTAGAAACAGCAAGGGAATGCCTAGGAACAACTGTGTGTAAAGATGGGAAAAGGCGAACATCTTGGTGGAATGATGAAGTGAGAGCAGCCTGTAAACGTAAAAAGAAGGCTTATCAGAAATGGCTCCAAACAAGGGCCGAGGCAGACAGGGATTTGTACGTAGATGAAAGAAACAGAGCGAAACAAATAGTTGTTGAATCCAAAAAGAAGTCATGGGAAGATTTTGGTAATAACCTGGAAAGGCTAGGTCAAGCAGCAGGAAAACCTTTCTGGACAGTAATAAAGAATCTTAGGAAGGGAGGGAAAAAGGAAATGAACAGTGTTTTGAGTAATTCAGGTGAACTCATAATAGATCCCAGGGAATCACTGGAGAGGTGGAGAGAATATTTTGAACGTCTTCTCAATGTAAAAGGAAATCATCATGGTGGTGTTGCAAGCAGCCAAGCTCATGGGGAGGAGGAAAATGATGTTGGTGAAATTATGCTTGAGGAAGTAGAAAGGATAGTAAATAAACTCCATTGTCATAAGGCAGCAGGAATAGATGAAATTAGACCTGAAATGGTGAAGTATAGTGGGAAGGCAGGGATGAAATGGCTTCATAGAGTAGTAAAATTAGCGCGGAGTGTTGGTAAGGTACCTTCAGATTGGACAAAAGCAGTAATTGCACCTATCTATAAGCAAGGGAACAGGAAGGATTGCAACAACTATCGAGGTATCTCATTGATTAGTTTTTTTGCTAGGGGCTTTACGTCGCACCGACACAGATAGGTCTTATGGCGACGATGGGATAGGAAAGGCCTAGGAGTTGGAAGGAAGCGGCCGTGGCCTTAATTAAGGTACAGCCCCAGCATTTGCCTGGCGTGAAAATGGGAAACCACGGAAAACCATCTTCAGGGCTGCCGATAGTGGGATTCGAACCTACTATCTCCCGGATGCATGCTCACAGCCGCGCGCCTCTACACGCACGGCCAACTCGCCCGGTCATTGATTAGTATACCAGGCAAAGTATTCACTGGCATCTTAGAATGGAGGGTGCGATCAGTCGTTGAGAGGAAGTTGGATGAAAACCAGTGTGGTTTCAGACCACAGAGAGGCTGTCAGGATCAGATTTTCAGTATGCGCCAGGTAATTGAAAAATGCTACAAGAGGAATAGGCAGTTGTGTTTATGTTTCGTAGATCTGGAGAAAGCATATGGCAGGGTACCGAGGGAAAAGATGTTCGCCATTCTGGGGGACTATGGAATTAAAGGTAGATTATTAAAATCAATCAAAGGCATTTATGTTGACAATTGGGCTTCAGTGAGAATTGATGGTAGAATGAGTTCTTGGTTCAGAGTACTTACAGGGGTTAGACAAGGCTGCAATCTTTCACCTTTGCTGTTCGTAGTTTACATGGATCATCTGCTGAAAGGTATAAAATGGCAGGGAGGGATTCAGTTAGGTGGAAATGTAGTAAGCAGTTTGGCCTATGCTGACGACTTGGTCTTAATGGCAGACTGTGCCGAAAGCCTGCAGTCTAATATCTTGGAACTTGAAAATAGGTGCAATGAGTATGGTATGAAAATTAGCCTCTCGAAGACTAAATTGATGTCAGTATTGAAGAAATTCAACAAAATTGAATATCAGATTGGTGATACAAAGCTAGAACAGGTCGATAATTTCAAGCATTTAGGTTGTGTGTTCTCCCAGGATGGTAATATAGTAAGTGAGATTGAATCAAGGTGTAGTAAAGCTAATGCAATGAGCTCGCAGTTGCGATCAACAGTATTCTGTAAGAAGGAAGTCAGCTCCCAGACGAAACTATCTTTACATCGGTCTGTTTTCAGACCAACTTTGATTTACGGGAGCGAAAGCTGGGTGGACTCAGGATATCTTATTCATAAGTTAGAAGTAACAGGCATGAAAGTAGCAAGAATGATTGCTGGTACAAACAGGTGGGAACAATGGCAGGATGGTACTCGGAATGAGGAGATAAAGGCTAATTAAGAATGAACTCGATGGATGAAGCTGTACGCATAAACCGGCTTCGGTGGTGGGGTCATGTGAGGCGAATTGAGGAGGATAGGTTACCTAGGAGAATAATGGACTCTGTTATGGAGGGTAAGAGAAGTAGAGGGAGACCAAGACGACGGTTGTTAGACTCGGTTTCTAACGATTTAAAGATAAGAGGTATAGAACTAAATGAGGCCACAACACTAGTTGCAAACCGAGGATTGTGGCGACGTTTAGTAAATTCTCAGAGGCTTGCAGACTGAACGCTGAAAGGCATAACAGTCTATAATGATAATGTATGTATGTATGTATGTATGTATGTATGTATGTATGTATGTATGTATGTATGTATGTAATGTAGCGAACTTCCTCTCTTTTTTTTTTTCAAATACTAGTTCCCCATCCGTTTTCCTCGAGGGTACAGTTTGAAAAGTGATCCTAGATACTGCAAAAATATCAAGAAACTTCTTCCGGCATACCTGGACACTATTTTCTTCTCCGTCTGGTACACAGGACGTAACTGTAGACTGTCGTCGACTGTTTTTTGGCGTCGTATACGCACCATGTCTTCGCCGCTGCACTGGTAAAATTTCCATTAACCCCTGGATGGTATAATCACATGTATAAAATACAGTATATAAATTTTCTTTATGTTGAGGTGACAAAGTACGGCATTTGAATCGACATTTTTATGCCACCTATAAGGAGAGAACAACAGAGGTTATACAAACATTTAAATGTATAAAATAATATGAACATAATAACTGTTTCACAGGATGAAATTAAAGGCAATATTATGCAAGAAAAATAAACGAGTTCATATTCTAGGTTATGTATCTTGCCTGTGGAACTGGTGGTTTTTTTCTGGTTTCTGCTCATTCTTATATGTTTTGTATTGTTTCCCACTAATTCTCAGCTTATTCTGCACATCTAACTTATATCCAGTACCTTTCTTTCTTCATTTCTCCCTGATTTTAACATTATTTGCATGCAAATCTCCTGAACTGTTTCCCTCCACTTTTGAAATCAGCCATTGGTACTTAGCTGACTTCTGGCTAAACAAGTGAGCAACATAGCAAAGCTTCCATCTTGTGATGAATGTGTGAACTAAACTAACCACTGTGGCACATAGCCATGGTGGACAATTAATCTCTTCAGTTTACTCAATGCATTGTTATTATTATTATTATTATTATTATTATTATTATTATTATTATTATTATTATTATTATTATATGTGTATGATAAGTACTCAGCCCGAAGGCTGATTTGATCCTCCACAGCTCCAGCAAAAGCTATCATAGACAGCCTAGGTGACAGTGAAGATGCATACTAGGGAAATGAGGAGTGAGGTAGTTTCCCGTTGCTTTCCTCACCGAGCCAGAAGTTGCTATTGTATATCAGTCTGCCAAACCCAATGCAATACATGCACCAACCGACCCTATGAGCGATATTTTCATACCATTCATAGCAGCGACTGACTGCATAAGGAATGGTATTACTGTCATCGCTCATACTTCGGTCACTTTCTTATTGTCAAAGCCGAGGATGAGACTGATACCGGTCATGTAAGTAACAAATTCCTCTAGCCCATACCAGGAAACATAGCGCACTGTAAACACTACATCTTCCCAGCAAGGGCTCATTATTATTATTATTATTATTATTATTATTATTATTATTATTATTATTATTATTATTATTATTATTATTATTATTATTATCCCAGAATACACCGGCCGCAGCAATCGCTATATGCCATGTGTCTCAAGAACTGATTGACCAATCTGGCTCGATGGACACGAGCATTATCATCCGCTAGTGTAAATCCCTCCCCCTCAAGTGTAGCAAATCCTGTAATTATAGGTTGGAGGATGTTGTCTCTGTATACCTGACCGACCGTGTTAGACAGGAATCAGAACCGTACGTCGATCAAACATGATCCCGGCCACGGAGCAATTGGCTGTGTGGTTTGGGGCAGGTGCCCATCAGCTTGTATTAAGGAGGCGGTGAGTACGTACCTCACTGTCGACAGCCCTGAAGGTAGTTTTCCAGAGTTTCCCATTTTCACCTCACTCGAATACTGGGACTGTACCTTAATTAAGGCCACGGACGATACCTTCCCAGTACTAGCTCTTTTCCATCATTGCGTCGCCGAAAACCTTCGATGTGTTAGTGCGACGTTAAACCGGTAGATAGTAGTAATGAGAAATTAAAACTGCATTACCATCGAGCTAATAGTAAAATTAAAATGCAATTTTAAAATTTAAAACTGGCATAATTTTGAGTTGTTTTCAAATTGATATTGGCTAGAACTTGACGTAGGAAAAAAAATATTTTGATGCAAAGTTAGAAAAATAAAGAAAATATACAAAATTAACGAAAGTCATATTCGTGTATCAGTGACACGAATAAAGAAATACATAGAATTTAGCTGAATACTTTGTCTTGTAAATCGTGTTCTGTCATGATTACATTCTATTTAGTGAAACATTTTCAGCATCTGCAGTATTGGTAGGGATTCAGTTAGGCTACATTCAGTAGCTACTTGCGCCAACTTTGGGAGTTTAGATAGATAGATAAGGAATGGGTGAGCCCTGCCTTCGCAGAGCTCCACACGTAGGTCTATGAAGACCCTTTGTGTCCCTTAAACGGGTTTGCCTAGTCCAGCCCTAGTGCTCCTATAAAGGATACCAGTGTTCGGAAGTTGGCATTCCTGATGTCTTCCAGGCTCAGGAAATGTGAGCCAAGGTATCGGTGTCTAGTGCTTGCACGAGCCTCGCACTGACATAACACATGCGCGGAGGTCTCCTCCTCCCTACCGCATCTTCTACACATCGGATCCTGACTGATTTTCATGATGTGTAGGTGTCTCTGTAAGGTATTGTGGCCTGTCAACAGTCCAACTACCATTCGTATTCAAATTTATTAGGACCTTTTGATAACTTTGGCTAGGCCCTTTGATAAGTTCACGTGCCTGCCTTGCTATGGTTAACCTCTTCCAAATGTCGAAGTGAGACTGGTTTGTCCACTGGGATATTACCAGTTTCACGCTTCGGAGTGACACTCCCAGGAAGGGCTCTGGTCCTATGAAAGAACCTTTTGAGCCTTGTTTCGCTAGTTTATCAGCTTCTTCATTTTCACTGATGCCTGTGTGTCCAGGGACCCATAATAGGGTAACTGAGCTAAGTTCACACAGCTTATCTAACATCCTTTGGCATTCCCATACCATTTTTGATGTTGTTTTAACTGCACATAGTGCTTTTAACGCTGCCTGGCTATCGCTGCAGATAGTGATGCATCTTCTGTGTCCAGACATGCTCCATATACATACAGCTCAGGCTAGTATTGCGTGTACTTCGGTCTGGAAAACAGTAGCGTATTTACCCATAGGAAGGGAGTTTGGGAGTTTGTTTTTGCTATGGGCTTTACGTCGCACCGACACAGATAGGTCTTATGGCGACGATGGGATAGGAAAGGCCTAGGAGTTGGAAGGAAGCGGCCGTGGCCTTAATTAAGGTACAGCCCCAGCATTTGCCTGGTGTGAAAATGGGAAACCACGGAAAACCATAGTTTGGGAGTTTGATTTAATAGTCAATACTATGGGTACTTGCGAATAGTACTGGGCGGCACCAAATTCTCGATTCAAATTTGCAGAAGAAGAATGAAAAAAATTAATATTCACGTTTTATTTCAAAAGAATCATCGTTACTAGGGAATGCACTCATGCTTCGCTACGGCATTCTACCTTGTATACGGATTTCTACGTAAATTACAGTACACGCAGTGATTAAGATTATACTAAATTGTATGTATCTTAGTGCAATCCGAGAAACAAACCGGGGAGTACCCCATGCGTTGTTTCCTATGTAAGGTGCATGCTGGGTAGCTTTGATGATAATCGGAGACCACATTTCTTACTGCCATTCACAACCGGGCTCGGGAGTTTGTACTATAACGGCAGGCTCACTTGCCAACTGCCATTCGTAATAGAGATGGGGAGTTTTCATCACAACGACAGGACACCTTCCTTAATATGAGTCGTTATCGAGTTAGAAATATGATCATAATCGAGCAATGCAGCTCTGCCTAACGTATGAAGAATCGAGATACGACAAGAGGTCAGTAAGTCATACATTTGAGCAGCTTGCAATTTTTCCTCAAAGGAAAGTGTGCCCAGGTTTCGAGATTAGCACCCACGTACACACGGAGAAATTGAAGAGGGAAATAATATAGTTAAGGAAGTTTTCATTAATTGAAAATACAGTAGGATAATACATGAGGACAGCCGGTTAGGACAAATATGTAAATACCACGTGGATGTATTGGAAAATGAAAAGTCCCTCACTAAATGGTACTGACATAAGCTACGGATTTAAGATAGTGGTAACAGAGGAGAAATATAGGGGCAAGGATTCTTAGGTAAGCAGATAAGAAGGACTTATGGTGATATTACTTAAACCTTAAAGAGGCCAGACAGAGGCAAGGAAATAAAGCAGAAAACAGACGTAGAAGAGAAATACAGCAATAATTATAATGGGCTACACTCCGCGGTACTGTTCAAATATTTACAGCACCCTCCCCCCTAGTGCTATTTGAAGACTATTGTAACCTCCGACGGTATTCGGCAAATATCCCGCAGAATGACAGCTTGACGTCTCCTCACCTTCTACCCACGGAACAACCACGAGTTTACAGGAATGATGACGAAAATGACATAACGTAAATTCTCTGCTGGCAAGCAGCCGGGGACGTTGTCACTGTAACCGGTAGGTTTGTTGTCAGTCAGTCGGTCACTCGGTGCAGATCATAAAAGCCCCAGAAAATAATAATTTTCTCCGTCATTCGAAGGGTGAGTAAAATGATGTACATAACAAAAGTTGTTTAAAATGAAGGGGCGTTTCACATACAGTCCACGGATTTTACAACAAATCAACAGAATAAGAGAAAATCTGCCCTGATTTTGCTATAAACACCCAGTGTATTTAGTGATTTTAAATCACATGCATATATAAACCCTCTCTTGGATGAGAATACTCTAAATATGAAGTTTGGTCGAGATCTATTCAGCCGTTTCGCCGTTATGGTGGAACAGACTGACAAACTAACAGACATGAAAGCTAAAAGCCACCGATACGGTCTTGAGTTGAGCTAAAACGGATAAATATCCGAAAAATTGGCAAGATAAACGAAATTACAGGCAGAAGACCCTCAAATACTTTGTTTATATAGATTTTAGTATACCTTTCTCATTTCGAGTAAATTTCGCATTTTATCGCGTTTATGAAACACATTAAATCGTTTACAGATCGTGAAAAGTGCAAAACTACACGACTTTACAAGCATTTAACGTAATACTGTATCGGTATTGCGAAAAATCACCACCCCTATTCATCTCTAACTAATATCCATATTTTAGCCTTATTGAAGTATCTAAACAGTCACCGACTGTAGGGTTCGCTGTTATATTCTTAAGTATGACGCTTCATCCTGATTTTTCAGTGTCTAGTTTATTCTCGTAATAAATCGTAAATTGCTCACCTAGGCTCACAAATTTTTACGACTTATTATTGTTATTATTATTATTATTATTATTATTATTATTATTATTATTATTATTAGCCAGACCCAGGCTATGAGCTTGCTATTCTTCCAAACCATGTCTTATAATGTGCTCATACAGTTTTAACAATATATTGCATACACACAGAGAGAGAGAGAGAAAGAGAGGGAGAGACTCTCTCTCTAAAACCTTAAACTCTACATAATTTTATATATATATATATATATATATATATTAAATATAGGGGAAAAATTATGCCAAATTTCTTTTTGATAAAAATCAAAATAATGTTCATAAATATGTCTTCCAATAATTGAAACTCAAATCGATAACTATTAATTTATTTGCATCTAACGAATCATTTTCGAGACACATCTGTACGGAATTTCGAGTCGAGAATTAGTGTCGAATTCAGTGCATCGAAAGGGGAAAAACTCACTCAGGGCCTATGAATCTATCTCAAATGAAATGATTCGTTCTGTAGAGTGGCCTCATTGACAAAAGAGTCTTCTATACGCTTCTTAAACATATTCAAGATGGCGCGCGCTGTACGACGCGAGTAAACATGCTCCGCAATTCACCTGCCATATCAGTCAGATAATTATTTTAATATTCGTGGGTGCGCTAGTGCTTTATTTAAGTGTGAACTTCAATAGCCGTGAAGTACTATGACGCTGAAGGTCGTAAATGAACGTCCTTCGAAGTTCGAGAAGCGAATGGCAGAATTCCAAGCACGCTTGGAGGAAGCCATGGCTGCTGGTGCGACCAGTGCTGCCAACCCAGGCGACACACTAACCGGCCTCGCTTCAGAGTTCCAGGACTTTCGGGGAATAATATCAGAGGAATTAAGTGAAATGGAGAAGGAGGTAAGCCATCTGCAGGAACGTTTCGACCAGCAGGACATCCTGATTGACGAGGCAGAGCAATATAGCAGAAGGAACTGCCTACTCCTTCATGGTGTCTGTGAGACCCCCAACGAGGACACGTACCCTATGGCGCTGGGTACGTTATAAAACAGTCTGAACATCGAATTGTCTATAGACAGTATAGATCGATGTCATAGTCTGGGCCGTATGAAGAGGACAGCAGCTGAGATGGTGTCTGCAGGTAATAGGCCGATCATCATTAAATTCCTCAGGTACCATGAAAGAGACCGCATCTGGCGCGCCAAACGAGCTCTAAAAGGTACCAAATTATTAATAACCGAATCTCTGACGTCCACAAGGAAACATGTAGGCCTACTGCGTAAAGCTCGGGACTTCTAGGGTATGCGGCGAGTTTCGACGCAGGACGGCCACATTATCGTTCATTTGGAAGACGGAAAAAAGCTCTACATTAGTTCACCTAATAAACTGAACTTACATATGAGGCGGTTAGGTGGATTATCGGAGTCATCATCATCATTCCGTGTCCGGTCAGCATTTCCAAAATGTAGCAACTCCGATGGCCTTGTTGTTCGCCTCGATTAGGTCCTGTGTAGTGCAGGGATGTTCTAGTAGGGGACAAATGAGCAGGTGGTTCGGATCTTGTGTTACACCACACTCGCAGGATGCGTCTCCATCAGCTGGAAGTATGGCCCATTTTTGCATGTTGGTCTTGCAAAGAGGTACGCCCACCCTAAGACGATTAAGTGATCTCCAAATAGGGTAGGGCAGGTCATTTCCTGGAGCTAGCTCTTCCTTTGCAGGAGTATCAGACGGCAGCATGCTCTTCCACCTGGTGATGCGGTTATACTCAGGTGTTCCTACCTGTGGTTGAGTCCTGGTGATGAAGCTCTTTCTCGACTTCAGTCGACAGACTACAGCCTGGTGATCATGCAGTGGGTGGCGAGAATCATTAGTCTGCTTTGTCCTCTCTGCATCAGCAACAACAGCCCTTCTGATAGCGGGGGGAGCTAATTATCGGAGTGTGCCCACTAAATGCTGTTATTATTGTTATTGTTATTATTATTATTATTATTATTATTATTATTATTATTATTATACTTGTGTGTGTGTGTGTGTGTGTGTGTGTGTGGTGCCTTAACGAGTCAGCAGTCCATTTCTTCAGGAAATCCAGGTAAGATTTTTTTTGTCTCACTTAATGTATGCCTTTTTTAGTCAGGTAGCTACGGTATTTCCTCATGACAATGACCTCCCTAAGAATAGCACACCCCTCACTCCTTCACAGAACATAGTGCCGGTAACCTTTTGAAACAAGTTCACTATATCCTCATACTCTCCAGTGTTGTCACTTGAACAGCCTAAGTTTGCCCGCACACATTGACGAAATTCAGGCCATATTTAACAGAAAAAAAGCGTCCATTTCATAGGTATTAGTGAAAGCTGGTTATCGCCATCAATTCCAAACAACATGGTTCGCCTTGACGGCTATAACCTCTACCGCCATGATCGTACAAATAAGAGAGGTGGAGGTACTGTTCTCTACTGTAGAGATGACCTGAAGAGCCGTGTCATTTGTACCTCATCGACCGGTTAATTGCCGAGGTTGGAGTTTATGTTCGTTGAAGTAGTTGCTAGTGGACAGAAAATACTTATTGGAGTGGTTTACCGACCACGTAAAGTATCTCACTTGACCGAGTTTGAAGCGCACCTACTTAACTTGCTACCAGCCTATCAACATATCATTATATTAGGGGTCTTCAATACAAATCTACTTACGAAGAAATACGATACTAAGAAACTAGAAGACTTGTTTTCCTCATGTGACTTGACTATCCTTCCCTCTGACCCTACTAACCATGTACGTACTACCAACAACATTTTCCACACCTTAATAGATCTCAAAGTGACTAACAACCCTCAGAAAGTGGTAACTCACGTACAAATTTCTGTACCGGCCGTGTCCACCCACGATCTTATGTTTCTTGCGTATTCACTTCGCGTTCCTAAATATAAACCTAAGTATATAACGTGCAGGAATATGAAAGATAATGACATCTATTAATTAAAACACGATGCCTACAATCTTCCGTGGAATAGCATTTTAAATCTGACAAACATTGATGAAAAAATAAATGCATTTAAATCGTTAATACACAATATATACAACAAACATGCACCGAAAAGATAGATCAGAATATCCCGCAAACCTAATCCATGGCTAACCTCTGCAGTTAAAAATATGATGTCTCAACGTGATGCTCTTTACTGACATTACAAACGTACTCAAGACCCAAATGACTATAAACAGTATAGAATAATTAGGAATAAATCTAAACAAATCATCCGTAATATTAAATTTAAATATGTTCGCGAATCAGTAAGTAACCTAAATACGGCTAGTGCCTGGAGGCATCTCCGAGCCATGGGCATAGGAAAAACACATGAACAGCTTCAGGTACCTGCCATTCCACTCGACGATTTAAACGAGTATTTCAAGGAAGAGAAAGCTCAGTCTAATCCGCCTAACAGACCACACGTAAATAACGTCCCATCACCTGTCCCACAAAATCGCTCCTGCTTTTCCTTTCGTATCGTCAGCACTAATGAAGGTAAGAAAGTCTTGTATTCTATTAAATCCAAAGCAAGCGGTGTCGATGAAATTCCTATTACTTTCATACATAATATTATTGGCGCTATTCTACACATTCTCACCCATATTTTAATTATTGTGTCATAAACGGCACATTACCGACAATTTGGAAGTACGCCAATGTAATTCCACTTCCCAAAAACCAAGGTTCGAAACTCCTATCCGATTACCGTCCCATTTCGATTCTCCCTGCTCTCTCCAAAGCGTTAGAACGGTTGGTACATGCGTAAATACTGGAATACCTTCAGGCTCACTCTCTTCTTGACCCGCTGCAATCTGGCATCAAGAAGGGTCATAGCACAGCCACTGCCTTACTCAAAGTGACTGAGGACATCAGACATGCAATGGACGAAAGACAAGTGACAATACTCATACTCTTCGACTTCAGCAGTGCTTTTGACACGATAAACATCCAGACATTTCTGATGAAGCTCAAATCGTTTTTCGGTAATGTTACTTTAACATTTTTACCGCATATCTTACAGATCGTATGCAACGAGTTACAGTACAAGATACTGCTTCTCAGTGGTGACTCCGGAAGTCAGGAACCCCCCTAGGTTCCGTTCTTGGTCCCGTTTTGTTGGTCCTCTATATAAATGACATCTCCTTTAAAATAAATTATAATAGATATCACCTCTTTGCCGACGACCTCCAAATTTATTGCCACGTTAATATTAATGATATATAGAATGCAATAAGAGATATTAACTCCGACCTTCAACAACTCAGTGTGTACGCCAGTGAAAATTCTCTCCTCCTTGACCCCCAGAAAACTCGAACACTCATTATCGGTTCTCAGAAACTATTAAACATCATGTATAAAAATTATGCTATTCCTCCGTTGACATTAAATGCCACCGTAATCCCGTTCAGTAAGTAAGGGAAGAACCTAGGTATGACCCTGACGGAAACTCTTGACTGGTCTGCACACATAAGAAATACATGTAGAAAGATGTACGCGACGCTACGCCCTCTGAAACGACATAAGGACATCTTGCCACAAGACGTAAAGATAAAACTACTCCAAACTTTGATACTACCAATACTTGACTACTGTGACATTGTCCTCATTGATGCGACACGTGAACAAACTATGAAATTTCAACGAGCATTGAACTCTGGTCTTCGATTTGTTTTTAACTTGAGTTATGATGCCCACATAACCCCTAGCTACACATTTCTTTCCTGGCTGAAACCCGAGAGGTGACGGAAATTCCACGTACTTAGGTTGATATATCGAACTCAGAAGGAAAATCTACCCAAATACATCTCTTCAAAAGTCTATTTATTATCCTCATTCCATAATTGTAACACTAGATCTGGTACTTCCCTCGCTATTTCCGCCAACCACTCTTCAATATATAACAGATCCTTCGTTGTGGCTGGGTCACGACTTTGGAATTCATTCCCAGCTGCTGTCAGGAACTCAAACTCAATATCGAAATTTAAGACTGCATGTAGAGATTACCTGTAGAATACCGCTGATTGTTTCATGTGTATGATGACGTATGATAGGTTTTGTGATTGTGGCTATTATTATTATTATTATTATTATTATTATTATTATTATTATTGTGTAATTTACATAATATATAGCTTCTTACTCATGTACATAGATCACTTTCATGGCCATACTTATATTTCCATTAACTTTATTACTTATTGTGTTCTCTTTATGCATTGCTTATTTCTCCAGTTTGTATCTTACTTTTCATTATGACTTTGTCTCTTTCTCATTATCTTTACTCTCCGAATTTTATTCTATTTTATTTGTTGAACTCTTCTCTCTTCCTTCATTATGTGTTGTCCAAATCTGTAATTTTTAGCTTATCTTTGATTTTATGATAGAATAGTACATTTCATCTGTAAATTAATTATGTGGTTAAGTGTAAGAGACGGCCACGAACCCTAACTTCGCCACTTCTTAAGTCAATAAATAAATAAATAAATAAATAAATAAATAAATAAATAAATAAATAAATAAATAAATAAAAATGGTCATCAATTAAAACATCACAGCCTGCAAGATCACATCAACAGTACTTAAAATACCTGTTAATTCACACCATTTTCCAAAAATGAATACAATGATTTTCAATATGCCGAGCAAAATGTAAATAATATTTACGGATGTTCCAGCCGGGTCATATTCCTAATGAGGAGAACTAACTGCATTTGATCCGTCTCTAATTACCATAACTGGCTATAGTTGCAACTCTGCCTACTTCTTGTTGTTCTTCACTAAATTCACTGTTGGATTCATGATCAATGACTGTCACAAAATCCGGTTGAGAGTCTGTATCGTCAAATTCATCATCGTATAACGTTTCCTCTATTTCACATGTTCAAGTCCTTCCATTTGATGCTGCCGTATTCAGAACATCATGGAAACACTAATGCTATTGTTTATTGAAGTTATGAACACGGTAACAGCTCTAAAACTTAAACCAGAGAAAATAAACGTGTCAGCAGTCGGGCCGGGCGTGAGAGACCCACTGCTACGTTGCGCTAGTGACAGAAAAAGACCAACTTATGAAGTTCCTAGATAAGAATTGCAGTGTGTCCATATGACCATTATAGGAAGGTACAGAGACGACCAGCACTCTGAATGCTGAGGCCTTGGGATAATTGCAATATTTTAAACTGTTGGATCTCAGAGGTCCAGTCCGACCTTTCTATGATTTAATAAACGAATACTCTCTCCTCATTCTTAGGGAGAGCTACGGGATGGGAGTATTCTATTCTATTAGAACAGGACATTTGTTTATCTGATCTGCATGGTAATATATTCTACAAGCCTATGAGTAAACTGCGGGGGAGCAGAAAAGTTTATTTGCTTGTGGTTTTGAGCACACTGCAGTGAGTTATCTAACCCTAGAGTGTGTGACTGTGGAGGGACGCCAGAAGAAGGAAGCCATTAGCCTATGTATAGAGGTGAGGGCGTTTTGAATCCCTGCCAGGATATGCTGCTCTACAAGCCTCCCAACACGATCGCAGATAAGTCATATCTGGGGGCCGTATCGCTTGCAACCACGTGACTCTCGTGTTCTGCATTACTCGCGCCCTCTTCGTAAAGCACGAGATAACACCACAACATTACTTACAGTAGCCAACTCCGGCAGTGAACAAAGGACATAACGTAAGACAGTCGCAGTATAGAACTAGCAAGCCCGTATCTACGGCCCCTTTGTTGAATGTAGTTGCTGGATTAATGAGGTTACTCTATAGCTCAGCTCTTAACATTCAGAATACTGTTTGTATTTGTTTGAATCTGCGTTATGGACGATTTCGAAAAACATTTATTTCCTTGTTTTTCGATTGTGTCCCTCATTGTCAAATTTTCTATTTAGGACTTCTTTATTCAGGTAATAGGCGTGTATGTGTTTCTTTTTTGATGAATCCTTGACTGATCCCTGATATATATTCCACCGAGCAAGTAACTGGCTGTGGTGTTAGGGTCGCGCAGCTCTGAGCTTGCATTCGGGAAATAGTGAGTTCGAACCCCACTGTCGCCAAGACTGAAGAGGATTTTCCGTGGTTTTCCATTTTCACGCCAGGCTGTACCTTAACTAAGGCCACGGCCGCTTCCTTCCCTCACTCATTGTCACCAGAAGACCTGTCTGTATCGGTGCAGCGTAAAGCAGATTGTTAAAAACTTGCATATATATATGTACTAAGTGATTCAAATATAAACCGGAATTATTTTTAAAATTTTATTGACTCCATCAACAAATACACAAAAATCACTTCATTTTTCTACGTAGTCTCCCAAATTTGAGACACATTTTTGGCTGCGAATAGGCAACTTTTTTATGCCGTCCTCGAAAAAAGAAGAAGAACGCGTGTGCAGCCATTCTCTCACATACTCCTCTAACGCTGCATCAGAGTAAAATCGCTTTCTTCTCAGTTCTTCTTTCAGTGGTCCAAACAAGTGGTAGTCACAAGGTGACAAGTCTAGACTGTAAGGAGGATGTTCCAGAGGTGTCCAATGTATTTCCTCCAGTTTTCCCCGTGTTACAGCAGGTGTGCGTGGCCTTGCATTGTCATGCAAGATAATGTAAACCACCTAGTACGATTGCAGACTGCAACAGCTACTTTACTCAGAAAGAAGCAAATGGTTTATGCTTTGGAAGTCTACGCTGAAAGAGTGGGAGGGGTGATATTTGTAATTTAGCTGTATTTAATGTATTTTTGTTGTGTTATTTTAGATTTTTCTACCTCCAAATTAAGGTGGGAGGATGTGAGGTTATCGATACACGATATTCTTTGCCTTTTTCCTTTTCTGTATGCTCCTCGGTTAAGAGGTAAGAAAGGAGGAGACTTGGCTTCCTAAGTGTTGGTAGTTTGTATCTCGTCCCTGTACAACAAATTCGATATTTCGCCTATTATTTTTATATAACCCCCAATCCCCCCCCCCCACTAATTGTTTTGAAAATTTAAAGTAGTCTGCAATTTAGCTGTAATTATTGTATTTTTGTGTTATTTTGGATTTGTCTACCACCAAATTAAGGTGGGAGGATGTGAGGCTATCGAAACACGATATTCTTTGCCTCTTTTTCTTTTTCTTTGTACTTCTTGGTTAACCTGATAAGGTTGCTGAACCATCTGGTCCTTCCTCGAGAGAAGGAGTACCAAGGACCATCAGGAGTGGCAAGCGAATCAAAGTGCCTGAAAAACTGAATTTGTAAATACTCAGGATATTGTCCAAAATGTTTTTCTATTTCGTTGTGATTTTTCCTTTTCCTGTAATTTAGCTGTATATCTGCCAGTGAAAATAAAATAAATGCACAAATACCCCCTGGTACCCACTAACACTTACACAGAACACGAGAAAAGATGTTAAGATCGCGGAGCTCCACTACACATGATCTCTTCCAATGAGTCTATACTTTGATCTTAGCCAAGAGGCCGACAAGCGTTTATAGTATAATTTTTCCAGATAGAAATTCATATGTGTACAAGCCTATGAGTAAACTGCGGGGGAGCAGAAAAGTCAATAAGTTATATTTGCAAGTATGTCAAGAAAGGTTCCGACTTGGCAGTATTTGGAGTACAAGATGCTAACGATGAAGTGACATCATATCGAAATGCAATATATATTGGTACTTCCGAAGCAATCTGGCGCATATTGTCATTTTCTATTCACGAACGTTTCCTCGCAGTAATACCTCTAAATATGCATTTAGAAAATGGTCAGAGAGTTTACATTGATCCAAACAATGTCCGTGGAGTGGTAGAGAATCCTAGGAATACCACATTGATGGCGTTTTTCGATCTGTGCCATAACGAAGAATTCGCAGCCAGTTTATTGTATGAAGAAATACCAGCTTAATGTAAATTCAATAAAAGAAATAGCACATTCCAACGGCGACTCCGAGGTACTCCTATGGACGGTCATCCCGGCTTATTTCACGAGTATACATTTGGTATAATTTGTACAATTAATCCTAATAGTCGGGAATCTTATCGTCTAAAGATGTTATTAAATGTTGTCAAGGCACCAACTTCTTTCGAAAGTCTCAAAAGTGTGAATGGTATTTTACATCCTACATATCAAGTAGCGTGCCTTGCACTTTGTTTACTAGAAAGCGATAATCACTGGTGCGACACATTAAGGGATGCCAGTGTAAGCAGCAGCACATCTCAATTACGAGAGATATTTGCCATTATATTGGTATTCTGCAATGTTCCTAATCACTCAGAATTATGCAACTAGTTTAAGGATAATGTCATGGAAGATTATGTAAGAGACGTCCAACGATATTACCCAGATGCAGGCATAAATGTTAATTTACAAATCTTTACTAATCGTGCTCTGTTTGCTTTCTTTCCATAATCGGCTCACTCCTTCATTATGGCTTAGCATATCCACATGTGACCGATGGGACTGTTGATCATTTGAACAGAGCATATATTGAATACACAAATTTTGATCCAGTTGAAATTCATCATACGATCAATCAAAATGAACCAAGATTAAACAACGAACAAAATAAATTTTACCGACTCATTGACAGTGTGAATGCTGCTAACGCTGGTGGTGTATACATTTTAGACGCTCAAGGTGGTAGTGGCAAGACATCTATATATATAAAGTTGTAGGGGGTCCGCTGTCTGTAATTTCTGTTGTTTTGCCAATTTTTTCAGATATTTATCCGTTTTAGGTCAACTCAAAACCGAATCGGTGGTTTTTTACTTTTCGTGTCTGTCTGTTCCACCATCACGTCCAAACGGCTGGATAGATCTCAACCAAACTTCATATTTAGAGTATACTCATCCCGGGAAAGGTTTCGATATGCATATCATTTCAAAATCTTTGAACAGACGGGGAGTTTATAGGAAAACCGGTTTTCTCTTATACTATTGATTTTTGTAAACTCCGTGGACCGTATGTGAAACGTCTCTTCATTATAAACAACTTTCGTTATGTTCATAATTTATCTTACTCTTCACATGACGGAGAAATTTACTATTTTCTGCGGGTATCATGCTCTGCATTGAGTGACCGACAGACCGACAACGAACCTACAAGTTACTATGGCAACGTCTCTGACTGCATGCCAGCAGGGAAGTAACGTATTGCCATTTTCCTCATCATGCTTTGAAATTCGTGGTTGTTCCTTGGGTAGAAGGCAAGAGAGGCGTCAATCGACCTATCTACGGGATATTGGCGGAATATCGTTGGAGGTTATAACCGCCCTCAAATAGATTAAGTAATAACACAATCATCTTCTTATCTGTTTACCTAAGAATCACTGGACCTAAATTTCTCCTCTGTTACCGCTTTATTATATCCATAACTTACACCAGCATAATTTATTGAGGGACATTTGATTTTCCAATACATTCACTTGGCATTTATATATTTGTCGTTATTCAGCTGTCCTCAGTTATAATCCATTTTCTATTTATTTCAACTTTCTTAACTGTATTATCTTCTTCCTTAATTAGTCCGTATACACGCGAGTGCTAGAATATACTGGATATATTTCTACCAAACTTCATATTTAGAATCCACCTCTCCTTGGGTAGGTTTTAGGGCAAATATTGTTTCTAAATTCCTGAGCTGACTGGAGGTTTATACGAAACCTAAACCGTGACTTACCGGGCGAGTTGGCCGTGCGCGTAGAGGCGCGCGGCTGTGAGCCTGCATCCGGGAGATAGTAGGTTCGAATCCCACTATCGGCAGCCCTGAAAATGGTTTTCCGTGGTTTCCCATTTCCACACCAGGCAAATGCTGGGGCTGTACCTTAATTAAGGTCACGGCCGCTGCCTTCCAACTCCTAGGCCTTTCCTATCCCATCGTCGCCAAAAAACTATCTGTGTCGGAGCGACGTAAAGCCCCTAGCAAAAAAAAAACCTGTGACTTTGCACTCCCACAAAATATACACAACCAAACTTAATGGAAATCTTCTTTCCTTAATGGAAATTAATTTTTAAACCGTTTTTCTCATGTGCATCATTTCGATACGAGGATTAATAAGGGAGATATCATGAATGGTCAGTTTTGCAGGTTAAGTCCAGCGGACATAGCCCAAAAGTGTTGTACGTGGAGCAGATTCCTTATCTATCTAGACTATATAAATAAAATCGTAACGACTGTGTGCCTCTGCATTGACTATTTTGGCGAATTTTTCGCACAGCTACCCGTTTAAGGGATAATAATGACCATGTGCAAATTTTTTTGGTTTAGTTTCCTGAAAGTCCTCATTTTTACCCTTCTTGCACAAAATTCAGTGCACTGTGAAAACTGGACAGCTTTAAATACATAGGAAGTGAATTAATGCAAAAATGCTAGGGTGGACATGGAGATTAGCAGGAGAGTACAGCAGGGTAACGCATTCTAGCAATATGCAAGAAAACTTGTTTGGAGCAAATAAGTACCAAGGAAGAGTAAAGAGGTAATGTACAAAATGTACTATATACCCATACTTACTTATGCAGCTGAGACTTGGACTTTGACTACCAGGAAAGAGAGAAGAATTCAAGCCAGTGAGATGAAATTACTAAGAATTATTATGATAGGAAAGACAAGGAAAGACAGAGCGAGAAATGAAGATCTAAGGAAGTTGGGATAGGAAAGCTAAATGAGAGAGTTGAAAAGAATAAACTAAGGTGGTTTGGACATGTAAAGAGAATGGAGGAGAATAGAATTCCAAGACAGATGCTGGAGGCAAACTGCGAGGGCAGGAGAGCAAGAGGAAGACCTAGAACAAAGTGGATTGAATCTGAAGAGCGGCATAAGACGAAATTTAGACTGGGACAAGATCGTGGAAGAGGAATGGTGGAAGGAAAGAGGAAGACGGAGAAGTGCCATAAATACCCCGACCTGGCAGGAGCTGGATAAGGGGAAATGATGATGATAATGATGATAATGATGTAATTCAGGATGGATATGGAGAGAGTGACTAGAAGTGTGTGCGAGAGGAAAGACGGGAACTAACTGTGTTGTCGAACTTCGGAAGAAAGGGACTGGGAACTGGAGAAAGAAATATACACCTACCAATATGGCAGAGTTCAATGACACAGAAAGGTACAGTCATAGAATAGAGAAACACCAGAGAAGACAAGAGAAGAGGATACTGAAAATATCAGCTGAAGAATGGGAGAGAAGGAGAGAGAGGATGAAGAGTTTCTGGGAGAAGAAGAAGAAATCTTAAGCCGTGACAATGCTGCCCGCGGTCATACAGAGGCCGAAATGAAAGAATAAGAAGAAGAATAGTGTGTTTCCACCACTGTTTCCCTGTTGGTGTGAGGGGAGATCGATCGCAATTTGGCCCTGCTGGTAGAAGGCAGTTATTCAAAATAAATTCTTGGTGTTACTTTTCTCTGTTAATAGATGCCTTAAGAAACACGGGAGATGGTTTAGATTACACGGAAATAATTGGCAGTTAAGGGGTTACTTAGGTTCACGATCGCTTCCTTTACATTCCTAGCCATGTCCTATTCCGCCGTCCCCACAAAACCTGACTCTGTCGGTGAGATATGAAATATTAATATTAATAATAATAATAATAAAACTAAAACCAAATGCGTGTCACAAAAGCACATTACGGCCGTCGGTCTTCTCGTATTACTGCTGCCCATCATGGCCTGCAGATACTCGAGTGCCACTTCATCAACGTGATGACATCCACAGTCGATTGCTTTCCTTGACAGGTTTGCTGCCTCTCGTATTTCACAGCTTCTCTGTTGGTCTCTCGAGTAGCAGTTCAGCCCTAAGTACAGAATCAAGGTCATTGAACTGAACGGAAGACGTACCCGGTGCTTCCGCGTAATAGCCGGGCTCGTTTCACTACGCTAAGGGACTTGCAATAATAATAATAATAATAATAATAATAATAATAATAATAATAATAATAATACCTCGGAGAATTCATTGAACCGACAGGCCTTGAGAAGATCTCACAGCAAAACCGTCTCCAAAAAGTCAAGAAGGCATTAGGGTTAGTTCAAGACATCTACAACAAAAAATGCATGTCAAGACAGACAAAAATTCGGCATTACAACACAGTCATAAAACCAACAGTCCTTTACGCAAGTGAAACATTGTCACTTAACAGTAAACAAGAATTAGAAGAAATAAAAAGCAAGAGAGGAAGATCATCAGGAAAATCCTAGGAGCAAGATATACCCAAGATGGTTACAGGCTACAATCAATCAAAACAACAGAAAAAGTTTCAAACATTGACATTGACATTAAGAAAAGTCGAATGAAATTCTTTGGACACCTCACAAGATTACCAGAAAATCGACTGTCAAAAGGAATATTAAATTATGTTAGCTCACTTAAGAATTCAACACCTTGGCTGGACGAACTTCGAAAGGACCTCAAAAACGCAAACATATGTGCAACAGACATTTTAGAAAGAGACACCTTTAGACACAAAGTCAACAAGTGGGAAGTTACATCAGAGCAACCAAAGCAAAAACAGTGCAGACCGAAATGGTCGGAAGAACGTAAACAAGCCTTCTCAGAGAGAATGAAAGCCTATTGGAAGAACAAGAAGAACCCAAAGAAAGCTTGATTCAGTTGTTTGCTTAACGTCTTCCATTATTGGGAGAATACGCTAATAGTAATAATAATAATAATAATAATAATAATAATAATAATAATAATAATAATAATAATATCCCGTGATCCTCAGTAGGCCTAAACGGCAAATAATAACAATAACAATTTACAATTTGTTTTACGCCGCACCGACACAGATAGGTCTTGCGGTGACGATGGGACAGGAATGGGAAGAAAGTGGACGTGGCCTAAATTAAGGTACAGCCCCAGCATTAGCCTGGCGTGAACATGGGAAACCACGGAAAACCATCATCTGGGTTGCCAACAGTGGGTCTCGAACCCACTATTTCCCAGATGCGAGCTCACCGCTGTGCGCCCCTAACCGCATGGTTAACTGCCCGGTAATAATAGTCTAATAATAATAATGATAATAATAATAATAATAATAATAATGCCGGGATGAGTGGCTCAGACGGTTAAGGCGCTGGCCTTCTAACCCCAACGTGGCAGGTTCGATCCTGGCTCAGTCCGGTGGTGTTTGAAGGTGCTCAAATACGACAGCCTCGTGTCGGTAGATTTACTGGCACGTAAAAGAACTCCTGCGGGACTAAATTCCGGCACCTCGTCGTCTCCGAAGACCTTAAAAGAGTAGTTAGTGGGACGTAAAACAAATAACATTAATAACAATAATAATAATAATTGAGCCGTGTGTTTGGTCTCCTCCCGCCTTAAAGGACTTGATACCTGTGCAGTGCTCCTAGTGAGCTCATTGAAATGTACTACTATTAATTGTGCGTATTTCTGAATGTCCTAGGCATTGATATTTTGTAATAAATGTATTCTCTCTCTGTTCCTCACTTATGGCTCCATGGACAAGGAATTCATTCCGTCCTGGGGCGTCCCTCCGTATTTGCATTTCTTTTCGTATGTCGATCGTCTGCCATGCTCCCTCGCGTGTACTTACCCCCTCCGGCTTCTCCGAGAGAGGGGGCGTGCTGACGTTGGTCGTGGGTCCTTCCCCTACCGGCGAACCGGTGTGGCTCGCCGGGTGATGGACTTTCTCACTTACCTGCTGCTCTTGGTGTAGAGCACTACTCTTTCGTTGAACCAAGGACCGTGAGGGGGGCATGGGAGGTAAGATCTACTGGCTTGCTATGTGTTGGTAGGATGATGGGAGGAACTTGAAACTAGGAACTTGTACGGATATGTAACGCCATGCATCTGGTTGTAATTTGATAAAGGACGGCTTGGTGCCGAGATATTTTGTGAGAGTAACTGAAAGTGTTGTATGTTTCTTGTATCATGAGGAAAAAGGCTCACGAAAATGAGAGAAAGGTTCCAGAATGTTCTGGACGTGTAGTTTAGGAAGTACGCGTGTCATTGTGCCTTCACTGATAGAAGATTGTTCCTTACCTTGTATCTGGTGAGCTGTATATACGTTGTAGCGCTGTAGTGATTAGTCAGACATTTATTTTGTACCAAGGCGCGCAGGTTACGTTATGTTAAACCATTTATTGGAGGAGAGGAATTCCCCTATGTTTTACGAGGATGAGAAATGGAAACGGGTCAAAACCCTCCTTTAGTTATGTTGATTTCCAAGCGCTTCCGAATTTGTTTGTTTGTTTTCCATTGCCTGTGAATAAATGTTGTTGTCAAGCTGTTTGGAATTGGGTCTTGACATTAAACCTCTGGGTAGGACCTTACATTTATATCCAGATCCCTGGCCCGCTCTCCTTTGGGTCGTCCTGCCGGTGGAATTACGGCACAGTGCTGGTAGCAGAGCGTGGTTCGTGGCCTTTCTTCAGCAACTACCACACACGTTCGTACACAGCCCAAGTTTACACCTCGCTGCTTCAGCTGGTTCACTGAAGAGCCAAGACCCTTTGTGCACAGTTCCATCACCCCATATGAACAGAAGGTGTCCCGCACTCTGTACTGACTCACAGCTGTCAGCCATAATAATAATAATAATAATAATAATAATAATAATAATAATAATAATAATAATAATAATAATAATCATCATCATCATTTTGTAGTTCTCTGTTGATTGCTGAAAACACAACCCTGGGTTGTTCGTAGCATTGAGTATAATTGCCGGTCACACGGTCTAGCGGTTGAGCAAGCCTCCTGCCTGAAGGGCCCAGCTTCGATTCCGGGACAGCCCTGGGATATTTGCCTACATCTGAAGGCTAGTGCGAGGTCCACTCTACCTAAGTGAGAGCAATTGAGGAACTACCTGACGGTGAGCTAGCGGCCTGTGTGTAGAGAGCAAAAATAATTACATTGAGGATTCGTCGCTCTGACCACGCATCTTGCAATCTGTAGGTCTCTTGGTCGGCCACGGCTCCTCAGGGCTGTACCATCACGGTATTTAATTTTGTTTGGAATAAATGTAAAATCATTGGAATTACAAACTTGTGTAATGTGTTATATTGCACTGCATTATATTATAATGAATCAATTTGTCTATAACACCAACTTTTGTCATTTGAATTATTTTTGTATTAAAAAATTTGTAATAATTGATTATTGGCACCCTTAACGTTTTACTATTTGGAATATTGTTATACGATGTACCACTATTAAAACTGCACAGCGCACGGGATATTTTGGGACAAGGTAATCGTTGTTACAAGAACACGATAGTTCTTGTATGATGATATATTGCATATTTACTTGCAATAGAGTCCGCCAAAATATTTAATTTATATCATGTCTCGTGTAATATATGTGCCCCTAGTTTAAATACTTATGCTACGCCATGATAAATTAATGTGAATTTCCTTCACATTAAGAGTGATGAAGAGACTGTTGGAAAATCTAAAACGTTGACCTTGTTCTTTACGTCGCCCCATGATGGAGAGGGAGCAATAAATAAACCAGAAGCTGGGATGTGATATGAGGCGTCCCCTCAAGTGGACAGAGGAAGCATGACAAAGATGAGTTATAGAATAACGTTCTTCGTCGTACGGGTGACTTCACTTTTCGAAAAACATTTCTTGTCTCACTCAACTGTCTTCTTTCCTCCCTCCCTCGCTAAAATGGACGCACTGCCTCTTCACAAAATTCCTCCCTCTTCTTCTGGACCTTCCTCCTGACAACCCGGAGAACCTCTGCTGGTTGTTCTGTTGTTGCTACTGCTGCTGATGTCTCTGATGTACGACTCTCTTGATTCAACTGCCTTTTTCTGGTTCACTTGCTTTCCCTCTATCAGCTCACAGCTGCGTATTTGTCTTCCACATTCTTTCTACACCCTTCCAGTTCTCTCCGCAAAAGAACGCCCTTTGGTAATTTTGCTTCCACTCAACAACTTGACTATTCGGACATTTATATTACAATAAAAAACCATAGACTTTGATTCATAGGGTAAAGGGTTCGAATTTTGACTAGGCTGGGAATATTAGCCTAGTCTGATTAATTGTGCTGCATCAAAATTGTGCTCGTCTTAATACATAGTTGAATATAACGCACCAAACTGACGATCACTACAGGAACAAATACATATCTCTATATATGGATGGAGTTACGCTGGTGGTGGTGATTATTGCTTCAAGAGGAAGTACAACTAGGTAATCATCCTCTATATAAACCTAATCAGAGAGAAATAATGGAAGGTATCAGACACTTCGAAAAATTAAGTCATCGGCCAAAGAAATACAAGGGCCACGAAGGGCGTGAAAATGAAATACTCCGTAGGCCTCAAGTGGTCTAATACCGTGGGGATCGGAAAAGAATTTGACCAAGGGAAGCCAGATAGGAACTATGAAAGTGAGGAGCCTGGCACAAGTAAGTGGAAGCAATGTCACGACTCATCTCAGTGGTCGCCAAACCACCCTCCTAAGTTAAGAGTCCCTGGGGCCCCTTTTAGTCGCCTCTTACGACAGGCAGTGGATACCGTGTGTGTTATTCTACCGCTCATACTCCCAGAGAGAAGTCACCCGTAAAAGTAGACCAAGTCCAAATGTTAGACACATCTCGCACCATGAACTCCACCAAGGTGTGGGGAAAGTAGCAGATAAAGAAAAAAATACCCCAGAATCTTATCGGTCAGTATGATTTCGTAATGAAATTAGTAAAAATAATATTTCAGTATTTCCATCCCTCAGTATAGGGTCAGGGTCAAGAAAGGCATCCGGTCATAGTACTTGCAAAGTGCCGACACCAGATAACTAGGGAAATACCAGGAAGGAGAAGAAGAAAAATAACAGGTATGTTCGGGGGGGGGGTGTTATGAGTCTATTAATGTGATTATGTCAAATGTGTCCTGTTTTTTCCAGTATCCTAAATATCATCCCAAAATTTATTTCTAGATATGGAGTAATAAATCATAGGATACCCTTTACAGTATTTATGGTAAGATTCAAATTTTGTAAGAAGAATGACACCTGTCGAATGGAAAATGTTTTCCTTTTTAATGTCGTTTTTTGCTGTCTCATTTTAGTGACTATGAAATTGTGATCAGCAGCTCCAAGCACTTAATGTGTGCTAAGTCTGTGTAGCTCTTGTTTTTGTGTTGGTGGTTTTTTCCATTTCATTGGCACTACGAGTTGGAAAGAAGAGATTGTGTCTACATATTTGGTATCATCTTGGCATTAGCCAGAATTTCCCTCTCCAGACATTTCCTATGAATCCAGTTTCTCACAGTGATTTTTGGCACACTGTCGAGTAGAAAAATTGTCATCCTCTCTTGAAGTACACACATCTCCATTGCTGCAATGTTCTGTGCAATTATTATTATTCATATCTAGGATTAGAGTAGAAAATTCGAAATCAAATATCTTGGCTTTCTGATCTGCACATTGTTAGTTTTCTGTTGATCATTGTTTTATGGAGAAGCCCAACTGGGCTATCATGCTTTCTTAACACTAGTCGGAGGAAAGGTTCCTTCTAAGAATGAAGGTAGCAGAAGAATGGAAAGACAATTAAAATGAACTTCCTCAGCCTGTTTCCAGTCATTCGATAGGGTCAGGAATGGAATGAATGAAGCCCCCTTCTAGCGGCGAGGATGGGAATTGTGCCGGCTGCCGAGGCCAGTCGCACCCCTCTGGGGCAATGATTAATGAAATTAAATGATATTGGAGAGTGTTGCTGGAATGAAATATGACAGGGAAAACCGAAGTACTCGGAGAAAAACCTGTCCCGCCTCCGCTTTGTCCAGCACAAGTCTCACTTGGAGTGACCGGGATTTGAACCACGGAACCCAGTAGTGAGAGGCCGGTGCGCTGCCGCCTGAGCCACGGAGGCTCCATTGAAAGGGGATGAAGGGTGTAAAAATGAAAGAGTCCCCTTCATAAATCAAATTTCGTCAGATCGGAAGATGTAAGTGTAGATCAAGGCAGACCGGATGGAATATGGCAGTGATAATATTATCATTCTCATTACTAGTTGTTCATCATAGCTCAAACACTACAAGTGTAGGGAATGGCTGTACTGAGGAGGAAGAAGCTCTGTATCTAATTAATGTATAGCGCCCATCATTTGTCTGGTGTAGCAGTGGGAAATGAACCATGGAAATCCATCTTCAGGTTTACATCTACGTAATTCATTGAATGCGTCAGTGATGGTTGATTTAAAGCACAAAACAACTGGATAATCCGTTCATCTTAACTGTTTTTTTTTGCTATTTGCTTTACGTCGCACCGACACAGATAGGTCTTATGGCGACGATGGGATCGGAAAAGCCTAGGAAGTGGAAGGAATTGGCCGTGGCCTTAATTAAGGTACAGTCCCGGCATTTGCCTGGTGTGAAAATGGGAAACCACGGAAAACCATCTTCAGGGCTGTGGGACTCGAACCCACTATCTCCCGATTACTGGATACTGGTCGCCCTTAAGCGACTGCAGCTATCGAGCTCGGTCATCTTAAAATTATCGAAACAGAAATGCACCACGAGGAGTTAGAGAAGAGCCATGGAAAATATTGCGCGAAGCTTTTAAGGTCTTGAAACCTAATTTTATCGAACTTGTAAAAGAAGGGAAGATAGCTGTGTACCTAGGTTAGATGTTCTGCAATGTCGACAGTCAGGAGTCGAGTCAAAAGTAATGCAGGATCTCGTGATTGCCTTGTTCCTTTCACAAACTGATGGTCCTTAGCGGTTCATCACTGACTAGCGCGAGATAGCCACGGGACGTCAAGATATGTCACGGATTCCGAACATCAAGGACGTGAATTTTAATTTTTTTAAATGCACCATTTTTGACTGCTATTCGAACCACGACCATGTTTTTCATGCTTTACGTAGCACCGACACAGACAGATCTTACGGCGACGATCGGATAGGAAAGGGTAGGAATTGGAAATAGCCATGATCTTAACTAAGGTACAGCCCCAGCCAGAATTTGCCTGGTGTGAAAATGGGAAGCCATATCTTGTGGAGTTCCAACCCACTATCCCCTGAATACAAGCTCACAGCTCGCACCCCTAACCGCACGGCCAACTCGCTCGGTTGCAAGTTTTTGTGAGAGAGCAGTGACTAGTTTACACCATCATGTGTTAGTCACGAACAAGCCTTCGAAAGAAAGACGCATATCTCTCCTAAAGTCACGACTGTCTGCTGAGCAGGGTAGGTATTTTATGGCAACATCAATGAAACCTCGTCATGGAAACAGTTGAAAACTGACGAAGATGCAGAAGACACGTGTTTTCATGACATTTCTATGAACAAAAATAAGAGAACATGTACATACTCATGGACTGATTGCGTTGTTGAATATCTCTACCAAAAATATATCTGTCGTTAGATGACCTCATTTATTCACCTTTCACAGCCGTTTGAAAGTTTGACCATCCACATGTTCAGAACACTTTTCCCACATTTCTTGAACGGATTTCAAATTTAATCCTTAGAAACCATTGATGGATATTTTCAAGCTCGGTTCTTTCTTGTACGTAAATCCGATAATAACCAGCTGAATTGCTGGTTTTGGGGCTCGTCTGATATACTACAAGATCTAAGACCACGTGCTTAAGTATGACAGACTTATGTCAGATTTATTGGCAGTTTAAGTAAACTAATGTATTGCTAAATTCCCTTATTCTTCCGTTCCTTAATTCAGATTGTAGTTCAAAATGTAAAATGTACGTTATTATTATTATTATTATTATTATTATTATTATTATTATTATTATTATTATTATTATTGACTGAGAGAGTTGGCTCCGTAATGCAAGTGGTGTACCTGTAAACTTGTATTATGGATTTGGTGGGTTTCAGCCCCATCACTGGTAACCCCGAAGGCGGTTTCCCCTTGTTTTCCGTCTTCACAGTGGGCAAATCTTAATTAATATTACTGTCACTTCTTTTACAATCCTAGTATTTTCCAATCCCACCCTGCTCGATAGCTGAAGTTGCTTAGTGTGGCCAGTGTTCGGGAGATAGTGGGTTCGACCCCCATTGTCGGGAGCCCTGAAGATGTTTTTCTGTGATTTCCTATTTTCACACTAGGTAAATGCTGGGGATGCAGCTTGATTAAAGCCACGGACGCTTCCTTTCCACTCCTAGCCCTTTCCTGCCCCATCGTCACCGTAAGACTTACCTGTGTCGGTGCGACGTAAAGCAACTTGTAATTAAAAAGAAAGAAAGAAAGAAAGAAAAAAAAATAGTCCTATCCCATCGTCACCCGAAAACCTAATTGAGATATTGCAACACTAAACCGCCAGCAAAATAATACATTAAAGAATTAAAACTTGTTTTGTGACTACTTTAAGTGAATCTAGATTCCCTGGTTGTTCTTTTATATTAGAACAAACGCCCTTCCACTGTTGAATATAGTACCGCATTCCAGTAACTCAACTCGCGTGTCCGTTGTGTGCTGCACAATATAACACAAACCACTTTACTAGGCCTTAGCTTCCCGCAAACTTCAGTAACGATCAGTGGAGCTTCTAGCTTTCCCTTTGGGGGTGTTAACTGCAGTAGTACGTGGATGACCTGCAATGGGATGAGCAGTGACCGTCCTATTTTTACACGTATTATTAAACGAGATACTTCCCGGGAATTTCGTTTGTGGTGCTGAAACTAGCAATCCACAGCCCGGAATTAGGCTCAGAAGACCACCCACAAAAGCTTTGCGAGATATCCGCTTTCGGTGTGAAAACGAACCATCCGTTACAGACATTCCAGTCCTGCATACCATTGAATGTAAAGGGACAGAGTATTGAGCCTTTACCTTCCATTCCCACATTAGAGTGAGGATAACATAAAGCAGACACGTGCCAAATTACTCACTGGACGTAACATTTCCGAAGAAATTTCATGTGACAAAGATAGAAAATTTATTTCTATGATTGTCATAAATGACGTTATCGTTCAGTGGATGGGAGCCGCAGAATACATACTCATTATCGCTGCCGGTCGTAAGAGGTGACTAAATGGTGACCTCTGCGACTTTCAAATTGGGGTCCTGAATTGGCGACGATAGGGCTCCTAGCTGAGTCCAGCATTCCTTCCACTTACTTGTGCTAGACTCCACACATTTAATCTAACCTCTGTTGGTCAACTCTTGTTCTTTTCCTATCCCGAACATATTATGATTGCGAGACGTAAGGATTCTTTCAATTTCACGCACTTTGAGGCCCTTCTCTTTCCTTTTCCACTACTTTCATTCCTCGAAGTCTGGAAGATCTTCTATTTACCCCTAGTTGGTGGGGGCGCAGACGAAGAATACACCCACGGTACCCCCTGCCTGTCGTAAGAGCCGACTAAAAGGGGCGACCAAGGGATGATTGAATTAGAACCGTGAAACTACTTGTGATTATTACCATCATGCGGGGAACACCATGGGTCGCCTTTACTTCCGAGTAGATAATAATGTTATTGGCTTTACCTCCCACTAACTACTTTTACGGTTTTCGGAAACACCGACGTGCCGGAATTTAGTCCCGCAGGAGTTCTTTTACGTGCCAGTAATTCTACCGACACGAGGCTGACGTATTTGAACACTTTCAAATACCACCGGACTGAGCCAGGATCGAACCTGCCAAGCTGAGGTCAGAAGGCCAGCGCCTCAACCGTCCGAGCCACTCAGCTTAGCGCTTGCGAGTGGTACCACTACGTTAGGTACAAAATAGGTTTGTGATTAGTAGCAGCAGAGAGTGGTTCACTGTGGTTTTCCAGTACCTGTGATTAGTACCACTATATGCGGAACACCACGGGTCTGGGCGTTGCCTGTGATTAGTACCCACTATGTGAGGAACACCACGGGATAGTACGACGCCCTGTGATTAGTACACCTATGTGAGGTGCACCATGGATTTGCGTTGCCTACGAATGGCACCATTATGTAAGAAACATCATAGGTCTGTGATACCTGTACGTACAATACTTGTGAGTAGTACCATAATGTTTGGAACACCGTGAGTGTACGCTACTTTTGATTAGTACCGCAATTTGAAAAATGCCATGGTTCTACTTTACTAGCGATAAGTACCATTATGAGGGACCGTTGACCTGGATTTTGAACCCCTTTAGACAAAAAGCATCACCGATTCAGGATTGTGCTTTGGAAGCAGTCCCTTGTCCAGTAATATAGTTTTTGGGAATGTGAGGCATTGCGGGTCGCATCAACTTATTGTTTTAAATTCGTATTCATCCATTCTTTCTTCATCATTACGTTTTGAATTCTGGTCAGTGAATGAATTTTGTACGTTTAAATTGTCATTGCATTTCTTCTCATGTCGTACCATTAGGAGCCGATGATCTAGATGTTAGGCACATTGAAACAACAAGCATCATCATCATCATCATCATCATCATCATCATCATCATCATCAGATCTTTTATTTTCTCCTCTGATTAGCGTTTGGTAGGGATTTTTGTAGAGTTCCACTACCCCCTTCAAATACAACCCCCTTTCAGCACAAGTAGTAGTTTAAAAGTCGCTAGGGTATCTCTATATACGACTGTAATATATCCCGATGTGCGTGTAAATTTTATTTATTTATTTATTTATTTATGTATTTAGTTCGTTCGTTCGTTCGTAGCAACGACTGAGGTCATATTACACTAATAGCATGAAACATTTAACTTCTAACAATATATCAGTGAAAATAAATAAACTAAAATTAAATCATTAAAGAACAATATCAAACAACATCAGTAATATCAACGGAAGGCAAGAATTACACTTCAGTAAAAGTAGGTATGGAAGTATGAAGGAGAAATCTATAGCAAGTTTAAGTAGGGAAAGGAAAACAGGGCCAATCTAAAAGCATCATCTAACCTTTCGCTTGAATGTGTTATATGGAGAAAATATATCAATATTTGGAAGGGAGTTACCGAGGGGTATGTCGTCGATGAATGGTGGAGCGCTTCTACAATTTGAGGTGCGGTTGAGTTGGTGGTGATAATTATTGTTTTAAGAGGAAGTACAACTGGGCAACCATTCTCTATTAACACTAATCAGCGAGAAAAAAATGGAAGTGGTCTGACAATTCAGTAAATGAATATATCAGCGAAAGAAAGACAAGGGCTACTAATGGTGTGAAAATGAAAGATTCCCTAGGCCTTCATACGTAATACTGTCGGGGTCGAAAAAGAAGAAGAGTGAAGAGTGACCAAGTGAGGCAGGATAGGATGCATGAAAGTGAGAAGCCTGAAACAAGTAAGTGGAAGCAATACCAGGACTTAACTAAGAGCCCCTTGGTCGCCACCCCGCTCTCCCAAATTAAGATTCTGTGGGGCCCCCTTTGTAGCCTCTTACGGCAGGCAGGGAATACCGTGGGTGTTATTCTACTGCCCCCACCCACAGGGGTTCGTGGGCGAGATACCTGATGCAAATAGTGATTACATGTTGAGCGGAAGGGAACAAGAATTTGGAAATGGGTCAGTAACATGTTGCAATTAGTACAGCCGTTCATTATCTTATGTAGATAGCAGAGGTAGGAGACTATAAATGGTTTTCTATGTCAGTGCATAGAGTCGGTTTAAGATGAGTAACTTGGTCGAGTGCCTTATACAAGCTTTAGCAATCGAACTGAAGAAAGCAAAAACACTGTTCAATTCAGAAACGTTAGTTATGGCACATGGGGACCAAATAAGGGAAGATAAATTTTAGATGGGAAGAACAGATGATGTAAAGTATATATTTTAAAGCACCAGGATCTTTAATTTCTGTAAATCTATTCAGTGTATCGTTTAGGCCTATATATTCTACGCAGGGCCTGTATGTTTCGCTTCACGAACAAATCACAATGATCACGTGCCAGTCATAAGAGGCCAATAGAACGGAAATTCACATGGCTTTCGACCTGGGAGAGTGGGTTAGTGACCATAGGGCCCCTAGCTGAGTATGGCATTGCTTACACTTACTCGCACCAACCTCTATACTTTCAACTTGTCTCTCCGTATTCCCTTTGTGACCTCTTGTACTATTTCGACCCCGACAGTTTTCGGTTTTCAAGTAGCAAGGAGCCTTATATTCGCGTCTTTCATGGCCCTTCCTCTATTTTGCCGATACAAGCATTCTTCAAAGGGTCAAACCTCTTCCATTTCTTCCGCTGATTAGGGTTAAGAGAGGATCCTTGCCTTGTTGTACTTACTCCACCACTTTACATTTCATATCAGTAATGAATATCCACAGCCTGTTTCCAGTCGTTCAACCGGGCCACGAATAGGATGAGTGAAGCCCCCAACTACGGCGAGGATAGGAACTTTTCCGGCTGTCGAAGCTTGTCACACTCCTTTGGGACAATGATTAATGACTGGCAGATGAAATTATATTGGGGAGTGTTGCTGGAATGAATGATGACAGGGAAAGATGGCTACCCGGAGAAAAACCTGTCCCGCCTCCGCTTTGTCCAGCACAAATCTCACATGGAGTGACCAGGATTTGAACCATAGAATCCAGCGGTGAGAGACCGGCCCGCTGCCACCTGAACCTCAGAGGCTCTCCTCGTATCAGGAATATCCCTCCAATATCGACTGTAAGATTGAGATCTAGTTAAACGAGATGGATAGCACATATTTTTATTTATTTATTTGTTATATTTTTTTGCTAGTGGTTTAATGTCACACAAACACGTTGAAGATTTTCGGCGACGTAATAATGGGAAAGGAGCTGCTTGACCGAGGCGGTAAAGGCGTGTTCGGCTCGCCCGGAAGGACGTGGGTTCGAATCCCAGTCAGGAAGTCGTAAAATTTCAGAAACGAGATTTCCATTTCTGGAGGTGCTAATGGCCCTGCGGTTCACTCAGGTTAATTCCTAGGGGCAAAGATGATCATGCGTACAACTAACCACTCTATTCCTTCAAGTGCCGAGGTTGGGGATAGTGAAAGCGTTTACCTTCCACCCCTCCAAGGGCCTTCATGGCCTGTACGGAGATGACTTTGCTTTTAGTAATGGGAAGGGACTAAGATTAGGAAGGAAGCGGCCGTAGCCTAAACGAACCCAAGGCCTTGGAATAAGAGACAGGCATGCTACCTCTACAGGAGAGGGATGGCTGAAAATAATTAGATTTGTATTATATTTACCAGATCTAAAATGTCTTACATTTTCTCACAGTTCATAACCTTTACCATCCTTTTGTGAATACACACGTTTTTCTTGCGAGTAATCATAATTCTCCTTCTCGCCTTAATATTGCTATGGTAGTGCATGCTAATTATCTGTAACCCCTGCATGCCCTAAGAGAGGAACAACCTAATTATCTGTGCCCGCTCGCTCGCTCGTCCCTTAAGCCCAAAAATAAATCCATGTTTCTGTGCTTTTCGCTGTAGCGGATAAAATGTAATTTCTTTGTTTTTAGATATTAGATAAAGCTGTTCATCCCGGGGATGTTTGCAAGTTCATGAATAGTGTAATAATTGCACGAAACATAAAAAGTTAAAAATTAAATATTACACATCTTTTAAAAATATATTTTCGACGTAGCAATATTAAGGGAGAAATTTGACATATTCTGTTTTGTCCCTTCTTAATAATGCTACTCTATTGTATACCAATAAAATAATACACAGTCTAGTTCACTCTGGATGTACAGTACTTTAAATTCAATACCCAGTTTCAAGAAATTCTCTCGAGCTATTTTCCCGTGATAGTTACACTAACAACCAACATATATAATCATTATAGATGCCTTTTAGCGTTCATCCGGTAAGTCCCTGTGAATTTACTAAACGTCGCCACAATTCTCTGTTTGCAACTAGTGCTGTGGCATCATGTAGTTCTATACCTCTTATCTTTTAAATCGTTAGAAACTAAGTCTAAACATCGTCGCCATGTTCTTCCTGTACTTCTCTTACCCTCCCTACCAAAGTCCATTATTCTCCTAGGTAACCTACCCTCCTCCATTCGCCTCACATGACCCCACCACTGAAGCCGGTTTATGCGTACAGCTTCATCCATCGAATTCATTCTTAACTTAGATTTTACCTCCTCATTCCGAACACCCTCCTTTCATTGTTCCCACCTGTTTGTACCGACAATCATTGTCGCTACTTTTATGTCTATTACTTTTAATTTATGAATAAGATATCCTGAGTTCATCCAGCTTTAGATCCCGTAAAGCAAAGCTGGTCTGAAAACAGACCGATGTTTAGTTCTATACATCATATCTTTAAATAGTTAGAAACTGAGTCTAACCATCGTCGTCTTGGTCTCCCACTACATCTCTTACCATCTCTACCAGAGTTTCGTCTAGGAGCTAACCACCTTCTTACAGAATACTGTTGATCGCAACTGCGAGCTCACTGCATTAGCTTTACTTCACCTTGATTCAATCTCACTATATTACCATCCTGGGAGAACACACATCCTAAATACTTCAAATTATCTACATGATCCACTTTTATATCACCATTTGACATTCAGTTATCGTGGATTTCTTACCTACTGACATCAATTTATTTTTTGAAAGGCTAATTTACATGCCATACTCACTGCTCCTCTTTTAGAGTTCCAAGGTATTAGACTAAGGCTTTCGGCACAATCTGCCATTAAGACCAAATCGTCAGCATAGTCTTGACTGCTTACTACATTTCCACCTAACTGAATCCCTCTCTGCCACTTTACACCTTTCAGCAGATGATCAATGTAACTTAAAAGGTGAAAGTTTACAGCCTTTTCTAACCCCTGTACTGTGTAGAGATGAGAAGAATGCAAGAATGAGGAATGTGGCCTGCAAGCAAGAACTTCCTGTTCTGCCCAGACAGATCGGCTCTTATCTGCTCGTATCTGCTACACGAAAACATTGACTCACACTTTGCACTTTGCTGGATTACAACTGACAAGAGCTGCCAGTAGAAGATAAAATAAAGTCGCCGGGGTAGTAGCGGAGTTGCTATGGTAACCATTGCGTCACTGGCTCTCCTGGTGAAAAGCCCTCCGCCCCGTGCCTCACCGGGCATGTGCGTTCTTGTGATCTCCCAACAGTAAGTACCTTGAACCAAGAACTCATTCTACCGTCAATTCTCACTGTAGCCCAATTTTCAACTTAATGCCTGTGATTGATTTCAATAATCTACCCTTAATCCCATATTACCCCGGTATGATGAATATCTTTTCCCTCGGTACCCTCTCATATGCTTTCTCTAGATCTACGTCCGACTCGTTGGCTGAATGTTCAGCGTACTGGCCTTCGGTTCAGAGGGTCCCGGGTTCGATTCCCGGCCGGGACGGGGATTTTAACCTTCATTGGGTAATTCCAATGGGCCGGGGGCTGGGCGTTTGTGCTGTCCCCAACATCCCTGCAACTCACACACCACACACAACACTATCCTCCACCACAATAACACACAGGTACCTACACATGGCAGATGCCGCCCACCCTCATCGGAGGGTCTGCCTTACAAGGGCTGCACTCGGCTACAAATAGCCACACGAAATTTAAAAAAATCTAGATCTACGAAACATATCATAACAGTCTATTCCTGTTGTAGCATTTTTCAATTACCTGGCGCGTACTGAAAATCTGATCCTGACAGCACTTCTTTGGTCTGAAACCACACTGGTTGTCATCCAACTTCCTCTCAACCACTGATCGCACCCTCCCCTCCAAGATGCCTGTGAATATTTTGCCTGGTATACTATTCAATGAGCTACCTCGATAGTTGTTGCAATCCTTCCTGTTCCCTTGCTTATAGAAACGTGCAGTTACTGTTTTTGTACAATCTGAAGGTACCTTACCAACACTCCATGCTAATCTTACTACTCTATGAAGCCATTTCATCCCTGCGTTCCCACTACACTTCGCTACTTCAGGTCTAATTCCATCTATTCCTGCTGCTTTGTGAAATGGTGTTTATTTATCATCCTTTCCACTTCCTCAAGCGTAATTTCACTAACATACCAGAGTAAAGTGTAGCTTCCACCGAAGTCCCAGTCAACATCCATGGCTGTGACAATATGGAAGCTGCTGGGGTGTGAGTAGTGCTGAGTAATGACATTCAGAGCACGACTGGTGCGTCTGAGTGTTACGAAAGGTGCTGCTCATAGGGTCAGTCGTGCTGCAATAGTACTTTCTGACCCAGTGAGGAAAGCAATGGCAAACTACCTCACTCCTCATCTTGCCTAGTAAGCCTCATTTTGGTGCTGTCATTGGTTTTTGGGGTTTTCTTATAACCGCATAACCTTTAGTGGTGCTATTTGAGGATCCAACCAGCCTCTGGGCTGATGACCTAACAGACAGACAATTTTCCTCCTCCCCATGAGCTCGGTTATTCGCGACTCCACCATGAAGATTTCCTTTTACGTTAAGATATTCAAAATATTCCCTCCACCTCTCCAGTGATTCCCTCGGATCTATTATGAGTTCACCTGAATTACTCAAAACACTGTTCATTTCCTTTTTCCCTCCCTTCCTAAGATTCTTTATTACTGCCCAGAAAGGTTTTTCTGCTGCTTGACCTAGCCTTTCCAGGTTATTACCAAAATCTTTCCACGACTTCTTTTTGGTTTCAATAACTATTTGTTTCGCTCTGTTTCCTTCATCTACGTACAATTCCCTGTCTGCATCTGCTCTTGCTTGGAGCCATTTCTGATAAGTCTTCTTTTTACGTTTACAAGCTGCTCTCACTTCATCGTTCCACCAAGATGTTCCCTTCTTCCCATCTTTACACACAGTTGTTCCTAGGCATTCCTTTGATGTATTTACTACAGAATCCCTATTTGCCACCAGGAACAACCAAGCTGTCAAAAATTGAACGGAGCCGACCTACTTTCCACTTTAGCACACCTAATCCGAAATAAATTATGAAGTATGCTTATTTTTTTGCTATTTGCTTTCCGTCGCACCGACACAGATAGGTCGTATGGTGACGATGGTATAGGAAAGGCATAGGAATTGGAAGGAAGAGGCCGTGGCCTTAATTAAGATACGGCCCCGGCATTTGCATGGTGTGAAAATGGGAAACCACGGAAAACCATCTTCAGGGCTGCCGACAATGGGGCTCGAACCCACTATCTCCCGATTACTGGATACTGGCCGCACTTAAGCGACTGCAGCTATCCAGCTCGGTTATGAGGTATGAGGCAAAAATTTGAAGTGTACAGGCAAAATTATATTTCTAAAAATTGAAAGGAATATCTTTCATTCTGATTGATTAGTCGTTCACCGGTGTTGAGATGGCTTAACTTACGTTCGAATCTTTTATGTTAATAATAACAAACATTTCTTATTGTCGGGCCCAGTTGTTTAGGCGGGAGTGTGCTGGCCTTGTGATCCCTAATATACGGGTTTGGTTCGGCTCAGTCCGGTGTTATTTGAAGGTGCTGAAATACACCAGTCTATCGTTGGTAGATTTTGTGGTTCGAAAATTAACTCCTGTGGGACTAAATTTTGACATATTACTATTATTATTATTATTATTATTATTATTATTATTATTATTATTATTATTATTATTATTATTATTATTATTATTATCTGGCTCGTTGTCTGAATGGTCAGCGATTACGCCTTTGGTTCAGAGGGTCCAGGGTTCGATTGCGGCAGATTCAGTTTAACGTCTGTCTGTCTGTCTGTCTGTCTGTCTGTCTGTCTGTCTGTCTGTCTGTCTGTCTGTCTGTCTGTCTGTCTGTCTGTCTGTCTGTCTGTCTGTCTGTCTGTCACACTATCACGGAAAATAAGAGTGGGGAATGTTTATGTAACTTGGTATTTAAATTTAGGATAAGGCCAAGCAAGATCTTAGCTAAACGCTCTTCAAAAATAATTTACAAGGAGAGGAGCTTCAAAGGGGTCCTGCCGATACTAGTATTTTCCGTGATGCTGTGAAAAACAGAAAACAACTTTTAAATGCGTAAATGGTGGTGATGATGATCGTATCCAAGTATCCTCAAATGCTGAAAACGCTCAAGTAGAATATAACCACAGTAGTTTTATGACTGTCAGTACGGAAGTCTTCAAGTTGGGTTTCCACAAGGGAGTTTGGACAGCGAAATATATGCTCAAGATCTCCAAGTTCTTTCTTTTTGGGCGATTCCAGTCGGATAGTGTGGAATATTGCAGCCGGTGTTGATTCCTAAGAAAGGTATTCCTATGAGAGTACATTCCTTCGTCGATGCTATTTAAAAGTGTCCAAATACGCCAGTCTTGTTTACGCAGATTTTCTAGCACATTAGGGAAAATGTTATGAGATAAAAATTACAGTAAAAAACGTAAAACGATTGATATTATTATTATTATTATTATTATTATTATTATTATTTAATGAACCGAAAAATCTTTCACACTCATGTGTATTACACATAGCCTCATAAATATTGTTTCATATGTAATTTAGGATGATTAAGGCATCCATTTATTTCTAAGTGGAACCCAACTCTTCATATTATCGCCCTGGATGAGTGCAACACACGGCTACAATCTCCCCGGTTACGGAACATAAAGCGGTGCTATTAGCGAGACTTCTTTTATCTGGTTCTTCCCCTCGGGCTGGTGCCGTAAATGTGGCTAATAACTTCACAGGCCGCTTAGCAACGTGTCCACTACCCGCTGGGGACAACAAGCATGAGCTGAATACCCTTCAACCTTGTCCAAGTGTCTGTAACAACCTGTATTCCACACGAATTATCTTCTGAGGTTTATGTGAAGGAATATCGTAGTAGAATATACTCTATTACCTTATTTTACGATATTGATCACCAATGTATATATTAAAAGGATGAGGAGTGGCATAAAAGTACTACTGATGTTCGTATTGCTGCAGTCAGATTGTGTGAAACTAATGAAACTGGATTTTTAGGCAATAGTTTGTTAGATTAAACATTTACTGAAGTGAGTAACTAGTTGTAGTTTTATGTTCCTTTCATTTAATATTTCATCACATTTAGTTTTAGTTATTATCGATGTAAAATCCATCTCCCATGTAGGTATAATCCCGGTGGATATCCACAACAAACATGATACCTATATATAGGTTCAATTGTTTCTGATAAAAGTGTATTTTTGTACTTATACAACACTGTGTGTTATATTGCATAAAATAATTTTGTCGCTGTGGATTGTGACGAGATTTTTGGTCATCTGTTAGGATACTGCCGCAAAGGAGAATTGCTCAGTAACACCCGTCATCACAGAGTGAGAGCAACCTTAGCCTCTGCACTGAGAGATCTGAAGTGGCGAGTTTATGAAGAAGTACACTGTATCTCTTCCACGGGATCCAACAGATATTATTGCCATCCTCCAGCCGATTCGAACACCTGTTAAGTTATTCTTAATCCAATTATCCGATTCGAAAGAGACTTATTCCAGACCAAGGAAGTTGACCAAGAAAAGAAGAGCATTTGTGATCCATGCATCCAATATCTGAGTGAGAGACATAACATTCGCCCAGAAATCTGGTACGTGATGGGTCTGCTATTTGGAAGCAGAGGCGTTGTACCTAAGCCTACGTGGGAAATATTGAATAAGCTTAGAATCCAGCACAAAACTTTGGAAAAAAAAATAAAGTGGACATTTTAAAAGATTCGGTAACAATCTTAAATCATCACTTATACTACTCGTAAATGATAAATCACCTAGTGTCTCCTTTCTGTACAATAATTTTAATATTTTCAGTTATCATCGCCTAAATTGTAAAGCTTCAGGATCATTGTGGTCATTCAACCTGTGTGAACCGATGTCATTTGAAAAATATATGTGGACCACTGTGCGACAAATAAACTAAGTTTGTAGGCAAATTTTGCACGACAAAGTTGAAACTTCACTAGTTACAGGGAGGGTCATTGCTTAATATATAAAAAATATAAAAATCTCTGAATTCACGCTGGCAGGATCAAATTGTTAGTCTTTCTGATAGCACTAGAGACATTCTAAGTAAGGTAGTGTGTTTCCACGAAAGTATAGCCTATTAGTTTTGGATAGGAGTGGAAGAGATTATTTCCTGGCGTACTGTGCAGAGAATCTGAGGATAAAAAAAATTGTTCAAATGAAGTTTGTAACTTCATAAGAATTTCCGATCTCATACGCAATCCCCTAGATTACTCTTCGCGTCCTCCCAATGGGGAGTAACCCCCCATTTTGTGAACCACTACCCTAGAGGTGTAAGTACCACAGTTTGAAAACTAGTGGTGCATTCAACCTATTCACTGAAAATACAATACCCCATCTATTACTGCAAATAGTGAGATGGAACAAAAGTATATAGATGGTTATTCTTCTTTACACGGCAAAATAAACAATAACACGGTATTCTACTTGTTACACTTAACTATCCGAGTTCGTGGAAATCATTGTCCTGTAAGTCATCAAACTAAGTGAACCTTCTCATAGCCAGTTCTCGGAGAGAGCTCTTGAATTCGTGACTAGAGTTTCAATGCCTCTGTGCACGCTGTCGGGAAGTGAGGGACCATTTATTGAGTTAAACCCGTGGTTCGAAGCATTTGAGATTTATTACTTCGACGACGGTAATTCTTCTTCAACTTAAAACGCATTAGGTAGAGATCATGCCTGGCATTCTTCTTGATAGAATTTTATCTTTTCCGCTGCATGTTAATAGATTGAGCCACAGAAATTATTTTCCGTTGGAATATAACATTATTTGTCAGACGAATATTTTGTACAATCAAGGCTGCGACTGTTTAACAGGGAGTTACCCGTGTTATAAATTCGCTAGCAATTTCTAAAATGACTTCTCTGGACACAATTTCTACTCTGCGATGATAGTAAAATCGTTGGAATTAAATATATTATTATTATTATTATTATTATTATTATTATTATTATTATTATTATTATTATTATTATTATTATTATTATTATTATTATTATTATCAATCCACCACTTTCCAAAATCCTGGTGAGTCTATTTTACTGCCAGAGGTCCTTCCTAACGCCAAACCTCTAAGGATGGATGAATTTACTATTGCGTGCTTTTGAGGTGGTTCTTAGTTTTGTGTATACCTCAGTAGTGTAAGAGTTTGCATTATTAGCCCTCATCATCGGAGGTCTGGTTTCGGTTTCCGGTATTGCTAGATATTTAAGATTGGCTGCAGGATACCGGTATGTGATAAAAAATATATCGTCATTGCTCATATAAAAGCCGCTATATGATAATATTCCATCTTAGAACTCTGACCAGAAAGGGTGTGTCATCTGAGATTCAGTATTGCATGAACTGTATAAACGAATTTTCGTTCTAATACATGTGTCGCGGGTCAGTATTTCTCCCCTCAACACTGACACGTCACAACGGTACATCCAGACGATATGCAGCTCACCTCCATTGGACACGGATTTACATTTTAGGGTAGAGTGGAATGTGGGTATGGCTCCTTAACTGAATGGTCTGAGTCTGGACTTCGGTCCATAGGGCCCCGTGTTCGATTACCGTCCGGGTCTGAAATTTTAACTGTGTATAGTGAATTCCTCCTGTTCTGGGATTGGGGTGTTGTGTGCTTGCCTTAATGCCATTCTTCATCTACTCATAGAAATATGCAAAAACCAATATATCCTTATCTTTACGTCGCACTGACACAGATTAGGCTTTATGGTGACGATGGGACAGGAAAAGGTTAGGAGTGGGGAGGAAGCGTCCATGGCATTGTATAAGGTACAGCCTCAGAATTTACCCGGTGTGAAATTGGGAAACCACTGAAAACCATCTTCAGGGCTGCCGAGAGTGGGGTTCGAACCAACTATCTCCAGAATGCAAGCTTACAGTTTAGTGACCCTAACCGCAAGGGCACTTGCTCCTCAAAACCTGAAATAAACAGGAAGTAGGAGAAGATGTTAATAATGATATTACTTTACGTTCCGCTAACTACTTTTTCGGTCTTTGGAGACACCGAGGTGCCCGAATTTTGTCCCGCAGGAATTCTTTTACTTGCCACTAAATCTACGGGCACAAGGAAGACGTATTTGAGCACCTTTAAATACCACCGGACTGAGCCAAGATCGAACCTGCCAAGTTGGGGTCAGAAGGCCAGCGGCTCAACTGTCTGAGCCACTCAGCCCGGCCAGTAGTAGTAGTAGTAGTAGTGTGTGTGTGTGTGAAGAGATGCGTTTTGAGAAGAACCTAAACTCCTATTTCCCGTGTCAGTCGAATTAACCAGACGCGGCTAAAATTCCCGAGCTACCTGGGAATCGAACGCAGCAACCTCTGAGTGGGAAATACCGTGTCGCTGACAATTGAGATAGGTTATTATTATTATTATTATTATTATTATTATTATTATTATTATTATTATTATTATTATTATTACAATCTATAGATTTTAATACGTGTGCCTTGTTTTTATAAAAGTGTCTATTTGAAAACCTACAAGCTGTTTTCCAGTCTTTTTTTATGCTAGGGGCTTTACGTCGCACCGACACAGATAGGTCTTATGGCGACGATGGGACAGGAAAGGCCTAGGAGTTGGAAGGAAGCGGCCGTGGCCTTAATTAAGGTACAGCCCCAGCATTTGCCTGGTGTGAAAATGGGAAACCACGGAAAACCATTTTCAGGGCTGCCGATAGTGGGACTCGAACCTACTATCTCCCGGATGCAAGCTCACAGCCGCGCGCCTCTACGCGCACGGCCAACTCGCCCGGTGTTTTCCAGTCTTTGACCGAGTCAGGGATGTAATGAATGAATCAGATATAGGCTGTTATTACGATGGGGTCGCCACTCCCAAAGTGATTTATATTAATGACTGATAGATGCTATAAATGAGAATGGAGAGTTTTGTTGGAATGAAAGATGACAGGGAAAACCGGAGTACCCGGAGAAAAACCTGTCCCGCCTCCGCTTTGTCCAGCACAAATCTCACATGGAGTGACCGGGATATGAACCACGGTTCCAGCGGTGAGAGGCCGACGCGCTGCCGTCTGAGCCACGGAGGCTCCAAAAGTGTCTATTTATCTCCAGTTAATCAATAAACAAGGACACGAATTTCCATAAAATAAAAATACTTGATTGGATATGCAGTTATATTTCGTTGGACTGCTCGCGATTATACAGCCCTCAAAAACACCTAAACAGTACCCAGTCTTACTGATATTTATTCACTGGTGAGTACAGTAATGTACTCAGAGTGCATCACGGTCGCCGGTTATGGGTTCTTAGATGGCTGAAGAAGGAAATTATTGAACCACAAGGTTTGCTAACATTTTGGCGTAGCAAATCACAACAAGTTCTCTGCTGTTGAAGATCCTTGTTGTGATTTCTTCTTTAATTATCTCCTTATTTCCTACGTTTACTTCTATCGGACAGGTACCATTGTCGCTGTTGTTCAGGAAGTTGTGGTCTCTAAGGGAAAGTACGTCGCCACATAGACTTGACATCTTCCTCTACCTGAAGATGAGTATGTACAGAAACATTAGAAGGAAAGCAGACCTCGCTATAAAAGCCTAATGCGCTGTGGTTATAAACCACAAAGCAGTTCATCTCATGCTGATACGTTGCTACTGTCCTTAACTAGATGGTTCACTCGTTTGAAACGCGCCCATTGTTTTCCCTCTCAGAGCAGGCACAGGGTCACTGAGCTTCCGATGAGTCGTCTGAAGATGCGGTCTGTACTTATTGATTCGCTGTTGCTAGCTGACGTGTTGTTTGTTTTATTTCTTTCAGGTATCATGTCAAAGATGAATAGGTATACATTTCACAAAAGATGCTAACACGTTATTTGCGACAGCACTCTGTCACTAATTCCTCATGAAAAATCTTGAGGGTGAATGTGACTGCCTAGGTCTGTGCCTCTGTACACTTATCGCTGAAATGCCGAAAGGAAATAGATTTCATCAAGCCATACATGATATGGAGAATAATAATAATAATAATAATAATAATAATAATAATAATAATAATAATAATAATAATAATAATGTTATTTGCTTTACGTTCCACTAACTACTATTTTAAGGTCTTCGGAGACGCCGAGGTGCCGGAATTTAGTCAGCGGGAGTTGTTTTACGTGCCAGTAAATCTACCGACACGAGGCTGACGTATTTGAGTACCTTCAAATACCACCGGACTGAGCCAGGATCGAACCTGCCAAGTTGGGGTCAGAAAGCCAGCGCCTCAACCGTCCGAACCACTCAGCCCGGCATGATATGGAGAGAATCATCGAAATATATACATCCGTTGAAGGTATATCCACCCAACAAGATGAACGTAGTATGTCCGACGCTGACACGTCCCCCACGGCACCAACTTGTGACATGCCTCGCTTGTCTAGTGCAGGCGCTATGAAACGACGGTACAGAGCGAACAAGGCATTGCTTAAACGAAAGCGAGACAAGAATGTACAGAAAGTAATAAAGATATTTCATATTATAGGCCTATTTATCATTCAGTTTATTCCGTAGTTTAAGAATAAATTTGTTACATTCGATACATGCGTTATGTTTCACAAGACTTTGCAGGTAAATGTTGTCACGTCTGAAAATTGTGGTCGTGTCGTATACATAGACTACGCGAGTTTTTGCTGTTATTTGGTATTGCCATGTATGGTATATTCCTCAGTTAATTGAGAATACATCACTTGCTTTGGAAGGCGTGTGTTAGGCACTTAAGTGACGCAGCCGGTAGACATCAAAATACCGAGCGAGTTGGCAGTGCGGTTACTGTCGCGTAGCTGTGAGCTTGCATTCGAGAGAACGTGGTTTCAAATCCCACCGTCGGCAGCTATGAAGACGGTTTTCTGTGGTTTCCCATTTTCACACCAGGTACAGGGCATGGTCGCTACCTTCCTATTCCTAGCCATTTCCCGCCCTTGCGTGGCCGGAAACATTCGATGTGTTAATGCGACGTTATGACTTTGCTGACAGGACCTAATGTTTACAGAGCACTATGTCTTCTGGTATGGGCTAGAGCAATTTTGTTACTTTCATTGATCTGTCTCTGTCTTATCCTTGACTTTGACAATGTGAAAGTGACTGAGGTATGAGCGATGCTAGTAATGCCATTCCTTATGCAGCCTGTCCCTGCTATGAATGGTGTGAAAATGTTGCTCATAGGGTCGGTTGGTGCATGCATTTTACTGGGCTTGGCAGACTGATTGTAATAGCAACTTCTGGCTCGATGAGGAAAGCAACGGGGAAATACCTCACTCCTCATTTCCCTAGTACGCCTCTTCAGTGATGCCTAGGCCATCTATGACAGCTGATGGCAGAGCTGTTGAGGATCCAACCAGCCTTATGGCTGAAGACTGAACATACATACAATGTGATGTTAAAGCACTAGCAAGAAAAAGGTACTGAAAAAACCACAAAAGTATATGTTTGATAATCAATGCCCGTAGTATTGGCCTTTTCGAATATGCTGATGTTTGTTCGACGGTCCTGCCTTTTTCCTTACGCATTTATTTGAAAACAGCGCTGAAATGATAAGAAATGGCGTATGGCCTTTAGTGCCGGGAGTGTCCGAGGACAAGTTCGGCTCGCCAGATGCAGGTCTTTTGATTAGATTCCCGTAGGCGACCTGCGCGTCGTGATGAGGATGAAATGATGATGAAGACGACTCATACACTCAGCCCCGTGTTAGCGAAATTAACCAATTAAGGTTAAAATTCCCGACCCTACTGGGAATCGAACCCGGGACCCCTATGATCAAAGGCCAGCACGCTAACCATTTAGCCATGGAGCCGGACTTAAAACAGCGCTGATGTTATATTTCCAGATACTTTCAGGATCCTCTGTAATTAATTAGTCTCGCATCAACAAGTAAGTATTGGTATTACTGCTGCATCTGAACACTGAGATCATAGCTGTCAAAAACCCGTTTATGGATAAATACAAACATTGCAATAGCGCGTCTATATATCAGCATCTACGTTTACATTTGTCGATAAATGTCTGCCGAGGTAAGGATCATGCCATGGTTCAGTTGACATCGCAGTCAATTCATGTCTGGACAAGCCCGTCTGGTGGCCATGATGGTTAAAGCGTTGAAGTCTATATGACCTGACAGTATGGTTAGCCGGTTCGAGTCCCGTTGATCGAAATAATTTTCACCATCAGAATGTTGGCCGGCAGGTTAGGAGAGGTGGTGGTATACAATTTCTGATCAGTAGATTGCGCGCATAAAACCTGGATTAAATTCCTAACTTAACTGCAGTGCTTATATGCAGTGAGGCCGTTGATGGTGATTCGTCCGTCAGATGGGGACGTGAAGATTTGAGCAGACCCCTTGGTGTTATTCGACAGAAGTAGGCTACGTGCCGACCCTCTCCTTACCTGATTATCATCCAGACGCGCAGGTTGCCTACGGGTGTCAAATAGAAGGACCTGTACCAAGCGAGCCGAACATGTCCTCGGACACTCCCGGCACTAAAAGACCATATGCTAAATAAATGTATCAGAACAAAGAACAACATCAGCTCAACCGGTCAAGTGGAAACATTCAGCGGAGAAATGTGTCTTATACTGACGAAAGCAAAAAATCGCCATCTTTGCCCCAAACTTATATTCTACAAATTTAAGTACATCATAGGGAACATTTCTCTACTGTGTTCGAATTTCTTTGATACTGGTAAAACGGTGACAACATTGGCACTATGTGACGTTAACTGCAAAAGTGTTTAGAATGCCACAGTAATACCGTCAGTTAACTGCAAAATTGTTTAGAATGCCACAGTAATACCGTCAGTTAACTGCAAAAGTGTTTAGAATGCCACAGTAATACCGTCAGTTAACTGCAGAAGTGTTTAGAATGCCACAGTAATACCGTCAGTTAACTGCAAAAGTGTTTAGAATGCCACAGTAATACCGTCAGTTAACTGCAGAAGTGTTTAGAATGCCACAGTAATACCGTCAGTTAACTGCAAAAGTGTTTAGAATGCCACAGTAATACCGTCAATTAACTGCAAAAGTGTTTAGAATGCCACAGTAATACCGTCAATTAACTGCAAAAGTGTTTAGAATGCCACAGTAATACCGTCAGTTAACTGCAAAAGTGTTTAGAATGCCACAGTAATACCGTCAATTAACTGCAAAAGTGTTTAGAATGCCACAGTAATACCGTCAGTTACCTGCAAAAGTGTTTAGAATGTCACAGTAATACCGTCAATTACTTATGGATGCTAGAATTTGACTATTTATAGAGGATACTTAAAATATTTGGAAATATAAACGCTGAGTGTACAGGCTGGTCGGAAACTACGCAAACCTCGTATATGAGCGTTAGGTGGTTGGTCATACTGATAAATTTGAAAATATTCGATATCTTGCGCAGTTATAATTTTATCAGCTACTGAATTTAACCAATCAGATCGTTACCGGGCGAACTCAAATGGGCTTTGTGATGCGGTGTTGCTGAACCTGCACGTGGATTAAGAGTGGCTTGAAGGCACCAATCGAAGAAAAAAAAGAATTACCCCAGGGGAGGGATTTCAACACGAACCTACCCGTTGACAGGATTGCGCCATAGTAAGTACGCTACGCTGGCACCCACGATGTGTTTGTGTTTGACAATGATTTACCAGTATGGCTCTGAAGCCTGTCTTAAGTTACTTGAAGATTTAGCAACCCCGTCTCGTAAAGTCCATTTGAATTCACCCGCGAAGCTATCTGATTGGCTAATTTCAATAGCTAATAACATCACATGACGAGACAGTGATGTACTTTTTTCCTTCAAATTATTACCAACCTTCTAATGCTCATATGCCCGGTTCACGTTGTTCCCGACCATCCTTTATAGTGTAAGTGGGAAATAAAAACATTGTCGTGAAGAACAGAGTAATACTAATACCAATACCAATAGGGTCCGAAGACAACAAAAACTTCCTATAATAATAATGGCGTGCGGCCTCCGAAGAGGCGTAGCGCAGGTCTTTCGAGTTAATGCCGTATAGGCCACCTGCGCGTCTAAAAGTATGGGGCCCTACCTAGGATGAATTCTAATGCTAAAGACGGCACACTACCCCCAGCCCCCTAGCCATTTAAATTAACCAATGAAGGTGAAAATCCCCGATCCGGTCGGCAATCGAACCCGGAACCCACTGGTCCAAAGGCCATCACGCTAACCATTTAGCCATGTCGCCAGACGAACTACCTATGGAAAGATGACAGTAAGAAGTCTGTCACACATAAGAAATAGTAATCTTAGACCTAACTTGGATCCAGTGATCACCGCACAAGTCTTACAAGTTTTAAATACTTATCACATCAGGAAGGTCGTTGCTTTGATCACAGCTTTTCTTTATCACTTTCTGTAGAGTTCATTAGTTGGATGATAGATGTCTATGAAGAATTGCTTTTGCAGGATGCGAAGAGTCTCTTCTACGTCTTACCTTTACCTATCAGGGATTAGTTTTAGATCAAACAAAGCAAAGCCATTTTTACTCAGGTTATGAAGGCTCGTGAAGAAGTGGAAAGCTTCAGCTATCCATAAAATGTAAACCAAAGGTAATGAAGACAGGCTGCATATACTCTGCGATCAGTTATTCGTTTTCAGCACGAAGAAGGAATTATATATTATGACTGATCTACTGTAAGATTAATGGGAGGTAACTGGTTGACATAATATAGTACGTAATGATAACGCAAAAAGAGTCTCTCTCACAGGGTGAGTTAGCTGTGCGGCTAGGAGCGCGCAGCTGTGAGCTCGCATCCGGGAGATAGTGGGTTCGAACGCCACTGTCGGCAGTCCTGAAGATGGTTTTCGGTGGTTTCCCATTTTCACACCAGGTAAATGCTGGGGCTGTACCTCAATTAAGGCCAATGCGCTTCCTTCCCATACGTAGGCCTTTCCTGTCCCATCGTCGCCATAAGACCTATCTGTGTCAGTGAGACACGTAAAGCAAAATGAAGTCTCTTCTGTGAGTACGAAGGGAGGATGATTGCTGAATGACATTCTCATCAACGCAGCAATGGTTCGATGCCCACCAGTACAAAACAGGTAGTCATTGCCTCGTAGATTGAATTCCGTCGTAAAATTGGAGTTGCATGGTTGTGATCACGATGTCAAAAGGCACTTAAAATCTATTCCTTCTTTTTAACCCTCCGTTAAACGCGCACTCTGTTGTAACGCCACTACACGCGCGCGGACTGACAGTCCGCGATTGTTTGTAAGCTTCCATTCCTTTCATTTCAATTCTTTTTCCAAGAATTCCTTATTTCTCTCTTTTGTCAATCTGTCTTACATCGTAATTACTAAATTATGATTTTATTTATATTGATAAATTTCTACATAATCTACATACATACATAATCCTTTAGGATAAATGAGAAGTTATCAACTGAAAATCACAGGAGTTAGCAAAACTAATTATAAATTAATAATAATTGGTTATTAATTAACTTCTTGGAATAAAATTGTAATCGTTACATTCTATTAATTGATGTATATCGCACGGAAGAAGTCATGACGTCATTTCTGTTAACATAGATTTTAGATGTAACATCTAAAATAAAATAAAATAAAATAAAATAATTCCCCTCAATTTTTTCTGTTCCAGGCTGTCAACGCCGTTCGAGGCTATGAGTGTATTTCTTATGCTCATGGCCACGATGTTTGCGGTGATTGGACACTGCAATGGTGATCACAAGACACTGGTTGCTTGCGGTCTCTTCATCTTAGGTGGTGAGTACCTAATACATTTTTCGATTTATTGCATTTCTAAAGCTACCATATAATTATTACACTGAGGATTACAGTAATTTCGTAATTGTAAAGGTGTTCCTAAGAGTTAAATAAGTCGTTTGCACAAAGAAGGTGATGACTGGAGTTTCGCGATGTTATATCACCCTGAAGAAATGGAACATGCTCGATAACAGCGATGAGCTCGGCAGGTGCGGCAACCTACAGTCACCAGATCACTTTCTCGTCCACCTTTGATGAACTCGTGTTGCAGATAAGATCTATTGGCTGCACAATTAAAACTGTATTTGTTGCTATGAACTTGAAAAACTCATTTGATATGGACGCGGAAATCAATAAATGAATGACCGAACAATTGATTGAACTACGAGTAATGAATGAATGAATGAGTGAAAGTTTCGAATGAATGAATGAATGAATGAATGGGCCGAAATCTTCCCTGTACTTCATATTGACTGAAGAAAAGTGTATGTTTGTCTGTCCGTACATTTTTGAAACTATCAGTAACAATTAACTATATTTTAGAGATGATGGTGATGATTGTTGCTTTATAGGGCCAACTGTAGACGTAATGGGACTCTCTCGAAGAGCAGATCAAGGCAATTATAACAAATGCATATTAACAATATTCCAGAAAAATCATTAACAATAAGTGTTGTTACTATTGGACAATCAGCCTGGTTTGACATGCTCTAGATTAATATTTAAACCTACTCTCGGTATTATTATTGTATTATGTTGAACTGAATTAGCGTATACTATAATGTAAGAATTCTTAAAGTCTGTTTTGAATATTTTTTAGAAGTATTACGGTTGCTTAAGTGATACATACTTATATTTCTTCCTGGAACAGCTCGCAGCTTGCCCAGATATGATGAGTCTGCGACGGACATATTAGTTACCAACAATTAATTTGCGTTGTTCCAAACCCTTTTCCACATTTTCCTAATGAGTATCTAGTATCTAGTATCAACATCTATCTATCTATCTATCTATCTATCTATCTATCTATCTATCTATCTATCTATCTATCTATCTATCTATCTATCCATCCTTCTCTAATTGCAACTTCAAGATACCCTCCAGTTTGTACGCTATATATACGTTATTATCCAGTGCACTGCTTGGGAAATGGCGTAATACTCACATAATCGACTTTTTAATTCCATTAACCTTGAATTCCTGTTTTCCCAATATTCAATGCATTGTCTTTTGTTACGTGACTGCGTTGACGCCACTCAATTAGAAGCTGCGTAAAATTTTATTTTATGCAAAATTCCACGTGTAAATAACCCACAGATCGTGTCCGTGAAGTTTGGATTGATTATACTACAATACTATTAGAGAGAAGGGAAAGCACTGAAATGCCAGCTTATCTCCTTGACATTTATCGCACAAGAAATATGAACTCGGTCAAACGACAAGTGCCCAGCATGGAATAAAAATCCACCTACCACAAGATCGACTCCATTTTTCGAATGATCTGGAGAACTAACGGGTATTATTAGAACACACACGAAGTTACAGCACGAGCAATACAGGTGGACCTTGAGTACTAGTTAGTGACCAGTCATGTACTGTACAAACAGGCTTCGAAAAGTCAATTTAACTTCCGACGATCAACTCAAGTACCTGCACTGGATAGACGACATCGTAGCAGGAGATCGTAGTTCGCTATAGATCACCTGCAGTGACAGCTAAGACACTGGCGTCCTGTACTGTTTTTAGATGAATCCCATTTCGCATTATATCGTCCAGATAGCCGTCTGTGAATCCGGAGAAGACGTAGAGAGTGATATTTTCATCCTGCATCCGTACAATATACCGTTGCTTATGAAGTTCGATCTGTTACGGCGTGGGGAGGTATGAGCCTTGACAGTAAAACTCATCTCCTGATCATTCACAGTGGATCCTTAACTTCTCGACTGTACATTGGTAAGATCTTGATGATGATGATGATGATGATGATGATGCTTGTTGTTTAAAGAGGCCTAACATCGAGGTCATCGGTTCCTGGTAAGATCTTAGTGCCGCATGTGGTTCCTCACGTGAGACCATTTAGAGAAAACGCATTATTCTTGCATGATAATGCTTGACAGCATCATGCCAATATCTTGCGGTAATTCCTGCAAGATCACTACATTCAGTGAATGGAGTGACCATCAAGAAATCCCGACCGAAGAAGTGTGGAACCAAGTGCAGCAATGCACCCGAGAAAAAAATCCCAGACACCAAAAGCTACAAGTCCTCAAGAACTTCTTTGTGGTATAATGAGGACGTCTGCCTCAAATGAACATGCAGCGCCTTGCCAGATATATGAGAAGGCGTTGTGAAGCTGTTATCCACGCACCGAGGGAAATCCTCTTTTGTAAGACGCTTGATTACCACGTAGCCATCACGGTGTATGACGAGGGACCACCTTTTTTTATTTATGACACTTTGTGTAATGATGTCGGATACTACGTGTCCAAAGAACGCTTTTCATCGCTTTTCTTTTTAAATTATTAATTGCCGGGCTGAGTGGCTCAGACGGATAAAGCGGTGGCCTCTCGCCCTCAACTTGGCAGATTCGATCCAGGCCCACTACGGTGGTATTTGAAGGTGGTCAAATTCGTTAGCCTCGTGTCGGTTGATTTACTGGCACGTAAAAGAACTCATGTGGAACTAAATTCCGGCACCTCGGCGTCTCCGAAACCCGTAACAGTAGTTAGTGGGACGTAAAGTAAATGGCATTATATCATTATCATTAAATTATTTATTGCTGCAAAGAAGATGATTTATTTTCATTATGATTCTGTCTTCATTCCATATGATGTATACATATCAGGGAGTGCGAATATATAAAAATGTGACTTTTTTTAAAGCATATTACAAGGAGTCGTTAAGGACCGACCTCTCTCAGATAACATGTGTGGTAAAGAGTGAACATTGCTGGACGATTAGAATGTATAAGAAAATTAGTTCGTTCACTTCTGGGTCAGTGAAGAAAACAACGGGAAACGACCGCACTCTTCATTTCTCTAGTATGCCTCTTCAGTGACTCCTAGGCTATCCATGACAACTGTTGGTGGAGTTGTAGAAGATCAGACCAGCCTCCGGGCTGACAACTCAACATACTTAACAATCCTTAGCATGTAGTTCTCACAGAAGATTTTGTCTCAGGCTTGATAATCTGATGATGGATGTTCATTCTAAATGTTGCAGGGTTTAAATATTATTTTGAATTCTGATAATAATTGTGGTGCAATTCAACCAAAAAACCATCCATTTACCAATTCGTGCAGTCATCCACTCATTCAGTTCAGTATAATAATTTCGTGTAGCTATTTCTAGCAAGGTGCAGCCCTTGTAAGGCAGATCCACCGATGAGGGTGGGCGGCACCTGCCAAGTGGAGGTGACTGCGTGTTATTGTGGTGGGGGATAGTGTTAATTCAATTCAGTCATAATGTATGTTGTAATGGTAGGATAACTCTATAAGACTTGTAATAAAAAAGTTAACGCTAAATAAGCTAAGGAAGGGGAAGATACATTTTGTCCTAGAGATGATGGTGGTGTTTACTGTTTTAAGAGGAAGTACAACTAGACAATCATCTTCTATATAACACTAATCAGAGAGAAAAAATATGGAAGGGATCCGACACTTCGAAAGATGAAGGTATTGGCCAAAGTAAGAGAAGGGTCATGAAGGGCGTGAAAATGAAATACTCACCAGGCCTCGAGTGCTCTAATACCGTCGGGGTCGGAAAAAAGAAGACTTGACCAAGGGAGTCCGGATAGGACAGATGAATGTGAGGAGCCTGATACAAGTACGTGGAAGCAATGCCAGGACTCAGCTAAGGGCCCCGTGGTCGCCAACCCACGCTCCCAGGTTGTGAGCCTCTCACGATAGTCATGGGACACCGTGGATGTTACTCTACCGTCCCCATCCACAGTGGCTTGTTGTCCTAGAGTTAGACTATATAACATCGTTAACGTCTAGGACAAAATAAATTATATTTAGTGTAGTAATAGTCAAATAGCCAACGGCCATACCATGTTGAATGCACCGGTTCTCGTCCGATCACCGCAGTTAAGCAACATTGGGCGTGGTCAGTACTTGGATGGATGACCGCTTGGGCACACCACGTGCCATTGGCTCAATTCCCTTTTAGGGGCAAAAGATCTCTATAGGTCGACGCCCCGAACAAATAGCATTTTTTTTAAAGTAGTCAAATAATAACAGGAGAATGTGATGCTTGTATCAAATTTAATGAATTTCAATAAATGAATGCTCTCCCCACTTTCAGGTGATCCGGAACTAGGGGATGGGAGTACTCTATTCTATTATTTTCTAATAATTGTGGTGAATATTCAACGTTAAGCTAAAAGGTTGGCGCCACCTTTGAGAAAAAATTAAGAGCTTTTACCCTTACTTCTCCTACTAGTATTTCTACATCCAATTATGGTTGTAAGTAGTATCGCAGACACTTCTTCAGTGTTTATGTGGATGTATCTGTCACAAGCATTCAGAATTCGGTGTGAAGGAGTCAAGGGAATTGAAACTAGACTATGCATGTTTAAGTATGACTGTATTAATTACATGTCTGTGCTACAAGCAGTACATATGGCATACCTAACGCATTTACGGCGGGAGGTACACCTTTGTCGGAAAAAATATTGCGTTTTTTCCTGCTACTTACCGCATTCAAAAAGGTTAAAAAAGTTATTTCCACTACTTGTAAAGATATGTTTGTAAGATGTTCATGTACAAAAATTTCCCGGACTAGCTCTCTAGTTCACCAACAGATAGCAGAGCAGGGCTTCGTTAGGAGCAATAATGACTTTCAGCCTTGATATGACAGTGTGCTAGGAGACATCGTTGTTAAGAGATGTGTTTAAACAGTGTTTAAAAACTGAGTAAAGTGTAATAGCAATAAAAAGTATGATTTCATACAATATGATGATGTTCCTCCAAGAACGAATCATGTTATTCGGTTTTTAATTAAGTGCTTTATTTTTATGGTAACTTTTAGTATATAGTAATCTTATATTAGTTTCTACAGACTGAAAAACTTTAATTTTAGGCAGTATAATAAGATGAATCTGAAAATAACGAATGTTCTGTTCGTTTTATGTCCATACTGAAATCACTACACGGCACTATAAAGCTTTCGGAATCTGGTTGCATACTGAGAATAATTTTGTTGATGGATTCTGAGTATTATAGCGTACAAATTAATAGGTCTTCCTAGATGGTATACAATGAGCTATTTTATCGCCCGTCAGCGTGAATCACTGTAGCATTCTTATCTTTGCAGTGATAACCGGTCCTTCTATTTGGACCCTGAATTTTTTGTGAATATCGGTCGACATTTCATTTGTACATTACAATTTTTAAGACAAATCGCTGAAGTTTCACCAAATAAGCTACAGTGTTCCTAAAATATGTATAATTTGAATGAATACATGCAATCAGTTACATCCTTATCGATTTGCAGTGTACGAAGGATCATCGTTGTTTGAGCGCTCTTTCGGGACCTATCTCACCGTCTCGGCGTGAAGGGAGGGGACGAGTGCGATAACCACATCAGATGATGCGTAACTAATAAAATTGTTCTGGCTGTTATACGCTTTGAAATATTAACCTTGTTTTTCGTAACGAGTGTGGATAAGTTAGTTTTTAAGTTTGGATGACATCAGCACTCTATTCTTTCCAGGCACACTGTGTAACGATACTGTGAGTCACTGAAAATAGTAAATTATTAACCCTTTAATGCACAATTTTTTTTATGTTTAAAAGTTATTTTTGAACTTTCAATAAGGTTAATAGAACGGGAAAAATATTGAAAAAAATATCAATAATGCTGCATATATGCTACATCATGAATAAACATTCTCTTTGATAAGGTTGCCATTCAACTAGTTCGTACATAAAATGTACACAAATGGGTAACTAAGGTCAAAGATATTCCATAAACAACTTGGAACTCATGTGTAACATGCACTGGTTCATGAAATGTCCATCAGAGGCGTGCAAATCAATTTTTGAATCTATGTTGCATATATGCTACATCATGCAACAAAGGGGTGTAGGCTCTCCCATCTCATAACATACACTACTCTAAGGCCACAGTACAGCCAGCCTATGAGTAACTAAGGTCAAAAGTCTTATATACATATCTTGGAACACATGTGAAATATGCATTGGTTCATGAAGTGCCCACCAGAGGCGTGCAAAAGAGTTTGTTAATCGATGTTGCATATATGTTACACAATGCGACAAAGGGTTAAAACATTTGTTGTATCTTACTGAAACAGAGTCTACGTAAATATCCAAAGAATTACAAATCCACAAGATAAATATGTTTAGTAAATTTTGTAACAGCCTAAATTGTGTCAAGGATGATCATTGAATAAAATTCACCCCTTCGTGCTCAATGGTATCTGCAGGTGCCATACATTTAAAGAAATATAATAAATGTTAATGAAGTTGGCATTATTTCTTGGATTTATATATATGTTCTAAGTACATCCTGCAACCATCTGTCACAGTCTTTCATTCTTAATTCTATTATTGTGGTGTACAGTTACGATTTTCTATAGAATGGTTTTGAGAGTGTCTAAACACTGTAATTTTGTTAAATCTTAGTTTCCATTTTGAAACCTTGCCGACATTTAATACGTAAAGTTCATTGTAGACGAATAAGTTTGAGTGGCGTTTATAAAAGTAGGAAAGATCACAATATGAAAATAAAGTTGGAATTCAGGACGACAAATTGGGGCAAATATTCATTTATAGGAAGGGGAGTTAGGGATTGGAATAACTTACCAAGGGAGACTTTCAATAAATTTCCAATTTCTTTGAAATCATTTAGAAAAAGGCTAGGAAAACAACAGATAGGGAATCTGCCACCTGGGCAACTGCCCTAAATGCAGATCAGTATTGACTGATTGATTGTACTTTTTGAAGTTAGTGGGAGGTCGTACAGTTATTACTGGTATCTCCTAAGAGGATGCGATCACGGAAGTTCCCACCAATTTTCAGCATCCCTCCTTCCCAGTAGATCTTATTGCTACCTTCCCTTGTACTCTAGTTATACACGAATTAGTTTTACGAAGAAAAATTATTGAAATGAAACAAATAATTCTGAGTACTAATTGATTAGATATTTAAAAATATTTTAACACAGCTGATGACCACTATATTTCCTGAGCCCAAATGAATCAGTACCAGAACGATAACATTAAGAGTGGTGGTGGTGATTGATTTAAGAGGAAGTACAATTAGGCAACCGTACTCTATTAACATTTATTTATTTATTTATTTATTTATTTATTTATTTATTTATTTATTTATTTATTTATTTATTTATTTAATACATGTGCCACCAACAGAGACACGCTCCAATTATAGGTGGCTTTTACAAATGATATGAACAAATAACATAGAAATACCAAAAAGAAAATGTGAAAACGCTATGTAAATGAGATGATAATGCTCTGTATGAAATGGATGAAACAATATATCGTATACAGAAGCCTGTTAATAAATCAAACAAAAAATTGTAACAAAATCATGTAAATATTATACATATAAACAAATCACTTCGACGAGAAAAATTCTTTCAATATATTTACATATGTGTCATATTCATAAGCAAAGTCAAGATCTATATGATACTTATTAACTAAGTTATTGTATGTTTCACACATATTGATAAACGGAGAGTTCTTAAAAAATACAGTTTTGGAGACTGGAGTAATAAACAATTGCCGAAATCTTAAATTTCCTTTTCTAACATTAAAACACAACTCGTGAAGCGAACTATTATCGTCAATTAATGTATTAACCATCTTATAGAGATAAATTTGTTGGGCTATTACACGCCTACTGGCTAGCGATACATATTTAAATTCATTCAACAAAAATTCATATGAAACATAATTTCTAAAGGGGAATATCTTATATTTTTTATAATAAATATATCTTAAAAAGCGTTTCTGCACCCTTTCAATTTGATTTTGGTAAGATTTATAACATGGAGACCAAATTATACATGAATACTCAAGTTTTGATCGGACAATACTATTGAATAATAAGGTGAGTGTGTACGTGTTAGAAAAATCTCTTGAATTTCTAATTATAAAACCCAATTTCTTATAGGAATCATTAACCATTGTATTAATATGCTCCTTGAAAGATAAATTTCTTGTAACAATTACCCCTAAGTCATTAACAGAGTGGACAACTTTGAGTTCTTCATTATTAATTTTATATTTATAATTCAATGTATTTTTCTTATTTGAAATCTGAAGGAAACAGCATTTATTTATATTAAGTTGCAAACCATTTTCAATACTCCATGCGTATAAGTAATCCAAATCATATTGTAATTTCAACATATCATCAACATTTTTTATCTCTTTATAAAGTTTGACATCATCAGCATATAATAAACACTGAGAAAACCTAATTCTAGTGGGCAAATCATTAATATATAAAATAAAGAATAAAGGGCCAAGGTTAGACCCTTGTGGTACACCAGAAGTAACATTGTATGTGAAAGACTCATGTTGATGATAGTAAACATATTGTTTCCGTGCACTAAGATAAGATGCAAGCAGTTTTAACCAAGGAGGGGTCAGACCAAAGCATGACAATTTTTTCATTAAAATGCCGTGATCTAATTTGTCGAAGGCTTTGGAAAAATCTGTGTATATTACGTCGACCTGTCCTTGATTATTCAAAACGGTATAAGCATATTGTATAAATTTTAATAAATTAGTCGTAGTTGATCTACCTGGCATAAAACCATGCTGATTAATATGTATACCGACCCTCACATGATTAAATATACGCGTGTACATTATTTGCTCAAATACTTTAGCCGGTGCACACAAAATACAAACAGGGCGATAGTTTTCAATATTTTTTACTGTCCCCACATTTAAAAACTGGACGCACTTTCGCTATCTTCCATACTTTTGGAAAGGTTTGCGTTTTTACCACAATGTTATATAAGGCTCGTAAGGGAAAATCCAACAAATTCGAACATGCTTTCAGTACGTACGGCGGTATTCCATCAACACCACATGACCTTTTAGGTTTTAATTTTTTAATAGCTAACTTATATTCCTTTTCGTCCACTAATTCTAAAGATAACGGATAATTAACATATACATCAGATGAATCAGGAATATCATAGGTTGGTGGAGGTTTCGAATATACCGATCCAAAAAAGGTTGCAAAGCCATCAGCTATACCTTTATTATTATTAAGTAAGATATTGTTAAATTGCATGCCCTGTTGCAGACCCTCCTTGGTATTTCTTTTGCATTTCATATAGCTCCAGAACTGATTAACATCACTTTTGATATTCTCTTCAAGTTTAGAAATATAATTCTTATACGCTTTACTGATCATATGTTTCGTTTCTCTCCTTAACTGGTTAAATATTACCCTACTATACTCTGAATATTTCCTTCGCTTTCTGTGGATTTCCTTCAGTTTCAAGTTATTTATTATGTCTTTAGTAAACCATTGAGGATACTTTTTCTTTGTGTGAAAATTCTTCATAGGTACCGTTTCACAAAATACAGAGTGTACCTGAGCATAAAAATACTCAACAGCCTGGTCAGCGTCTGTAAATTCTACAATCCTAGACCAATCCATTCGCTCGAACCTTTTATACATTTGAAAGAAATTAGCCCTTCTAAAGTCAAATAACTGCTTAGGTTGTTCAGGTTGTTGTGAAACATGGCTACGCTGTCTGTTTAATAGTAGCGTGACTGCAATTGCAGGATGATAACTATCCTCCTTAATTAAGGGGCACTCATCTCTATATACTGTTAATGTGTTAACATTCGTAATAATAAGATCAAGTGTATTTCCATTTGCATTAAGAATATTATTGACCAAGTGCAACTGATAGAGTGACATAAACTCAGCTAAGGTTCTATATGCAGGTCCAAAATTTACAATATTACTTTGCTCACCAGTAATTAATGGCAAATTAAAGTCACCAGCTATAATAAGATCTAAATTGGAAAGGTCCTTATTAACTTCAAACAATCTATAGAAGTCCAAATATGCTTCCAATTTGGTTGCAGGTGGAAAATACACTGACATTATTACATAACTGTGACCATTAACTATAATTTTTACACAAACTGCTTCAGTATCACCAAAATCTAACGTTATTTGTCTTGATACTATGGAACCTTTAACAGCTATCAATGCGCCTCCTCCTTTTCTTGTACCTCCACGATCTTTTCTATACACATTAAAATCCCTACTAAACAGTTCACTGTTAGCAACATGAGATTGTAACCATGTTTCCGTAATCAACAGAATATCGTATTCTGATTCACTATTGTTAACATAAAACTCCGAAATTTTAGTGTTTAACCCTCTTACATTCTGGTAGTAAATATTAATTGGATTAAAAATCATTTTTCTAAAAACAAAAAGTTACATAGGGACAGGGGTACAACACTTCGAAAAATAAAGGTATCGGCCCAATAAAGACAATAGCTACGAAGGACGTGAAAATGAAAGCCTCCTTAGGTCTCGACACCTAATACCGCTGGAGTCAGAAAAGAGCAAGAGTTGACCAAGGCAGGTCAGGTAGGATAGATAAAAAGAGATGAGCCTGGAACAAGTGGAAACAATGCCAGGACTCACCCTAAGGGCCCCATGGTCACCAACAATTCTCCCGAGTTAAAAGCCCCTGGGGCCCCTTTAAGTCGCCTCTCACGACAGACAGGGGATGCCGCGGGTGGTATTACAGTATATTGCCCCCACCCACAGAGTGTCAACTTGGATTATGATATTTAACTTTTTTAAGAAAATGTACTTTCTATGTTATGAAATTATGAACTTATACTCAAAAATAATGAAAGAGCCTGATTCTCCTTAGCTTTTTAAAAAAGTCACCCCAACCTCAATCTAAAATCGTATTTCAGTCATATATACAAGACACATCCCATATACACAAGACACATCCCTGTTAATTTCTTGAGTCTTGTCAAACTTTCTTCAAACACCTCAAACGTTTCGGAACCTTATTGAGTATTCTTGGTGTTAGTAAAACTCTCTGGGGCCTTCTAGGGCAATATTGAACTTTCTGTAGTTTAATAGAATAGTCCAGAAATTTCTAGAACAATCACTCATTTTAAACGTATATACCTACTGTATATAAGGTTATACTTTTGTGAATAATTGTGTAAAAAAGTAAATCACTTGAATTAACGAAAGAAGTAATTTTATTCCCTAACTTACGTAATTCAATATGGAATTCCCGAGCAACTCTTTTGTCACTTATTCTATTACATGGAAGAAGAAATTTGGTACTCAAAATTTGTAGGTTTGTCTCTTACAATCATAGTTTAACTAACTAAATATGCAATTCAGATGATTATCAAAAGCTATGCAATACCTTGCAGGGTCATGAAGAGGCATTAAATAGTGTGAAAAGGTTTTGGAATCAAGAACCATCTAGACTGGAAATTCCCACATCAAATCAGTGTGCAGAACGAGCAGTCAATAGTTTTCGAGATATTTATGACATCTCTAAAAAAAGGAAAAGCTTAAGTTTAGATTCGCTTTTTCTAACAAAAGATAATTATATTATACATTACATTATACTATTATACTAAATACTCATTTTCAGCTATTAAAGCTCATTACAACTATTGGCTATTTGTCGATTTGTAAGTTTGTGGTTATGTGATTCTTTGTAATATTGTGTGTTATTCTATGACAATAAATTCTCGATTGCTTCAAAACTGTGTGTTATACAATAATTATAATTTAAATATACTACTGCTAAAAATATTTCGATTTTGTTACCTTATAGGTAAAACCAAGTTTCTGGTTTGGAGGTGACTTTTTCAAAAGTTAATTAGAAATAATGTCCTGTTCTTTACTGTTGAGCAAAAGTTCTTCGATCTATGGCACAGGAACATAGGGTTACAAAAGAGTCATAACCCTAGTGTATACAATAAGAGCAGCACACCATCACTCCAAATAATGAACAGGAACATATTAGTCAAATATCGCTCGTGATCAAAACATCTTTAAAATATCATTGTTATTTAGGAATATTAATTTCTTCAGTAATCATCTCTTTAGTTCGGACGTCCCTGAGATGAAGTTCCCATGTACTGTATAATTTATAACCCTTAAGAGAATTTTTAACTTGGTGTAAAGTTCACCTCATCATGTCAGACATTGAGCTTAATTATGACTGTACTTGTAGAAGCATTTCGCTTCACCTTTCTTCCATTACTTGAGTAAGAGTGGCAACCATCCTCCCTGACTTGGCAGCAAGATGAGTTGGTTACCCTCAGGCCACCCCACTAATCGAGTTCCATATTTCACAGCGCATTCCTCCTTTTAGCGGTGCTTTCATGTGGAGAATTCATTTAGTCTTCCAGCCTTCGCCCTCTGTTTACATTCCTCTTGTATGTTCTCGGCACTTGGCTCTCGAAACTGCACATCTGTACAACGTACTTTTATATTCGGAGCGATGAATGTAACGTTACAAACACTTTTTGGAGAACGGAAGCCTCTCATAATAACTGAGAGCCTAGAAGATTAAAAGAAGTTTGTCAATAAACAAAAGTACAGAAATGTTATCATCAAATATTCCAAAATGATGTTCATAAACTTTTGTTCTGCTTGTATAGTCCCTGTCACCTAAAGTTGATTTCTAAGGAAGGGACAATACTACTTCTTCCCCATTACTACTGAGTTAGCCTAGTGATATACGGTATAGTTATATTGCACGGTTGCATTGGCTGGCCCTGTTGGCCAGGGGTAGTGAGCCTGACGCTTTCCCGGAGGAGCCAGATTCATTTCCCGTCCTGGTCGGCGATTCTTCACCTGAATCTGAATGCTTGTTCGAGGTCCAGTCAGCCTACATAAGAATAATTGAGGAGCTACCTCACGGTGAAATAACGGCTACGGCTTAGAAAGCCACGAATAATGGCCGAGAAGGTTCACGGCGGTGAACACGCGTAACCTCATAATCTTCAGACCTTTTTATCGAGCAGCGGATGCTTTGCAGACCAAGACTCATGAGGGCTCTAGCACCATGGTGTTTATTTATTCTTTAAAATTGCTTTATGTCGCACCTACACTGGTAGGTTTTATGGCGACAATGAGATAGGAGTGGAAAGGAAGTGACCAAGGCCTTAATTAAGGTAAAGCCTGGTGTGAAAATGGGAAACCATGGAAAACCGTCTTCAAAACTTCCGACAATGGGATTCAAATCCTCTATCTCCCTCTTGCAGCTCACAATTGCGCGTTTCTAACCGCACGGCCAACTCACCCGGTTTTGTTTATTTAGTTTTGATTTCGTTCATGCAAAGAAGAGATCTTCCTTGCCAATACATCATCTTGCAGTTACCTTTCAACTGGCATGTTAACAATATTTTTCATGACTTTTGAGGATTTTAACCATTACCAACGTTCATATTGTCATAGCGTCAAAGGTATTACTGGTAGTATACCGGGGGTGTCAGCCGCGCCTGACGTTTTATGCTGTTAGGCATCCCACCGAACGTCACCGGTGCCATGGTCTATTCTCCTTTGCCGTAATCCAAGCAACAATCGCCCTTAATCACTTACTGCACCATTATCTTTATAAAAACATGTACCACCGGGCTAAGTGGCTCAGACGGTTGAGGCGCTGGCCTTCTGGCCCCAACTTGGTAGGTTCAATCCTGGCTTAGTCCGGTGGTATTTGAAGGTGCTCAAATACGTCAGCCTCGTGTCGGTAGATTTACTGGCACGTAAAAGAACTCCTGCGGGACAAAATTCCGGCACCTCGGCGTCTCCGAAAACCGTAAAAAAGTAGTTAGTGGGATGTAAATCCAATAACATTATTAAAAGCATGTAACTTACCGTATGCGACAGGCATTTACACAATGCATCAAAAAGTCATACGGTTATGTACAAAGTACGTGCCAATTAAGAGCTTTCAGTAGGGTATGAAATGAACGCTAAAAGCGATAGCATACTGATAGAAAACGTGTGTGCATTTGTGAAGCGGACGTAGTAGGCCATCTAGTACGCTTTCTAGAAACCTACTCGCTGGAGTCGCCGTGGTGTCATAGGTTAAGTGCGGTGCTGTTAATACAGCTGCGTTTTGTAGGTGAATTCGAATCCCACTTGAGCCTGTAAAGTTTATTCGCATTTTGTACTTCGTGAATCTATTATTTGCTAGTCCCTTTACGTCGCACCGACACAGATAGGTCTTATGGCGACGATGGGATAGGGAATACCTAGGAGTTGGAAGGAAGGGCCATGGACTTAATAAAGGTACAGCCCCAGCATTTGCCTGGTGTGAAAATGGGAAACCACGGAAAACCATCTTCAGGGCTGCCGACAGTGGGATTAGAACCCACTATCTCTCGGATACAAGCTCACAGCCGCGTGCCTCTGACCGCACGGCCAATTCGCCCAGTACTTCGAGAATCGTCCACAGAGTCAATGTATCCAAATTCCCTTACATCGTTGGTTATTTTATTTATTTATTTATTTATTTATTTTTTTATTTATTTAGGCACTGTTCTAGCCCATGAGGGCTGCTTATGTGGATGTTTTATAAGCAGGGCTGGACGAGGATAGAATGGTTGGGGGTTTGAATCCGTTTGACTGAGCAACAACCTGTTAGCGCAGTAAGTGTTCGAATAAATGGCCTTTTGCATTAATGCACGTTTCAGCACGCCGTTGAACTGGCATTCGGGCTCTTTCTAGCATTGTAGGTGTTACGGATTCACAGGCTTCCGTAATAAGGTTTCGAAGGCTTTCAGTATTTTCCGGCTGCTGAGCGTACACTACATCCTTCAAGTAGCCCCATAGGAGGAAGTCCAGTGGCGTCAAATCGGGCGATCTAGTAGGCCAGATGACAGGTTCTCCCCTTCTTATCCATCGACCGGGAGGTGTAACATTTAGGTAGTTGTAATAATAATGTTTTTTGCTTTACGTCCCACTAACTACTTTTTCGGTCTTCGGTGCCGGAATTTAGTCCCGCAGGAGTTCTTGTACGTGCCAGTAAATCTACCGACACGAGGCTGACGTATTTGAGCACCTTCAAATACCATTGGACTGAGCCAGGATCGAACCTCCCAAGTTGGGGTCAGAAGGCCAGCGCCTCAACCGTCTGAGCCACTCAGCTCGGCTCAGGTAGTTGTAACATATGGTGACAAGTGAGGGGGAGCTCCGTCGTGTTGATACCACATGGTTACACGCTCACCCAGGGGCACATCCTCTAGCAGCAATGGTAGTTGGTCTTGAAGAATATGTAGGCACCGGGCTCCTGTCAAATGATTCTCAAAGAAATGTGGTCCAATTACGTGACCACCCAGTATCCCACACCAGACATTTACTCCCCAACGTGCCTTAAATGCTGCCTGCCTTACCCAGTGGGGATTTTCAACACTCCGGGAGTGCATATTATGACGATTCACAGAGCCATTATTATGAAATCGTGCCTCGTCCGAAAATAAAATATGAGATACAAATACTGAAACACTTGCTACTTGCGTCAGTATCCACGCACATAAATCAACACGAGTTTCGAAATCTCGTCCGTGGAGTTCTTGATGTAGTTGCAGGTGATCATCATCATCATCATCATCTGTTTACCCTCCAGGTTCGGTTTTTCCCTCGGACTCAGCGAGGGATCCCACCTCTATCGCCTCAAGGGCAATGTCCTGGAGCTTCAGACTCTTGGTCGGGGGATACAACTGGGGAGTATGACCAGTACCTCGCCCAGGCGGCCTCACCTGCTATGCTGAACAGGGGCCTTGTGGAGGGATGGGAACATTGGAAGGGATAAGCAAGGAAGAGGGAAGGAAGCGGCCGTGGCCTTAAGTTAGGTACCATCCCGGCATTCGCCTGGAGGAGAAGTGGGAAACCACGGAAAACCACTTCCAGGATGGCTGAGGTGGGAATCGAACCCACCTCTACTCAGTTGACCTCCCGAGGCTGAGTGGACCCCGTTCCAGCCCTCGTACCTCTTTTCAAATTTCGTGGCAGAGCCGGGAATCGAACCCGGGCCTCCGGGGGTGGCAGCTAATCACGCTAACCACTACACCACAGAGGCGGACAGTTGCAGGTGATACGGACGAAAAATAATAGAGTGCCATATCCTTACAACAGACGACTGACTGATGTTGGCCTGTTGTGCTACTGCCCGGGTACTCGTGTTAGGATTCTGCCGGAAAGTGTCCGAAACCATCTCAGCAGTTTCACCTGACGTAACCGGTGCCTCTCTAAGAGGACTTTTTCGGGAAAGTGACGAAGTTATTCGAAAACGTCCCTCCACCCTCCTAAACGTATTTGCGTTTTGTTGTTGTCTGTGTGGAAATGTATCGTAGTACAGGCACTGTGCTTCCTATGCGTTCTGTCTTGCTTCACTGTAGATGAGGAGCATGTCAACATACTCATATTTTGAGTGCATAGCGAAGAAATGACGAGGACGGCTAGGCTACATCCAGCGTCAGGCCACTACACATTCAACATGCATGTTATTGGTCGAATGTAGCACGAATGGCCTCTTATTTGAACGTCAAAGTTTAAAATGTGAATAAAAATATTATCACTCGTGGGATTCAAACCCACCTAGCAACGCAACATCTGTCAACACGTCTGTGGTTGGTCCACCACACCACGGTGAATGTTGCCCCCAGTTTATCAGAAAGCTTACTTGGTGTAAAACTAGGTCCCGCTTCACAAACTCACACACGCTTTCTATCAGTACGCCATCGCTTTTAGCGATAATTTCACAACCAATCCAAAGCTTATAATTGGCACGTACATTTTACATAACCGTTTGACAGTTTGATGTATTGTGTAAATACCTGTCGCATAAATGTTTTTTGCAAAAGTCGTGCAGTGATGACGCAGTAAGTGCTTTAAAGGCGACTGTAGTTTGGTATACGGCGATTAAAAATCGACAATCACCCCACTGACGTTCGTTGGGATGCCTAAAAGCAAAAACGTCAGGCAGCGCTGACTCACCCGGTATTTCAGAATATATTGATTAGGTTTTTCTTCTCCGTTAGTTATGAAAAACTATTAGGGTATAGTGGTATGTTAAACACAAACTTAGTTGGGGTAGGAATACCACTGCTCTAGTTACGGATATCATCATTAGAAGCAAAACCGAATATATCCATAAAATCAGATTTTAGTGAGCATAAATTGTCTACAGTAATATCGTTCGTTTTGCCGGGCTGAGTGGCTCAGACGGTTAAGGCGCTGGCCTTCTAAGCCCAACTTGGCAGGTTCGATCCTGGCTCAGTCCTGTGGTATTTGAAGGTGCTCAAATACGACAGCCCCGTGTCGGTAGATTTACTGGCACGTTAAAGAACTCCTGCGGGACTAAATTCCGGCACCTCGGCGTCTCCAAAGACCTTAAAAGTAGTTAGTGGGACGTAAAGCAAATAACATTATTATTATTAGTAGTAATATCGTTCGATATTTTTTCTCAGCTGAAATACACTGACTGACAGAGCAAATGCAACACCAAGAAGGAGTGGTTCGAAAGGGATGAAAGTTGGGGAATAAACAGAGACGGCACGGACGAATAATTGATGTTTATTTCAAACCGATATGCAGGTTACACAATGCGCACGGCATCGACTCAGTAGGATGTAGGACCACCGCGAGCGGCGATGCACGCAGTAACACGTCGAGGTACAGAGTCAATAAGAGTGAGGATGGTGTCCTGAGGGATGGTTCTCCATTCTCTGTCAACCATTTGCCACAGTTGGTCGTCCGTACGAGGCTGGGGCAGAGTTTGCAAACGGCTTCCAATGAGATCCCACACGTGTTCGATTGGTGAGAGATCCGGAGAGTACGCTGGCCACGGAAGCATCTGTACACCTCGTAGAGCCTGTTGGGAGATGCGAGCAGTGTGTGCGCGGGCATTATCCTGCTGAAACAGAGCATTGGGCAGCCCCTGAAGGTACGGGAGTGCCACCGGCCGCAGCACATGCTGCACGTAGCGGTGGGCATTTAACGTGCCTTGAATACGCACTAGAGGTGACGTGGAATCATACGCAATAGCGCCCCAAACCATGATGCCGCGTTGTCTAGCGGTAGGGCGCTCCACAGTTACTGCCGGATTTGACCTTTCTCCACGCCGACGCCACACTCGTCTGCGGTGACTATCACTGACAGAACAGAAGCGTGACTTATCGGAGAACACGACGTTCCGCCATTCCCTCATCCAAGTCGCTCTAGCCCGGCACCATGACAGGCGTGCACGTCTATGCTGTGGAGTCAATGGTAGTCTTCTGTGCGGACGCCGGGAGTGCAGGCCTCCTTCAACCAATCGACGGGAAATTGTTCTGGTCGATATTGGAACAGCCAGGGTGTCTTGCACATGCTGAAGAATGGCGGTTGACGTGGCGTGCGGGGCTGCCACCGCTTGGCGGCGGATGCGCCGATTCTCGCGTGCTGACGTCACTCGGGCTGCGCCTGGACCCCTCGCACGTGCCACATGTCCCTGCGCCAACCATTTTCGCCACAGGCGCTGCACCGTGGACACATCCCTATGGGTATCGGCTGCGATTTGACGAAGCGACCAACCTGCCCTTCTCAGCCCGATCACCATACCCCTCGTAAAGTCGTCTGTCTGCTGGAAATGCCTCCGTTGACGGCGGCCTGGCATTCTTAGCTATACACGTGTCCTGTGGCACACGACAACACGTTCTACAATGACTGTCGGCTGAGAAATCACGGTACGAAGTGGGCCATTCGCCAACGCCGTGTCCCATTTATCGTTCGCTACGTGCGCAGCACAGCGGCGCATTTCACATCATGAGCATACCTCAGTGACGTCAGTCTACCCTGCAATTGGCATAAAGTTCCGACCACTCCTTCTTGGTGTTGCATTTGCTCTGTCAGTCAGTGTATGTCCAAAACCCAACCGATCCCCCTAATCTTGAGGTATAAAATTCTAGGTCTGAGGTAAAGCAGATATGTCCTAGTGGCGCCCGAGCAAATGAGAACACTCCGAAACACCAATCACAGACTGAGTATTCGCCACTGACTTCCAAACTCCCCCCATCCCGCAGGAACAAGCCCTGTTAGCGTCTGAGCCAAAAAGGAGCAGGTCCTGCTAGAATCTTATCTAATACAAGCGAACAAGTCACGTGTGATTTGGGAAAAAACAAATATCTCAAGTTTTTCATGTAGAATTAATTGTTACTGATTTTTAATCTGCGTCAGTTATACCGAAGGAATCCCTAGTCATTAAAAAAGTTCGAAAACTGACACATTCAATACCTATACAGTTGATAATCAGTTAACCACGGAGCCGGAAATATGAATAAGCGTTCACCTAAACTAAGCTTCATAAATAATGTACTCAGATAAGTGATTCTGGCTTGCGGTTAGGAGCGCGCAGCTGTGAGCTGTCGGCAGCCCTGAAGATGGTTTTTCGTGATTTCCCATTTTCACACCACGCAAATGCTGGGGCTGTACCTTAATTAAGGCCACGGCCGCTTCCTTTCCATTCCTAGGCCTTTCCTGTCCCATCGTCGCCATAAGACCTATCTGTGTCGGTGCGACGTAAAGCAAATAGAAAAAAAGAAATAAGTGATTCTCCCTTATTGTTACCGGTACTTGATTGTGATAGTGTTTGTAATGATAATGTTGTCGATTTTCATTAGTCATGGTTCAAATTAGCTGACGCGGCAAAGAGGCGCTCAAATCATCTAGAAGTTCGTGGGATCTATTTCCCGTCAGCGTCAGTGTCGTCATCGGACAAAAATTCTTCATAAAACAGTATGTCTTCATTGAAAAGATAAATGTAACTGAAATGTTGTAGTTTACCGAATTAATACACTTTTTTCTTGACATCTTTACAAAGGAAATAATCGTATGTAAAATGATTACTTTGTCTAGAGTGAAATTTCGCTGCACTCTTACCGCCATCTATCAATGATCAGTATAAAATTAAAATTATTCGTACACATTGAAGTACTTCATTATTGAACAAGCAATGTGCGTGGTCACTTCAAAGAGTTAGTTAGCTTGACTACACCATTTTGTAAGTGCATAGGTGACGATGAAGAACACTGCTTCATTTCAGTATCAATTCATTAATTTTCGATATAATAATCAAAGTTATTCAAGCATTTCACACAGCGTAATATAATAATAATGTTGTTGGTTGAGTCATCAGTCCATAGATTTGTTTGATGCAGCTATTCATGCCACCCTATCCTGTGCTAACCTTTTCATTTCTACGTAACTATTGCATCCTACATCTGCTCTAATCTGCTTGTCATATTCATACCTCGGTCTACCCCTACCGTTCTTACCACCTACACTTCCTTCAAAAACCAACTAAACAAGTCCTGGGTGTCTTAACAAGTGTCCTATCATTCTATCTCTTCTTCTCGTCAAATTTAGCCAAATCGATCTCCTCTCACCAATTCGATTCAGCATCTCTTCGTTCGCGATTAGATCTATCCATCTCACCTTCAGCATTCATCTGTAACACCACATTTCAAAAGCTTCTATTCTCTTCCTTTCTGAGCGAGTTATCGTCTATGTTCCACTTCCATACAATGCCACGCTCCACACGAAAGTCTTCAAAAACATCTTTCTTATTCCGATATCGATGTTTGAAGTGAGCAAATTTCTTTTCTCAAGAAAGCTCGTCCTTGCTTGTGCTAGTCTGCATTTTATGTCCTCCTCACTTCTGCCATCGTTAATTATTTTACTACCCAAGTAACAACATTCATCTACTTCCTTTAAGACTTCATTTCCTAATCTAATATTTCCTACATCACCTGCCTTCGTTCGACTGCACTCCATTACTTTTGTTTTTGACTTATTTATTTTCATCTTGTACTCCTTACCCAAGACTTATTCCATACCATTCAGCAACTTCTCGAGATCTTCTGCAGTCTCAGATAAAATAATAATATCATCGGCAAATCTCAAGGTTTTGATTTCCTCTCCATGGACTGTGATTCCCTTTCCAAATTTCTCTTTGATTTCTTTTACTGCCTGTTCTATGTAAACATTGAAAAGGAGAGGGGACAAACTGCAGCCTTGCCTCACTCCTTTCTGGATTGCTGCTTCTGTTTCAAAGCCCTCTATTCTTATCACTGCAGTCTGATTTTTATACAGATTGTAGATAATTCTCCGTTCTCGGTATCTGATCCTTATCATCTTCAGAATCATAAATAGCTTGGTCCAATCAACATTATCGAATGCCTTTTCTAGATCTACGAATGTCATGTACGTGGGCTTGTCCTTCTTGATTCGATCCTCTAAGATCAGACGTAAAGTCAGGATTGCTTCACGTATTCCTACATTTCTTCTGAAGCCAAATTGATCTTCTCCCAACTCGGCTTCAACTTGTTTTTCCATTCTTCTGTAAATAATACGTGTTAAAATTTTGCACGCATGAGATACTAAACTAATGGCGCGGTAATTTTCACACCTGTCAGCACCGGCTTTCTTGGGAATAAGTATAACAACATAAATCGGATGGGACTTCTCCCGTCTGATACATCTTGCACACTAAATGAAATAACCTTTGCCATGCTGGTTTCTCCTAAGGCAGTCAGTAATTCAGAGGGAATGTCATCAATTCCAGGTGCCTTGTTCCTATTGAGGTCACTCACAGCTCTGTCAAACTCTGACCTCAAAATTGGGTCTCCCATTTCATCAGCATCAACAGCCTCTTAATGGTCCAGAACAAAATTATCTACATCTTTACCTTGATACAACTGTTGGATATGCTCCTGCCATCTTTCTGCTTTGTCTTCTTTCCCTAGAAGTGGCTTTCCATCTGAGCTCTTAATATTCATACACCTTGATTTCCTTTCTCCAAAGGTTTCCTTGATTTTCCTGTATGCAGCATCTACCTTTCCTACAACCATACAACCTTCAACATCCTTGCACTTCTCCTTCAGCCATTCTTCCTTAGCTACCTTGCACTTTCTATCCACTTGATTCTTTAATTGCCTGTTTTCTTTTCTGCCCTCTTCATTTCTAGCATTCTTGTATTTTCGTCATTCATCAATCAGGTCTAGTATCTCCTGAGTTATCCACTGATTCTTAGTTGATATTTTCTTCCTTCCTAACATATCTTCAGCAGCCCTACTGACTTCATTTTTCATGACTCTCCACTCTTCCTCTATAGTGTTTCCTTCAGCCTTTTCATTTAGTCCTTGTGCAACATGTTCCTTGAAACAATCCCTCACACTCTTTTCTTTCAACTTGTCTAGATACCATCTTTTTTGTATTCTTTCCTTTTTTCAATTTCTTCAACTTCAGATGGCATTTCATGACAAACAAGTTGTGTCAGAGTCCACGTCTGCTCCTGGGAAAGTTTTGCAATCCAACACCTGGTTTCTGAATCTCTGCCTAATCATAATGAAGTCTATTTGATACCTTCCAGTGTATCCAGGTCTCGTCTACGTATACAGCCGTCGTTTGTGGTGTTTAAACCAAGTATTGGCAAGGACTAAATTATGATCAGTGCAGAATTCAACCAGCCGACTTCCTCTTTCGTTCCTTTGTCCCAATCCAAATTCTCCTACTTTACTACCTTCTCTTCTTTGGCCTACCACTGCATTCCTGTCTCCCATCACAATTAGATTCTCGTCACCTTTTACATATTGTATTAAATCTCCTCATATATTCTTTCGATTTCTTCATCATCCGCTGAACTAGTAGGCATATAGGCCAGCACTATTGTGGTGGGCATTGGTTTGATGTCTATTTTGACGACAATAATTCTTTCACTATGCTGGTCGTAGTAGCTTACCCGCTGCCCTATTTTCTTATTCATTATTAAACCAACTCCTGCATTTCCCCTGTTTGATTTTGTGTTGATAATTCGGTAGTCACCTGACCAAAAATCTTGTTCTTCCTGCTAACGTACTTCACTTATACCAACTATATCTAACTTTAGCCTATCCATCTCCCTTTTCAGATTCTCTAAGCTACCACGACGATTCAGACTTCTAACATTCCATGCTCCGACTCGCAGATTATAATAATAATAATAATAATAATAATAATAATAATAATAATAATAATAATAATAATAATAATAATAATAATAATAATAATAATAATAATATACCAGGCGAGTTGGCCGTGCGGTTAGAGGCGCGGCTGTGAGCTTGCATCCGGGAGGTAGTGGGTTCGAATCCCACTGTCGACAGCCCTGAAGATGGTTTTCTGTGGTTTCCCATTTTCACACCAGGCAAATGTGAAATGGTTATTTAATTAATTAATTAAGGCCACAGCGGCTTCCTTCCAACTCCTAGGCCTTTCCTATCCCATAGTCGCTATAAGACCTATCTGTGTCGGTGTGACGTAAAGCCACTAGTAATAATAATAATAATAATAATAATAATAATAATAATAATAATAATAATAATAATAATAATAGCGGGATATGGCCTCTGGAGAGGCCTGGTGTACGTCTTTCGAAGTGACGCCTATAGGCGACGTGCGTGACTGGTAGGATGGGGCCCTTCCTAAGATGAATAGTAATGCTTAGGACGGCACATACTCACCTAGACTCCGAGCCGGAAGAAATAACCAATTAAGGTTAAAATGACCGATATGGTCGGGAATCAATATCGGGACTCGTTGGACCAAAGGCCAGCATGCTGACTTTTTTCTTTTTTTTTTTTTTTTGCTACTTGCTTTACGTCGCACCGACACAGATATGTCTTACGGCGACGATGGGATAGGAAAGGCCTAGGAACTGGAAGGAAGCGGCCATGGCCTTAATTAAGGTACAGCCCTGGCATTTGCCTGGCGTAAAAACGGGAAACCCCGGAAAACCACCTGCAGGGCTGCCGACAGTGGGGTTCTAACCCACTATCTCCCGATTACTAGATACTGGCCGCACTGAAGCGACTGCAGCTATCGAGCTCAGTTCTACTGACCATTTAACCATGGAGCAGCACATACAGTAGTGTAAAATTAGTGTCAAATTTCCTTGGCTGTAGAAAGTGCCACCCTGTTTGTTCAATACCTCTAACGTTACACGTCGGTTTTCCTGTACTACTTCATCAGTGGCATTAGCAAATGCGTCTAGTGTTGATGGACATCACTCCACTCTTTGTCTTCCACAGTCATTCTACCGCCTGCAAATTAAAGGATTACTTCAGCACGTGTTGAACCAACATCACTCTCTCTTCGTATACAGACGCAATACATTCTCCTACGAATATTAACATGTTCCGTGCAGAAAATGGATCATTATTTATAACTCCTCCCGTTATCACTCGTTCAACAACTTACTCATTTGAACTGTCGCTGTGTCAAGGTTCTAATTTGCGAACTTCTGCGTCCGTGCGTAACCTATCAGTGCGACTACGAACTATCGGATATGTGAGTCCGAACGAAGGCCATTCCTTCTTTGTGAGCAGTAACACAGAGAAACTTACTTGCTGACTTACCCTCGCCTTAAAACAAACACGCATATTCATTGTGAACAACTTTCATTATTTACTGTTACATTTTCCTTACCTATGTGTAAAAAGTATGAGTTTTGTCTGTACATTGCTCAGAATTTAAAACGAATGGTGTTTCTATATCGGTTATGTCCACAGTAACAAGGAAATACACCTTTTACTTTTCCGTAATGTCTGTCTGTCTGTCTGTCTGTCTGTCTGTCTGTCTGTCTGTCTGTCTGTCTGTCTGTCTGTCTGTCTGTCTGTCTGTCTGTCTGTCTGTCTGTCTGTATGTATGTACACGCATTTGCTTTACGTCGCACCGACATAGATATGTCTTACGGTGACGATGGGATAGGAAAGGCCTAGGAACTGGAAGGAAGTGGCCGTGGCCTTAATTAAGGTACAGCCCCGGCATTTGCCTGGTGTAAAAACGGGAAATTTAATGAAAATCGTTATATTAAGTCGGGGAATTAGCCACAACAATCTAGGCTATAAATCATTTTATCCACTCTGAGTGAAATGGTAGTTTAGGGGAAGGCCTAAAATGTAATTCTCAAATATCTTTGTTATTAGTGGTCTTATCGATAAGTACTACATAAACAAAGTTATACTGAATTAAATTTCCGATCACTTATATCTTATACATTTTTACCGTACCGGCTATAATAACAGAGATAGTACATGATTATTTATTTTTGTGGCTAAGTCAATATCAGCGCGAGCCACGAGAAAATGGTAAACAGAATTTAATAAAAATCAGTATATATAGTCTGGGAATAAGAAACTACAGTCTAAGCTATAAACAATTTTATTCCCCCTGGTTGAAATGGTAGTTTAGGGGAATACGTCTACAATTTATTTTTGAAATACCTGTGTTATCGGTCCTATCGAATGTACTACGTAACAACAGTTATGATCATTTATGTTTTATTCAGTTTTACCGTACCGACTATGATAAGAGTGGTATTTCAGAGTCCGAAAAAAACTAAATGTGTAGACCTACGATATTGAAAGCTCATAAAATTGATCAACAATAGCATTACATTGACCATTGTCTGTTGGATATTTTTTGTCTCTTATGCTGCCACTTATCTCCGATAGATGGAACTACTGCTGCGTACCGAGTATAACAGCCTGCCTGAATATTGGCGGTAAATAGCTGGGAATTTAGATAACTTTCTTATTTAGCATGCAATTCCTCTGGTTTATGCATTTTCTGATACCTGCTGGTACGTAACACACTTGCTCATCATAGTCTTCCAGCTACTGGATCCCTGTTCTAATGCGCTGGTTGGAATGATCAGTGTGCACACTTAACGGTATAGTGGCAGAGGCTCATTTCTGACCTGGTCTGGAATTACAATTATCGCCTATTCCAAATTATAGCACCACAATTCGCTAAATAACCTTCGATTCAACCCTGAAAAGAGCCGTTTCTTCAGAAAAGCTTCTACCTCTGTACTTTTATTCCAAATTAGAAGCGAAGAGGGGATTTCTCCTCTGGCTTGGAGGAAAAATTTGCCTCCGAGTGAGATAAATTTCCCCCCGCCAGTGTAGTGAATTGAGTTTTTCCGACTCATCGGGTACTCCTTTTAAATAGATGAGTGAAATGGCGTAGTTTTTGCCCCGGGACTATACACTATACTCCCCCCCCCAAAAAAAAAAATTAAGAGTGTTCACGGCTGTCTGCGGTCTGATCATTCCAGCTCTGGAACTTTGGACTGTTAGACCGGCAGCATAGTACTGTTCATTGAAAATGAGAAAATGTGTGGTTTTTCATTTGATCGATTTTTCATATGATAGCATTGCTTTTAATCGCGACACTCCTACTGGCGCCATTGTAGTGACGTATGTTGATTCCAGTTGGTAAAACCACTAAGACAGTCCTTCTGAGCTTGTAAAAACGCGGATGGAGAGTGAGAGTATGCCATTATAATGAAAACTTCCCAACTTGATTGTGACTGATGGTAGGCAAGAGGGCCTACCATTTCATGATAATTACCTAACCCAGGCTTCACATAAGAAAAGACGTTTGGCGACTTCCCCATCGTGTTTCTAAGGTAATGTGAAGAGCTATGCAATGAAATACAATATTACAACGTGAACACTACCTAACCTAGAATTCTGTATGCAATGTAGAATTCCATAGCGAAGCACGGGTTCATCAGCTAGTAAAAAACAAAACAGAAACAAAATAGGGATTAATTACAGTTATAATGGGTGGCATTTACTTTGCAAGCTACCACCTCATTTTCTACAACGAATATTCTATAGCTGGCGTTTCTGGGAGTAACGAAAGTTTATTCATAGCTAATTATGGCAAGCATCAGGGAACAGACAGTGGGGCTCTTGTAGTCGGGAGCACATCTAAATAGCAGAGAGTGTCCTTTGATCGTAAAGAAATGCCTGACACCCTAATTACTTCACCGCAGCGAACATCAAGTTTAGTTGTTTTTCCTTTGAAGTTAAGAGAGATCATGGAGTCTAGCTATTCTTGTTTTAACTTCTCAGAGAATCTTGTGGATTATCCGAATGCAGTTAGGAGGACATTCTTCCTAGCTATAAACTTAATTAGTCTTATATCCAAGAAAGCCACAGTAGGAATTATTGTCCATAATTAATTTTATTAACGTTCTTGGCATAGTTGTACATATGTTCCTTCGTTCGACTCCAGAGACAGTCCAGTAACTCACACAGTCAAACACAGAGAACAACTAAACAGCAACAGCTCACAGTGTTAAACAGCAGAACAATACCCCTCACAACAACGATCATTAACACTGTTCCAATTATAGTCACAATAGTTGCTCCATTCCCTGACTCCACGGCGGTCCTCAGTCGACAAAAAACACACACACACACACACACACACGCACACACACACACACACACACACGCACACACACACACACACACACACACACACACACTACTCCGTCCCTTACCTGGCGATATCCTGACGACAGCCAACAGCCATCTTCAGTCCAACTACTCACTCGACAATGCGACGCAAAAACCAACAGTCGCTCAGGCTTTGATGGGACACTAATGACAGCCAAACACCTCTGTTTCCCTCAGCCCAGGCACCGAACACCAATATACAGAGTCCACCTCTGACCCCAACACTGGCTCCTCCTCTGACTTCGATACTGACTCAAAGTCCACCACTGACTGACTGTTCGTGAAAAGCCTCCTTTCTATAGCTCGGATGATATGTACCGGAGTATTCCCGATGTGGCTTGAGACGGAACAGTCTCGTTGCACCTCTCAGAGTCTCACCGGGAAACGAGGCGAAGAGAATAATGCACGGAAAGGCTAGCCGTGCCCTCAAAATCCGCTGGGAGCTCCCCGATCGACTGACTCACTGGTCACTTCCAGGAATTACCGAATGAGACTATCACAGTGCTGGCACGTAATTGTTACGCAGACCTCAAGTCCTGTTATAATATTCAATTATCAGGGAAAAAATATTGAAAATGAATTGCCAATTTTCTTTAATTAAACGACATAGATCGGTGTGAGGTGGGGGTGCACATTATAATCTTTTAATAAGAATTGCCTGTTTGCGAAGCAGTGGGCTGCGAAAGAATGTTTTACCTTTTCAGAAATGTAATTTTTAACAAAAGTTAAAGGGACCATTCGAAAACTTGCAACATCTTCTGGAGATAAATCTAGATCTACTCCTGCAATTGAGTCACCACATAAAATTGCACTGATTTTGTACATATCACTATACCCAGGATTCCTGGCTAGTACTGTGTTTAACGTTTACTTTACCATATATTGCTAGTCCTTCGTTCGAACATTCACTTGCATGCAATCGTAATTTTACAGATGAGAACTTACGATCTGGTTGTATTTTACTGTAACTATTTAATCCTCCGAATAACACATACGAGTATATAAATCAAACGGAAGGAGTACTAAAAGCTTTTATTTTTAGGCATCACGACCAACAACTGAAAGTAAATTCTATATTCCTAAAAGAGCATGCTACAGTTCCCAAGAAGGCACAAAGTGCACCCTTAGAGGATTTAAGTAGCATAATTTGCCGTCGCAATCGAATTATTATCATTATTATTATTATTATTATTATTATTATTATTATTATTATTATTATTATTATTATTATTAACAGAAGTTCTCGTGAAGTTGAATTTTGTGCAGTCTAGTGAGTAGTGAGTGAGAGGATGGAAGAAAGAAAGAAAGAAAGAAAGAAAGAAAGAAAGAAAGAAAGAAAGAAAGAAAGAAAGAAAGAAAGAAAAGAAGAGTAAATTTGGGGGCGAGATATTCAGAGGGAAGGGGAAATAAAATAATGGCGGAAGACTGTCCTTGAGGCTACAGTAATGATGTTTGTGTTTATGATTGATTTATAAGCTGAAAAACCGCGAGATATTAGGCGCTATTGATATGGTATATAATGAATATGAGTATCGAAATGAAAAGAGAAGAATCATGCGAAAAAACTGGAAAATAACCTAGCTCGATAGCTACAGTCACTTAAATGCTTAAAAAAATGGATTCAGCATTTATTTTTTATATTTTAAAACTCATCTGCACGTTACTTTTAGAAACAGCATTGTATTTTAACCAGTCCCATTGATTGATTCGAATCACATTTTTATTCATTAAGTGTATTATAGTAACCTTGTTTATTTAACCTGTCCTTTGCTTATCAGCTGATGGTATCACTACTGTGGACGAAACATGTCCTATGACAACGAGTTGGTATACATTACTTTGATTTATAATAAGTAATTTTTGTAAATTTATCAATGCTCCAAACTGAAGGTAGATAAAAGAATAGGATTCTGCGGAATAAACACTTACGATTCAAACTCATAACATTTGAACGAAGGAAGTACACCGTTACTGACAACCAAAGGGCAGCCAGGTCCGACAGGATAAAGAAGTTTTGTGAGCGGAAGAAGAAGAAGAAGAAGAAGAAGCTAAAAAACTGTCTACTTAATACTATTAGACTTTATGTATATGGCTGATTAAAGTGCTCCAATGGGGGCGTAAACTATGTAAAATAAACATTTACTATTGTAAAGGTGGAATTTTTCACTGAAGATTTATAGCGCTTATATAAATGACAATACGGGCTTAATATGAATTTTTTTTCTTGCAATAACGTGATTTATTCCATAAAAAGCGATATTTGTATTTAGCTGCACATAATGATAACATGCAATTTAAAGTATCCTCCATAATTATTCCTCCCTGCTCTGGATGCGGTGTACTTTCAATATGCCGAGGGTCTATGCGGTAAACGAGCTCGATCCTCACGTTATTTACATCAAAACGCAGTACTCTGCTATTAACCCCTTCAGTGTTCATTCATGTTCTAATTATCCTTGTCATTTACGATAAAATCAAATACCACCACATTTGAAAATATCCCTCCTCTTCATTATTTTGCACACTTATCCGATCATTTGTAGACAGAACATTGTCAATGCGAGTGTGTTAAAGCAACTAATCCACACGTGAATACGTGCGCCGAAGCTTGAACAATGCAGTGATGATTATGCATCGTACTTGACAAATTGTCTCTTCTCTTCTAATTCAAATAATCAAGGACTGCTGTAGAAAACGCTGTAGAGCAATGATTTATTATATGCACACCTTTCAGTTTCAATAGATAGCTGTTCATTGTACTGAATTTTATTCTACAACAGATTTATACTGGCGAGTATTAGAACACTCCAGAACATTTCATGCAGAATAGATAATACACACACCGAGCGAGCTGGCCGTGCGGTTAGAGGTGAGCAGTTGTTAGCTTGCGTTCAGGAGACAGTGGGTTCGAACCCAACTGTCGACAACCCTGAAGATGATTTACCGTGGTTTCCCATTTTCACATAGGTAACCCCACTTCCTTCCCACTCCTAGCCCTCTCCTATCCCATCGACGCCATAACACTTATCTGTCTCGGCGGGACGTAAAACAAAATGTTAAAAAAAAGTGTATAAAGACGTGTAATCTATCCGAAAGTCGTGCCCATTTTTCTTTATGATTTGTTAAGATTAATCCTACTTCACAACACTGCCACATGCTTCCGGAGAAAAATATAATTTTAACATGTACAGAACATCGAACCAATTCATGCAGAAAATATATATTATGCTCCTTTTCATAGTGCCCCTGAAGATGGTTTTCCGTTGTTTCCCATTTTCACACCAGACAAATGCTGGGGCTGTCCCTTAATTAAGGTCACGGTCGCTTCCTTCCCACTTCTAGGTCTTTCCTATGCCATCGTCACTGTACCGGGAGGTACACCTCAACTCCGCACATTCAAAAGAAGCACCTTAATGAACTCTATCTATCCAACAAAATGTGAAACTGCTACTACATGAAGTTGGGACTTTAATCACTAGATGTCACTACCGCATAATTGAGAAGTTTGTCAGTTCTAAGTTTCCTAAACTGATTGGATTTATTTGGTTTATTTTTTGAAGTACATCAAGAAGATTGGACGTTTCTCCATAGATGTCGCTACCAAAAACTGTGGTCATGCACTCTGGTGCAAGGTAAAAGAAGTTGTTATTAAAATAAATTTTGTGTTCATGGGTTTTCTGTAGTAAATTGACTTTCTTTTTTTTTTGTATATATTTCAAAGTTTGTAACACTTCTTTCTCATTCCGCCAGTTTTGAATCTGGCCATTAAGTATTTTCTGTAATTATTTTTCACCCTATCACAGGCTTCTTATTGGTTTTTTGGGTGTAACTTTTGAGTCTGCCAATACAATTCAGAGGGTGTGTCCGGATTAGTCCAGAATCCTCTCGAACCTTCCCTTCGTGTATATAAACTGCGGCTGCTCTGGCTACCTTGTCTCTTGATCGCCGTATTTCTGAGTGTGTGTGTTAAGACAGGAGGCGGGGCGCTTCATTCTTCGCCAGGCAAACCAGCAGCCAAGGTAACGTTCACCAGACTTATTTTACTGTAGCTACCTCTGCAGACTTACACGAGGGGTAGGTCCTAATTTCTAACTATGTAACCTGTTTTCTAAAATGTAAACCCTCTTTCGGCTAATGTAAAATTTCATAAATTCTTAAAACGGTAAATCGGCGATAGAGAGTCCGTTACCCTCTCGAGTTCCCCTTCAATTTGGTTTGAGGTGACTATGATTTTTGTAACTGTTTTTCTTTCCTGTAATGTATTAAATATACCTTCATTCGAGTCACCTCAGCAGCTTGGGATTAGCCCCTGAATCATTGGGCCGAGAGCCCTGTTAGGATTATTCTTCATTATCTAGGAGTGCAAGCATATGGCCTCCATTCATTTTATATTCGGGCCAATAATTTAATCTGTTATTTTTTTCCACAAAGGCCCAGTAGGTTGGGTACTAGATACCCCTGTGTACTGACTTTTGTTAAGTGTAAATAGCGCCTTAGGAGGCCAGAGATTGTAAGGTTTTGTAATGTTGCCTTAAGCGGGCTGGAAGAAATTTGTTAAAGTTGGAGAGCATGCAAGCTCTTTTCCGTATTTTCTAAATTCAACTGCTATATTAAGGTGCTCCTCTGGAAGGCTGTAATTTGTGGGAGCAAAGTGCTCTTGAATTTGGGAGATTTCTGTCCTTGCCCAAATTATACCTCATTTACGAAATGGTTCATATTTGTGGGTTACTGTAGTCACGTCCTAGTTCGTGAACCATGGGCAACGGCTGAGTGGCCTAGTAAGTGGTCCTGAGAGTCGGGATACCAGTTGCTATGGAATGGGAGAGGGCATTCGGACATATTCTGAGTCGTGGCCCTCCTTGTGCTCAGGCGGCTAGGACTACACAATTCACCGGTGGTCCATAACCCGTTAGAGGAGAGATCCTCACTTGGACTATGTGCAAGTAGGGCAGCATCCTGCTTCATGAATTTACCGAGCTCAGAACACTTTAAGCAAGCCTCGGACCTATGGGAGTAATGGAGTCCCACTCCCATTTGACAGGCGAGGGACTCCTTGGAAACAACTTGGCGAACGAAATGGAATTCGATGGGGAGCTATCAATATTAATGGTGCTTATGGAAGAAAGAAGGTAGAACTTGCTGAGTCAGCAAAGAGGATGCATCTGGATGTGCTAGGAGTAAGTGATATTCGGGTAAGGGGAGATAAGGAGGAAGAGATAGGAGATTATAAAGTGTACTTGACGGGTGTTAGAAAGGGAAGGGCAGAGTCTGGGGTAGGGCTCTTTATCAGGAATACCATTGCACGCAACACAGTTTCTGTTAGGCACGTAAGTGAGCGAATGATGTGGGTAGATTTGTCAGTGGGAGGAATTAGGACAAGAATTGTGTCCGTGTATTCATCATGTGAGGGTGCAGATGAGGATGAAGTTGACAAGTTTTATGAAGCATTGAGTGACATCGTGGTCAGGATCAACAGCAAGGATAGAATAGTGCTAACGGGCGATTTCAATGCGAGAGTTGGGAATAGAACTGAAGGATACGAAAGGGTGATTGGTAAATGTGGGGAAGATATGGAAGCTAATGGGAATGGGAAGCGTTTGCTGGACTTCTGTGCTAGTATGGGTTTAGCTGTTACGAATACATTCTTCAAGCATAAGGCTATTCACCGCTACACATGGGAGGCTAGGGGCACCAGATCCATAATAGACTATATCTTAATAGCCTTCGAATTCAGGAAATCTTTTAGGAATGTACGAGATTTTCGGGGATTTTTCGATGATACAGACCATTATCTGATCTGTAGTGAACTAAGTATCTCTAGGCCTAGGGTAGAGAAAGTGAAATCTGTCTGCAAACGAATAAGGGTAGAAAATCTCCAGGACGAGGAAATTAGACAGAAGTACATGGATATGATTAGTGAGAAGTTTCGAACAGTAGACAATAAGCAGGTTCAGGATATAGAAAGTGAATGGGTGGCATACAGGGATGCTGTAGTAGAAACAGCAAGGGAATGCCTAGGAACAAGTGTGTGTAAAGATGGGAAAAGGCGAACATCTTGGTGGAATGATGAAGTGAGAGCAGCCTGTAAACGTAAAAAGAAGGCTTATCAGAAATGGCTCCAAACAAGGGCCGAGGCAGACAGGTATTTGTACGTAGATGAAAGAAACAGAGCGAAACAAATAGTTGTTAAATCCAAAAAGAAGTCATGGGAAGATTTTGGTAATAACCTGGAAAGGCTAGGTCAAGCAGCAGGGAAACCTTTCTGGACAGTAATAAAGAATCTTAGGAAGGGAGGGAAAAAGGAAATGAACAGTGTTTTGAGTAATTCAGGTGAACTCATAACAGATCCCAGGGAATCACTGGAGAGGTGGAGGGAATATTTTGAACATCTTCTCATTGTAAAAGGAAATCATCATGGTGGTGTTGCAAACAGTCAAGCTCATGGGGAGGAGGAAAATGATGTTGGTGAAATTATGCTTGAGGAAGTGGAAAGGATAGTAAATAAACTCCATTGTCATAAGGCAGCAGGAATAGATGAAATTAGACCTGAAATGGTGAAGTATAGTGGGAAGGCAGGGATGAAATGGCTTCATAGAGTAGTAAAATTAGCGTGGAGTGTTGGTAAGGTACCTTCAGATTGGACAAAAGCAGTAATTGCACCTATCTATAAGCAAGGGAACAGGAAGGATTGCAACAACTATCGAGGTATCTCATTGATTAGTATACCAGGCAAAGTATTCACAGGCATCTTGGAAGGGAGGGTGCGATCAGTCGTTGAGAGGAAGTTGGATGAAAACCAGTGTGGTTTCAGACCACAGAGAGGCTGTCAGGATCAGATTTTCAGTATGCGCCAGGTAATTGAAAAATGCTACGAGAGGAATAGGCAGTTGTGTTTATGTTTCGTAGATCTAGAGAAAGCATATGACAGGGTACCGAGGGAAAAGATGTTCGCTATACTGGGGGACTATGGAATTAAAGGTAGATTATTAAAATCAATCAAAGGCATTTATGTTGACAATTGGGCTTCAGTGAGAATTGATGGTAGAATGAGTTCTTGGTTCAGGGTACTTACAGGAGTTAGACAAGGCTGTAATCTTTCACCTTTGCTGTTTGTAGTTTACATGGATCATCTGCTGAAAGGTATAAAATGGCAGGGAGGGATTCAGTTAGGTGGAAATGTAGTAAGCAGCCTGGCCTATGCTGACGACTTGGTCTTAATGGCAGATTGTGCCGAAAGCCTGCAGTCTAACATCTTGGAACTTGAAAATAGGTGCAATGAGTATGGTATGAAAATTAGCCTCTCGAAGACTAAATTGATGTCAGTAGGTAAGAAATCCAACAGAATTGAATGTCAGATTGGTGATACAAAATTAGAACAGGTCGATCATTTCAAGTATTTAGATTGTGCGTTTTCCCAGGATGGTAATATAGTAAGTGAGATTGAATCAAGATGTAGTAAAGCTAATGCAGTGAGCTCGCAGTTGCGATCAGCAGTATTCTGTAAGAAGGAAGTCAGCTCCCAGACGAAACTATCTTTACATCGGTCTGTTTTCAGACCAACTTTGCTTTATGGGAGCGAAAGCTGGATGGACTCAGGATATCTTATTCATAAGTTACAAGTAACAGACATGAAAGTAGCAAGAATGATTGCTGGTACAAACATGTGGGAACAATGGCAGGAGGGAACTCGGAATGAGGAGATAAAGGCTAATTTAGGAATGAAGTCGATGGATGAAGCTGTACGCATAATCCGGCTTCGGTGGTGGGGTCATGTGAGGCGAATGGAGGAGGATAGGGTACCTAGGAGAATAATGGACTCTGTTATGGAGGGTAAGAGAAGTAGAGGGAGACCAAGACGACGATGGTTAGACTCTGTTTCTAACGATTTAAAGATAAGAGGAATAGAACTAAATGAGGCCACAACACTAGTTGCAAATCGAGGATTGTGGCGATGTTTAGTAAATTCTCAGAGGCTTGCAGACTGAACGCTGAAAGGCATAACTGTCTATAATGATAATGTATGTATGTATGTATGAATGTATGTATGTACGATATTCTAAATTTGTAAAGAATCTTGGTCTTCCAGTTTTTGAAATTGTCATTGTACCTGTAACCTCATTATTTGTTTAAAGGGGCCTAACATCAAAGGTCATCGGCTCAGACCTATCTGTGGCAGTAAGACGTAAAGTCAATTGTAAAATTGTTTTGAGCCCTTCAAGTAATTCCAAATCGAGCCTCCGTGGCTCAGGCGGCAGCACGTCGGACTCTCACCGTTGGGTTCCTTCGTTCAAATCCCGATCACCCCATGTGAAATTTGTGCTGGACAAAGCGGAGGCGGGATAGGTTTTCCTCCGGGTACTCCAATTTCCCTGTCAATTTTCATTGCAGCAACACTCTCCAATACCATTTCATCTGTCATTCATTAATCACTGCTCCAGGGAGTGCGACAGCCTTCGGCAGCCGCTACATGGAGAGGTTTGATCCATTCCATTCCTGACCCGGTCGAATGACTGGAAACAGGCTGTAGATTTTCATTTTCAAGTAATTCCAAGGTCTTTCACTATATACCGTTCGGCTGCTTGTATACTCACTACTAGCACTATAGTGAAAGAATCGCCAGTTTCGAGAAATACCATGATAGAGTACTATTAAAATGGTAACATAAATTATTATGAGGTATAGCTTGAAGCTTTGCTTCAGAAACTTACAGAGTTACTTTCGCTATGTAAATTTTAATAAACAAACAAATATACTACCATATCTGCCGGTCCTCCGCAGATTTATCCATACTTATATATAAAGAGGTTAAGTTTGTTTGTATGTAAAGGCTAATCTCAGGAACTACTGGACCGATTTTAAAAATTCTTTCACTAATAGAAAGATACATTATCCGTGAGTGCTATAGGCTATATTTTATTTTCAAAACAATTCTAGGGGAGAGGGCGGCGTGGGGAGATATAAAAAGACTAGGCTAGTATAGGGGAAATATCGAATTTGTCGTACAAGGACGAGACAAAGCTCATTTTAAGCCCCTTGGCCCAAAGAACAAATCTCGGTAGCTCTACGGGCCAGAAAACCACGTTTTAAGGCTCTAAAACCAACCGTTATTGAGTTATTGGGAGCACACTACCCCTGCTTTAGGAATCGGATAAAGAAATGAACTGCTGTAACCATGGCAATATCAGCTCCAGTATGCTTACAGCAGCGAGATTTTCTACAACATATCACAAAAACCCAACATGTTACAGACATGTGTTGGGTATTCAGATCGAAGGCTGGTTGGATCCTCAACGGGTTCACCATTAGCTGTCATAGATGGCCTAGGTGTCACTGAAGAGGCGTACTAGGGAAATGGGGAGTGAGGTAGTTAACCGTTGCTTTCCTCACTGAGCCAGAAGTTGCTATTGCACATCAGTCTGTCAAGCCCGCTGAAATTCGAGCACCCACCGACCCTATGAGCGACACATTCACACCATTCATAGCAGGTACTGGCTGCATAAGGAATGGCATTACCAGCGTCACTCATACCTCAGTCACTTTCATATTGTCAAAGCCAAGTATAAGACAGAGACAGGTCAATGAAAGTAACAATTTTATTCTAGCCCATACAAGAAGACATAGTGCACTGTAAACACTACATCTTGCAAGTTAAGGACTTTACAGACGTAAAATTTGGCATTTGGAATCTTCTTTAAAATAAAAGAACACAAATTTTTATTTTCAGAAAATACACTTAAGGGGTGGGGATTGCAAAGAAGTGAGGAAGGAGTTGAATTCTTTATATGAGGATGCATATATCTTAGAAACGGTAGATGTTACAGGCGTTAAAATTGATAGGCCGTACTTGCAATCTCTTTTAAAAATAAATGCTTCTGGAAAATCCACTTAAAGGGATGAATTCTTTTCTAAAAGCGGGTGATATTTAAAAATGAGTATCTTCTTCTCTTCTACCGGTTTTCCCGTACCTGTGGGGTCGCGGGTGCGATCTGTGTCTCACATGTGGATTTGACGCTGTTTCACTACTGGATGTTCTTCCTGACGCCAACCCTATGTGTAGGGATGTAATTACTATTGCGTATTCCTGTTGTGGTTGGTAATGCAGTGAGTTGAGTGAATATGAAGAGGAGAGTGTTAGGACAAACACAAACAACGTGTTCTCGAGCTAGAAGAATTAATCACACGCGATTAAAATATCCGACCCAGCCGGGAATCGAAACCGTAACTCTGTGAACCTACGGCCTCAACGATGAACTCTCAGCCAAGGAGTGGGGCAGTTTTTAAAATTAGTATATCTACAGTATATCTTATAAACTTAGCATGTTGCAGGCGCGAAAATTGGTATTTGTAATCTTTTTAAAAAATAAAGAAACCCCTTTGTTTGACTGTTTATCACATGTGGAGTTCCATGTCGCATGTTCCAGATTTAGCTCTGCCAGTAACTTGGTCAACTTAGCCCCAAATGGCAATTCCACAAACGTGGTTTACAAAGAGGTTCTGGCGTAAATGAAATGGAATTTTTCGGCCAGTTTTTATACTTTAGGGATTTTCAGATAATGTCTTAGTGCAGTACCGAGGAACAATTAATTTTTATCAACTTACGAAATCCTCGCGAGCGAAGCCGTGGGTAACAGCTAGTCTAAGATAAATTCAGTCCACAGAGTTTCTACAACAACAATAACAACATTATTTTCCTCCAAGTACTTTGAATCCGTTCACTCCTTTGCAGAATTTTCTACATACATACATACATACATACATACATACATACATTATCATTATAGACTGTTATGCCTTTCAGCGTTCAGTCTGCAAGCCTCTGTGAATTTACTAAACGTCGCCACAACCCTCGATTTTCAACTAGTGGTGTGGCGTCATTTAGTTCTATACCTCTTATCCTTAAATCGTTAGAAACCAGTCTAACCATCGTCGTCTTGCTCTACTTACATTTTCTGCATAAGCCACTCGTAATTTTTATTTGATCAATGAAATGTAGTTTAAATCTTTTCATTTTCAAGGCCATTCTCTTGTGTGTTACTACACGATTGATCCATATGTCAGGATAATTTATACTGAAAAATATTAGCTCGAGCATTCGGTCAACAATTTTTCTGTCGTGATCCAGTGGTGTGATCACCAAAACATTGTGATGTAACTTGAGTTATTTGCCGAGTTGTCTCCTTTCTTAAGGAAAGAGAAATGTGGGCGAACGGGCAATGACATCTGGGATCAATATCGAGCCACTACTCTGCATTTATTAAAATTGTCTCTCATCTGGCGCGGTTTCTTTTCTTCCATTTCGTCGTTTCTATGCTTCGTGACGTTTCGTTCAGCAGGGAAAGGAATGGAACGACCCTTCCAAGTGAAAGCAATCAAACCGCCGAGTGACACTTGATATCCTAATCTACTGACAGCTTATCTCCATTTAATTGCTACCTTTGTCTCACCAGTTTGAAGACGAGGGCTTTCTTTTACACATTTCAACGTCATTGGCAAAGATTCTCGAGATTCATTGAAACTTGGGGAAGAATATATGCATAAAATTGCATTCGCTTAAAGTTAATAATGTAATCTCAGCTAAATATCATTAAGTTATAGATTATTATAATTTTTCAAATTTTTATATAATATCCTATTTAGGTAATAAAATCTCAACACAGGTTGTAAGCGCTCATAAGGTTTTGTCTTCGAAGGTATTAAATATTTCAGCTTGAAATGAGACCGAGTATTTACAATGAATGAAAATAAAAACCTACAACCTGTTTTCCAGTCTTTGACCGGGTCAAGAATGAAATGAATGAATCATATATAGGCTATTAGTACGATGGGGTCGCCACTCCCGAAGTGATTTTATTAATGATTGATAGATGCTATGAAATGAGAATGGAGAGTGTTGCTGGAATGAAAGATGGCAGGGAAAACCGGAGTACCCGGAGAAAAACCAGTCCCGCCTCTGCTTTGTCCAGCACAAATTTCACATGGAGTGACTGGGATTTGATCCACGGTGTCCAATGGTGAGAGGCCGTCTGAGCCACGGAGGCTCTAGTATTTACAATAATGCTCAATTTTTCTTACTTTATGAATGGTACTCCAGAACTATATGTGACTACAGGGATAGAAGCCACGTATGTAAATATTTCGTCTCCGTAACGGAGAATGGAATCTGCGTCCTTCTTTTGAACTTCTCACCTCGACTTTACTGTTTTCTCCCCTGCCACCACCCCTGCGCCGTTATCTAGTTTTTACTTTTTAGACGTAACACTATTATTATTAATAATAATATTAATGTTATATTACCGAGCAAATGACCACGCGCGGTTTAGGGAAGCTATCAGCTTACATTCGGTAAATAGTGGGTTTGAACCCCACTCTCGGCAACCCTAAAGATGATTTTCCGTGGTTTCCCATTTTCACACCAGGAAAATACTAGGTCCGTACCTTAATTAAGGCCACGATCGCTTCCTTCCCACTTCTAACCCGTTCATATCCCATCGTCACCATAAGATCTGTGTCGGTGTGAGGTAAAGCAAATTAAAAAAGAAACTTATTTACTTACCTTGTAAATTATCCAATACTATTTGCTTTACATTCTAAGTATCCCTGTCTAGTGAGTATTTTATAAAAGTTATAATATTTTAGCAGATCTTGATTTATATACGAAATTATATTTCGTAGTCAATTTCTGAGGTTTTCACGGAACACGATTGTGCTTATTACATCCCCTGAAAAAAGTAATTCAAAGAAGTATGTGGATACATGCAAACAGCGTGAAAATTCATTTCCTACCTATTCTAATGATAATATTATGTACAAGAAAATATGTTTTCATGTACATATTTAGAACCTTCTCCACACTTAATTACTTGATCAACCCGTATAATTTGAACCTTCTGTAAGGACCAGAAAAATTGAAATAATCTGAAGAATTTTACCATGTATATCATCAATCTTCCTAAAGCTACCTCTGTGGATCAGTTGGTAGAGTGTCGGCCTCCGGATCCCAAGATAGCGGGTTCAATCTCGGCAGAGGTAGTCGAATTTTTGAAGGGCGGAAAAAAGTCCATTAGACACTCCATGTCGTACGATGTCGGCATGTAAAAGATCTCTGGTGACACATTTGGTGTTTACTCGACAAAATTCATTAAATCTCAGCCATAGACGCCCAAGAGAGTTTCCGTTTATTGGGTTTGCCATCTAGTAGGCCTGGAGTAAAACGGAACGTCGAAATTGACGAGCAGACAGCCAGATGGCGTCAAATTGAAATGTCTGCACACGGTAGCTGAGGACATACGATTATTATTATTTATTATTGATCTTCCTTCACTTCAGTTAATTTACCTTCTGTATGAATGCATAAACTCTCTAAGTATTGTCAAAACATACTCGGATGGTACATTAACACCATAGAGTATTACTGGAGGTACTCTGATTGTATAACAGTTTATTATCCTGTCAAATTTTGAATTGAACGAAGGAACTACTTACGAGAATCCTATCGCACTTCAAGGCCTGCAGAACACAATGTCCTTGATATCTTGGAAAGCTTCATACAACATGTAATTCACATGCCAAATATTAGTTTCCAATGGGAAACAATTTCAACAGTAGGTGGTGCGGAAATCAGCCTCTGTGGTGTAGTGGGTAGTGTGATTAGCTGCCACCCCCGGAGGTCCGGGTTCGATTCCCGGCTTTGCCACGAAATTTGAACCGTGGTACAAGGGCTGGAACGGGATCCACTCAGCCCCGGGAGGTCAACTGAGTAGAGGTAGCTTCGATTCCCACCTCAGCCATCCTGGAAGTGGTTTTCCATGGTTTCCCACTTCACGTCCAGGCAAATGCCGGGATGGTACCTAACTTAAGGCCACGGCCGCTTCCTTCCCTCTTCCTTGCCTGTCCCATCCAATCTTCCCATCCCTCCACAAGGCCCCTGTTCAGCATAGCAGGTGAGGCCGCTTGGGCGAGGTACTGGTCATCCTCCCCAGTTGTATACCCCGACCCAGAGTCTGCAGCTCCAAGACACTGTCCTTGAGGAGGTAGATGTGGGTTCCCTCGCTGAGTCCGAGAGAAAAGCCGACCCTGGAGGATAAACAGATTAAGCAAACAAGGTGGTTTCTAAAATTGAAGAAATTATAATATGGAAGATATGTGGTAAATATCAGTCGTCACGAAATGATTAAAGGACACTTTTTACCAGCGCCGTGAACAGCGGAACGACGCACTGCACTCATCTTAAAAGTTCACTCCTAAATCATGACAGCCCGCACAAATGGGCAACAACTAGAGGCAGCTTACAATGCAGGTGACAGCCGCTGAGTTGGCTCATACCAAGTGCACGGAGGAAAGACAGGGCTCAGCCTTACCTCCATAGGAGATGGTCCAGTCATTAGAAGAAAATGTTTTTCTTGTGCATGCCGTAAAATTACTTCTAGAGTGACATAATACAAAAGAGCTTTCGAAGTTATGTTTCTGAATTAGAATACGGGATCGTCCGGTGGTAATCTCTGTGAATTTGCTCAAAACCTCCACAGTTATCTTATAACTACCTCTGTGGCCTTGTTTAGTTCCGTAAACCTACCTCTTATCTTTAAATCATTAGAAGCCTGAGCCTACTCATCGTAGTCTTGGTCTCCCTCTACTTCTCTTTTAAGTTTTTCACGACGTTGCATATTGTTGAACATATTCTGACCTGTCTTGTTGTAACCCGCCTCCTTGAATCTCACACCCATTGAATTGAGCCACGAAAGGTTCGACCCCTCCTCCATTCGCCTCGCATTACCCCAGCACTCAAACCGGTTTATGCGTACAGCTTCATCCATTGAATTCATACCTAACTCAGGATTTATCTCCTCATTCCTAGTACCGTATTAATTAGTCTGCGGAACGGTTCGACTAGAAAAGTTCTGGTAGAAACTGTGTAGTTCTTGCGTTCAGTATTCGGAGAAAGACGGGCTGCTATGCTCTGAAGAAGGCCATGACATAGCCGTAGATGCTAACGCACAGCTTGAAGGAAGTTGTCCTGATTGCCCTGAGAAGCGTGAGGGCCATTTTTGCCGGTATCAGCCATTTAAATCAAGAACGAACTTCTCAAATCATGTGTGTATATTGGTGTATGCGTTTGCACTCTCGATGACAATAAATTATTTGCATCCAGTACCATGAAGGGGTAATACTTCAGCATTTTTCTGGAGGTGTGAACCTCATTAATTCGAACGATACATATTCCAAGCCTTCTACTCGAAAATAAACACAAGTTCGGAATACTACCTGGAGATAACATGAAACGCACCTGCTTCTTCTCCTGTGAAGCAAAGTTGTTTTTTATGTTAAATGATGGACAGTATGTGTTCTTCTCTTTATAAAATTAAACAGAAACATGTCGATGTTCGGGTTTAGGAAAGGTTATTCCACTGAAGCTCAACTTGTAAGATTCCAGCAAGATATAGCAGATATATTGGATTCAAGAGGTCAAATGGACTGTATCGCGATTGACCTGTCTAAAGCATTTGATACGGTGGATCATGGGAGACTACTGGCAAAAATGAGTACAATTGGACTATACAACAGAGTGACTGAATGGGGTGCTATATTTCTAGAAAAATGTCAGAGAGTAGGTGAGACTGTATCTGACCCTGTAATAATTATGAGGGGAATTCCTCAAGGCAGTATTATTGGACCATTATGTTTTCTTATATGTATAAATGATATGAGTAAAGAAGTGGAATCAGAGATAAGGCTTTTTGCGGATTATGTTATTCTGTATAGAGTAATAAATAAGTTACAAGATTGTGAGCAACTGCAAAATGACCTCGATAATGTTGTGAGATGGACATAAGGCAATGGTGTGATGATAAACGGGGTTAAAAGTCAGGTTGTGATTTTCACAAATAGGAAAATCCTCTTTATATTAATTACTGCGTTGATGGAGTGAAAGTTCCTTTTGGAGATCATTGTATCTAGGTGTTAATATAAGGAAAGATCTTCCTTGGGATAACCACATAAATGGGATTGTAAATAAAGTGTACAGTTCTCTGCACATGACTATGAGGGTGTTTAGGGGTTATAGTAAGGATGTAAAGGAGAGGGCATATAAATCTCTGGTAAGATCCGAACTAGAGTATGACCCCAGTGTATGAGACCCTCACCAGGATAACTTGATTCATGAACTGGAAAAATTCCAAAGAAAAGTAGGTCGATTTGTTCTGGGTGATTTCCGACAAACGAGTAGCGTTACAAAAATATTGCAAAGTTTGGGCTGGGAAGACTTGGAAGAAAGAAGACGAGCTGCTCGACTAAGTGGTACTTTCCGAGCTGTCGGTGGCGAGATGGCGTGGAATGACATTAGTAGACGAATAAGTTTGAGTGGTGTCTTTAAAAGTAGGAAGGATCACAGTATGAAGATAAAGTTGGAATTCAAGAAGACAAATTGGGGCAAATATTCATTTATAGGAAGGGGAGTTAGGGATTGGAATAACTTACCAAGGGAGATGTTCAATTAATTTCCAATTTCCTTGCAATCATTTAAGAAAAGGCTAGGAAACAACAAATAGGGAATCTGCTCCATGGGCGACTGCCCTAAATGCAGATCAGTATTGATTGATTATTGACTGACTGATTGATGTGAAAACAGTTCCTTTAACAGCGCTCGGTTTCCGTCGGCTATATGTCAGCGAGTCCGTCCTGCTGGAACACTTGCTGGTCAAAACCAAAAATGTTTAATTCACTAAATCCCCCTATACTCACGTGAAACTAGTCTATGACTTACCGAGCTCGATAGCTGCAGTCGCTTAAGTGCGGCCAGTATCCAGTAATCGGGAGATAGAGGGTTCGAGCCCCCACTGTCGGCAGCCCTGAAGATGGTTTTCCGTGGTTTCCCATTTTCACACCAGGCAAATGCCGGGGCTGTACCTTAATTAAGGCCACGGCCGCTTCCTTCCACTTCCTAGGCCTTTCCTATTCCATCGTCGCCGTAAGACCTATCTGTGTCGGTGCGACGTAAACCAAATAGCAAAAAAAAAAAATTCTGACTTGCTCCGTGTATGTTATAACGTTTACGTTTGTTGTGTTACCTCATACTTTATCAAATATGGCCCAATTACACGGTAGCTTGTAACTTTTTTCCTTTTATTGCATCATCCTGTAGTAGGAAAATGCATACATAATTCACAAATTGTCAGCCTCTGTGGTGTAGTGTGATTAGCTGCCACCCCCGGAGGCCCGGGTTCGATTCCCGGCTCTGCCACGAAATTTGACAAGTGGTAAGAGGGCTGGAACAGGGTCCACTCAGCCTCGGGAGGTCAATTGAGTATAGGTGGGTTCGATTCCCACTTCAACCATCCTGAAAGTGGTTTCTGTTGTTTCCCACTTCTCTTCCAGGCAAATGCCGAGATGGTACCTAACTTAAGGTCACGGCCGCTTCCTTCCCTCTTCCTTGTCTATCCCTTCCACATTCCCAAGGTCCCTGTTCAGCATAGCTGGTGAGGCCGTCTGGGCGAGGTACTGGTCATACTCCCCAGTTGTATCCCCGATCCATAGTCTGAAGCTCCAGGACACTGCCCTTGAGGCGGTAGAGGTGGGATCCCTCGCTGAGTCATATGGAAAAACTGACCCTGGAGGGTAAACAGATTAAGAAAGAGAGAAAGAATTCACAAATTAATTGGATACCTTTTCTTTACGACAGGATTGCGTTTTAATATTCACGTAAATTGAGGACTCTCCATTTCACAAGAAAATATGACCTTAACGTGGACTTCGGTAATACTATATAATCGATGGTTTGCTGGATACTTCTTATGCGGTTCAGTGCGTCACAGTTGGTGCGATCTCGTGGTCTAGTGAACTGTTTTGTTGTAGGCTCCACAGCTGTTCATGAAAGTTGGGGACCATCTGGAGCACCCTATTACTTCGCTTCATATCAATAAGTTATTCTAAGTGTGCATATTCTCTCCATGACTTCCTTGTTCCTGTGTGATTTATGGAAGTTAATGTCTTCGCAATCTGCTTCTAATATTATCACATTCAGATAACCAAGCTCTTTTTAAATAAAACTTTTCATCTATATGATTTCCTTTCTTCCGTTCTCTGATATGATTTAAACACTTTTGTTGCCACTAAAGTGCAAGGTTTGTATTTTACTTTCAAAGATATATGTCATTTAACCCTCCAGATCACGTGAGTATAATGCTAAGTGAGTACACGAGTGGTGCAGTATTTTTTTTCCAGCTACGTCAAAATAATAATGCATTGGGTTTTGAACCCTCTATCTCCGAATGCAAGCTCTGGGCTATGCGCCCGTAACCGCAAAGCCAACTCCCGTGGTACGCAAACTATCAAAGTCAGCAGTGACGCCAGTTCTTACCAACACAGAAACTAAAAGTAGTGGGTCACTAATATACTCTGTGCGTGCACTGGAGGGCTAATATCATATCCTAAGTCACACTGAGTATAGCGTTAACCTCTAAAATAAAGAGCAGCATGACAATGTTTCATAAATAATGCGAGATGGTGTTAATGTCTGTTCTAGATTGAGTACATTCCTCTAATGCAAGAGGCTACTGTTTATTATCGCAGCATATGGAAGTTGCAACACAGGGCATGTCGAGGTTGCAGGCGTATACTGCAGTAATCCCTCGTAAAGGGTGGACACTGGTTTCAGTCCAGCGGTCATGTTGTATGAATCTCTAGGGGACCATTTACATGTAGCGAGTGAGTGTAACCATTAGAAACCCCGAATGAAGCAGCAATAATCAAGCAGAGGTCTAGCATGTAGATAGTTTCACATCATATGCACCTGGTAGTGAAGTGATTTTGATGTTTTCTTTCCAAAACTCCACAACAAGCTTGAAATTTGAATGATGTTACATTAATGAAATTGCGTAAGTGATAAAGGAAGCTCAGCTGGTTCACGATTAATTTTCTTTAAAATGGAGTGAAAATTCTAGTTGTTAATCATAATTTTGTGTTTGTTAATATGAACTCCGTCCGCCTCTGTGGTGTAGTGGTTAGCGTGATTAGCTGCCACCCCCGGAGGCCCGGGTTCGATTCCCGGCTCTGCCACGAAATTTGAAAAGTGGTACGAGGGCTGGAACGGGGTCCACTCAGCCTCGGGAGGTCAACTGAGTAGAGGTGGGTTCGATTCCCACCTCAGCCATCCTGGAAGTGGTTTTCCGTGGTTTCCCACTTCTCCTCCAGGCGAATGCCGGGATGGTACCTAACTTAAGGCCATGGCCGCTTCCTTCCCTCTTCCTTGCCTATCCCTTCCAATCTTCCCATCCCTCCACAAGGCCCCTGTTCAGCATAGCAGGTGAGGTCGCCTGGGCGAGGTACTGGTCATACTCCCCAGTCGTATCCCCCGACCAAGAGTCTGAAGCTCCAGGACACTGCCCTTGAGGCGGTAGAGGTGGGATCCCTCGCTAAGTCCGAGGGAAAAACCGAACCTGGAGGGTAAACAGATGATGATGATGATGATGATATGAACTCCTATACTGTAATAACAATAATAATAATAATAATAATAATAATAATAATAATAATAATAATAATACACTGGTGGGTAAGTATCCAAGCACTTATAAGGGGTTGTGATAGATTAAGGAACGTTGGTAGGCGTGTTTATAAATCTGAAAGATGACGTTGATTCAAATTTCCCGCAAATTGCATTAGCGTGGCGCTGGTAGCGGCAACATGACGTTGCACATCAGGTTTGCTTTAAATGAGGCCTGTACTGTGCGAGAGCGATAGTTACCTGTGAGATTGGACAGAATGACTGCGAGTGGGTCAAGAATCCCTTTTACGACGATTAAGAGGCCAGTATCAACAGCTCACTGCGGTTGAATGAGGCCGTATAATAGAGCTACGTGAAGGTGGATTTTCCTTCGGCGCTATTGCAGACTGACGTGGCAGGAATGTCTCCATTGTGCATCAGTGCTGGCAGCAGTGGTCACGAGAAGGTACGCTCGCGTGAAGACCGAGCTCCGGATGTTCCCGTAGCACCACCGAGAGGGAAGACCGCCGTATTCGGCGTATGGCTGTGGTGCAGCGGACTGGGTTTGAAGCAGCAATTTGAACGACAGTTGACACCACAGTGATGCAACGAACTGTTCGAAATCGGTTACTTGAAGGACAGCTCCGAGCCAGACGCCCTATGGCGTGCATTCCACTTACCCCAAACCACCACCGTCTGCGACTTCATTGGTGTCAAGCGAGAGCTCATTGGAGGATGAAGTGGAGGTCCGTTGTGTTCTCCGATGAAAGCCGGTTCTGCCTTGGTGCCAGTGATGACCGTGTGTTGGTTAGGAGGAGGCCAGGTGAGAGCATGCATTCCACCTGTCTGCGGCTTCGACACAATGGACCTACATCGAGAGTTCCGGTCTGCGGAGCAATATCCTATGACAGCAGGAGCACTCTAGTGGTTTTCCGAAATACCCTCACTGCAGATGTGTACGTCCGTCTGGTGATTCGACCTGCTATGCTGTCAATCATGAACAGCATTCCCGAGGGAGTTTTCCAACAGGATAATGCATGCCCCCATGCCGCTGTTGTAACCCAACGTGCTCTACAGAGTGTCGACATGTTGCCTTGGCCTGCTGGATCCCCCAATCTGTCTCCAATCGAGCACGTAGGGGACATCATTGGACGACAAATCCAGCGTCATCCAGCATTAACCGTCCCTGTATTGACCGAACAAGTGCAACAGGCATAGAACTCCATCCCAAAAGCTGACATCCGGCACATGTACGACACAATGCATGCACGTTTGTATTCCTGCATTCAACAGTTAGGCAATTACATCGGATATTAATGAACCAGCATTGGACATTTGCGATGGCTTTTCCCCCTGTAGTCTTGTACCTTAAATCAATTAAATCTGTTACCTCGACACATATATTGCCAAAATTTCCGTATTCTGCATTCCTTAATTCATGTTGTTTGGATATTTTTCCGCCAATGTAATAATAATAATAATAATAATAATAATAATAATAATAATAATAATCGTGTGGCCTCAGCTACCGTGTGCAGACATTTCGAATTGACGCCATCTGGCTGTCTGCTCGTCAATTTCGACGTTCCGTTTCACTCTAGGCCCACTAGATGGCAGACAGAGTAAACCGGATCTCTCTTGGGCGTCTATGGCTGAGATTTAATTAATTTTGTCGGGTAAATACCAAATGTATCACCAGAGATCTTTTACATGCCGACATCGTACGACATGGAGTATCGAATGGACTTCTTTCCGCCCTTCAAAAATCCGACTACCTCTGCCGGGTTTGAACCCGCTATCTTGGGATCCGGAGGCCGACACTCTACCACGGATCCACAGAATTGCAGTATTTAGTTTTATTATTGTGTTTATACTTGCTCTTTCTTTTTTTTTTGCTATGGGCTTTACGTCGCACCAACACAGATAGGTTTTATGGCGCCGATGGGATAGGACAGGCCTAGGAGTTGGAAGGAAGCGGCCATGGCCTTAATTAAGATACAGCCCCAGCATTTGCCTGGTGTGAAATTGGGAAACAACGGAAAACCATCTTCAGGGCCGCCGACAGTGGGATTCGAACACACTATCTCCCCCGGATACTTTCTCTTACACAAGGATCTAATTATCTTTTAATTTAAGGATTCATTATTTATCATAATGGCTTGATAATGGCTTTCTGTGGCAAGGAACCAGTAATAGGCAAGGTCTGCTTAAATGACATTTTGGAAAGAGTATATGACTTTAAATACCTCGGCTACAAACAGTCTTTCTTTGAGGAACTGGAGAAAATCTCTAAATTCAACACATGTTTGGGAATCATCAATAAAGCTTTTAGACCATCGTTAGTTCAAAAACACCTTCATGCAAGAATCTACAAAACCTTGGCAAGACCTGTACTTTGCTATGGAAGTAAAGCGTGGATCCTGAGGAAATGCGATAAGAGAAGAATAACTACAGTTGGAATGAGATACATGCGGCGAACAGCAGGAGTCACTAAGTGGGAACACTAAAGAAATACAGATGTGCTGAATGATCTTAAAAGCAGACCTATGAATACCAGAAAAATTGGTTAGAACACCTAAACAGGATGGACAGAAGCAGAATCCCTAAAGCAGTCATAAACTACTGCCCCGGTGGGAAGAGATCTCTGGGACGCCACAGGAGCCTTTTTATAGACCGTAACAGTTCTTCTATGGGACTAAATATGAAAGGAGGATGATGATCATTGAAGTTTACTTTTGGTCTTAAATTTAACTTATATTATGTCAGCTTTAAATAAAAATTCAGTTTGTAAGTTATTTAAATTCACTTTAACTATATTAATTTATTTAGTTTAGTTTTTACTATTTTAATTAATTTAGATTGAAATTAAATGTGGTTAATTGTAAGAGAGGAGCCTTGAGCCCTAACTTCTCCACTGAATAAGGAACTAATAAATAAATAAATAAATAAATAAATAAATAAATAAATAAATAAATAAATAAATAAATAAATAAATAAATAAATAAATCTTCCTCTTCTGTTTCAAATACCCTGATTCTTTCAAGCATCAACATTCTTACCTTTTCTTCTCTATGATTACTGTAAGGAGAGGATGTTTCTCCCTCTAACATTTTCTTGGTCTGGATCAAACTTGAAACATTGAAGCACCTTTTAAAATTATAACAACTTAAATAGACGATATCCATTTAACAATATTTTCTGTTTATGTTACAGAGTACAATACAATGGAGCTGTACGGAAACGGTATACTTCCATATATAAATAATGTTGCCTTAGAGTAACTAAATATAGGGTGAAAACAATCATTACTGGACGAGTTGGCCTTGCGGTTAGGGGGCGCGCAGCTGTGAGCTTGCACCCGGGAGATTGTGGGTTCAAACCCTACTGTTGGCAGACTTGTTCCGTGGTTTCCCATTTTCACACCAGGCAAATGCTGGGGCTGTACCTTAATTAATGGCACTTTCTTCCCACTCCTACCGCTTTCCTATCTCATCGTCGCCATAAAACCCGTGTCGGTGTGACGAGAAGCAGATTGTCTTTTTGACACGTATTTTGTCCAGTAAATGTTCTTATTTCAGTACATCTTTTCCTCGGTATTCCATCGGTACAGATGTGCGATTCGGCGTATTTGCTTGGGATCGTAGGTTCTATACAATTCTTGTATTTTTTTATTATATTAAATAATTTTCTCGTATGTACTTTCCTGATGAACTTCTTGGTGGATATCCTAGATCTGGAACCTGGCTGTACGCGAGTATCTCGCAACACCACGTAGAAATCTCATTTCTGAAGTTTAGATGTAGTTCTTATCATTAATTTCCAGTACCCAGGTTTCAAGTTCAGTGGGAAAAGAGTCGTATAAAACTTGAGACTTCTTTACTGAACATCTTCTGTTCGTCTGATAGTTCCACACATCGCTTGAAATCAGTGCAATTTTGTGTGGCTATCATTGCCTTGTTATAGCTCAAGCCACATCCCAAGTACGTAGGTCGGGAAGGGTAGTTCAGACGGTAGAACTCTGGCCTTAATAGCGCAGTTAGGTGGGTTCGATCCTGGCCCAGTCCAGTGGCACCAAGAGCTCAAATACATCAGTCGTGGCAAGTATTTTTTTCTCGCGAACACGAGACAACACGGAAAATCTAAGATATGCATTTGGAAGCGTACGGTATGTACTTGCGTATGATGCCACTAGATGATGTATGTAAAAACAGTGTTGGTCTAAGTATGCCCCCAAGTTCAGTGTGTGAGTGAGAGCGTCACAAAATGGAAGTCAACAAGCAGGAGCAACGATTGTATATGTATTAAAATAGCAGTTCTCCGCGGCAGAAATGCACGCCAATGCCATGCAGAGCTGCGGGAAGCATTAGGTGTGCATGCCATGGCCTATAGAACAGTAGTGAGGTGGGTGGAGACGTTCAAACGGGATAGAGTATCAACTGCCGATTTGCCATCGTTCAGAGTCGCTTACAATGGTGGGGATGGAAGGTTCTTCCACACCCGCCGTATTCGCCTGATCTGAGCCCATGTGACTATGATCTAATGCCCAAAGTCAAGAAGCCATTTCGTAGACAAGGGTTTGCTAACAAAGAGGCCATCGTAACAGCATTTCGGAGAGAGGTGTCACACGTTAGCGATACATATGCATTGAATGGTATTCAGCACTTGCCCACCGCTGGCAACGCACAGAGGAAACCGTGGGTGATTATTTCGAAGGTCTCTAACCAGTGGAGACCAGTCCTTTGCACGTAGTCTTGTGTATTTGCTGTCTATACCACAATAAAACAATGTTTACCAATGGTCTGTGTTCTGTCACTTTCCTATAAGAATCTCCGGAAGTCAGAATTTGTCTTCCGGCACTGTGCATAAGTACATGCCCTATATTTCCTAATGCATACCGTAGATTTTCCGTGTTGTCTCCTGTTCGTGAGAAAAAAAAAGTAGTTGTCATGACTTATGTTAAGACTCGACCCTCGTAGTTCAAATGTTATACCTGTCCAATAGGAAATCAGCCGAGCATTGTTTCGGATCTAATATGTGATTCTTCTTCTTTACGGTTAGAAATAGATATATTTAGGTCGAACACTTCATGATGCAGTTTAGTTGTAAAAGGTCCTTTTGTAGCGCATTGTCGGTGTTGCCTAAGTGTCCCAGTTCTTATACACGTTAAATGTTTTGTTTTACGTCTGCCGGGATGGGTAGTTCAGGCGGTAGAGCTGTGGCCTTAATAGCGCAATTAGGTGGGTTCGGTCCTGGTCCAGTCCAGTGGCACCAAGAGCTCCAATACATCAGCGTTGGGTCGGTACAATTACGGGCACGTAAAGGAACTCCTGCTGGGCAAATGTCCTGCACCTCTTGTCTCCAAAAAATAAAAGGTTTAATAAATTCAAACGTGCTCCTTAGTTCGGTCTAACGAATCAAGAAGTGGTACGTAAAATCAATAACATTATTATTGTCTCATATTCTTAAAATTGTCCTCATTTTTTATTTCTTTCAGAATTCTCAAAAAATACGAGTGCCACAATGGACAAAGCAAATCGTACATCTTAACAATTTGAACATTTAGCTATAAATCACCACCCGAAAAGGCTCCCTGAGTTGAGGTCTAGAAGACGGTAGCAAATAAAAATAATATAATATACATTTTACCGAAAAAATAACCATAACAAATTCACCAATGTCTGCCCATTAGGCGAGGCCTTTTATCAGGGAGAATAGAGGTCAGTCCCAATTTCCTACGTTTTAACCCTGTGCTGTTTTTGTGAAGCTGTTTACAAATTTACTCTGTTCTCAAGAACAAACTCAGTCATCCCTTATCACCCTTGCCTCTCATGAACCACATTATGCACATAATAAGCCTGCGGTACTTTTCTCCTGCATAAACTAGGGAGCTGTGTTAACAAACAAGCGTAATGTATTGTTCTAACTTTAACATGTACTTTAATCAACATTTATTCTATGCATAGTTGTAGCTATATTAGCTTTGGAAATTAAATAGAGAATTAAGCAGCCACAAAGCATATAATACTTCACCCACATCAACATCACACGAACAATCATCGTAAAATAATTCACAATAGCCACAACTCGCATTACTACCAGGATTTAAGAACCATTTAATATCAGTGCACTGAATTAACAAATCCAGGGAAATCCTGGCACAATTATTTCTCCATATAATAATAAATATAAATTGCGCGTAATATGTAGTAATGATAATCAGATTATCACCAGCGCTGTTAACATGCTGTATGGAAACACCACTGACAGGGTGTCACATTTCAAGAGCCTAGGATGTTCAAGAATAGAACCCAAATATAGAAATAAATACTAGAACCGGTATTCGGAAAGGTGTGCTTTTGAGTAACCGGCTGCCTCTTACCCAGGTTCAATTCCCGGCCAGGTCGGGAACTTTTACCTCGATCAGAGGGCTGGTTCGAGGTTCACTCAGCCTACGTGATCACAATTGAGAAGATATTTGACGGTAAGATAGCGACCTCACTGTGACGGAGGTGAAGGAAGCGGCCGTGGCCTTAATTAAGGTATGTCCCCAGGACTTGACTGTTGTAAAAATGGAAAACCACGGAAAATCATCTTCAGGGCTGCCGACAGTGGGGTTGGAACCATCTTCCGAATGCAAGCTCACAGCTACGCGCCCCTTACCGCACGGCCAACTCGCTCGCTGCAAGACGAATCCTCGAGGCCATTATTCTTTTCTATCCCATCATCGCCACAAGACCTATCTGCGTCGGTGCGACGTAAAATAGTGACCCGTAATACTGACCACATGACACCTCGTAAACAACACCCCTTCGGGCTGAGCAACAGTGACTTCGTAGGCCAAGGCCATTAGGGTCTGTTGCACCATGTCGGTTCTTGTTTTCTGAAGTTGAAATATCTTGCGTGCAACCCTGACTTTCGATTCGAAGTTCGTTGTAATGTTGTGTTCTTTCATGTCGGAGGCTAGATGCAGGAGGAGAATAAAGACAGGGCACAAAGGAAACTAGGAATAGGGTGGAGAAGATTCGGAACCCCCGACTTTCATTCGACATTCACGATACAACAATATATTCTAAAACGGAAAAATACAAAGTAGGAAAACTTAATTCATGATGGTCACCAAACTTCTGTGAGAAACTGCATAATAATAATAATAATAATAATAATAATAATAATAATAATAATAATAATAATAATAATAATAATATAAATTCATATATTTGACACAACAAAATGCTCTTCTGCGATCTGAAAAAGAAAGCCTCTTGTATCTTCTGGACAGCATAAGGAGGAAGAAGATGCAAATACTTGAGCAACATGGAAAGGGCATGAAATATCCATTTCTGAGATAATTTCCGAGAAGAATATTTTAACATTGAGTTATAAAGTATGTCTCGTATCAGCAAGATGGATTGAGCGATATCTGAGTCTTACTTTTATCATAAAAATAGGAGGAAAAGCACGGGCAGAGGTAATAAAACGTGCCGTAAACTTCGAAGAGTCTGCGCACTGGCAATCTGCTGTAGTCTGCAGTTCTCAACGAGGGACAGCTGACAAAAGGTTCTTGCAGAAATAACTTTCAACAGGTGATCTATTGCTGAGTAATGTTGGGTCAACAAGACCTGCTTCTTGAAGTCCTTAACTGGTCAGAGATGTCAACGTATTATGAACCAGTATCAAGATAGCATTACTATAATGTATCCTACCCGTAAGGTCTCAAAGATTTGTTGCCGCAGAAATAATTACAGATGATTGGAGCGGTGCACAAATATTTGTTTGTCAGGCACAATAATGTGTGATGCAGGTGGATACCTAGTGTGCCACTCTTTATCATTTTTACAGAGTAAGTTGGCCGCGCGGTTAGGGGCGCGCAGCTGTGAGCTTGTATTCGGGAGATCGTGGGTTCGAACCCTACTGTCGACAGTCTTAAGATGCCTTTCCGTGGTTTTCATTTTCACACCAGGGAATTGTTTGGGCTGCATATTAGTTAAGGTCACGGCCGCTTACTTCGTACTCCCGGTCCTTTCGTATTCCATCGGCGCCAAAGGATCTGTCTGTGTCGGTGCGATGTAAACCAATTTTTGAAAACGAAAAGTCACTTTCTTCACCTTTATTCTCACTAAAAGGACTATTCGTAGGACGTTGGTAGCGGCCGTGGATCTACCCTAATTAATGCTTTTATGTTCATCTTCCCTGCCTGCGGTCTCCTGTTCGGATATCGTTTCCTTCCATTCTGATCCTATTAACGGAATCCATCATTCTAGGGATAGTGGATTCGAACCCCTCTGTCGGCGGCCCTGAAAATGTTTTTCCGTAGTTTCCCATTTTCACACCAGGAACATGCTGGGGCTGTTCCTCAAATAAGGCCATGGCCACTTCCTTCCTGCTCCCAGGTCTTCCCTATCCCATCGTCGGTATAAGACCTACTTTTGCCGGTGCGACGTTAAGCAAGTTAAGAAAAAAAAGTCCTTCTGTGTCCCAAGTTTCACAAACCTCATATTTTTTCAGTCCGACGAAATGTTTCATGTTTCCTACCTGATAGATCCTCAAAGCCCAAATCCCTCTTTACTTGAGGGATGTTAAAAATCGTCCTTTCCATTAGACAACCAGAGTGCATGAACTCGATGCTAAATCTTATATAATTGAAGAAAGATCATTTAAAGTATGTTGGAAAATAATTATGTTTCTTTGTGTGATTTATTTTAGTACTTTCCCTTGCGTTATTGACTAGATGTGTAATTCAGTTGTTTATACGCTCACCTCGTGTTGTTAAGATATCGATATCAGTTCGTTCCCCGGTCAGTTGACATTTCAAATTAAATAGTACAGAAATGTTTATGTCTTTTTAACGCTCATTGATCGGATTATTATTATTATTATTATTATTATTATTATTATTATTATTAGACTATTGTTATTATTATTATTATTATTATTATTTTATCCGCTGTACAAGAAATGATACACAAGATGGAAAGAGCATACGGTACAACTAGGAATAACTACAACAAAAAGTGTTCATCTAAAAACCTCAAAATACAACACTACAACACAGTAGCCAATACTCGCCTATAAGCGAGTGAATATCTACTACTGCATTACAAGCTGAATAAATTAGAAGTACTGAACAAAAGGTATAGGGCCTACGGAAAATACTCGGTCCGCTAAGAACTTCAGAACTCTCGGAATCAATAAGTATTGATGAAATATACTGGGGCTTAGAAAACATGGCCCTAATAGAAACAATGTGGAAGACGCGACTGATATTTTTTGGACATTTGTACAGAATGGATGACAACATGTTAACCAAACAGAACTTCAAATATCTTCGGAACAAGAAGTAAACAACAACCTGGATTCATGAAGTCAAGAAAGATTTGAAAAGAAACAATATAAGAGAAGAAGCAATAACAGAAAGAAAGTTCAAAAATTAAAGGAGAGAAAGAAAACTAGCTCAAAATGGTTCGGGGAAAAGGAGACATAGTGAGCAGATGGAGTATTGGAGTAAGAAGGAACAACAAAGGATGAAGCATTGAAATTGTCACGTGATCTCTAGAAGACCCTAATGGAGACAGAGTAATAATAATAATAATAATAATAATAATAATAATAATAATAATAATGAGAAATGAATATTTGAAATCATCACCGATACCGAGTGAGTTAGCTACGCGGTGAGGACTATGTGAGACTAATATTGCATTCAGGAGATAATGGGCTCGAGCCCCGAGATCGGCTATCCTGAAAATTTGTTTCCATGGTCTCTGAACTTTGCACTCGGCAAATGCTAAGGTTGTGACTTAATTAATATAATGGCCAGTTCCCTTCCAGTCCTATTCCTTTCCCATCCTTCCTTCGCCGAAAATCTGCCTAATTTAGTTCGACATTCTAGTGCGTATAGCAAAAATGAAAAGAACATCGCGGTCTAGGAATAATGAACGGAGTGCTGATCCCATTGTCTTTTAGGCCTGAATAATAGTAACCTAGACAACAGTAGTACTTTACAGCGTTGTAGATTGCAAGTGAAAGTAATGGCGTTCAATTCAACTGTTTTACACACAACAACTTCGTTTCAGAAAGTAAACTATTATATGCTTCAAATATTCTATAACAAATGAATCAACCTTATGTTTTCGAGTGGTGATGTACGCGAACGTTGCATTGAATAGAATAAATTCCACGTCTCTATTTGTATAACACCGCCTTTGTGTGCTTTGACAATTCTTTTCCACTAGTGATGTCGACGACAATTTTTACTTTTCAAGAGCACACACAGGCTAGAGAGAATGTATGTACTGCATTGGGAACAACAGGAATATGTCTAGTAGAGACGCACAGTGCTGTTCAGTGTGTATTCAAAATGCCTCTCACGGATAAATCAACGTTTACTGCATGCCCGAACGGGATTAATATGCATTGTCAAACCGCAGCAACAGCTTCAGCTAAAGATTGTAAACACTCTTGGACGTTATATTCATCTCCCTTGCATTCATGTACGTGAAGATGTGTCAGATATATTAAGTCTTTTAGGTTTTATTCGAAGAAATATCACTACATGCTTTCATCGCTTCGCTATAGACAAAAATCGTTGAAACCTTCATTTGATAAATGACGGAATGCATCTTCCAATTTGAAAATGAGATATATAAATCATGAGCAACCGCATACAATTTGTATTTTTTAAATAAATGAACATGTTAATTATACACTGACTGACAGAGCAAATGCAACACCAAGAAGGAGTGGTTCGAAAGGGATGAAAGTTGGGGAAAAAACAGAGACGGCACGGAAGGATAACTGATGTTTATTTCAAACCGATATGCAGGTTACACAATGCGCACAGCATCCACTCAGTAGGATGTAGGACCACCGCGAGCGGCGATGCACGCAGAAACACGTCGAGGTACAGAGTCAGTAAGAGTGCGGATGGTGTCCTGAGGGATGGTTCTCCATTCTCTGTCAACCATTTGCCACAGTTTGCCGTACGAGGCTGGGGCAGAGTTTGCAAACGGCGTCCAATGAGATCCCACACGTGTTCGATTGGTGAGAGATCCGGAGAGTACGCTGGCCACGGAAGCATCTGTACACCTTGTAGAGCCTGTTGGGAGATGCGAGCAGTGTGTGGACGGGCATTATCCTGCTGAAACAGAGCATTGGGCAGCCCCTGAAGGTACGGGAGTGCCACCGGCCGCAGCACATGCTGCACGTAGCGGTGGGCATTTAACGTGCCTTGAATACGCACTAGAGGTGACGTGGAATCATACGCAATAGCGCCCCAAACCATGATGCCGCGTTGTCTAGCGGTAGGGCGCTCCACAGTTACTGCCGGATTTGACCTTTCTCCACGCCGACGCCACACTCGTCTGCGGTGACTATCACTGACAGAACAGAAGCGTGACTCATCGGAGAACACGACGTTCCGCCGTTCCCTCATCCAAGTCGCTCTAGCCCGGCACCATGCCAGGCGTGCACGTCTATGCTGTGGAGTCAATGGTAGTCTTCTGAGCGGACGCCGGGAGTGCAGGCCTCCTTCAACCAATCGACGGGAAATTGTTCTGGTCGATATTGGAACAGCCAGGGTGTCTTGCACATGCTGAAGAATGGCGGTTGACGTGGCGTGCGGGGCTGCCACCGCTTGGCGGCGGATGCGCCAATCCTCGCGTGCTGACGTCACTCGGGCTGCGCCTGGACCCCTCGCACGTGCCACATGTCCCTGCGCCAACCATCTTCGCCACAGGCGCTGCACCGTGGACACATCCCTATGGGTATCGGCTGCGATTTGACGAAGCGACCAACCTGCCCTTCTCAGCCCGATCACCATACCCCTCGTAAAGTCGTCTGTCTGCTGGCACACGACAACACTTTCTACAATCACTGTCGGCTGAGAAATCACGGTACGAAGTGGGCCATTCGCCAACGCCGTGTCCCATTTATCGTTCGCTACGTGCGCAGCACAGCGGCGCATTTCACATCATGAGCATACCTCAGTGACGTCAGTCTACCCTGCAATTGGCATAAAGTTCTGACCACTCCTTCTTGGTGTTGCATTTGCTCTGTCAGTCAGTGTATTTACCCCTTCATCACAATTTTTTATAATGATGAAATGAGGTTCTGTTCAAGGGGAATTACTCAAGTGATGCAACGTATATAGAGGGTGGTCAGAAACAATGTGAACGGCGTATTTGAGCGTTAGAGGGCTGGTCATAATTTGAAACGAATCATTCGATACCTCGCACCGTTGTTATTCTCTCAACTGCTGAAGTTAGCCAATCAGATAGCTTCGTTGATGAATTCAAATAGACCTTGCGCGGCACTGTTGCTAAATCTGCACGTGACTTACGAATGAAACACAAACACACCGTGTCTAGATGCAAAATCAAACTAATAAGAACAAGTTGATTCTCAGTTCCGTTCTTACCGGGCGAGTTGGCCGTGCGGTTAGGGGCAAAGATGGGTTAGGAGTGGGAAAGTAGCGGCCATAGCTTTAATTAAGGTACGGACTCAGCGTTTGCCTGGTGTGAAAATGGGAAACCACGGAAAACCGTCTTTGGGGGCTGCCAACAATGGAAATCGAACCCACTATCTCGCGAATTCAAGCTCACAGCTGCGCTGCCCTAACCGCACGGCCTACTCGTTTGGTCCGTAAATTTTTAATCTTATTAATAGTGTTTAAGGAAATTATAAACAAACATAATCTTCCATCATACAGGAAATTCAAACGTAATATGCTGAATAATTCTGAGCATCAAGAGTTTACGTTAGTGGGTTTTAATATTAAAAGTATGTTCCAGTTGATAGAGCGACTCTTTCTTTTGAGAGCTGACTGAAATCAAACGCATCCATCTGCACGATAAACACGACATAGGGTAAATGTAAACATGCACGCTACCAGAGATTCCATTTATGTACACTTTATTCTATAGCTCGACTCAGGGAATTAGACTAAATAGTTTGAATCTGTCTGTGATAGCTTCTGCTTGTCTTTCCATCAAACCGCAACTCACGCATGAACTCCAGGATTATTATTATGTATTTATTTTATCTGCGTTCTGACCACTGAGGATCAAGCTACAATTTCATTTTTTCTATGTCTGAAGTTTCCTCTCCTCCAGTACTCCCTCATTTCGGCGCTATGCTGTTTCTTCTGTTCATCCATCCAGGCTCTTCCCGTCTTTGCAGTTCTTTCGACTGCCAGGCTGAGTGGTTCAGACGGTTAAGGCGCTGGCCTTCTGAACCCAACTTGGCAGTTTCGATCCTGGCTCAGTCCGGTGGTATTTGAAGGTGCTCAAATACGTCAGCCTCGTGTCGGTAGATTTACTGGCACGTAAAAGAACTCCTGCGGGACTAAATTCCGGCACCTCGGCGTCTCCGAAAACAGTAAAAAGAGTAGTTAGTGGGACGTAAAACAAATAACATCATTATTATTATTATTATTATTATTATTATTATTATTATTATTAGTTCTTTCGACTTTCCAAATTTTGAATCTTGGTCCGAAATGTTTTCCTGTCTAAAATCTGAATCTCCTGGATGTTGGACTTCTCTAGAACTTTACGAACTTCCTCAAACCACGGCGTCGTTGTCTTGTTGCTCCACAGGTAGTCGAATAACTTTCTGGCTTTCTGGTTAGTCCGTTTTTGTTTTTTTTTGCATTCTGTACATGAGCGAGAAATAATAACCTCCCCTTTTTCGTGGTCTCTGAAATTTTCTCCACATTTTTGTAGACTCCATTGTTGTTCCGAAATTTAGAGCCGGTTTCAGTTTGGATTGGGCCCAAGATTTTCCATAGTATTATTCTTTCCAGGATCTCCAACTTTTCCAACTTGTCGTTCATCGAGAGGTATTCGCTGGCGTACAGACATTCTGTTTTTCTACAGTGTTGTAATGCCTTATTTTGGCATTCCATGAGATGCATTTCTGGTTGTAGATGTTTTTAATTAGTCTATACGCTCTCTCCATTTTTTGAGATACGATCGTCTACAACAGCTTTCTCCACTCCGTTCTCTTGTATGATTTCACCGAGGTATTTGAAAATGTTAACCCTCTGAATCCGTACAATCTCTGTTTCAAGGAAATGCGGTCCATGCTTGCCATTCATCATGAACTTGGCCGTCTTCTTCGAGATCCTAACTCCCGTTTTGCTTGCGATCTTTTCTAGGCGTTCGATTATTAATATTATTATTATTAAAGCCACTGATTTTACGGTTGTGATTGTACTTGGGGACTGAAAAATATTCCACCCATCACTTTTCAAGTCAGAAAGAGCACAGGTGTTCTTTCTCGGCTTGATTATTAATTCCCAAGTTGTGAGTTGGGTCTAGTAGTGGAATGTTCTCTACACACGGGCAGTACGCACGTGTTTTCTTCCCTGCAACCTTTTGGAGTGATATCCCTAGTGACGAATGAATGTTGTTGATCTCAGCTGGATGAAAGGGATGGGATGAGATTGTGGAAAGTAAATATTTTCTATTTGTTTCTGAAAGCAGGGGCCGCTCAGCCGTATCATAATCCCAAATGACTTCAATCTCGCTGAGTGGAGTTAAACTTAGCATGTGTCATGAGTCCACTAGTGTAAATGTAAGCTATACCCTGGAGAATAAATGAGAGCAGCTCATTCCAATTACATGGCCGACAGCCAAGATGTAGTTCTCATATTCTGAGAGAAGAATATAGATTTTAATAAAGTTGCTAGATTTAAAAAAATTCTGTATATAGATATCAAGCCGATGAAACTTCTATTTATATGGTATTTCTATAAATTGGCCAAGTGGCTGAATAATCACATAATTACCTTTGTACTGGAAATATATCACTTATACTCAGTGAGGCCAATAACCTTGCTAACCTTGATTTAACAACCTGCGAGAAAACAGGTCTAGATTTAAAAAAATGCTGTATATATCAAACCGATGAAACTTCTATTTATATGGTATTTCTATAAATTGGCCAAGTGGCTGAATAATCACATAATTACCTTTGTGCAGGTCCACCTATCAATACAAATTGATTTACAGAATTAACATATTGTGATTACTAATTTCATTCATTTCATCATTCGTCATCGTACATATTTCGAGAAAAGTATCATTTCCCTTCTTCAACGATACGAGTAATAGTAAATACCAGTCAAAATTAAAATCTACAATAGTTCTGTTTTATGTCACTGTCTAAAACCTATCTTATATGCTCTCTCTCTTGACGAAAAATATTAAAATCTTGCCTCATTGTGAAACCAGAATGCAGTCTGTTGAGTATAACATTTCGATTCTTGAACTGTAATATTGGTTGATGCATTATAATGTATCCAAAGCAAATAAGAGGTGTCTATATTTTGCTAAGCATGCGGAACACTTCTTCTTACTGTACTTAATGAAACCGATACAGTGAAAGTTCAATGTTATGTTCGATAGCTCGATAGCTGCAGTCGTTTGAGCGTGGCCAGTATCCAGTACTCGGGAGATAGTCGGTCCGAACCTCATTGTCGGCAGCCCAGAAGATGGTTTTTGTTTGGTTTCCCATTTCCACACCAGGCAAATGCTTGTACCTTAATGAAGACCATGGCTAATTCCTTCCAACTCCTAGCCCTTTCCTGTCCCATCGTCGCCCTAAGGTCTGTCTGTATCGGTGCGACGTAAAGTAACATGCAAAAAAAAGAAAATACAGTACCGTCTTGGGACCACATGTTCTGCTCTCCGTACTTCTTGATCGCCTTCCTTAGGAATCCAGACATGCAGTAACTTGTTAATGACTGTTGCCTCTTACAAGGAAACATCGGCATTGGTTAAATCGTCGATCGCGATGAAACTTGGAAAACACATGGATGTACACGTAAAAACGATGTCGGCATCAATTTTGAGTGCCAACATTCATTACGGCGTTAACTACGGGGCCTAAAAGTTGCGACATTTCAAATTCCGCGCGATCAGCGATGAATACCTGCTGGCCAATGCCAAGCCTGCACACTGCGTGCTTGGAGACACGCCTCTGCACCTCCTCCCCTACACGCTCCAATTGGTTCGCCACCGCACGTTTCCCTTCCCCTTCGCCAGCCCGTTTTCTTAGCTGTCGAAGAGAACCGGTGCTACACTTTGCGTACTCTATTAGCCTTCCTCATATCTCTCCTTTGTAATTTCCACATTGTATTAGCCAGTTTACGTTTTCTGAAATGTTTATGAAAACGTTTGCACCTGGCGAGTTGGCCGTGCGGTTAGAGGCTCACGACTGTGAGATTGCATCCGGGAGATTGTGGGTTCGAATACCACTGTCGGCAGCCCTGAAGATGGTTTTCCGTGGTTCCCCATTTTCACACCAGGTAAATGCCTGGGTTGTACCTTAATTAAGGCCACGGCCACTTCCTTCCGACTCCTAGGCCATTCCTATCCCATCGCCGCCATAAAACCTATCTGTATCGGTGCGACGTAAAGCAATTAGCAAAAAAAATGGCGCCTGTTGTTAATTGTGTTTTGTTTCGGTTTTATTTTCACTATTTTTTAATGTTTCGAATAGACCAAAGATTGTTTTTGTTTACTATCAGTTACTGGCGGGGAGTTTGCCCGATGTAATGTAGGCCTATACGGAGTAATTTATTGTGTTGCCTTGTAATTGTTTGTTGTTGTACCAGTTCGTACAATAGCCATTTAACTTTTTGCGTATATAACTGCCATTATACTCAGAAGACTTTAGTGTGATACTTTAATATCGGTACTTCTTGAATACATAGACCTTCGTCAGCTACAACGCAAAAGTACCGGTACAGTAAGACTACAGGCCTGCCTGTGATTACTGTATATCTACTGCATATATAAATGCACATCTTTTTTTATTTTTCAAGGCTTTTCTTATTACGTCAAACTTTACTACATTCCATGTCATACTCATATCAAAGTCACCTATGCATTAAATGTATTTATATTCGACAACCATTGCTGCAATTGAAATGTGTTGTGCCTGTCACTGCAAAACATAAATAAATCGTTCAGTACAAGCACAAATAAAAACATTCTGCCTATAGGCCTATCCCTTATACCAGAGTACGCAATACGGAAAATACCAGTACTTTCAAACTCGGAGTTTATAATTGTTGTTGTTGCCGTCCGCGATGTCGTTTCGTTATGACACAACTGGTAGCGTACACAAAATGGGTGGGGGGGGGGGGGAGGGGACATAAAATGAAGATCTGGACCTATAACCAGGTTTTGATATCCCGACGTACCGAATCTCATTACATTCAATGAGATCCTCTACCCGGGCACGTAATTTATTTACTTAAAAATGTATTTAACGTTGTTTAAAGGCAGGAGATTTATTTAGTGGTGGACGATTTAACATTACTGACAGCTTTAAGGCGTTTTAGAAGTAAATAATCATTTAAGCGTAGGTAGGACGCAGTTCCCCATCCCACGTTTGACCACGCCCGGTGGTACTTAACTCGGAGTTGTACCCACGAATGTGACAACTCACTGGAATTAGCAGGAATGAAAATGTGACATTTGAATAAAATACGGGTACATTAGTGTAGGTTATTTATTATCATTATGTGTGAAACGGAACGTTATTTAAAGGATTTCAATAATTATAGTACGAAAAGACGCAAAGTATAGAGCCGGTCCCGTTGAACAGCTATACTGCTAATAATAAGAGTTGATGTCTGACATTTCTTAGAGGGAGATCCGTTTACTCCCTGCCGAGGCGGGATAAAGGGAGTGGCTGTGTGGTTGCCATTCAAACGAGGGTGGGGCGACTGCGGTTGCCATGGATATAAAACTTCAGGGCAGTTCGTCTTGTTGGGAGTTGCCAAACCTGTGACTGTCACTGATAAGAACCTGATTGTTTGTATAAGAGTGATCGCAAATGGGACGACACCGCCTGGCCAGGTAGTCTACAACAGATCACAGCGGTCAGAATGAAGGAGGGAACAAGTGAGCCGGAAGCGAGGGGTAAGAGTATGTAGAAAGGAATGCTGGAATGTGGCAACATCGTGAAATGGCACGTGCAGTGCTCCTCCCTCCAACCTTACCTCAGACGCCAACTTTAGTTAAGTCTAGTATAAGCATCCGGCAAGCGCGGGGAAAAGGGAAACGTGCGGTGGCAAACCAATTGGAGCGTGGAGGGGAGGAGGTGCAGAGCCGTGTCTCCAAGCACGCAGTGTGCAGGCTTAGCATTGACCAGCAGTTATTCATCGCTGATCGCGCGGAATTTAAAATGTAGCAACTTTTAGGCCCCGTAGTTAACGCCCTAATGAATGTTGGCACCCAAAATTGATGCCGACATCGTTTTTACGTGTACCTCTATGTGTTTTCCAAGTTTCATTGCGATCGGCGACTTGACCATTGTCGATGTTCCCTTGTAAGATCCGTCATATTTTGGAAAATATTTTTCAGAAATAATTAACAAATTGTGTTCAAACAAGTGAAAATTCTTCAAGTGGTCTTCATACAATCCAGGTCAATAGTTTTTGTACCGGGCGGTACACCTCCACGCCGCTAATTTAAAATGTGCGCCTGTTGAAACTCCTCTGCTGGAGGAAGTCTGAACTTTATTGACGGTGTTAATTTTCAAGTTTCTCAGAAGATGTCACTACCTGGAAATTTTGGAGTTTTTGAACTGTGTCATTTTCGACGTATTTTTGTTTTTAGTAAGAAGTGTGAACTTTCTCTTCTAGAGGACACTACTGCAGATCAACAATAGTACACCCTAGTGCGGAGTGAAAGAACTATTTTTTTGGAGAAAATTTTATTTCAAAAGTTTGTTTCTGGTTAAATTTCTTTCTGTTATTGTTTAAGTTGGCTGTATACCCCTCTCTTTCCCCTTGTTTTGTATTTAGCCAATCCCGAATTTCTTTAATTAATTTCTGCCCAATCTGATGTATCTTCCCCCAACTTGGATATGTTTCTGTACCCTAGCCAATAAAGTGATTGTGGGCGGGTGTTCTCTTCCCTAAAACGCCTAGAACCTTCCGCGAGAGTATTTAAACTGCTGATTTTTGGGTCTCCGGGCCACTTCTGTTCCATCTTTCAGTGTGTAAAGTACATAGCAGGGGGCGGGAAGCGCCTCTTTCTTCTCCAGCTGTTCAACACCAGGTAATGGCCTCTTAATAACTTCTTTTCTTGCTAGGTCGGCAGTTTAACTCTCGGGGCGGGTTCGAAGCGTTTCCACTATGTAACCTTTTCCTAAAATGTAACTACTCTTTTCATCTATTCTCTTTTAAAGCTGCATATTGGGATAGAGAGTGCTAACCCTCTCAAGCTCCCACTCATATTGTTTTGAGGTGAACTTATTTTCTCAACCTATTCTTCATTAACGTAAAACAAATTGTTCTTTTCTAAAGTCAGCTCTGTAGTATGGGATTAGCCCTTGCATTAGTGGCCTAGAGCCAGATTAGGTTTTAAAAACAAGTGTATCAGGAGTGCAAGTTCGCCTCCTCTCAGATTGTTATTTTAGAGGTCATGTAATTACCCCTTTTCATTTAATAGACCTCAGTAGGTTGGGTATTTTACCCTTGTGTCTATGTCCAGTGAGGACAACTTGAAGGTGGAGTTTGGTGTGGCCTTTTGAGAGGCTTAAAGTTGAGAGCGAGTGGCTCTTTTTTGAAAATTGAGTGTTGTATGCCTCGTGGAGGCTTTTCAGTGTAATTTGGAGCAAGGGCTCCTAGGCATGAATGGGGTTTTCTGCCCCTCTGTTGAAACTTGTGTTTGGGGTAAAACTGAGCTGATTGCCCAAGCATTGTGAAGTCAGGGCGCGAAGCCCAAATCCTGTAAATATTGTAACTACCCTTTTGACTTGCCACTTTGTACCTGCCATGCTTGTTATTTCTTTATTTTGAAAATAAAATATAACCTTGTTAAATTTTAAATTAATTTTACTTTCGTAGCTTGAGACCCGTTCACACCCGCACCTTCTTTCACCTCTACCTACCGCTAAAACACGGTAACAGTTTTAATTATAATTTTTTAAAAGTGCCATATACTTTATGTGCACATACGAGTCTTATTTAGAGCCTATATGACTAATTTTGATAGCGTTTCTTCAATTTTATGAATCTGTAGCCCTATCACTGCATCCTTTTTTTATATACGACGGAAAATCGTATCCGTCGTGTAGAAATTACCCGCGGCGTCTGATTGCTGAGATAGTGGACATAGCACCATACTTGTGACGTCGCAGCTTCTACATAAAGTTGGCTTCGGCCTCACCAATTTGCCCACACTACTCTATTGCTCGCTGCCGGACTCATGCATATTATCACCACTGCACTGAAATTGTTGTTTCTTGCTAGCATTATCTGTCGGCCACCTTGTACTCAGCCTTCATTGTCACAACACGCAAATATGCATCAATTCATTCTTCTTCTCAGAGCCGACTGAGAGAGTCAGACGTCAGAGCACTGAATTTTTGAGCCCTGTAGCATATGAATATGTTAAAATAGTAGTAGTTTTGCCGGCATGTAAATAGCCCTTTCAAGACCAGCTTCCAACACGTCAGCATTTTCGAGAAACGTTTAAGTTGTTAGTGGGACCTAGAAAAAAACGCATACAATTTCAAAATATACTGGGAAACCTTCAATTGTTCACATTAAAACTGTCTGTGAAAAAATAAACGCTTCCTTAACAGTCAATTAAAATAAAACTGTCGTCTCATTTGTAACTACAGTACATATATTACGTAGCTATGAGGTCTAAGTCCAGTGTAGTTATTTATTTATTTATTTATTTATTCATTCATTCATTCATTCATTCATTCATTCATTCATTTATTTATTTATTTATTTATTTATTTATTTATTTATTTATTTATTTATTTATTTATTTATTTATTTATTTATTTATTTATTTATTTATTTATTTATTTATTTATTACATATGCATGTAACAGAGTTGCACTCCAATTACTACAGACATTACAAAATAATAGGTCATGCAAATTAGAAAAAAATCACGAACAATTATACAATAGTTTTAAAATATTATAGTGATAGAACGGATCCTATAGTAACTATTGTGGGATTTACATTGTCCCTGTAATGTACAAGGCACTATCCAAAGCACTGCAGGCAAGGTTAGTGGAGCAAATAGATCATTAGCTTGGAGAATATCAAGCGGGCTTCAGAAATGGAAGATCATGCGTGGAGCAGATCCTGAGCCTGAAATGAGTACTGAAAAACTAGACCTCCAAAGATTTGGTAGTCCTCCTCGTAGAATTCAAAAATGCCTATGATTCAGTTGACAGGAAAGTGCTATTAGACGCACTGGTAGAATTCGGAGTAGATGCCAAAACATCTCAAATTATTAAGCAGACATTAACGGACACACGTTCAAAAATAAAATACACAGGGGAACTCTCGAAGGAGTTTGAAATCAAAACAGGTGTCAGACAGCGTGATGGGCTATCTCCGGTTCTCTTCAACTGTGTTTTAGAGAAGATCATCCGCGAATGGAAAAAAGAACTAGACAAGTAAGGACTGTTCAACCAAGTATATATTGAAGGATCAAGAAATAGCATCAAGATGAACTGCCTTGCATTCGCGGATGACCTCGCGATGCTGCGTAGAAACACTCCAAATTTCCTTTGAAAAAACAAATATAAATATGACCGATATCAAAACAGTCCCTCGTCACTTGAAGACAGAGCATGGTAAGATAGAAAGAGTTGACAGCTTCAAGTACCTCGGAGAAATCGTACAGCAGACAACTAGCGAGAGAGAAGCAAACTACACCAGGGGAGAGAAGATGGCTCCTGCTTTTCGTAGGACATATGCTCTATACAAGAAGAAAGTCATCTCAAGGTGATGTTTACTAAGACGCAACAATACAGTATTCGAAACAGTTTGTCTGTATGATAGTGAATGCCACCGAATGGCATGAATATCGTGACTAAGAGAAGCCGAGAAATTTGAGAGGAAGATCCTCCGCAAGATAATGGGTCAAACAAATCGTGGTTACAGTGAAGGGGAGAATTATATCAAAAAGTGAACAACTGATTCAGTCAATGAAGGAAAGAAGACTCAAATTTTATGGACATCTGTTTAGAATGGATGAGGAGAGGCTGACAAAAATTATTTTAAAACACTTGACAGTAGACCTAAAGTACCAGAAAAATGGTTCATGGAGCAGGCTGGGTTAAATTAGAAAGATATCCTAAACCTAACAAAGTATAGAAACGTGATCGACAGCTTCAGAGGCTTCAATGACGAACAAGAAATGAGAGAAATAATGCAAAGAAGGCTTCCAGTGATGTGTGACTGTTGCTTAACATGGTCTCAAATGGCCGTGAAGGAATATTATAATAATAATAATAATAATAATAATAATAATAATAATAATAATAATAATAATAATAATAATAATAATAATAAACACCGGGCTGAGTGGCTCATACGATTAAGGCGCTGGCCTTCTGACCCCAACTTGGCAGGTTCGATCCTGGCTCAGTCCGGTGGTATTTGAAGGTGCTCAAATACGTCAGCCTCGTGTCGGTAGATTTACTGGCACGTAAAAGAACTCCTGCGGGACTAAATTCCGGCACCTCGGCGTCTCCGAAAACCGTAAAAGAGTAGTTAGTGGGACGTAAAACAATTATTATTATTATTATTATTATTATTATTATTATTATTATTATTATTATTATTATTATTATTATTATTATTATTATTATTATTATTATTATTATTATTATTATTATGAAATTTGGAAAAAATGACAAAATCAGTAATAGGTTTAAGAATGGTTATGTACAGATCAGGATTATGATCTATCAACGTTGCAGCTGCTGGCTACTGATTCTGTTTATGTACAGGCACGGGTATACAGTATACTGACAGGTCAGGTGCATGATTTAATATACAAATAAAATCCTGAAGTTTATAGACACTGAAGTCCATTTGGATTATTGACAATGAGATTGTATAACGAATTCCATTTCCTTTTTATAAAATGAAATTTGTGAAGACTACATTCGCTGAAGAAATTCAATAGACATTTTTGAAGTCTGTTAAAGACATTGAGAGGTCTATGGCATGTTTTTTCGAATAAGTCATTAATCGCATTACACATCTTCACTACTGGCAATTTTTTGTGAATTAATAATGTGTTGGATAAGGGATTGTAGAAGTACATGCGGCTATGTACGTTTGGTTTGCTTACGTTGAAATGTATTCTGGTTAGCAAATCACCACTATCTATTTATGATTTATGATTTTGTAAAAAAGTTATTGTTGATACAATTTTCGGCTAGCGATTAGTGAGATGTAGCTAAATTCTTCTAATATGTTATATTTGGTGCACATCAATTTCGATATCTTTTACTATGTTACTCTCCTCGAAGAATTCCTAGGCACATACGGAAATCACAAGGATGAGCCGATCTGGTCCAGTTTTCCTAATTAACAAGCAATATTCTTAGATTTTCTCCCAACAGCAGCGAAATGTCTTCTAATTATCATATCAACTTCTAACGATTTTTAAGTCACTTGTTATTTATACTGTTCCTAAATTCTTTGCCATTGATTTATGACCACAAACCATAATTAAAATATGTAGGCCTATATGCATTTGCCCTCAATCGTATTTTAATTCACAGAAATATGAAACTATATACAGACGTGGCCAAATTGTTATAGTAAAGTTAGATTTCAGCTGAAAGGTGTCTAAGATGGCTGAATGTAGTCTTTTGCAGTTGATTGATGATTCATTCTGATAGGCATAATGTTACTTCATATTTTGTACGTCTACGGTACTTTTTCTCGACGACAATTGGCAAGAATGAAGAACAAAAGAATGACGAAATTCACGTTGTTTAGCTTAGTTTTGCCGCCGACTGACTACCGCGATGTGTACATAGTTTTGGTGTTTCTGCTATTTTCTACTGCAATTTATTCATTGTTTCTGAGTAATAAATTTCAGCTAAAAGGTATTTTTAAATGTTCTTCCCCTGAGGAGACGGTGATGTTCCATTACTGTGTAACTAAAAGATTTCGAGGTTATGGGGAAAACGTGTGACCTGTCTCCAAGAAAATTAGGTGTAGTCAGGATCTTACTAGTTGATAAGACTCACGCACAACGAACAATAGCCCAGAAATGGAGTAATTCATGGTAAAATCTGCACCGAAAACCCTTAATTATTAGTAAATATCACATCTCTGTGACAAACATTTAATAAATAATGTCCAATAAATTATGAAAATCCAATTTTATTCTAATAATTTGGTCACATCGTTTTTTTAATAATAATACTTTACCACTCTAACTATAAGGAACGGACAGATCCACTCAGGGAAGTAAAGAATGTGTTGAGCTGTACACAGATATTACGCGGTTCGAAACAACTTACATTGTTTGAGCTGTGTTAATATTAATACCCCATTGTGAAGAAAACGACGCTTACAGCTACATAACGAAGCATATTTTTTATATTCCAACAATGCCAGACCTTAATAAAAACTCTTCCTCTCGCAGAAATATTACAAAACCGCAGCTCGTTCGCAGAAGTTTAATACACTCGGAGTCTGCGAGGTTCCATAGCTTGCATACTATCCCTTCTCTTCCTCTTTTATTCTGCTCTTTCTTCATCCGGTAGAAAGAGAACATTCTTAAAATCTGAGACGCCCTTCTATACATAGGCAAAGGAAGACATTTTCTTACCAGCTAGAAATATTAGCTTTAATATCTTACTGCCACGTGAAGCACTGTCTGTTCATTGAATTAAATGACGAATTAATTTTATTCTTTTATCACTATTAAAAGTTTGATGGGTTTGGCGAAGTAATTATTGTCAGTATCTATCTTGCCATTGTTGCCATAAGCCCAAAAGCCTATACAGCATCATGTATATTAGTTTCTGTCTCGTTTAAAGTACTTTGTATGTTATTATTGCACTTAAGATGCTTATTCATAAGTTACAATGGCTTTCATATAATCGCCTCCTTTGCCTTTACAGACGCGTCAGAAACATTGATAGTAAATGAAGCCAACCATTAGGAGCTCGATGCCTTTTAAATATGGCGTTGCTAAAAACTTCTGCACATCTGTAGATCAGAGGAATGTTCGAATATCATGAATGAACTGGGAAATCAGGGAACTAATGCACGGTACAAACCGTTAGAATATCTTATGTTATTTCGGCATTTAACTAGGAGAGACAAAACGAAACTCTTCATAATAGAAAATCAATTAAATGGCAAGAAACCAGTGCTGGACAGCTCTGATCAGCAAAATGACGGGCAGTAGTTTTAAACTCAGTCATGGAACATCCAACAGAGCTCCAGTTCTCCTGCCATCTGGTAGAAGAAATCGGAACCTCAAAGTTGATCCACAGCCAGACTAAATGCTACAAAATCAAAATATCTATACATGCTAGATGAATTATTATTATTATTATTATTATTATTATTATTATTATTACTATTATTATTAATAATAATATTATAGCAAAGATTACAGATTAAGAGAGATGGAAATCAATATTCTAAACGTGTGTCATAATTTTCGTCTGAATAAATAACATTATAATATAGAAATATATAGTTTAAGCGGAACCTATGAGTTTGAAAAGGAATTTAGAACATTTTACTTTTCCAATCTTACAGTAATTTGATCTGGTAGCGGTTGTTATTGTCATTTCAAGGGAAGAACAACAATGATATCAGACCCTCATTGCACTATAGAGAAAGGAAGTGTTTCAACACTTAGAGAAATGAAAGTATTGGGTGTAACGGAAGAAAGAATATCCAAGCCTGGAAGAGGACATTTGAGATATTAGATACATAATATCGTAAGAATGTAAAAAGAAGAAGAATTGATATAGAATGAGGGAAGCCTAGAATAAGGAAGTGGAATTATTATAGACTCTAGAGGGTGCCCGTGGTTCCTACATAAATTTAACAAATTTGAGCTCCTGTGAAGGTAACTGCATTTTTAACGTACCTTGTCAGTGATACACGACATACGAATTGTTGCAAATAAGTTGGTATGCGCTATAATAAATAAATGAGAATGTTCAGGGTTTTTGACAGAACTTAACACTATTACTATGGCCGGTTCAAAGGTTTGTAGCAATTCTTCTTCGTATTCACCTTCCCGGCCTTAATCCCAATGTATATGGGTTGGCGCTTGTTATGGCTCTAGCCCAGTTTTACTTCCAAATGCCCTTCCTGACTCCAAACGAAAGTGGAGGGATATAACCGCTATTCCGTGTTTGTGTGGTAGTTATTGTAGTGTGTTGTGTATACGAATGCGAAGAAAAATGTATTAAAACAAATACGAAGAGCCAATCCCCGAACTGGTGGAATTAACCATTCACTATTAAGATCCTGGGCCCGGTCAGGAAATGAAGCCGTGGCCCTCTGAACCGAAGAGCAGTATACTGACCATTCATCCACGGAGTCGAATTTTGTGACAGTAACAATGTGAAACGTAAAATCAGTGAAACATGAACAAGTTAAAAGGCTCAATTCAAAAACCCGTCCATTTTCGTTGCTTTCTCTCCAAATGGACGGTACCCATGCGTTGAAATGTTAGAACTTCCTATGGAATGCAAAATGTCGGACAGTGATAGATAGGTTACAGTAATACATCATACAGGTCACTTTCACTCTTGTCGCCTCACGATTTTCCTGAAGGTGAATAATACTTATTGAATTCAAAACGACCCCCTTTGAAATGAGGAAAGTATCCTTGAAAAATTAGTTCCCTAAAGGAAACCATAATTTACTTTCACCGACTGCTAATATTCATTATTGGAATTCTCAGTTGAGGAAGGCTTGTGTTTCGTGACAGTGTGGTATCGAGCTCATGTGAAATTAAGAGTATTTAATAAATAGCCCTTTCTTTCCACTTGACACTTGCGTTAGCATCAGGCCTATACAACACTGGGTGTGAAACACTAGTAATTTCACTGTTGAAAAAGCGTAGAGAGCTTGTATACTTAGGCTATATCAAGAAAATAATCTTTCTTTAACCGCTATCGGTTTTCCTTAGATTTCCATGCAACCAATTTCTGATCCAGAAAAGTAAATTCTAAAGTGTAATTCTAATAGTAATTTTGGCTGTACACTTATATTCCTCAAATTTCGTTTTTATCCGCGATGAGGTGTAAAAATTCTAAAATATGTGCTGTTTAAATTATTTTAGCTGCCTCGGATTTCCCTGCTTCTCAGTTAAATAGAAGCTTGCCTTTGATTTCCCTGCTTCTCAATTAAATTTAAGCTAGAGTTTGTAAGATATATTCAATAATAATAATAATAATAATAATAATAATAATAATAATAATAATAATAATAATAATAATGCCCGCCTCTGTGGTGTAGTGGTTAGCGTGATTAGCTGCCACCCCCGGAGGCCCGGGTTCGATTCCCGGCTCTGCCACGAAATTTGAAAAGTGGTACGTGGGCTGGAACGGGGTCCACTCAGCCTCGGGAGGTCAGCTGAGTAGAGGTGGGTTCGATTCCCACCTCAGCCATCCTGGAAGTGGTTTTCCGTGGTTTCCCACTTCTCTTCCAGGCGAATGCCGGCATGGTACCTAACTTAAGGCCACGGCCGCTTCCTTCCCTCTTCCTTGCCTATCCCTTCCAATCTTCCCATCCCTCCACAAGGCCCCTGTTCAGCATAGCAGGTGAAGCCGCCTGGGCGAGGTACTGGTCATACTCCCCAGTTGTATCCCCCGACCAAGTGTCTGAAGCTCCAGGACACTGCCCTTGAGGCGGTAGAGGTGGGATTCCTCGCTAAGTCCGAGGGAAAAACCGAACCTGGAAGGTAAACAGATGAATAATAATAATAATAATAATAATAATAATAATAATAATAATGTTATTTGTTTTACGTCCCACCAACTACTCTTTTACGGTTTTCGGAGACGCCGAGGTGCCGGAATTTAGTCCCGCAGGAGTTCTTTAACTTGCCAGTAAATCTACCGACACGAGGATGACGTATTTGAGCACCTTCAAATACCAGCGGACTGAGCCAGGATCGAACCTGCCAAGTTGGGGTCAGAAGGCCAGCGCCTTAACCGTCTGAGCCACTCAGCCCGGTAAGATATATTCATTTCCTTCACTTCATACTCGAAACTGAAACTTTCAAGGCATAAATTATTCACTAACACATCTCTACGACATTACAACGACAAGGATTACTCTTACCAAATGCATGTCCAATCCTCGTCTCATTTCTCTACGGGGTGGGATGTGAAGTGGGACGAAGCTTCGTAGGGAGTTTTTATGACCGAATGGCTTTCCTGATGTCAACCTCATCAGAGGAATGAATGGTATGAATGAATGACGTGATATGTGATGATAGGAAGGGAGAGGGTAAATAATAATGTTATTGGCTTCACGCCTCACTAACTACGTTTACGGTTTTCGGAAATGCCGAGGTGCCGGAATTAAGTCCCGCAGGAGTTCTTTTACGTACCAGTCTGTAAATCTATCGACACCAGCACCTTCAAATACTTCTGAACTTAGCCAGGATCGAACCTGCCAAGCTGGGATCAGAAGGCCAGCGCATCAAACGTCTAAGCTGCTCAGCCCGGCGGGAGAGGGTGAAACCCGGTGCCGGCACATAGCCTACTCCTGTCGAATAGCACGAATTGGTTTTGTCAAGATTTAACATCTCCATCCGGCGGACGAATCACCATCAACAGCCCTCACCCCATATGAATACTGTGGAGAGCTTTGGAATTTAATCCAGGCTTTTGACACGCAATCTAGTGATTAGAAATTCTACTCCACCGCCTCTCCTACTCTGCTGGCCAACATTCGGATTGCAAAATTATTTTCGGCCAACAGGACTCGAACCGGCTTTTCATGGTGTCACACCGTATAGACTTGACGCCTTAACGACCATGGACAACGGGCTTGATTACTCTTACCAGCTATCTTAATATAATGATTCGGTTTGATATTGATGTACCTAACCTTTTCTCTATTTCCTGTGGTCAGGACTTTGTGTGGATTTCGCCCAGTTTTATAGCGTTAATGGATAACCTAATAACTTATCGCGTTCTTCCGTTCAGATCTATTCTGTTATTATGCCAGGCTGAGTAGCTGGCCTTCTAAGCTGAAGTTAGTGGGTTAGATTCCTGCTCAGCCTGGTGGTATATCTGAAGTTGCTCAAGTACACCAGTCTCCTGTGGTTAGATCCAATAGCACGCGAGACAACTCCCGTGGAGAAAAATTACGACATCTCTGCGTATTCGAAAACCTTAAAAAGCACTTAGAAGAACGTAAAACCAATCACGATAAGTAACAACGTCGATTGCTCAATCAATGAAACAGCGTGGATGGGAGATGCACGAGGAGATTCACTGCATCTCTACCGATGGCTCTAATCGGAGGACTGACATCATAGCCATCAACAGATAGTAAAGCAATGGTCTTAGATACCACAATTCGCTTTGAAAGAGACACAATTCAGGCACGGAATGTGGACCTAGGAAAGCAAGCTATTTATGTTCCGTGGTTGCCTTACCTGTCAGCAAAATATAAAATATATATCGATCAATGAATTGTCGGAGGCCTGCTATTCGGAGCAAGAGGCATCCAACATAGTCAGACATCGATCCTTCTACAAAATTTGAAAGTTAATTCTGAGAAATACAAAAAAATAGTAATACAGGTACTGAGGGACTCTCAACAAATCATTCATTTCCGTCTATACCTCAGAAAGTGATTAACTTTCCTCCCCCACTCCCCTGAAAAAAAAAGGTAACAGCATTAACAATTAAATTTCACTTTTTGATGTTTTTAAACTCTACTGAAATTGTAACCTGACTGCATTCCGGATCTGAATGGTCACCCTCGTTGGATTCATTTCTTTCATAAATCTCTCTCTATTATTATTATTATTATTATTATTATTATTATTATTATTATTATTATTATTATTGTCAGACGTGAGTTCGTATATTATATTATTCTGACATACATGTGCATCGAATGGACACAGGAGTTGCCGTGTTTATTTAGGATAAAATTTATTCCATTTTCCTCAACGGCAGTTTAACTATAAAATTGGTAGTACTGTACATATGAAATGATAAAGAAAATACAAAGAATAGAGAATTAATTTACATGAAATAGTCATACTTGAGTGATACTTGGGTTCCGCTAGCCAAGAAAAACCAAACCCCACGGTGCAACAGCTCCGAAGAGGATGCCCTACTAAGCGACTGCTGCTCAGCCCGAAGGCCCGCAGATTAAGGGGTGTAATGTGGTTTACGGAACGAATCCTCTCGCCATTACTCTTGGCTTTCTAGAACGGGGCCGCTATCTCACTGTTTGATAGTTCCTCAATGTTTAATCACGTAGGGTGAGAGGACCTCGAATCAGCCCTTCAGATACAGGTAAAAATCCCTGACCTGGCCTGTAATTGAGTCCAGGCGTTTCGGTAAGAGGCAAGCATTCTACCCCTACACCACTGGGTCGTAGTGTCATTATTTATGCCAGTATATACTTACCCCTCCTTCATTTGCTTTTGAGTATGGAATAAAATGCGTCCAAGTTATTATAACAGTAAACAATAAAGGATGACATCCTACGGAACCTCAATTTGCGAGTGTGAAATAATTACAATGAGACATTTTCTTTTCACCTTTCCTGCCTGACATTGCTTAGTCTATTTATTGCCTTTCCGCCAGCGATGATCTCATGTTTGCCTGACTTGGCGATGTTTACGACATCATCGAACCCCCATCCCTCACTATCCTCCTGCCGATGCCTTCATTTTGTGAAGTGTTAGAATTTTGGTATTTTTTCCGCAACTAGAGTAAAGAAGGGATGGTTATCGTACTGTATTTCCTATTGTAATAAATATCTCCACTTTATCCAGCTTAATAATTTATCATAATAATTGTTGACAATTATTTCCCCATAATGGTCAGGCTTCTTGTCTGAATGGTCAGCGCAGTAGTCTTCCGTTCATTGGACCACGGGTTCGATTCCCAGTAGGACCATGAATTTCAGCAGCATTTAGTTATATCCTCTTTTACCGGGTGAGTTGGCCGTGCGGTTAGGGACGTGCAACTGTGAACTTACATCCGGAAAACAGAGGGTTCGAACCCCACTGTCGGCATCCCTAAATATGGTTTTCCGTGGATTCTCATTTTCACAACAGATAAATCTGTGTCGGTGCGACGTAAAGCAAATTGTAAAAAAGGAAAAAGTATCCTCTTTCTCTAGGACCGTGAATGATTGTCTAAATACTCACCCTTCTTTGCATATAACACATCACACTACCGCGGAAACGTGCAATATGAGTATATCCTCCGTACAGTGTTGACGTCAGAAAGGGCAACCGACAGTAAAACTAGACTTAATCTCCATTAAAACTTATCCCAGACAATTGGGAAAAGAAGAACAAATCAAAATGTTATTTTCGAAAGTGATGTAATAATCTCATTGAAGCGCCACGAAAAGACTTATTACATCATTTCAATTAGATTGTTAACGCGTAAATAATGTGTTTCTTTGACAATATGATGAAGTAATGAGAGCGAAAACCTGTAAATCTTGGAATTTTAGTACTGAGGAACATTCACATTTGACATAGATCTTGCACATGTGTTGCACAACAAGTAGTCCTATAGACATGTCCGAGCATTGAATAGTGTATTAGATTTACGATGATAGATGGGGGTGTTATGGCATGCAAACAATAATACAGCATTCCTGAATGGACATGATATGAACCCAGTCCTCGTGTATCGGCAGTTTGAGAGCCTGCTCATGTCCTATGAACACACGCACAGTGAGTGGATTATGTACCGTGAGGTAAGTACCTTGTTAAGTGTGTCTTCAGTGACCGGTTGAAATCTATCAAAGCCATACAAACAGCGGTCCATCATATTGAATGTACGAGGACTGTTCCTAAAGTGAGGTGTATTCATACATAAGAAATGGCAAATATCCTAGGCTTAATTTTTACCACTAGTTCAGCCTCGGAACGGGAATGACAGCGATCGAACGTCTTTCAATTATTTTATCGCACTTTCAATTTTTAAAATTCGAGTTCATAAAGGTATTCATTTTGTCGCACGGTTGAAACATTTTAACATTAATGGAAATTTAAAATTGTTTTCACCTATTCTCGACATCTCCATTGCGACATATAATTGATAATGGTTGAGAATATATTTCTCCGAGTGTATTTGTTCCTTCCTCTTCTTTCCTGTCCCTCCGTCTCTACTTCGTGCATTTGCAGGAAAAGTATGTTTTTAATTTAAAATACGATAGTTAAAACTGGCCTATGAGCATTAGAAAATTCATGCTTTAAGCCGTTAGGTGTCCAAGTAATAAAATTATAGTGAGGTACCGCAGTAGGAAAACACTAGCAAAACCGAGAGAGTGGCATTACGGGTTGAGTCACGTATCTGTCAGCTTGCACTCGGAAGATAGTGGGTTCGAATCGCACTGTCGGCAGCCTTAAAGTTGGTTTTCCATTTTCACTCCAGGCAAATACTGTGGCTGTAACTTAATTAAAGTCACGGTTACTTCCTTCCCATTCCTAGCTCTTTACTATCCCATCGCCGTCATAAAACCTACTGTATCTGTGTCAATGCACAAGTTGAAGGCTGGAAAAGGTAGATATATTAAAAATTAAAACTCAGGTATGGATCACCTGACTATCTTGTTTACTCTGCCATCTGGTGGAGTAAAACGGAAGCTCGAGTCACAGGTAGCCTAGATGGCGTCAAATCAAAATTCCTGAACACGGCAGCTGAAATTATTATTATTATTATTATTATTATTATTATTATTATTATTATTATTATTATTATTAGGTACCGTAAGGCAGGGACAGCCTGGCCGAGGTGATAAAGGCGTGCTTGGTTCAAGACATGGGTTCGATTCCCCGTCAAGGAGTCGGAAGTTTCAAGAAACCGGGCGAGTTGGCCTTGCGGTTAGGAGCTCGCAGCTGTGAGCTCACATCCGGGAGATAGTGGGTTCGAACCCCGCTGTCGGCAGCCCTGAAGATGGTTTTCTGTGGTTCCCCATTTTCACACCAAGCAAATGCTGGGGCTGTACCTTAATTAAGGCCACTGCAGATTCCTTCGCACTCCTAGCCCTTTCCTATCCCATCGTCGCCATTATACCTATCTGTGAAGATGGTTTTCCGTGGTTCCCAATTTCACGCCATGCAAAAGCTGGGGTTGTACCTTAATTAAGGCCACGGCCACTCCCTTCCCACTCCTATCCATTTCCTTTCCCATCGTTGCCATAAGACCTAAAGCAAGTTGTAAAGAAATGGTCAATTTTTATTTTGTTTATTGTTTCCATTCTTCTTCTACTACTACACTTTTAGTCTGGCCATCTACGGACCACGGAAAGTAACCCTGTACATTCACCTTGAAGCTTCTTTTCTTGACTTCCAGTACTTCTTCATCCTTTCAATTTGCTGATTCCTCCTTTCTTGTGTTCAGCTGTTATTACCCTTCCTTTTCTTCTTCTCCTTAAAATTTGGTATCAATTTCCTGAAAGTCCTTCTGTCGTGTATTATATCGTCTGTTCTTCCAATATGCAGTAACGCGCACATGAGTGGCTGCAGAAGAGAGAGGGAACACATTTCATCTACGAAGTCAGTCACTGTTATGTTAGTGTCCATTATTTTTAGGGACTTGAACATTGTGAGCTTTCACAGTTTGTTTCCTTCAGGCCTACCTAATTCTAAATCGATTTAATAGAGCATTATTTTGTTGATATGTGGTTGTCTAAATTTTTATTGTTTATGACCGGTTTAACTATATTTATAGCTGGGTTGGGAGCTAATTTTGAATTTGATTTGAAAAAGATTATTGCTTTGTCAACTTTATGTCAACTGGGATTAATAATAAGAATTTTAAGTGATAGGATTTCCAAAATTGACCTTCTTTCACCTTTTAACCCATGCGTTATTTATGACGCTTTTATTTATATGTGCTGGTTCATTAATTCATAATATAAAGGATTCTCAGGACATTCGATTCATAGGAAATATTTGTAGTCAAATACCACTAAAAGCTGTGTGTTTTAATATATCTAACCTAATTCCTTCCCCTCTTCTTTATTATCCCTTTTTCTTTCATTATTCAAGTGCTCGTCCCTTCTCATTTCGGTGGTCGTCTTAATTACCTTTCTGATTTAAAATGGCAGATCATCACGTGTTTACGAATCATACAAAGGTAATAACTATTATAACATTCCCTAACCTATGACGACTTAACAATTAGTGCATATATCCGTTAGGATTGTTCCTGTTATGAAGAAGTCATCGTGATATAAAATGCTGACAATTTAAACTAAGTTTGGTTTCGAGCATACCTACATAAATGGCCGCTGTCAGGATTTGAACAAGGAACCTTTTAAACCTCCTCGTCAGTCCATCTTCCTCCTGTGAATATCGTAATGTAAATTAGATCGGACTCTAAGGTGAAAAATGAAATGAAATGTCGTATGACTTTTAGTGCCGGGATATCCCAGGACGGGTTCGGCTCGCCAGGTGCAGGTCTTTCTATTTCACGGCTGTAGGCGACTTTCGCGTCGTGATGAGGATGAAATGATGATGAAGACAACACATACACCCAGCTTCCGGGCCATTGGAATCAACCAATTAAGGTTAAAATCCCCGACCCGGCCGGGAATCGAACCCGGGACCCTCTGAACCGAAGGCCAGTACGTTGACCGTTCAGCCAACGGGACTCTAAGGTAACACAATTGTAAAATATACGCCGTGTACACGATCATGTGTACGTAGTTAAGTACATTTGTCCATATAGATATTCATGTTCCGAGGTATCTGTGGAACAGCAGAGGTGAAAGAAGGTGCGGGGGTGAACAGGTCTCAGGCTACGAAATTAAAGTTAATTTAAAATTTAACAAGGTTATATTTTCTTTGCAAAATCAAGAAATAACAAGCATGGCAGGTACAGAGTAGCAAGGCAACAAAAGTACAATTACAGTATTTACAGGATTTGGGCTTCGAGCCCCGAACTCACAATTCTTGAGCAATTAGCCCAGCTTTACCCCAAAACAAGTTTCAACAGAGGGGCAGAAAACCCCATTCATGCCCAGGAGCACTTGCTCCAAATTACACAGAAAAGCCTCCTCGAGGCATACAACACTCAATTTTCAAGAAAGAGCCACTCGCTCTCAAAACTTAAGCCTATCAAAGGCCACACCAAATTCCACTTTCAAGTTGTCCTCCACGGACACGAAAACAGGGGTAAAATACCCAACCTACTGAGGCCTATTAAGTAAGGAAAGGTTAATTACGTGGCCTCTAAAATACCAACTTGAGAGGAGGCGTTCTTGCACTCCTAACACATTTTATATAAAACCTACTTGGCACTAGGCCGTTACTGCAAGGGCTAATCCCATACTAAAGAGGTGACTTTAGAATGAAACAATTTACATTACGTTAAGGAAGAAACGGTTGAGAAAAAAATAAGTTCACCTCAATGCAATATGAGTGGGAGCTCGAGAGGGTTAAGCACTCTCTATCCCAATATGCAGCTTAAGAGAGAATAGATACTAAGAGTCTTTACATTTTAGGGAAAGGTTACATGGTGGAAAAGCATCGGACCTGCCCCGAGAGTTAAACTGCTGAGCTAGCATGAAAAGAAGTTATTAAACGGCCATTACCTTGTTGTTGAACTGCTGCCCGAAGAAAGAGGCGCTTCCCGCCCCCTGCTATGTACTTTACACACCAAAAGATGTTACTGGAGTGGCGCGGTGACCCGAAAATCAGCAGTTTATATACTCTCGCGGAAAGTTCGAGGCGTTTCAGGAATGAGAACACTCGCCCACAATCATTTTATTGGCTAGGGTTAAGCAACATATCCCCTTTGGGGAAGATACACCTGATTGGTCATAAATTAACTAAAGAAATTCGGGATTGGCTAAATTCAAAACAAGGGGAAAGAAAGGGTTAATATTGCCAACTTAAACCATGACTGCAAGAAATTTAACAAAGAACAAACTTATGAATTCAAATTTTCTCCAAAAAACAGTTCTTTCACTTCGCACTAGGGTGCACCATTGTAGTTCTTCAGTAGTGTCCTCTAGAAGAGAAAGTTCACACTTCTTACTACAGGCAAAACAAAAATACATCGAAAACGACCCAGTTCAGAAACTTCAAAATTTCCTGAGAAACTTGAAAATTAACACCTTAGATAAAGTTCAGACTTCCTCCAGTAGAGGAGTTTCAACTGGCGCAAAGTTTGAATTAGCGACGTGGAGGTGTACCGCCCGGTACAATTCACATAAAATCAGTTTTCGATTTATGATCCAGAACGGTTTCCAAAACCATAAATCAAAACCCAAAGACCCAACAGCCCCGGAGGGCTACGGCCTAACAAGCGAATGTTGCTCAGCCTGAAAATCTGCAGAATGGGACGTGCCATGTGGTCGGCACGACGAATCCTCTCGGCTGTTATTGTTTTCTAGAACTGAGCCGCCTTGTCGCCGTCAAAAGGCTCATCAATTGTAATCACGTAGGCTCAGAACCAGCCGTCAGAATCAGGTAAAAATCCCCGACTTGGTCGGGAATTGAATCCGGAGCCTCCGGTTAAGAGGCAGGCAGGCAGGCAGCTGTTTAATTACAGAAGATGACAACTTTTCATGTACAGACAACAAGAAAATTTAAATGAAAATAAAGTAAATAAAGCTTCACTAACAGTGCCTTTTCTGGTAAAATGAACATGTCCCGATAACAGGCGAATCTGACGTCCTCTCTCACGATAGCTCCTTTTATACCGTGCACGAGTCTCATGCGGCATCACTCACGTGTTGTCCAACGGTCAGCGTACTGGCCTTCGGTTCAGAGGGTCCCAGGTTCAATTCCCGGCCGGGTCGGGGATTTTAACCTTAATTGGTTAATTCCAATGGCATGGGGGCTGGGTGTATGTGTTGTCTTCATCATCATTTCATCCTCATCACGACGCGCAGGTCGCCCATGGCAGTGAAATAAGAAGACCTGCACCTGGCGAGCCGAACCCGTCCTGGGATATCCCGGCACTAAAAGCCATACGACATTTCATTTTACTGACGTGTTGCTGTCCAGCGCCATCTGTTGGCCTGTTTGTGCACTCGTTGTTGATATCAATGAAACCCCATGTCATATCAAGCATGTATGGCGCCCATTTGTACTTGAGGTTTTTCTGTCCAGAGCCATCTATTGGTCATTTCGAGTAGTTTATTTTGGTGTCAATAAAACCCTATGTTATGATAATCATGTGTGTCAATTATTACCTCTCGACCTCCAATATATTCCGTGAAGTATTACCTCGTCAAATGTTAACGGGCGTTTTGGTCATCCTGTACATCATTGATTCAAGTGAACGTAAATGACAGGAGCCACACTCACAAAATAGATCCAAATATTCGAGTCCAAAATTCAACATTCTATTTTTTTCTATTGGCTTTACGTCGCACCGACACAGATATGTCTTACGGCGACGATGGGACAGGAAATGGTTAGGACTGGAAAGGAAGCGGCCGTGGCCTTCAGTAAGGTACAGCCCCAGCTTGTGCCTGGTGTGAAAATGGGAAACCGCGGAAAATCATCTTCAGGGCTGCCGACAGTGGGGTTCGAACCCACTATCTCCCGAATACTGGATACTGGCCGCACTTAAGCGACTGCAGCTATCGAGCTCGGTTCAACATTCTTTATGAAGATTTTGTATTTCAGTTATGTTCACGTTTTCTTGTATGTATGCTTAGTCCTCAGCCCAAAGGCTGGTTGGATCCTCAACAGCTCCGCCATCAGCTGTCATAAATGGCCTAGGCATCACTGAAGAGGCTTACTAGGGAAACAAGGAGTGAGGTAGTTTCCCGTTGCTTTCCTCACCGAGCCAGAAGTTGCTATTACATATCAGTCTGCCAAGCCCACTGAAATGCATGCACTAACTGACCCTATGAGCAACATTTTCACACCATTCATAGCTGGGACTGGCTGCATAAGGAATGGCATTACTAGCATCACTCATACCTCAGTCACTTTCATCTTGTCAAAGCCAAGGATAAAGCTGAGGCAGATCAATGAAAGTAACAATATTGCTCCAGCCCATACCAGAAGACATAGTACACTGTAAACACTATGTCCTGCCAGCAAAGGCATCCACGTTTTCTTATAAGGCATTAAGCATTAATTAGTAGTTCAGGGTCGGCATCACAATGACTGACTTTACACGACTATTACATCAGTATAATAATAATTATTATTAGTCAATAGTGCGTGGTATTGGACTGTATTTCCATAATGCAAAGAACCACTACACGCAGGTTAATCAATATTTACTTCAGATATTATGTATTATTCAAAGTAAAAGGAGTGAAAGTCTATTCAAAATCTAAAGACTAGACAGAGAAATGATGTGTGTGAGGCGAGATATTGAAAGGAGCTTAGCTAGGGATACGTTGTCTTAGTGAAAGGAACTCGTGAGAGTGAATTGAAAGGTAGTGTGCGGTTAAAAGGGGGGCGCTGCCGTTAAGTTATCACGGGGTGAGGTGGAAGAAAATGAGTATAAATGAAAGTAGAAGATAAAGAGATGAGAAAATTGGTAAGAGCTGCATGTGAGAAAGAGGCACAAAGAAGAATGATTAATAAAATAATGAAAGTAGAACGGAAGTATTACCATAAGCCGAAAAGCAAGCAACGGAGGAAGCTGGAAGACTGGACGAGATGAAGAGGTATGCAAATCCAGTGAGGTCTGGGATAAGCATTACTGCAGGGAGTTAAAGGAAGGAGAGAAATTCTAAATTGAAAAAAAGGAGAGGACTAACTAGAATGTAAACAAGGAAAGCGAATAATGTATTAAAAATAACGTTTAGGGGAATGAGCAAACTGTACGCTTCTCAAAACCGTAGAAAAACAAGACCGGTATTGATCAATCGTAGTTACTTGCATTGAAACGGAAATTTTTAGAAACTTTGGACATTTTTTTTTGCTAGGGGCTTTACGTCGCACCGACACAGATAGGTCTTATGGCGACGATGGGATGGGAAAGGCCTAGGAGTTGGAAGGAAGCGGCCGTGGCCTTAATTAAGGTACAGCCCCAGCATTTGCCTGGTGTGAAAATGGGAAACCACGGAAAACCATCTTCAGGGCTGCCGGTAGTGGAATTCGAACCTACTATCTCCCGGATGCAAGCTCACAGCCGCACGCCTCTACGCGCACGGCCAACTCGCCCGGTCTTTGGACATTTATAGACATCAGTGAACACATAAGCATATACTTATTGACAAAATTGAAATTAATATTTAACACCAATATTAAGCTTTAGCAGGAACTGTATATTTCTGAGACGACACAAACGTATAGTTGACCCAGCATACTGTAGATGAAATAAATTCATAATGCACATAGCTCGTACTCTTAAATGCAAAATGTAATATTCTTTGGAAATATTTATTTATTTATTTATTTATTTATTTATTTATTTATTTATTTATTTATTTATTTATTTATTTATTTATTTATTTTGCTTTTTTCAACAGGTGAAGTTACATTTTATGTCACCATTTTTACCACCCGACTATGGAGATAAGGTTTTGAAACTGGTAGTAAAGTAAATCATTTAACCCTAGCTGGACCATGGATGGCATTTTGTGCCACAAATTAAACTTTCCTTCCGATAATCTAAAATCCTTAGTAATAATGTTATTGGATTTACGTCTCACTATCTACTTTTCAGTTTTCGGAGACTCCGAGGTTCCGGAATTTAGAATCGCAGGAATTTTTTACGTGGCAGTAAATCTACCGACACGAGGCTGACGTATTTGAGCACCTTCAAATACCACCGGACTGAGTCAGGATCGACCCTGCCAAGTTGGTGTCAGAAGGCCAGCGCCTCAATCGTCTGAGCCACTCAGCCAGGCTAAAATCCTTAGAATAAGGTACATGAAAATACTGGTTGTCACTTAAGATGTGTACTATCATCTAATGTACGTATCATTAAGGTATTAGTTGTCTAACATCATTATTTTCTAAGTTACACAAAGTGCCACTCTGGTCCATTGTGACACCTTACAATTTTTCAGGCAGTTTTCAGTTTATTTTACCGCAGTTGTGAATGTACAAATCCGTTCCTTACTTATGAGATATATATAATTCTGTGTGTCATTATCTTCTACATAAGCCCTATAATAATTACATAATAGCACCACTTTGCATGTTGCGAGTCTCATTCCGTATTGATGGCTATCACTGTCCCATCTAACCTAGATGGACATATTTTGCGTTGAAAAAGGGGATAATATAAAAATTATATTATAAAGCACCATTTTAATTGGTTGTTATACTCCTATATATTGATTTTTATTGCATAATTTATTATCCCCTATTTTACAAAAAGTATTCACATTTGTGTTTTTACTTTTTAAAGATCTAAAAACATATCTCATACTCCTTGTCATGTATATAATCCGGTATTTTGTTCATTTGTTAAATTTAAAACGAGAAATGTAGCTGGTGAAATACGGTGGTACAAAGTTCCACCCTTGGTCCAACATGGAACGGCTCCTACCTTGGTCTTGCTAGGTTAACAAAACTTGTGCCTGGTAGTAGATTTCTTTTATTTTAAAAAGTCATTCAAAATCAAGGACAATACCTTCTTTAAAAACATGCTTATGTTTCGCAATATACTTGATTAACTGTCCAGTTCAGCTTGTTGTCTAAGAAGTAATACTTTAAATATTTTGGAGTCAATAGTTGTTATAAATGGGAATGTCATTCTTTGTTCCAGAAGTTTCCCGCTATCTTGCCATAAAGGATTAAATCAGACGCTGTAAATGCTAAAGCGAATACTCGTGCGTCTTAGGCGTTATACATTTTTAGTACTCTTTCATTGTAAATTGAAACAAACCAACCAGAAATATCTTACACAATTTTCGGATGTACCATATACTATCTATAGGCTATATATAAATCTTATTTTCAGTACTAACGTGATACTTAGTTTACAGTGGTAGTACGGGAGTAGCGGCGGGTGTTATCGCACTACAGCTATGAAGCCAAGCTCTGAATTGGGGAGACGGGTGGGTTCGAACCTCAACGTCGGCTGTCCTGAGAACGGTTTTCTGTCGTTTCCCATTCTCACATCCAGGTAAATACGGGGCAGTTCCTATTCATAGCTCACAGCCGATTCCTTGAACCTCCTTACCGATTTCATTCACCACCATTCATTTCATCTTCATTAGCTCCTCGGCTGAGATTGGCGTCAAGGAGGGCATTCGGCAGTAAAACATGCCAGATAATGGCATATCACATCATCCCGGATCAGGAAACGGAACGAAGAAGTAGACATACACGCATATACACTTAATACACCTTTGTCCAATTCACTTTCACTTTCATTTTTTTTGTCCATTGTTGATTATACCGCCACACAAAAGTGGGTTGTAGTTTTTTGTGAAACTTGGCATTTAATTTTAGGATAATTCTGAGTAGGATCATAGCTGTATTTTGTTTTAAAACATCTGCAAGAAGAGGCGTCAGAAGGAGCCTAAAACATAAAACTCATATATGTCTTGTACGGTTAATTATATATGAAAAATGCTCATTACAAAAGCCATTTGGAGTATTATTCAGGAGCGGTGTGTGGGATTGTTGTAGTGTTGCACAACTCCTAATAACCCTACACTTCATTTAACATCTTTTCCTCTAATTTTCTAGTTTAATAAACCTAACATAAATTCTAAATATGTTAACATCAACCATCCTTGCTCGTTCGGTGTACTAATGCTTCGTAATGGACCAGTAAACGCTGCCGGCTTCGAATCATTCTCAGTAGGTTTGCTTTCCTTAGCAACTCCCAAGCGGACAGCGCGGCGCAATGTGGCTTCTGCAGGGTAATTTCTTTCCCACGCCACTAGGTTATGCCATCCCCGGACCGTTCACATTATTACCAATAATTTGCATCGATGAAAAACAGGAGGGTAAATTTTCAGTTCAAGAGAGGAAAAAATAACTATGGTTATACTGTGTAATTAGCCTCTTTTCTGCTGTTTAAACTTCCGGGTATATTTCATTTTTAATAGGGATGTAGTTCATTACTTAACGATAATAGAGTTTATTGTTACTTTTGCAAGCTTTTCATATAAAGTTGTGACATTAATAATGTTGGTGCAACACCCAGCATCAGATACCAGCAGCCGCCATTAGTAATATTTACAAACGTTTTGTTCCATACTGTACGTTTCCGATACTGTGAAATATAAGGAACTGGGCCCTGTATGAGTCTAAGAACATATAACCCCTTGGAAAGATGCCATTGAGATCATTACAGAAACACTGTAAATACATATTTTGTATATCCCTGCATACTTTTTGAATTGAAATTGATACATTGTTTCATACCGTATTTGCAATCAATGTGGAAGGGAAGGAAGTGAGAAGCAAGTACTGAGCAGAATGAAAACGCTGTCCTCTATGTTTATGGTATGCCTACATTCTATCTGGTACAGAATCTGACATGTAGAATGCTCAATAAATGATTGAAAAATATTTAAACATACACGCACTAAGTGGTTGCCTCTTCAACGAAATGGTAGTCATTCTTTCTCCGTGTTCACTTTCGCGAAACTATGACTGTATATATTGCTTTTAGGGGCCTATGGCCTTCGATTTTAGGCCCCTTATAACAACAAGCATCATCATCATCATCATCATCATCATCATCATCATCATCATCATCATCATCATCATACATATTGTTTAGGATACAGATATATCTGTACTCTACCCCTTGTTTCACATTGTTAACATTAAATAAAATCGGAAGGCGTACGCGGTATAACTACCATATTAGGGATACAAGAAAATAATGAATATGTGGACAGTGTTACGTGCAGAATAATGACAAATTGAGCATCACGTAAACAGGAAGCTTGTGTATTATTGATGTAAAGGAAGGTAATATTAAAGACCAGCATACAGTTGATGGGAAGCTGGCTAATGGATTGATTTACCACTCTCGTTTGATATTGATGGTCCCTGTAACACTCGGTCAACATGTAAACCTGAATTCGTAGCTAATGGCTTGTAATTGATCAGCAGTCGTCATTTTGGTACACAGATAAAATCAGGGTACGTAGACAAATGTATTTCTATTACCACGTATTCCACTAATTCGACGATCTACGTTTCTGGAATCCTCTTCCTTGATTTGATTTTGCCATCTGGATTAGGAATGAAATCAATTTCCGTAAAATATTGTTATCATCACTCGCCTTATCGCGGCAACTATTATTCTTTGTTGCTTGTTGTCCTCATCGAATTCCAAACGAAACGGCCCGTAAGGGCCTTAGCCTACCAACGGATCTCTGCTCAGTCTTAAGGCCTGTAGATTGCATGTTCTCGTGCAGGCGGTACGACGAATCCTCTCGGCCGTTATTCTTGGCCTTCTAGATCAGAATTTGGAGTATCCGTACCGTTTTTAATAATAGGGCTGTGAAGTTGAAGACCTATTAATTCCCTAAAAATGACCTGAAGATATAAAAATATCCAATGAAACGACCTTAAAACGTGACGAAAAAGTCATAAAAATGCGATCGAAATTAATTCATAATTTTAATTTTAATTACATATTTAATCAAAGAATATAATGTTTAAAAATGCAAAGTCCTAGTGGTATAAAACATGCAGGGAAAAAAAAAATTTGTGAAATACTTCTTCTCTCAGACATATATTTTTGATGAACATAATTAAAAAAAAGGGATTTCCAGGTTTGTTAAGGAAATACAGTGGACGCCGCTTATTATGATCACTCTGGGACGCAGATAATTTTATAACATTAACCGACTGATAACAGTAGCCGAAAAATAAAAATTGATAGGTAGCCTACTGCGTTTATTCATAACCTGCATGCAGTACAATAAAACAGATACCGGCACACAGCACTGCAATACCGTTAACTGTTTTCAGCTACGTAAAATAGCCTCTAATCGTTGTTTGCTTCTGGTTTTCTTTCGAAAGTCCATTAATATCTAGCGCCTGTCCCATTTCAGCATTCGTTGGTGTTCGGGAAGTTTCGGCAACATCGTCATCATCAGTATCGCTATCATCTGCTCCGTGTTCTTCACTCTCATATCTAATTCTGTCGTCTTTGTTACGCATCAGTAATGATGCCCTCATCAATGTTCATCCATTCTTGAAATTCACCTTGCGTTAAGCCTGTTGGACAAAGTTCAACATCCTCGTGCGTGTACTTCTGGTAACTCTCTTAAAAATACCCCATACCGGGAACAGTTCTTTATTGTATGTGCTGATACATTATCCCATGAAATGGCTAGAAGATGCAGGGCATCGAGAAGGCTGGTTGTTTTTGGCAAGGGCATTGGCACTAGTTTTATGTGATTCCTCTCTTTTCTAAGATTCCTGTGCGCATTTCATGGTGATTGTTACGGAGATATCCGTGGTAGGTAGAGGTGAAAGAAGGTGCGGGTGTGAATGGGTTTCAAGCTACGAAATTAACGTGCAATGTAAAATTAATTTAAAATTTAACTAGGTTATATTTTCTTTTCAAAAACAAGAGATAACAATCATAAAAGGTACAGAGTAGCAAAAAAGTAGGTACAATATTACTGGATTCGGGCTCAGTGCCCTTACTTCATAACTCTTGGGCAATCAGCCCCGCCTTACTCCAAAAAAAAAAATTAGCCAAGGGGCAGAAAACCCCATTCATGCCCAGGAGCACTGGCTCCAAACATTACACATAAAGCCTGCACGAGGCATACAGAAACAAATTTCAAAGAGCGATCCGCTCTCAAAATTGTAAGCCTATCACAAGGCCACACCAAACTCTACCTTCAAGCTGTCCTCTAAGGACGTATTCACAGGGGTAAAATACCCAACCTACGGAGGTCTATTACATGAAAAGAAGGTTGATTACATGACCTCTAAAATAACAATTTGAGAGGAGGCGATCTTGCACTTCTAATACACTTTGTTTTTAAAACCTAATCTGGCTCTGGGCCGCTAACGCAAGGGCTAATCCCATACTACAGAGGTGACTTAGAGAAGAACACTTTACATTACATAAACGAAGAATAGTTTGAGAAAATAAGTTCACCTCAAAACAAATGTGAGTGGGAGCTCGAGAGGGTTAGCACTCTCTATCCCAATATGTAGCTTTACAAGAAAAAGATGAAAAGAGTAATTACATTTTAGGAAAAGGTTACATGATGGAAATGCTTCGAACCCGCCGCGAGTGTTAAACTGCCGACCTAGCAAGAAAAGAAGTTATTAATAGGCCATTACCTGGTGTTGAACTGCTGAAGAAGAAAGAGGCGCTTCCCGCCTCCTGCTATGTACTTAATACACTGAAAGATGGAACAGAAGTGGCCCGGAGACCCCAAAATCAGCAGTTTATATACTCTCGCGGAAGTTTCTAGGCGTTAGGGGAATGAAAACACCCGCCCACAATGTTTTTATTGGATAGGACCCCGCAACAGATACAAGTTGGGGGAAGATACACCAGATTGGTCAGAAATTACTAAAAGAAATTCGGGATTGGATAAATCTAAAACAAGGGGAAAAAGAGGGGTATACAGCCAACTTAAACAATAACAGAAAGAAATTTAACAAGAAACAAACTTTTGAAATAAAAATTTCTCCAACAAAATAGTTCTTTGACTCCGCACTAGGGTGCGCTATTGTTGATCTTCAGTAGTGTCCTCTAGAAGAGAAAGTTCACACTTCTTACTTCAAGCGAAACAAAAACACATCAAAAGTGACACAGTTCAAAAACTCAAAATTTTCCACGTGGTGACATCTTCTGAGAAAGTAGAGAATTAATAGAATAGATAAAGTTCAACCTTCCTCCAGAAGAGGAGTTTCAACTGGCGCAACTTTTAAATAAACGGTGTAGAGGTGTACCGCCCGGTACAGTGATAATAGGATTTCATAGTGCGAATGATTCCTTTATCGCCGGTAAGAAAACCGCATTGATGTTCTTGAGCTCACAATTCACAATATGTGCTGCACAGTTGTCAACCAGCAAAACTATTTTACGGCCCAGGCCAGTATCCCACTTCAGTAGTCATTCTTTGAACATCATGCATCAGAGTTGGAACGATAGTCCACTATAAACTTACGGATGCCTTTAAAGCAACGTGGGTTCTGCATTTTCCCAATCACTAACAGTCTTTTCTTTTCACCAGACATACTCATACAACATAAAACTCTTACTCGTTCCTTGGAGGTTTTACAGCCTTTAGCAATTTCATATTTGACGCAGTAAGTGTGTTCAGGCGAGGCGCGGTAATACTCGCATACTGGAGAACGAAATCCTTGAAAACAAATATGATAACATAAACCGAATTCACGATCACAATAAACGGAAGATTTACAATGTTTTTGTATTTGTCCGTACCGTGCTTCATAAAAATAATGATATAATACGGTTGATAACATCATTCGTGATTACAATAAACGGCCTCCACTGTACTTGCAAAATATAGAATGAAATAATTTTTCCGTCTAGAATGAATTCAGCGAACCCCCAACGGACATTCTAGAGAAAGAAATTGAAATTAGTATAATTGGAATCGTATTTGGCTTAACCACACTAGGATTGCAGAAATTTGAGTTCGGAAACCTTACCTCAGTTGGTTTTGCTGTATATCAAAATAGTCATCTCCAGGTTCTCATGTGTAAAGGATTGTCTGTTTTCGGTCAGTACGTTGCGAAACTTCGAGAAACTTCTCCCCACATCAACGGATGTTAATGGTTCATACTTGAAGCAAGTGAGAACTTCCTCTTTCAAACCAATCACATAAAAATTTTCTCCTTTCAGTGTTTCATTTATCTTGCACATGATTTGATACCTCTGTTTTTTTATTCAAGCATTAGTTTCATTTTTCATATCATTTCGTTTCATTGTAATAACGTATTCTCTCTTTTCAGATATTGTTCAAATGTATTTACTGGAGAAAATATGTTTAAGGGGTGATGGATGAACTATCGATGATTTGAATTCAGATTGGAAAGTAAAAAAAAAAATAGTCGAAAGAAGGATAAATTGTAAAACAGCTGTTACGATCCAAAAGGCTAAAAAAGGACCAATAAAACAAAAACGCCGAAAAAGTAAAACCAAAAAAATCAACATATCCGGCCTACAATGACTCAAAATTAGCATATATTATGTTAGGTCTCATCTTCGGACACTTGAGAAGGAAAGGATTTTTCCTCAACTTCCGAATGCTATTAATAACCTATATTTTCCTTTTAGGTGTTCCTTTGGTCTTTTTATCACAACCTAGAAAAACGTACCCGTGATTGGTGGCCGAATAATTAACGATGTCACTGACTTGTGTTTGTACCCTTCGTTTTTAATCACCAACTTTCGCACATTTTGGTGTCCTGTCTGAGTTAGCAGAATCTACCAAGAACCGCTCGAATACCTGGACAACCAGCGCTCGTCCATCAGGTGCTATGGAACGTGTGGTTTAACATTCAGAAGCAGAATTTGCTGGAGAATCATTAGAATTACAAATAAAATATGTATATCTTTGTAGAAAACTGTATTTTAAGTCCTCTTGCTGGACTTCGTTTGGTAATAGGATCAACCATTAGTCCATTCTTTTGTGTTGGTTAGGTAACACTTTGGAAAGCATATATAACAAAAGTTAGCGTACAGCAGTGTTCCGAAGTATCAATTGATCACCATAGTCCTACCAAGTTTCATTACAATCGATGTCTTATATACACCATTTTACACTTAAAACTGCAACAAATATCACTATTTTGACATAAATTATGTCTAATTGCTGGGGATCCCTTGAAAATCAAGTAGCGTGACGGAAGTGTAACCCTAGCAACCACACAGGCTGTGATGTAAGGTATGGATGACCAGACAGTGTTACCTAGCAACCGTGCAGGCTGGTGATTTTCTGAAATTGGCAGCCATGATGGATGACCATGAACGAGGGGCATATTTATGGTAATTCGATTTTTGCAAAGGAAAATGTGCTTTCTTTTTAATATTATTTTACAGCAGAATAACTGTTATCATTCAGTTTATGATGTCTGAATTCATCGTTTCTATCAAGTTCCGTTGCAATCAGTCTGGTTCTACAGGGACCACTAAACTATGAGGAAATGTGATTACACTGATAGAATGTAAACCTAAAAAAAAATAATGCCAGATTCAATTGGATAATTCTGACGTCGGTTACTTGGCAGGTTTAAATACTTCGCTTTGAGTTGGTTGGAAAATTGCTGTTTGATGTGGCAACTGTAAAATTCCTTCTACAGCCCCTCCATTACGAAGTACAAATTTAGATAAAAGCCTATTTTGCCCTCAGCACGTCTTAGCTCTCAAAAGCTATCATTTTACCTTCCTTCCTGCCACCCTTTACCACAGACACCGTTGTTCACATCTCCCCTTCTTTCCCTTTGACAGAAGCATAAATAACCTTCTCTCCCGATATTTCCACAAAGCCTGATCCTCCCCAATCCCATCTTCTTCCACACCCACAACCTTTACCCTCTCATCAGCTCCCCCATGTGTTGCACAACCTCGAATCTGGGGTTTCTATCTCCTGGAGCAAAGCCAGCGCAGTCATTCTTACGAGGACAGAAGTTAGTGGTGAGAACGACCAATTTTAGTGTGTCCTGTGGAAGTCCTCATGTTATTAAAACATTAATTTCAATTCAAAAATTAATAATTTCGTCATCATTGATTCTCATTCATATTCTTGAACTAATTATTACCATAGTATTGTTCATTTTTTCTTCAACGCTTTGCGACTCCTGTGGGGATCAACGAAAGAACATCACTTGTTTTAATATCCCTTGCACGTACCATCAAGCGTTTCGATTCAGTCTGCATTACATTTCGTATTAGAGGTCGTTCGTTAATGGAATGCGACAATAACATGGATTTGAACCTTGAATTCCAAATAACTGGGTTTGGAAGCAGTACTCGATTATTGGAATAAGTAATTATTCTCATCTAAAAGTAGCCGGGCTGAGTAGTTCAGACGGTAGAGCGCTGGCCTTTCGAGCTGAAGTTGGCAGGTTCCATCCTTGCTCGGTCCGGTGGTATTTGAAGGTGCTCGAAGGGGTCAGTCTCGTGTTCGTAGAGTTAATTGCACGTAAAATAACTCCTGCGGGGGAAAATCCAGCACTTCTGCGTCTCTGAAAACCACAGAAGTAGTTAGTAAAACCAAAATAATAATAATAATAATAATAATAATAATAATAATCAAATATATCATCAGGAAACGGTGATTACAATTTAATGGTCACTTATATAGAATGGATAATAACAGGCTCATAAAGAAAATTTTAAACTTAGCCTTATCAATGAAAAATCACAATAACTGACTAAAAGAAATCAGGGAAGACCTAAATGAAATTAGCATTAACGAAGAAACCATTCAATATATAATAACATTCACAACCTTAATTCACAAACACAAATTTTCTGTAAAGTCCACCCGACTAAATACAGGGTGGACTGAAGAAGGCAGAAAGGAACGCAGCGAGAGAATGAGGAGATATTGGGAAGAGAAAAAGAAAAAAGAAAAAACTTCTAATAAGTTCATACGCGCTCCTTTATTGGGCATAATGAGTCAAAAAATGTCGCCTTTTATTATTATTTTTATAATTATTATTATTATTATTATTATTATTATTATTATTATTATTATTATTATTATTATTATTATTATTATCATTTTGCTCACTACTGGTGACTGCGAGTCTTTCCATTCATAACTGAACAGAACTTGTACAATCAACCACACATACTGTATTCAGTATTGTAGAAGTGCTAAGATTATTTCAGATGAACATTTACACACAAACGTTAAGTGGTACGAAGCAATGCGCATTAAAATAGAAAGCGCATAAATTACAAAAACATGAAATCTCTATAAAGACTAAAGTGACGTGTCTCTGTCTTCCGAAACGGCATCACGTCCAAACCACTGGGCATAATTTCGCGCAATTTTGCACCAACATTCACAGAGAGATTGTCACGTGAATATGTTTTATTTCAAAATATAAACCTGAAAGTATAATATTTGCCAAATTATTTGGAAAAAATCGCTTTGTATCCTACTCCTGGACCAGGTATCATGGTTACGTGAGCATGGATCTGACATGTTTATTGATATGAAGGCAATAACCAACATATTGATTGCCTGTGATTGATATGAAGCCGATGGCTGACATATTGGTAGTATAGTTTGCTGAGCGGGTTAAAACGCAAAGGCTTCTAAAGCCAGAAACTGCTAATTGACCTTATATTTCTTATGGGGCAATCCAAGAGCGCTAAAGGCTCCAAAGGTATTTAAAAGCCTGGCAGAAATGAAATTAAAATTTACGACTTGTGTTATTGTTTTTATTTTATCATTTATAGACGCAATGGGAATTTGAAATTGGAATCGTAGCGAATTACTCTGAAACGGTGCACATTAGTGATACCAAGCATATACCTATAGTATTTAAAACAATCTCGATTGAAAGATTTACACAAAATGAAAGTTACAGATTTTAGCGTATCTTTTTTACATGCGCTTATAATAAACAAGTGAGTCTCTGACAATTGTACAATCTTTCATTACATAGTTCATTCCAGAAGGAATTTTCTATACGGGAGTGAAAGATGGGTGGACTCAGGATATAGTATTCTTAAGTTAGAAGTAACAGACATGATTGCTGTTATAAACGGGTACGAACAATGGCAGGATAGTACTCGAAATGAGGAGATAAAGGCTAAGTTAGGAATAAATTCAATGGATAAAGCTGTACGTATCAACCAGCTTCGGAGGTGGGGTCATGTGTGGTGAATGGAGGAGGATAGACTACGTAGGAGAACAATGGATTGGCACTTGAAGGGTAATAGAAGTAGAGGAAGACCAAGGCGTTGATGGTTAGACTCGGTTTTTCGTGACTTAATTATAAGAACTGTGACACAAAAAGGCAGACATATTCCGCTGTGTTCTGTTTCAGGATACTGACCGGATAATATTTGTGAAATCATTTCGAAAAGTAGTATAATATTTAAACTGAGATATCGTCTCTTAATTTCTCGCTCAATCTTGCCTTTACGAACTCAATTGACCTTTCTAAATGTAGTTACTGAAGTTTCGCATGTTTTGACAGCTAAGAATCAAAGTGATCGGCAGGTGGTTAGTCATAGAGCCACCGAATACAGCCCTGAATGTTCACATAAAAATTCAGTTTTCTACAGGAAAGCTCATTTGCAGTGTCTTTGTACCTCTAATATTTCTCCATGTAATTCGCCTCTTGTGAAGCAGGCGGTCCAGTTCACTCGCCGGCGGGGCGCTGTTGCGCTGGGTATTTGGCCGGTTCCTGGCAGGCCCTCCTAGTTCAGACTGTACACTAAAGTGTACAATAGTTGCTGTTTAAAATTACACGTCAACGAAGGATACAAATTAAATGCAGTCACGTTGCCAAGTATCGGCCAGTCAACGACGGGAATGTCCTATTTGTTTATTTTTACAATTGGCATAACGTCACACTGACACAGATAGATTTTATGGCGACGATGGGATAGGAACGGGCTAAGAGCGGGAAGGAAGCGACCGTGACCTTAATTAAGGTATAGCCCTGCCATTTGCCTGGTGTGAGAATTGGAAACCACAGAAAACCTTTTCAGGGCTGCCGACAGTGGGGTTTGAACCCTCCATCTCCCGAACGCAAGCTCAGAGCTGCGCGACCCTAGCCGCATGGCCAACTCGCTCAGTGTCATGTTGCTATGCATAAGCATTTGAGTCGACAAATCACGCGTTTTGTATTTATTAATAAAGTGTCGCACAGAAAAGCGATGTTAAAATGGAAAATAAAATTTAACTTCCTCTTTTACACATATCGAAATCAAGGCCGTTAAATTGACAAAAAATTTGCAGAGGTATAAATGTCTACAAAATCGACAAATGTGCACCTTCATTATTAAATATTGAGTCAGTAGCAGCATATGTTACACAAATTGTGAACATAATAAAAGTTTGCCTATTTTTAGTAAGTTAGATGAGGGAGGCGCCGAATATGGAAGTTGTCCCCTTTCTTAAATGCATGAATTGAAAATGAATATGTAAATCGTAAAAGTTTGAAAACAGTTTTATCAGTATTGGTGATTTTATAATATTTACGTTTTATAGCTCTAATAATAAGATAAACAAAATTTACTATAATATGGCTTGAAAAGCTTATAATGGAGAGGAATCTCTGGGGAACAGCAATATCTATGTGTATGACATTCAAAATTACAATAACTTAATTTATAAATATTACTTATTCTAATCACAACGATATACGCCATCAGAGCATAATTTAACCATTGAGATCTCCAAATCAGAGATATTATTGCGCAATACACTTTAAGGATACAAGTTTACAAGCATTATTGGCACTCCTTAAGGTTCCTTTCGCGAGTTTTGAACGTCTTTGGTATAATTTGACACTTCGTCGTACACGTTGTCCCGCTTGGGTGTAATTCAGAATGCTGATTTTTATCTGAATATTCCGAATGTCCCACTCAACTATGGGAAGTCACTTTGGAACCCCTGAGTTCATGACTTCGACACCAGTGGTAGCATAAAACAAATCAAGATGTTATTGGAGGGAAATATTTAGTCGTATCGACATGGAGGACTGACAGAGGATACATTTAGCTAACTTTATATATTAATACATTTCTGTTGCTGTGACAAGCACACATATTATTCCCTGTCATTCTCCCTGATGGCTCGATTAATTAAACAGTCTATTTGAATAATTCATTTCAAAATATTCGAATTAAACATTTCTCTTTCTGATGCAAAATTTGAGTTAATTAGACCATTACGTAAAATGAAAGGAAGTAAACTTTTTTTTCTCTCTCATTTCGTCTGGTCTTGCATCTGAAGAGGAAAATATTTTAGTTATGCTAACGATATTGCATTCAGTATACACCTTGATACTCACGATATATACCATTTTTGACAGTAAAGACAAAGTTTTTAACCTCACCAACCATGCCGGCTGCGCACGAAGTCAGTGGTGCTGGCGGTGGTTGGGGGGAATTGTCTAAGTGTTCTTCTTTGTGGCAATTCACGCATGTCTTTTTGGAACTCACACGTGCGTTTATGGCAGTTCGCATATCTAAAACTGACGCAACCGACCTTTTGTGCCAATTTACCTGGCACTATTGAAATTACAGCCTGTGGTGTAGAGTGGGGGGAAGGAGATTTGTACGTTCTTCAGAAACTTCGATTTACTCTGCTAGGTTTCAATCCATGATCTAGTACCCCAGAGGTTACAGACTAATAGGAACTCCATTAGAAGAGGCCTTCAGTATCGTTTCATAATCAGTCATGCAGTCAATCAATCATATCGTATGATGACCAACATATTCTTAGCTTGTAATTGAACTTGAAGCTGCAGAATTAGCAATTAGGATGTGCAATTCCCTACAAGTTAGAATGCATTAAATGATTTCCTGGGGATATCTGAACAGATCTATCTGTCTGTAACAGAGTCCATGATCGGCTATGGCCGGATGATAAGTATTTTACCGGGCAAGTTGGCCGTGCGCTTAGGGGTGCGCGGCTGTGAGCTTGCATTCGGGAGATAGTGGGTTCGAATTCCACTGTCGGCAGCCCTGAATTAAGGCAATGGCCGATTCCTTCCAAATCTTAGGCCTTTCCTATCCCATCGTCAAAATAAGAACTATCTGTGTCGGTGCGACGTAAAGCAACTAGCAAAAACAAGGCTAGCGTAGCCTTGTGGCTTTACAGCAACTTGTCAATAGTTTTTCTTGAGTCAATTACAAGTTCTAGTATCTAAAATGAAATTCACTCAGCCACGGATGGAGAACTGAGAAGAAAGAATTACAGTACTATTATTCAGCTCTTAGCAAATATATAAGCAATATTCCAATTTTTCAACCTTACTATCTGGTAAATAGGTCGTTTTCTTAACACGGAGGAAGCACTCCATTCATACTATACATTTACCGATGGCGATGGTTGTATCTGTCACTGCGGGGAATATGGTTAATATATGAATTCCAAATAAGTTTCTTCGTAGACATGATAATTTCAAAACAGTTGAGGTCAGCTATGGCTCCCATCCGGGGAAGAAAGGCAACATTTTCCCTTGATTTTGTCTGTCTACTGAAAGGTACAGTGTATTTTGGGTCAGGAATCATCAATAAAAACTGCTTTTCCTCTGTAATTGATGGGAACAAACAAATGTCAAATTAAGTCATATGTAGAAAAGGGGAATATGAAATGGAGCAAGTAATACAATGAACCAAATTACAGATCAGAGGCAGCAACAGGAAGAGTTCAACAAGTAAACAAAACAAAAAACAACTGGACAAGGGCATCTCCAAATCATGTGGTGGTGATGATGATGATTATTGTTTAAGGGGCCTAACATATACGTTATCGGCTCATAATTTTCAAATACATTGACTCCCCCATTGTCAACCACTGTTATTCCACATCTGTGTCTTCTCAGACCCCGACGGTCTCTCTTCTGCTTTCCAGCTTCATCAGGAGAGTGGGTATCAACACTCGCTGAGAGTCCGTCTTCATATACTGTATGTCCAATGTTGATGTAGCATGATACAGGTAATGAAAGATCAGAGCAAAACAAGATCAAGACAGCGAAAAGCAAGACACGTATATAAAGATGAATATATATGGTAAAAGGCCAGGAACACAGGATAAACACGGAAGGCGGATAAGATTCCACTGGGTCAGTGTGTCTTTACCGTTTTCTTTTCTTCATCTTGCTTTCTTCTTATCCTTCACGTTCCATCCCAGTACTTATGATCTGTGAAGCTAGCTCCCCAGTGAAAATTGCTACCCGCCCTCTTGGTGAACTTGGGAAGCAGGAATGGGTTCGTCATGGTGTGGTAGGAAATGATTGTAGACAAACTGGGAGTGATATATAAAAACTGCAGTGTAGGCGAGTCCACACTTGCATCGTATCAGCGTATGTGCATCAAGAATTGATACGCGATGATGACACAGTGGCTTTTGTCAAGGCTGCTCGATCAATATCTGTATCATATAGGCGTATCTATTAGTTTTCTACCCATCGGTCTTGTTGAGTGTTGACTCCGATAAATTACAATGACTCTCCAGCAACAGTTGGCTTCTTGTAAGAGCCGCGAGCTGATTCTCCATTCTCTTTTTCCACGATTCGATAGGGCTCTCAGCGTCATTCGTGATTTCCTGCGATGCGGATTACAATGGTGCAAATCCTTTGTATCCCACAAAATAGTATTCTGTTGATAATAACTTATCAACTGTTGAACTTTTTACGTGGACCACTCAGAATCCACTTTTCTTCAGATCGAAAGATCCTCAAACAAAAGTTGATGCAGAACCAAAAGAAGTCGGAAGGATGGCGAAGAGGGAAGAGTAGCGGGAGCTCTGAGCATGTGCAGCACACGAGGCAATGGTACGCTGTGCTGATCGCGGAAACGCTCCGTACACACTGTCCGTACCTTTATCACGAAACTTCCCTCTGATGCAACGGCAAAAGACCGAATATCGGTGGGAACATCCCCGATCCAATCATTGCATCATATTTGATGCACGATCTTGACACAGAACTTTGTTTTGACAAGGCCGATCATGATACAGATACGCTGAACTGATACAAATGTGGACCCGGCTTTAGGATGTGGAGAATGTCATGTTCTTTCGTATATTCATGTTTCTCCTTGTCTCTTTTCCCTGTTGATGACTCTCTCCACTGTCACTACATTTTCCCTTCATGTGTTCCTATTTATGTTCGTAAGTTTTCACAGAGCTTCGTATTTTCCTCTACACGTACTGACTAGGCTGGTATTGATTAATTTGAATGTTTCCGTGGTGATGGTATTATACCGTGGCTAACGCCTTTATTTAAGAGCAAAATTTAGTATCTAAGTGGTTTACTTAGTTTGCTCTCAGCCAATTAACCGCCATTTTTAAGCACTCCACACCCTTCGAACTGCAGTTTGGACTTCCGTACTGCGAGGGTAAACTTTGTATATCCCAGGAGGGGAGGTGGGAGTCAAAATTTATGGGCTATAGTGCGAATATTTTCATGGGGCAAAGAAGATTGTGCGTGCATGCGTCTAGCTGCCCACCAAGCAGAAGTTCAAGGGGCCATCTTCAGCCAACTGAAGCTAGGGTCTAACTAAGTTGGATTTATGGACAACATTTCGCATATTTTAACAAGATGCTGAAGGGAAACTTCCCTATCTCTCCAGTGTAGTGTGTTGGGCGTGTAATTTAATATTAGTGATTGTTTGCTGATACTACAAATTCCACACGATTCTTTGGGAGATTCAAGACACCATGAAATATCCATATAACCCTAAAATTGCCGTGTTTTCCTCTTAAATGCCAGGCCATTTACTTATGCATTCCATATAATATTGTTTTTAACATAAGCAATTTATATACAGCAAATTTATACATGCAGGACACCATATTACTTAAGAAACTTTATTTAACATGCTCATAGAAGTATCACGTAGGTTACTTTTTTATTTAATGAGTATCAGGAGATCAAAATTTTGAAAAAAATATTTTTTTGTTTTTCACCATTTCAAGTTCACCATTAATAATAAAAAACACTCATTTTAAAAATAATTGTATACAAATACGCAAACTTCTATTCGTCATGCATGTACTATGCGTCGCGCATGCGACGTTTGCATTCTAGTGATATTATATTGCGTCGGAAGCGCGACCCTTGGCAGTTCTAGGAATAATTCTAAAAATATACATCATCAGTTTCTTTCCGTTCAGAGATGTACATTATATCCCACTAGCATATCATAATGGAGTTTCATGTTCATACTTACGATATTCCATAAACTTGTAATAATTATAAGAAACATTTTATATTACAAATTATGTAACCCCTATAAGTCCTTATTCTTAAAGGCATAAGCAGTCCAATGTAATTTAAAACAAACTTTCACCGGGCAAGTTGGCCGTGCGGTTAGGAGCGCGCAGCTGTGAGCATGCATCCGGGAGATAGTGGGTTCGAGCCCCCTGTCGGCAGACCTGAAAATGTTTTTCCGTGGTTTCCCATTTTCACACCAAGCAAATGCTGGGGCTGTACCTTAATTAAGGCCACTGCAGATTCATTCCCACTCCTAGCCCTTTCCTATCCCATCGTCGCCATAAGACCTATCTGTGCCGGTGCGACGTAAAGCCACTTGTAAAAAATATATATCTGAAGTCGTATCTACACTAAACCACAGAAGGTATACTACTTCACAAAAAGCGGGACTAAGTGACTCAGATGTTCGAAGCACTGCACTTCCGAGCCCTGGCTGACAAGTGTTATACAGGCCGGTGGTACATGAAGGTGCTCAAATACGACATCCTCGTATCGGTATATTTACTGGCACTTGCAAGAACTGAGATAGACATTCTTCAACATATGCGAAAACCATAGTAGTAGTTGGTGGAACGTTCATTCGATAACATTATCTATTATGTGTCCGACTCGTTGGCTGAACGGTCAGTACTGGCCTTCGGTTCAGAGGGTCCCGGGTTCGATTCCCGGCCGGGTCGCGGATTTTAACCTACGGCACAGGGGCTGGGTTTATGTGTTGTCTTCATCATCATTTCATCCTCATCTCGACGCGCAGGTCGCCTACAGGAGTCAAATAGAAAGACCTGCACCTGCCGAGCGAACCCGTCCAGAGATATCCTGGCGCTAAAAGCCATACGACATTTCATTCATCTATTATGTAACCTGTTATGTATAAAATAATAACGAATTTTAACTTTATCTAAATTGCCAGCAATGAATTAAAACTGTAGAGGTCCATTTCCCTCGGCAGCCATACTCGAAGTGATTTTCCGTGGTTTCCCACTTCTTCTCCAGGCAAATACCGGGATGGTACCTAACTGAAGGCCACGACCGTTTCCTTCCCTCTTCTTGTTATTTAGTATTTAGATGTATAATGCTATGAGTAACGATTATTATCTATAATGTTTTGAAGTTATGTAGCGGTTTAATACAATACTGTTTGGCATACAAGCAGGCTTTGTAGCTTGATACCCTCCACTCAAGGAGAGTAATAATAATAATAATAATAATAATAATAATAATAATAATAATAATAATAATAATAATAATAATAATAATAATAATAATGATCCGTCTCTGTGGTGTAATGGTTAGTATGATCAGCTGCCACCCCCCCCCCCCCACAACGGAGGCCCGGGTTCGATTACCGGCTCTGTAACGGAATTTTAAAAGTGGTACGAGGACTGGAACGGGGTTCATTCAGCCTCGGGAGGGCAACTAATTGGAGGAGGTGGGGTCTGTTCCCTCCTCAGCCATTCTCGAAGTGGTTTTCCATGGTTTCCCACTTCTCCTCCAGGCATATGCCGGGATGATACCTAACTTAAGTCCACGGCCGCTTCCTTCCCTCTTCCTAGTCTATCCCTTCTAATCTACCCATCCTCCGTCCGGCTCCGTGGCTAAATGGTTAGCGTGCTGGCCTTTGGTACCAGAGGTCCTGGTTAATAAATGGTTAATTCCGCTGACACTGGGGCTGGGTGTATGTGTCGTCTTCATCATCATTTCATCCTCATCACGACGCGCAGGTCGCCTACGGGGGGTCAAATCGAAAGACCTGCATCTGGCGAGCCGAACTTGTCCTCGGACACTCCCGGCACTAAAAGCCATACGCCATTTCATTTTTCTTTCCCATACCCCAACAAGGCCCCTGCCCAGCATAGCAGGTGAGGTCGCCTGGGAGAGGTACTGGTTCTTCTTCCAGTCGTATCCCCCGACCCAAAGTCTCACACTCCAGGACACTGCCCTTGAATCGGTAGAGGTAGGATCCCTCGCTGAATCTGAGGGAAAAACCAACCCTGGAGGGTGAACGTATTAAGAAATAAATAATAACGATAAGAAGAAGAATATGTTGTACATTGTCATCGCGAGTGAGAGGAGGAAGTGGAGGAGAGGTGGTTCAGAAGTACGTCTTAATGCTTTGAGAAATTGTGGGGTTTCTGAGTGCATATCGATAGAAAGAGTAAAAATTGAAATCTTTTCGGGATTTGAACACGAATTCTCCTCCCCTAGGATGGTCAGCGGTTGACCATTTTTCATAACACCATATAATTTAGGTAAAAATGTAGGAATTTAAAAGGTAACTCATATATCGTTAGTTGGCATATTACAATATAACTCTGGTTATCCAGTCTTGGATTAATCGAGGCACCGAATTATCTGAGTCAAATTTGTCATAAGTCAATCAACCAATAAAAACTGATCTGCATTTAGTGCTATCACCCAGGCAGCGGGTTCTCTATCAGTTATTTACCTAGCCCTTTCTGAAATTATTTCAAAGATCTTAGAAATTAATGGAACACTATTACGTTTTTAATGCTTTTCAAATTATTTCGTGGTTACTGTGCAACGCATGTTATTACGGCAAGGAAACGAGGTAGGGTTAGGAGACTTCTTTCAGAAAGTTAAGTATAAAAGTGATTCGTTTATGTTACCTTCTTTAATTTAATTGTGCATTCAATAAACGGAGACTAAATATAAGAGACATAATATTAAATATAACAATAATAATGTTATTTGTTTTACGTCCCACTAACTACTCTTTTACGGTTTTCGGAGACGCCGAGGTGCCGGAATTTAGTCCCGCAGGAGTTCTTTTACGTGCCAGTAAATCTACCGACACGGGGCTGACATATTTGAGCACCTTCAAATACCACCGGACTGAGCCAGGATCGAACCTGCCAAGTTGGGGTCAGAAGGCCAGCGCCTTAACCGTCTGAGCCACTCAGCCCGGCTTTAAATATAACAACACAGTATATATTGATACTTCATATTACCCTATATTGTAGTATTTTGGTTACTGAAAAATAATAAAGATACATTTTTCTTTTGTTTTCCACAATACCAAATTCACTTATATGTGAGGAGTGGTTTAGTGACTATATTTTTAAAAATGATGACATCATTAATGTCCATGTTATCCCATCCTTAATTTATCCGAGGTAAGCTGGGTCCACATTACCTTGAATAAACTGGCTTCTGCTGTAATCATCTGTGAGTACGTGCTCACATTTCTTAGAGAGTTTTTAAGCGAAATAATCATATTTGAAAGGGATATTTTTTCCGAATGTAGAATGAAATGAAGTGTAAATGATGCCTTTCATGTTCATACCATTGATCTCACACTGTAAAGACTTTCTCCGAGTAGGTTCAAGGCTTATGATAATTTTTGCGAGTGGTTATGTTACTGCTGGATAACACTAAGTCTTCTGTACAACAAATAATATAATTTTATTGAAATCTCAGAGACAACCTCTAAGGCAAAATGCATTGCCAGAAGATTATTGTTACTTCAAAAGTGATCCCCGAACTATACAGCTGAAATATTTCAGTTAAAACGAAAGATGTCTTTATATCTGGCTCTACTGATGACGTAGGAAGAGAAATTGTTTGGGTGGAAACAGAGAGTGCGCGTTAGTATCACAGCTGAGACAAACAACTGGCATCAGCACTGAGAGAGAGAGAGGAGATTACAGTGTCAGAAAGTGACACAGCTGGTTCAATATGAGTTACAGAATAAATTTTCGTGCGTAATTCATATCCTTCTGTTCTGTGTCTGCTGCTGACGGAGCAGATTACGAGCGAAAGCAAATTGATCGTAGATCACCTGTTATATCCGACAAATTTCAATGAATGAATGAATGAATGAATGAATGAATGAATGAATGAATGAATCAATCAATCAATCAATCAATCAATCAATCAATCAATCAATCAATCAATCAATCAATCAATCAATCAATCAATCAATCAATCAATCAATCAATCAATCAATCAATCAATCAATCAATCAATCAATCAATCAATCATAATTAAACTTCATTTAGGGCTTTATTTCCTTAAATAATTTTCTTTTTTCTTAAATAATTTCGTACTTGGAAATTATTCGAACATTTTCCTTGAAGGGTTATTTCAATCCCTATTTCCTCCTTCTACAAATTAATATTTTCACCAATTGTTCCTTTTGAATTCATTACTTTTTATCTTCATATCATGATCTTACCTACTTTTAAAGGCTTCGCTCAAGATTATTCCTCTACAAATGGAGCACAATGTTTGCAACAGTTTCCTAACACTACGTTTTTTGTTTTTTGGTCAGCAAGAACAAACCATACTGTTTTGCTTTGGATCTTTTCCAGTTCTCGTATGAAGTAATCTTGGTGTGGATAACATACACTGGAACCATATTTTAATTGAGTTTTACCATAGACTTATACACCCCCTCCTCTACATTCTTATCGCAAGCCTGAAATACCCTCATAACCATATGAAGGATCTGCAGCCGTTATTTACAAACTCGTTATTGTGACTACACCCAATGAAGATCGTTCCTTATATTAACACCTTGGTACTTACAGCGAAGGGGGCTGCCTGGCCGAGGCGGTAAAGGCGTGCTCGGTTCTTCGTAAGGACGTGGGTTCGAATCCCCATCAGGAAGTCGTAAAATTTAAGAAACGAGATTTCCACTTCCGGAGGTGCATATGGCCCTGAGGTTCACTCAGCCTACACCAAAAATGAGTACCAGGTTAATTCCTGGGGGCAAAGGCGTCCGGGCGTAGAGTTAAACACTCTACCCCATCACGAGCCGAGCTTACGAATGGCCCTCCAAGGGCCTCCATGGCCTGTACGGAGATGACTTTGCTTTGCTTTTTACTTACAGCGATCCCCATGAATTAATTCAAAGTGAGAGGAATTTTCTTCTTAGTGAAACAACCTGACTTTTCATCCCGTTTATCAACCTGCCATTGTTTGATGCCCATCTCACAATATAGTCGAGGTCTCTTCGCAGTCGCTCACAATCCTGCAATTTATTTACTACTCTACGTATCATTCTCAAAAAAGCCTTATCTGTGATTCTATTTCTTTACTCATATCCCGGCTCTGCCACGTAATTTTAAAAATGGAACGGGTCCATTCATACATCAGAAAACATGAAGGTCCAATAATACGATCACACCTTTCTAAAAACTTCCCGCTCTTCGTGCTACCAAACTAATTGAAATTCTTTGTAAAGCAATGTTTCACACTATTTTTCATCATTTCGTACTGAATCCCACTGGAGGTTACTCTGACGCAAAGTACGTCAGGAATGTGTGTTAGGTTATACCTATCTGTACTTAATTCTTACCCCTCGGAGTCCGCCTCTGTGGTGCAGTGGCTAGTGTGATTAGGTGCCACCCCCGGAGGTCCGGGTTCGATTCCCGGCTCTGCCACGTAATTTGAAAAGTGGTGCGAGGGCTGGAACGGGGTCCATTCAGCCTCCGGACCTCAACTGAGTAGAGGTGGGTTCGATTCCCACCTCAGCCATCCCTGAAGTGGTTTTCCGTGGTTTCCTACTTCTCCTCCAGGCAAATGTCGAGATAGTACCTAACTTAAGGCCACGGCCGCTTCCTTCCCTCTTCCTTGTCTATCCCTTCCAATCTTCGCATCCCCCACCAAGACCCCTGCTCAGCACAGCAGAAAAGAAAAGAAAAGAAAAGAAAAGAAAAGAGGAAAGGTTGTATTCTGCCCGAAGGCAGGTCCGAACCTTCGCAGAGGTGTGCCTGAGCCGGAGTTTACGTACGATGGGGTGGCCAATTCCTTTCAGTTCCTCCATTCCTTTACCAATATCTATAAATCTTGACCACGCCCAATGTTGCTTAACTTCGGACATCTCACGGGATCCCGTGTATCAACACGGCTACGGCCGTTGGCGGTTATTATTTTATCACTAAATATAAAGTCATGTATGCATAATTCTCACCATTCGGAACCGTTATGTAGGTTGTTATTTTATCACTAAAAGTAATGATATACATGCTCTTTAATTCATTACGGCATATTTATTTCTTCCCAAAGCATTATCATTCCTTCCAACACATGTCAATACAAGTAGACTAATCTATGTAGCACTTACCCTATCTTCTCTGAAGAGAGTTGTTACCCTGCCACCTTCCCTTCACATACTTACAGACAAGTGTATTAGCAAGCCACAACCGTAGGAAGAGACCTGTATTCAGTCCATCTGATGTTGCTAGAAGTAAGGGACGTTAAAACAGATTTAAAATAAGTATATAAAATTTTCTCAAACTTACTGAAGTGCCGAGGATGAACTTCTACAATCATATTGATCTCAATTCTTCAAAATATGATCAATTCATAGCCATTAACCATAGCAATGCAATATCTAAATATAAATCAACATGTCTGGCACATTAATCCTGAAAATGGTTTTCCGTGGTTTCCCATTTTCACACCAGGCAAATGCTGGGGCTGTACCTTAATTAAGGCCGAGGCCGCTTCCTTCCAACTCCTAGGTCTTTCCTATCCCATCGTCGCCATAAGACCTATCTGTGTCGGTGCGACGTAAAGCCCCTGGCATGCATGGCACATTAATAAGTGCCGGGCTGAGCGGCTTAGACGGTTGAGGCGCTGACCTTCTGACCCCAAATTGGCAGGTCCCCTTCCGGTGGTATTTGAAGGTGCTCAAAAACGTCGGCCACGTGCCGGTAGATGTACTGGCCCGTAGAAGATCTCTTACGGGACTAAATTTCGGCACCTTTACGTATCCAAAAACCGTAAAAGTAGTAATTTGGACGTAAAAATAAATTACTTTCTTACATAAATAAGTCTGCAAAGTGTTTTCAAATATATCTGAATAAATTTCCCACACTTGATCTAATTTCCTAGTTTCTATAATTTACAGAAATTGTAACAGAGACAGTGTAATATATAAATATATCATAAAAGAAGAGACTGCTATAAAAACTCTGTCTGACAGAACAACTCTGATAAAATATTTGAATTAAGAGTAAAAAGCTGCTCTATAGTTAGTAATCGGTTTTGTCGTGAAGCAAATTATTTAGTCCATTTAATGTTTATAAATATGTTTTACATTCAATATGGATTCATTATAAAATTACATTTCGCTTTACTTAAAAATTCAGTGATGAAGTAATAGGATAACAACTTGAAAATCCACAGCCTGTTTCCAGTCATTCGATCGGGTCAGGAATGGAATGAATGAAGCCCCCATCTAGCGGCGAGGATACGAAATATGCCGGCTGCCGAAGCCTGCCGCACTCCTCTGGGTCAATGATAAATGACTGACAGATGAAATGATATTGGAGAGTGTTGCTGGAATGAAATATGACAGAGAAAACCGGAGTACCCGGAAATAAACCTGCCCCCCCCCGCTTTGTCCAGCACAAATCTCACATGGAGTGACCGGGATTTGAATCACTGTATCCAGCGGTGAGAGGCCGACGCGCTGCCGCGTGAGCCATGGGGGATAGGATAACAACTTATAGAAAATATTTTTCATTCTATGTACATTATTAGAGAAATGTACAGTAATTTAATTTTTTAATTCGAAAATCATGAGTGGACGAAATGTTTTAATGTTTCTTTGTTATTTATGTATATTACAGGTCCTATAAGTATAATGCAGATTAGACTGCCTTGTTCAAGTGAAAAAAAAAAGATTTGAAATGTTAAGAACAGGGGATGATGGAAGGAGAGCCAGCCAGTAAACATTAGTATTCGGGTTTGATAGCGGGGAGTTCTCCCGACTAGATTGCGTGTGGACTACCTCGTAACCTAGTTGCAATTTTCCGGGCACTGCAGGCTTTTATTTGGTATTCTGGTCAACAGTAAAGCAGTTGATATTGTGAGTGGAGTTCTGTTCACAACAAGGGGTGAGTAAATGACAAATTGCCGCTTTCCGCATGACTGCCTTCACAACGGATACAGAGTGGTTAATATTGGTATTCTCTTAACGCACGCTTAACTATTTTGTGTGTGACCGTGAAGCACGTTCAGTGTGTGAGCAATACGCGGTTGGATTGTCTACACAATGCAATTACATTCCTAGTACCGGCCAGAAAACGTTTCCTTTGAGCGACTCGCATTGTGACTTCATTCTTTTAAATTCGAATTAGGGTATGACGAGGTCATAGATGCAAATTTTGATGTATGAGGGCCAGTCAAAAAGAAACGAGCCGGAGACAATAAAATGAAAACCGCTGAAAGGATCGTAATGAACTTGCCTGCAGAAGAAGGTGCTGTCCCTATAAGAGAGGTGAGGTTTCTTTTGGGCAACTCGCATTGTGACTTCATTCTTTTAAATTTGAATTAGGGTGTGGCGAGGTCATAGTTGAAAATTTTCCACGTATGACGGCCGTTCAAAAAGAAACGAACCGGAGACAATAAAATGAAAACAGTTTAAAGAATTGCAATGAATTTGCTTGCGGAAGAAGGTGCTGCCCCTATAAGAGCGCTGAGGTCCTAAACTCACCTCTAGAGGGACATGGGTGTACACCACGTGACGACAGAGGGAGGACGCGCACCCGTTGATCGTCCACTGCACCCAGTCGTGCGGACAACAGTAAAATGGAGGCTTCAAAAGAAGAGCAAAGAGGTGTAGAGCGTTTCCCGACAGCAGAAGGAGTGAGAGAAGTAAAAAATTCATCGAAGCATTGCACGAGTGTACGGAGAACACTGCATGTCCATTGCAAGTGTCAAGGCGTGGCACAAGCGATTCAGGGAAGGACACATATCATTGGCTTGTGAGGCACGGTCCGGAACACAACACCGCATTACCGATGGCTTTGTCCAGCAGGTGGATGCCCTCATTATGCAAGACCGGCGAGTTACGGTAGCATCCATTGCTACAGAGGTCAGAATAAGCGTCGGAAGTTTCCACGCCATCATTAAGGACAGATTCAAATTTCGTTATAAGTGCACCAATTGGGTGGCTCGCACTATTCAACCAGCACAGGAAGTATGTCGAATGGACCTCTCTCTTGAACGCCTGCTGCGGTATGCCAAGGAAGGGGATGAGCTCCTGTCACTAGCTGTCCTGGAGACGGGAAATGGTGCCATCACTTCGAACGCGAGTCAAAACGACTAAGTCTCCAGTGGAAGCATGCGGGGCAAACTATTTACCTCGGACGACGAAGTCAAGCGGTACGTTCGGAACAGGTTCACAACTCAGCCCCAGGAATTTCACGATATGGCCGTTCACCACCTTGTGACGCAGTGGGACAAATGCCGAAACGGTGCTGAGCAATACTTTTGAAATAACGGTACAGGTTTTCCCTTTATAGCATCCGGCTCGTTTCTTTTAAAATGGCCCTTATAGAATTTTGTCAAAATAAATATCTAGTCAGTGTCTGTTTCATATTTCATTGTTGAAATTCTATTTCTTAATTCTCAATAAATTTACACGTCTTCAAGGCAAAGTAGATGTACATTCAACCGCACGAAATTTGGCCGTCACAAAAGATATCCTTCTTTCAAAATCCTCTGGTATGAAATATGACGGACATATTTCGCAAGTGATAGGATTCCAGGCATCATCTCTGAGGCCACGGGATATCCACACTTTAAGAATATTATCGCGTTTCGGTGATGTATAATATTAAATATTTCTTTGCCGGCCAAATTTTGTGCGACTTAGATTGACGTCAAAATTACGGGTCAGTGTTAAATGTGCATTAGTTCCACGCAGAATCATGCAATCTTCGATGAGGTTGCTGGAGCCTCTTCATTATCAGCAGTTCAAAAACGTCTTCCACCATTGTGACAGAAGATGTTTCGAACTTGCCTCACGAAACTCGGCCGCCTGAAATTTGAGACGCTCCCGTTAAGCCGGCGCTTCTTTGAGGATTGAGCTGCACGTAGAATGAAACCTAAAGTTTAAGGTGACAAAAACACCAAGTTTCGGAACAAGGGAAATAACCAACGAATGTTAAAATCCACAATCCGATTGGGAATTGAAACTAGTACTCCCTATACCAAAGGCCATAATTCTAACCAGTTAGCGATGGAGCAACAACATTCTGATGTATTTTTAGTTGAGATGAACGTTGTAGTATAATTTTGGTAACAATATTTATATTCCAACGAATGGGAGGGAAAGTATTTATAAAACGGAAGAGAAATGGGATTATCAGTATGCATAAACGACTACAGCTTTATACGTTAACACATTTTTCCAGAGTTCTATCTAACTTATTTTAAAACCTTTTATGTGTTTATCGAAAATTATGACTGAGTGTATTCCATAAAACAAAAGGCCTTGAACTAGCGTGGTTCTAGGAAGCACCATGCGGAACAGTGAAAAGCCTCTAATTCTTGAACCATTAAGTCACCGAGTCAAGTCCTTTTTATTTGAATCTCGGTTGCGGAAACCTAGAGACCTTAGACATCAAACGATATTCCGTGAACTTTAACTACTGTAGCATGTGTCTTAAATCGATAATGGCTGACTTGAAGAAAGCAACTAAACAGCTCTCTCTGTTGTCAGTAGAACCGAGCACTACGAGGGCTATGCCGAATGTCGAAACATCAGCTACTTTTAACGTAACGTCACGTGATTGTGACGTAAGAGGAGATACTGGGAACTATATTATTGGTATGATTTTCACTGTGTTTAGATACGATACGATCTGAATGCGTTTCAATGAAAAAAGCTAAGGAAGATTATAACACCAAAAAAGGAACAAAAATCCTGTTAATCTGTTTGTATATATTTATTGAACGAATCAACGAATTCCCGCAATTACGGGTTGTCACAGTGGACAAAGTAAAGCGTATCAGGACACAGAATGTTTTATCATAATATAAAAATGAATCGGTAATATGGACTTTTACATTAAGGTTCTGGTAAATGCAGCACGGGTGAAGTTTAAGGAAGCGTAGATTTTTATCAGTGGACTACTGTGTAGGAGGGATACTGACTTGAAAGTGATTGGGGATTTAAATAAGACTATGGAGTGGGTATGTGGTAAAGTGAGAGTGAGATTTCTAGATCCTATTGGGTGGATAGGAGACAGGGATCTGCACCCAGATGGCCTTCACTTAAACCGCAGAGGTACATATAAGTAAGGAAATTTGTTTAGAAGGGTTACAGGGAGGTACATTCAGGGCAACGGGGTGGCCTAGGGACGATAAGGGTACATATTTACTTACCAGACATTGTAATAGGAGTTGAATCATGGCTGAGATTCTCACGGAGCTGGAGTGTGTATCGCAGAGATAGGACAGGAATGGATATTCATTCCGGTGAAAGAAGAATTTGTAAGGTACGAAAAAAGTTAAAGATGACAAACATAAAATTCTAGGTGTAAGGCTCATCTCTAAAAAAATAGGCAACTTGATGTCTTTGGAGTGTACAGACCGGGAAAGGGTAGCGCTGACGCTGATTAAGAGTTATTTGACAAGATATGAAAAGGAACGTGATAGTAGCGGGTGATCTCAATTTACCAAATGTCACTTGGGAAGGTAATGCAAACGACAGGAAGCATGGCCAACAAATGGCAAATAAGTTAATATGGGAAGGGCAGCTGATTCAGAAAGTGATGGAACCAAATAGAGGGAAGAATATCCTGGTGCTAGTAATACCAGATGAGCTCTGTAGAGAAACCGAAGTAATAAATGGTATTAGTGATCACGAAGCTGTTTTTGTAGTAGTTAAACATAAACGTGAAAGAAAGGAAGGTATTAAAATTAGGACTATTATACAGTACCGTATGTCTGATAAAGCAGGCATGAGGGAATTATTATAAAGTAACTATGATCGGTGGAAAACGGTAAATAAAAATGTAAACAGACTCTGGGACGAGTTTTAAGCAATTGTTGAGGAGTGTGAAAATAATTTTGTACTTTTAAAGGTGGTAAAGAATGGTGAAGATCCACTATATTGTAACAGAGAAGTAAAGAGACTAAGAAGGAGGTGCAGGTTGGAAAGAAGTTGGAAATGGCTGTGGAAGTAAGGAGAAATTGAAGGAACTTACTAGAAAATTGAATCTAGCAAAGAAAGCAGCAAAGGATAATATGATGGCGAGCATAATTGGCGGTCATATAAATGTTAGTGAAAAATGGAGGAGGAGTATAGGTAATTAAGGCAGAAACGGGTTCCAAGAAGGACATTCCAGGAATAATTAATGAACAAGGGGAGTGCGTTTGCGAGGATCTTCAGAAGGCAGAAGTATTCACTCAGCAGTATATAAAGGATAATGTTCAGATAGAAGAGGTGACTACGACTAAAGAAGTATTAAAATTTACGTATAATAACAATGACAATTACAGTAAGATACAGATGTTGAAAACTAGAAAAGCATCTGGAATGGATAAGGTTTCGTGGGATATACTAAAGACAATGGGTTGGGTTATAGTACCATATCTGAAGTACTTATTTGATTATTGTTTGCATGAAGCAGCTATGCCAAATGAATGGAGAGTTGCTTTCGTAGCCCCTGTGTATAAAGGAAAGGGTGATAGACATAAAGCTGAAAATTACAGGCCAGTCAGTTTGACATGCATTGCATGTAAGCTTTGGAAAAACATTCTTTCTGATTGTATTAGACATGTTTGAGAAATTAATAACTGGTTTGATAGAAGGAAGTTTGGGTTTAGGAGAGGTTATTCCACTGAAGCTCAGCTCGTAGGATTGCAGCAAGATATAGCAGTATCTTGGATTCAGGAGGTCAAATGGACTGTATCGCGATTGATCTATTTAACGCACTTGATAGGGTAGATCATGGGAGACTGGTGGAAAAATGAGTGCAGTTGAACTAGAAAAACGAGTGACTGAGTGGGTGGTTATTTTTCTAGAAAATAGAACTCAGAGAATTAGAGTAGGGGAATTCCTCAAGGCAGTGTTATTGAGGTTTTATGTTTTCTTATATATATATATATATATATATATATATATATATATATATATCAATGATATGTGTAGGGAAGTAGAATAAGTGGTATGGCTTTTATCTGATGATGTTATTCTGTACAGAGTAATAAATAAGTTACAAGATTGTGAGCAACTGCAAAATGACCTCGATAATGTTGTCGGATGGACGATAGGAAATTGTATGATGATAAACGGGGTTAAAAGCCAGATTGTGAGTTTCACAAATAGGAAAAGTCCTCTAAGTTTTCATTACTGCGTTGATGGGTTGAAAGTTCCTTTTGGGGATCATTGTAAGTACCTAGGTCTTAATATAAAGAAAGATCTTCATTGGGGTAATCACATAAATATGATGCTGTATAGGCTTTTGGGCTTATGCCGTGTCAATGTCGTGACAGGCAGGATTTGAGCTTATAGATGAGCTCGTAGGAAATGTCAGATCGGTGGTTGGAAGGTTGGTTGGATCGTTCCCGAGCGGTAGGAACGTATAGGTTGGGAAGTTTCAACTAAGGTGCAGAGAAAAAGGAAGTCGATGAAGTGGATTCCCACGAAGATAATGTATTCTGATATGTAGAGTTAATTACAGTATGTACACTATGTACAATTAAAAGAAAGACTTAATGTTGGCAAGTCTTGAGCGAGAAGTTGTCTACTAGCCGTCTTCGAAGTTAAGTATGAAAATACTTATTATTGTTATTACTGGTTGCGTAATCGTCCTGCCGACCGGCAGAGATTCTCCTAGCAACTCGTCCGCAAGATGAATGATAGAAGCCCTGAATAATGACTTCCCTGTCCTTTTATAGCCTCCGGGGCCACACCTCATGTTCTGGAAGCTTGTCGAAATCGGCGTACGTGACTACTGTGCTGTTCGTAATTTCTAGCCAATCAGAAGCCTGTATCCAAGAGACCTTTCTAGTGCTTTCTTACTGCGTCTATGCGGTTGAACCATGCCCTGTCAACATAACTCACGTCCTGTATGACAAACTTCTCTGTTGCTCAAGATTTCTCAACGTGCACGAAATATGACTTCTACTTTTAACTATTCAATCTCATGAATATAATTATTCTATAACTTCCTAATTATTATCAGGTACACCTATGCCTGACTCCTAGCCTCTATTACAGGCTGATCCTAATACGTCAGGTACAGCTATTCCTCCTACGTTCCCTGGGCTCGATCCTCGGAGGGAATAGCAGTCCTGGGTTCAAGTCCCTGGGTGACACGACATCAAGAAAATAAGGTGAAATTCTTTACGTTTCGCAGAGAACTGTGCCTTTCTCGTGGACAGTCGAGATTTTTCTTCTGATAACGCAGAGCACAGTTCTTTGCGAAACGTAAAGAATTTCACCTTATTTTCTTGACACGGCATAAGCCCAAAAGCCTACCGTATACAGTATCATGTCTATGAGTACGGACCGGGAGAGCATCGATGGCAACACATAAATATGATTTTAAATAAACGGTACAGATCCCTGCACATGGTTATGAGGGTATTTAGGGGTTGTAGTAAGGACTTAAAGGAGAGGGTATATATATGTCTCTGGTAAGACCCCAACTGGAGTATGGTTCTAGTGAATGAGACCCTCACCAGGATTACTTGATTCAAGAACTGAAATATCCAAAGAAAAGCAGCTCGATTTGTTGTAAGTGATTTCCGACAAAAGAGTAGCGTTACAAAAATGTGACTAAGTTCGGCTGGTAAGACTTGGGGAAAAGGAGACGAGCTGCTCGACTAAGTGGTATGTTCCCAATTGTCAGTGGAGAGATGGCGTGGAATGACATTAGTAGACGAATACGTTTGAGTGGTGTCCTTAAAAGTAGGAAATATCACAACATGAAGATAAAGCTGGAATTCAGGAGGATAAATTGGGGCAAAGATTCGTTTATAGGAAGGGGAGTTAGGGATTAGAATAACTTACCTAGCGAGATGTTCAATAAATTTACAATTTCTTTTGCAATCATTTAAGAAAAGGCTAGGAAAACAACAGAGAGGGAATCTGCCACCTGGGTGACTGCTCTAAATGCAGATCAGTAGTGTTTGATTTGACTGAGGAGGTCCGAATAAATGAGATCCCAGGATGGCGATAGTAACTATTCTTTCAATGCTGTTCGTAGGCAGCCACGAGCACCAACCATTAGGACGATAATCTCTACTTCATGCAGCTAGTGTTTATATTTGTATAACAGTATGGTGGGCACGTAAATGTTGTGATTTTCAAGGTGGACTTCAGCAGGCTGGCCGAGATGGTGCTCGAACCGGATGGTCGGATCGATAATGAAGCCTTTCTTGTCGTTATCTTTAAAGTCAATTACGTCAGCTCGTCGTGTATTCCCTGTCATAGACAAACCGTGAAATTATTTATGCACATGGAAGTTTTTACTGCGGAGTTCTTCTGCAATCAATGATCTATCTCGTGGTGACGTGAGTTTCTCAGTTCTCCGTCGTAAGGGCAAGAACACAGAACGTGAGCCATTGTTTCATTGTCTCTGGCGCATCTGCGACAGAGGTTTCCGTCCTGAGTTCTGTTCACAATAGTTCGTACCTCAGAAACATTTGATGTCATCTTGATTGCCTCTCGCCATACGCTACAAAGAAGTCTTGGTGATGCCTTATCTAGCTGTTGGCCGGCGTTCACTCTCTCTATACAATTCTACACCGATCCCTTTCTGAGGCAAAGAGTACCAAATTGTCATTTCAGACTTCTTAGTTCTTGGCGGATTTTTCTTAGATTTGGAAGGTCGCTGCCTTTATTGGATAATCTGTTAATATCTGTGATACTGAGAACCTGTAAACAATGCGTCGTTTTGGATGACAAATCACTCATCTTTGAAACGTAGCTATTGCTGGCTCGGCTAAGAGCGCTACATGCGCTGATTTGTTGCAGATGTACTTCCCAGTTTTCTTTAAAAAGTCTGAGGCCTTTGAATATTAAATCAGAATGCAAAGCACTATTGGGTGTATCCGTGGGTAACTGCAAAATTTCCTTTAGGGAGCCCTTTCACATTTTTCAGCGGTTTTTAGGAAGCTAACCGGTACTTGTCTTATTTCAGCAGTCTGAAAAGCATACGCATTAGTTAGGCTGAGTGATTAGTTCAAAACAATGAACTTTTGATCTGTCTTTAACAAAGATGAGGCTGTAAGCCCATCTAACTTCTTGTTCAAGATTTTTATAGAAGAGGTCGCATCAAAGGGGAGTGTTTCGTTAAAAGTGATACCAAGATGTCGAATTTCTTCTCTTTAATAATACTACTGCCGGGCTGAGTGGCTCAGACGGTTAAGGCGCTGGCATTCTAACCCCAACTTGGCAGGTTTGATCCTGGCTCAGTCCGGTGGTATTTGAAGGTGCTCAAATACGACAGCCTCGTGTCGGTAGATTTACTGGCACGTAAAAGAACACCTGCGGGACTAAATTCCGGCACCTCGGCGTCTCCGAAGACCGTAAAAGTAGTTAGTGGGACGTAAAGCAAATAACATAAATTTTCATGAATATCGAAGACTTCATGTACGAACTTCCCCTTCTCAATACATATGCCAGCTGAGATCTATAGCTGCAGTCGTTTACGTGTGGCCAGTATCCAGTATTCGGGAGATAGCGGTTCGAACCCCACTGTCGGCAGCCCTGATGATGGTTTTCCGTGGTTTCCATGTTCACACCAAGAAAACGCTGGGGTTGTACCTTAATTAAGGCCATGGCCACTTTCTTACCACTTCTAGCCCTTTCCTGACTCATCGTCGCCATAAGATCTATCTGTGTTGGTGCGACGTATAAAACAATTTGTAAAAATATAGGCTACATATCCTCACACATTTGTTTGCATTTATCTGCAAACCGATTTCCTGGAACAATGATAGTAATGTGTGTGAATTCAAGACCTGCTTTCTTATTTTTTGCCAACAATAACTGTCATCGGCGAAACCCATACTACTAAGAGGGAACGATTCGGCAGAAACTGATTTTCCATATTCTCGTAGCAGGTTTTCTTCTATTATCTCATCAAAAATGAAACCTGTGGCCAGGTTATGCAATGCTGGCGATAATGGTGATCCCTGCATAAGTCCTCATAACAATTTAATTGGCTTTGTTTTACCCTTAGAGTTACTCAGAAATTCCGACAACTCCCACACGAGTGTGTCGAACTCAAGAGTCGTTTTCACCGGAGAACTGAGTGAATTTGTTCTTCCAGTACTTTCCAGTCAAAATTAAAGGAATCTCCTCTTGAATAGGATATCGATGCTCAATGGGAATAATGTCATCTTCTGACTGAGGTACGTGTTGACTGAAGTTGGTTAACAATGTAGTTCGATGTATTTGTTGATGAGAGCAACTATTGACAATGTTTACACCTCTTGCTCCTTGAAAATATTCACCAGAGTGTTGTGTTGTCAGTTTGTGGATTTATAATAATAGTTCTTTCAGTCAATACGAAAGTCGCTCAGTAGCTAGCGTTAGATTTAGGTGCTGATGTCCGATATTATTGAAGGCTTTTGAAATGTCTCAAAAAGTTGCGGTAACGCTTTGTTTATCTGTATTTGCTGTCTTGAGGAGTCCTCTGAGAGTGGAAGTACTTATAAGGCATCCTGGCTGGTCGCTAAAGCCTCTTTGGCGTTCGCTGAAAGTTACAAAGGAACAAAAGTACTGATCTAATACCTTTTCAATAACACGTCTAATTACTGAACAGATTGTTACTGATCTCTAGCTTGACAGACATTCAACATCGCCTTTGTTATGTATCAACACGGTTCTAGCTCGCTTTAGACACTGGGGTATTTTGCCTGTTGAAAGAATTCGAGTCGCAATGATTGCTATAATTTCGCACACCGTGTCGTCCCTGATGATTCGTACTAGAACACGGTCGTGACTAGGTGCGGTATCTATTGCAATTCGATGTGTTGCTACGGAATTTCTTCTTTTGTGATTGTGGGGCTGTACATTTCATCTAGCTCTAAACGGTCTACGTCACTGATTTTGAGCAGTAATGATGCCTTATACTGGAATTCTCAATGAAAAAAAATCGGAGTAAGTAGCAAATATTTTAAAAATATAGACGTTGCAAGATTCAGATTTTGGATTCAGTACCCGACGCACGGTTTTCCTTCGTTGATCGTAGAACTGAAACTGAGTGAGCTGATAGTCATATTTACATGTTTTTTCTTGGCGTTTCCTCTTGGTCGCACGTTGTGGATACGAGGACTTGTTTTACTTTGATGTCAGAGACGTTGTTTCCTCCTCCCTTCGTAACATTTTGTAGCAGGGCGTTTTGGATCAGATAAAAGATGGATAGAGTTACTCAGAAATTCCGACAACTCCCACACGGGTGTGTCGAACTCAGAATCGTTTACACCGGAGAACTGAGTGAATTTATTCTTCCAACACTTTCCAGTCAGAATTAAAGGAATATCCTCTTGAATAGGATATTGATGCACAATGGGATTAATATAATCTTCTGACGTGTTGACTGAAGTTGGTTAACAAGTTAGTTCGATGCATTTGTGGATGAGAGCAACTAATGTGAATGTTTACACCTCCTGCTCTTTGAAAATATTCACCACAGTGTGGGCATTGGGCTGTTCGTGTATCGGAATTATCTGCTGGCCTACTCGCAATCTGCTCGTTTTATTCATCTTGTTCATATTCACTTACTGTCTCAGTGCGAATATTTATATTGTGGTCTAAAATTTCGCCCTAATGAAGATTATTCCCATGGATCCCGTGGATGTAGTAGGTCGTTCCTTCGGGGCATAGTAATCATTCTCTTTCTTGCTTAACCTATCTTTATGCTTCTTCCCTGAGAAAATATTTTATCACAGTGAAGGTATTTATTTATTGTCTCGAAATCGGTCTCCATTATGAATGAGGACGGTGGTTAAGAGCAGTACCAAATTTTAATTTTATATATATATATATATATATATATATATTACTACGGGCTTTACGTCGCACCAACACAGATAGGTCTTATGGCGACGATGGGATAGGAAAGGCCTAGGAGTTGGAAGGAAGCGGCCGGGGCCTTAATTAAGGTACAGCCCCAGCATTTGCCTGGTGTGAAAATGGGAAACCACGGAAAACCATCTTCAGGGCTGCCGATAGTAGGATTCGAACCTACTATCTCCCGGATGCAAGCTCACAGCCGCGCGCCTCTACACGCTCGGATAACTCGCCCGGTAATTATATAATTATTCGTGGCAGAGTACCGTAGCGACTCGATGACAGCTTAACTAAAATCTGGCGCCTAGCGATTGCGGCCGAAGTATTACCAACTAACAGAGAGGTCAGACTGCATTCCTACAAAGAGACTAACTGTAAGTACTACATTATCACGGCCCCCTTCACCAGCCTCTATTGGCAATTACTTGGGTTAAACGTAGTATAATGCGTGCCCTATTTTCGGTTGATAGTTTGCTTGTTAACATGCGAACTATGACTGACAAAGCAAGTTCGATTAATGGCTACTATCGTTGGTTCCAAATGTACAAACTAAGTATAATAACTCACAAAAAGAGCCACGATTCCGTCGGATAACGTCAGTTCACTCCTTCAGCGAAGAAATGAAAACATTTAGTAGTAGCCTGCAAGAGAAGGTCATGTGATGAGACTAATGTATAAATAATACAGCTATAGTCGAAAGAGGGTCTTTGTTAATGTTTGAAGACTAATTCAGAATTTTATTCTGACGGTGAAACCTGACCTACAAAATTGCAATACCGCCGTCAAAAATAATCATCCATATTTTTTTCTAATTAATCTGTTTGAGTTGTAATTTGCCCAATATTGACGAGAGCATGTATTCTGCCCACAGAATGTTAGCCGTGAATTGGAACTAATAACGTGTTCGACATGGAAGAGTAGAATTGAAAAAAATTAATTACCCTCTATCCAACAGTAAGCCACTGTTATGCTTCATTAACTCATTTTATTAGTGAACCTTCGTGGAAAAATGGTAATATGAAAAAGTTATTCATCTGACTTTAATTTGATTTACGCGGCTTTTCGCTTTTGCCACTTCAGTCATTTTATATCTTCTGTATGATGTATTATTTTTCGATAATGCATACTTCAATGTCACCGCGCGCCCATCAAGTTTAAATACTGTATGAAACAGTATTAAAATTAATTACTTTCTCACTCTTCTCTCACGCACATACACGCTCACACACACACATGTTTCACGATATTCTAGGGCCGGACTGAGTGGCTGGCCTTCTGACCCTAACTTGGCAGGTTCGAACCTTGCTCAGTCCGGTGGTATTTGAAGGTGCTCAAATAAGTCCGCCTCGTGTCGGTAGATTTACTAGCAAGTAAAGGAACTCCTGCGGGATTAAATTCCGGCATCTTGGCGTCTCCAGAAACCTTAACTATAGTTCTTGGGACGTAAAGCAAATATCATTGATGCTTTCACGGTCTATACTTATAGACATGATACTGTATAGGCTTTTGGGCTTATGCCGTGTCAGGAAAATAAGGTGAAATTCTTTACGTTTCGTAAAGAACCGTGCTCTGCGTCATCTGAAGATAGTCTCGACTGTCCACAAGAAAGGCTTCATAAACAATGACTTTTTGAAATTTAGACCACCCCGGTGAAAGTCTAATTGGGCTTATGGTTCCAATCTGTAACTAGCTTCAGGTAGATTCCGTCCCCGATTTTAGATGGCCCTGGAGGTCATTCACAACGTGTAGATAGTTGTAGACAGGTTCTGTAGATGGCACGCAAGTAGGTATGAAATGAGCGATATTAAGAATTAAAGGCAGTTTGCCTCGAAGTGAAGTATTTCAAGTCTAACCTCAATCAGTGAGCACTTCTGACAAAGAATTAGTCGTATCACGTCAAGTATTATGGAGATAATATTGCTGGATTGCATTGAATCCGACTTTACCCAATCGATTGACCTTATTCGAACTTATATCGATTTTAATCGATAGTTCGCATATTCTATCGTCTTTGTTTCCCATGATGATACAGTATTTTTGTTTGAATTCCAAGTTCCCATGTACTTGTGCTGTAAAACTTTGTTCGTTATGGTCGTTTATTAGAAATATATATTCGTCAGTCCTCCTGTAATCCTGTAATTCCTGTTTGATTACACCTCAGCGGATGAACTGAAAGCTGAATGGTTCTATTAATGTAGTTCTATATATTTCCTGTCTCAGTGCATTTCATTCTGTTTTTATTTTCGTGTGGTACTTGGATATTGATGTGATACCCCATTCTCTTGCATATGGTTGCATAAGGTGTGCTCTGCTGTCTTGGTTTTGAAGGAATTTAAATAATATCAGCTTTGTGTTAATGTGTAATCATTCATTTGAAGTTAAAGCTACTTTGAGGTGGGAGGTTATGTCTCATTAACATAGTATGCCATACGAACTAGGGGTATCAGATCATTATTTAATACATAGTAAGTACTTGGAAATAAAAATACATGAATTACAATGTATTGGGCATGGAAGTAGGAGAACTGCATTATAATCGACAAGGGAGGGTGATGTGTGGTATGAAAAGGAGAGGGGAGAGGGGAGCTGTAAGCATAACCGGATGTGCGTCACTGCACTGAATGTTTTTTTTTTTTTGCCAGGGGCTTTACGTCGCACCGACACAGATAGGTCTTATGGCGACGATGGGATAGGAAAGGCCTAGGAGTTGGAAAGAAGCGGCCGTGGCCTTAATTAAGGTACAGCCCCAGCATTTGCCTGGTGTGAAAATGGGAAACCATGGAAAACCATCTTCAGGGCAGCCGATAGTGGGATTCGAACCTACTATCTCCCGGATGCAAGCTCACAGCCGCGCGCCTCTACGCGCACTGAATGTTACTTCGCTGCGCTATCTGTTGATAATAGCAGTAAGGTATTAAACAAAATGAGCACTTTGGCGCTATCTCTGATCGGGGACAAACTACTAGCGTCTTGTGGCTTGGTACCGAAATTCATTATTGAGTTACATCTCTATTCTATCCTCTTTGATTTAGACGTTATAATAGAAGTGAAAATGGTACGTACATTCATTACCAGATGGCTCCCCGGACGTGGCGCAGCGCTAGCGTTCGAAGCGGAAGCTGACCGAACCATCAGAAATCAGTCTAAGAGGTTCACATAACATGTGTACGTAACATACGACATTGACAGGTGTATGACATTGACAAAAGCCTGGAATGGAACATCTGGCGATGAGGAACGTACGAATTTGGAAAACACTGAGACGAAATAACAATAGTGAAGGGACAGAGAAGGGACGTGGAAGGTACCAACGTAAATCCTTAATGGCTGGCAACCAAGTATTACTTAATTGATAGCCAGTTTCCCTGTGAAATTGTTTCAAAATGTCATTGTTTAAGAAGCCTTGCTCGTGGACAGTCGATATTTTATTCTGATGACGCAGAGCGCAGTTCTCTGCAAAACGTAAAGAATATCACCTTATTTTCTTGACACGGCGTAAGCCCCAAAGCCTGTATCCCTTTCAGACCTGAAAGAAAACTGGAGGTGTAAATTTTTGTTTGTACGTCAAGAACTGACTAAAATGCTCCTCAATACACATATTAATAGTTTATTTTACAAAATAAAAACTAACATCCGAAAAACAGGACCCACACAATTGTGCGTATCAAAATTCAAAACCTCGTTGTATCACGTACGATGGTTTAGCTTCAAAATTTACGTTCACTAACCAATGTACACACTTCATTGAATATATTCCGGTATTCAGTAAAGCTTCTAGATTAATATAAACGCAGTAAATAAATACTTACTTTCGGCACTACTGCTTCCTGCCATCTCGCCGATCAACTGTGCTTTTTAAACTCTTCTTCCTTCGCCCTGGCGGTCAAGCGCATACTAAAATCAATTGAAATACACGCCACGTGTCCTGCACAATCACTGCAGTCCGGTGTAGCGCCGAAAAAACATCAAATACGGTCAGGGATAACTAAAATACGAACCCGCACAATTGTGCGTACTCGGTCTGAAAGGGATACAGTATCATAGAATATTATTAGAGATCCGAGGGTGTCGTAATGGTATTGTTCTGAGGTGAAATACAATGAGGTGATTATCCTCAAGGAATAAGTATTTCTCGAGAACCTACTTAGTGAAAAGTGACACACAGGGAGAATCTGATAGAGTAAAACCGAGCGTCGAAATTGACGCAGGCAACCTGGATGCCGTCAGATTAAAATAGCTGCTCAAGGTAACTGAGGCCATATTATTATTTACCATAAGCGATCCCTCTGTGGGTGGGGAGGTATAATAACACCCACGGTATCCCTGCCTGTATTAAGAGGCGACTAAAAGGGCCCCAAGGGCTCTGAACTTGGAAGACTGCGCTGGCGACCACGGGACCCTTAGCTGAGTCCTGGTATTGCTTCCATTTACTTGTACCAGGCTCCTCACTTTCGTATATCCTATCCGAACTTCCTTGGCCAACTCTTGTTCTCTTACGACCCCGACTGTATTAGAGCAGCGGATGCCAAGGGGGTCTTTCATTTTCACGCCTGTCGTGGCCCTTGTCTTTCTTTTTCCGATACCTTCATTTTTTGTTGTGTAGGATACCTTCCATTTTTTCTCTGTTTAGTGTTATAAAGAGAATGGTTGCCTAGTTGTACTTCCTCATAAAACAATAATCACCACCACCATCAGCACTACTATAAACCACTGTTATTATTATTTACCATAAACCTTCGTTAAGTCTAACTCCACCGAGCGAGCGAGCGAGTTGGCCGTGCGGTTAGAGTTGCATAGCTGTGAGCTTGCATTCGGAAGATGTTAGGTTCGAACTCTACTATCGGCAGCCATTAAGATGTTTTGCCATGGTCTCCCATTTTCACACCAGGCAAATGCTGGGGCTGTACCTTAATGAAAACCACGACCACTTTTTTCCCGCTCCTAACCCTTGTCGCCATAAGACCTATCTGCGTAAAGCGAATTGCAATGAATGACAAATTCTTCTTCTACTTCTACCAAACCCTGGTGGGGTCGTGAGTGCACACTGCATCACACATGTAGATTTGACCCTGTTTCACGGCCAGATTTCCTTTCCAACGCCATGACTTTAAATTTAATTTTATTAAGTCAGCGCTGATATAAATGAATTCCATGACTTACTTACTTGACTTAATTCCTGTTGTTCCTTGTGGAACATAGGGCATCAACAAAGCATCTCCATCTGATCCTGTTGCCAGCCAACCTCTTCACCTCTCTCCAGGTCTTGCCTTCTTCCATTGCCTCCATGTGTATAGATCTTCGCCACGTTTGTTTGGGCCTTCCTCTCCTCCTTTTACCCTGCGGGTTCCAATCCAGTGCCTCTCTCTCAATGGCTTCATTCCCTTTCCTCAACGTATGCCCTATCCATTTCCAGTTCCGCCGCTTTATCTGTATGGCCATCTTTGTTTCACCCGTCCTTCTCCATAGCTCATGATTGGAGATTACTTCAGGCCAGTAGATGTTTAGAATTTTCCTTAAACAGCAGTTGACAAAGGTCTGCAACTTGGGGGTAATCACCTTAGTCACTTTCCAGGTCTCGGACCCATATAGTAGAACAGCCTTGAGATTACTTCGGAAAATGCGAAGTTTGGTCCTGATAGATATTTTGTTGTTCTTCCATACCGGATAGAGCCGAACAAAGGCACCATTTGCTTTTTGTATACGTTGAGAAACACCCTGTACTGCTCCTCCATCTTTGGTAACTACACTGCCCAAGTAGGTGAAACTATCCAGATCCTCTATAGGTTCATCACTGAAGACAAATGGGTCTAGTTTTTTGGTGTTCATCCTTAGGGCCTTGGTCTTCTTTGAGTTGATCGTTAGTCCCACCTTTTTTCCTTCTTTTACCAAGTCTAAATGAAATCCATGGATAATCGTAATTTATTTTTTGATTTACTGGATGAATATTTTAACAAGTTACTTTCTTTTTTCTTCTGAATTAAATTACATTAATAAACTTCTTATTATATATATTTGTATAGGCTACGTGTGAGTAATTCATTTATAGGTGATTGTCGTAGGATAACTTAGTCTTAAGTGGATTTTTGCGATTTCTGATGGTACATGTGTAACGGTTCAAATCCCGTTACAAGATGATATCTGTATTTTTATTATTGTATGATTTTATCTGTATTTTATTATTATTATTATTATTATTATTATTATTATTATTATTATGTCAGTATTATTATTATGTTATCTGTGATATTGTACTATTATTGTAATTATCCGTTTTATTCAATTTTGCAATTGCCTGTTGCTTGCAAGATTGCACTTAGATGTATACACATATACGTATGTGTAGTATAACACTCAATACCTGTACAGTGAGAATTGTTGTATATATCAGAGATTGGGTATGACGTTGGTGCATTGTGCAATATTGTTGGCGATTCTGCCAAGTCATCGCCACTCCATGGCTATGTCATCGTATTTATTTAGAATATGTGCTCAGAGAGTTAGCCGCCGGAGGGCTATTTCACCACTGTATGTAATATCTGTCGCGTAGGTGGGAGTATGTCATTGTTATTTCTGGAGATTACGTAGCTGTGTCAACCAACGTCTATATAAGGTGGATGCACATTGTAGCGTCAGTCATTACTTATACGGATGCAGTACAGTGAAGTAGTCTACTAGATCAAGAGGCCTTAAGTGGTCAGCCAACGAGTGTGAACGAGAGATGGCGAAGACTCAGTGAGCCATTAATTATTGGTCATTGAGAGAGTGAGACCAAATGGTTGGTCCGTCACTTAGTGGAAGACGCGGACGCAAGGCTTACCAAGGAGTCAGAGAGGGCAACCCTGGACCTGCCAAGAGGTCATACCATATTGACTTACAAAGAAGTCAGATGATATGGAGAAGAAGCAGTCTCAAGGATGTATCACCACGTTAGGCGTGACACATCTACAGTAAACACCAGAGCAATGGATTACGTCGTAATTACACTCAAAGTGTTAAAGGTACAGTCAAGTGAATCAGTGAGGGAAATATTTCGTATAAATTGTTAAATGTCCGGTCAAGAAGAATTCAAATTCATGCCTAGTTTCTTTCATTTGCAATGTCATAATTTCATATTCTCATCTGTTTTATCGAAACAAGACTCACTATTTTTTGATATATTATTTAAAGAATATATATTGTTCTATCAAACGAATTCAGAGTTTCATTTCATTGAAAGTAAAATATCTTAACCTCAAAATTAATGGGGAAACCGAACGCCAATCTCCTTTTCCCAGAACTTATATGGTATGTTGTCAAAAGTAAGCTTATTACCCCACACCCTGTTAGTTTAGTATTAAATATAAATATGTTCACAATGTGTCGACGCAACGTGGGACATGAAGAAATTCAGAATTTGGTCTGAATGACAGCATATCATAGGTTCATTTTGGGAGGAGCATGCGCATTTAAGCCAACGGAAGTATTACCGGTAAATGTCAGGAGTATAAGTTTGCGATATATATTTGTATTTTGGGGATATGTCAAGGGATTTGAAGAGGGAAATTAATTTGAGATCGCGTACTATCACTAGTGAACCAAAGATGGACAAGGAAGAAAAAAACAAGTCATGTGACGACGAGGTCATTGCTTCTGCGGACATCCAAGGTGAAATTCAGAGTAGGGAGCAGGCGAATATGATGGAAGATTCTGAGATAATTCAGGAAAGTGCAGAAATTGAGAAGCACACTGAAACTCAAAAGGAAATTGCGGGGGGGATGAGCCAGGATCTTTTTAATTTGCTGATGGCCAAAATGGACGAGTTCGAGGAAGAAATGAATAGGAGTTTCGAAAAGTGGAAGAAAGAGATTGATAAGTAATGAAAATAATAATAAACAGATGGAAGAGGTGATTGGTAGCTGTAGCAAAATGGAAGAACAGATTGATACTAGTAGTGAAAATAATAAAGAGATGATAGAGATGAAAGAATTATTTAGTAGTAGTAGTAGTGAAAATAGTAATAAACGAATGGAAAAGATGAGTGAAAATAATAAGAAAGAGATGAAAGAATTAATTGATAGTAGTAATGAAAATTTTAATAAACTGTGTAACTCTCTATGTAGCAAAATGGATCAGTTTATTATCAGTAATAACGAAAATTGTAATGCGATCATTAGTAAAATAGATTCTAAGATATTAGAGATAAATAATCAAACATCTAAGTCAACATGTAAGTTAGAAAGTAAGTCAAATGAAGAATGTGTTGAAATTGAAGGTGAAATGAAGTTGAATCGGAGCAATATTCATATTCAAATTAAGCATGGTAAAGGAACTGGTACAGAGAATATCGTAGAATTAAGTGATAAAAGTTCTAGTAATCGGGAAGAAATTCATGAGGTAGTCGAGAAGAGATTGGACAAGATTTGCAATGCAGTTGGGGAAGAGATGGGGGAACAGATTAGTAGAAATGAGCAAGTTGAAAGCAAACTTGTGGAGGTCACTGAACTACGGAACGAGCAGGAAACGCTATCACAGCAGGTGAGAGAAAGAGAGGAAGAATTGAAGGAAGAAGTGAGAATAGTGGAAGAGAATTCTGAGAGAGCAGCGGAAGAAGAAGAAGAAGAAGAAGAAGAAGAAGTTGTAAACTGCCAGGAAGTGATACGGCAGAAAGGTAGAGGTAAGACAGGTTTAGACGTGATAGTAGCGAGTGGTTTGTTCAGTAGGGATCGTGATTTAACTGGGTTTTCTGGAAAACAGTTCAGTACTACAGAATTTGTAAAAGGAGTTGAGAAAAGATTTGCAAGTAAGTCGAGGAATAATATTAATGAATGGGAATATGTGTTGGAGATTTTGTCGAATGTTTTTATCGGTGAAAGTAGAATATGGTTTCGAGTATACTGGGATAATATGTCTAATTTAGGAGAATTGAAAGACAAGTTCATTGACAGGCTTTGGAAAGAATGTGTGCAAGGGCGCGAGAGAGAGAGAGAGCGCATGATAGCTGAGGAAAGTAGTATAGTAGAGGGAGAGGGAAAAATGTTAGCCGTGTATCAGAGGAGAGGGGGTGGTCATGATCCGCAGAGGATTAATAGTTGTGTTGATGGTGGTAGGGGTCAGAAGAGTAATCAGAGAGAATCGGAAGATGGGAGGCGTATGAATTTGAGTTATGAGAGAGAATATCAGAAGAGTAATCAGAGAGAATCGGAAGATGGGAGGCGTATATATTTGAGTTATGTGAGAGAAGGTCAGAAGAGTAATCAGAGAGAATCGGAAGATGGGAGGCGTATGTATTTGAGTTATGAGAGAGAAGGTCAGAGGAGTAATCAGAGAGAATCGGGAGATGGGAGGCGTACGGATTTGAGTTATCAGAGAGACTATGATAGTCTTAATATGAATGTTATCCAGGTGTCGTTATCGAGTCAGAGTATTTCAGATTCACAAGGAATCGGGTAAGTTACCGGTAAGTGGACAGGCTGAAGGTAGAAAATGAACAGGTATTTAGTATAAGTAGTTATGTAGTGAAAGTAAATTTAAGTATAGTGTGATTGTGACCTAAGTAATGTTAAGTGAGATATTTAAGTAGTGCCGTAGTCGTAGATCATGCAGTAATTAATGGTAGCAGTAAGTTAGACGTAAGAAGTGTTCTGGTAAGTGATGTAAGTACTTATAATACTGAGAATATGATGTAAGTAGTGAGATAATAAGTCGATGATGGAAATTGTGATATGAAGAAGGTAAGTGAAGGTACTATTAGATATTATAACAGCCGTTGGGTAAGTCATAGTGAGTAAAGAAGATGATAGCGGTACCAATCATAATTGAAGATAATTGTAAGTTTCAGACATGCCTTGTTGTACCAGAACTTGTGTATTCAGTTGTTTTAGGGGCTGACTTGGTTGCAAATCATGGAAGTAGAGTAGACTTTAATTTAGGTAGTGTGTGTTTGTTCTGGGAGGAAACTAGCAAAGAAGTACGTGTTAATTATGATGGTCTGAGGTAAGTGTGTTGGTGACGTGTGTTCTTTGAAATATATGAGAGGTAAGTGAAGAGGTTCCTAGTGAGAGGAAATGTGTTGGGTGTGTTACGTGCCTGTACGACCAGTATCCGAGGGATAGTCGGTATGAGGCAGTGACGTGAGGTAATTTGAGTGAATTACAGGAGGAGTAATTTTGTTCGATGTTAGGTAAGCATCGAGATGTATTTAGTGGTAAGTGAGGAAGAACACGTATATGAACATAAATTTGTAGTAACTGACCATTGATCGTTTGTGGGAGGTAAGTACCCCAGTCAACTTAAAAATGCTAGTGAAGTCTTAGAAAAAATAAACATTATGCTGGATTACAGAATAATTGAACCATCTTGTAGCCATAGTATTGATTCTTTAATTATTGTTGCCAAGAAGGATGTGATTTATTGAGAGATGTAAGTTAATAAGGGCAAAATTGGACGAATTCAGTTTGAGTGACAGAGTGCTACTCAGAGTTCCATTTTATCATCTGCAGAGGCGGGAAATATGTTGAAGTTATATTTTTTTATCAGGGGTATTTCACTATTGTGAGCCGTATCGGGAAGTGTGCATATTCCTTAAAAGATCAGGAAGGGAAGATTGTCGGTACTTACAACATTAAGAACTTAAAGAAGTACTTCACGTGAGATTTGTTGAGATAATAATAAGATGATTAAATTTTGTGAGAAACTGGCAAAATAAAACTAACATCTGCGATATGCGTGTGAACCAAGTGTCGTATTGGTGTATTGGAAGAATAAGTGCTACATTGTCATGTACTGTGTGACAAAAAAACGGAGAACAGGACATTGGACAGTTATCTGCGATAACAATATGCGAGAACAGTTCTCATATAAGTGATATTTCACAAAAAGTTTTGATATGTTAAAAAAAAAGAAGAATGTAGTGTAATCATTTAAAATTATTTGTATGTGTTTAATCAAGGGCTATGCTCTTGTGAATGGTATGAGAATGGGACACTGAACAGTTATCTACGATGGCAATGTGCGAGAAAAATTCTCATATGTGATGTATTATAAAATGTATGGATGCTGAAAAAGAAAATTATTGTTGTATACTCATTTAAAGTGTTTATATGTGTCAGTGTTACATTTATATTATGTTGTTCATAAATCAATCGATTCTTTGTTCTTCGATTTATTTATGAGGGAGGCGAATTGTAACGGTTCAAATCCCGTTACAAGATGATATCTGTATTTTTATTATTGTATGATTTTATCTGTATTTTATTATTATTATTATTATTATTATTATTATTATTATGCCAGTATTATTATTATGTTATCTGTGATATTGTACTATTATTGTAATTATCCGTTTTATTCAATTTTGCAATTGCCTGTTGCTTGCAAGATTGCACTTAGATGTATACACATATACGTATGTGTAGTATAACACTCAATACCTGTACAGTGAGAATTGTTGTATATATCAGAGATTGGGCATGACGTTGGTGCATTGTGCAATATTGTTGGCGATTCTGCCAAGTCATCGCCACTCCATGGCTATGTCATCGTATTTATTTAGAATATGTGCTCAGAGAGTTAGCCGCCGGAGGGCTATTTCACCACTGTATGTAATATCTGTCGCGTAGGTGGGAGTATGTCATTGTTATTTCTGGAGATTACGTAGCTGTGTCAACCAACGTCTATATAAGGTGGATGCACATTGTAGCGTCAGTCATTACTTATACGGATGCAGTACAGTGAAGTAGTCTACTAGATCAAGAGGCCTTAAGTGGTCAGCCAACGAGTGTGAACGAGAGATGGCGAAGACTCAGTGAGCCATTAATTATTGGTCATTGAGAGAGTGAGACCAAATGGTTGGTCCGTCACTTAGTGGAAGACGCGGACGCAAGGCTTACCAAGGAGTCAGAGAGGGCAACCCTGGACCTGCCAAGAGGTCATACCATATTGACTTACAAAGAAGTCAGATGATATGGAGAAGAAGCAGTCTCAAGGATGTATCACCACGTTAGGCGTGACACATCTACAGTAAACACCAGAGCAATGGATTACGTCGTAATTACACTCAAAGTGTTAAAGGTACAGTCAAGTGAATCAGTGAGGGAAATATTTCGTATAAATTGTTAAATGTCCGGTCAAGAAGAATTCAAATTCATGCCTAGTTTCTTTCATTTGCAATGTCATAATTTCATATTCTCATCTGTTTTATCGCAACAAGACTCACTATTTTTTGATATATTATTTAAAGAATATATATTGTTCTATCAAACGAATTCAGAGTTTCATTTCATTGACAGTAAAATATCTTAACCTCAAAATTAATGGGGAAACCGAACGCCAATCTCCTTTTCCCAGAACTTATATGGTATGTTGTCAAAAGTAAGCTTATTACCCCACACCCTAGAGATAGTCAAGAGTCTCATTCTATTATTGCTGTACTGAGTGACAGCTGGCGCCCTTCAAATAACGTATGTGTAAGTAAGCAGGTAACTAGTAAGTGTGAGCACCAGGTTCGACGAGTGTGTATTTTATTTAATGAATGTTAATTTTCAGATTTCCATATTAAATGTAGTTTTACATATGTTTGTAAAAATAAGTCAGCAATTCAGGAACATGTTACACATGCTTTGGAAAAACATGCGGTAGGATGGTGACGTTCATCCGGTATTGAATTATTTCGCATCAGGTCGAATTTCTCTTCGTAATTCACCTTAATCCAAATTATATACGTGAAGATTTACCCTGAAAGATTATTGAGCTGTCGGAGTATTTTTATTTGTGTCGTACCTGGACGCAGGATGGGCGCACCTATAACTAATTGTGTAAACATGTTCATACCGATGGTTTGGCATGTCCGTGTCAGTATTGCCAACAACTTTTAGATCAATCGCTGGAAGGAAACAAGAATATCGTGACATTTTACCTGAATTACCTACAAACAAAGGTATTAACTGAACGTATTCCCTTACACAAAAATTTTATTGTATACTTTTTTAAAAACAGTAAAGGAGATCAAAGAGGAATTACAATCCAAGGAGAGGAAATCAAAACCCTGAGATTTGCCGGTGATATTGTTATTTTATCTGAGTCTGCAGAGGATCTGGAGAAACTGTTGAGTGGTATGGACAGAGTCTTGGAGAAGAAGTACAAGATTAAAATAAATAAGTCCAAAACAAAAGTAATGGAGTACAGTCGAACGAAGTCAGGTCCTCCAGGAAATATGAGATTAGGAAGTGAAGTCTTACAGGAAGTAGATTAATATTTGTTACTTGGGTAATAGAATAACTAATGATGGCAGAATAAATAGGACATAAATTGCAGACTAGCACAAGCAAGGAAGGCCTTTCTTAAGAACAGAAATTTGCTCACTTCGAACAATGATGTAGGAATTAGGAAGATGTTTTGAAGACTTTCGTCAGGAACGTGGCATTGCATGGAAGTAATTAATTTTGTGTGATTATTTCTACCCGAGTGCAGCCCTTGTACGGCAGACCCTCCGATGTGGGTCTGCCACATCTGCCATGTGTAGGTAACTGCGTGTTATTGTGGTAGAGAGTAGTATTATGTGTGGTGTGTGAATTGCAGGGATGTTGGGGACAGCACAAACACCCAACCCCCGGGCCATTGGAATTACCTAATGAAGTTTAAAATCCCCGATCCGGCCGGGAATCGAACCCGGGACCCTCTGAACTGAAGGCCAGTACGCTGACCATTCAGCCAACGAGTCGGGCTGCATGGAAGTGAAACATGGAAAATAAGTAGCTCAAAAAGAAAGAGAATAGGATTTTTTTTGAAAAGCAGTGTTATAGAAGTATGCTAAAGGTCGGATGGATAGATCGATAGATACTGAATCGTGTTGGTGAGAGGAGATCGATTTGGATAAATTTGACAAGAAGGGATAAAATGACAGGACACATCAGAAGACACCACGACTTGTTGACTTGGTTTTTGAGGGAAGTGTAGGCGGTAAGAACGGTAGGGGTAGACCAAGGTAGGTACATGATAAGCAGATTAGAGCAGATGTAGGATGCAGCAGTTACGTAGAAATTTGTTTTTGTTTGCTATTGGCTTTACGTCGCATCGACACAGATATGTCTTATGGCGACGATGGGACAGGAAAGGGCTAGGACTGTGAAGGAAGCGGCCATAGCCTTAATTAAGGTACAGCCCCAGCATTTGACTGGTGTGAAAATGGGAAACCACGGAAAACCATTTTCAGGGCTGCCGACAGTGGGGTTCGAACCTACTTTCTCCCGAATACTGGATACTGGCCGCACTTAAGCGACTGCAGCTATCGAGCTCGGTAATTAAAAGTTTAGGACAGGATAGGGTGGCATGGATTACTGCATCAAATTAGTCTATGGACTGATGACTCAAACAACAACAATGTTTACAACTCTTTGATGATATTTCTGAATTCACCAGAGGAATCTATTCATGCCTTCCTGAAAACATACATATTTTGGATATGAAGAGTTAGATCCTGATCCGAAATGTCACATGTTCTACACTATTTATCTTTAGGCAGGAATTAATAATTAAAAGAAAATTAAAAGTACTGGTCCAATTGTATTTCTCTTTTTACCTTTGGTATCACTGAGCACAAAGAAAAGTAGCTGTTTCCACATTTTAATGAGGAAGAATAAGAATTAATTTCGCTAGCGTGGATTGCAGTGATTGCGGGCTAGGAGGGTGCGGGGTAAACACCCGACTATGAAAACATAAATAGAAGAGAGAGTTCGAGCAAAATGCGGCAGTGCCAAAAATCGACGAACCGTGCTCGATAGCTGCAGTCGCTTAAGTGCGGCCAGTATCCAGTAATCGGGAGATAGTGGGTTCGAGCCCCACTGTCGGCAGCCTTGAAGATAGTTTTCCGTGGTTTCCCATTTTCACACCAGGCAAATGCCGGGGCTGTACCTTAATTAAGGCCACGGCCGCTTCCTTCCACTTCCTAGGCCTTTCCTATCCCATCGTCGCCATAAGACCTATCTGTGTCGGTGCGACGTAAAGCAAATAGCAAAAAAAAAAAAAAAAAAAAAAATATTAATCGAGGACGAGCAATTGCTATGTAGACTACTGATTGTTGATGAAATGTTTGTTGTACTCTGCAGCTAACACACCTACTACTTCCTGAAACATTCTGTATAACGTGAGAATTTTCATTATATTAGAAGAACTGAGCCGTTTTACTTTGAAATTATGACGTTTGTATTTTTTTTATTCGTGTTTTTGTTTCACGTCGGACCAACACAGACTGGACGTACGGCGAAAATGGAATAGAAAAAGGCGAGATTATTTTTATAATGCTATATGCTTTACGACCCACTAACTACTGTTTCGCTTTTCGGAGATGCCGAGTTGGCGGAATTTTGTCCCGCAGAAGATTTTTTACGTGCCAGTAAATCTACCAACACGATGCTGACGTATTTGAGCAGCTTCATATACAACCGGACTGAGCCAGGATCGAACCTGCCAAGTTGGAGACAGAAGTTCAGCACCTCAACCATCTGAGCCACTCAGCTCGGCATTATTATTATTATTATTATTATTATTATTATTATTATTATTATTATTATTATTATTATTATTACTTTACAGTGAACGAAGCCTTCACAACTCAGTTGTCCTACTTCTTTCTCATTTGATCGTACGGAGTTTACACAGGAAAACACATGTTCTAAGGCAGCAATCTAAAGACCTGAGACGGTTATTTCGATCGACTAAAAATAATGTAAAATATAGTGGATCTACCACCATAATATGAGGTTAAATAAAGAATATAAGGCTCATATCTATTATTGTATCCTAAACTTTTTTTTTTTTTGCTATGGGCTTTACGTCGCACCGACACAGATAGGTCTTATGGCGACAATGGGATAGGAAAGGCCTAGGAGTTGGAAGGAAGCGGCCGTGGCCTTAATTAAGGTACAGCCCCAGCATTTGCCTGGTGTGAAAATGGGAAACCACGGAAAACCATTTTCAGGGTTGCCGATAGCGGGATTCGAACCTACTATCTCCCGGATGCAAGCTCACAGCCGCGCGCCTCTACGCGCACGGCCAACTCGCCCGGTGTATCCTAAACTACAACGTGCAAATCTAGAATAGAATAATCACTTCCTCTCCTTTGGAATCACCAAAAACTGAGGAGGGAGTGTTCATTTATTGTAACCATAATTGCTGATACAAGCATTCAGTAATTTGCATATTATAATGAACAAAGTAAAAACCACTATCCGAGAATATGTTGATATAGCTTGACCGCAGGAAAGCAGGACTCTTCCCCATGTCTCCTGGTCACGATCATCCATCAACGGCTGCTCATTTTGGATGGCAACCAGTCTGCACGGTTTCTGAGCAACATTGTTGGTCCACCTGTCCATATCTTTCATCACTGCCTGCACGGTTGCTATGGTTACATTTCCGTCACGGGTCTTACCGCGTCACGTTACATAAATTTTTGGATGGTCCTGAGCCACAAGGTATATTTATGTCAAAAATAAACAATATTTCCATACAGGAGATCACAGAAGGTGTACACGATATACAGTCGTCTTCTTCTTCTTCTTCTTCTTCTTAGCTCTACCTCATTTTCCTTAGGTAGGCACTTCCTTGTGCATATAGTCCAGTTTTAAGGCCAGATGCCGTTCCTGATGCCAAGAATATGTTGATATTATTATTGTTATTATTATTATTATTATTATTATTATTATTATTATTATTATTATTATTATTATTATTATTGTTATTATTAACAAATGCATCGCAATTGCGGAAATATCCCGCAGGCAGTGATCACTTACAATACTGTGTTAATAAAGTAAAGTTAAAACATAATTTCACAACAACAGCAACAACAACAAGAGTACAACAAGCAATTGCATGGAAATAAAATATTACAAGAAATACTACTAGGCTAGTTATAATATGTGAAGGGAAGTATTCCCTATTGCGTGGTAGTTTGCAGTGTGATGTGTTGTATGTAATTGAAGATAAGTATTAAGACAAATGCACAGTCACCGAGATGGAGGAATTATCTTCTTCTTCCTCCTCTTCTTCTTCTCCTCCCTCTTTACCCTCCAGGGTCGGTTTTTCCCTCGAAGTCAGCGAGGGATCCCACCTCTACCGTCTCAACGGCAGTGTCCTGGAGCTTCAGACTCTGGGTCGGGGATACAAGTGGGGAGGATGACCAGTACCTCGCCCAGGTGGCCTCGTCTGCTATGTTGAACAGGGTCCTTGGGAAGATTGGAAGTGATGGACAAGGAGAGAGAAGGAAGCGACCGTGGCCTTAAGTTAGGTACCATCCCTACATTTGCCTGGAAGAGAAGTGGGAAACCACGGAGAACCACTTCCAGGATGGCTGAGGTGGGAATCGAACGCACTCAGTTGACCTCCCGAGGCTGAGTTGACCCCGTTCCAGCCCTCGTAGAATTTTTCAAATTTCGTGGCAGAGCCGGGAATCAAACCCGGGCCTCCGGGGCTGGCAGCTAATCACACTAACCTCTACACCACAGAGATGGACGATGGAGGTATTATTCATTTAAAATCCCCTACCCAACCGGGAATCGAATCTGGGACCCTCTGAACAGATCGCCAGTACGCTCACCATTCAGCTAGTGAGCCGGACTCGGATTGCTGTCTATTAAAGTGTGAACTGCTCAGTTTACACTGTGGGTACCAGGCTATCATAGACGGTTGAGGCGCTGGCTTTCTGACCCCAACTTGGCAGGTTCGATCCTCGCTCAGGCAAGTGATAATTGAAGCTGCTCCAATACGTCAACCTCATGTTGCTAGATTTACTGCCACGTAAAAGGAGTCCTGTGGTACAAAATTCCGGCACGTCGGCGCCTCTGAAATCCATCAAAATAGTTAGTGGGACGTAAAAACAAAAACATTACTGAATTAGGCTACTATTATTTACAGTGTGGATTCGTATTTTCTTAATTGTGCTTTTACGGCCGCGTTGGACCACTGTAGTCAATTTCTATCCGGTCTTCTATGATGTTTTATGGCTTTTTCTTTTCTGTTCTTCAGTATTCCTTCATTCTATCTTATATCTTCGTTGTCGTTCTTCTTCTGAAAATACCCTTTTAGTTGTTTCTGTTTTATCACTTTTTGGTAGGAATCTTTTTTCTTTGTTCTTAATCTGTTTACCCTCCAGGGTTGGCTTTTCCCTCGGTCTCAGCGAGAGATCCCACCTCTACCGCCTCAAGGTCAGTGTCCTGGAGCTTCAGACTGTGGGTCGGGGATACGACTGGGGAGGATGACCAGTGCCTCGCCCAGGCGGCCTCACCTGCTATGGGCCTTGCGGGGGCATGGGAAAATTGGAAGGGATAGACAAGAAAGAGGGAAGGAAGCGGCCGTGGCCTTAAGTTAGGTACCATCCCGGCACAAGGCTGGAGGAGAAGTGGGAAACCACGGAAAACCACTTCCAGGATAGCTGAGGTGGGAATCGAACCCACCTCTACTCAGTTGACCTCCCGAGGCTGAGTGGACCCCGTTCCAGCCCTCGTACCATTTTTTGAAATTTCATGGCAGAGCCGGGAATCGAACCCGGGCCTCCGTGGGTAGCAGCTAATCACACTAACCACTACACCACAGAGGCGGACTGGTAGGAATCTAATTTTACTATTCTTCAATTTATTTCCTTTGTTAGATTTATTCTTTAAATCCTCCAGTGTTATGTCTAAATCTTTCATGTCTTCTTTAATTTCTTTTATCCAGACAAGGGGCCGATGACCTCGATGTTAGGCCCCTTTAAACAACAAGCATCATCATCATTTTATCCAGACAGGTTGTTGTTTTTTTTCAAAGCTTTTCCAAAATTCTGCGTATTAACCTGTCTTGAGGGGTTCTCAGCAGATGACCAAGGAATGATATTCTCTTCTTTCTTATGAAATCTGTTATAGATTATATTTCGTGATATACTGCTGCATTTGGAATGATATGCCATTTTCCTTCCTTTAGGTACTTCTTATCAATGCATGTTCTTACTACTCTTCTTTCTAAAATTTTGCCTATGTTATTCTTCTGCTTTAGTTTAAATAATGTTTCACTTCCATAAGTTATTTCAGGTTGGACTCAGTGGCGGCTGGTGGTTTAAAAGTTCAGTGGTGCACAGTTTTTACCAATGATATAATATGATTACAGGCTAATTTTCAAATCTAGATACATCAACAATACCTTTTTATTATTAAAAATAAAACAAACATTTTATATTTCTATTTTCAGGAATATTACTATAACGCATTAACTTTTTTTTCATTTAAAAACTCTTTTACCATACTGAAATGAAACACTTTGAGGTAGCCTAATTCCGGTATTGAAAAAATATCCTTTTGTAACGTATCTGGTTTCGAAATTAAACGTCGCGTGGGCCTTCCCATTCGTTTCACCTCGGATTGTTCCTCAGCAGTCCGTTGCGGAAACGGCCCAGACATTAAAGACTGCACCGAATTCATGATCTGGCAAAATACCACTAACTGATAAAAACGCACAATAATAAAAACACACATGCTGACACGAATGTTTACACAATGAAATCAATAATTTACTTAGCTTGTACGCACATAACAAAGCTCACGACTATATTGAAAGAAATAGTGGTTTTTATTATCAAATTTAGAGCCATTAGTTATATATCCAGCCACGGCCGACTTGATGCGTCGCTCTAGCCAGGACGAATAGCTCCAACTAGCTCCTTACCAAGCGCAGCAAGGGATCCAACCGGCCGTGATCCAGTAGATGAACTTCCATCTGGTGTCGCTAGATGACACTCCTGTTCTATAACAGAATCTCACATTGAGCAGCAACGGTCTCTAGCGACTTCGCTAGTAGTTGGTTACGTAGGAGCACGGCCGATTTGATGCGTCGCTCTAGGTAGCTCCTTAGCGCAGCGAGGGATCCAGTCGGCCGTGGTAGGAGGAGCCAGGTTGATAAACCTCCATTTAAGCGATGTATAAGAAGCCACGCCTATCTTTTCCTCTCCCCGCGCACCCCTCTAGCAGCCTAAAAACACACTTCTAGCAGCCCCGCGCACCCCTCGAGCAGACCAAGTTTCATCCTACCTCAGGTTGACTTCTCGCTGCAAACTTTTCGACTCCTGCAGTGAGCATCTAAGAGTAGCGACTTGTTAAGTACCCTGTAGTCAATATTTGCTCTTTCAAGCTCTTGAAAGGTTTGTCTTGCTGAATAAAAATACAGTAGTTGAGTAATCCAAATGATAAAAGTTTACCTAAAATAAACATAAAAATTTAATGGGGGTAGCGCAAACCTGCAACCTTATGGAGAAACCGCCCCTGGTTGGACTACAGTCTTATAATGTTTCAATTGTGTATTTATTGACAAACATTTATTGTTATATGTATTTCTGGTTACATTTTGAGTTCTGGACTTCTTATTCGTTCTCTCTGTCCAAGTTTTTTTCATTTAAATTGTATGTTATAGTTTTTCGAAGGTATTTAAATTTTTTTTTTTACGATTTATATTTCTTTCCTACACATCAGAACACTACTTATTAAAAGGGGATCTATTGCCATTATTTTAGTTTCTTCAAAGGTAATTGTTAATCCTATTTTTTCAACAATAGTTTGGAGACTTGTGATTTGATTCCAAGCTTCATTAAGGTTATTAGCTATTAGTGCCAGATCCTCTGAAAATCCTAAGCAATTCAGGTTAATTTCATCTTTATTGCATTCAATTCTTATATTTTTGTTATTCTCTTTATACCATTCTCTCATCAAGTATTCCAGAGTACAATTAAAGTACTCCAAGGCAATAGAACTTAAAAGTGGTGATAGTACATCACCTTGTCTTAGTTCTGTTCTGATTGTGAATGCTTCGGATTATTCTCCTCTAAACATAATCAAAGAGGAATGAAATCTTGTAAATATTATTAGTTTTCATAGAAATTCATCCATGCATTATAGATATTCGTATATTATGCTATTTTTCTTTATTTTATTTCTTCTGCTTTCTCATCCTTTTTCCCAGTTATCTGAGGTTAACACTAACACTAATGTGTAATAAGCCTATGTTCACGGTTGAATGCCCTTCCTGAAGCCAACTTTCTCTGAAGGGATGCACTCGTTACAATAATCGTATAAAATATACTAATTAAACCTTGAGATCACACTACGCTGGTTTTCTTTTTTTTTTTTTCACTCTCAGAATATATTTGATCCCTTAAGCAGCGCCTTCGACGATAATTTCCTTCTATTATTTTGCAGTATAGCTGTCTCCTTTTTCCTGCTGCTCTGAAGCACTGTCATCGTATTTCAGCCGTTCCCTTCCCTCTCACTGTTTCTCTAACTTCTTTTGTGTTTGTCGTAAGCCCTCGCCTCTCCGTTCTTCACGCCATGAGCAGCAAACCAGATTTAGCGTCGGATGAAAACCATGTCCATTGTTAGCACCCACACGCATTTGCTTTATTCGACCTCTTTCCCTCATTGTCCCGCGTCCAAAGCCTTTGTTGTCCTGCTTTCAGAAACGCATATACACAGCTGATGTCTTCTTCTCGTTGTTTGTGTGATCATCCGCTTATCTATCGGATGGGCCATAAAGTGCCGGGATTTTGAGCGTGCCTCCTGACCTTTATCCCTTTCACACAACAGTGAGAATGGATTGAAAGTCCCATGAAAGGGATATCACCACTCGCTTTCCATATCGTGGATATGCTAGATCTCTTTTGCTTCCTCGGTAACAATGTGTAACATTGTTGAGACAAAGAGTATTCCTGGGAATTTATTCCTACGGTATGCATCTGCTATTTAGGTTTCTGGGACACTTAATAGTCAGGTGATGTAGTCACTGGTATATCACCAAGCTAGTCATGGTTCGAATCCTGTCCGATGCTTGTGGACGTCCTTTGAATTAAGTCATATCCTTGTGGTTTCGATTCCACGTGGCTTTGATTATAACACCAACAGTCATGTAAAAGGAACATATTTTTTTGCTTTATATTGTTATTGAAGTTGCTCCCACCGAATGGTATTTTCGTGCACAACAACTTTTATTGTCTGTGGGTATAATTTTCCTATCTATTCTCCAACCCCAGTCTTAACTAATGGCAGATTACCATAGAGCAGCTTGCCACTGTATCGTAATCTGCCATTACTGCGATGTTAGTTAAGATTTGGTATGGAAACGTAATAGGACAGTTTTCCACTTACTTACACCATAAAAAAATATATATATAAAAGAATGAATACAGATCGTGTACTGTACAAAATGATACTGCTATGAATCCTTCTGAAACAACAAAATATATAACATAAAAACATAACATTAAATGCAATACTCGAATGATTATTAACATAATCAAACAGGAATGAAATCTTGTAAACAGTATTAGTTTTTATAGAAATTCAAAGTTACTTCATCGATGCATTATAGATAATGTTTGACAAATAAAATCTTCATTGTCATTGCCAACTGATTTTTTCCAGATATTAATACTCGAAGGCACATTGCATAAAATTAATATTTCAATCTTCATCTTCCACATGAAAGTCTATTGCAACATTTGTGTTTTGTGAGCTTCTGTAAAATGGATGGCATTCGTTCTGCAAAACGTTTAAATAGATGACAAGTTTGTTACAATTTGATGAAGAAATAGGTATGGATTCCTTGGATATTGCACCCACAGTTTGTGAATTGTAACAGTATTCCTGTCTTTTCTCCTTAAATATGCTAAAAACTTGTTTCTGACCGATCAAGTGGTCAGGTAATTATCACCTTGCATTCGAGAGATAGGGGTTTCGAACCTCACTGTCAGCAGCCCTGAAGATGGCTTTCCGTGGTTTCTCATTTTCACACCAGACAGATGCTGGGGATGTACCTTTAATTAAGGCCACGGTCGCTTCCTTCCCACTCCTAGCCCTTTCCTATCTCATCGTCGCCATTCACATATAAGCGGTATAGGGTCGCTGCGACGTGAACCAGATTGATAAAAAAGAACTAATTTAAAAATAACACTCAGTATTTTAATGTTTTACGTAAGGTTTTTGCAGTGAAATGATCTCGGTGCTTTTTTTTTTTGTTGATATTTAATACTTTTCCACGTAGTACTCCTTATATCTATACCGAGATGACACCCAGTGCTTTTCCCACAGGCTAATTCGCTTATAATCATGTGTAGGAGATAGTAATCTGCATCACTGAAAAGGGTGTACAATACAATAAGTGTACAATAGGAGATATCTGCACTCTGAGGCGCTTAAAGCCAGTGTCCCAAAGGGTAGAGTCCTTTCCCCAACTTCATACGTGTTATATGTGAATGATCTTCCAACCCATCAAGTAGTGGAGGCCCAGAAGTACGCAGATGACATTGCCATTCACACCTATAAGAGAAAGAATGGACATTCTTTCTTCGCGTTGTAACAATGGATTTTGTTTTTTGGAAGTGGTGTGTCCAAAATAAGGTGAAAATAAATGCTACCAAAACTCAGGTGTTATTTTCACCAAAAGGCGGCCTAAATTTGATCATTTTACTATCAACAATGCCCGATTATCCTGGGCCAACAAAATTACTTATCTCGGCCTAATAATGGGCAGAAGCCTTACCAGGAGATACAATATAGAGCAGGCCCCGTAACGAGCACCACAACGGTGGCCTGCCTGAAATATCTGCTGGGTAATAAGTATCTCTCTTCTCATGTTAAGAGGAACGTTTACCTAGCATGTATCAGGCCTATGCTGCTGTATGGTGGTGAAGCCTGGTGCTCTATTCCTAAAACTCCACTTTCCATTTACAAGTTTTCAAAAAAAAAATTACGAATGATGATTGGAGGCCCTGTACGGAATTATAATAAAATGATTCGACGCGAACTGCGTATTCCGTTTATTAGATCTCATGTTAATAAGGTAGGAACCGGGCGAGCTGGCCGTGCGCGTAGAGGCGTGCGGCTGTGAGCTTGCATCCGGGAGATAGTAGGTTCGAATCCCACTATCGGCAGCCCTGAAAATGGTTTTCCGTGGTTTCCCATTTTCACACCAGGCAAATGCTGGGGCTGTACCTTAATTAAGGCCACGGCCGCTTCCTTCCAACTCCTAGGCCTTTCCTATCCCATCGTCGCCATAAGACCTATCCGTGTCGGCGCGACGTAAAGCCCCTAGCAAAAAAAAAAGCAAATAAGGTAGGAAATACGACCAAACTTAGAATCCTCCTTAGCCACTCAAGTCACCTTGTATCCTACTCATAAAACAGGTCATAAGGACCAAGAAGCCGAATTTTCAAGATTAAAGCATCGATGACCTTGGCTCATTTACGACCTGTTCTAACAGGAAAAAGGTTGTTTTTTTGTTTTTCTCAAAATTTATATAATTGGAAATACGCATGTTACTTAGAGATATTCTCTCTCCTGTTTGAAATTACTTACAAGGAGACTCTTTCAAATGAAAGTCTCCGATCTGTCTGAGATTTGGTACGATGACTTCAGTAGGAATTTCTTACTCAGCCACATCAAAATTTGATGCCCTGTCGTATATTTAGCTCCTTTTTGGGGGTGTCAAAACTTGCTCATTTAAGCACCACGTAGACAGGAGTGAGCGGCGGGAAGCAGGTAGAGGTGGGGAAGTAATGTGTGTGCGAGAGAGAAAGAGTGAGAGCGTGACACAAGAACTGGCCGGCCAACCCTCGCTTACCTGGCTCCCACCACTTACTGTTGATGAGTAAAAGTTGACACCCCAAAACAGGTGCTAAATATACGATGGGCATCTAATTTCGATATGGTTGAATAAAGTATTTCTACTGAAGTCGTTGTACCAAATCTTAATCAAATCGGAGACTTACAGGTGGAAGGGTTTCCTTGTTAGGTCTCTCTCTTTTCTGACTAGAAGTAAAATACTGTCTCTCAGACAGAGATTTTTCCGACTCGTTGGATATTCTCTGAAAGAGATGAGTAAAAGGGCATAGCATTCGCCCCGAGACTCTCATTTACTCTCACTCAAAAAAGAAACCATACCCAACGCCATTGGTTGGGCCTAATACATCCCACTCTGATAGGCTTAAGGCGAAACACTGGTTTTATAGAGCAAACGCCTAAAAAGCCTTACATCTAACATTTGTTATTTAATCGTGTCAGAAGAACAAAACATGAAACATGAAAACATTAAAAAAGAAGCATGAAATGGACACCAGTACACAGATATTTCATGAAGTGACTTCAAATAGTTCCCGCCCAAACCTTTGCTACTTCAAGAGCACTTGAATTAGCTTGAGTCAAATCACAATGAGCACAACGGACAACATAACAGATATTGTGTTGTTTGAAATTCGTCACAATCACGTAGATCTGTCTTGGTCGGAAAGAACCACTTACATAAGTTGTCCCTCGTTCTTGCAGTTCTTGGTAGTCTGTTCAAGGACTTCCAGATTGGCCAGTTCTCGGTGTGGCTAGGAAGTAAAGATTCATTCGGTTCCATCCATACAGACAAGTTACTAGTCATCTCCTTCCACATGGCAACTCGTGCTTTTGCAACTGTTCCTTGTAACGGTCGAGTTGTTGTTAGGATTCTCTTTCTCAGTTTTAATCTCCTTTCGGCAGGTTTATATCCATAGACTGGGTGTAAGGTCATAGTAAATCGTTTTCTCCTTTCATCGTTGGCATCCCTTCTGTTTTTATATCAGATGGAGCAATTTCAGTCAGGTAGTTCACTTTATTGATGGGAATCGGCCTCAGACAACCTGAAATAATTCTGTAACTCTTGTTTAAGGAATCATCAACCCGTTTTGCATGGGCTGACTTATACCACACAGAGAAGGCATATTCTCCTGCTGAATAGCATAAGGCCAGTGCTGTTCGTAACGTTTGGGGATGGGTGCCCCAGTTAGTCCCTACCAATTTACGGAGGAGGCACTTCCTCGAAGTGGATATAGGACTGTTTACTTCTGGTCCACGGAATTACTGAAAAACAGGTGGTCTATTTGATATTGTGCTTCCTACTTTAAGTCTTTAAACATCAGAGGTGCATTTGTAATTCATGCTACATTTCAAAGTGTAGCGGAAGAGCAGATTTAAAATGCTACCTGTCAAAGTGAAGGTGGGTGTTTTAGCTTTTCCTTTTGGACGCTGTGAGTTGAGCCTGATACTTGCCTGCTCGATAAAGAGATACCCTTGCATAAAATGAAAGCATCCGTGAAAATTGGATGAGCGGGATCAAAGAGAGGTTGACGGGTCAAGCTATCACGGAATCAATCCACAGCCCGTAATGGTCTATCAGCGCAGAAGAGGGATATGGGAATATGTTACCGTTCGACATGAGGTAAAATGCTGGAGGTTGTAATAGAGCTGTGCGCATCGGGTACACTGAGGTAAAAATGTAGTGATATAATAAATGGCTGGGGCTGGAAAGGTATTTCAACTTCCTGTATTGGCCCGAGAAAGCTTCTTGTTATTTACTAATAGTCAAAAGATTTTCACTGAAGTTACTATCTGCGTTTCAAGGATATTCTCTCTGTGATTAGCCTTAATTGGGTGCAGGTGGTGATGATTACACAGGTCTGCAATAAAATAAGTTATGGAAAAATATCGTTAGCTTTTTAAGTGATTTCTGTGGGATTTTTGTGCTGATTTCAAATATGACGTCAGTTCGTTCCTATGATGTAGGCTAAGTATAGTTTACAAAAACATATACAATTTTATTGAAACACAAAATACTTGATTTGAAAAAGTTTGTATTTAGAGTGGGAGGAGCCGCAGACAGGGAAGGGATGAGGGGATATCTGATGTTCAGTTTCAGAAATATGAACTGGATTTAGTTAATTAGTTTGTTTTTTTTTTGTTTTTTTTTTTGCGTTACGTCGCACCGACACAGATAGGTCTTATGGCGACGATGGATTAGGGAAGGCCTAGGAGTTGGAAGGAAGCGGCCGTGGCCTTAATTAAGGTACAACCCCAGCATTTGCCTGGTGTGAAAATGGGAAACCACGGAAAAACATCTTCAGGGCTGCCGACAGTGGGAATCGAACCCACTATCTCCCGGATGCAAGCTCATAGCTGCGTGACTCTAACCGCAAGGCCAACTCACCCGTTGGTTGGTTGGTTGGTTGGTTGGTTGGTTGGTTGGTTGGTTGGTTGGTTGGTTGGTTGGTTGGTTGGTTGGTTGGTTGGTTGGTTGGTTGGTTGGTTGGTTGGTTGGTTGGTTGGTTGGTTGGTTGGTTGGTTGGTTGGTTGGTTGGTTGGTTGGTTGGTTGGTTGGTTGGTTGGTTGGTTGGTTGGTTGGTTGGTTGGTTGGTTGGTTGGTTGGTTGGTTGGTTGGTTGGTTGGTTGGTTGGTTGGTTGGTTGGTTGGTTGGTTGGTTGGTTGGTTGGTTGGTTGGTTGGTTGGTTGGTTGGTTGGTTGGTTGGTTGGTTGGTTGGTTGGTTGGTTGGTTGGTTGGTTGGTTGGTTGGTTGGTTGGTTGGTTGGTTGGTTGGTTGGTTGGTTGGTTGGTTGGTTGGTTGGTTGGTTGGTTGGTTGGTTGGTTGGTTGGTTGGTTGGTTGGTTGGTTGGTTGGTTGGTTGGTTGGTTGGTTGGTTGGTTGGTTGGTTGGTTGGTTGGTTGGTTGGTTGGTTGGTTGGTTGGTTGGTTGGTTGGTTGGTTGGTTGGTTGGTTGGTTGGTTGGTTGGTTGGTTGGTTGGTTGGTTGGTTGGTTGGTTGGTTGGTTGGTTGGTTGGTTGGTTGGTTGGTTGGTTGGTTGGTTGGTTGGTTGGTTGGTTGGTTGGTTGGTTGGTTGGTTGGTTGGTTGGTTGGTTGGTTGGTTGGTTGGTTGGTTGGTTGGTTGGTTGGTTGGTTGGTTGGTTGGTTGGTTGGTTGGTTGGTTGGTTGGTTGGTTGGTTGGTTGGTTGGTTGGTTGGTTGGTTGGTTGGTTGGTTGGTTGGTTGGTTGGTTGGTTGGTTGGTTGGTTGGTTGGTTGGTTGGTTGGTTGGTTGGTTGGTTGGTTGGTTGGTTGGTTGGTTGGTTGGTTGGTTGGTTGGTTGGTTGGTTGGTTGGTTGGTTGGTTGGTTGGTTGGTTGGTTGGTTGGTTGGTTGGTTGGTTGGTTGGTTGGTTGGTTGGTTGGTTGGTTGGTTGGTTGGTTGGTTGGTTGGTTGGTTGGTTGGTTGGTTGGTTGGTTGGTTGGTTGGTTGGTTGGTTGGTTGGTTGGTTGGTTGGTTGGTTGGTTGGTTGGTTGGTTGGTTGGTTGGTTGGTTGGTTGGTTGGTTGGTTGGTTGGTTGGTTGGTTGGTTGGTTGGTTGGTTGGTTGGTTGGTTGGTTGGTTGGTTGGTTGGTTGGTTGGTTGGTTGGTTGGTTGGTTGGTTGGTTGGTTGGTTGGTTGGTTGGTTGGTTGGTTGGTTGGTTGGTTGGTTGGTTGGTTGGTTGGTTGGTTGGTTGGTTGGTTGGTTGGTTGGTTGGTTGGTTGGTTGGTTGGTTGGTTGGTTGGTTGGTTGGTTGGTTGGTTGGTTGGTTGGTTGGTTGGTTGGTTGGTTGGTTGGTTGGTTGGTTGGTTGGTTGGTTGGTTGGTTGGTTGGTTGGTTGGTTGGTTGGTTGGTTGGTTGGTTGGTTGGTTGGTTGGTTGGTTGGTTGGTTGGTTGGTTGGTTGGTTGGTTGGTTGGTTGGTTGGTTGGTTGGTTGGTTGGTTGGTTGGTTGGTTGGTTGGTTGGTTGGTTGGTTGGTTGGTTGGTTGGTTGGTTGGTTGGTTGGTTGGTTGGTTGGTTGGTTGGTTGGTTGGTTGGTTGGTTGGTTGGTTGGTTGGTTGGTAAATCATCCTCCCTCCATTTCTTGTGTTGCATTTAAGTCATGTACAACATGAAACAGTGGATCTGTACGAGCACGCATGCCTAAACATGTTAAATACGGGAAAATAATGCGCTCAGTTTGTAAATGAACTGTACGCGTTCGAATTTGTTTTACTATTTTTAGCGTAATCCGCACTGAAAATGTCATAAAATCCCCTATTAAGTGTTCGGCTCCCTAGCTAAATAGATGGCATGCTGGTCTTTGGTCTCTGGCTTCCCGGGTTCGATTCCCGGCCGGGTCGGGTACCTTAATCTTCATTCCAGTGGCATGGAGGCTGGGTATGTGTGCCGTCTTCTCATTAGAATTCATCATACCGAGCTCGATAGCTGCAGTCGCTTAAGTGCGGCCAGTATCCAGTGTTCGGGAGATAGTAGGTTCGAACCCCACTGTCGGCAGCCCTGAAGATGGTTTTCCATGGTTTCCCATTTTCACACCAGACAAATGCTGGGGCTGTACCTTAATTAAGGCCACGGCCGCTTCCTTCCCACTCCTAGCCCTTCCCTGTCCCATCGTCGCCATGAGACCTATCTGTGTCGGTGCGACGTAAAGCAACTAGCAAAAAAAAAAAAAAAAAAAAAAAAAAAAAAAAAAAAAAAAAAAAATTCATCATAGGTAGGGCCCCATACTTATGGACGCGCAGGTTGCCTATACGGCGTGAACTCGATAGACCTGCACCGGGCTTCGTCGGAGGCCATACGCCATTATTAACTATTGTGTTTCAAACAATTTTACCACCGCAGACTCCTATTACTCCATAGCGAGGCACGGGATGATAAACATACCAATCGTAGCAGAAGAAATGAGGTCTGACCCTTCTAAAAGTATGGGTGGGTAAAATGATGGAAAAAGACATAAACGATGTGGAAGTGAACCCGCTAGGCTTCACAGCCCAATACCGTCAGCGTAAGAAGGAAAGAAAGGTTGCCCTAACGGAAGTCCATTCGGGGAAATGAGGAACTCGTCTTAAGTAAAGGTAGTATGGTGGCCTCTTCTGGTTCCAAAGTAGAATTTCATGGAGGATCCTGCTTTCGGTCATCAATTTCAGCGGGTAATAGAACCATTGATGTATCTACCTCTCCCCCCGCAGGAGTCTATGATGAGTCTTCGTTTTCCCAGTTGCTCGCCGGGTAATACCAGCCTACGTAGCTGAACACGAAATGCTTATGGGAAGGTCCGATTGCCTAGTTCTGTCATTGAATAACAGTTATCAACTGGAAATATTGTTGAGCTTGGTACTTTGCTGTTATTCACTAAATATTATTTAATGCTTGTCCAGCATTGACCTGTATTTACATTCATCACTCCCGTTTTTCCAAGTTCTCACAGTCTTCCTCAACATGTGAGGTTGCCTTACGACAAAGAATATGCATACAATTTATACATACAATTTATACATACATACATACATACATACATACATACATACATACATACATACATAATTATAGACCGTTTTACCTTTCAGCGTTCAGTCTGCAAGCATCTGTGGATTTACTAAACGTTGCCATGAACCTCTATTTGCAACTATTTCGGTGGTCTCCTTTCATTCTATATCTCTTATCTTTAAATCGTTAGAAACTGAGTCTAACCATCGTCGTCTTGGTCGTCCTCCACTTTTCTCACCCTCTATAGACCTAAGAGAGTCTATTATTCTCCTAGGTAACCTATCCTCCTCAATTCGGCTCACATGGCCCCACCACCGAAGCCGGTTCATGCATACATCTTCATCTATCGAGTTCATTCATAACTTAGCTTTTATCTCCTCATTCCGAGTACCCTCTTGCCATTATACCAGCAATAAACCTCACTACACTCATGTATTTTACTTCTAACTTATGAATAAGATATCCTGATTCCACCCAGTTTTCGCTCCCGTAAATCAAATTTGGTCTGAAAACAGAGCGATGTAAAGATAGTTTCTTCCGGGAGCTGACTTCCTTCTTACAGAACACTAATGATCGCAACTGTGAGCTCACAGCATTTGCTTTACTACACCTTGATTCAATCTCCCTATATTACCATCCTGGGAGAACACACAACCTAAATACTTGAAATTATCTACCTGTTCAGCTTTGTATTCCTATTCTGACATTCAGTTCTCTTGGATATCTTACCTACTAACATCAGTTTAGTCTTCGAACGGCTAATTTTCATGCCATACTCATTGCACCTATTTTCAAGTTCCAAGTTATTGGACTGCAGGCTTTCGGCACAATCTGCCATTAAGACAAAGCCGTCAGCATAGGCTGGACTGATTACTACTTTTCCACCTACCTGAATCCCTGCCTGCCACTTAGGGCATGTAAAATATGAACAACAAGGGTGAAAGTGTACAGCCTTGTTTAACCCATGTAAGTACCCTGAACCAAGAACTCATTCTACCATCAATTCTCACTGCAGCCGAATCGTCAACATAAATTCCTTTCATTTATTTTAATAATCTACCCTTAATCTACTCTTAGTCCCCCAGTATAGAGAACATCACTTCCCTCAGTACCCTGTCATATGGTTTCTAAACGTAAATATAACTCTCTATTCGTCTCGTAGCATTTTTCAATTACTGACGCATTCCGAAACCTGTTCACGACAGACCCTCTGTGGTATGAAACCACACTGGTTTCCAACCAACTTCCTCTCAACCACTGATCGCACCCTCCCTTTCAAGAAGCCAGTGAATACTTTGCCTGGTACACTAATCAATGAGATACCTCGATAGTTGCAATCCTTCCAGGTTCCCTTGCTTATAGATAGGTACAGTTACTGCTTTTGTCCAATCTGAAGGAACCTTACCAACACTCCATGCTAATCCTATTACTCTATGAAGCCATTTCATCCTTCAATTCACACTATACTTCACCATTTAAGATCTAATTTCACCTATTCCTGCTGCTCTATGAAAATGGAGTTTATTTACCACATTTTCAACTTTCTCAAGCGCAATTTCACCAACATCATTTTCCTCCTCCCCATGAGCTCGGTTGTTTGCGACACCTCCGGGAAGATTTCCTGTTACGTTGAGAAGAATTTCAAAATATTCCCTCCACCTGTCCAGTGATTCCCTGGGATCTATTTTTAGTTCCCTTGAATTACCCAAAACGCTGTTCATTTTCTTTTCCCCTCCCGTCCTAAGATTCCTTATTACTGTCCATAAAGGATTCCCTGCTGCTTGAAACAGCCTTTCCAGGTTCTTACCAAAATCTTCCCAAGACTTCTTTTTGGATTCAAGAAGTATTTATTTCACTCTGTTTCTTTCATCAGATCTTGTTTGGAGCCACTTATGATAAGCCATCCTTTTACGTAATTTGGAAGTGGATAAACTGTGTTCGGCCTCAAAATCCCGTGTATACTGAAGACAGGGATTTTCTTATTCTAGTAACAATAGCCAGCAATTTATTTGTTTAAGTTTTGCTTCCGAATTGGCCCGAAACAGACCGAAATATTTGAACTTTCTCTCAGTGTAGAGGACAGAATCCGGTGTATCAGTGGGTAGATTATTTATATTAGTGTTTTCATCATGTTACCGTCGTCCATGAGAAATCTATTTGGTATCACCTCGAAATTTTAACATTTTGAGTGACAGGATGGTGTGGGGCAATGCCTAAAATGTATCAAGAGGGCAATTTCGTAAGAACTCAAGTCTACCATATGACATCGATACTGTTAAGAATTTGTATGATGTGCATGGCTTTTGTGAGCGACTTGTATCATTATTGTTTGAATCGACAGCTATACTTTCCCGGTTCAATATCGAACCAAGAATCAATTGATTCTTCAGCTACCATACCCTATTACAGGTACTGAGTCTCTCTATACGGTACATTTTATGCGTTTACTATTGGCCGACCAGTCTGAACATTCTGGCGTGACAACTGTGTTTATTTCCGTTTGTAGCATCAGTTGTCTCCTAAGTTCATAAAGCTAACTTATTACAAAATGTAAAAGCTGCCTGGCAACAAGAAGAGGGTGAAAACGTTGAGCAGGCTCCCCTCACTTCTCCTAATTATCACTTTCACGACGTAACTGAATATCAATTCTCCTCCTCACTGCCAAAAGTGGAACTTTTCCATCTTCCGTATGCTGTTGTAAATATTTGAAGGATACATCATTTTTACCGCACTGACAGTGTATTTTCAGTGTGTTTTCGTCTACATTTTCTTGCACCAAACACAATGATCCACAGTAAATACGGGTATGTATGTACCATTGTGCCACACGCGTGATCTGCTTTTCTTTTTCCTTTCCATCAGGCCTACTGCATAAGACAATTCAGTTCTAAAAGATCACAGCAATAGAGTGCTGGTGGTGCTTATTGTTGTTTTAAGAGGGACACCGAGCGAGTTGGCCGTGCGGTTAGGGGTGCTCAGTTGTAAGCTTGCTTTCCCAGATAGTGAGTTCGAACTCACTGTCGGTAGCGCTGAAATTGTTTTCCGTGGTTTCCCATTTTCATACCAGGCAATAGCTGGGGCTGTACCGTAATTAAGGCCACGCCCGCTTCCTTCCCACTTTTAGGCCTATCCCATCGACGCCATAAGACTTGTCTGAGTCCGTGCGATGTAAAGCAACTCCTAAATAAAAAAAGGAAAGGTAGTACAACTGGGTAACCATCCGCTCTTAATACTAATCAGAAGGAAACTGGAAAAGGTCCGACACTTCGAAGAATAAAGATCGGCAAAGGAAAGGACCCCAGCGGGCATGAAAATAAGTTTCCGTAGGCCTCACAACCATCTAGAAAGCCAAGAATAATGGCCGAGAGGATTCGTCGTACTGACCACAATATACCTCATCATCTGCAGGCCTTCGAGCTGAGCAGCGGTCGCTTGGTAAGCCATGACCCATCGGTGCTGTTGCGCCATGGGGGTTGGTTTTTCAAGCCTGGCAAATCTTATGCCCCTGAGGCCAGAAGAGAACAACTATTGACCAAAGGAGGTAAGATAGCAAAGACCAAACTGAGGAGCCTATCAAGTAAGTGGAAGTAATGCCAGAATCAGCTAGGGGATCCGTGGTTGCAAAGCTAAACGTTCCCAAGCCGAGAGCCTCTCCTGTATTGTGAATAGAGTCTACCGTCCCCACCCACGGTCGGATCACCGCAATATAATCAAGCTTTTATGTTATTAAGTCGTGTGTGTGCAGCATTTCACCTAAAGCATGCCATTTGGTTTCATTAGTTCGACCTGCATGCCTTTTCAAGACGCTGCCTATCAGTGGCCGACTGTCTGATGATGGTGATGATGATGATGATGATGATGATAAAAGTTTCCATTCCTCACCCTGAAGGAGTGGCGCGGGTCACCTAGACGGTTACGCCTTCTCTCTCACTGTCTACACAGTCCCACCTAGATACCAAACAAAGATTGCTAACCTGCTAAAGAGAAATTATTCTCCAAATTCAAAATTTAAAAAAACTCTCCGTGAAGGAATAATGCCAAATTAAGGCTTTGGCCGTGAAGTCCTTAATTGATGCAGTCTAGTTCATTTCAGGGACATGAAAAACTAGGTAATTATTAACGCAGTTTTCCCCTCTAAATCTGCTGAGAAGGCAGAGGAATACAAATCAATATCCAAGAATGTACCACAGGTGGTATATGACAGCGTATGAAAACGACGTACAGTATGTATAGCACCGGCGATATACGCCGTCGTGATCCTTTTAGTCTAACTGTACGTTAAACACTTTCAACTATTTTAATATAATTATATAACTTACTCCTTTGTGTGAGAATGTGAATCATAGGACCCAGTAAATGGAAACTTTCCGTGTGATTGCGTATAGCCAGCACCTTCGGCAACATATAAAGGCGCGTACACACTTGCGAGCATCTTGCTAGCCGAGCGGCTCAAGAGCCGCTCATGGAAAACATTAAATGTCCGAGCGGCTCGCGAGCACTTCTTGAGCCATTTGCTCGCCATTTCTTCGCAGCATCAGTCTGTGAATTCCATGCAAAGATGTCTGCCATTACCAGAAGAACTTCCGGGTCGTCAAATGAAGTTGCCATACTTTTTCGTAGGTGACGGTGCATTTGCACTCAGCGAAAATCTTATGAAGCCATACCCGGGAGATCATGCCGCTGGAACTTATAAGAGAATCTTCAACTACCGATTGAGCAGAGCTCTACTAGTAGTGGGAAATAGCTTTGCTATATCAAGTTCAGTGTTTGGAGTTTTAAGAAAACGAATGCTTTTGGAGCCCCCTAAAGCCGAAATCATTGTTATGTCTGTAGTAGTTTTGCATAATTACCTGAGGATTCATTCTCCTAACTTATACATAACACTCGGTTCACTAGACCATGAAGCGAACGGAGAGATTATTGACGGAACATGGAGACGCAATGAAGAGATGATTTCCGTGAGACAGCTACGAAATGTTCCTAGGAGATCTTCTGCTTACGTAAACAAAATTAGAGATGAAATAGCTGACTATTGCACTAAAGATGGAGCTCTGCCATGGCAAAGTACGTACGCTCGAAAAAGATAAAGAAAAGGAAAAATACTCCCTCTGTTTTGCGTCTGTCTTGGATTATATCTTTCATTGAGGAACCAAAGCTTCATACGCAAACCATCTGCTTTTGTAAATTTCCGTAGCCCCTTTAAAAAAATGCAAAATATGTATGATTGAATACGGTATTGTATAAGTACCATCTATTGAATTGCAACATATGTTCACTTTTGATACGAATACACATCAACGCTTGCAAACTGAGGCGTCTGTCACCGTGAAGCATAAACCTCTATTCACCCTATCCCAAATCCATCAAACCACAAAATCTCGCCTCATCTCCTGGCCAGAGAGAAAGCGGCACCTTCTAATTGGCCCGCCCCTCCTCTTCGGGGAGGGTAATGAAAACCTTCCCTAGATGTTTACTGTAAACTGCAAGCGTGTAAAATGAAAAATGTCCTTTGTGAGTATCAATTCCGGGGATGAAAATAGACTCATCCTTACCGCATCCTGTCCATGCCGTACCCTCAATAATAAATTTGTAGTGGTCTTTAATTTTAAGGCGAGTACCCCTACACAGTTCTGGGTATTCAGATTCCGAAATAGCATAATCAGAGCTTCTATTTTCAGAGAGAGCTTAATGCGCCGGAATTTCAGGAGCTGTTACTGAGTTAAGAAACTCAACAGGTTAGTGCATTTCTCCTTTCTGATCTACTTCTGTGTCCACAGAGGTGTACATGACTTCATGCGCATTGAACCTGCCGAGAATAGTAATAGCCTCCACTAGATCGTTCGTGAAATCGAGAATCACACGTTCATATAACCAGGAGTTTGTTTTCGACAGTTCGTTTCGAATGCCAGTGCTCCTGTGAAGGTCTCTCCATATCCTGGACAATTGAGCATAGCCCATTTCAGCGTCTTCCAATATTCCTTCGCCAATCATCAAATTTGCAGAATACTTCAGTTTATATCTGAAAATAAGTTTTGTAATAAAAGAGAGATGACTTTGACTTGCCAATCATTTCAACACATTAGGCTATTTTTATTTTCAATGAGTAACTTACAGTTGAACCTCAATATCTCGTGTTCGAATTTCCAGTACCTCCAAATAAGTTCATTTTCCACACCGTCTGCTTTAATCTTCACGTGTATTTATTTCTCTGTCACTCGAAATTCGGTTACACGAATTTATCTATTTCTCGAAGCAAACGTTTCCTACATAGACGCTGAAAATATTCTGTAACTCAAATTGTATACAACGTTAACTATGCAGTATGGCATTTAAGGTTTGTGTGTAATTGTTCCTTAATGTGCTACATTAATCTTATCTCTCCACCCTTGGTGCGTTGACCATAAGCATTTAGAGCTGTATGAATCCTCTCGTGGATCGCACTAGACCAGCGCTAAGAGCATTATTCGATCCTACATACAGAGTCAGTGGAATGTAAATCAAATTATTTTACAACAATAACTGTTGTAGAAAACATTGTGGAAGAAACTAATCTTGAGATTGAAACACATATTTACCGAGCTCGATAGCTGCAGTCGCTTAAGTGCGGCCAGTATCCAGTAATCGGGAGATAGTGGGTTCGAGCCCCACTGTCGGCAGCCCTGAAGATGGTTTTCCGTGGTTTCCCATTTTCACACCAGGCAAATGCCGGGGCTGTACCTTAATTAAGGCCACGGCCGCTTCCTTCCACTTCCTAGGACTTTCCTATCCCATCGTCGCCATAAGACATATGTGTCGGTGTGACGTAAAACAAATAGCAAAAAAAAAAAAAGAAACACATATTCCTTTACTGTATGTACTCTGTCTTCAACGAATTGCTATAATAAGTGTAGATATTAAAATTACGTGCAATCCTCAAAGGCGGGAATTCTCTGTATCTTGAAATTTCGATATCTCGAAATAAAAATCTGCTCCGGAAATGATTCGACATACCAAAGTTCGACCGTAACTTTTTTAAAAAGAGCGGCAGCCTTCTAAGCCATAACTGAAATGTGTTTAGTCGAGAAATTGCAGCAAGGAATGATCACGTGGTTAGTCGCTGGCGGGCGATTACCTGGCGAACAGTAGGAGAGGAAATAGAGTGGTGGGTGGTTGAGCGCGTTATTTCCACTGTCACTGGCGGACAGTCGAGGAGTGGAGGAGAGGATTTTAAAATCTCATCCTGTCAAAAACTTTCATATGACAAAAATTACTTCAAACTAATTTCTAAAGTGTTTTTCTAACTTTCCTTGCTAAACTCAATTATCAGCACCATAATCATCATCATCTTTAGCCAATTCATCATTATATTATGTGAACTATTAAAGTCTAGATAATTATGTAATAATTCTTTCCAGGTAGTACGGTCTTGAGAAATTTTCTGCTAATAAACTCCAGTAATTCTCAGTAATTCCTTGCCCCATCGGCCCGGCTTCCTCTTAGCTTCTGATATTCTCTAGGGCTCCACTAAAGAACAGTTTTTCGTTGACAGTCCTTTACACAAGCCACATGTCCAGCCTATTGTCATTTGAGTGTAGCCATCCTTTGAATGATTTAAATATCTTAGTAACCGAGCGTATGCCATCTGCTCTCTTGCTGTATCTTTTTGAGAACCTTATCATTGGTATTTCCATGCCTCTTTAAGCTGTTCTATGTTTTGCTAGACAAACTCATTCAGTGTTCAGCTTTCAAACCCTAAGTTAGTACAGGGAGGATTATCTACAAGTCTATGGGCATATGTATATATTGTTATTTCTCCCAGTAAGTAAAATATGAATCTCTTTACCTATCGTTTTTTATAGTAGACGTCTTTATTCATCTGTTCTGTTTAGAATATCTTCATTCGTCAGTCTTGTTGTCCACGATATCTTTTCCATCCTCCTCCAAAACCACATTACAAACTTCTCATATTGCCTAAAAAGCGGTATTCCAGGCACAATCCTCAAAGAATACCTTCTTGTCCTTTAGATTTAGATGCCTTGAAGTAAACAACATCCTTTCCTTGTAAGAAATTTTCCTTTAACTTTTCATTCGCTTCGACTGAAGTTTTTCAATTTAAAATGAATTTTGCTTCCTAAGTGGGTGAACAAACGTATTTACTTTCAATAGTACATCGTTAGTTCTAATGTCGACTACACTATCTTCGCAGTTACAAACAATAAATTCGGCCTTCTTTGTACATTATTACTTGTACTTTCTTCTGAAGAGTTTATTCACTCCTGTTAAGTTGTGGTTTTCCTTCATTCTTCTCAGTGATAGCTACAGTATGACGTCAGCAAATCTTATCATTTTGACCCCATATCCTCCTAATTTTCCTCTATGTCTCTTTCAATATACAGGTTGAACAACACTGGTGACAGTTTGCATCTCGATAGTACTTCTTCCTGTATATCCATCTTACCAGTTAGACTTCATTATTTTCGAAATTATGAAAAGAGGATGAGTTGATTGCTTCGCCCTATTTCCCCTTAAAGCAATAATTACAATCAGAAATTTGGGGTTACACTCTTGACACTAATTTGTGGACCTAATAGGTTGAAAACGTTCTGTGTATTTCCATAAATTCAATAATTTTTCATTACACGATTAGCCTGTGTTAGCTTTCAGTGATTTACCTGTCAATCATTTCTGATGTCCCTTCGGGTTCACTTTATAATTTCATAATTTGAACAACCAACGTACATAATTATGAAAATATAATAAATATAAGGCAATACAATTTGGTTGGCTTTTAAAACTACTGTAACTATTGCATTACAAACATGGACGTAATATGCCAATTAGCTGGCATAGATAATTTCTATCAAAATTAATCGCTTGATTCAGCCTCGATGTATCTCAGCGTAACGCTTATCAGAACATTTGTACACAATGTTACAGAACCATTTACAGATGAACATATCTGATTAGTTATTCTTATCAATAATATTCTGAAAATGAAGACTAATATTTTCAAGATATTCAATTTCTTCTTTTAACTTTTTTACTTACAGTTTGCTTTAGCCTACGTCCCTCCGACACAGATAGGTCTCAAGGCGACAAAGGGTTTGAAAGGGGCTAAGAGTGGGAAGGAAGCTACCCTGACCTTAATTAAGGTGCAGTCGCAGCATTTGTCTGGTGCAAAAATGGGAAACCACCGAAAACCATCTACAGGGCTCCCAGTAGCAGGGTTTGAACCCACTCAACTTCAGTCCTGACGTTTTCTATTATAGTGAATATAATTTGATAATAATTATCTTCTAACTTATCAAGAATATAGAAGAAATGTCTCTAGAAATTTAAGAATTTTTAATAATTATATTACCAGCCAGTGTTACCAATACCTCCAGAAACAAACAGCTAAATATTATCGTTATCAGTATACTAGAAGTGGCAGTTAAAATTCTGAAATCCTGCTTGGTGGTAACTTGATCTAACGAGTTGGCTGTGTGGTTTGAGTGACGTTGCTGTGAGCGTGTGGGATATGGTGGATTCGAACCTCTCTGTCGGCAGCCCAAAGATAGTTTTTCCTTAGTTTCTCCTTTTACCACCAGGTAAGCGTTGGGGCTGGGCCTTAATTAAGGCCATGATCACTTCCTTCGCAGTCCTAGCCCATCCCTAAGCTGTCATCGCCATAAGAATTGAGTCAGTGCGGCGTAAAGCCAATAGTATAAAAATAATAACTGGAACTCATTTGACTCCGATATATGCTCTGGAAATTAAGAAATGTGATCGTAAAGCAATCAGAAGTGGAAGCATACCATTACTAATTTTGTTCATCAATAGAGGATAATATAGGTTTATTCAAGGTTAATGATATTGTAGACTTACTGTCTGACTAACTACATTTACGGTTTCTGGAGACGCTGATGTGCCGGAAATGTTATCCTACAAGAGTTCTGTTACGCGCCGTAAATCCATCGACTGGCGTATTTAAGCACGTGCAGGTTATCATTATTGTTACGGATAAAACATTGACTGTTTTATTGGACTAATTTAATCTAGGATGACTCATCCAACACACACACACACACACACACACACACACACACACACACACACACACACACACACACACACACACACTTAACCTATAAGGCGTCAACCCGGAAGACCTGCAGCAGACCTCTGCAGTGGCCAAACGCCGTTACTATTACACTGATAATATGTGCTTGATATGGATCCCACACGGCTCCTCCGTAATTCGTAATTACATAATTTCACGAGGAGTGAATTCTTCGAAGAATTAAACGTTTTCAGAATGGTTCCTGGATTATTAGCAACATATTGGGCGATTTTCACTATGTCCGAAAGCAAAGTTTATTACGAAAATTATGATATTTCTCAATCTATATGGAAAGGCGATTTATCGTGTCCTCGAAGCTAAAGGAATGTTACGTTCACTGTTTCCTAGTGAAGGAGAACCATCCATTTTTCTTACGACGTCATAAATTAGCAAACTGTAAATACTGAAAACGAACAGGGTGAAGGCGATATAGAGAAACCGAATCGCACATTAAATTCCAGAAAGTCGTATAGAAATACTGTGATTCTAAAACCTGTCAGAACGAGACAAATCTTAACGAAACCGAGCGAGTTGATCGTGCGGTTAAGGGCGCACAGCTTTTAGCTTGCATTCGGGAGATAGAGGGTTCGAACTCCATTGTCTGAAGCCAGGAAAATGTATTTCCTTGGTTTCCCATTTTCACACCAGGCAAATGCTGGGCAGGGGCTGTACCTTAATTAAGGCCACGTCCTCTTCCTTTCCACTCCAGGTACTTTCCTATCCCATCGTCGTCATAAGACCTGTCGGTGTCGGTGCGACATAAAGCAAATTGTGAAATAATTTAAAAATCCTAAGAAATTTAGTACTTAACATTAAAACTCACAATGTTCGTAGGTAACAATGTCAGATACTTTCAACTTTAAGAGCACCGGGCGAGTTGGCGTAGAGCTGTGAGCTTGCATCCGGGAGATAGTGGGTTCGAATCCCACTGTCGGCAGCCCCGAAGATGGTTTTCCGTTGTTTCCCATTTTCACACCAGGCGAATGCTGGGGCTGTACGTTAATTAAGCCCATGGTCATTTCCTTCCCATTCCTAGGCTTTTCCTTTCCCATCTTCGTCATAAGACTTATCTGTGTCGGTGCGACGTAAATTAAAATAGGGGGAAAAATTAAGAGCGTCACTTCTAAATCAGTTAGAAAGACAGATCAAAAAGCAATAGAATACTTAAAATACACTCAAAGTTTTTAATCTTGAACATTTAATGTTAAAACTTGATTACCAAGTATAATGAAAAAAGTACGCCAATAACAATATTTCTACCTATTTCGCACTCAGAATTAATTACGACTCATGAAGTCCAGTATTTAGGCGATAAATCCGCGATATTGTACACAGACACAACAAGCGATTAAAAAGTTTTTGGAACAATTAAGGGAAATGCAACGTGAAACACTGCCTCAGGGAAATGTATATCAACGTCGCTAAGTTGTAAGATTGTATTCGTAGGTAGTAGGTTCGAGCGCCACCCTTAGGAGACTCAAAGATGTGTTTTTCTTTTTTCTTTCTTTTTTTTTACGGCTTCCCATTTGCCACCTGACAAATATTAGGTCTGTACCTTAATTTAAGTCACGGTATACATGTCCCAGTTGAAACCTTTTCCTCCCAGTCAGGGGCTTAACTTTAGGGCCTGAAACACAGGCGGGCCCCAACACTTAAAGGGCCCGCAGACTCCTCGCAAAAATATACAAACAACAGTTAGAGCGGTTTTGTAAAATCAGTCGAAATAATTCGTTTTTAGAAGTTTTTCGTAGTGGAATTGGCACTTGGTTGCATCTAGCAGCAATTAATATAATCCCGTTGAGTGTAATAAAGAAAGTAAGTGAGAAAGTAGTGAGAATGATTGTTGGGACGTACAATCACTACTGATCTGCATTTAGGGCAATCGCCCACGTGGCAGATTCCCCGTTTGTTGTTTTCCTAGTTTTTTCTAAAATTATTGAAAAGAAATCGGAAATTTGTTGAACATCTCCCTTGGAAAGTTATTCCAATCTCTAACTCCCCTTCCTATGAATGAATATTTGTCCCAATTTGTCCTCTTGAATTCCAACTTTATCTTCATATTGTGGTCTTTCCTACTTTTAAAGACACCACTCAAACTTATTCGTCTACTGATGTCATTCCAAGGTATCTCTCCACTGACAGCTTGGAACATACCACTTAGTTCAGCAGCTCGTCTCCTTTCTCCCAAGTCTTCCCAGCCCAAGCTTTGCAACATTTTTGTAACGCGACGTCGGAAATCACCCTGAACAAATCGAGCTGCTTTTTTTTAATTGTTTCCAGATCTTAAATTAAATAATGCTGGTGAGGGTCCCATACACTGGAACCATACTCTAGTTGGGTCTTAACAGTGACTTATATGCCATCTCCTTTACATCCTTACTAACACCCTGAATACTCTCATAACCATGTGCAGAGATCTGTACCCTTTATTTACAATCATGTTTATGTGATTACCCTAATAAAGATCTTTCCTTATATTAACACCTAGGTACTTATAATGATCCCTGAAAAGAAAATTCACCCCATGAAACGCAGTAATTAAAACTGAGAGGACTTTTCCTATTTGTGAAACTCACAGCGTGACTTTTAACCCCCGTTTATCATCATATCATTGCCTACTGTCCGTCCCACAACATTATCGAGGTTATTTTGCAGTTGGTCACAATCTTGTAACTTATTTATTACTCTATATCTGCAAAAATCCTTATCTGACAGTTGTAAACAATGCTTGCCGTCTTTCGCAACACGCGACACGCTCCGCACGAAAGATCTGCACCCAACTATTTAAAAATAATTATACAAGTGAAAATTGATACCAAAATACAACATTTTAGTTAGAAAATTTTACTCTCTTGATGTGTAGTGCGTCTTAGACTGTAATATGCACAAATTTTGTAGAACGTTTAACTTCTGTCACACGTTTGTTAGACAACTTCTTCTTTTCTACCGTTTTTCCCACATATGTGGAGTTGCGGTGCGAACTGTGTAGCATATGTGGATTGAGCCCTGTTTTACGGCTGGATGACCTTCCTGACGCCAACCCTTTGCGGAGGGATGTAATCACTATTGAATGTTTTTGTGGTGGTTTGTAGTGTTGTGCGTTGTCTGAATATGAAGAGGAACGTCTTGGGACAAACACAAACACCCAGTTCCAGAACCAGGAGAATTAATCAGATGCGATAAAAATACCCTGCCCGGAATCTGAACCGAAGGTCTCAACGCTAACAATTTGGCCAATTCAGTCACACATTTATTCGACAACAATGCCAGTAAAATATTGGTGTAGTAACTATCAATAATTCAGTTTCGTACGAGCTCTCTTTGCACGAAGTTAATAATAATAATAATAATCGTATGGCCTCAGCTACCGTGTGCAGACATTTCAATTTGACGCCATCTGGCTGTCTGCTCGTCAATTTCGACGTTCCGTTTTACTCTAGGCCCACTAGATGGCAGACCGAGTAAGCCGAAACTCTTATGGGCGTCTATGGCTGAGATTTAATGAATCACGAAGTTAATAATACATGCTTATTAACCTTATTAGTCATGCAGTTTTATACTTTTTAAAACTTTATTTGAACAGTTTTTATTTAATTTTGATATGATATGTTTCTGTGCTGTAATGGAATAAATTATTATAACTGAGAATTCGGCATCGGCTGCGGAGTATAGTTCCGTAGTTACTGCAAAATGATAGTTTATCGTAGTTAACTTTCATTGCTAAGTGGTACACGGTTGGGAGTTCAAAAGCTTAGCCGTTAAACCACGGAGGCAATCAAAATAAAACCTATTAAACATTGTTTTTACTAGTCTTAAAATAATGGCTAATCCCTACGTTTGCATAAATTGACAATATATTGAATTACTTCTGCCTGCAGTAATTAAGTGTATATTAATTATTTATAGGTTTTATATTTTATTTCAGGGGCCCATTTTTTTTATTTTGGCAGGCGGGGCCCGTATCACATTCGTTACGGCCCTGCTGCTCCATGTTCAAGTGGAACGTTAAAACGGCTAATAAAAGAAATACATCTTAAGAGGACGATGCGGAACAGATAACCTCACTTCACTTATTTAGTGAAGTGTGTATCTACCATTCCCCTCACGGAAATGTGATATTTTCCACTCCATGACTTATGAGTGCGCTGTATTGGCGATTGCTCATTACAGGACAGTCTATGTCATTACTGTGTATTGCACGTAGCGCAGTTCGGTGAGTAATGTATTCCGTCCAGGTCGCTCAGATTGCAATTGTGGGCGCTACGGCCACAATACCGAAAACACTGTAACGTTCATGTAATCAATTAATTCTACTCTCCATTCTACTGTCTGTACCCCGGGCATTCCGTACTTCCAGGTCTGCAACTTCCATTACGACTGACATGAGTTCACCAGATTTCATGATGGACAGTTTAATAATTCTATTTAGAGCAGGGTTTTGAATCCCACCAGCTTATTATAATGATAGTCATATTCACCAATACACACTTCTATACGGATTACAGTAGACTATATATTCACAGTAATATACAGGGTGAAATCGAACTCCAGGGATACATTCTGAGTATAGTTGAATAAGGGACGCTTGGTCTCCGGAAACGCGTAGTTGTAATACTTTTAGTTATTACTGTATTATCAAATACATCGTAATTGGGAAATATCCAGGTGGCAATGGTCACTTACAGTAGTGTGATAATAAAGTAAAGTTAAAACATAATTAGCCAACAACAACAACTAAAACAAGCAGTTCCACGGAGAGAAGAAATTTACAAGAAAATGAAATGGCGTATGGCTTTTAGTGCCGGGAGTGTCCGAGGACAAGTTCAGCTCACCATATGCAGGCCTTTAGATTTGACTCCCGTAGGCGACCTGCGCGTCATGATGGGGATGAAATGATGAAGACTAAACATACAACCAGCCCCCGTGCCAGCGAAATTAACCAATGATGGATAAAATTCCCGACCCTGCCGGGAATCGAACCCGGGACCCCTGTGACCAAAGGCCAGCACGCTAACCATTTAGCCATGGAGCCGGACTTTACAAGAAATACTACTAGTTTAACATTCTAAATCCAGCATCATTATATACAAATTCACATTTTTTTAATTTGTACTTCCTAGAATGATAGGGTGCGTAAATCTGACGAAGTACGAGTATACCATAACACTTGAATATTGAATGCATGTGTCACCGTGAAGAGTTCTCTGGAGTTAATCCTTCTCGTAGAGGTGATTTCTAACAATGTGGGCGGAGCCTTTAAAGGCCAAGGCGGCTAAATCACAGTACAGATTCTTGGGAATGCCCACTTTTGAAAAACTCAACTAAGAATTTTGATATGGTTCCTCTAGTTCCGATCAAAAGTCCCACAACCCTTGTACAGGACCACGAAGCTGCTACGCTGGCGTAGCAGGGGGAGAGGTGATACTCCCACGTGGCGCGTCCCAGGTGGCAGATAGGGGGGTCCTAACCGGCTTGCCGGCGGACTTGAGGGAAATAAAATACCTCTCGCGGACCAAATACACTAACCCCTGCGGGTGGGGGACGCACATGTAGAATACACCCGCAGTATCCCCTGCCTGTCGTAAGGGGCGACTACAAGGGGCGACCAAGGGATGCTGGTATTTGAACCATGAAACTACTATTGATTAGTACTATCACACGGGGACCACCATGGGTCGCCTTTACTTACGAGTAGTACCACTATATTTGGTACACAATAGGTTTGTGATTAGTAGAAGCAGAGAGTGATTCCCCTGTGGGTTTCCAGTACCCGTGCGTCGTACCCATGTGAGCAACACCGCGGGTCTGCGCGTAGCCTGTGAGTTGTACCACTGTATGAGCGACACCGTGGGTCTGCGTTGCCTGTGATTAGTACCCCCTATGTGAGGAACACCACGGGGCCCGTGGGACCGGCACCCGTGCCTAGTACACGTAGGTGAGGTAACTCATCGGTTTGCGTGGGCTATGAGTGGCGCCATTGTGTGAGAAACACCATAGGTCTGCGTTACCTGTACGAAGTACAATACTTGTGATTAGTAACATATTGTGTGGAACACCGTGAGTCTTCGCTACTTTTGATTAGTACCCCAACATGACAAATAGCATGGTTCTACTTTACTCGCGACATGTACCATTCTGTGGGGCCTTAGACGTGGATTTTTCACCCCTTTCGACATCAAGCATCCTCGATTCAGGATTCTGCTTTATGAATGGTCCCTTGGTCAGTAATAAATTATATATGATCCTTTTTTTTTTGAGTTGAATCCACTAATTCTTTTGTTTGCTCGTTTTTTGTTGTTGTTGTTTTTTTGCTACATGTCCATCCATTAATTCTTCATGAAGATTTTTTTCTTTTGGTCAGTCTATGATTTTGAATATTTTGTTGTCATTTCATTTCGTACCATTAGGGGCCGATGACCTCGATGTTAGGCCCCTTTAAATAACAAGCATCATCATCATCAACCTTATACAGGAGATGTTGTATGATTCTTTGAAGTAGCTGATGGTTGTTTCATAGATGGCTCCCTTCTTCGCGTATCTCTCCTGGCTGACTTAAGTCGACCTTATACCCAATGGTGAAGTCCAGAATATATGCAGTCTTTTTCTCGGTCAATATTGCGATTATATCTATTCTCCGGTTGCTTCCGCCGTCAGCAACACACGGCACCTCTTCTTGTACAACCTTTCAGGGAGAATGCTGCTGCAGTTCTAGACCTTATTCTGTTGTGCCGAACATTCCTATGCAAGTCCACCCGTGGACATGAACCAAGAGCATAAGCTAGGGTTTCAGTTTGACTGCAGTGCCTGCAGTGGACTCCATCCCGGCTACGTCCAGGAAGGGCCCGTTCCGGAACCACATTGTATTGCATATTCAGCGCGTCTTTCCACTCTGATCCGGAGAGTCCTGAAACCAAATTCATACAGTTGCGTCTGATTTGTTATCTTAGTTAGCTTTGTACCTGTATTGCACTTAAAATAGTGTCCGCTTCCGTAGCGTAACGGTTATTGTTATTATCTGCCGTCCCCGGGGGCTCGGGTTCTATTCCCGGTACTGCCAGTAATTTAAGAAAGGCAGGAGGGCTGGTAGAAATGGTGCATGCAGCTCACCTGCATTGGGGGTGTGCCTGAAGAAAACTGCATTACATCGGGATGAGGATACGAGATTACTTTTACTTTACTTAAAATAGTAAATGCTGGTTCTTGACAAACGCAGGAGTGTCGGAAGTTTATCCCGCAGGAGTTCTTTAACGTGCCGGAAGCCAACGATGCAGTGAGCATGGTGGTCGACATTTTGAACAATACGTGTAAGGGGCCAACGGCCGTAGCCGTGTTGAAACACCAGATCCCGTGAGATCTCCGAAGTTAAGCAACATTGGGCGTGGTCAGGAGTTGGATGGGTTGCCACGCGGTGTAAGGGAATGGAGGAGCGGAAAGGAACTGGCCACCCTACCGCACGTAAACTCCGGCTCAGGAACACCTCTGTGGAGGTTCGGACCTGCCTTCGGGCAGAATAACCCCCTTACGTATAAGGGACCAGTTACGTACTGTACAAAGACAGAACACCGCTGGTGGTGATTATTGTTTTAAGAGGAAGTACAACTAAGCAACCATCCTCTAAATAACACTAATTAGAGACAAAAACTGGAAGGGATCAGACACTTCGAAAAATGAAGGTATCGGCCAGAGGAAGATATGCGCCACGAAGGGCGTGAAAATGAAAGACTCCCTAGGCCTCGGGTGCTCTAATACCATCGGAGTCGGAAAAGAACAAGAGTTGATCAAGGGAGGTCGGAGAGGATAGATGAATGTGAGGAGTTAGGTACAAGTAAGTGGAAGCATTGCCAGGACTCAGCTAAGATGCCCGTGGTCGCCAACCCACGCTCCCCTGGGCAACTGACAGAACAGACTGTGATGAAAGTGTACGTGTTTCGTCTGAGCGTTGTTGGATTGGTCTGTGTTTTGCGTTGTACGTTTTGGTTATTGCATATTAAGGGCTTTTTCATTTATACGAATGTATTTTCGCAGAAACAAACATTATTGGGATGAGAAACCGAACAAGTCGTAATCACATTATTAGTTTGTAACGAGCTACCGGAGACCACGGGTCCCTTATACCGATATGCTCGTAAAATATCCCTGAACAATGTCCGGAAATTTGTCGGTTGAGTACACCAATCATGATATTCCATGATATCGTGTTGCTTTTAGCGAAAATGGTGATTCCCGGCCAAGCCAGGGATTTTTACCTGCATCTGAGGGATGGTTCGAGGTCCACTCAGCCTACGTGATTACAATTGAGGAGCTATCTGACGGTGATATAGCAGTCCCGGTCTAGAAAGCCAAGAATAACGGCCTCGAGGATCCGTCTAGCAGACCACACGACACCCCCTATAATCTGTAGGTCTTCGAGCTGAGTAGCGGTCGGTTGGTAGGCCATGGCTCTTCGGGGCTGTTGGGCCATGAGGTTTGGGTTCGGTTTTGCGTGGTTTATGAGTTACAGAGGTTAGCAGTCGGGAAGGATAAACACTGTAAACCTGAACGCTAGGATACCTACTTTGAAACAATGACGCCATCTATAAGCGTGGCTGAATGACTATTGTTTCTACTTTTATTTTTAATCTTAAGGTCCTGTGTTCTGTACCAGATGTTCGAATGGAATTAATATTTTCCGGATCTATGGCTGAGTGGTCAGCGTCTTGCCCTTCGATCGTTGGAGTTCCGGGTTCGATTCTCAGCCAGCTTGAGAGCCTTGCTGAGAAATCAGCATCATACACGAACACACGGTAGTTTTCGTGCAGTGTTACCGTAGCGTACTTGTTATGGCGCGAGCCTTTCAGCTCAAAGATCCGTGTTCAAATCCCTCCCTTGGCAAAGATTATTTTCTTCGATTGCTTGTCTTAAGTCACGTGTAATTTTAGCAACAACGCCTCGAAAAGCCAATTTTAATTCTCCCGCTAAGCGATCTGATTGTCTAACTTCCGCAGCTGGTAAAATGACAAATGTGTGAATCGAATTTTTTATTTATCATTATCACCAACCCTGCTTCCTCCGTGGCTTAGTCAGCAGTGCGCCGGTCTCAGACAGCTGGATTTCGGAGGGTTCTCCCCGGGTACTGCGGTTTTCCCTGTCACCATCAATTCCAGAAACACTCTACAATATCATTTCATCTGTCAGTCATTAATCATTTCCCCAGAGGAGTGCGACAGGCTTCAGCAGCCGGCACAATTCCTGTTCTCGCCGCTAGATGGAGACTTCATTCATTGCGTACCTGACCCGGTCGAATGAGTGGAATCAGGCTGTAGATTTTTCATGTCCAAATCTCTCACGCTTATCTACTCCTTTCACGTTGTTTCCGACCACCCTGTTGTTGAAGGAGTTTTAAATTAGTGTAACAAGCGACCTGGATGTACACAATGTGAATAAAGATTGATCCCTTAAACGCAAACATTAATAAAACGGTCTCCTCCACGCCCCATAACGGTTTAACCACAAGTTAATTAACAACGTTCGTAAAATTATTAGAATGCGTGTGCTTGTTATTGATATCAGATTTATTACCTTAATATTTTCAGGTACTCAAACAGAATTCATGTTTAATATGGTTTTATAAATACGAGAATAAAGGTAATATCTAAAAGATTATTACAGAAATAAGCTTCGTTATAACATAATGTTATGAGGGTATACAATATGATAGGTATGTAATAACGTCCTTAGAAGGGACGTAGTTAAAATTACAAAATCTCGCAGATTAAACATTACTCTGAAAGACGGTAAGTGACAGCAAGTTACATGGATTACTGCATCACGTGTTATGAAAATTCATTATTTGTGCCTCTAACGAACTTATTGAGTCATGTTTTATGAAAGCAGTCACAACTAAATATCTCTCTCGAACATGTTGTCTCAAGTGTTCTCAAAGCACTCAACAATTGAACGTTTCTAATCTCTCTCTCTCTCTTCAATATGTTATGTCGCATATCGCCATACCCTTTCTACTCGACACCCCAGTCCCCATATTTCAGCAGAACAATGCGCTATCACATGTTGCTGCACGGATACACGTACCTTCTTGTTGTCACAGGATGTCAGACTGTTGCCCTCGCCCGCCCGATCACCGGACTTGTCGCCAGTGAAAAATGTGTGGGATGCGGTATAACGACGGGTGCGGCGCTGTGACCCACTGCGAACTACCAAAGATGAACTGTGGAATCAGGCGAATGCGGCTTGGATGACTACACCCCAGGACGCCATTCGCGCCTTATACGCGTCGATGCCACCACGCATGGAACAAGTTACCAGTGCCCATGGAGGATCCATTGCCTACTAGGCAACAGGACACATGCTGAATCTAGGTGACTGAAATGCTAATCGTTTCTGCAGAACATACTAATGAAAATGTCCTGTGAATATGAACTTCCTGTCTCTAGTCTTTCATGGTGTTCTGTATTTTATGAATATGAGTCTAGTTTTTAATCGCATCTTTATTTATGATCTTCGCATTAACTCGTGCGTTGTTGCCTAAGTGTTTGGTTCCACTTGATATAATATATTCTATTAGCAAATTACCTACTGGGTCGTACTGTCCCAGACCGAAGTTCTTACGCCAGCCATTTTCACATGAAACATTGATTTATGTAGAAATTAAATTACATCTCGCTCTCCGGTGCATTTAAATCCGTTTGCTCTCTACTTAAAAATTCGCCTCTTGAGAGGAGACCGGTAGAGCTGCAAGTTTATTTGATTGTTCTTTTCCTGAAGAGGAGTAAAGCGAACGACGAATGCATAATAGCGAATGTTCGAACTGACTAATTTATAGGCTAACCGTGCATTACAAAAGAGCTCTAACTTCTTTTATTTCATCTTTGCTCCCTTTTTCGGTAGTAATTCACGTATACAGAAACAAATACCTTCCGAGTCACCGTTTTGTAAGAAAGTGATTCTCCTTTTTGGATGGCTGGGAAAATAAATTATATTAAATGAACTCAATAAAAATTAGCCGAGAAAAATCGTTTACGTGAAACCGACTCCAGAGATTGTCGGAAACAACGTAAACTGCGTTTACCAAGCAGTATGAGCCATACTGATAAATAATTTGGAAAAGTAAGTTAATTTGATATCTCGTTCCGGTGTAATTTTATCAGCCGCTGAGGGCATCATTCGAAGACAACCTTCGCCTGGGAAGGGATTTGAATACAGAGCTATGAACTGACAGCATCGCTATATAGCAGTTACGCTACGGAAACATGTGCTGAAACCCGCGGTGTGTAGATGTTTCGTCTTCTTCTTCTTCTTCTTCTTCGTATTCTTCTTATTATTATTATTCTACTACCGAGCAAGTAGCTGCGCGGTTTGAGTCACGTTGCTATCAGCTTGCGTTTGGGATATAGTGGGTTCGAACCCTACTGTCGGAAGCCCTGCTTCCCACTCCTAACCCTTTCCTATCTCGTCATCGATCTATTTGTGGCGTTACGACGTAAAGTAAGTTGTAAAAAAGCGCTTCTTCTTTTTCATTATTATGATGTAATCGACCTCACTGCTACTGTCAGCTAGTTCTGGTCCTGTTGACAAGGTATCTGTTTCCATCCAGAGTGACATCGATGGAATTTGTAGTTGCTTAAACGTGACAGCCTCATGCCGATGGCCTCCATTGAGTTGAAAAATTCGTGCGAGATTCCGAAAACTCTCTAAAAATATAAGGCATCTGAAGTAACTGTAAACAGTTAATATTATTATATTTTATTTCAATTCGCAATGCTATGAACCACGCCATGTCACCTCTTTTCTTTCTAGGTCCTTAGCCCAGTATTTCCGAATTCGTTTTCGATGAACTTCTTTTCCCTCTTGAGTTCACTTCTTGTCTGTTTCCTGTTTAGACTTTTCCTAGAAAACTCGGTGTCTTCCAAATTTCTTTCGAATAGGATCGTGTTTCAGTTTGTCGTTACGTGTGATACAAACTTCTTATGAGTCATTTTTTCACCTCTGTGAATAAGCTTCTGTGGTCGTTTAATCCAGAAAATAAAAAGATGTGATTGAACGGTTGGTCTGAACTCTTTCGCATCAGGTGAACACAGAAAGTGATTCTCCTTTTTCGAGTGTTGTCTGTTCTCATTTCTACGTACCTATATATATGATGGTTATGCCTTTATATGTACTTAAGATTTTGTTTGACTGGACCCAAGAATTTCCTCAGGATCTTCCTTTTATTGGCTTCTAGTTTCTCTACCAAACCTTGCCTATCATCGTTCTGTTGCGTCCAGTGCCTCTGGTCGAATGAGTGTTCAGTAGTTTGTGTTGAAGGACACTGATCTTTTATTACAGATGTCCTTGGTCAGTTGTCATGCTATTTCCTTATTGTTGATCTTTGAAACGGAGGATTCTTTTTTCAGACTTCTTAGGCTCTACCATTCGTTTTGCTATTTGCCTGATTTATTATATACTATTGGCATAAATTCCGCTGAAAAATGAATCGGCTTAATTCAGGACTGTTTTGTATGTCCCATTGATATTCCTTGGAAGATGACATAAAAGCGTATGATTTTCGCAGCCCTTGATGTCAAGAAGATGGACTTGATTTGAAGAATATTCACGCGGTAACAATGACGTTGAGATGATGGAGAACTATCGCCTCTTCAGGGTGAAAGTTAATTCACGTTAAACCTCATTAAGTGTAAACTCAGGACTTCAGTGTCTAGTTTGAACCTTTCAAAAGTGTCAGTAGTAAGAATAAGAGAAAATCTCACCATGTGCATAAGAGAACGGCATAAATTGAATGTATAGGAGGTACAAACAGAGCAACATTCTTTGAAATGTATATGGTACAAATCACAAAATATACAGCATAGACATTCACAAAATGTTAAAATTAAACTTTTAACTTGCAGTGAATGAAGAATAGAACCCCACAGTGGTCGCACAGGATCAAAGGCGAACTCTTCGGGAGTTGTAAAGCGTTTAACACAGTCAGCTAGATATCCGCTTATATAATGTCTATATCATCATATTCGTATGAGGTGGTCGCGAGAAATGTTGCCGTTGCTCGACTCCTGGTCTACTTATCAAAATCTCACTGTTTTGGAGCACATCAACCCTCCTTGAAAGTTTGTGTTGAAAATCATACCATTGGTTACCGGTGGACCAAACTGAGCCTCTTCTCTTTCTTCCGTACCTACAGAACTTATTACCACACTATCTGCATCTATTCCTTAAAGGACAGTCAATTTTACGATAAACTGCACAACAGATTGGTTTGCAAACCATACCATCTCCATGTAGCCACGTTGTTCCATTGTGATAATCTATGCATTATGGATGCCTACCTAATGGTCCCGAGTGTTTCACCACTCTCAAGGAGTTCGGATATTATTTTGCTGGTGCGAATATTTCTAATCAGTGCGGCTCATCTTCTTTCATTCATTGCTCATAATTCGTTTGGTTTGACTATTTTTCTTACGTCTATGGTGTACATATTGTGAAGTGTATCAAATAAATTCCATAAAAGATTGCCCTCAGCACCTCACGTACATTCAATTTCCGTCGTTCTTCCATGCTCGTGAGTCATTAGAATAATATTTTGCTCTCGCCGTTGTTAGTATTGACACATTCGAATTATCCTAATAGACATTTTAGATCCGATCTCGCACTCGTATAGTTTCCGTGTCAGCGTGACAATTAAAATAACTTCTTCTCACGGGAATAATGCATCCTAATCTGCGCCGATCGAACGCCCTCTTAAGAGAGTACTGTAAAATCTGCAAAAACCCCCAACTACCGGTACAAGAAAACATCCCTTCACTCAACGGTTAAAATTACGCCATCCACCTTTGCGTGATGTTGCTGACATGACTCGCAAATACTTTAACGCCATAAAAGTTTGGAACGACCACTGAAAATCTTCAGCAGACTTGTCCCTTCACAACATGTTTTCCGGTGCGCAAATTGCTAGTGGATTTCCTCTACCGCGCAAGCAGTGGATCACTATAAAGAGGGTACTGGCAGGCCATAGGAAATGCAGGGACTAACTCTACAAGTGGAACTGCATAACGTCACCAGAACGCGACTATGGTTCCCCACGGGGAGCCATCCCTCAAATCGTCGGCACATGCCAGCTACTTATCTACTCGGGTAGCTGGGCTGATTTCTTGATTCCAGCTGAGGCAATATTAGAGTGTATGGAAGGACTGGACATTCTAATTTGATATTATGTTCCTTTCTATTGTATTATATTCCATTGTATATACGTACATTTTATACCATACGCTACATAATAAACTACATCATCTTCAACGGCAGGCTCTACCTTTCCAGTTCTAGTCCTTTGGTGTTCAAGCACCACCGAAAACCTTTATTTGTTAGTGGAACGTTTAGCAACTATCAGTATTTCGACGAGTTTGCTAAATATTAAAACGGTATTCTAGAGAAACAGGGTTGGAACTAAGATGGCGACTACTGTGTGTGAGTCTGTGATATCCGTAGTGGATAATGGTGTAAGATGCAGTGAAAAATGTGGCAAATGCAGAAGAGTAGTTAAAAATGGGATTCTGTGTCGTAAGTGTGATGAATGGTACCATTTTCGTTGTGCAAATATTGTAAATAGGACTGATATTGAAGAAAGTGAGTGGCTGTGTTTCGAGTGTAAACAAACTGATAGTGAAGCAGAACAACAAGAAAGAGAGACTTTCGAAACTATAATTAAGATTTTAGGAGTGCTACAAGAGGACTTATGCGCTCTGAAACATGAAAATGAATGCTTAAAGGACAGAATAAAGAAACTGGAAGATAAAGAAGACATTGGAGAAGAAAGATCGCCGTGGTCGGAAGTGACGCGTGGCCATTTTAGGCCTAATGTTAAACATATGGGAGAAACTACGTACAACTTAAAACCGGGAAAAAACTCTTTGCACTGCCAAAATAGATTTCAGTTATTGCAGCAAGTTCCAGAAGAAGACACACCAAGTTTTCCAAATAAATTTAAATCCAGTGGAGGTAAGAAAACCAACCGAAAGTCAAGATCGCCAAAGATTCATCTCTACGCAGACAGTCAAGGGCGGGGTATGGCAGAAGGCATCAAGGATGAGCTTCAGAATCCAGAGACTGAGGTTTTAGGACTAATAAAACCAGGTGCCAAAACTGAAGACGTCCTTTCAAGTTGTGATCCTGTGTCAGAGAAGGACAATTATGTGGTGATTCTGAGTGGTACAAATGACATTGCTGCAAATGAAGGTGAGGAACTAATTACGACTCTCAGAGGTAAGATTTCCAAACTACCTGACTCAAAAGTAATTGTAGTAAATGTGCCACCCAGGTATGACCTTTTAGAGGACTCATGTGTGAACAAAGCTGTACATGATGTAAATATAAAAATCAAGAGATTATGTAAGAGTTTTAGAAATGTCTATGTAGTAGATACTTTAGGTCTTGGCAGGCAAATGTTCACTAGACATGGGTTACATCTAAATGGTAATGGAAAAGCAACTCTCTGTAGACAAATTGCTACAATTATCAACAGAGATTTGCAAACTAATCGGTACTTAAGAAAACCCATACCACTAAACTGGCACATACAGGGAAACTTGCCAGAAAACCCAGACCCTTAAATCAAGATCTATGTACAAGGATCTGGGTTCCAGGGAAGTTCTCAACTCATGAGTCAAACGTTACCCAATTGCAACAGTCAAGTTTTAGGGAGGAAGGAGGTCTGAGATTGCTCTTGGTAAACTGTCAGAGTGTAGTAAATAAACAATTAAAATTCGGTACATTGATGGAATCTTATGAGACGGATGTGGTGATAGGAGTGGAATCGTGGTTGAGAGAAGGGGTGGGTAATACAGAAGTATTTCCAGAAGGGTATACAGTCTATCGTAGAGACCGAGGAGATAAAAAAGGAGGAGGGGTATTTATTCTGGTGAAGGAAACTTATTGTTCGCATGAATGGTTTACTGATGAAAGGGATGAAATATTAGGGATAAAATTAGTTTGTGATAATATGAAGGAGGTGGGAATTATAGGAACATATAGGCCTGGAAGAGAGGAAAGAGATATGGAAATATTTGAGAAAATAATAGATTATACTCATAAAAACAATAATGATACGGTAATAATTGGGGGAGATCTAAACTTGCCTGAAGTTGAATGGAATGGAGCTGCAAGTGAAGCCCATGAACAGAAACTGGCAAATAAGTTAATTTGGGAGGGAGGATTTACACAGGTAGTACAAGAACCAACTCGTCTCAATAACTTGCTAGATGTATTCTTGGTTAAACCATGGGAAATTGTTGATAAAACTGAGGTAATTGAAGGAATAGGTGACCATAAGGCTGTAATAATGGATGTAGGACTCGTACCAAAAATGCTTAATAAGAGGGTCACAAAAGACAAGAAATTATACAGAAAAACTAAAGTTGATGAATTTGGGACTTACCTTAAATCACAATTCAGTTGTTGGATAAGTGAAGGGAATAATGTGGATACACTTTGGGCTAAATTTAAAGGAATAATTTGGGAAGGAGAGAAGAGATTTGTACCTGTTAAGAAGGGTAAAATGACCTCAGACCCTGTTTATTACACAAGGGAAATAAGAAAATTAAAAAGAAAATGTAGAATAGTAAACAGGAAAATCAAAGAAGGTAGGGAGAATAGAGAAACTAGAAAACAACTAATGAGGGAACTGAATAGAGTGAAAAAGGAAGCAAAAGAGAATTATATGAATGGCATTCTTCAAGAGGGTAATGACCACAAAGGGAAATGGAAAAAGCTGTATTCATATATTAGGAATCAAAAAGGAAAAGGAATCCAAATTCCTACAATGGTGGGAGAAGGGGGTGAACACTATTTAACAGATACTGAGAAAGCAAACCTCTTTAGTAGGGAATTCCGAGATTCAGTAGAAGATTGTCAGGACTTGGAAACCGTAACAGAAGATAGAGAGGGAGAGACACAGAGGGAAACAAGAAGCTTCTCATTCACAAATGAAGATATTTTCAGAGAAATCCAACTGCTTCAGCAAGGAAAAGCAGCAGGAAGTGATCAAATTACTGGGGAGGTATTAAAGACAATGGGGTGGTATATAGTGCCTTATTTAAAATTTCTCTTTGACTATGTCATAAATAATAGTGTGATACCAAAGGAATGGAAGGAATCTATAATAATACCAATTTATAAAGGAAAGGGTGATAAAAGGAAACCAGAGAACTACAGACCAATCAGCCTGACCAGTATAGTTTGTAAAATACTGGAGAGTTTAATAGCAAAGTACATCAGAGGGATATGTGATGATAAAAATTGGTTCATGAGGAGCCAGTATGGATTTAGAAAGAAATTTTCTTGCGAGGCACAACTGGTGGGATTTCAGCAGGACATATCAGATCAGTTAGATTCAGGAGGCCAGTTAGATTGCATAGCCATAGATCTTTCCAAAGCCTTTGATAGAGTGGAACATGGAATATTATTAAAGAAATTGGAGGGAATAGGATTGGACGTAAGGGTTATACGTTGGATAAGAACATTTCTAAATTCAAGGGTTCAGAAAGTCAAAGTAGGAAATAATATATCACACGAAGAGAAAGTCTGGAAGGGAATTGCACAGGGTAGTATAATCGGTCCGTTACTTTTCTTAATATACGCAAATGACTTAGGGAACAATATAACATCGAAAATAAGATTGTATGCAGATGACATAATTGTTTATAGGGAAATAAATAACATTGAGGATTGTTCAGAATTACAAAGGGACCTTGACAGTATCCAGGAATGGGTTGAAGAAAATAATATGAAGATTAATGGAGCCAAATCAACTGTTACAACTTTTACAAACAGGAGCTTTAAAACTGAATTTGAATATACTTTGGATGAGGTAGTTATCCCAAAAGATGGCAAGTGCAAATACTTAGGTGTGAGATTTGAAAGTAATTTGCACTGGAAGGGTCATGTTGATGACGTTGTTGGGAAAGCATACAGATCGTTACATGTCATAATGAGGCTACTTAAAGGATGCAACAAAGAATTAAAAGAAAAATGTTACTTAAGTATGGTTCGTCCATTATTGGAATATGCAAACAGTGTTTGGGATCCTCACCAAGAATACCTAATAAAAGAACTAGATGGTGTGCAGAGGAAAGCAGCAAGGTTTGTAACAGGGGATTTCAGGAGAAAGAGTAGTGTATCAGAAATGTTAAAGGAACTTGGGTGGGAAACTTTAAGTAAGAGAAGGGAGAAAAGTAGACTTATAGGATTATATAGAGCCTATACAGGAGAAGAAGCATGGGGAGATATCCGTGAGAGGCTTCGGTTGGAAAATAATTATATTGGTAGAACTGACCACAAGTACAAAATTAGAAGGAATTTTAGCAGAAGCGATTGGGGTAAATTTTCTTTCATTGGGAAGGGCGTGAAGGAGTGGAACAGTTTACCAGGGGTAGTGTTTGATCCTTTTCCAAAATCTGTACAGATATTCAAGAAGAGAATAAACAACAACAGAGATAATAAATTAAATGTTAGAGGGCATTCGACCAGTGCAGGATATTGTAAATAATAAATGTGTGTGATTAAATTAATTCCATCCCCTGGTGTAAGGAGTTTGGACAGCCCAAGTAGGGGACTGCCTGTAGGGGTGAAGTACAGTGGGGACTTCGAGGGCCCTGGGACCGCTACGGTAGCTGTGAAGGCCCTTCAGGAACTCTGAAAAGTGGTGGCAAAAGGGGCTCTGGTTAAGACGCAGCAGGTCGTTATGCTACTTAGGTTCCAAAATGGGTAAAATATAAATATGTAAATAAATGCTATGTAAATTTTAATCTTATACCAGTTGTATAGTATTATTAGAAGTAATTTCACATACCGTACTGTATATGAGTTGACTATGTTTGTAAGATATTATAAGTAGAATTTTGTAAACAATATAAATTTATTAAGGATGATGTGTGTGTTTAATAGAAAAAATTATTAGCGTAAATTGTATAATATTGTATTCTAGGAAAATTTTATTCGTCTCCTGTTAATTTAAAATTTAGTGCTTGACAATAATGTATTTTAGTGTACCATTTGCCACCGAGGTAGACACCTCATTCGCAAATAAAGAGATTTTGATTTGATTTTATTTGCTAGTTAAACTAATTCTACAGTATTGATATTATTCCGTCTGAATTTGTTTTTTGAAGTCCATCATGGATTCAATCTCCTCGACCTTTCCGGCTTGAAACAGCTGTCGGCTCTGTAGCATGAATTGCAGCGTGTTATGCAATGGGAATTCATTTACACAACGGAGCGATTTAAAATCAGTGCGATGATAGCTTACTTAAGTTGTGATGTTTGTTTAAGGTGGCCATGAATTATGCAGGTATCTGTCTGACCACTCAGAGTTATATGCTAAACGATGCAAATGTATGCTCTCTCGCTACTTCCCTTCTCTTGCTTTTATTTGTTTCTGCTCATTACACTTTCATGGCCCCTGGTGATGATACTGCAAGGCATTAAACGTTATACCATCTAAACTTGAATGTCAGAAGGACGCAAAATATTGCACTACCAAGATAACCACACGACTAATCTTTTGCTTTTTTCAAGATCCTTTCGGATATTCATTTTACCACGTGAATGTCAGTGGATTGGATAGGGTATGATGGAGGTACGTAATACTGCAACTTTATGATACTGGAGTGAACGACCTATGTAGTGAATAGACTAGGATTGTTAATTCAAAGCGGAAGATAACAGCATCATCAAACCTTCACCATTATAGGACAAAGTATATTCTAGCGGGGATGTGGTGTGATCACCGCCGCACGTTTTGACGTGAAAGAAGTATCGCAAGATGGGTACTAACGAAATTAATCGACTCCTTTTGTTTAAACGGGTGTAACTAACTATGGGTCTTATTTTATATGTTTGTGCATTTCGGAAACTTTAAACACAGACCTACTGATTACTTTTAAATAGGCGTTTTTCATGCTTCAGTTTGATTGAGGGCTGAGGGTCAAAGATGGCAGTTTGTTTAAACAGGCGTATCGCATTAATTTTGTGTCTGAAGAGAAAACTAGAACTCAGAAACGAAAGAGTTAACTTCTCAATGAGTACCTTTTATCATTTATTTACCTCCATGAAAGAAAAGGTTACATAGATGGGTATCCTACAGTAAGCCATATCATCAACTAAATTTTATTCATGGGTCTTAATTCTAGTAGATCACTACCTCCATCATCACCGTCATACTCAACAGGAAAAGATACAAGAGTTGATGAAAATCCAGACCTATATTCCTTACGAACATAAGGACGTCTACACAGAAACCTTTCTTTGCCAACTGAACATGAACATGACACAGATTAGGAATACCGGAAAAAGAGTAGTTTTCACGCAAATATTAATTAAATTATTTTTCTTGTGTAGTTTCTCCTATACACTAAGAAGCAACAGTGGTTTAACTTTTTCGTTTGCTGAACAAAAATATTCCTCAGACATCTTTTCAGAAAGATGGTGCTTGAAGAGAAGTATGATGCTAAGTACTGAAATGTGAGGCTGAAAGATGAGTCAAGGTCAGCAGCTTACTGACAGCTTTGTGTACACGAGAAACAGCTGTTACGAGCACTAGGCCAGGACGTTTTCATATAGCGAGTCCTGGAGGGGTATACATTACACTTTCATAACTACCGTACGATGCTCCACACAATACATGTATATATTCTTTCATATACGAGCGTACATAATTAAATATTTTCAACACAGCGTTTGTTTAAAATTCGCGAAACATCGTTATTTGTAATCACCGTGTGTCAGGAGAATAAATGATTACTTTAAAGTTTGCCACCGAGCTCGGTAGCTGCAGTCGCTCAAGTGCGGGCAGGATCTACTATTCGGGAAATATTGGGTTCAAACTCTTCCATCTAGTAGGCCTAGAGTAAAACGGAAGATCGAAATTGATGAGCTAGCAGCCAGATGCCGTCAAATTTAAATACTCGCACACGGCAGCTGAGGCCATATTATTATTATCATTATTAGTAATAGTAATAATAGTAGTAGTATTCACTGATAGCTCCACTGAAATGAAATGTCGTATGGCTTTTAGTGCCGGGATATCCCAGAACGGGTTCGGCTCGCCAGGTGCAGGTCTTTCTATTTGACTCCCGTAGGCGACCTGCGCGTCGTGATGAGGATGAAATGATGATGAAGACAACACATACACCCAGCCCCCGTGCCGTAGGAATTAACCAATTACGGTTAAAATCTCCGTCCCGGCCGGGAATCGAACCCGGCACCTCTGAACCGAAGGCCAGTACGCTGACCGTTCAGCCAACGAGTCGGACATAGCTCCACTAAGGAACGCGAGTTCTCAATTGTCTCTCTTCTTGCAGGCTCACCTGGTTTTCATCCCTTCGGAGTTTGTTTTCTTCTATGCAGCAGAATGGACATGCTTCACTCGAGTTGAGACGACTTGTTGATAAATATGTCTGTTTTTGAGTGGTACTCGAAGCTGAATGACTGTTTCTGTTATTCCATACTTTAAAAGATCCTTATCGACCTCCAACAAACAAGGACGACTCGTTTTGAGACTTCTGAAGTAGGTTAACAAACGTTTACAGATTCTTTCAACTGGCAGTTTGAAGACGTGAGCGTAAAATTTATCCTTCTTTTCTGGAATAGGTTTGATATTTTTTGGCGTGGGTGCATATTGCTGTATTGCTGTGAAGACTGTAAATACCATCTTTGATGTTGGGACCAATAATATTTCGTATAACACTCCTTTCCTTTATTGTCAGTTCTTCAAGTAGGTCATTATTATTGCTGAATTCAAAAGAAATTTAAATATCTCCAAGATGTAGGTTACATATCATTTTCCGCCGTTGAGGCAGTACATATGCTCGGCTGAGATTCCAATATCGTAGAACTCGCCTTACAAAACTGGGCCACCTTAAATTTGAGACGACCTGACGAGTTGGCCGTGCGGTTAGGGGCTCGCAGCTGGAGCTTGCATCCGGGAGATAGTGGGTTCGAGCCACACTGTCGGCAGGCCTGAAGAGAGTTTTCCATGGTTTCCCATTTTCACACCAGGCAAATGCTGGGGCTGTACCTTAATTAAGGCCACGGTCGCTTCCTTTGCACTCCTATGTCTTTCCTATCACGTCGCCGCCATAAAACATATCTGACCGGGCGAGTTGGCCGTGCGCGTAGAGGCGCGCGGCTGTGAGCTTGCATCCGGGAGATAGTAGGTTCGAATCCCACTATCGGCAGCCCTGAAGATGGTTTTCCGTGGTTTCCCATTTTCACACCAGGCAAATGCTGGGGCTGTACCTTAATTAAGGCCACGGCCGCTTCCTTCCAACTCCTAGGCCTTTCCTATCCCATCGTCGCCATAAGACCTATCTGTGTCGGTGCGACGTAAAGCCCCTAGCAAAAAAAATATCTGTGTCGGTGCGACGTAAAGCAAATAGCAATACAAGTTAAAAAAAACCATGTGAGACGCTCACCATAAGCTCTTTGCCGCTGCACAGTGGTGATTCTGAACTTCTTGAAATTATGATAAGCCACTTTATTCCGTCGAATGCGTTCTCAATCATTTTAAAACCATTTGTTGTTTATGTATCATTACATTTCTTCGCACCATAATTTTCTCAAATGTTAACCATTTGATTATTTTCTTATCCTTCACATGTACAACCCACTAGCACCTGATGCGATGTGCTACACTAATTGATATCCACGTGGCACGGCGCTTTTAGTACCCGAAGATGGCAGCACTATTGCATCACCTAATCAAGTCATGTCAAGGTCAGACAGATCCTTAGTGCTAGATACAATGGTTCTTCATCTTCAAATTGTCGGGATAAGTAGCTCGGACTGTAATGCGCTGGCCTTATGAGCTCAGCTGGGCAGGTTCCATCCTGGCTGAGTTCGGTGGTATTTGAAGGTCAGCCTTGTGTTGTTACATTTACTGGCACGTAAAAGAACTCCTGCGGGACCAAATTTCGGCACATCGATGTCTCCGAATACCATGAAAAGTAGTTAGTGCCACTTAAAACAAATATTATTATTAGGCCTATCATTACACTCATGTTCATAAAAAATCAGAACACCTTGAAAGGAGATAGGCAGTTCATATTTTGCAGGACATGTTCATTAGTATGTTTTGCAGAAACGATTGGTATTTCAGTCACCTAGGTTCAGTACGTGTCCTGTTGTCTAGTAGGCACTGCGTCCTCCATGGGCACTGATAACTTGTTTCATTGTCCAACTCGTTGGCTGAACGGTCAGCGTACTGGCCTTCGGTTCAGAGGGTCCCGGGTTCGATTCCCGGCCGGTTCGGGGATATTAACCTTAATTGGTTGATTCCAATGTCCCGGGGGCTGGGCGTATGTGTTGTCTTCATCATCATTTCATCCTCATCACAACGCGCAGGTCGCCTATAGGAGTCAAATAGAAAGACCTGCACCTAGCGAGCCGAACCCGTCCTGGGATATTCAGGCACTAAAAGCCATACGACATTTCATTTAATTTTTTTTACTTGTTCCATTCGTGATCGCATCGACGCGTATATGGCGTGAATGGCGTCCTGGGGTATAGCCATCCATGCCGCATTCACCTGGTTCCACAGTTCATCTTTGGTACTTCGCACTGGGTCACAGCGCCGCACGCGTCGTTTCACCATACCCCACACATTTTCGATTGGCGACAAGTCCGGTAATCAGGTGGGCCAGGGCAACAGTCTGACATCCTGTGACAACAAGATGGCGCGTGTTCGTGCAGCAACGTGTGGCCACGCATTGTCCTGATGAAATATGGCGTCTGGGGTGTCGTGCAGAAATGGTATGGCTATGGGTCGCATGATGTCAATCACGTAGGTCAAATTGGTCAGAGCCCTGGACACGCACCAACTGTAATTTGTGGTTGTACCCAATAGCACCCCACACCATTAGGCCTTGAGTTGGTGCTTGTGCTAACGCAGTCAATGTGATGCCTCTCCCCCTGCCTGCGGCGAACCCAAAATGTGGCCATCGTTCTCAAATAAACAGAAGCTGGATTCATCCGGAAACACTTTCTGCTGCCATTCCTGTCCCCAGTGACGTCGTTCCATACACCATTGCAGTCTAGCATGTGTATGCACATTAGTCAAAGGTAGACGGAGAAGTGGAAGACGCGCCGGTAACACAGACCGTAATCAACGGCGACGGACTCTTTCCTCATAGTGTACGGTGTGTTGCATTGTTCCACTGTCGCGCCAGATCCGAGAAGGACGCAGATCTGTCCTTCAATGCCATTCGGATGAGGTGTCGATCTTCTCGGGGAGGGTGGTCTGGGTGATGCGAGCAGAACCATCTCGTTGTGTTCTACTGAACCCTTGAACTTACCATTCCATCGTTGGTCGGCCACGGCTGCTACAGTAGAACAATCTAGAACTCTTAAATCATGGGTCGTTGCGGAAAAAAAAAGGTCACGATCTTAACCAAACGATGGGGTTCAGAATAGAGCCTAACTACTTGAAATGAGGAGCGAAACGTGCTTACTAACTTTTATTAAATCGAAATAGCACGATAACATCATTAATTTAATATGCGTTCTTGAAATAAAAAAATTATGAATTATTGATTTTTGAATGTTTCAAACACAGTCACATTACATAGCATTGATTTGTTTCTCACAATATCGAAGAGTTGCTTCGGAGAAGTTAGTATATTAGTGGACAGCGAAACTGAAAAACTGAAAAAGGGAAGACCTGAAAACCGGGCACCTATTATTCCAAACGAGAACTGAGAGTTAATCCCCACGATCCGTGGAAAATCTGACTTTCAACAAGTAGAACGCCTGATTTTCTCTCAATTAAGGTTATCCACCAGTCGAATACCCTTTACGGATACGGTACACCAGCCGAATGGACCCTTAATCGAACCAAACTGACTATCAGTTGCTTTGTATAGGTTGCGAAATATTATGGGAAAGCATGGTGTTCACTACGAGTTAACAGCATCATTCACAATTGAAATAAAATTCCGCCATGTATCTTTCATTCATGACACCCTTAAGTGATAAGGTAATCCCGATGCTAAATGTGCATCACCCAAAACAGCTGTTCGGAAGGAACCAACAACAACATGATCCGTGAGGATCTTACGTTATGTCGTTCTAAAGGAACAAAACTGCGAAATGCAGGAAACACTTATTCATCATGCATTTAGAAGAAATGCCAAACACTGAAGTTAATTAAAAAGTGGAAAATCACTTGAAAAGGATTATTATCGAACCGATTTTCAGGTTAGAAATGGTTTTGTTACGCTAAATAAAATTACCAGTCCACGTTAAAATTTACTACAAATTTAAGGAATTCTTTCCCTTGAAAAACAATGTCTACCAGTACAGATCTATCTATTTATTGTCTGTCCCAACACACTACTTATAAAGTGATTACTTAATTACTTCAACTATGAATAAAATGAATTTTTTTTTGCTATGGGCTTTACGTCGCACCGACACAGATAGGTCTTATGGCGACGATGGGATGGGAAAGGCCTAGGAGTTGGAAGGAAGCGGCCGTGGCCTTAATTAAGGTACAGCCCCAGCATTTGCCTGGTGTGAAAATGGGAAACCACGGAAAACCATCTTCAGGGCTGCCGATAGTGGGATTCGAACCTACTATCTCCCGGATGCAAGCTCACAGCCGCGCGCCTCTACGCGCACGGCCAACTTGCCCGGTGAATAAAATGAAAGTACGACAAGATTGAAAATAAAATATTGTTACTGGCTGACGAATCGAACCCGCATTCGCAACTCAAGTCTCACACTAATACGCTGAGTGTCAATATGCACACTATCAAAACGAAACGGACGTCAGAACGACAAAACAATTAAGTACGTAAAATAAATTAACATATCGAAGTCATTAAAGCTCAACACGCACGGAGAATCACAGTAAAAATATTTAATCTAGATCAGGTTGATATCCAACATTTGGGCAACCCTCAGTCGCCGATTGCGGTCCCGTTATCTCAAGGAGAGCTACGCACTGACCCTCTTCATAATTTATATTTACTGTAGATGCTACCTTCGTCCAGGCCACTTCAAAAAAAAGAAACATCTAATCTGAGACTTGAGTGTGTACAGCTGACATCCCAGACCTATCGTCGGGCTCACTTGAAATCTGCACATCCTAACACTAATCTCTATGCACATGATACCTTCCAAATTCTATCGTCGGGCGTGAACTAGGACGTCTCATCATCAGTGACACCAAGGATAACATATGACGTCCTAAATCTATCGTCGGGCGTCAAAGTGGGTCGTACTACGCATCTCTTAACATATCAGGCGAACTAGCAATTTCAAACAAACTCTGACTTACAATACTAAACCTGGTCCGACTAATAACACGACGGAACAACGTCTCTTACTATCAAACGAATGCAAGTCGAAAAATACAGTAAGTCTCTACCTCGTTACAATACGTGAACTCGAAAATAAATATACGTGATGAACAATTCTCCACCTCAAACACAATCTCAGCCTGTGCACTGAAGTTTTAGGGAAGCAATGACAATTCCCAACACACGTCTACCATAGTGGATGCCTTCAAAATAATAATCATCACTACCGCATTCGAAACTCTCCAATCGCCTATCATCAATTCCAACTATTTATATCAATGACATATCCAGTGGACGAAATTCAATACACCCCAACCATGGGTCCAAAATGCTCTTTTATCCTTGAGGTCGCATTATCTTAATATTCATACGGGCTTTAAGTAACAAATCGCTGCACGTTTACTACCAAAATTTTTAACCTTTTACTAGAGTCGTTTTCACTTGGGATCTTACTAGAAATCTACGGTGCTTCACACAGTAGTCGTCTCAAATTTCGGATTGGTAGCGGAAAACAAAACAGCCTGCCTCAACACAGCCTGTTTCCTAAATATTTCCTCTGCAAAAATATAGCCTGTCTCAAACTCATTCTCCTCGCTTTATTCCAGCGGTATAACTTAAAATCCAGGCTTCATTTCATCTTCAATATTCCTATCCCTCTCATCTCCTCCTACATATAAATTCGTCGCTCTCAATCCCTTTTTCTTATATTTCCAAGATCCTTTTTCATAATTCAATCCCCTGGTGAAAACAACAACCACTACAAAACACATCTCTTACTTTACTGTTATTACGACTTTCGGACCTCGAGAATCCAAGAGCACACCGCGATTTCTCGTATCATTGATATACACGATGTCTCGAAATTTTACTTCCCATGAATAACTGTAACTCTATCAAATTTCACTGAAATTATCTAAATATGCCTGCGATTCTTGTAAAAATATACTGGTTAAATGCAGTTTTACCATAGAAAAATTTCTTTATCCCGCGGTAGACATTATTATTATTATTATTATTATTATTATTATTATCGACAAACATTTCCGAATTTAACTGATATTTGAAATTTAGATATTCGCCACGACTAATTTACACTTATAACTTTCCAAAAATCCACGCTTTGGACAATATCTCATCGAACATTAACACCAAATTTTAAACGTCGCATTTTACCGTTTCTTGACATGAAATTTACACACTGAAAATTTCACACGCTGACGAAAAATTACAACACCTTTCGCCTGATAAGTACCAATATCAACCCGACAATCATCTTGAAAAATTTGTTGGGACAGAACAATAAAACTAACTACAACATAATACAAATATAGACAGACCTGCACAATGGCGCCATTCCCAGCATTCTGGCTACATCGTCGCCAGCAAACCTCGTGCTTAGCCGTACATTTTCACAAATAACATTATCATTTCCAACATCTCACTCTTACAAACACTACCCTTCTCACACACGATATTAAAATTACCACACAAATCACGCACTTTCTCTATAATTTGCACCACGAACTTCCCTCGTTCTGCAGTCGGCTGCGACTGTCTGGCTCGTTCCCAATGTTGTCTCTCTCTGTTACTCCAATAAAACAGGTGTTCAACAGATAAAGGGAGCAGAACTACTCTGAATAGCTTCCCCAACCCTCTTCACTTTCAAACGTACATGAGATGATATAAATAAAATCTGCTGTGTATATTTTAACCAACGGCTACACTTTCCTAGTTCGTCAGCAAACGTTCAGAACTTTTCCAATCACCTTCTCTTCTTAACCGAGTATGTGGACCTTAGCCACGGACATGTATTTAGTTATTTGTCGATCAATCTGGCGCGATTTTCCAATGACGACGGGCGCAAGCTCCCGCGGCTTCAAGTTCCAGATCGACACTGAAAAATATACGGTGGGGGGTTTCTTTTATAATCTCAGAAGGGACGCTACCCACACTGTTAAGCTTGATTGCGTAATATGCCAATTTTGCGTCCAATAGACCGATTTTGATGAGACTTGTCCCAGAATTCCGGACAGGCTTGGAATTATTTTAGATGTTAATCTTATAATTTTACCACACTCACAACGGGGGAAATAAATTATTTCTGCCCGTGTGTTTCGCGCGTTTTCTTATTCCATTGACCTTGGCACGTGTAGCTGGTTCACTGATCTGACGCTAACATGTACTTAGGCTTAATTGCATTTATGTTTTTCCCTGGGGGCTCTGTCTTCACGTAGGGTTTACGAATAATTTAACTTATTTATTTCTTTATTTACTGTATTGCCAAAATCCCTCGTTGTATAGAATTCCATGAATTTAAAGAATTATCGGGCACTCGAGTTCCGCCGAGGTGTCACGGTATTTCACGAGCTTGCCGTGAGTGAGATCCTTCCCATGCGACATCGGGGCTCTTAGGAGCGCAACATGGCTGCCCTCAAACATAAAAGTAGCTTCTTGATACCAAATAAATATTGAGAAAAAAAATATTTATCTCACCGTAGAATTATGGGTTCATAATCCACCTACAACGACGAAATGTTTACCCAGAAAGGGGAAATTTTTAAACATATATATTCCTTCAAAATTCTGAATTGTACATGGGAATTTTGATACAAATGAACCATGATTGTACGTAAAATTTCCCAGTCGATCTCACTCTTGACGTAGGGCTCTGTTACTTTCACGTATTTTCCTGTTTTCTTCTTACAACACTAGAATTGCGTTACACATGTCATCAATAAAGTCTTCTCTTAAGAACGAACATTGTAAACATTCAGCGTCTTCCTCTTGATTACTACCGCTGCTTGCCTGTCCTTGGAGTGGTGCCTCGACATGTCTTCCTCTCGACGTGACGATCATATTTACGGGTTTCACTTCTTCTTCTTCTTCTTCTTCGGTGACCATTTCCCCAGCTGGTAAGGCTGCGTCATCCTGTAGTGGAACTCTTTCTTCTGCTCTATGGTAAACCTTTAAATTTGCTGCATTGAATATAGCTTTGCTGCTGCCATCCAGACTCTGAATTCTATAGGAATTATTCCTGAAACTTTTGACCACCTTGAAAGGCCCAACATATAAGGGAGCAAATTTAGCATAGATGTTTTCCTGCGGTTTTGACATCATGGGTCTCCTAACAAGCACCAATTCGCCTTCCTCTAAGGGACGGTGGAATCTCCTGTTCCTCACCCTGCGTAACCGGCGGTCTGCCTGCCGACGTAGATGTTCTGCCGTACTCTGAATGCATAATTCCTGTGACGGGCGGGGATCGATGGGACATTGGATGACACCATGCCAGGATCTCACAGGATACCTATTGAAATGCACGATAGAGGAAATCCTCCCAATAGATTCGTGTATGGTGTTATTTACACAAGTTACTATTAGGGTAGCACATCAACCCACTTGAAATGCTCTCGGGCGCAATAAATTCTGCAGAATTTTGCAATTACTTGCATTACCCTTTCGCTGGGATTTCCCTCAGGATGTCTCACGCTGCTCGGGATGTGACGAATTTCCATATTCTGAAGGGCAGTTTTGAACTGTGCAGAGGTGAACTGGGGACCATGATCTGTCAGAAGAAATTTCGGTGTGCGCATTTCCGGAATGATATTTCGGGAAATACACCTCAAGACTAGCTTAGTGTTAGCTTTTTGCATGGGAAACAGAGTCGTATACTTGGAGAAAACATCGATGGTTACCAGCACGAACTTGTTCCCACGCTTTCCTTTCACGAGTGGCCCATAGATATCCATCGCGAGCAGCTCTTTAGGTTGCGAAGGTAAGAGAGGAATAGGCGCCTGCCTGATCAGATAAGGGTTTGCCTTAACCCGTTGGCATGTATCACATGTGATGATGATGTCTCTGACATTTTCCCTCAGATTCACCCAGGTGAACGTTTCTTGGATGGTTGACACAACCTTATCAATCCCTCCATGACCGATAACCCTGTGTACGTGCCAGATTAATCCCTTCCGAAGCTGCGGTGGTACAAAAATTCGGGATTTCACGTGATCGCTGTCCACGAATTTTACCAACGCGTTATTCACGTACAAGTAGTTGTTTGACAGTTTTTGGATGGCAAAGTACCGTGGATCGTCAGCCGGAAGTGTCTCTCGGAGGAAAGAAATCATTTTTCCGCAGAAAGGATCTCTCAATTGCAAGTCTCCCAGTTGTCTCAACTCTGATAGGAAATCGTGGTCTTCCTGGACTAAGTCTAAATGATTCACGACGTGTTCTTCCTCATTAGGATTTCTGCTTAACAGGTCCGCCAAGATGTTCGATTTTCCGGAACAGTGCTCAATTTCGAAGTCAAATTGTTGTATGAACAGGGCCCACCTAGCCACTCGTTCACTAGCAACAGCTGTTTTCATGATAAAGGTTAGTGCCTTGTGGTCGGTTTTAATGATTATGTGAAAACCATAAATCATTTTCCTCCAATGTTGCAATGCCTGAACAATAGCCAACATTTCCAATTCGGTCACGCTGTATTTGACTTCATGTGATCTCAACTTTCGGCTGTAGAAAGATAAATAATTCCTATTATGAGGCTGGTCCGAACGTTCCTGGTATAGGAGTGCCCCGGTTCCTACGGTCGACGCATCAGTCTGTACAATAAAGGGTTTCTCGAAATCCGGATACCCTAGCTTAACGCTGTTTAGCAAGAGCTCTTTGGTCTTTCTGAATGCCTCCTCGTGCTCGGGACTCCATTTCCATCTGTTGTTCTTGTGAAGCAAGCTCTGAAGTGGGGCTACAACCTCCGTGTAATTTAAGCAATGGTCCGAAAAAAAGTTGCACATTCCAAGGAATTGCCTGACGTTCTTAATTTTGAGCGGTCTTGGGAACTTTTCTATGGCTTGGAGCTTCACCGGGTTTGGGCGAACTCCTTCACCATCAATGACATGGCCGAGAAACAGGACCTCTTTTTGACAAAAATGCGATTTCTTCAAGTTGATTTTGAAACTTGATGCCCTTAAATTCTCCAGTAGTTTCCTCAAATCCCTGATATTTTCCTCAAAACTTGCTGAAGCTAGCAAGATGTCATCGACATAACGAGTTGTAGCGGCTTTAACTTCATCAGTGAGACATCGATCTATGGCGCGTATGAGAGCTGCACCGGCGTTTTTCAACCCGAAGGGAAGACGCCTGAAAACATACGTCTGTTGGTCAAAAATGAAGCCAGTAAATAATTTAGACTTGAGTTCCAAACCGATGTGATGATACGAGGATGTCAAATCTACGCTAATGAAACGTGATTTTCCTCTGAAACGTTTGATAACCTCTTTAATAGAAGGGGCATGGTCATGCTCGGGGACTAAGCGCTCGTTGAGAGCACGTGCGTCCAAACACACGCGCAGAGACCCGTCCGGTTTTTGAACCCCGACCAACGGATTCAAGTATGGAGTGGGCTGCTTGGAAATTAGCCCGTTCTCCTCCATTTCCTTAATAATCTTTGCAGCTTGAGCGTAATATTTGTCCGGTATAGGGTACGGTCTCCTCTTAAACGGTGTCCAATCCGTAACAGCTAGCGCATATGTGAAATTAGGGATTAGACCCGTTTTGGAATCGAACACAGATATAAATTCCATTAAGAGAGCTCTAAGTTTTTAATTCTCTTCTACAGTACCAGGGCATTCCGCGATCTTTAACCCAATTAAGGCCTCGTAATCGGTGTCAACCTCAGCCTCCAAGACGTCATGTAACTCTTCATGATGAATCCCTTCGTCATCTACACTTCGCCATATTCTAATGTTCTATCTTCTCCCAATTCCTCGTTTAGTGTAACGACTTCTGCTCCCTCTTCTTTCCTGAACTTTATCTGATTCCTGCTCAAATCAATGACTGCGTTGGTCTAACGGATAAAATCAGCCCCTAAAATTACATTGTAGTGCATTTTGGACATGACTACGAATGCATGAGCGAAAGTGGAATTTCCAATTTGTACGTCCAAATAGGTTTGTACCTTACAAACAGCAATTTTGCCAGGAATGACCCCTCGAATTTTCACATTTGACACCGGGATAATTGGCAACTTATTCCGTTGTCTCAAATCGTCAAAAAGAGCTTGGGAGATGATGCTGATACTGGCCCCGGTATCTACCAAACTTTTGACATGAAAATTACAGATGCGGACATTTATTACAGGCAGTTTCTTTACTTGATTGCTCTCCTGTTTTAAGTGGTCTTCCACCAAGTCATCAGAGGTAATGATCCACGAATCTATCTGTGCGACCACCCACTCATCTGACGTCTCTCCTTCAGAATCTGGGATGAAAGACTCTGAAATTTTTCCTACTGGGAATTTGAAGATTTTTTCTATCAAGAGCCGACATTGACTCTTGCTCAAAATTTGGCGCAAATGGGTTCAGACCGGAGTTTTGCTGGTCTTGCCTATGTGCCTTCTGGAATTCCAGACTTTCAGCCCCGAAACAATCGGTGTTGACTTCCTGGCGCTGTATAGCACCCTTCCATTTTTCCCTTTCGTGGTCCTTCCTTAACCCGTCGGTGTACTGAACACGTTCACGGTACCTTTCATCATCATCACGGCGGAAGTTCTGGGTTCGATTATTTCCCCAGTCCCTGCGGTTATTATATCCATTTCTGAAATTCCTCTGGTTTTCTCCGCCCCATCGTATCGCCTCCAGTAAGGGTTCCTCCTCTGCGGATAATTCCAGTTACCCCTACGCCTTTTCCAATCCTCATTTCGTGGATGCGAGGGTTCCCAGTTATTACGAAACTCACGCCTCCGCTCAGTCGGTTGTGGCTTCCCCTGCTCAGGTGCCTCTTGACCTCCGTCTGGAACCTGGCTAACGGTATTTACATGTTGCTCGTGCGATCGTCCCCATCTGGGTGCTACTTGATTATGGGTATGATCCAGTTGCCTAAGGATCATTTCTGCTTGTATGGGCGTCTCTACCTTTGATGCAATGAGCATCCTTTGCACTTCGGGAGGTAGCTGCTTTTGTATGGCCTGGACCAATTCCTGCTCCGAGGGTGGCGCCTCAAGTTCCCTGAACTTTACCATCTGTGCAAAAAATACTCGCTGAATTTAGTAGGGCCTATTGCAGTATAACGACGTGAGTACAGTTCTAATCTGAGACTTTGCTGAATTTCCGTGCTCCAAAATTTATTTAGAAACGCCCTCTGGAATTCATCAAGGTGTCAAAGTGGTATCGGAAGCCTTTGAACCATAAAAGTGGTGCCCCCTCTAAGTATCTTTCAGCTACCCTTAACTGACGTTCCTCAGGAATCTTGGCGTCCCGGATGTACTCCCTGAGATCCTTAAGAAATCCCTTCGGCGTGGTATGTGGACCTCCATTAAATTTCTTAGGCTGGTCCTCGTGTAACTTAATCATGTTAATAACGTTTGTGACCCCTGAGCCTTGAGATCGACTGGTATCTACATTCGAGCTCTGACCGTTGTTATTTACATGACTGATATTTGGCAATTGACCACTGAGGTCAGAGTTAACAGCTGTCGAGGTTTGACTCAATACTTTGTCCACCTTGGACTGCATATCTACCACGCTGCTAATCCAACTGCTCACCTCGCTCTTAATGAACCCAACTTTCTTGTCCGTTTCTTCCTGGGCTGACGTAATTTCCCTTAAGTCCTGTTCTATACTATTTTGCCTGTCGTTTAATTCCCGGGTATGTTCATTTTTCATTTCAACTAACTCCTCTTGAATTTCCTTAATTAAAATTTCGGAGTCCTCATTAGCCACTTGGAGTTTACTAATTGCTTCCTCATAAATTTGCAACAGTTTCTTCTCCATGGTTTCGGTTTTTGACAATACTTGACTATCCAATTCCACACTAATTTTATCTACCTTGTTGTTCAGTGACTTAATGTCCGCTGATAAGATTTGACGTTGTTCTTCTATTATGGTTAGCGTTTTCCCCTTTTCCTTATCAATGGAAATCCGCATCTCTACGACCTGTTGTGTAATGTCGTCCTTAAATTCGACCTGACTGTCGATCAGCTGTTTGTGCGCTGCCTGGCTTTCCAGTAAATGCTTGTCAAGTTCCTTCCTGATCTCCTCCTGACTATCGCATAACCTACTGTACATGTCGTGGCTTTCGTCAAAACGCTTGTCCATATCGGTTTTTAAACTGTCATGGATTTTGGAAAACTGTTTATCAAAATCGTTCTTTAAATTGACCTGCACTTCCGCAAATTGTTTATCAATTTCATTCCTAATCTCCACTTGGCTATCATCAAAACGCTGGTTGAGTTTACCTATCTCACCCCTAACTTCCTCTTTAAGTTCGGTGCAAATAGTGTGTGTCTCATGAACAACATTCTTCAATCCAGCCTTCAACTCATCACTAGACTCTTTACACCTAGCCTGGCTATCCTCAATACTACTCTTTAACTCGTCAATAGTGTCTTTCAAACTAGCTGCCAAACATTCATTTTGAAATTTGATATCCTCCATTTTACTATTTAAATTCTCATTATGAGCCTTCATGTCCTTCCTCAAATTCTCATTCTGGACTTTCGTGTCCTCTCTCAACTTACTATCCAAACTATCTATCTTACTATCCAAGTTCTCATTTGTCTTACTATTTAAACTCTCATTCTGGACTTTAATGTCATTAATGTCCTCTCTCAATTTACTATTCATCTCTTCCATCACCTGCCTTAGCAGATCCACGGTTACCTGACCTTCCATCTCACAATATCACACAGAATACAATAATGAGTACGCTGGCTGTTGATGCAACCAGAATACTCCAAACTACTAAGGAAAGAATTCACTATCTACTGCGTTTTCACATACAAACGCTATTATAATTTAATACCGAAACTGACAACATTCCAACAGTTGTCTTATAAAATTTTATTTATGTGGCTGGTATCACAAATTGTTTAATAAAAAGAAAATCTGAAGTTAATAAGTTACTCTGGATAAATATCCCAAATAGTTTCGCTTCCGTAAATTAATTAAACAAAGAACATGTTAACGCATAAACTTTGAATGTAATTCAGCGTCACCACTTCCAAAATTTATATTTGCAACATGACATAAGCTTCAATAAAGCTTTAAGTATTGGTTTCCTAAAATGCATTGTGACTGTTATTATTATTATTATCTACCAAGTAGTTACGCTCCTCGTTAAACGTGATAATATCTAGCACTCTCATTGGGCATAATTCGTTTAACTGTGGCTCAGCCATAGTTCTCACCCGCTTGTATTATTTATAATGTGGCTTAGGCCTCAACATTATTTTATATTTTCCTATCATTTATTTTCAATATATAATTCCATTATCGTTATCGTGGCATCGTATCGTTATCGTGACTTTGGGCTCCTCATCGTTATCGTGACATTAAAGCTCCACGATTGGGCCGCCACTTCTTACTGAGGCCCAAACGTGCAATATATCCTACAATTGGTCATCATTTTACTGATGTCAACCAACATGACTCGTAGTTCTTCCTTTGATGCACTTAGGCCCTCTCTGTTAAGTGACTTAAGCCACCACGTTGGTGCGACATTTCTTACTGTCATCCAACGTGGAATATTATCATCCTCCTTATCGTGACTTAAGCCCCAAAGTTGGTGCGACATTTCTTACTGAACTTTTGAACTTACCATTCCATCGTTGGTCGGCAACGGCTGCTACAGTAGAACAATCTAGAACTCTTAAATCATGGGTCGTTGCGGGAATAAATTCGGTCACGATCTTAACCAAACGATGGGGTTCAGAAGAGAGCCTAACTACTTGAAATGAGGAGCAAAATGTGCTTAATAACTTTTATTAAATCGAAATAGCACGATAACATCATTAATTTAATATGCATTCTTGAAATAAAAAATTTATGAATTATTGATTTTTGATTGTTTCAAACACAGTCACATTACATAGCATTGATTTGTTTCTTACAATATCGAAGAGTTGCTTCGGAGAAGTTAGTATATTAGTGGACAGCGAAACTGAAAAACTGAAAAAGGGAAGACCTGAAAACCGGGCACCTATTATTCCAAACGAGAACTGAGAGTTAATCCACACGATCCGTGGAAAATCTGACTTTCAACAAGTAGAACGCCTGATTTTCTCTCAATTAAGGTTATCCACCAGTCGAATACCCTCTACGGATACGGAACACCCGCCGAATGGACCCTTAATCGAACCAAACTGACTATCAGTTGCTTTGTATAGGTTGCGAAATATTATGGGAAAGCATGGTGTTCACTACGAGTTAACAGCATCATTCACAATTGAAATAAAATTCCACCATGTATCTGTCATTCATGACACCCTTAAGTGATAAGGTAATCCCGATGCTAAATGTGCATCACCCAAAACAGCTGTTCGGAAGGAACCAACAACAATATGATCCGTGAGGATCTTACGTTATGTCGTTCTAAAGGAACAAAACTGCGAAATGCAGGAAACACTTATTCATCATGTATTTAGAAGAAATGCCAAACACTGAAGTTAATTAAAAAGTGGAAAATCACTTGAAAAGGATTATTATCGAACCGATTTTCAGGTTAGAAATGGTTTTGTTACGCTAAATAAAATTACCAGTCCACGTTAAAATTTACTACAACTTTAAGGAATTCTTTCCCTTGAAAAACAATGTCTACCAGTACAGATCTATCTATTTATTGTCTGTCCCAACACACTACTTATAAAGTGATTACTTGATTACTTCAACTATGAATAAAATGAAAGTACGACAAGATTGAAAATAAAATATTGTTACTGGCTGACGAATCGAAACCGCATTCGCAACTCAAGTCTCACACTAATACGCTGAGTGTCAATATGCACACTATCAAAACGAAACGGACGTCAGAACGACAAAACAATTAAGTACGTAAAATAAATTAACATATCGAAATCATTAAAGCTCAACACGCACGGAGAATCACGGTAAAAATATTTAATCTAGATCGGGTTGATATCCAACATTTGGGCAACCCTCAGTCGCCGATAGCGGTCCCGTTATCTCAAGGAGAGCTACGCACTGACCCTCTTCATAATTTATATTTACTGTAGATGCTACCTTCGTCCAGGCCACTTCAAAAAAAAAGAAACATCTAATCTGAGACTTGAGCGTGTACAGCTGACATCCCAGACCTATCGTCGGGCTCACTTGAAATCTGCACATCCTAACACTAATCTCTATGTACATGATACCTTCCAAATTCTATCGTCGAGCGTGAACTAGGACGTCTCATCATCAGTGACACCAAGGATAACATATGACGTCCTAAATCTATCGTCGGGCGTCAAAGTGGGTCGAACTACGCATCCCTTAACATATCAGGCGAACTAGCAATTTCAAACAAACTCTGACTTACAATACTAAACCTGGTCCGACTAATAACACGACGGAACAACGTCTCTTACTATCAAACGAATGCAAGTCGAAAAATACAGTAAGTCTCTACCTCGTTACAATACGTGAACTCGAAAATAAATATACGTGATGAACAATTCTCCACCTCAAACACAATCTCAGCCTGTGCACTGAAGTTTTAGGGAAGCAATGACAATTCCCAACACACGTCTACCATAGTGGATGCCTTCAAAATAATAATCATCACTATCGCATTCGAAACTCTCCAATCGCCTATCATCAATTCCAACTATTTATATCAATGACATATCCAGTGGACGAAATTCAATACACCCCAACCATGGGTCCAAAATGCTCTTTTATCCTTGAGGTCGCATTATCTTAATATTCATACGGGCTTTAAGTAACAAATCGCTGCACGTTTACTACCAAAATTTTTAACCTTTTACTAGAGTCGTTTTCACTTGGGATCTTACTAGAAATCTACGGTGCTTCACACAGTAGTCGTCTCAAATTTCGGATTGGTAGCGGAAAACAATACAGCCTGCCTCAACACAACCTGTTTCCTAAATATTTCCTCTGCAAAAATATAGCCTGTCTCAAACTCATTCTCCTCGCTTTATTCCAGCGGTATCACTTAAAATCCAGGCTTCATTTCATCTTCAATATTCCTATCCCTCTCATCTCCTCCTACATATAAATTCGTCGCTCTCAATCCCTTTTTCTTATATTTCCAAGACCCTTTTTCATAATTCAATCCCCTGGTGAAAACAACAACCAATAAAACACATCTCTTACTTTACTGTTATTACGACTTTCGGACCTCGAGAATCCAAGAGCACACCTCGATTTCTCGTATCATTGATATACACGATGTCTCGAAATTTTACTTCCCATGAATAACTGTAACTCTATCAAATTTCACTGAAATTATCTAAATATGCCTGCGATTCTTGTAAAAATATACTGGTTAAATGCAGTTTTACCATAGAAAAATTTCTTTATCCCGCGGTAGACATTATTATTATTATTATTATTATTATTATTATTATTATTATTATTATTATTATTATTATTATTATTATTATTATTATTATTATTATCGACAAACATTTCCGAATTCAACTGATATTTGAAATTTAGATATTCGCCACGACTAATTTACACTTATAACTTTCCAAAAATCCACGCTTTGGACAATATCTCATCGAACATTAACACCAAATTTTAAACGTCGCATTTTACCGTTTCTTGACATGAAATTTACACACTGAAAATTTCACACGCTGACGAAAAATTACAACACCTTTCGCCTGATAAGTACCAATATCAACCCGACAATCATCTTGAAAAATTTGTTGGGACAGAACAATAAAACTAACTACAACATAATACAAATATAGACAGACCTGCACAATGGCGCCATTCCCAGCATTCTGGCTACATCGTCGCCAGCAAACCTCGTGCTTAGCCGTACATTTTCACAAATAACATTATCATTTCCAACATCTCACTCTTACAAACACTACCCTTCTCACACACGATATTAAAATTACCACACAAATCACGCACTTTCTCTATAATTTGTACCACGAACTTCCCTCGTTCTGCAGTCGGCTGCGACTGTTGTCTCGTTCCCAATGTTGTCTCTCTCTATTACTCCAATAAAACAGGTGTTCAACAGATAAAGGGAGAAGAACTACTCTGAATAGCTTCCCCAACCCTCTTCACTTTCAAACGTACATGAGATGATATAAATAAAATCTGCTGTGTATATTTTAACCAACGCCTACACTTTCCTAGTTCGTCGGCAAACGTTCAGAACTTTTCCAATCACCTTCTCTTCTTAACCGAGTATGTGGACCTTAGCCACAGACATGTATTTAGTTATTTGTCGATCAATCTGGCGCGATTTTCCAATGACGACGGGCGCAAGCTCCCGCGGCTTCAAGTTCCAGATCGACACTGAAAAATATACGGTGGGGGGTTTCTTTTATAATCTCAGAAGGGACGCTACCCACACTATTAAGCTTGATTGCGTAATATGCCAATTTTGCGTCCAATAGACCGATTTTGATGAGACTTGTCCCAGAATTCCGGACAGGCTTGGAATTATTTTAGATGTTAATCTTATAATTTTACCACACTCACAACAGGGGAAATAAATTATTTCTGCCCGTGTGTTTCGCGCGTTTTCTTCTTCCATTGACCTTGGCACGTGTAGCTGGTTCACTGATCTGACGCTAACATGTACTTAGACTTAATTGCATTTATGTTTTTCCCTGGGGGCTCTGTCTTCACGTAGGGTTTACGAATAATTTAACTTATTTATTTCTTTATTTACTGTATTGCCAAAATCCCTCGTTGTATAGAATTCCATGAATTTAAAGAATTATCGGGCACTCGAGTTCCGCCGAGGTGTTACGGTATTTCACGAGCTTGCCGTGAGTGAGATCCTTCCCACGCGACATCGGGGCTCTTAGGAGCGCAACATGGCTGCCCTCAAACATAAAAGTAGCTTCTTGATACCAAATAAATATTGAGAAAAAATATTTTTCTCACCGTAGAATTATGGGTTCACTACGTCCTTCTGTGAACCATTCTGTACACATCCGTTGGTCTGCCGACACACTTCGTCCCACACGAGCGGCAATTTCCCGGATGGATGCATCACGTTCCGTCATGCCAATAATTCACCCTTTTCAAACTCACTCATTTGACGATACGGCTTTCGCATAAGTCTGCGAGGCATCATGCACGTCTGCTCAAGTCACACTGATCCGTTACCTTCGGATTATAGCGACAACGAGAGCCGCCGGCACCTTTTACCATTCGGTGGTGATGCACCGAGATGTCGATGTGGTTCTTGAACCTGAGAGCTGACATGGTTCAAATGCTAAAAATTTCTTCAGAATATAAAATTCCTATCTCCAGTCTTTCGAGTTGTTCTGGTTTATATGATCATGAGTTTATTATTATTATTTATCTCTTTAAACTGAGATATGTAACACTATATTCTTATGTGTTGTCTAGAAATAATTTCGATTTCAGAAGTTTGATGTTTTGGAACGGTCACCGACTGAAGTAGGCCTACGGTTCATAAGCTTGAAAGAGAATTTCGATCTCTCCACTAATGAGTGTATCTTATCGGCTAGAGTTATAAGGCCCGTAACGAGTGTGAAATGAGAGGTACACCAGATCCCGTAACTCAAATAGTGGCAGTGTCAGAGAGGACGTAACTTGGCAGTAGTAGGTCGGATGGCAAACAACGCCGTAAAGCTCTACAGGCAACCTGTGATAGGCTGTATAGGCTAGTAGCTAGGAATTTATCCTTGTCCTCCTGTCGGTGCGACGTAAAGCCTATAGCAAAAAAAAAAAAAAAAAAAAAAAAAAAGGAAATATATGTCCTTATCCCGTGTATCCATGCTGGAGAGCAAAGTCCGAATAAGATACACATACCTTTTTCCTACTGCGTCTTTTCGTACCACGTGATAAAGCACGTTTGATAGAGAAACAAAATTTGAACTGTCAAATCCCTACATAACACGTGCTAGTACATTACCGAGAAGGCCACGAATGGTGAACTGTCGAACAGTAGATCGTTCAGAACAACTCAGATTTAACCTCTAATAAAAATATTTTAAATATATATGTATGCCTGAGTGAATTAAATGGCGATATGGTTGCATGCCATATATCTGTATGTAAATTGTTACAGTAATTTTACATGTCTGGATTTTAATTAGCAGAAAATAGCATATGTACAGTAGGGTGAGTTATGTTTGAATGTATATAACTGTCACTTTTCATGCGTTCTTTGAAAATTGCAGACCGTACCACATGTGCGTATAAGTGGTTTTGGTCTAGTTGTAGGCCTAAAATGGGTGCCACTTTTCGTACTGTGTACTTGTAAACATGTTCCATAATTGCTTTAAAAATTAAAAGCAATCCTTTTAAGTATGCAAGTGAAATTTTGAGATCCTCTGGTTCAGGTATTATGTCATAGCAGCCAAGAGGATCACAGGAGAGCTGTAAGTAGTTAAAACGGCGAGCCGCTGGATAGCGTTAGTAGCGCTGTCTCGTCAGATAGCTGTGAATTTTCAAGAGGGTTTTTCCGCTATTATCTTTGTAACCTATTTGGTGTAGTATCTAGGATGGGTACAAGCTCGGGGTTATAGGTGAAGTACTCAACGGCATCTGCAGTGGAGAAGATGGACTTCGGTACAGTGTGAAATGACGGTGGAGGTCACCCAGTACTCAGGAATTAATATGATGACAATATATCAAGACCAGCTGTAGCTTATGGTTCCGTAAAGGACAGCTTATTGGCCAGCGCCTGTTCACACATGCTCCAGAACTTACAAACCTGGTTCTATTCTCTGGTGAGGCCTTAGGTTCACACCCTGCTGGCAATTATTATCACGCAAACTACTATGATGGGAAAACGTAAATCGGAAGATGCCACCCCAGGCGGTAAAAATCCCAGGCCAGTCACTATCTGATCTTAACAGGGTACTGGATTCTGGGGAACCTGTTCCGTCATGTCGGGATCAGACAGAAGATCCCTCACCCCGCAAGATTATAACAAAGAAGCAACATTTTTTGGGATGATGAACGTGAACACCGTCTTCAGAGTTGGTAGGCGGACAGAGGTGTTCAAGGAATCGAAGAAATATCAAATCAAGATCCTTGCAGTATAAGATTTCTTTCAGATCAAGTATGCACAATGGTTAACTACAGGATATTAAAAGGATTACTGGCTATCCGAGAATATACACCCCCCCCCCCCACATGGTGCAACAGCCCCGAAGGGCCATGGCCTACCAAGCGACCGCTGCTCAGCCCGAAGGCCAGCAGATTACGAGGCGTCATGTGGTCGGTACGACAAATCACGCGGTCGTTATTCTTGGCTTTCTAGACCGAGGCCGCCTTCTCACCGTCGGACAGCTCCTCAATTGTAATCACGTAGGCTGAGTGGACCTCGAACCAGCCCTCAGATGCAGGTAAAATCCCTGACCTGGCCGTGAATCGAACCCGGGGCCTTCGGGTAAGAGGAAGGTACGCTACTCCTACACCACGGGGCCGGCTCAAAGAATATACAGCAGGTAATACAAGAAAATCACCACCAAGTTTAGGAACTGCCTTCCTTGTTCATAAATCAGTCTCAGATGTCTTTATTGAATTTAGGTCGTCATCTCCGAGGCTTTCGGTCTTAACCCTAAGGAGCAGGAATAAGTCGTACGTGATTCTTAATGGTCATTCATCGAAAAATGAATATTACAAGAAGAACCCTGACAAATTTGACGAATTCTGGTCTTTGGCGGAAAATGAATTGTCAGAAACACCTGATCATATTGTTAAAATAATAATAAGTGATTTAAATGAGCAAGTTGGGAAGGGAAAAATATAAGAAAATAGTTGGCAACTTTCCCGGACACAGGAGAACCAACAAGAATGGAGAGAGATTGTTTTATGTATGTGCATCTTTGAACCTCAAACTTACGTCTATTCGTTTTAAAGAGACAGAAAGAATCTTATGACGTGGCGTTGACCGAATCCCAATTTGGGATATATTTCCAATAGATCATGTTGCCACTTCAATCCTGGCAGAGATTTTGAATGTAAAAGTACAGGGAGGGACTAACATAGACTCGGACCATTACCTGACCAGATTCAAAGCAAGGTTGATTCCTAATTCCAAGAAGAAACCCACTAGAATAAGACAAAGAAATGATGAGCTCAAATTAAATAGATTGTTGAGAGGTACCAACGCAAGCTTGAAGCTGTACGATCCTCTGAGTGGGAAGAAATAGCCTGGACGTTCAATGAAGCTGCTTAGCACCAGTATTACTGGCCAGAAAGAAGACACAGCCATGATATAACAATGAATGTGAAGAGGCCTTACGGAAACGTTCCGAAGCCTGGAATAAATGGTGTTCGAATAAAAAACACTCCGAAGGATTCAAAGAGCAGAAAAAATATACTGCCAAAGTCATTCGGAATGTTAAGTGCAGCCATAAAAATAACAGCTGGACAGAACTAAGGAAGAATTCAGAAAAAAAAAATTGCTAGTTGTTTTACGTCGCACCGACACAGATAGGTCTTACGGCAACGATGGGACAGGCAAGGGCCAGGAGTGGGAAGGAAGCGGCCGTGGCCTTAATTAAGGTACAGCCCCAGCATTTGCCTGGTGTGAAAATGGGAAACCACGGGAAACCATTTTAAGGGCTGCCGACAGTGGGGTTCGAACCTACTATCTCCCGAATACTGGGTACTGGCCGCACTTAAGCGACTGCGGCTATCGAGCTCGGTCAGGAAAATTAACTCGACAGATTTCTATGGAACGTTCAAGAACAAGATCAAGGGATTCACCCGTAAGAATATACGTTTCGAAGATAAAGACTGGAAGCTTATCCATGATAACAAGAAGAACTGTGAACATCTGGCCAGATGTTTTCAGAAACTTCTTAATTGTGATCCTTCGGATTGTAATGTACGTTCCATAGAAATATGTCGTGTTAATTTTCCTGAATTCTTCCTCAGTTCTGTCCAGCTGTTACTTTTATGCCTACACTTAACATTCCGAATCACTTTGGCAGTACATTTTTTTTAATCCTCGAATTATTCAAAGTGATTTTTATTCGACCTTTGTGGACTTCAGAGAGGCATACGATTCATTATTTGTAGTGCACTGCTTAACGTCCTTCTTCAGTTTAGTTTAGATGATAAATCCCTCACATTAATCAAGGAAATATTGTTAAAAACCTCATAGGAAGTTAAATTTAGGGATAAAATCTAAGAACCGTTTGAGATGAAAACGGGTTTGAGACAAGACTGCCTTTCACCATTGCTGTTTAACTTTACCCTGGGAAAGGTTATCAGAGATTGAAAATAAAGAATGGCCGAAACGGAACAATAGAACGGGATAAAGGTAGAATGTGGAAAAGGTGCGATCATATTAGACTTCCTAGCTTTCGCGGTTGACGTAGTACACCTAACTGACAATCTACAGTACATCACCCGCAAAACAAGTAGAAGAATGACAAAATTCGGCCGCCAAAACTGGTTTAAATAATATCTTTCGAGAGAACTGCAGATATGATCTCAGATAAAACAGATCTCACAGACAGAATTAAAACCAACTTCGAGGAAATCCACCGTGCTCAGAAATTCCTGAATCTGGGAGAAATTCTCACCCCGAATGGAAATAAGAAAGAAGCCATAAATAGAAAGATGCGAGAGATAGAAACGGCTTTCAGACTGTATTATGGTACTTATAAATACAAGTCCATGTCCATCCAAGCAAAGGTAATTACTGTACGATGGTCAGAGCACAGTGTCTATATGCGAAAGAAACCATAACGAGGTTAAAGGACCCAGTAATTGAAAAAAGGGAAAATAGATTCCTTAGGAAAATCTTAGATCCAAAGAAGTCACTTGAGATCTAATCGAGAACTTTATTACGAAAAGAAGACAACCATATTATGGGCATATTAAGAGGATGAATCCAAAAAAACCGGCACACAGGGCACCATGTCTATAAGGAAAGTAGAAGGCACAAACTTTATGGCATAAGGAGGTTCGCAAGGACTTGGAAGAATTGGGGTTCCAGGAGGGAGATATACAGGAGAGAACAACCTTTAGAAAAATATTGCGTGAATGAGGGATGCACCGGAGAAGCTCGTCAAGTTACGCAACATCTCGGTTTAAAAGCGACAACGGAGAAGTCAAAGACTTAAGAATATCTGGAAGTAGTGAAAAGAAATGGGAAAACGTTTGAGAGTTAAAAGATTTGATGGATTGAGTAAACGAGGTCCATAGGTGACCGTAACGAATAAAAAAATTAATAATAATCTACCTGACGTATAATTTAATACTAGAAAGCACTCGGCAACTCGTTAATAACAATTCTTTTTTTAAAGAATCATATTTGACCTATACTCCCACCATTCGTTTTTCAATTACACTGAAGTGGGATGTGTCGAGTGTGCAGTGAACTGAAGTGCCTGCTGTTTTGTGCTCTAGGGTAGTGGAAACGTTTGCACCAGTGAAGCAGCTTTGATGCGTAAGAGATTTTGGTGCCAACAAAATAGCCCTCTTTATTTCGATTTGATGCTTAGTTGATAATCATCACTGACTGACAATAGATCACTGGATAATTTTGTATAGGTTAACCACGAACAACAATTCAATGTATTACACCCTACTGTAAGCTGATTAATAAGCACGTTAACACGTGAAAGAGCGTAAATACGATTTAACATTTAACGTGTTTAATTTACAACCGATGTGATCTATTAATGGTCAATGGGTAAATTAAGGTTACTAACATACAGTTCACTAACGTGGAAGTTATTCTCACGTATTGAATTAGGTTAAATTGTGGTGCTTTTAAAAATCATATTGTAAATTTAATGTCAAGAAGATAATCACTGAATGGAGGAGAATGCTATTTACTACAATGGAACCGAATATTGAAATCAGTAGCAATATATTTCAAAGGGATGGAGAGTAAGGAGAAATATTCAAGTTCCTTCACAAAAGAATGAATAGAAGTGATATATCAATCGACATTGGTCCAACATAACATACCAGTTTGAGCTCTAGAATATACTGCATTGGATGCCATATATTACAGTTCCAAAAATGCACGTGTAAAATATGTGAAAACTAAAAATCTGAGAAAGAATGAAACTTTGAAACATAACAACAAAAGAAGTTGAACGCTTCATTCTTGAGAGAAAATATCTGTGGTACTAAGGCAGAACCCGGTATGTCAAAAAATGGATTTTTCATGAGGCGCCTTTAAAAAGATGGCGTTCTCGTTGAAATCCTTATTGTATTTTAATGACCTCTAAATTGAACTGGCATACTTTTGTGAATGTTATAAAAAGAAGGAATAAGTTTTAATCTTATTTATTCAGCTTGTTTAGGGAACAAATCTCTCGGTTGCCTTAAATCATGTAGGCCTACTGAACATATCGGAATGTTTATTTTGGGAATAGTATATTCTAGGGGCCCAGAATCATACCGAGCCATCATACTTTTCTTCGCAAAATCTATCATACTGGCATTAAAACCGAAAATTCGAATGTTTTGACATATCAGGTTCTGCTTTAGTACCACAGATATAACATTGATAATTGTTGGAAACCACTTTAATTTCCTTCTGTATCCACTGATTTCCTCACACTTTGGTGGGGTAACGAGTGAGACTTGTGTTGGCTCAGTTTTGCGATCTGATGCACTACCTGAGGCTAATCTTCTGTTAAATTCCATATTTTTTGATTCTGTATCTATGATATATTTTTGAAAGTATACTGAATAATAAATTGTTAATGAAAATGTATTTTCTCTGTAATAGATTATACCTTTATGAGATTTAACTTCTAGTTTATCGAACATTTTATCAAGGAGAACAAAATGTAATAACATAATATGAAATGTGGTCAATGGATACAACAAACTAGCTGGAGTACATTTATTTATTTATTTATTTATTTATTTATTTATTTATTTATTTATTTATTTATTTATTTATTTATTTATTTATTTATTTATTTATTTATTTATTTATTTATTTATTTTGCTACTTGTTAAACTACGCACTTACACATGGAAGGTTTTCGGCGAAGGAAAGATGGGAAAAGGCTACGACTGGGAAGGTAGCGGCCGTGGCCTTAATTAAAGGTACATCCTGATGTGAAAATGGGAAATTACGGGAAAACATCTTCAGGGTTGCCGACAGTTAGATTCAAACCCACCACATCCCGAAACCTGGCTCGAGGTCTACTCAGCCTACAGTAAAATAAAGGTTATCTGGTGGCGATATGGCGATTCAGGTCTAAGATGCCTAGAATAGGAAAATTTCTGTGTTGATGGGGTGAAAGTTTCTTATGGGGATCACTGTACGTACCTACGTGTTAATACGGATAAGTAAAGGTCTTCATTGGGGTAATCACATAAGCGGTATTGTACATAAGGGTACAGATCTCTGCACATTATTATCAGAGTATTTAGGAGTTGTAGTTAGGATGTGAAGGAGATGACATATACATCTATGGTAAGACCTAACTAGAGTATGGTACCTTTTTTATGGGACCATCACAAGTATTACGTAATTCGACAACTGGAAAAATCCAAAGAAAAGCAGCTCGACTTGTTCTGGGCGATTTCAGACAAAAGAGTAGCGTTACACAAATATTGTAAGTTTTAGAATGGCGCGGAATTACATTAGTAGACGAGTAAGTTTGAGTGGTGTTTACAAAAATAGGAAAGATCAGAGTATGAATATAAAGTTGGAATTTAAGAGAACAAATTAGGGCAATTATTCTTTTATAGGAAGAGGAGTTAGAGATTGGAATAACTTACTAAGGGAGTTATTCAATACATTTCCAAATTCTTTGCAATTATTTATGAAAAGACTAGATAAAAACAGATAGGGAACCTGCCGCCTGGGCGATTGCCCTAAATGCAGATCAATGGTAATTGATTGATGATTGATGATAACGGCCTGCACTGACCATGCATAACCTCCTAATCAGGCATTCGGGCGGAGCAGGGCCTCGCTTGATGGGCTATCAGGGCTATGTTACGGAGTATATAAAACAGCAGGAAAATCACAACCACAACACCGAACCAAGATCGAATTTGTGAAATTTTATTCAGATCCCTCGCCAAACAGTCAAGAAACAACCGCAGAAACATAATGGCAAGGGAGGTGGAATTTTCTTTCATAAGAATGGTTCGTTGTAAATCACTTCTCAGCGCTGTTGAAAACACTAATTTCTTAGCAGACAAAGTGCGTGGTCTCCATATTATAAAAAAATGTAAAATTAAGCAATTTCCTCAATAGTTCCGAGTGTTGAAGGGCAGCGAGAAGTTTCAAATTGTAAGTAATAAATAGCTTCATCAAACTAAAAAATTTAAAATAACTTCCGGCCTAAATATGGTCCCCGAAAAAAGTCTAAAATCGCTTGTTTCTTTGCTCGTTTACTTTTCTATTCAAATCCTAGCCAAATTAACATATTTGTACAATTCTCTCTGTAAGTGTTCCTTAGTTCAATACCCTCGGGCATTCTTTTTTTAGAAAAATATTCGCACCTAATATAGTTATAAGGACTTAAGTGAAACTCTGCATTGACTCACATTACCGTTTATAGTGGTGCTTAAGTGAAACAATGCATTGACTCACATTAGCGCTCGTAGTTGTGCTTAAGTGAAACAATGCATTGACTCACATTAGCGCTCGTAGTGGTGCTTCAGTGAACCTCTGCATTGACTCACATTAGCGCTCGTAGTGGTGCTTAAGTGAAACAATGCATTGACTCACATTATTGCTTGTAGTGGTGCTTAAGTGAACCTCTGCATTGACTCACATTAGCGCTCGTAGTGGTGCTGCAGTGAACCTCTGCATTGACTCACATTAGCGCTCGTAGCGGTGCTTAAGTGAAACAATGCATTGACTCACATTAGCGCTTGTAGTGGTGCTTAAGTGAACCTCTACATTGACTCACATTAGCGCTCGTAGTGGTGCTTAAGTGAAACTCTGCATTGACTCACATTAGCGCTTGTAGTGGTGCTTAAGTGAAACAATGCATTGACTCACATTAGCGCTTGTAGTGGTGCTTGAGTGAAGCAATGCATTGACTCACATTACCGCTTGTAGTGGTGCTTAAGTGAAACTCTGCATTGACTCACATTACCGCTTGTAGTGGTGCTTAAGTGAAACAATGCATTGACTCACATTAGCGCTTGTAGTGGTGCTTAAGTGAAACTCTGCATTGACTCACATTAGCGCTTGTAGTGGAGCTTAAGTGAAACTCTGCATTGACTCACATTAGCGCTTGTAGTGGTGCTTAAGTGAAACTCTGCATTGACTCACATTACCGTTTGTAGTGGTGCTTAAGTGAAACTCTGCATTGACTCACATTAGCGCTTGTAGTGGTGCTTAAGTGAAACTCTGCAATGACTCACATTACCGCTTGTAGTGGTGCTTAAGTGAAACTCTGCATTGACTCACATTACCGTTTGTAGTGGTGCTTAAGTGAAACAATGCATTGACTCACATTAGCGCTTGTAGTGGTGCTTAAGTGAAACAATGCATTGACTCACATTAGCGCTTGTAGTGGTGCTTAAGTGAAACAATGCATTGGCTCACATTACCGCTTGTAGTGGTGCTTAAGTGAAACAATGCATTGACTCACATTACCGCTTGTAGTGGTGCTTAAGTGAAACAATGCATTGACGCACATTAGCGCTCGTAGTGGTAGAAAAAGGCAAACTGCTCATCTAATCACGGCCGACTTGATCTAATGGACCGGACAACTAAGAAAAGAATTGTAATTTTTAGGAATAAACAAAGAATATATTCTTATATTTTATTATAGTTTATTTATCTAAAATTCGCAGCTCATAACCCTAGAATACTTTCAACATTGAGTTGCTTGCCTGAAGGGATAGAACTGTGGTGTTTTAAATTCCTTTCTTACCGAGCTCGATAGCTGCAGTTGCTTAAGTGCGGCCAGTGTCCAGTATTCGGGAAATAGTAGATTCGAACCCCACTGCCGGCAGCCCTGAAGATGGTTTTCCGTGGTTTCCCATTTCCACACCAGGCAAATGCTGGGGCTGTACCTTAATTAAGGCCACGGCCGCTTCCTTCCCACTCCTAGCCCTTTCCTCTCCCATCGTCGCCGTATGACTTATCAGTGTCAGTACGACGTAAAGCAATTTGTAAAAAAAAAAAAAAAAAAAAAAAAAAAAAAAAAAAAAAAAAAAACCTTTATTAGTTTCCACCTTGCTAAGGTGTATATGCGTGATCTATTCATGATTACAGGACGAGTTTGCCGTGCGGTCAGGGGAAGGCAGCTGTGAGCTTACATCCGGGAGATAGTGGGTTCGAACCCCATTGTTGTCAGCCCTCAAGATGGATTGCCGTGGTTTCCCATTTTTATACCAGGAAATTGCTGGGGCTGCACCTTTAATAAGGCCACGGCCGCTCACTTCCCATTCCCACTCGTTTCCCATCCCATCGTCGACATAAGACCTATCTGTGTCAGTGCGACGTAAAACAAATTGAAAAAAGAAACTTCATGGTTATCACCATTTCCACTTCGATCAAAGTGTATACTTCCTGGCCAGTCTACCGATGAAGCCATTTCACACGGAAGAGAGGACAGTAAATGAACAATTACTATGAAGTATATGGACATGAACGTTCTACTATCCTCTCGCTATGAGCTAGATAACGTGACGTCACAGCTGCTTGTGCCAAGCCCGGAAAATTGTCTCTTGATTATTCCGCCATCTGTCGGTAAACATTTTAATTAACTCTTTAAAAATGAAGGAAAAAATGAAAAGAGAATAGAAAGGCGGAAAAGAATGGAAGCGTTTTTATACCCGACGAGTGAAAGTAGAATAGCGTAGCAGAATTTTTTTAAAAAAGCAAACGAACGAAGTTAAAAGACGGAAGAAAATCAGGTTAGTAAAGGATTAAAAGCGACGATATAGCGCGAAGGGTTTTATGAGTTTTAGTAATGAAAAGGCCTCGCGTATAGTAGGAGGTTATGATAACGGCGTAGCCCTATACAGCAAGGAAAGGGAAACATAGACTGTATGCAGATGAATACGACAGTATTTGACCTAATTTAATTTTAATAAAATATTTTCTGTAGAAGAATGTATTACATCTTGTCATTCAACGTCCTTCGCATTTCCGGTTCAGAATGACCTCATATTATTTCATAATTCGGGCTTAATTGCTAAATTAATAGTGTGCTGACGTTTGGTCCAGAGGGTCCCGGGTTCTATTCCCGATTGGGTTGGGGATTTTAACCTTCATTGATTAATTTTGATGGCTCGCGGGCTGGATGTGTGTGCCATCATTAGAATCCATCTTAGGCAGCGTCCCATCCTCATAGACGTGCAGGTCGCCTATTCGGCGTCAACTCGAAAGATCTGTACCGGGTCTCTTCGGAGGCCACACACCATTATTATTATTATTATTATTATTATTATTATTATTATTATTATTATTATTATTATTATTATTATTATTCCGCTCTCAACAGGAATATTTCTCGACAATAGAGTTGTAATCTTGTGATCATACCATGTATTTTAAACTTGCAATATTGGCATGATGGATAACACATTATTATTATTATTATTATTATTATTATTATTAGTTCATCATATACATAAGCAATGCATTCAACTCCCCGTTTTTGAGCCTTTCTCCGGCTCCTTAGCTGAATGGTCAGCGTAGTGGCCTTCGGTTGAGTGGGGCCTAGGTTCCATTTCCGGGATCATTATCATAAATAGTTAATTCCCATTGATCTGGGACTGGGTGTTTGTGCTGTTTTCTGTTTTTTTGCTAGGTGTTTTACGTCGCACCGTCTTATGGCGACGATGTGAGAGGAAAGGGCTAGGAGTGGGAAGGAAGCGTCCGTGGCCTTAATTAAGGTGCTTCCGCAGCATTTGCCCGGTGTAAAAATCGAAAACCACGGAAAACCATCTTCAGGGCTGCCGACAGTGGGGTTCGAACCCACTATCTCCCGGATTCAAGCTCACAGCTGCGCGCCCCTAACCGCACGGCCAACTCGCTCAGTGTGCTGTTTTCAACATCAAAGCAACTCATATACCAGACACGATACTATTCTTCACCACAACACGCAGCTTACCCATAAACGGAATAATAATAATAATAATAATAATAATAATAATAATAATAATAATAATAATAATAGTATAGTGCCTAAGTAATAGAAGGGGATAACCCACAAAACAAAGTTTCAAGATAAATAAGTTGTTATTAGATTATACAAAACACACAATAAAATTGAAAATTTAAATATCAGTTTATAGTCTCTAAATTAATTGTCCGACTCATTGACTGAATGGTCATGGTTGAGGTCTTCGGGTCAGAGGGTGCCTGGTTCGATTCCCGGCCGGGCCGGAGATTTTAATCGTGTTTGATTAATTATTCTGGTTCGGGTTTGTGTTTGTTCCAACACTTCCCCCCTCATATTCAGACAACACATTACACTCTAAACCACCACAGAAACAAGCAATAGTGATTACATCCTTCCATATAAGGTTGGCATCAGGAAGGTTATCCGGCCGTAAGACAGGGCCAAATCCACATGTGCGGCACAGTTCGCACCCGCGACCCCACAGTTGTGGGAGAAGCGGTAGAAGAAGAAGAAGTCTATAAATTAATTACATATCAATGTAACTCAGAAAATTAAGAGTTGAATAACATTTTAAGTTTATGCTTGTTGTTTAAAGGGGCCTAACATCTAAGGTCATCGGCCCCATTTTAAGTTTAATCGTTAATAATATCACGATATCTGTAATACTGTATGCAAAGAAGATAATACTGTAAATTAGGATTTTTCCCCCTTCTCGGTTTTCAGTGTCAAGATCTTCATTCAATTTCTTAGTACTTGGTTTGGGGTTTTAAGTGTAGTCCGTGATGCTGTGCTGGAATGTATGGCAATAGACGCAGCAAATCGTTTTGTTTTAAGTGATTAATATCCCTTCCTGATGGGTTCAGGTTAGTCAGATTTTGCAGTGCTTGTTTCAACACTTCGTTTGTAAGCAGCACTTTCATCTTTTTGCTCTTTTTTTTTTTGGCTTCCCAGGTTGTTTTCTCTAAATAGGAACTTTTGTCCATGACTCTCAATGTGAGTATGACAACTTGAAGAACAGGAAACCTGGCTTGTCTTTTGTTACTTTCATTGTTGTCATTTCTCTACTCATTCTACCCGCAACACTTAGTTTGTCGTTCACTACAACGTTTAAGTGTGTTTTTAAATCCTCACATTAAAACCGTTGTTTATGCCACCACAAGACATTTTACTCTGACCCCTCCGCTCCAATTGACAGAGCCATGTAGGTTAGCCCATTCTCTCACTAACTGTACAGCTGATTCCCAAGGTTCTAAGATTGCTGTGTGTATTTGGACAGACAAGGAACTAGCTCACAACCATAAGTAGTCCACAATATTAAGAGATACCAGCACTGTGCAAAAACACGATAATTTTTGTGGGTTAGCCCCGTCTCTTACTCAGATACTCAATTATTGAGCCGTTGAACTCATTTAAGTATTCCATTCATCCATTCATTTTTTTAAATGTTGGATTTATACAGCTCTTCCTAGCCTGCTAGAACCTTTCACTCACTTTAAGTTTTGACCGGGGTTTATGGCTGCATTTGTAACCTCACACGATGTGACCGAAATAGACTTCTTCCTTTATGTTTTGCAAAGGTTACAACTTCACTTGATTTGCCTACTTTCTTTTCTTTTTTTGCTAATTCTTAGGTCCTTCAGTCTTCCGAAACTAGTTCGAGTAATAAATTTATAAACTAACTGCAAAATAAAACATATGGTAACAGTATTATACTTGATAGCAGAGTGGCCATGGCTGGTGCGCGGTCCGACAGCTCTGCACTCCGACCGGCCAACCGAGCAGAGGAGGGGTGGCAACGACTCTACCGTGGCTCTACACCTCTGTGTTCGGGAGACGGACAGGGGCTGGTTCCCACAGTCGGTTGTCCTGAGAAAGGTTTTCCGTGGTTTTCCATTCTCCTGCACTAAGGCGAATGCCGAGACAGTTATTAGTATAGGCCACGGCTGCCAACCCTCTCATCTTCTTCCCACATCTCCTCCGATACAAATCTCCTGGCCTGAGAGACGGTGTCATCGTCTAGGAGGCCCGCCTCACCCTTCAGGGGAGGAATGTGAAAACATTTAGTAGTAGTAGCAGCAGCAGTAGTTGAACAAGAAACAACATAATTAAAATAATTGAAAGAACATAATATGGTACCATCAAATCACACTCAGATAGTTAGAAATGTATAAACTTGTATTATTAGTATGCATGACGGAGTTTCTTCTCATTGGTGATGCGGACTGCCCAGGATATCTTCAGTACTATGCGATACATCCACATTAGTTGTATGGTATAAGGGTAACATGGATCACTGCTGAGCTTAAAAGAAACTTCCCTTCCAATTCCTCACTGAAAATTCAAAATTCAAATTTTCATTGGCGTCGTAGAGTAGTAAGATTAGCATGGAGTGTTGTTAAGGTTCCTTCAGATTGGACAAAAACAGAACTTGCACCTATCTGTAAGCAAGGGAACAGGAAGAATTGCAACAACTAGCTAGGTATCTAATTGAATAGTACACTAGGCAAAGTATTCAGTGGCATCTTGGAAGGGAGGGTGCGATCAGTGGTTGAGAGGAAGTTGGATGAAAACCAGTGTGATTTCAGATCACACAGAGGCGCTGGCAGGTTCAGATTTTCAGTACGCGCCAGGTAATTGAAAAACGTTACGAGAGGAATAGGCAGTTGTGTTCATTTTTCGTAGATCTAGAGAAAGCATATGAAAGGTACCGAGGGAAAAGATGTTCGCCATACTGAGGGACTATGGAATTAAGGGTAGATCGTTGAAATCAATCAAGGACATTTATGTTGACAATTGGCCTGCAGTGAGAATTGATTGTAGAATGAGTTCTTGGTTCAGGGTTCTTACAGGGGTTAGACAAGGCTGTAATCTTTCACCTTTGCTATTCGTAATTTACATGGATCCTCTGCTGAAACGTATAAAGTGGCTGGGAGGGTTTCAGTTAGGTGGATATGTAGTAAGCAGTCTGGCCTATGCTGACGACTTGGTTTTAATGGCCGATTGTGCCGAAAGCCTGCAGTCTAATGTCTTTGAATTTGAAAATACACTTATGAAAATGGAAATTGCAACACCATGAAGGCATTGGTCGTTTGTGTTGATTTTCAAGATATGGAACGATGCCATGTAGCTATGTAAACGGTCAAAGTTTCAGACCCATTGGATTGTTGATACAGGTCTCCCCACGTGATTGGTCGCGGAGGAATCAACTCCAGTATACGGACTCTGGTGTAGCGTAGTTGCCTTGCAGTCTGTGCAGTGAAGTGTTCCCCCTCAAACACGCCTCGACGACAGAGAAGAGCTCGCTAACAACAACTGTCGCCGTTTGAGAGGGCTCGGATAATTGGGCTGTGTGAGGCTGGATTATCGCTAAGGACTGTCGCTGCACGTGTTGGCCGACAGGCATCTACGGTACAACGTGTATGGCAGCAGTGGTCAAATGAAGGTACCCACACTCGTAGATCTGGCACAGGCCCAGCGCGACAGACAACTGTGAGAGAGGATCGCCGCATCATTCGGATGGCCCGGATGGAACTCCATGCAACAGCAGTGCAAATTCGAGCAGCTGTGGCACCCCACGTTACACAACAAACAGTTGGTAATCGCCTGCGTGCAGCTGGCTTACGAGCCCGTGTCCCTGCAGAAGGTGTTCCATTGACCCCACAACAGCGAGGTGTAAGGCTGCCCTGGTGTCGAGAAAGATCGACGTGGGTCGACAAATGGCATAGGGTCGTCTTTAGTGATGAATCGCGCTTCTGTCTTGCCCGCAGTGATCGCCGGAATCGTGTGCGCCGACGTACCGGCGAGAGGGGCCGTCCAGATCTTATTGTCGAGAGACAAACAGGGCCAACACCAAGCATTATGGTCTGGGGAGCTATTGGATTTAACGTGAAATCACAATTAGTGCTTGTTGAGGGCACTATGACTGCTCGACAGTACTTTGATAGAGTACTCAATCCAGTGGTTGTCCCTATGATGGCGAACATTGCTAATGGCATGTTTCAGCAGGACAATGCCCGGGTTCACACTGCACGCATATCCAGAGAAGCACTCCACGACATCACAACCTTAGAGTGGCCCGCCAGATCCCCGGACCTCAGTCCTATTGAGCATGAGTGGGACATGATGGGTCGACAACTGACTAACCGTGCTCAGCCACCCACAACTCTGGAACAACTGACCCGTGCAGTGCAGCAAGCATGGACCACAATTCCTCAGGAAGCGATCCAGGGTCTTATTGACTCCATGCCTCGACGAATTCATCAATGTATTGCAGCTCGTGGTGGGCACATTATGTATAGATTGTTGTCCAAACATGCGGCCAGAAGGACCTGAAAGTGTAATCATCGAAGCACAGCCGAACACTCGTCCTGCATGTTATATTGCAGCAATGTAGCACCACTCCTTCTGGGTGTTGCAATTTCCATTTTCTTCAGTGTATATGCAATGAGTATGGTATGAAAATTAGCCTTTCGAAGACTAAATTGATGTCAATAGGTAAAAAATTCAACAGAATATAATGTCAGATTTGTTTTACAAAGCTGGAACAGGTAGATAATTTTAAGTGGTATTTTGGTTGACTGTTCTCCCAGGATGGTAATATAGTAAATGAGATTGAATCAAGGTGTAATATTGCTATTGCAGTGAGCTCGCAGTTGCGATCAACAGGAAGTCACCTCCCGGATGAAACTATCTTTACATCGGTCTGTTTTCAGACTTTGCTTTACGAGAGCGAAAGCTGGGTGGACTCAGTATATATTATTCATAAGTTAGAAGTAACGGACAGGAAAGTTCGAGAATGATTGCTGGTACAAACAGGTGGGAACAATGGCAGGAGGATACTCCGGATGAGGAGATAAAGGCTAAATCAGGAATGAACTCAATTGATTAAGGTGTACGCATAAAGCGGTTTAAGTGGTGGGGTCATGTGAGGTGAATAGAGTACCTAGCAGATTAATGGAGAACAAGACGACGATGGTTATACTCCGTTTCTTACGATTTAAAGATAAGAGGTATAGTACTAAATGAGGCCATAGCACTAGTTGCAAATAGAGGATTGTGTCGACGTTTACTAAATTCAAAGAGGCTTGCAGACTGAACGCTGAAAGGCATAACCGTCGTTAAGAAGAATGTATATTATTATTATTATTATTATTATTATTATTATTATTATTATTATTATTATTATTATTATTATTATTATTATTATTATTATTATTATTATTTCGAGTGTGGATCAAAAGGAGCGAACAGGATGCACATTATGGAGTATGTCCGGGCAATAAAGTTATTAATACAGGAATGAAATGCAGAATATGACATCATAACATTTCCTAAATAAATTCATTTTCAAGAAATTTACATACCGGGGTTTTGAGACATTTGTCTTATTTATTTCATAAAAATACAATTTGTTAATTTGTTTACTTGTTATTATTGTTATTGAAGGAACATATATTTATATACATGTTTTTCTCTGCTGAACTCATTTGAGTGTTGAATGACAGCTTATGTTCCGACTGATTTTGAATTAGGCGTGGTTATTGGGTAACATGGATCACTGCTAAACTTATAAGAAACTTCCCCTCTGTTCCTCACTGAGCTCCTACCGCCCCTCCAAAGGCTGGCTCAGAGTTGACGATATCTAATGGAGATTAATATTTTTCAGGTTTGGAAGCCATTCTCTTCGGTGTTGTTTGAGTGACTATTATAACTTGTCAGTTTTTCAGTCTGTCGAACACAGTTACAAAAACATAAAAACATCTGAGGAAGGAAACAACTTGTTAATAACAGAATAGCATTTATCGTTTTTCAAGAACGCCCTAAGATTTTATCAAATCGCCTTTATATCGCTTGCCACTGATTGTCATTGGGCGACATTATGAGCAAGTGTAAAATATTATGTGGATGTTGAAATTCCATGTTCAACACTTTAATAAATGCGAAAATGTTCTCTGAACTTATCATCACAGAGCAGTCTCGTCTGCCACTCATAGCCGTCCCTCTCGTATTCCATTTCGTTGACCTGAGGGCGTCTTGGTAGCTCATGGCCGTACCTGCCACGCAGGATGAGAGGTAGGTTCGCTCTCCGAAGTGTTGCAAACACTTCCCCTCTTCTTCTATGAATAGAGTTGGGATAATCATCTCGTATTCCTCCTTATATCACCACCACTGACACGACTTTCACCATAATTGTTTGTACACTTGAATATTAATTTTGGTATTTCATGCATTCATCTATCCAGTTCTTTATCTACTGTAGGAAGAGCTATACCAAACATAAATGATTGTAAATAATTACATCACTTGCACCCGTAGTGAAATTACACGACTTAATGATTTCGTAGAGAACATGAAAATCACTCGAAGCCAACTGGTGTATATTTTGTAAGGCACGGTATTATTCTACTCCCACACCCCCATTATTTTCTCAATCCCTTCTCATAGCCTTCTAAATTGCTCTCTTGAAGAAGGGGAAAGCGAATCGCCGATTAGATCCGCACAATTTGTGTGTAAGTCGCTTCACTGGGCTATTATCCAAAGAACTTTGCCAATTCATCGACTCTGGCGCCACATCCCTCTCGAGCCTCCACTGCGAAATACGGTTAACGAGAATTAAAGAAATATCTCCTAAAATCTGTCTCTCTCTCTCAGATATCTTAATTATATTGAGTTTGTATCTCGTCATTAATTCCTTTACGTATCTGCTTCGGTAAAACAATGTTTCCGACATGCGCCGCTGTTCATAAATATCTCAACAACACGAAGAACTCATTATATCAGTCTGATGTTCACAGGATATGTTTATAAGTTGTCCAGAAATCTGCAAGACGAGATAGTTATCTCAGCAATAAAATACTTCGTCTCCATTCTTCGATATCATTTATATAGAGTCCATAACATTTAACATGGTCAACTGTCACCTACATTAAAGGTTAGTGTAATTTATTTGTTCAAAAATTAATCACCTTTCCTCCAAATTTGTTCTGTGTGCTATTCTGTGTCATTTGACAAATTTGGTATGTCATGGGTCAGATTTAATAACTAAAAAACGCACTAATGAAAATGATTTTCCTTAATGAATGTTTACAACTTGTTTTACGTCGCATCGACACAGATAGGTTTTATGGCGACGATGGGTTAGGAGAGGTCTTGGAGTGGGAAGGAATTAGCCGCGGCCTTAATTAAGGTAAAGCCTCAGCATTTGCCTGGTGAGAAAATGGGAAACCACGGAGAACCATCTTCAGGGCTGTCGACAGTGGGGCTCGAACCCACTATCTCCTGGATCCAAGATCACAGCTGCGCACCCCTAACAGCATGGCCAACTCGCCCGGTTCTTACTGGTTTAACGTCGCATCAACACTGATAGGTTTATGGCGACAATGGGATGGAAAGACGAGAATAGGGAAGAAAGTGACATTATTGACACTTCATTAGTATGAAAAATATATAATATGGACAGGCATCTTCAGGTATGCCGTCAGTGTAGTTCGAGCCCATTATCTTAGGATTACAGCTTAAAGTTACACAATCTGTACCGCGAATCCAACTCACTCAGTTAATGACGACGTAATTAATGTTTTATTGTCCCTATGTTCTGTATATATATTGAAGATATGTTAAGTACAGAACACAAATTGGCAACCGGATACGAGCGGGATTCGATCCCACAAAATTCTCGATTTCTCGTCGGTTGTTCTATGCAATTGAGCTAGGGTGGCCCAGATCTTATTTGTTCTGTTGGAAAGAATCTAAAGTACAGGTCTGGCAGCATTGTCATCACACTGTAGAGTGCGTGCTCGTCGCCTGTTGTGGGCAAAGTCCATGAATATTGAATTTTCTTGACTGTGTTGTACCCGAAATAAACTGCCATACCCAAACAAATGTGATTAACTGTTAAGATAGTACGTTATTTATTTCTTCTTGTTTACAGCCAGGATTTTATTGTATTTTGAGTCAAAAACAAATTTATAAAGTTGGCCTACAAAACATACATACATACATACTTACTTACATACATACGTACATACATACATATTTATTGTACAGTGCACTGTTATATCTTCAAACTCGGTGGTGGTGGCGATTGTGTTGGTGGTGATATTGTTTTAAGAGTAAGTACAAATGGGTAACCATCCTCCATTAAGACTGACGAGGGGGAAATAATGGAAGGGGTCCGACACTTGGAAAAATGAAGGTATTGGACAAAGAAGCACAAGGGCCACCAAGGGCGTGGAATGTAAGACTCCCTAGGCCTAGAATGAACGTCGGGGCCGGAAAGGAACAAGTGTTGACCAAAGAAGGTCGGATGAGATAGATGTAAGTGAGAAGCCCGGCACAAGTAAGTGGAAGCAATGCCAGAATTAAGCTAAGGGCCCAGTGATCGTCAACCCGCTCTACCGAGTTAAGAGCGCCTACGGCCCCTTTTAGCCGCATACGACAGGTAGGGGATACCGCGGGTATTATTGTACCGCCCCCACCCCACTCCTGTTTTCAATAAACCATTTAAAACTGATTGTAACCATTGTCTTCTTGGTCTCACTCTTGGGCCTAGCTCTCTCTCACTCTCCACGGTCGAGTCCATAATTCTCCTACGTAATCAATGATCCTCTACCCACCTCACATGACCCAACCAACGAAGCCACTCTATACGTATACTTTCATCCAGGTTATTCCTAACTTTACCGGGCGAGTTGGCCGTGCGCGTAGAGGCGCGCGGCTGTGAGCTTGCATCCGGGAGATAGTAGGTTCGAATCCCACTATCGGCAGCCCTGAAGATGGTTTTCCGTGGTTTCCCATTTTCACACCAGGCAAATGCTGGGGCTGTACCTGAATTAAGGCCACGGCCGCTTCCTTCCAACTCCTAGGCCTTTCCTATCCCATCGTCGCCATAAGACCTATCTGTGTCGGTGCGACGTAAAGCCGCTAGCAAAAAAAAAAAAAAAAAAAAAAAAAATATTCCTAACTTAGCCTTTAAATCTGCATTTCGAGTACCCTCCTTCTATTCTTACCACCTTGCTCTACTAGGAAACATTCTCGCTATATCCGTTCCTTCCAACTTAGGAATGAGATTTCCTGAATAGACCTAGCTTTCATTCCCGTAGAGTCAAGTCAGTCTGTAAACAGACCAACGTAAAGGTACTGAAACAGAATGAAATAAAATATCTTTTAAGATCTAAAAATTAAAACAAATGCTTTATTAAGAATAGAATGACCGGGCGAGTTGGCCGTGCGCGTTGAAGCGCGCGGCTGTGAGCTTGCATCCGGGAGATAGTAGGTTCGAATCCCACTATCGGCAGCCCTGAAGATGGTTTTCCGTGGTTTCCCATTTTCACACCAGGCAAATGCTGGGGCTGTACCTTAATTAAGGCCACGGCCGCTTCCTTCCAACTCCTAGGCCTTTCCTATCCCATCGTCGCCATAAGACGTATCTGTGTCGGAGCGACGTAAAGCCCCTAGCAAAAAAAAAAAAAAATCCAATCAGGAGTAAATCTACAAATTCATCACTTCACATGAAATACCAGGTGCTATAACTTGCCTTTGTTTAATTCCGACGATGCCACATACCATCTTAAGGACGGTTAGTCAATTTCTTCGTAATCCGTTTACCCTCCGGGGGTAGTTTTTGCCTCACACTGAGGGAGAGTTCCCACGTCCGCCGCCTCGAGGTCAGCGTCCTGGAGGGTGAGACTTTGGTTCGGAGTGATACAACTGCGGAGGTGGACTAATACCTTGCCCAAGCGGCCTCTCTTACTACGCTGAACAGAGGCCTTGTGGGAGGGTGGGAAGATTGGAAGAGATAGACAAGCGAGAGGGAAGGAAACGGTCGTGGTCTTAAGTTGGGTACCAGCCCGGCATTTGCCTGGAAGAGAAGTGGCAAACTACGGGAAACTACTTCGAGGATGGCTGAGGTGGGAATCGAACCCACGTATACTCAATTGACCTCCCGACGCTGAGCTGACCCGGTTCCATCCCTCGTATCACTTTTCAAATTTCGCGGCAGAGCCGGGAATCGAACTCGGGCCTTCGGGGGTGGAAGCTAATGACACTAACCACAACGTCAGTCAATTTAAACAATGTAAAACACTCGTTTTATGAAAATAAAACATAAAACTAAGAATATGGATTGTTTAGACAGTTGACAAAATGCTGAAATTAGATATGTAAAAGTGAGTGAGAAATAAAAGACCCAGGATGTTTCAGTATCGGAGATGAAACGTCCGGCTTTTGATCCGAAGTATGTGGATTCTGTCCTGGCTAAGGTAGCCAATATATGAAGGTCAGTCATAAATCTTGGCGTTCGGCTGAATGATTAGCGTATTGGTCTTCGGTTCAAAGTGTGCCAGTTTCGATTTACGACCTAGCCTGTAATTTTAATTGCGTATAATGAATTCCTCAAGATCACAGCTGGGATTTTGTGATCGTCCTAAAACACTTCTCCATTTACATCCAACTCATCACACTACCAACCACCACAAGAATACACACTATTATTTTTTCTTTTTTTTTTTTTTCTTTTTTTTTTTTTACAATTTGCTTTACGTCGCAATGACACAGGTCTTATGGCGACAATAAGATAGGGAAGGGATAGGAGTGGGAAGGAAGCGTCCTTGGTCTTAATTTATTTACAGTCCCAGCATTCGTCTGTTGTGGAAATGGGAAACCACGGAAAATAATCTTCAGAACTGCCAACAGTGTGGTTCGAATGAAAAACACAGTATTGAATCCATCCCCTCCACTTAGGATTGATGACAAGAAAGGCGCGCGACCGTAAAACTTGGCCTAATTAACATTATTGCTAACTACAGAAAATTACAAAAAAGGCTAGGAAAAGGGGAGAAGGAGAAGGAATGATAATTATTATCTGTTGTTGTTTTATTTGTGCTCAGTATATCAGCAGTATGTAGTTCACTACGTCAAGTTCGTCTTTAAATTAATAATCCCTTCTTAAAATCTGCAGGATTCAATCTGCCCCGCCGTACCTGGTGTTTAAGATGTGGAGTGAGAGGAACTGCTGCGACTCTATACAGTTGGGGATGCTCATCTTCCCCTTTCTGTGACTACGGAGAAGTCCAGCAAACAATAAAAACCTTGTGCTAGATAGTCCACTTCTTGCCTCCCCTGGAAGCGTGTTAAGACCTTCATTCAGCGACGCTTGAAGCTGGCAAATGGATACAAAATCTAGATCTCTTTCTGCAGTCCAGTCCGAAGTGATGTAAATGCTGACAGTAATAAGAAGTTATTCGTATCTTCTGTTACTGTGTATATATTATCCATAATTTAATAGTGAAAATCCACAGCCTGTTTCTAGTCATTCGACCGGGTCAGGAATGGAATGAATGAAGCCCCCATCTAATCTAGGTGCAACATTTCTTGTTACAATTTCCTCATTTTTTATATAATTAGTTACTTTCTATTACTTAGGTTAGTCAGTTATGCTTATTGTTACGGAGATTTCCGTGGTAGTTAGAGGTGAAAGAAGGTGCGGGTGTGAACGGGTCTCAAGCTACGAAATTAGAGTTCCTGTAAAATTTAACAAGGTTATATTTTCTTTATAAAATCAAAAAAATAACAAGCATGGCAGGTACAGAGTAGCAAGGCCACTATTCGAGAATGTACAATTGCAGAGTTACCGGATGGGCTCCGAGAGCCAAACCCACAATACTTGAACAATTAGCCCAATTTTACAATATACAGGAATTCAACAAAGGGGCAGGAGACCCCAATCATGCCCAGGAGCACTTGCTCCAAAATTACACAGTAAAGCCTGCTCGAGGCACACAGAAATCAAATTTCAAAAGAGCAATACGCTCTCAATGTTCTGGCCTATAAAAGACCACACCAAACTTTACTTTCAAGCTGTCCTCTAAGGACATAAACACAGGGGTAAGATACCCAACCTACTGAGGCCTATTAAATGAGAAAAGATTAATTACATGGCCTCTGAACTACCAATTTGAGAGGAGGCGAACTGCACTCCTAATGCATTTGTTTAAAAACCTAATCTGGCTCTAGGCCACTAATGCAAGGGCTAATCCCATACTACAGAGGTGACTTTAGAAAAGATCAATTTACATTACATTAAGGAAGAATCGGTTGTGAGAAATAAGTTCACCTCAACACAATATGAGTGGGAGCTCGAGAGGGTTAAGCACTCTCTATCCCAATATGTGGCTTAAAGGATAGAATAAATACAAGGTATCTTTACATTTTAGGGAAAGTTACATGGTGGAAACGCTTCGGACCCGCCCCGAGAGCTAAACTGCTGAGCTAGCAAGAAAATAAGTTATTATACGGCCATTACCTTATTATTAAACTGCTGCCCGAAGAAAGAGGCGCTTCCCGCCCCCTGCTAAGTACTTTACACACTGGAAGATGGAACAGAAGTGGCCCAGAGACGCCAAAATCAGCAGTTTATATACTCTCGCGGAAAGTTCGAGGCGTTTCAGGGAAGAAAACACCCGCCCACAATCACTTTATTGGCTAGGGTACAGCAACATATCCCCTTTGGAGAAGATACACCTGATTGGTTAGAAATTAATTTTAAAAATTCGGGATTGGCTAAATACAAAACAAGGGGAAAGAAAGGGGTATACAGCCAACTTAAACAATAACAGAAAGAAATTTAACAAGAAACAAACTTTTGAAATAAAAATTTCTCCAAAAAACAGTTCTTTCACTTCGCACTAGGGTGCACTATTGTTGATCTTCAGTAGTGTCCTCTAGAAGAGAAAGTTCACACTTCTTACAATAGGGAAACAAAAATGCGTCGAAAACGACCCAGTTCAGAAACTACAACATTTCCCAGTAGTGACATCTTCCGAGAAACTTGAAAATTAATACCGTAGATAAAGTTCAGACTTCCTCCAGCAGAGGAGTTTCAATTGGCGCAAATTTTAAATAAGCGGCGTGGAGGTGTACCGCCCGGTACACTTATAATCTACTAGTATTTAAGTTATTGTTATTTTGTCATTTCTGAAGGTTCTCATGTAAGCATCATAACCTAACCCCATGGCACTACAGTCTTGAAGGGCCTTGGCCTTCCAACCGATCGCTGCTCAGCCCCAAGAGCTGCAGATTGCGAGGTGACGTGTGGTCAGCAAGACGAATCTTCTAGGCCGTTATTCTTGGCTTTCTAGACCGGGGCCGCTATCTCACCGTCAGATAGCTCCTCAGATCCAGGTAAATTCCCTGACCTGGCCGGGAATCGAACCCGAGTCCTCCAGATGAGAGGCAGGCACGCTACCCCTACACCACGGGGCCGGCTGTAAGCATCATACGCTAAATAAATAAATACATCGTTAAAATTCAATCTTACTGTTACATATTTCGTACCCATGGAGAATTCATAAATCTGAATGATTGATTTATAGCAAATTACAGAATGTATCCCTCAAGACTCAGTATGTCACGTGCATTTGTTCCAATTTGTTCTACGTCTCTGTGCTTCAATCAATCATAGATATTGACTGCATTACAATGTGTGCGCTATAATGCCATGTTTCTGTAATTCAGTTTCTAACCCTCTATAGGCATTTATAAAAACATAATACATGGATCTACACAGCTAGCAGTTGGTCAGGCCAGCTGGTCATGTTTCTGAATGCGGGAATGGGGCTCATACTGCTCTGCCGGTGGCAGTTGGTGGCACAAATGGATTAATTTATTATTAATACCTCCCTCAGCATGGAGTATCCAATACTGGCCCAATGTGATGGGCTACCCGATTAGTTATGCCGTACAGCCGCTTCCCTGCGTATCAGACAACAGGCTTTCAGATCAAAGCAAGGTCTAATCCTATCCCTCACTGCACGAGGTCGGATTATTACTCCTTAAACAAAAGTACAAAACTAGCAAATTACCGTAAAAGCTACTATAGTTTGGGTACCCTATTGCTTAGTTGTATGTTATAAACAAAGAGCTGTGTAGATTGATGCTTTCACGATCGGTATTAATAGATATCGTAAAATTTGTGATTTTGCCGTGTCAAAGAAAACTGGGAGAAATTATTTGACGTTCGGCGGCAATTTTGTTCCGCGGCTTAAGAAGAGAAACACGATACTCCACGGCTAAGACTTTTCTATCAATGACGATTTGAACTAGAAAATACTTAACCGTTAGTCTGTTCACGGCCGACTTGATGCGTCACTCTAGCTAGAAGGAGCGCAGCGAGGGATCCAGTCGGCCGTGTTCTGCTGTAGATGATAGTTCAAAGCGTCACCAGATGGCTCTCTGTGCTCTAGCCTTCCGAGTGGGTAGTGACGATGCCATCTTAACTAGTGTAGTGCCAACTCCACCGCTATTATTTTCGGCTCCAACGTTTCATCTCTAGTTGAACTTGTCATGAGATCCAATTATTTCTGTATTATCGGGTTCACTGTCACTTACTTCTTCCAACTATGTCGGTAAATCAAATTCTAATGATGCAGTAACTTCATCTACAGTAAAACGGTGATTCTTAAAATTCTTAAAGTAATTCTTTGAGTAAACACCACTACAGAAGTAAATACTTACAGACACAAGCTTTTCAGAATGCATAGAACGCATATATCCATAACTTGATGAATTTATACTACCAACAATGACTTAAGCAGGTAACAACGACTTCCAGATTCATTTAACCAGCCACTTATGGCCGAGGAATCCACAGTATTCAGAATTCTTGCCTTTTTTGTACGAATATTGTTGATGCCGTCACAACGACATGCGCACTTATGATTCCGAAGAAGAAAAGAGCACCCAGCATCCATACAGTTGAGATTGGAGTGGATATGTAGGTATTCCCTTAAACTTATCACAGATATTCAATGAAATAAGAATAGAATTTACTGTCATTAAAAAGGAAATTGGAACACGAATAGATGCGTAGGGATCAAGTATGCGATATTTATGTCCTTTGTAAGATTTTAACCAGTGAAGTTCTTAATAGTAAGGCCAGGCTGAGTGGCAGGTTCGATCCTGGCTCAGTCCGGTAGTATTTGAAGGTGCTTAAATACGCCAGCCTCGTGTTGGTAAATTTACTGGCACGTAAAAGAACTCCTGCGAGACTAAATTCCGGCACCTCGGCGTCTCCGAAGACGTTAAAAGTAGTTAGTGCGACGTAAAGAAAATATTATTATTATTATTATTACTTGATAGTAATGAGTAATGTGCAGATCATATTTCAAGTAAAAAATTAATCTGAGGCAACAGTTCTAAGCTCACTGCATTTTTTCGTTTGTTTTTAGCTGTGTCAACAAGGATTACGTCAAAGTAGTCTAGGATAGGAAGAATTAAAGTGTGGACTAGTCTCTGTCGTATCTACGGAGTTAAGATGTCTTTCTTTCTTTCTTTCTTTTTAATGGATGAAGCGAAGTAAAAACCTTCTGATATACATTTGTGGTGTGTTCCTTCCATTTGGAATTTAATATGTAACTGTACAAATACACACCGTATTATGTTATAAATAAACATCAGGAGGATGAAAGTGTTAGGACTATTCTCAACGTAAACACTTCATGAAATAAAAAATGTTGGAAACTTTTGGCCCAACCTTGATAAAGCTAGGGTCAGTACGTATTCTAACTAAGTATCTTCTTGAGATCAAATTTAATTACATCCGTTGTGCCTGAAAATTTCCCAGTAGACATGGTATTTCGTTACTCATTCACCTTTTACGACGGCATTTGACTTGAAACTTAATATTTTGTATATCACAGAATGAAGCATATTATTCTTGGCGATGCACTTTTGTTTCAGCAATATTACCACTGCATGTGTCATGTTTGTTGCACCTCACAGTTTGGGATCAATTGTGAACAAATACAATTAGCACCTTCCATGAAATTGTTACTTTGGAGTGTATTACATTTATTACGCACATTTGAATATTTTGAATATTTTTATCTAATCAGTATAAGAATATAAGATTTAGTCAGATATTACTTCACTGCATGAATCTTGTTCACAAATTAGGACACAGGTTAGTTCAGGCTACTGGCCTATACCTTGTTGGTGTCATATTCAGTACATTGAGACTTACTTTTGTATTTCCTGCATTTTGGTGTTAATTATTTCAGTTATTTATCATAGTTATGCTAAAAAAATATATATTGCTGTGACAATATGGTCGGAGATATACCGACCCGCAGTATTCTGAACGAAAATTATTCTGCCTAACTCATACAATATTGAACCTTAGATGACAGAATCTTACCGGTCAAATTTCTAAGCTGAACTATTTCAGATAGTGGCTTTCACAGAACCAACGATGAGATAATAATAGTCTTATTAAAATTTCTTCATTGTATCTCGCACAAGTAAAATTTAAGCCTGAAATATTTTTAAAAGAGTGGCTTGATTGATTATCTGAAGTATGGCTGGGTGGTGATCATTTTGGCACTCAAATTCATGTGGGGACAATCGAAGCACTAACTATAAATCTGATCTAAGGGGATTGAATTTATAATACAAAAGTAAATCCGGAAAATGAATTTCGACAACATTTGATCACGCGTGCTCTCGAGCATTCTGAATATGACTTCCATCAATTACCCGGAACGTAGAACTGTATAAAAATCAGTCATCAACGATCAGAAGAGAGAATCAATCATTCAGATATGGAGTGAGACAGGGTTGTTGATTGTCCCTATTTCCTTTGCAGTATATGTTGTTAAGAAAAAGGGCACAATTTGGGAAAGGGCATTGCTTGATAGTAAATCGTAATTTTAATGTCTTCCAATGGTATTGTTGTTTTATCTGTCTCTCCTGAGTGCTCAAAGGAATTACTTAATGGAATGGACACACTCTTAGGGGTTACCTGGTCGCGGCGGTAAATTCGTGCTCGGTTTATACGGAAGGACATAGGTTCGTTTCCATATCAGAAAGTCGAAAAATATAAGAAACGAGATTTCCACTTCTGGAAGTTCACTCAGCCTACACCAAAAGTGAATGCCAAGTTAATTCCTGGCAGCAAAGGCGCCCGGATATAGATCTTCGTGGGAGGTAGCCACTCTAACCCACCAAGTGCCGAGGTTATGGAAGGTGGAAGACTTTTCCTTCCACAACCCACCAAGTGCCGAGGTTATGGAAGGTGGAAGACTTTTCCTTCCACCACCGCAAGGGCTTCTTTAGTCTGTAAGAAAATAACTTTGCTTCACTTTTCTAAGGAAAAAAAATGTTGGAGAAGGAGTATGAGAGGAAAATCAGACAATCAATGAATCTAAAATATCGTGAATAAAGGGCAGTCAAATATAATAATTTCGTGTGGCTATTTCTAGACGAGTGCAGCCCTTGTAAGGCAGACCCACCGATGGGGGTGGGCGGCATCTGCCATGTGTAGGTAACTGCGTGTTATTGTGGTGGAGGATAGTTTTATGTGTGGTATGCGAGTTACAGGGATGTTAGGGACAGCACAAACACATAGCCCCTGAGCCATTGGAATTAACCAATGAAGGTTATGATCCCCGATCCGACCGGGAATCGAACCCAGAATCCTCTGAACTGAAGGCCAGTACGCTGACAATTAAGTCAGCGAGTCTGATTAAAACGATTTCCTCATTCTGAGGTGGTGCAGCTCTTTTACAGGCACACACCCAATGGAAGTGAGCTGCATGTACCAATTCAACCACATGCCAGCCCTCCTGTCATTGTTAAATACCGAGCTCGATAGCTGCAGTCGCTTAAGTGCGGCCAGTATCCTGTATTCGGGAGATAGTAGGTTCGAACCCCACTGTCGGCAGCCCTGAAAATGGTTTTCCGTGGTTTCCCATTTTCACACCAGGCAAATGCTGGGGCTGTACCTTAATTAAGGCCATGGCCGCTAACTTCCGACTCCTAGCCCTTCCCTGTCCCATTGTGTCCATAGGACCTATCTGTGTCGGTGCGACGTAAAGCAACTTGCAAAAAAAATCATTCTTAAATTTCTAGCAGTACCAGAAATCCAACCCGGGCCCCCGAGGACGGTAGCTAATAACACTAATGGTTACGATACAGAGGTGAAGGGCAGTCAAATGAGGTCAGGTGATGCAAGAAATATCAAATTGTGAAATGTAGACCTAAAGGAAACAGATGAATTGTTACATAGGCGTTTGAAAGGTGCTTCTACAGACTTCAGTGTGACGCGTGGTACTGTATGGTAGTGAGGAAGGAACAATAACTGGTATAAAGTTGGAGAAATTCAAGGTTTGTAAAGTGCAGTATTACAGAAGAATGGTGAAGGTGATATTGATAGCTGGAACTGCAAATCAAAACATACTGAATCATTTTCATGAGGGGAGAACTATGTGGCGTATTTTGACCGGAAGAAGTTACAAACTGTTGGGACACATCCCAGATAGGTTCAATTGGTATTTGAGAGTATTGTATTGGGTATGAATGACAAGAGTAGGTCAAGAGATGAATGTGACGAACAAATTACGGCAGACATGAAGGTTCACATAATTGTTTTAGATCGCTGGTCGGTTAGCGTAGATTCTTCTTCTTCTTCTGCTCCTCCTCTTCTTCTTCTATCTGTTTACCCTCCGGGGTCGGTGTTTCCCTCGAACTCAGCGAGGGATCCTACCTCTACCGCTTCAAGGGCAGTGTCCTGGAGCTTCAGACTCTGGGTCGGGGGATACAACTGGAGAGGATGACGAGTACTTCGTCCAGGCGGCCTCACCTGCTATGCTGAACAGGGGCCATGCGGGGGGATGGGACGATTGGAAGGGATAGACAAGGAAGTGGGAAGGAAGTGGCCGTAGCCTTAAGTTAGGTTCCATCCCGGCACTTGCCTGGAGGAGAAATGGGAAACCACGGAAAACCACTTCCAGGATGGCTGAGGTGGGGATCGAACCCACCTCTACTCTGACCTCCCGAGGCTGAGTGGACCCCGTTCCAGCCCTCGTACCACCTTTCAAATTTCGTGGCAGAGCCAGGAATCGAACCCGGACCTCCAGCGGTGGCAGCTAATCACACTAGCCACTACACCACAGAGGCGTTAGCCTAGATTCTACTGCCTAATATTCTTTGGAGGATTTGAAAGCTGATAGAAGGTAAGAATGAGTTCACTTAATCTTGTAAGCACGGTTGATAAGAGTATCAAATCTCATTCTCGGTCCCGCTAGCTTGACTTTCCATCATTTCCCATTCTACTCCAGGCAGGCTGGGAACAGAAAATAATAGCTTTTTAATGTCAGTATATCTGGTAGACAAAACCATTGTTTTGCACTGCATTCCATTTCACTTCTATACTTTACTTTTGCGGGTGAGTGTACTGAAATTCTTTTCAGATACAGCTCTCAAAGCACTTGCAGCGGTATTGAAAAGACTGCCTCCATTACCACCTTAAAGGAAGTCTTAAATGTTCCGACAACTTTTTCTTTTCCTCCCCAGAAGTTAAGTGTTACAAAAAAAGAACTCTTAGCTCAGAATCAATTGTGAAATGTTTTTATCGTACTTATCACTTTTTAAAATGGCTCTTTTGGTCAGAATTGCCTACCATACAGGATTTTATGTCCTCTATATTAATTATTTTGGTCATTATAATAGTTTTCATATTTTTTAACTTGAATTTCCTACTTTTCCTGGCCTTTTCTCCCATTCTTACCCCAAACCTATGTAGAGGGATATATTTACTATTGCGTGTTACTGCGGTGGTTTGTAGTTTCTATACGAAGAGAAGTGGCAAAAAATACCCAATCCCCGAGCGAGAGGAATTAACCATACGCAGTTAAAATCCTATCCCGGCCAGAATTCGAAATTGGAACACTCTGAACCGAATGTAAGTACCATTCAGCCAATTAGTCAAAGAATCGAATAATATGAACATATATTATTATTCAATCGTTTTAATAATTAATGAATTATGTAATCTAACTTATCATGTTGTTAATAAATGCAACACATCGCAGTTTATCGTTTGTAACTATCGATAGGTATCTGTACTGTATAAAGCCCGCCTAACGTTTTATTCCTCATCTAAGAGAAACGGTATTTCTGAGAAAGCAATGAAATATATACTCTCTTGTTTGCGACATAAACTGTAAGCGTTACAAGTTGTCCAACTGAAGTAGTATATCCGCAATAAAGTAGTAACTAATACCAATTGACCTTATCAGGAACACCGGATCCAAATAATGGCTACAATTGACCCCCAATATGGCCCACACCTACATTTTTAATAAAGTAATATTTTGAGCTCTTTTTACTTGCTGGTTATTGAAACAAGGTATTATCATTAAATGTAATTGAAAAAGATCCCAAATTCAGCAATTCGAGCCTTTGACGTAAATAAAGGAATATTCACTTGGGTAAAAGTATATAGTGTCTTTTATGAAAATTTATTTATTTATTTATTTTATTTTATTTATTTATTTATTTATTTATTTATTTATTTATTTATTTATTTATTTATTTATTTATTTATTTATTTATTTTAGAACGTCCAGAAAATTTTATTACAATGCATCCGTAAAACACATAGGAATAAAGAAAATTACCGTAACTTTAAATGGGTTCAAAACCGACTTTCAACCTATTAGGTCGTGTTACGTACATTTAGTACGTGTTGAAGAGATGTTAAGTACAGAACAAAAATGGCCACCCGGACACCAGTGGAATCCGAGCCCACAACCTCCCGATTTCGCGTCGGTTGCTCTACCATTTAAGCTATGGTGGCCTATGATCCGTTCACATATCTTCAAGAGAAAAGAGTAGTTTTTGCCATAACTTTTGCACCAATCCTCGTATTATCCTTAAAAGTAATTGAAAAAAGATTCCAAATTCGCAGTTCGAGCCTATGATGGGCGAATTAAATGCACCCTACAGTGTGATGGCAGTAGTATCAGATCTGTACCTTAGATCCTTTCCAACAGAACAAAGATGGCCTAGGCCACCATAGCTCAAATGGAAGAGCAACCGACGCGAAATCGGGAGGTTGTGGGTTCGGTGGCCATTTTTGTTCTGTAATTAATATCTCTTCAACACGTACTAAATGTACGTAACACGACCTAATATATTGAAAGTCGGTTTCGATTACAATGCAGTCGTGAAAATTCAATATTCATTTAAATGCATCGTTTTCCTCCTTCCTGAAATAAACTGATTTCACTTTACGAATACCAGCCACTTACCACACGGGAGACACATGAAATTTGTATTAAAAGTTGCTTTACGTCGCTGCGACACAGATAAGTCTTATGGCGACGATGGGATAGCGAATGGCTAGGTGTGGGAAAGAAGCGGCCATGGCTTTAATTAAGGTATAATCCCAGTATTTTCCTGGTGTGAAAATCGGATACCACGGAGAAACATCTTTAGGCGCTGCCTTGTCCTTTCCTGTTATTCCCACACATTCTTCATGAACATGTTTTTTTTTTTTTTTTTTTTTTTTTTTGGTGCAGAGTTTCATATCAGATACTCTGTCTTCACAACAGTTTACTGATATCTGCTTCAGCCAATTTCTGGACTGACCACACTCTCCTTGATGGGTGTTAGGTGCAGCTTTAACAATTTCCCCGTCGCACTGAGCTTTCTTCAGACCCCTCTGGAAGTGCTCAACATTTTTTGACTCTAATGTTCTTACGATTTATTGCAAGATCTCTTCCACCAGAATTCTCTAAATTGGTCAACGGTATTTGCATGACGCTTTGAGATTTTGTTACCAAACAATGCATTTGTGACAACTTGAGCCTCGTAATTCAATCCCCTTTTTTTCTAGGAGTCTGAGTCTTCCTCTTAAATTCAGGCGTTTTTAAAAATATCTTGGAAAGAAGATTACAGTTCTTCCTCCTCCTCATCATCGTCAGGATCTAAATCATTCGAACTATCGAGAACTGAAAAATGTCCACTCACGTTTGAGCTGGAATCACTTGAGTTGTCAATAGGACGTCTCCTTTTGCTGGATGCAGCTGATGGTTCTTGTTTCCACGAGGTTCCGTCCGGCTGAGGTTCAGTTGTCTAGGCTGGAATAGGCTGCTGCGTACGATGCGATGGAGTGAAGGCACTTTCAGGAAAGAACTTTGGGTCAAATGGATAAATACCTGTTGCACGGAACCCGGAGATAACAATTGCTGGGGTCATTGCTTTCGGCCACACTTTACGGAATATCTTGCCGAGCACTCACAATGCTGATTACTCTACTTTCATCTTCTTTCCTACTTTTGGACCAATAGAGCTGAACTTCGTCATACCAGAATAATTCAAATGGTTTGAGCACTGACTTGTCCATAGACTGGAGCTCGTGAGTGCTGTTGCTGAGCAATCAGTAGAGTCTGATGTCATGTTCATCAGCAGAATCACAAATTTCTGGATCTAAATGTGCTGACGCTCCTTCGAAAATCAATAGCACTTTGCTTGCAGCCTTGTACGTTGCAAAATGATGCAACAACTTTATAAAGGCTGGAGTGTTCATTGAATACTTATCCGGCGCGCAACTGTCAGTTTGCATCCGGGAAATGGTGGGTTCGATCCCCACTGTCGGCGGCCCTGAAGATGATTTTATACAGTTTCCAATTTTCACACCAGACAAATGCTGGGGCTGTACCTTAACTAAGGCCACGGTCGCTTCCTTCCCACTCCTATACCATCGTTCTCATAAGACTTATCTCTGTCGCTGCAATGTGAAATAAATTAAAGAAATTAACACTTGTCCGTCATTTATACCTTAGTTCCGGGATGGAGATAGTCTTCCCATTCTGGTTAACGGTGTTTTCCCTTAAAAGGAATTATAGCAGGTATCGCCCAGTCAGTGGCATTTCCACAAGATACAATAAATACATTTCCTCCGTGCTCTGGAGCAGCAAAGTGAAGCCATTTACAACCCTTTTTAGCCAGAACCTGTGGTGAAAGACGGTACCCCTTCTCATTAATATTATAGACCACTTTATTGTGGATTATCGAAGAGGTGTAATTCAGTCACAAGCTGTCTTCAAATTTTCGGAATGGTTACTCACTCTCACAGTATTTAACTTAACAGCTCTTCCTGGATTCATATGCTATGCTTTCCAACGAGCAATGTCAGGTTACATTTTAAGAAGATCTTGAGCCACTTGCGGCCAGCATCATTAAATCGGTTGTGCATTTTTTTTACAGAATTCATACACATATCTCTGAAGGACTTGGGCCTTAATTAGATAGCCTACTTCCGCATTACGAAAAAACCCACTGGCAGAGTCAGTTTTCCTGTGCATTATTCAAACAAGCTGTCCGTTCTAGTTTCTTAAAAGCAAATTGAGAATCAACATAAATACGTAATGTTCTCCTGGGGATATCAAAATTATTTGATGCTGTCCTGACAGACATTCCTTCTGCAACAGCCTTCATAGCCCTCTTCAAATCGTCTTCACTCCAATATGCACGTTTCTTCTTGGGTGGATTCGCCTAAAATTAAAAGAAACCGATCAATACGTTTACTAAAATCAAGAAATAAGACAGAGTCACACGTGCAAAGTCACAAATGGTAATGGTTATTTTGTAAACGTTACGATAAAAAGTACAATGCTATATCATACTTTTCCAAATTTTGTTTAATTCTCTTTACGTCCTCCCCACGTTAACTATCCCTCGACCAGAAAGTTTGTTGAAATTCTCTTTGTGCGGCCAGTATCTAGTATTCGGCAGCCCTGAAGATGGTTTTCCGTGGCTGAACCTTAATTAAAGCCACGGCCGCTTCTTTCCCGCTCCTAGCCCTTTCCTGTCCCATTGTCGCCCATTGTCGGTGCCACGTAAAGCAACTTGTGAAATTCTATTTTACTATTATACTGAGGGTTGAAAGCACCAAAATATTGTTTAATGCTGAAAACGACTAATTGTGTACCTAATAAGGCCCACCCGGGCCTTACAAGGAGCACTGGATGTAGGCCTTACTATGCGTCACCAACTGTCAGTGTAGTTGCAACACATTATTATGCTGTTGGTGAATTCTAAGTAAAAACTTATTTCAGTTACTAAAACCACAGTCTTAAAGGGCATAGACATATTTACAAGGGTACCACGTAACTGAAGATGGATCTTATGAAGTTTATAACCATAGAACAGCGCTCACCTTTGTTGAAAGTTGTTACAATAGAGGCAAGGAAGTGACTGGCGAACAAGCTTTCTTGGAAATAGTCCGTTTGTTTTCAGCTAGGTGTCAGGAGCTAACAGAATCGTGCGGCAATTTCGTTGTTAATCCATTTATGACACCAGAATGATCAGGTGGGCCTTGAATGGAAATGAGCCTTATTTGCTTCAGATACCTTAGTAAATAACTATATCTTCTGACCACAACAATAACATTAAGTATCGAATACAACAATTCTTCATCGTCATAGCTCACATACGCATAGTAGTGGAACAACCTTGAAAATACTGTATAACATTTTGAGAGCAGCAAAATTATGAAAATGAATCCTGCACATTTGAGTGCAATGGGAAAGTACGGATTTTCTCAATATCATCAAGATTATGTCAGTTTTGCCAAAATCTATTCTTAATATGTTATTTGATTCAAAAAAAAAAAATGAAAATCCTCAGCATTTTTGCAGCCATTCGACCGGATCAGGAATGGAACGAATGGAAGCCCCCATCTAGCGGCGAGGATAGGAATTGTGCTAGCTGCGGAAGCCTGTTGTACTCCTCTGGGGCAATAATTAATGAATGACTGATGAAATGATATTGGAGTGTGTCGCTGAAATTAAAGATGACAAGGAAAACTGGAGTACCCGAGGAAAAACATGTCCCGCCCCGCTTTGTCCAGCTCAAAGGTCACATAGAGTGACCGGGATTTTAACCACGGAACCCAGTTGTGAGAGGCCGGCGCGCTGCCACCTGAGCTACGGGGGCTATAATTTGAGTCATATTAGTATAAAATCTTCATAATGCTATTTCTTGATTTGCGAATTTCTCAAAAACTATGTCTGGTATAAGCAAATGGATGATGAATAATGACGCTAACATTATGATCACGCCAATTTTTCTCAGGAAAGGTGAAAATATTAGAAAATATGAACAGAGTGTTGCTGCGAACTAATCTTGAAAGTGATATTGGAGTGTGTCACTGGAATTGAAGATGACAAGGGAAACCGGAGTACCCGAGGAGAAACCTGTACCGTCCCCGCTTTATCCAGCTCAAAGCTCATATAGAGTGACCGGGATTTGAGCCACGGAACCCAGTTGTGAAAGGCCGGCGAAAAAAGCAAGAAATCTCCATACAGGCCATGAAGGCCCTTGGTGTGGTGGAAGGTAAAGGCTTCCACCATCCGTAACCTCGGCACTTAGTGGGGCAGAGTGGTTAGCTGTACGACCGGCCACCTACCTCCCTAGGAATTAACCTGGTACTTATTTTTGGTGTAGGCTGAGTGAACCGCAGGGGCATAGGAGCCCCTCGTTGCTTAAATTTTTCGACTTCCTGACGGAGAATCGAACCCACGTCCTTTCGGGTGAACCGAGCACACTTTTACAGCCTCATCTAGGCAGCCCCTTGAGTGGCAAAAAAAACAGGGGGGGGGGAGGGGAAATAATACTCGGAAATTGCGACTGTGGGTTGAGAATCAACAATACAACATTCGAATTCTAAACATAGAGGTGGTTATAAACAGTAGACAGCATTAGATATCCATGTGTAAAATGAAAAAGAAATTAGTCATATTTACCTATTGTATCATTCATGTTTTCTATAAGTTTATTTATTAGGTTTGTCGCGTGCTGTACGGACTTCGTTATCTGTAGGAAAATGGTGCGAGCCATGAAGTCAGTAACCAAAACCGCAGGACCAGCCTGACTGTTAAAGAGAAATAAGTTTAATATATGACAGGAGAAAGCATCTAGCATACAGAATGTATGCAACAAATCAAAAGCGAGAGAGGACTGCTCTTGTAGTCGTAAATATGCATAATGCATGTTAAATATGGCTAGAGCACAGGATTCATGCACCGTTCTTTATTCTCTCCTTTGCTTTCCCTGCCACAAGAGATACAAAGCCGTAGTCCAGAGCAGCCACTGTGGTTAATGGTGGACATATTAACTGGCTACATTCCAACATCATGAAGGTAGCCGGAAGAACTACTAGGCTACTACTAGGGCAGCCGATTCGTTTACATTCCTTAAAGAGCATAAACCTTAAATTTCAAGCGCTGTTGGTGTTGTAATAATAATAATAATAATAATAATAATAATAATAATAATAATAATAATAATAATAATAATAGTCCAACTTGAGACATTTCAACAGCCGAAAATCAGATTGATCTCCTGAAAGAAATTGCGGAAAATGTCGGCCTTCAGATAACTTTTGAAAAGACAGAATACATGACTTGCAACAAACATGGACCCAAATTCATCGAAACAAAATATGACAAAATAAAACAAGTATCACAATTTAAGTACCTTGGTGAAACAATTCAGAAAAATGGACTCGAAGCAAAAGCCAATGAATTTAGATGCCAAAAGATGGAAACTGCACATCGACTAACACAAAATATCTATAACAAAAATGCATCTCCAAGCATACAAAACTGAGACATTACAATACAGTCATTAAACCAGAACGTCTTTATGGATCAGAGACGCTAATTTTGAACAGGAAAGCCGACATTGAAAATATTGAGATAAAGGAACACAAAATCATAAGGAAGATTCTAGGCCTAATACTCACCAACGGACAATACCAATTTAGAGGCAGACTGGAAATCAAACAATACACAAATATTCATAGTGACATTAGAAAATGCAGGCTAAGATTCTATAGTCATATTAAAAGAATGCATCCAGACAGACTTACCAAATAAATAGTCGAATTCTATGAAAAGAGGAGTAAAGCTAAAACAAACACAATGAAATGGATTGGCTAAAACAGATTTGAAACAGGCAGGAATTAAACCATCAGATTTATTTATTTATCGTGTCAGAAGTACAAAGTAAGAGAGACAAAAATTAAACCAAAAAATTTTAAACATTGGTTGACCAAAAATTGGCCACGACAAGCGCATTTGGAGTTGCTCTCATTAGATCTTTAATGGTACAAGTGGCTGGAGAAGATGGACACAGTAGAAGATGTTCGTTAGTCTGCTTAGTACCACACTTGCAGTAAACTGTCTCCACAGGAAGGCCCCATTTCTGTAGGTTGGTCTTGCATCTCGTGGTACTGGAGCGTAATCGATTGAGAGCCTTCCATGTTGTCCACTTTTCAGAATGTCCAGGAGGAAGTTCTTCCTTTGGAACCATCCATTCTCTCAAATGTTGACATTTTTCCCGCCACATTGAGATTCTTGCTTGTTGTGGAGTTCCTTTAAGAGCTTCAGTGGTTGTCAAGAAGCTCTTTCTTGATTTCAACCTAGGATGTGCTGGTTGACAGGCATACAAAGGATGGGCTTCCATAGTCATAGCCTTGCTTTTCTCATGCCTAGCAGCAATCTCACGTCGGATTTCAGGTGGTGCTATACCAGCGAGACAGTGGAGTTTATCCATGGGAGTAGGTCTTAAACAACCTGTGATAATACGGCAGGTGTCATTTAGTGCTACATCTATGTTTTTGGCATGGCTGGACTTATGCCACACGGAGCAAGCATACTCAGCAGTGGAGTAGCACAGTGCTAGCGCGCTTGTTCTCACAGTGCAAGGGTGAGCTCCCCAGGTGGTGCCTCGAAGTTTCCGCACTATGTTGTTTCTGGCAGACACTTTTTGTTTCACGTTTAGGCAATGTTTCTTATACGTAAGCGTACGGTCCAGAATCACTCCCAGATATTTTGGAGTCGAACAGTGTTGAAGAGGGATTCCTTCCCAGGTGATTTGTAAGGTTTTAGCTGCTTTTTTGTTATTGAGATGAAATACACAGCTATGAGTTTTCGCAGGATTTGGCTTCAAATCATTTTCATTGTAGTAGTTGGTAAATTCTTTCAGAGCTTTGGATAAAGTCTGTTCTACCTTTTCAAAACAGTTGGCCTGAGCAGTGACTGCACAATCATCAGCATAGATAAAACTCTGGGTACCTTCAGGTAGAGGCTGATCATTAGTATAGATGTTGAATAACAGTGGTGCGAGCACACTGCCTTGCGGTAACCCATTCTTCTGTGTTCTCCATCTGCTTCTTTTTCCCTGAAATTCCACAAAGAATCTTCGGTTTTGGAGAATATTTTTAATGTTGCACATTAGATGGAAGTCTTTGGTGATGTCATACAATTTTGTTAGAAGAATCCGATGGTTGACTGTGTCATAAGCTGCAGAAAGATCAATGAAGACAGCGCCTGTAATGAGCCGATTCTCAAAGCCATCCTCAATATGCTGTGTCAAGTTTAATACCTGTGATGTGCAACTTTTTCCTTCTCGGAATCCAGCTTGCTGTGGTATCAGAGACGACTCCACCTTTCCTATCAGTCGCTCAAGAATGAGCCTCTCCAGGACCTTGTACAGGTGACAGAGCAAGGAAATAGGCCTATAGCTTTTAGGATCCAGCCGATCTTTGCCTGGTTTAGGGATAGCAATGACTCTAGCCTTCCGCCAGATTTTGGGAATCTTGCATTCTTGGACACAGATATTCATTAATTCCAGTAGCCAACGCCTCGTAACAGGACCAAAATTTTTGATTTGCTCTACTCGAATGTCGTCTAGTCCAGCTGCTTTTCCCAATTTGCACTTCCTCAGTGCTGATTCCAGTTCATCTTCAGTAAATGGTGGAGATAGTATGTTGCTCTCTTGGTTTGGCTTCCGTGTTATTGGTTTCTTATCTAGCTTTCTAGATCGGGTTGATTTTCCATTTACTAGCAACTGATGGGCAATTTGATCTGCCTTTATATTAGAATATGTGCTGGCTTGGGTATTGTCATTATTGAGACGACGTAAAAGTCTCCAGGCCTTCTGACTGCTCTTGCTCATGTCACAATCTGTCATTAATTTTATCCACTCATCTCTTTTAGCCAGTGATACTGAGGAAAGAACGCTTTGTGCTAGGATTGATGTTTCTTCGCTAAAAGGATCAAGTTCATATTTCTTGTAATATTCTTCTAGCAAAGTGGCCGTTTCAGGTTTAATGCCTTTGATAAAACTGGTTCTGCAACCTCTTGGAATTGATGCCCTTGAAGAAAATTGGACGATGTCAACAAACTTGTCGTACTCTTCAGGAACAGGAGCGATGCTCAGAATCTTCTCATCCAGTATGCTGGAAAATCTTGCCCAGTCAGCCTTCTTAAAGTTGTATCTTCTCCTAAAATGGACTTCTTGAGGTCTTATTGGTGGCAAAATTTGGCACATGATGGGCCTATGTTGTGTGTTTGGAACTGGTGGACATACTGCTTTGGTGCATGTATGCATAATGCTTTCACTAACAAAAAGGAGGTCTGGATTATAGCCTCGTCCCCATCTTCCACTGTTAAAAGAAGGAGAGAGTTTGCTATCATGGATGAGGGCGAGTTGAAAATTTTCAGCCCACGAGAGAACTGTCTCACCATTCTTGTCCTCATGTGCATAACCCAATACATGACTGTGACTGTTGAAATCACCTATAACAATGGAGGCTTTACTTTTATCAAAATTGTGGGGTGGAATGAAGGAAAATTCTGCTGCAGGTGGTTTATAGACTGAGGTGATTACACAGTTACTTAGTTCAACGGTGATAATTTCAATATTGTTTTCATCTGACTGGCAAGCACTTCTGACTTCTAAATTCGGCTTCACAAAAACGGCACTTCCATACAGAGCGTGTGGTCTTTCAGCGATCAGTTTCATGCCAGGAACAAAAGGGCGTTTCTGCTTCATATCTCTGTGTGTTTCCTGAACACATAGAACATCACACTGCTTGTCGCGACAAAGTTCATACAAAAGTTGTTCTTTGCAAGATGTTATGCCTTCAATGTTAACAGAAATGACTGTTAAGGTTGGTTCTGAAAAGAACCGTTTGTTGGATCTCATATTAGATAACTCTGTTACTTCTGGTGTGAGAGAATCAGCCGTCTAGGAAGAGTCCTAGTCCGTTGCCCAGGAGACACCCGGATGTATAACAATATCGCATGCAAGTTGACCAAGAGGAAAGACCGTAGAAGAGGACTGGAACAACATGGTCTGAAGACTGAAAGGAAGCCCACAGTAAAATAATAGAAGAAATATGGGAACAGAGGAAACCAAATGCATGCCTCTAAGTACTTTGCGTAGTCTTAATGGGCTTATTCGCATATAATAGTCTAATAATAGTCTATAATAGTATAATAATAATAATAATAATACTAATAATAATAATAATAATAATAATAAGATACGTCACAATGAAACAGTTCTGAAGCCAGTAGTTCTATATGCAGCCGAAACCCTGTCTCTAAATGCCAACAAAGGACTCCTTGAAGAACTGGAGGAAAGAGAAAGCAAACTTGTGAGAGGAATCTTGGGATCAAAGTACAGAAATGGAATCCATCAAAAGAGATCCAACAAGGAAGTCTACAGCAAAATAGAGAAAATTACCGACACAATCAGAAAAAGACGGGCACGATTTTACGGTCATCTGAAAAGAATGGACGGAAGAAAGTTAACTAAAGAAATCTTTCACTTTTTTTATTCAAACCCCAAAACCACAATTCCCAGGTTTAGAAATACGAAAGAAGACCTGCAAATGCTACATATCTCAGCTGAAGACGCCCTTAACAGAGATATCTTCCGCAAGAAAATATTGACAAACGGGCTAAACCGAGACGAGCAACCGAAGAGAAGACACGGTGCCCCTTGGACAGAGGAGCGTAGGCAGGCCCACTCACAAAGAATGAGGGAAATTTGGGCTCTAAAGAAGGCCAAGTTCAGTGTCAAATGCAACAAGACTTAACGTGGTCCTTGATGGCTCCAGCGAATTATATAATAATGATAATAATAATAATAATAAGAAGAAGAAGAAGAAGAAGAAGAAGAAGAACATTTCAATTGACTGTCTAGCATTTGCAGATGATCTCGCGGTTTTCGCTGATTCCTTGGATGTGGCCACGAAGCAGATCAACCAGCTTCAAACACAAGCTGCAAAGGCTGGCCTCCAAATCACCTTTGAGAAAACGAAATTCATTACAAACATCAAACTGGCGCCAAGTGAGCTAGAAGGGACTCACGGAAAAGTCAAGCGAGTTGAAAAATTTAAGTATCTTGGTGAATGGATAGAACCTAACTTGTCCGAGAAAGAAGCCTTTTCTTCACGCATGAATAAAATGGAAATGGCTTACCATCTGACTAAAAATGTCTATAACAAAAGACCTATATCTCTGAATGCAAAAATCAAACACTATTGCACTGTTATCCGGCCAGAGGCTCTATATGCTGCGGAATGTCTCGCCATGAACAAAAAAGGCATGATGGAGAAATTGGAGGCCAAGGAAAGAAAGATTTTGAGAAAAATCTTAGGTCCAGTCAAAGACAACGGCGAGTTTAGGAGACGGCACAACCAGGAGTTGTACTCGCATGTGGAGAAAATAACTGATGTGATGCGAAAAAGGAGGATAATTTTTTATGGACACATGGCCCGAATGAATTCAACACGGTTAACCAACCGTATTTTCACTTTCCTCCAAGAGAAAAAGGTAAAGGGGGCATGGTTCAGTGAGGTTCAGAAAGATCTGCAGGAGATTGGGATCTCATTTGAAGATATCCAGGAGCGTGTCCCACTTAAGAAAAAACTCCAAGAACATCAGAGTTTCCTACCAAAGCCGAAGATGAAAACTGGAAAGGCATGGCGAAAGAGCGAAAGGAGCAACACCGTATACGAATGAAGGAGTACTGGACCAACATTGGAGCTCAAGGGAAACAGTTGAAACGACGTGGTCCTTAGTTGGCCGAAACGAAACAAGAATAATAATAATAATAATAATAATAATACTTATTTACAAGTGGTGGATACCTGACATGATGCTCATTGTTTCTAGTGCAGTTTTCATGCTGATATCAAATACGAAAACCGTTCTGCTCTATCACGTCAGGTTTTGAAGATATTGAAAAATATTGATTTTTCATGAACAGTATCCATCGAGAACTGTTTTCATTGTTTTTAGTTATTCTTCGTACAAAGCCGAACCATCTAATTTGCTTCTGTTTTATTGTCCGTGAAAGTGGACGTTATGGCGTCCAGAGATTGCAAAAATTCACCAAATCTGTTTTCCTACGTGTGACATACGGTGCATTTGCACTAAGCTAAAGGCATGTTCATTAGCACTCCATGTAACAATCACTGCTGTAATAAAACTTCTGTCTGTGAATTGTTATCCTTGGTACAATGTTAAACATATGTGAATGGTTGATGTAGCCTACATCTCAATAGGGGTGGGTGATAGTGACAAATGGTTTGCATATTTCGAATCAACATGTTTCAGTTGTCTTGGAACGCGTTTTGAATGCCAAGATATCCGCAAAAAGTCATTATTTGTTGATCAGTGTAATAATAATAATAATAATAATAATAATAATAATAATAATAATAATAATAATAATAATAATCTTTCTTCCTTCTTTCTTAATCCATTTATTTTCCAGGGTGGGTTTTCCCTGGGACTCAGCGAGGAATCCCACCTCTAACACCTGAAAGGTAGTGACCTAGAGCATGAGATTTCGGTCGGGGGATACAACACTGGAGAAGAGGACCAGTACCTCGCCCAGGCGGCCTCACCTGCTATGCTGAACAGGGGGCTTGTTGGAGGATGGGAATGTTGGAAGGGATAGACACGGAAGGGGGAAGGAAGCGGCCGTGGCCTTAACTTAGGTAACATCCCGGCATTGTCTGGAAAAGAAGTGCGAAACCACGCAAAACCACTTCGAGGATGGCTGAGGAGGGAATCGAACCCCCCTCTACTCATTTGACCTCCCGAGGCTGAGTGGACTCTGTTCCAGCCCTCGTATAACTTTTCAAATTTCGTGGCAAAGCCTGGAATCGAACCCGGACCTCCTGGGGTGGCAGCTAATCACACTAACCACTACACCACAGAGACGGCAATAATAATAATATCTCTCGAAATGCAAAAATTAGATATCATCAAACTGTAAGTAGTCCTGAAGCATTATATGCAGTTGAATGTTTAACACTTCGAACACAGAGCTTGCTTGAAAAACTGCCAATTAAGGAAAGGATGATTATACGAAAAATTATTGGTCCCAACCTCAAAGATTGTGTTTGCAGACTTAGGAGCATCTTAGAAATATATACCCACAACGAAAAGATATCAAGCGTAATCCGAAAAAGAGGGATAACATTTTATGCTCACCTATTCAGATTGCCAACTGAAAGGATCTGTGAACAATAGTCATCTTATTTCAGAAATCTCGAAACAATTCCTCCTTGCTTGTTGGAGATCGATAAGGATCTTTTAAAGTATGGAATATCAGAACATACATTCAACTCCGAGCACCAGTCAAACACAAACTTTTACAGGCTCATCAAGAAGAAGTCCCAAATTGACTGAAGCATGTCCATTCTGATGTATGGAAGAAAACATAATCCGAAAGGATGTAAACATGGTGGGCCCGCAAAAAGACAAACGGTTGAGATCTTGCGGTCCTTAGTGCTCCTAACGGTGAAGAAAATAATAATAATAATAATAATAATAATAATAATAATAATAATAATAATAATAATAATAATAAAGTGAATGGATTACTGAAAAGTGTAACGAAAATAAATTTATTGAAACCTGACTAGAGAAAATGGTGATTTCATTTCAGTAAACAACAAAAAAAACACAACAAAAAGAGTATCTCCTGGAACTGCAAAATCCGACACTATACCACAGTAATTAAACCCGAAGTTCCCTACGCATCAGAAACTCTCAATCTCCAACACAAAACACTCAAAAGGACAATTCGAAGTGAAAAATCCTGGGATTGAGAATCAAAGTTGGAGTGAATTTCCCAAAACCAAATGCGGAAATATATAAAAGGGTCTCCAAAATTACAGACACTATGCGCGTGCGAAGAATACAATTCATGGTGCACTCAGAAGGAATGGACTCAAACACACTGACTCAGAAGAATTTACACATTCTTAAGGAATAGAACCACTAGAATCAAATTGGTACAGAGAGACAAAGAAAGACCCGAAGGAATTCGGATCGCCAAATCTACTGGACCAAGATGAAATCAGAAAATATCACACTGAGAGTGTTTCGAGGATGATGAAAGCAAGCCTAACTGACATGTATGGTCCCTTAAACGAAAGCACACGTGTTCACTATGTATGAAGGAATACTGGGCTGAAAGTAAAAGCCAACAAATGTTGGTTCCGCGTCGTCCGAAGTGACCTATTCGTGAAAAAGAAGAAGAAAAAAAAATATCCTTTGTAAAATAAAATCTGAAATAATTATCTCATATTGACCTATTGGATCATTCATGATTTCTATTAGTTTCACAATCAGGTTTGTAGCCTGATAAATACTGGGGTTGAACATTAACTAAATTCACGGCCACTGCCTTACCAGTCCCATCATTTTCCTATGCCATCGTTGCCGAAAACTTATATGAATTAGTCTAGTGTTACGTAAAACCGCTAGAATAAGAATAAGAGTAATAGCACCTTGTGAAACATGCGAAATGTGCGGCAAGTCGAAAACAAAAGGTTCAGAATCTCGCCCACTCGCAAGTGGTGGCCGAGAATGTCCCAAGTGCACATTGGTGAACGGACAGGTTGTAGTTGATTATTATTATTATTATTATTATTATTATTATTATTATTATTATTATTATTATTATTGACAATTGGAAATCTGTTAGGTACTAAGAGGCAGGTTTTGATGGTGGAATGCCTAGCATTTGCTGACGGTCTGGCACTGTTAGCAAAAGCCCGAACGATGGATGCCTGAAAAACTTCAAGAAACTACAGAAAATCTAACAGGGATGATTTCCCACGATAAAGCAGAGTACGACACATGGAATACCAAAATGGTATATAAAACACCTGGAAACAAAGTTTGAAATATTCAAACGAAAAGATAAATGTAAATATTTTGGTGAACGAATCCTACCGATGGGCTTGCTAAAGAAGCAAAGAAGGATACTTGGCGATGAATAAGTATAGCAAACGAGCGATATCATGCATAGCAAAGAAAAGACTTTCGGCCACGATTATGGTAAGTCAGAAGGACTCTATAGTTCAGAATGCTTGATACTTAGCAGGGGAGAAGAACCGGAGAAGAAATGAAGACAAATCTTAAGGAAGATGCTAGATCTTTGGAACGAAAAATGGAAGGGATGGCAGCCTACATTGAGATAGAAAAAATTCTTTGATGATAAAGAGACAAGATTACATAAACAACGCACAAGAGAAGACTGAATTTTTATGGGCACCCCAGAAGAATTAGTGAGAACAGACTGACAAAAATCTTCAACTACATCACGGAGATACAGCGATCGAAAAATGGATTGAGGAAATAAGAAAGAACAAGGAGGATGTTCGGATGGATCCGGAAGGGATCTGGAATGAAAATTTGTTTCGACTTAAAATGCACAAGTTCAAGGGCTTTCAGGAAAAACTAAGTCAAACGGCCAAGATCGTCTGGTCGAAGAAAATGAGAAGTCGTCTCAGCGAAAAATGAAGTCCTAGAAGGGGAATGAAAGACAAACTGGCAAATCAGTAGGTAATCCCAGTTCCAAATAGGCCAAACTTGAAAATGATAATAATCGTAATGCGGTCGTGAAAGCTAAATATCCTTCGTCTCCTTCTTTTCGTTCTTTTTCTTCCATGGCCATCTTCCCAGTTATCTACGGTAGGCACTAATGTTCATTAAGCTAAGTTTTATGGCTGGATGCACTTACTTATGTTAATCCAGTGTGTAGGTATGTATTCAATAATGCGTGTTTCTGGGGTGATTAATAGTGCGATATATTGCGTGTAAATGAAGATGCATGTTAAGCTGATCACAAACACCCAGTCCCTTAGCAAGGTGAATTAATAAAATGTGCATAAAATCCACGACTTGTCCGGGAATCGAACCTTGACCCCTTGAACTGAAGGTCACCACGCTGTCCATTCAACTAAGGAGCAGGAAAAAGCTAACTGTTCAATAATAGTAGAATTTTTATATTTATTCAACACTTCAACAATAATTATTTATTCCTATCGATATTAAGAGATACCAGGGTGGAGGAACTTTCTCCGACGGTAGTTCTTTCCATGTACGCTAGCCAGTGGCACGGAGTCCTGTAGTTAAATTTCCTGAAACACCACCGATTTCAGCCGAAATCAAAGAACACAACTAACTGACTACGCCTTTGAATGTGGGTGGTACTTCTTAAGAGGAAGTACAGAAGAGTAATCATTCGCTCTTATCACTAATCAGTGTCCGGCTCCCTGGCTAAATGGTTAGCGTACTGGCCTTTGGTCACAGGGGTCACGGGTTCGATTCCCGGCAGGGTCGGGAATTTTAACCATAATTGGTTAACTTCGCTGGCACGGGGGCTGGATGTATGTGTCGTCTTCATCATCATTTATTCCTCATTACGACGCGCAGGTCACCTACGGGAGTCAAATAAAAAGACCTGAAACTGGCGAGCCGAACTTGTTCTCGGACACTCTCTGCACTAAAAGCCATACAACATTTCATTTCATCACTAATCAGAGAGAAAGGAGAGGGCCAAACCTTCGAAGATGTCGGTGAAGGAAGGGCTACGGAGGGACCTAGGCTTCACAAACTTAATACCGTTGATACCACAAGGAAGGTGACGTAGGAAAAGTGACGCTGAGGAGGCTGACACTAGTAACGGAAGCAGGTACGGCCTCGCATTTGCCAACCCACGTTCCCAATTTGATAGCTCCTAGGGCCCCCAGTCTACTCGCCTTTTTACGACAGGCAGAAGATATCATTCTTTACTTTTCAGTTTATTTTGAAATATACCCACTGAAAACCCATCACTTGTGGACATAGGCTCAAAATCTAAACGATCGGCCCTCACACTTTCTGAAAATGAAACCAAGCACCTCATCCTGATTTCGACTTTGGTGACCTTGTCTTTCACCCCAGCTAAGCCACAATCCTCTTATGAGGCATTCGGGATTGGAGAATGGCTCATTTCTTCCCGCTCCTGCTGTAACCAACGGCAGGTGGGCTACCAATCTAAACGGTGATCATACCCAATGTTACTTAACTTCGGAGATCTCATGGAATACGATGTTTCAACATGGCTGTATGCAGGGTTGAGTGGCTCAGAGAGTTGAGGCGCTGCCCTTCTGACCCCAACTTGGCAGGTTCGATCCTGGCTTAGTCCGGTGGTATTTGAGGGTGCTCAAATACGCCAGCCTCGTGTCGGTAGATTTTCTGGCACGAAAAAGAACTCATGTGGGACTAAATTCCGACAACTTGGCGTCTCCGAAAAGAGTAAAAGTAGTTAGTGGTTAGTAAAGCCAATAACATTATTATTATTATTATTATTATTATTATTATTATTATTATTATTATTATTATTATTGTTACCGCGTTTTGGTGGTAGGTAGAGGTGTAAGAAGGTGCGGGCGTGAATGGGTCTCCGTCCACGATCATACCTTTCCCTAACCTTTTCATGAGATACTTTAAGATTAGCTTTAGCCTTCTTCCAAAGATCTTTAATGTTGTCCGGATCTATTGTCTCGGGCAGAATGTCATTCAGAGACCAGAGGTTAGAGAGCGGCGTGTTGGGAACGAACTTAAACATCAAAGAAGCAGGAGTAAATTTGTGTGATTCATGAACCGCCGAATTCAAAGCAAAAGCTAACCAATGCAGGGACGTGTCCCACCTAGAATGATCTTCATGATGATAGGCAATAAGTGCAGACCTGAGATTACGGTTAACCCGTTCAGCCAGAGATGGTTGAGGGTAATAAGCGGAAGTAGTTACATGAGAGATGGACAAGTCAAAACAGAATTTACGAAATAAATTAGATGTAAAAGCCTTAGCATTATCAGATACAATGTATTGGCACGGACCAAAAGAAGCAAAAATAGAATTTAGACAGGTAATGGTGGACTGAGCGGTAGCCAGCTTAGTCGGAAATAACCAGGAAAATCTTGTAAAACCATCTACACACACAAAGATGAACTTGTTGGCATTACCCTTTGACTGGGGGAAGGGTCCCACATAATCAATATACAGGCGTTCCATGGGGCGCGACGCTTGATGAGAAGACAAAAGGCCTACTTTAGTGGACATGGTGGGTTTACTGATCAAACTAGATTTACAAGCTTTTACAAGTTCCCGAATTTCACCGTCCATACCTTTCCATATGAACATTTCACGAATCTTTTCACGAGTTTTAAAGATTCCAAGATGCCCCCCCAATGGGGTCTCATGATAGTATTTGAAGATCATAGGTACAAGAACCGCTGGAACAACAACTTTCATCAACTTATCATGCCTCGAAGGGCAACATAGAACACCATTCCTCCGAACATAAGGGACAGCATGTTCCCCAGAAGAAAGGGTTTCCATTATCGGAGCCAGCGTCGGATCTTCACGTTGGTATTTCACAATATCCCTAAAAAGCATGGGAGCATCTGTTAAGATGGCATTAACACCAGATAGTATGGACTCGGAAGGTGATGAACTGTCGACCGGTTCGTGGGTCTCTACGTCGTTATGAAACATACGGCTGAGTCCATCAGCAACAACATTTTCGGTACCTCTGATATGTCTAACATCAAACTGGAAGGCGGAAATACGAATAGCCCAGCGGGCTATACGACCAGTACGACGCGGCCTACCTAAGACCCAGCTTAAGGCTTGATTATCTGTCTCCAGGTCGAATTTAACGTGTTCCAGATAGAGACGGAACTTTTCTAAGGCAAATAAGACTGCCAAACCTTCGAGCTCATAGATGGAATACTTGGCTTCTTGAGCCGACAATGTCCTAGACGCATAGGCGATGGGTCGCCTCCCTAGTTCAGTCTCTTGAAGAAGGACTGCAGCTACTGCTGACGACGACGCGTCGGTTTGGACGATGAATTTCTTCGAGAAATCAGGCATAGCAAGTACAGGGGCATTACAAAGAGCTAATTTAAGGTCTTCAAAAGCGGCTTGTTGAGAAGATCCCCACTCGAATTTGATGCCTTTCCTACGAAGAAGGTTTAAGGGCGCCGCTCTATTAGCAAAGTTAGGAATGAACTTTCTGAAGAAATTCACCATACCAATGAACCTGGCGATACCTCTAATGTCCTTGGGAGGTTTAAAATCACGGATGGCCTGTGTTCTAGAATGATCGACTGCTACACCATCGGGTGACACAATATGCCCTAGGAAAGACATAGAGGGCTTAGCGAAGGCAACCTTGGACAACTTAACAGTTAACCCAGCCTTACGAAGGCGATCGAGAACTTCTCGCAGATGATCTAGGTGTTCTTCAAAAGTCTCTGAAAATACTACGACATCATCTAAGTAGTGATATAAGTACTCGAATTTGATGTCGGAGAAGACCCTATCTAGTAGCCTAGTGAGCACAGCTGCCCCCGTGGGGAGCCCGAAAGGCACGCGGTTGTATTCGTATAAATTCCAGTCCGTGGCAAACGCTGTAAGGTGTTTAGACTCTTCGGCAAGGGGAATTTGATTATAGGCCTGATTTAAGTCCAAGATGGTGAAGAACTTGGCCTTACGAAACCATGAAAAACAAGAATGAAGGTCGGGAAGGGGCACAGATTGTAACACCACCTTCCGATTGAGAGCCCTGTAATCAATGACAGGCCTGAAACCTCCTTGGGGTTTCGGTACTAAAAAAATAGGCGAAGAATACGCTGACTTAGAGGGCCTAATAATACCGTCCTTCAACATCTGATCGATGATTTCCTTCAGAGCCTTCATTTTAGGTGGAGATAGCCTATACGGTGGAAAACGGACAGGAATCGAATCCGTAACCTCAATTTTGTATTCAATAAGGTCAGTAACACCAAGAGTATCAGAGAACACCTCGGGAAACGACTGACACAGTTTGCGAACACTATCAGCCTGCTTCTCAGGTAGATGTCTAAGGTCTAACAACATCTCATCCTGGATAGGCGACATAGAAGAACATGACACAGAATTACACTTTAATAGTGGGATTTTACAACTAGAAGCAAATTTGAATGTGCACGACCTAGACTGCAGATCGAGCACAAGACCAGTGTGAGAAATAAAGTCAGCTCCCAATATAATGGGGCAAGACAATTGCTTGGCCACAAACAATTTAACTTTCCATGTAAACTTAAAAACACGAATTTTGACCAGTAAGGAACCTAGAATTTCTAATGGAGATGAATTAGCCGAAACGTATTGAACAGGAGAAGAGACATAGTCAGGAAGTTTACAAACCGTTTTCAATTTAGAATACCATTCAGCCGCAATAATCGAACAAACACTACCTGAATCTAAGAGAGCTGTTATAGGCTCGTTATTTACCTCAATCTTAAGAAAAGGAACAGGTGCGGGGGTATCCGCCGCAATCCTAAGACATTCTTTAGGGCATTCAAAAGATGAACTTGAAGGCTGATCGTTCTCTGCATTTACAATCTGTTTACTAGGGGCTGAGTCTCGGGAAGATGGATTAGTCGACTCAGCCGAGGCCACTAGTCACTTTTTATTATTGGCATAGGTGGAATTTGCACCAGAAGTTGAGCAGGAGGGGGTGCTATTTGAGTTTGGGCAATTTTTGGCGATATGTGAGAAGGCCCCACACTTAAAACAGCCTTGTGATGAACCAGCTCCATTATTTGCCCTACTAGACTTGATCAGAGGACACTTATCGCGCAGATGGTCAGGCGACCCGCAAGCATAACATTTACGAGGGGTGACTGATCGGCGAGGTGGAGGCCGAGTATTACTAAAAGAAGGCGGGGGTTCTTTTGCCACGCGCAAGGAATCGGCATACCTAACTCCGTCCGCAGAGACGGCTAATGCTTCAAGTTCAGAGAAAGTTTGCGGGCACGCCGCAAAACACAAGTATGACCTATAAGATGGTGAAATGCCTTCCACAATAGCTTGTACAATTTGATCCTCAGGGAAGTGAAGAGCAAACACCCTAGTATAAAACTTAATATCTTGGATGAAGTCTGCCAGGTTTTCATCCAAGCGCTGTACCCGATAATAGTATTTCTGAATAAGAGATGACCTCGCGCGGGCAGGAATAAAATTTGCAAGCAGATGTGCATGGAAATCTTCGATAGATGACTGTTCAGCTATGGCTCTTACTATTTTATCTGAGAGAACACCAATAGCATAAGGATAGATTATTTGTAAAATTTGACAAGGGGAAAGCGAAAATACGAGGGCATGATCCTGAAATTCAACTAAAAACCTTAAGAAAGAAATAACTTCACTGGTGGTGTTGACCGAAAACTTAGAGATACCTCTTAGCAACATTGCCAATGGATGAGGCAAGCTGCTAAACCCGGGTGACATAGTAGGTAAAGGTTTCAATGGCAAGGAAGTCAATTCAGAACGGATGTTACTCAATGATGCACGACGTTCAGATTCGTTGTCCAATGGGGCAGGGATAGTTTGAGCAGCAACGGTTATCCTATTAACTTCTCCCTTGGGAGGCGCTTCCTCACTACCTGGATTCACTATGGTGGGTTGATCAGATTTGGGAGGAACTTCCCCAGTTAACAATTGAGTGACCTTATTAGATAATTCGGAAATATTTTCCAGGAGCGTACTAGCTTCCTTCCTCTGAACATCATTCAGTTTTAGAGACAACAGATCGTTAACCCTATTCGAAAAATGATATAGCCTGCCTTGCACACGTTTAATTTGATTAGGAGACGGATCATTTTCATCAAAAAAACTAACTACGGAAGCTAGCCCAGTAATATTCTCCGTGATCGTGGAAAGAGAGTCGTCAATTTCTTTCTCTCCCAAATTGGGGATGGAAATGGGCAAATCAAGGGACTCTCTAAGCTTGTTAGTGTCTATTGCAACCGTGCCTCCAGATTGAACGTTTCTGATAGTTAACTCATATATCAACTCCTCTTTGCGCAAATAGTTAAGGAGGAGAACATCGCGAGGGCCGGGCATGATGACAGAACAATTTTGGAAAACTCAAAAATGCCAGCAACTGAGAAAATGGTTAGAGTTCGGATCAAAACAATGTCTCGCCGTCAAAAGGGGCTAAATTGAGACCCATTCAACCACGCTCTGCTACCACTTGTTACCGCGTTTTGGTGGTAGGTAGAGGTGTAAGAAGGTGCGGGCGTGAATGGGTCTCAAACTACGGAATCAAAGTTAATGTAAAAGTTAACAAGGTTATATTTCCTTTTCAATATTAAGTAATAACAAAGAACAGGTACTTAGTAGCCGAAACACAATTTGAAATGTACAATTACAGGGATTACAGAGTTTGGGCTTCGAGCCCTGAGTTCACAATTTTTGAGCAACTAGCCCAACTTTCCGATATACAAATTTTAACAAAGGGGCAGAAGACCCCAATCAAACCCTGGAGCCCTTGCTCCAAATTACACAGTAAAGCCTCCTCGAGGCATACAAAACTCCGTTTCCAAAAGAGCCACACGCTCTTTAATTTAAGCCTCTCCTAGGCCACACCAAACTCCACCTTCAAGTTGTCCTCAACGGACATAAACACAGGGGTAAAATACCCAATCTACTGAGGTCTATTAAATGAAAAGTAGGTTAGTTGAATGACCTCTAAAACAATTTGAGAGGAGGCGAACTTGCACTCCTAATACACTTGGATTTCAAAACCTACTTTGGCTCTTAGGCCACTGATGCAAGGGCTAATCCCATACTACAGAGGTGACGTAATAGCAATTTACATTACATTACGGAAGAATTGGTTGAGAGAATAAGTTCACCTCAAGACGATGTGAGTGGGAGCTCGAGAGGGTTAAGCACTCTCTATCCCGATATGTCGTTTTAAAATAGAATAGATACCAGTTGTTTTTACATTTTAGGAAAAGGTTACATGGTTGAACGCTTAGAACCCGCCCCGAAAGTTAAACTGCTGAGCAAGAAAAGAAAGAATTTATTAATCGGCCATTACCTTATTGTTGACCGCCGCCGAGGAAAGAGGCGCTTCCCGCCTCCTGCTATGTACTTAATACACTGAAAGATGGAACAGAAGTGGCCCGGAGACCCTAAAATCAGCAGTTTATATACTCTCGCGGAAGTTTCTAGGCGTTAGGGGAATGAAAACACCCGCCCACAATGTTTTTATTGGATAGGACCCCGCAACAGATACAAGTTGGGGGAAGATACACCAGATTGGTCAGAAATTACTAAAAGAAATTCGGGATTGGATAAATCTAAAACAAGGGGAAAAAGAGGGGTATACAGCCAACTTAAACAATAACAGAAAGAAATTTAACAAGAAACAAACTTTTGAAATAAAAATTTCTCCAACAAAATAGTTCTTTGACTCCGCACTAGGGTGCGCTACTGTTGATCTTCAGTAGTGTCCTCTAGAAGAGAAAGATCACACTTCTTACTTCAAGCGAAACAAAAACACATCAAAAGTGACACAGTTCAAAAACTCAAAATTTTCCACGTGGTGACATCTTCTGAGAAAGTAGAGAATTAATAGAGTAGATAAAGTTCAACCTTCCTCCAGAAGAGGAATTTCAACTGGCGCAACTTTTAAATAAACGGTGTAGAGGTGTACCGCCCGGTACAATTATTATTATTATTATTATTATTATTATTATTATTATTATTATTATTATTATCATACTTCTTGAATCGTTATGCCCAACTAAGGAGCGTGTTTAAACTTATTAGCACTCTTTGTTTTTTTTCTTCTCTTCCCAATATCTCCTCATTCTCTCGCTGTGTTCCTTTTTAGGTTCTTCAGTCCATCCTGTATTTAGTCGGGTGGGTTTTACAGAAAACTTGTGTTCGTGAATTAAGATTCTGAATTTTATTCTATCTTGAATGATTTCTTCGTTCGTGCCAGTTTCAGTTAGGTTTTCCCTGATTTCTTTTAGCCAGTTATTGTGATTTTTCATTGATAAGGCTAAGTTTAAAATGTTCTTTGTGAGCCTGTTATTATCCATTCTATATAACTGACCATATAATTGTATTCGTCGTTTCCTCATTGTATCTGTGATTTTTTTCTGTAACTCGATAGATTTCGTGTGATTTCTTTTTTATTCAAATTCCATTTTCGCACTTTGGTCCTAAGATTTTCCTGAGGACCTTTTTCTTTATTTTTCGATCATATTTATTTGAGATCTGCCACCAATTATAATAGTTACAGATGCATAAAGTGCTTCTGTTTTAACTACCTTGTTATAATGTCGTAGTTTTGCCTTTTTTGATATAGTTCTTTCATTGTATCTGTTCCAAGTAATTTTACATGTTCTTTGAAGTTTTTCAATTTTTTTCTTTGTTAGTTTACTGACTTAAACCTGTTGGTTCTATAATTCACCTAGATACTTAAATTTGTCTACTTGAGTGATATTTCCATGTAATAATAATAATAATAATAATAATAATAATAATAATAATAACAATAATAATAATAATAATAATAATAATCGTATGGCCTCAGCTACCGTGTGCAGACATTTCAATTTGACGCCAACTGGCTGTCTTCTCGTCAATTTCGACGTTCCGTTTTATTCTAGGCCCCCCGAAACTCTCTTGGGCGTCTACGGCTGAGATTTAATTAAGTTTGTCGGGTAAACACCAAATGTGTCACCAGAGATCTTTTACATGCTGACATCGTACGGCATGGAGTGTCGAATGGACTTTTTTCCGCCCTTCAAAAATTCGACTACCTCTGCCGGGTTTGAACCCGCTATCTTGGGATCCGGAGGCCGACAAAGCCCGGATTAAGGAGGATTGTTAACGTCAGGAAAGGTATCTGGTCGTAAAAATTACTGTCAAAAACAAAACAACCACCAGAATACATCTTGAGGCAACCTATACGGCTCAAAGTCTTAGTTGTAATTTTGCAATTGACTACAGTTGATCTTCCCAAAACCTTCAACTGATTACCATGATTATTATTATTATTATTATTATTATTATTATTAACATGGCTATTCTGTTGGCTTGGAAACTTTCTAGGAATGTAAAATGAGGCCCTAAACTAACTTCAGTTTGGACCTCCCTGACTTATATTATCGACAAATATATATTTTTTTTTTTTTTAGCTGGACAACGTATCATCAGTTAGCTACTTCGTTCCCACGTGCTCTTTTCAATATACCTTGGTCCTATGAATGTTATAATTTCAGATCGCTGGGTTCAAGTTCACGTACTTCAGTACATTAAAATGATTTTAAATTAATGACTGTACCATGCGAAGGCCACCATGAATAACCATTAGCTGTTTATATTTCTAAATACGTGCACAATATTGATGGCAAACAGAAGTGTGTGTTGATTATTTAACCCAGACAATTATAGCTGATTATTAAAAATGTAGAGCTATAAAGGTTGCTATTTAATAATTACACTTGTCACCCAGGCAATGTTGTCTGGATGATAATTTAATAAAAACTGAAGGCTTTGGTTTACATTACACACACAGTGGGACTTGTTTCCCGTCAACACGGCGCTAGGTCGGGTTATGGTCGTTAGTTTGGCGCTGTCTTGTACATCATTAGAAACAATAGGTTAATTCATTCCATTGTGCACAAGCCATTGTCATTTGTACTGAAATCCGAGCTTGATTTGAATTGCGTTTCCGCGGGCCTTGCTTTATTACGTAGAGGGAGAGTTGATGAAGTGAAATCCTAGTTCTGGTGGCATGACTCTGATGACAACCCTGACTAATCCCCTTGTCTCAGATCAGCAGCTGCTACATGAGGAATGTACAGTGACTGTTTGCACATGCATGTGTTGTTCTTCTGCCTCAAATGTAGCACATTATCGTTCATCAACATGTACTGCAAATATAAAATAGGAGTTTTGTCAGTATAACGCACAGAATTTGAAAATAGTGATATTTCTGTATCGCTCATATCCTCGGAAACAAGGAAATGCACTTTTTAATTTTCCGTCTTCTCTCTGTATGTCTGTATGTACAGGGTATCTCTTATACACCAAGACCGTCCAGCGGCGTTTCTACTCTCCGAGACCTAAGCAGCTGTAGGGGAGACGCGTTCTTCCCGACCTTGCAACGAGCGTCCACGTGTTCGAGCTAGCACCAATAACCAGCCTGAATCTCAGTTGTTAACATAGAGGGACGGTTATCATTGCAAAACCGTATTTTCGTATGTAAAAGTTATTTTCAGTACGAGTCGGCTCGAGGGGGACGCGACGCCATTTGTTCAGCAATTTCCCGGTGAAGTGCCACTTTCATGAGCATAGATTCACGTAATTGTAAATAAATTTAAAACTACTGGCTCAGTGTTAAATAAAGAACAGTTTTAACAGAGTCAAAGCTGGATGACATTTTTGCGAATCTTGAAAACGGTCACCCAATAAATCATTCACGAAATTAGCACAAGTAGGGGTTTCGGTTTCTTCTGCACAGAGAGCTACAACGCTGTAACACATCAAGCCGTACAGGTTTACACGGGCCCATTGTTTAAAATCTATCCCTCTCAGCAGGACAGCACCATCTAGACGTTCCTTTGTTGCGAATGGAGCTAGAATATGGAACTCTCTCCCCCCATTACATTAGAGCCATAAAAAAATGTACATTTTTTTAAGTCGTCTTCCGTAGTATCTGCTCGATGTCTGTCGCCAGATTGAATTAATTTTGTGGAGTGAATGTGTGTGTGTGTGAATATACGTTTAGAGTTTTTATGCTATTTTGTGTCATGTTACTTCTAGTTTGTAAGATAAGATTATGGATAAATTTCTCAGATGTACACTGTTAAAGAAGTGTGGTCGAGTGTAGGAGAGAATCATGAGTCCTAAATTCGCCAGTGCGAGTAAGGCAAATATGAAAAATAAATAAATAAATAAATAAATAAATAAATAAATAAATAAATAAATAAATAAATAAATAAATAAAAGTATCTTGCCCCTGTTACTCCCTGCGATATTTTAGCATCAAACGTTTAGCAGGGAGCGTATGCGCAAGTCATCTACGGTTCGTACTGCATGGTCTTTCTTTTATTTTCCAGTAATTTTTGTGTGAAGGTAGTTCGTGATTTTTTTAGATATTCACATTTGTATCCATGCATCTGCCAAAACGTAACACCGATTTTTTCTTTACACATTTGGTGCAAGAGTAAATATTTAGAAAATTTTCTTCACAGTGCTTTTTGAATATAAATCATTTTGTTCGATATTCTTGACTGCTTAAGAGCACTAACGGCTTTAATAACAGAGTGAATTTATCGTGCGGTTTGGGTCGCGTAGCTGTGAGCTTGTATTGGAGAGGTGGGTTCGAACCGTACCGTCGGCAGCCCTGAAGATGATTTTCCGTGGTTTCCCATTATCGCACCAGGAAAATGCTGGGGCTACACGGCCACTACCTTCCTACTCCTAGCCCTGTCCTATCCTTGCGTCGCCAAACTACCAAATATGCTTTAACGCATTTTAAACATTTTATTATCGCTAAGCTTGTATTTCTTTTCAAGAAATTATCAAACTAGGAAAATATTTGAAATAACCCTCCACAGATAGCCCCAAGTACCAACTTTCACGTTGCTAAAATGAACATTTCTATTTTCCCACGCTTTTTTTCACGAATTTAGACTGCTCTGAGGCCTCCTTCCAGCGGCTGACTGCAGCAATTGATTCCCTGGTGACTACGTGCGCCAGACCCTCACACGTTGGGTCCACTAAGGTATTCTGCTAAGAAAAACTGAATTACTGGATCAATATCTTTCAAGACCCTGCCTAGTAACCTTGCTTTCATTCGTACAAGTAACCGCTAGTACATTAGAACTATAGCAGATTGCTCCCTAACAGACATAGGCTTAAACGGTAAGGCTCTCCTATACGCGCTGAATTTTTTATGTGACATGCTGGTGTAACCTTTTCGTGGTATCAGTACATCAATAGATCATAATAGTCCCGCAACATGACGTTAAAATGGAACACCTTGGAGGAGGCCTTCGACCGGGCGTGGCGCCGAAGAACCCTTTTCCCCTACTAGCGTTACAAGGCACTAGCTGAGCCGGTAGAGACATACGGGTCGTAGTCTGTCCTTACTGGGCAGTAATCTAATCATTTACAGTAGGGGAATCTTAATAATGAGAGGAATACTATTTACCTATGAAATGAGAAGAATGAATTAAGTCCTTTAAAAAAAAAAACATTTAATGCCTGAGAAAACACGTAGATAATTTATACATGGATATGCCACCATATCAAACCTATAAATTATACACCGTAAATTTCCTTGAGTGTGTAACTGACCTCTCTAGTCCTTTCCCTAGAATTGCAATTCACTCTGAAGATATCCAAAACACATTATGCACTCGTACCGTTGTACACAGAAATAATTGGATGATGGCGTATCTTGTATCACTCGCCTTATTTACATTATTACATTATATATTCAAATACCAAGTCGTCGTCCTATTGGCGAGAATTAACATTAGCTATCGAATGAACCAGGTGAGACGTATTTTGATATATGAGCTTGTTCAAAATATCTGAAAGTCGTCTCACTCATTAGAAAGAAAAAACCTATCTCGCTATCTCATAAAATAAGCAAATAATACACATCGTATGTTCCAATGGGATGCCACTTAAATATATACACGAATTGGACACTTGTACAACGATGGTCCCTAAACGAATCATATTTAGCGAAACAGAAAAAACAACACAGTATTCAAATACATATCACACCTGTGAATAGAAGACAATAAATACACTCGGCATTCACAATATAAATCATGAACGGGGCGTCCGCCCATAGCTGGTGGCGGCGGCATAACTGCCCCTGGTGCTGATGAGACATGAACTCATGTCCCGTGACAATTGTGAAGTGTGACTTCCACTCTGAAACCCCTATTCGTTTTAATTAACATAAAGAAATGGGGGAGTTCTCACATTTATTGGAATTGTAAGTCTACCCAACGGTGTTTATTTCTGATTGGTTGCGTGTAATATCGATGCCGGAGAGAAGGAGAACGAGCCCTCCACCACTCAATTCCTCTCACAGCGGCGAAAGCATTTCACACCCCTCCTTACCTGGCCGGACTTTAACTATCACTGGCCAGCTGTTTACATTGCCTTCATCCTGCGCTTTCACTTTCAACACAAGGGAACTCAGTCCCGTTATCTAGCCGCCTCGGCGTTTCGCTTTAAATATCATTATTCCTTGGATGCCACACGCATCAATTAAACACATCGGCTAGCATCTAGCCTAACTTATACCATTGGCGCGGGACCAAAAACCTCGCGCGTACCATTTATTCATGTGGAGGAGAGGCTTATATATCAACAACACCGCATTCGATCTATTCCTTATCAGCTAGAGTAGCTCGGTTCCACTTCTCGGCATAACCAATACACGAGCATTATAGAAGAAAGAAAAGCCCTATCATTCGGGACAAAATATGCTAACACTCACGTTCTAAATAAATTCACACATTATCACACTTCACTTGTCTCATCGAGGTTTCTTCTTCACCACACTTAATTTATACAAGGGGATGACCTAACACATTACGTGAAGCATCTACTACAGAAAACCTTGAAATTTCTAGATGAATCATATTACTCAGATTTTTTATCGATGATACATGGAGTGATTTTTCAAGAATATTAAAGAATCCCTTTTAATTCCCATAGTGCTCCACGGTAAATCAAATCTAGTGTCTTAAATTATCATGCATGAATTACCATATAAAACAAAGAAATACGGTCGCCGACCGTGAAGAAACATAAGTACTAGCCCTATCAATAACTACTACCATCCCTTTGAGAACAACGAACCCTACATTTCTGAAGAATCTGCATGCATTAGATATTTACATTTTTACAGGAAATAGACTTTCAAATATTTTCGCAATACTCATCTGCCTGGATCACCCCACAGCTCACCCAAGAAGGCACATCTAGTCGTTTAGTTGCCCATTACGACTGCATCAGCAACCTGGAGTCCTGTGTTCGGCTGCCGCTGGGTCGATGGCATGATGTCTTGACTCCCCGTACACTGTAGGAAGTCCTTGAGGTTCCACGGCGTCTTGATGAAGTACGGGCCTCCCATCGATTCTCTTCTTCCTCGGAGACTGATGTCACTGGCACACAACACAATGAGGGGATCTGACTTAATTATAATTGTGATAACTGGCAACACATTATAATTTCTATGATCAGAGAGACTCATAGGCTCGAGTCCTCCAACCAAGCACCGGTAATGTTTGTAGCCCGTTGCTTTCCCTATTGGCTGTCTATTCCACTGTCGGCAGCTTAGGCCCTAATTATCACGTTCGCACTCTCACTGTTGTTAGAGGTCCCAAAGCTACCCTTACGAACGTGGTTTGACCTTGCCTAATTCAGCACTAGTTTATATGGGAGTACAGATTAGCTACTACGTCTGGGATTTTTAACCGATATCGCCCTGAGTTTACGCGTCGCCACTGAGCCGCACTTTCTCCTACAACTGATCACTCATCATTATACGGTTACTGGATCTCTCATGTTATTTCCTCGGCAGTTAATACACTCGTGAATTTACACGATTTCACAGCCTACTAGCGTTTGATTTAACGTTCTCTTTACTCATATATTCGTACACTTAAGCACTCTGCATATCATATGACCGTCATGGTTAGGGTTAAATACCGCACTCTGTTAGTATCAATAAACCTTCACTCCACTGTTACATAATCATATCACTGATAGAACTTCAGCCATATAGACACTATTCAGCCGATTATTGACAGGTCACACTTTGTAGCACTGAAGCAAAGAATACTGAAGAGTCACTCACATTAGGTACCACCTCACTATGCAACTGGCAGAATAGAACAAGATGCTTGCCTCAGTTCGCACCCCCCTTTATCATGAAACGTGTCAGACTCGGGAGAGAGGGTAATACTCCTCCTACCTGGAGAAATCGCTCCGGTGGCACGTAGTTCCCAGGACCGATCAATGCATCAAATTAAAGCTCAATTACCCGAGTTTCCACTGATCACTTATCATTTTGATCGCTTCACGCGTTTTGCTTTAATCTCAAAAGCGTCCTTTGATATCCCAGTGAGGGAGGGGCTTACAATTTGGCGGTTCCGTGGCTTCGGTCTCCCTGACAGCTTTCTCCAGATGGTGAACACCTGTGGGATGTCCGTAAACAGCGTAGATTATCCCATTAGAATCATGTAAAGGACTTCTTGGTGTCAAAATTTACTTTAAAATTCGCCGCATTTAATGAACGTTATGTCATGAAAATCTGCCTTGTAGTATGCGAGTTATGTTCATTTCTCTCCTGAAAACAATTGAAGACAAGTCACTGGCAGCGGTGTTTCCGCGGGAAAAGGAGCGAAAAAGTGATATTTGCCAACGTTGGGCACGGCCTCCGTGACCTACTTACTGTTGGGGTGTTTCTTTCTCTGTCGCGCCTGAGTGAGAGCGCTTCTGCCCGGAGGCGAAAATATTTCTCGGTGTAGCAAGTATACACAATGGAAGCTTGACCCATGGAACGAACGGCGCGCGACTCGCATCCCGGGGAGGATAGACGTGCGCTAACTTGGGCGCTAATTTAACGTATGAAAGCGCAGAAAACGGCATATTTGAGCGGTAGAATGCCATAATATATTCTTGATGATGTGATGAACGGTCACACTGGATTCAGCTGAACAAACGAAGGTCGAGGCTTCCACTCCCGAAGAGGCACACTGCATTGAGTTCCATGCAGTTACTCCAGAAATGAATAGCTACTTGATGTCTGGGGGCAAAGGCAGATGGGCGTAGGCTAACCACACTGTCAAGCCTTCAAGAAACCCACCTGACTTGGAGATCAGAAAGGCATAATACTGTTGATATCATGAAAAGCGTCCAGATTTTTGAATTATCATGGGAACCTATTCTTGACGGAATCACAAGACTGTATATACAGGATGGTCGGATACAACGTGGATCGGGTATATGAGCATTTGGGATACCTCACACCATTGGCATTCTGTAATCTACTAAAGTTAGTCAATCAGATCGCTTATCTGGTAAATTTCAATTGGCTTTGCGTGGGGGTGTTGCTAAATCTGAATATGGCTTATGACCGACTGGAGAGCCATGCCGAGAAATCAACATCAAACGCCAACACGCCAACATACCACGGGTTTCAACTGGTGTCACCGTACCGTACTTGCTAGTGGGCGATCCTGTCATCTCGGAGGCCCGCGTTCGAATCCCTCCCCTGGCAAAGATTTTTCCTTGATTGGTATTCTCAAGCCGATCTTAAAAGCCACGTTCATATTTAGCAACACCGCCTCGCAAAGCGAATTTGAATTCGACCGCGAAGCGATCTGATTGGCTAACTTCAGCAGTTGATGAAATGAAAACGGCGTGTATATATCGATTTTTTTTCAAATTATTTATCAGTATGACCAACCCTCTCACACTAAAATATCCGGTTCACGTTATTTCTGACCTATCTGTATATAAGAGTCCAGTGTTACCACTTCGAAGGAGATGGCTTTCGATTTAGACGGAGTGCGCTTTTGTGATCAATGCAATGGCTGATCCTTCATTCACTAGTCACGTGCACTGCTTTCATCATTCTGTGAAACTTACTATGATTATTGTATTATGTACAACTTCTGTACTCTATTGATCATATTCAGAAACGGATAAGTTTGAATAAGTTTGAGTGGTGTTTTAAAAAATACAAAAGATCTCACTGTGGAGATAGAGTTGCAATTCACGACGACAATTTGGGGCAAATATTAATTTAGAAGAGGAATTATGAATAAAAATAAGTTATCAAGGCAAATGTTCGATAAATTTTCGAATTATTTTAAATTAGTTGAGAAAATACCAAGTAAACAACTGACAGGTTTTCTGCCACCTGGGCGATTGCCCTAAATTCGGATCAGTGGTGACTGATTCACATAATTTTCATATAACTCAAAGGTAAAATTCCAATTGTTCTCCTGTTGGCAAGACTTTCAGTTAGTACGTAATACTGTGCATACGAACCACTATACATTCTACGATATTTACTATGTCGTGCTTTCCCCACTTTGAAGCTGGATGAGTTACTCATTAAACTCGAAATTACGAATACTGCCAGCCTTTAACGTTCAGTCCATTAAATTTCTGTATGAATATGGCTTTGGTTTGCTTTGTTTGACTGTAACACTCTTCAGAATGAAGTTATCAAGGAGATCAGTTAAGACCCCACGTTTACCTTTCGTCGTGTGTGTATACGATAATGTGGAAGCGTTTCTCACTTTAATGCTTGTAAAATAAACCATGCCACAAGAATGAAGCATATTATTACACGGTATCGCAGGGCTTCATTGTACCTTACTAGTAATATGAAACATATAAAACAGCATCCATCTTTATGGGGAGATATACTTTACGACGTATACCGTGGTTAGGAAAGAAATGTTCATTTGGGATTATTGCACGCTGAAAGTAAAGTATTGGCTCGACTAAGATGTATTATCGATCTTGCACGTTACAGGAGACACAGTGAAGAGAACACATAAATATTTATATTCATAGCAGTAATATGGCATTCATGGAGAAGATACGAAACTGGGCAGAACAGTGCCGTTCATGAATTCATGGTCTTGGTTTTAGCAAAGTTACTTCTTATCCAAATTCGTTTAATGGCTGTTAAAAATTTAAGACTGATTAAACGGATTTTTTAGATAATAAAAGTAATATATTTTTGGAACTCAAATATATTTTATTTATAATCAGACTTAAGCTACTTTTCGCATTCCTGGCTACGTATTAACATTCATGACCTAGAAACGGCGAACTTGGTTACCGGCTCTGGCAGAAATTTAAATTCTCGCGTGAGGGGTGAAGTGGAGTGCGCTCAGCCTGAGATGGGTTTAGATAACAATTCTCGCACATCCTACAGATGTCCGTGTCAACTTATTGTTCTATTCTTGCAACAATAAAACTGACAACCTTAATTGAAATAAGCGTTCCTGCATCACGGAAAGTCTTATTATTGGAATATTATGCTGGTAGTCATGAAGTCAAATATTCTAGCTGTACTGAAATGTCTTTCCGCTTCCATTTCAACTACATATTTTTCTACAGAAATATTTTCAATTTTTCATTCCGCGAGAGGTACAGAAACGCATATACTATACGTAGAAAAATTGTGTATTTAAATTGGAATTTTGTGTTAAAAATGACGTGCAGGCAACTATTATAAAATCCTTTTTCATTCAATTTATTTCCTATGTCTTTGTATGTAATATAATGAGGTTAGAATCCTTGATGCCGAGCTCGATAGCTGCAGTCACTTAAGTGCGGCCAGTATCCAGTATTCGGGAGATAGTAGGTTCGAACCCACTGTCGGCAGCCCTGAAAATGGTTTTCCGTGGTTTCTCATTTTCACACCAGGAAAATGCTGGGGCTGTACCTTATATAAGGCCAAAGCCGCTTCCTTCCCACTCCAAGCCCTTCCCTGTCCCATCGTCGCCGTAAGACCTCTCTGTGTCGGTGCGACGTAAAACAACTAGCAAAAAAAAAAAAAAAAAAAGAATCCTTGATGGTGGAGGTGTCGGTCCTGGTGATTACTGTTTCTGGAGGAAGTACAACTAGACAACCATCCCCGTTAACACTCGCAGACCGACAACGAACGTACTGGTTACCGTGGCAACGTGATTGGCTGCTTGCCAGCAGGGAAGTCACGTAATGCCATTTTCGTCATAATTTCTGTAAACTCCTGGTTGTTCGTTGGGTAGAAGGCGAGAGAGACATCAAGCTTCCATTCTGCGGGATATTTTCGGATTACTGTTGGAGGTTACAATCGTCTTCGAAAAGTACTAAGGGTTGCTGTGAATATTTCAATTGTACCGCGGAGTATGGCCCATTATTTCACACCGCAATGTGTTTTCTAGTATTTGCTATAATTTTTTATGTAGTTCTCTTCTACTTACGTTTTCTGCTTTAATTTCTTGCCTCTCCGTGCCTTTTTAGGCTTAAATAATGTCACCCTAAGTCGTCTTATTGTCTGATCACCGAAGAATCCCTGCGCCTAAATTTCCCATCTGTTACCGCTTTCCTAAATCCTTAACCCCTATCTTCAAAATTTAGTGAGGGAGATTTCATTTTCCCAATACATCCACATGGTATATACATACTCCTCCAATCCGGCTCTCCTCAGTTGTTATCCTGTCTTTAGTAATGTCAACTTTCTTAACTGTCTTACTCAATTTATCTGTATGCATACGAGTTCAAATCCCGAATCTTGGACTGTCTTTCCCTTGAGTGATACCATGCACTAATTCTTTCTTGCATATTTTCCTTCGCAGTCTATGATTTCGCCGATTAAGTCGCATAACATACCGTTAACTGGAACTTATTTAGAGTCAATAGGTAAGTTGTGACATATTTGGGATTTGGTGCCTCTTTCTATGGTAACTAAAAACCGAGCTGCCAAGGTAAAATCTTTGTTCAAAGCCTAAAAATACCTGTCCACCTCTAGGGCGTCTCAGAGTGCTCCTGAACGTGAGGCTGGTTTGAATGTGCTCAGGTTTAGGAAGAAATTTGGAGAACGATGCTGACAGCAGGCCAGGTTCAGCTCGTAGAGAGAACGTCATTGAAAATCTAGGGCGTCTGAGGCTGCTTTTAATAATATTGCTTTACGTCCCAAGGTTTTCGAAGACACCAAGAAGCTGGACATTTTGTTCCGCAAGAGTTCATTTATGTACACGTTGATCTATGGACACTAGCTTTGCAGATTTCCATCTTCCCAAGTGCGACACTTTTTCACATACCATCCAATTGAGGCAGAATAAAAACCACTTACGGTTTTGAAATTTGGGGCTCAGCTTAGGAACGCAAATGTAAGCATTTCTTTAAGCCAGTGGGGTAGCTTATATTTTCCAAAGCGACGACCTATAGTTTTAATGGTTTTAAAAGTTTCCTATAAGTTGTACATTTTAACCCCTCCCCTCCAAATCAAGATGGTGGACACAATTTGCCAGACGAGGTAGAAAATTGAAATTTGGCAAAATTATAACTTTTAGCTATAACCGATGGAGAAATTTCAAGATGTTTGAATATGTAACGTTTTGGTTCCGAAAAGTATCGAAATATGGAGGCAATTTTAATGACGGTGCTGACCTTCGTTTCGTGGTAATTGCTGGCTAAACGGTAAGTCGTATCGCAAAATAGAAAAAAAACACAATCGGCATTGAATTTGGAGAGCTCTACAACTTCGGTCCTATGACTTTGTGTCGTATATCGATCCCTTGTACGACAGATACAGCTGCGTTACTCAATTGTAGGTACAAAGTTTGTAATTTTTACACCTATATTTTTTACTATGCAAGGAGGCCTGCCATTGTAATCAAACTCCCAATCTTGTTTGTGACTGGCGGGAGGCAAGTGTGGCTGCCTTTATAATTAAAACTCCCTAACTTGATCATGACTGGCATTAGGAAAATAAGCATGTCAGTAAAATGAAAACCTCCAACTCGACTGTGAATGGTAGTAGGCAAGTGAGCTCGCCATTATAGGAGAAACTCCCTAACTTGATTGTGAATGGCAGTAGGAAACGTGGCCTGTCGTTATCATCAACAATCCTCAACGCGTACCTTTCATCGGAAACAAAATATGGGGATCTCCCCGTGGTGTTACTTGCATAACGCTAAGAGACCTGCAATTTAATATAATCTTACTCACAGCGTGTACAGTAATTTTCGTAGAAATCCGCGTAAATATAAAATATCGTAGCGAAGCGTGGGTACTTTACGTAATATGTACTATACTTTTATGTAATAATTCCTCTCGGGTAGAGGCTACCATGCGATAAATTATATTTTAAAGTTAATTTTTAGAAAGAGATGCAATTTTGAGAAATGTAGATGGTAACCTAACTGTAACAATGCTACTTAGCTGAATGGTCTGGGTATTAGGGTTTGGTTCAGAGGTTACCAGGTTCTATTTCCGGCGGGGTCTGGGATTTCATCTACGAACTGTTTATTCCTTTCCATTGGGAACTGAGTGCTTGTGTTATTCTTAACACATTTCTATTCATAATTATTAGGGCAAGGCATTTGATGATTTTGCATCTTTTTTTATGAAGGCCAAAATATAGCTTGAGTATATGTACATGTGTTTCATGATTTGACTGATTAAATAAGGGCAATTTGTTAGGGCATTTTTTTCATTTTTTGCCGTTTTCAAGAGATAGGTCATTTTTGGAGCAATTTATGGTCATTTTTGGCATTTTTAATTGTTTTCTGGGAAGTGTTATATTTCGTTATATTTGGATATTTAATTAATATTATTTATGTTTACAATACTTGTCTGTTATGTTTAACTTAGACAAATAACTTGCTCAAGAAAGAACGTAGACTTGCAACATACCCTGCTGCCACTAGTTTTCAAGGAAAGAGTATTTTCATCTCGATTGCACTTCCAAGAAAACATACTATAAGCAGTACCTGCTTCCCCTATATGTAAAACGCATAATGGACTCGCCCAAGCTGGGCATTGATCCTTATCTTCAGCTAGATAAGAAGGAAGTCAGTCGCCCGCGTGCTGAGAGTCGAGTGAATTCTTTGTTGACAAGTACTGTAAGATGCCCAAAGTTAAAGGAAGTACAATTGTTAAATTAAAACAATTTGTTACACAATATGGAGAAAATATATTTTCCACTGATGGAAAAATTTGATTTTGCAAAGTGTGTGATGTGCGAGTTTCAGCAGAAAAGAAGTTTACAATTTAACAACATGTGTTGCGAGAAAAACATAACGTGGTGTGCAGCGACTTGAAGATAAAAGAAACCGTGGCTTGTACCAGACACTACTGGGTGAATCTTCAACATTTTCTCCATTTTGTGAGAAACTGTGTACAACATTTTTATGCGCCGATATTCCACTGAACAAATTGAACCATCCAAAGCTGCGTACATTCTTAGAAGAGGAGACTGGAAAATCTGTACCAGATCCCAGAACATTAAGAAGAACCTACGTTGGAAGATGCTATGACAAAACGTTACAAGAAATAAGGATAAGGGTAGGAGACGGAAACATATTGGTATGCATAGATGAAACAACAGACAGTATGGGACGATATATAGCCAACGTTATTGTAGGCGTCCTGGAAGCAGGGAATGCTGGAGAACCATTTCTACTACATTGTGAGCAATTGGACAAAGCTAACTGGTCAACAATTAGCAAACTGTTTGACCAGTCTTTGAGGCTATTGTGGCCCTATGGCATTCGGAATGACAATGTGCTGCTTTTAATAACAGATGCAGCACCCTACATGGTAAAGGCTGCAAATTCGTTACAAGCGCTCTTCTCGAAAATCGTGCATGTCACATGCCTAGCCCATGTGTTACATCGGACCGCGGAAGAGGTACGACATAATTTTCCTGAAGTTGACAAGTTAATTGGGTGCATAAAGAAAGTGTTTTTAAAAGCCCCATCTAGAGTTCTATCATTCAAAACAGAAGCTCTTGAAATTCCCTTGCCCTTTTCACCTGTTTTGACTAGATGGGGAACGTGGATTGAGGCTTGTTGTTATTACTGCGAGAACTTTGAAGTTGTAAAGAAAGTGGTCAATTCCTTCGATAAAACTGAGGCTGGATCAATAAAAATAGCCCAGGAACTCTTGACTGACAAATAAATTGCAGATAAACTTTCCTATATAAAAACAAATTTGGGATCCCTTCCTAATGCAGTAAGTGCTCTAGAAAAATCCCAAGTGTCACTAGTGGAGCAGCTGTAAATTGTGTATAAAGTTGTGAATGATCTGAATCGAGTGTGTGGTAAAGTGGGTGAAGTTGTATCCATGAAATTGAATAAGGTGTTGCAAAAGAACAGTGGGTATAAAACTTTGTGTTCTATTGGCAAACCATTGTCGGGTGAAAATTTTTCTCTTACCGACTGTGAATTGCATCCGGGAGATATTGCTTATTTTCAGTATGCACCATTTTTTTCAGTTGAGGTACAGAGAAGTTTTTCCATGTACAAATCGTTACTTGCAGACAATAGGCAATCGTTTTCATTTGAGAACCTAAGCAAAGTTTTTATTGTGCATTTCAATTCGAATTTATTGTAAACAGCCACTGAAGTTTGTTTTCTTAAATATTCTTTTTTAATTAAATGACACCTATTTCCTAGGAGAGTATTTGAAGAATATGCCAGTTCTAAAATATTTCACTTTTTTTCACCAGGGGTGCAAAGTGGTATTTACTTTGTTAGTAACAAAAATAATTTAAACTTAATGCACTGTCATCCATTAAAATTCTCTCTCAAATCAGCTAATTGTTTCTGAAAGGATTAATAAATAAGTGACTTACTATTAATTTATTGGTCTTTTTTTCAAATTTTGTGTCATTTTTAACCATTTTTAGGTCATAAATGCATTTTTATTTTGCATTTCCTTGCTATTTTTGGTCATTAAATGCCTTGCCCTAATAATTATATACTCATATATATCCCAAATATATGCAATGTTGAATATATCCCTAGACAGTAATGGCATCTGGCCGTAAATCTGACCCAACTCTATATTAAGGGAAATGCCAGGAAGTATAAGAAGAAGAGATGAGTTTGTGCGTGAAAACACAATTTTCAACATTAAAATTCTCTTCCTCTTCAGGGCTGGTTTTACCTTCGAACACAGCGAGGGATCCCATCTCTACCTCCTCAAGTGCAGTGCCCTGAAACCTGAGACTTTGGATAGGAGTATACAACCAGCAAGGAGGACAAGTACCTCGACCAAGCGGCCTCATTTGTTATTCTGAACAGGGGTCTAGGGAGATCGGAAGAGGTAGATAAGGAAGAGGGATGGAAGCGGCCGTGGCCTTAAGTTAGGTACCATGCTGGTATTTGGCTGGAGGAGAAATGGGAAACCACGGAAAATCACTTCGAGGATGACTGATGTGAGAATCGAACGCTTTCTACCCAGTTGACCTGCCGAGGCTGAGTGGACCACGTTCATGCCCTCGTACCACTTTCTAAATTTCGTGGCAGAGCCGAGAATCGAGCCCGGGCCTTCGGGGATGGCAGTTATCATACTAACCACTACACCTCAGCGGTGGACAACAATAAAATTACAATTCATAAGTATCGAAAATCGAGATATAAAGCAACTCGGTTAAGAGACTCGGGACAAATATTGAAGGTTTCAAGTGGGAGTAAAGTAAATATGCAATTTGTGAATACACCCCTCTACATAGGGTTGTCGTCATGAAAGGCATCCGGATGTAAAACAGCGTCAAGTCTAAATTTGTCCGAGCGAGTTGGTCGTGCGGTTAGGGGTACGCAGTTATGAGCTTGCATCCGGGAGATAGTGGATTCGAACCCCACTGTTGGCAGCTCTGAAGATGGTTTTCTGTGGTTTCCCATTTTCAAACCTGACAAATGCTGGGTCTGTAACTTAATTAAAACCACGGCCGATTCCTTCCCACTCCTAGGCCTTTCGTTTCCCATCGTCGCCTAAGATCTATCAGTGTCGGTGCGACATAAAGCCTATTGTAAAAAAAAAAATCTAAATTTGCAACAATGTTCGCACCTACGACACCACCAGGGTTTAACAAAGACCTCTAAAGAAGAAAATATTGAAATGAAAACACTCAGTCTGTTTCCAGTATTCGAGTGAATCAGGAATGGAATAAATGAAGCCCCCATCTAGCGGCGAGGATAGGAATTTTGCCAGCTGTCGAAGCCTGTCGCACTGCTCTGTGAAAGATGAAATGAAATGATTTTGGAGAGTGTTGCTAGAATGAAATATGACAGGGAAAACCGGAGTAGCCGGAAAAAACCTGTCCCGCCTCCGCTTTGTCCAGCACAAATCTCATGTTGAGTGACCGGGGTTTGAACCACGGAACCCAGCAGTGAGATGCCGGCGCACTGCCGCCTGAGCCATGCTCAAGAAAATATTGTTTGTAGTAAATTCTGCCATTTACCGAGATTTTAGCAACTCTAGAACTGGCTGTGAATATAACCGCAAATTACAACGACTTTTCAATCTAAATATATTGTTACCAGTAAATGAACGGCCTGTTTCTGAATTTAAGAAAATAAATCTACAAGATATAGCGTAGTTCCGATAATCATGAGTAATAGTGGCGAGAAAACATGACTGCTGCATGTCATGCAAAGCAGTTCCATTGGCGGTCATGTTCTATCATTGATGCAGATAGCCACATATTGCTTAGCACGAGAACCTCTGTAATTTGATGCTTAACCCTGTGACGTCTATTAAAAGAAGAATGATTTTGCACGTTTCCTGTTTACCGGGCGAGTTGGCCGTGCGGCTAGGAGCGCGCAGCTGTGAGCTATATCCGGGAATAGTGGGCTCGAATCGCACTGTCGGTAGCCCTGAAGATTGTTCCGTGGTTTTCCATTTTCACACCAGGCAAATGCTGGGCCACTGCCGCTTTCTTCTCATTCCAGGCTTTTACTATCCAATCGTCGCCATAAAATCTATCTGTGTTGGTGTGACGTAAAGCAAAATAGCAACAAATAAAAAGCACATTTCCTGAAAAATTACATGAGATTCTTCGCCATTAATTATAGTTGCATAAACAGAGGGTCTTGCTACAGAAAGAAATTAAAGGAGTGTATGACCTTACGCGGAAAATTTACCTAAATGTATTTGGCCAACCGAATTCCGGAACTCATGGCCCCCTTGCTAAAGTACTGATCTATTAAAAGAGTTTTCTAAAAGCAGCTATGGCAAGTATGTCCATCCGTTCTACTGGACCGATTTGATTCATTTCTCTTTTTCTCTCTCCGGAATTATCTGCAGGCGAATCGAAGTTCAGCCAAATTTGAGTAATCATAAAATTAAATCATTAAATGATCGCTTCCATTGCAGGTGAAGGCTTACCCTAACCCGCAATACATTCTGTACTTAGCAGGTTGCTAAGCGACTAACACTTTCATTAATATTCTGATATATTATGTGATATTCATCCTTAGTAATGTCATTGCATGCAGGCACATTTGATTACTATACCTCGGACTTTTAGGTGGTAATAGGTTAGAATGCAAAGTAATTTGGATTGTAGCAAGTGTGATGCAACCCGTTTTACCACAATGTAGGAAGAGTAGTATAAATTCAAGGAGTTCTATAGGCTGTACCCCTAATATCTATGCAAACCTCATAACATAACCGTTGTACAGTGTAGGGTAAGTTTGCATTCTAACCTATCAGTACCTAATAATCCGGACTCTATTGATTACCACCTGTCAAGCCAGAGAGTATACACTTCCTCTGATCAAGGAAGAATACTATTCCCTGCTAGATACTCTTTAATTCTCTAACATTTCACAGCTTCCAAATATATTCAACAGATGGCAGAACGTTCCTAATTACTTACATGCTGCTAAGAGAAGAATGTCTGCGTACAAACAGACCCCATCATGATATACGCCTTAGACATTATCTGGGAATACCTATCGAAGGATAACCTAGCTACACTAGAGAGAATGAAGGTCATGTAACTTAATACAAGTTCTCTGCCTGACAACAAACGCTCCTTCGTGACTAACCTGTGAGCTCACAAGACAACCGCATTATACCGGGGATCTGCGATTAAAAATACCATTGCCTTCTACGACACAATACCAAGCTTTACATCAAGAACTGCAGGATAAGAAAGCGAATATATGGATAAATTTTGACCAAACAGACGGCATGATGACGTCAGAATGGATGAATTCTCAGTACGAACTGCGGCATACCAGAAGGCGCTTATTAATAAATGTTCATAAAAACATTGAAAAGGGCTGGCAAAGGAATAGGACTTCGAAAGACATATCAAGACGTGTTATCTGACCTATTTATAACGAATTATGCGGAGCAAATGGGTCCTCTAGTAAGTTTTATAAAAACTTAGGACTGGACCAAGACAAACATTGGCTATCAAGGAGTGTCATACAGTATGTATGTTTAGTCCTCAGCCCGAAGGCTGGTTGGATCCTCAACAGCTCCGCCATCAGCTATCATAAATGGCCTAGGCATCACTGAAGAGGCGTACTAGGGAAATGAGGAGTGAGGTAGTTACCCATTGCTTTCCTCACCGAGCCAGAAGTTGCTATTACATATCAGTCTGCCAAGCCCACTGAAATGCATGCACGAACTGACCCTATGAGCAACATTTTCACACCATTCATAGCAGGGACTGGCTGCACAAGGAATGGCATTACTAGCATCACTCATACCTCAGTCACTTTCATCTTGTCAAAGCCAAGGATAAAGCTGAGACAGATCAACGAAAGTAACAATATTGCTCTAGCTCATACCAGAAGACATAGTGCACTGTAAACACTACATCCTGCCAGCAAAGGCATTGTCATATAGTATGTATGGCATATTATAGAGGAAAAGAAAAACGATTTACGAACAGGCCATGCACACACTTCCACTATCCGTAACCTTGGCACTATTATCTGCACACCTTTTCTGGATAGATTTACACCCTAGTGCTGAATTGGTCGACCTCGGCAATCTTCGAGATTCGTACGGGCAATCTTTGAAACACAAACTATGAATCGCTTATGCATTGCTGTGCGACGTCTGGCGTACAGTTTACGTACTAGCACTGTTGTTATTTACACAGCAAAGCCAAACTATAGAATTCACTCTAGGAATAAGATTCGCATCGAGAAATGTTATATAATGTGTGTGACACAGTTGTTGGCTTAAGATAACAAAGGTTTAGCAAAATTTATATCGGTCGATCATATTATCGATTCAATTCTGATTTCATTTCCATTCAGTTGGCAGTACTACTGGAACCGGAATTGCTCCCTCCTTACTCCTCAAACTCGTACACAAATCTATCGATAAAAAAAGCGCAGATAATAATTAGACTAGAGTGTTAGCTCTACGTTCGGTCGCCATTGCTCCCTTGCGTTAACCTGGACCTAGTTTTGGTGTAGGCTAAGTGAACCTCAAGGCCGTGTACCTCTCCGGAAATGGAAATAAATTTCGTTACAGAAACTTAATTTTCAAACATTTTAGATTTCAATCACGTTAATACACGGCTTTCTTTGGCTTTCGTGCTAAGTTTCCACTAGCGAAATTTTAATTTACTTTCATGTGGTGCCACACTGAGGCAAAACACTGATTATTTTTATTTTTACGGTTGAATAATCTGAATGTTTTATATTTCCAATCGGAAGAAGTGAATTCACTTATGGGAACTCCACTTTTGATTTTGTAAGCCAAGAAGGGCATATGTAATAAATGGATTGAACATTCTCTCCTTACACAATGTCAGTAAATTGTGCTCATCACCGGATGTTTCCCCGGTTCCATACTTGAGTTGTCAGAGTCCTGTCCTTCGAGCCGGGTTCGACCCACGGCTGTTTCGTGGAAGTATGTTCGTGAATGTTTAATTAACTTTGCTCAGGTACTGGGTTTTTTGGTGTTCTGAATATACCTGTAACTGATGCAGCACACACAACACTATCCTTCACCACAATAACACGCAGGTTTCAATTGATAGCAGACGCCACTCAGCCTCATTGGAGGGTCTGTTTTACGAGGGCTGCAACCAGCTATAACATCACGAAAATATAATATGTTGCCTTGCGGTAGTGCTGGAATGGCGTACTACTCGACCAAATGCCTTGCAGACGTGTTTCAGATAAGTTAGATAAGAAGATGCCAGGAAGAAGACCCGGAGGGCCTTAAAACTTGCAGAAAATCGGGGCAATTTAAGGATACACGTAGGGCCAAGACATCTATTTTAGAACCCAGAGCCAAACACTGGGTGATAGGGTTTATTTGTTTTTGTTTTTTTACAATCTTCTGGTTTACGTCGCACCGACACAGATAGATCTTATGGCGACGATGGAATAGGAAATGGAATGGCGTATCGCTTTTAGTGCCAGGAGTGCCCAAGGACGATGGAATAGGAAAGGGCTAAGAATGGGAAGGAAGCGGCCGTAGCTTTAATAAAGGTACAAATTCAGCATTTTCCTTGTGTGAAAATGGGAATCCTCGGAAATTTATCTTCAGGGCTCCCAAAAGTTGAGTTCGAACCCACAATCTTCCGAGAAAAAGCTATATGACCCAAACCGCACAGCTCGGTGAGAAAAAAAAAAGTTGATGTGGCCTTGAGATATCAGTCCTCTGCCAAAATTTAAGAGAGGATAAAATGAGAAGCAATGAAATCGTATTCAGGAGCCAAATGACTCCCGGACGTATGACTACTAGGCTAGTGACTTTTTCAGTTAATTTTATTGAGCGCACAGTTTATTGAACGATTTGTCCCTGTGTTGAACGCGTGTGCTGGTTGATTCATAAATAGCTATAACAAGTACAGACTGTGATTTGGAGACGACTCCTACCCGCATGCAGTTCAAATTACAGCGAATTATGCCATGAGACCTAATTAAACGGTTCGTGAGCTGCTGGCTGCCTAACTCTGCAATTAGGCTTTGATTAGCAACACTACAGTGTCATCAACTTCCGGCGGGTGACACATGAAATTTGATAAATACTAAGGAAATGATATTCCATTCTGAAGTTACAAGGAGAGCAGTACCATACCATTCTATTAGGATATAATAATTATAGTTCTAAACGAACTACTTAAAATGTAGTAAAAAGTGAGATTTAAAACTGACTCCTCTACAACCTGCTTAATTTATAGGAATGAAGAAGTGAAACTTGGTATTAAAGTAAGAAATAAACTACATTTAAAACATGTACATTTCGTTCAAAGACAAGCGCCTGTATTACCATGATAAAATAAAAATGAGAGTAAATGATCTCATCCAGCGCTTCAATAAAATGTACTGGATATACCTGTTGACATATTATTATTATTATTATTATTATTATTATTATTATTATTATTATTATTATTAGAGGCCGAGCGAGTGACCGCGTGGTTTGGATTATGCTTCCTGCCCACTCCTAGGCCTTTCCTGTCCCAAGGTCACCATAAGATCTACGTAAAGTAACTTGTAAAATATAAAAGAGTAATTATAATAGATGTAACTTTCCTGTCAGATTGTACCACTGTAGTGGTAGCATTAGGCTACAGGAAGAGCAAGTGTAGCTTTTTTGTTCCTGATGATGTCGTAGTTACAGCCACAAGATCTCAGTTTTGATGATGATGATGATGATGCTTGTTGTTTGAAGGGACCTAACATCGAAGGTCATCGGCTCCAAAAGGGAATTGAGCCAACGGCATGTGGTGTTCCCAAGCGGTCACCCATCCAAGAACTGACCACGCCCAATATTGCTTAACTGTAGTGATGGGAGGAGAATAGACGTATTCAACATGGTGTGACCGTTGGCGAAGACCTCAGTTTTAGGTGGAATCCTAATGGCACTCCATTTCAAAAATAATAATGGCATTGGCTGGGATTCGAATCCAGCAGCCTCGGATCCAAGTGATAATTAACATTTTTCGAAAGTAGTAATTTTATGCCCAACCTTAATGCAATCAACCAACAAGATCTGAATATTTTGAAAAGCGACGAAGCAACTTATATTCGTGCTGATATCGCAGAATGCGATGATCTTAATGAAGCAGTACATTATCCTGTCGAATTGTTTAACTTAAAAAAAAAGTATTTTGCTTTAAGTCGCACTGACACAGATAGGTCTCACGGCGACGATGGGATAGGAAACGGCTTGGTGTGGAAAAGAAACGGCCGTGGCATTTAGTTACAGCTTGGTGTGAAAATGGGAAAACACGGAAAACCATCTTCAGGGCTGACGATAGTGGGATTGGAACACACTATTTTCCGAATGTAAGCTGATAGCTACGTGACGGAAAACCGCGCAGTCACCCACTCTTTTTTTTTTTTTTTTTTTTTTTTTTTTTTTTTTTTTTTTTATATAACTCACTTCATCCCCCAGGCGTCCCAAGTTAGACTTAAAGGTTGGATGCATCGTAATTCTTCTTCGCTATTTCAGAACCAAAGTTGGTTATCGAACGAGATTAGCTGTGCTGAAACCAGACAAAAGTACTGTCCATGTAGATATTCTGTCCATCTGCGTATAGTTGAGCAATCTAGATCTATGGACGTCAAAAATTATCTTCCATCTACAATTATACTCTAAACGGTTTATGAGGAAATGTTATTAAATGATAATGATAAGGACGTGGATTTGAATCCCCGTAAAGAAAATCTTAAAATATAAGAAACGAGATTTCCAATTCTGAAGTAACTAAATGGCCCTGAGCTTCACTCAGCCTACACCACAAAATGAGTACAAGGTTCATTCCTAGGGGCAAAGGCGGCTGGGCGTAGAGCTAACCCCTCTACTCCATCAAGTGCCGGGGTTACTTTACCTTCCACACCTCCAAGGACCTTAATGGCCTGTACGGAGATAACTTTGCTTTGCTTGTTATTATGTTATTACAGTTGGCATGTACGTATATAATAATGTACACTGACTGACAGAGCAAATACAACACCAAGAAGGAGTGGTTAGAACTTTATGCCAATTGCAGGGTAGACTGACGTCACTGAGGTATGCTCATGATGTGAAATGCGCCGCTGTGCTGCGCACGTAGCGAACGATAAATGGGACACGGCGTTGGCGAATGGCCCACTTCGTACCGTGATTTCTCAGCCGACAGTCATTGTAGAACGTGTTGTCGTGTGCCACAGGACACGTGTATAGCTAAGAATGCCAGGCCGCCGTCAACGGAGGCATTTCCAGCAGACAGACGACTTTACGAGGGGTATGGTGATCGGGCTGAGAAGGGCAGGTTAGTCGCTTCGTCAAATCGCAGCCGATACCCATAGGGATGTGTCCACGGTGCAGCGCCTGTGGCGAAGATGGTTGGCGCAGGGACATGTGGCACGTGCGAGGGGTCCAGGCGCAGCCCGAGTGACGTCAGCACGCGAGGATCGGCGCATCCGCCGCCAAGCGGTGGCAGCCCCGCACGCCACGTCAACCGCCATTCTTCAGCATGTGCAAGACACCCTGGCTGTTCCAATATCGACCAGAACAATGTCCCGTCGATTGGTTGAAGGAGGCCTGCACTCCCGGCGTCCGCTCAGAAGACTACCATTGACTCCACAGCATAGACGTGCACGCCTGGCATGGTGCCGGGCTAGAGCGACTTGGATGAGGGAATGGCGGAACGTCGTGTTCTCCGATGAGTCACGCTTCTGTTCTGTCAGTGATAGTCACCGCAGACGAGTGTGGCGTCGGCGTGGAGAAAGGTCAAATCCGGCAGTAACTGTGGAGCGCCCTACCGCTAGACAACGCGGCATCATGGTTTGGGGCGCTATTGCGTATGATTCCACGTCACCTCTAGTGCGTATTCAAGGCACGTTAAATGCCCACCGCTACGTGCAGCATGTGCTGCGGCCGGTGGCACTCCCGTACCTTCAGGGGCTGCCCAATGCTCTGTTTCAGCAGGATAATGCCCGCCCACACACTGCTCGCATCTCCCAACAGGCTCTACGAGGTGTACAGATGCTTCCGTGGCCAGCGTACTCTCCGGATCTCTCACCAATCGAACACGTGTGGGATCTCATTGGACGCCGTTTGCAAACTCTGCCCCAGCCTCGTACGGACGACCAACTGTGGCAAATGGTTGACAGAGAATGGAGAACCATCCCTCAGGACACCATCCGCACTCTTATTGACTCTGTACCTCGACGTGTTTCTGCGTGCATCGCCGCTCGCGGTGGTCCTACATCCTACTGACTCGATGCCGTGCGCATTGTGTAACCTGCATATCAGTTTGAAATAAACATCAATTATTCGTCCGTGCCGTCTCTGTTTTTTCCCCAACTTTCATCCCTTTCGAACCACTCCTTCTTGGTGTTGCATTTGCTCCGTCAGTCAGTGTATATTCAATATATAATCATAAGATACACTAAATTAATATGTTCATTTTCAAAATTTTAATTACATTTCAATGTAAAAAGGAGACATGAGCCATTAATTACTCCGTAAAATAATTGGAATTGTTAGAGAAATGCAGTTAATGATCTTTACCTTCATTGTAATTCTCTGATTTGCCTTGCACATTTTGAATGAGGTCTCTAGGTAGGATGCGCGTAAACTTACTTCGAACTTACAGGACGAGACAAATCTAATCAAGTCGAAAGTGAGCGCACGGCAAGACTTGATGCGAACTTTCATGCTCTTGGGGTAACATCACATTAAGTTCTGGAGACAAAAGTTCCCCAGCTATGAGTAACGGAAGAATGATGGTGACCAAGTCAGTGTTTTAGGACTGCAGCTCAACACAAGTATGTTCCATTCACGGCATAAATGGCAAAGAATCTAAATGACAAATGACAAAGAATCTATAAAAAGTCTCCTGACTCCTTGACTGAATGGTCAGCGTTGAGGTCATGGGTTCAGAGGGTTCCAGATTCGATTCCCAGACGGTCTCGGGTTTGATTTCCAGGGATTTTAGCCACGGCTAGATAATTCTTCTGGTTCGGGGACTGGTTATTTGTCTTTGTCCGCCGTAAAACAGGGAAAAAATACACATGTGCGACACAGTTCGCACCCGCGATCCCGCAACGTGTCGGAACAGTGGTAGAAGAAGAAAAGGATAAACTAAAAATCATATATTTAATGTAATGTTGTTACTTAGTATATTGGTCAGCTTCCAAGGTTGTAATATCAGCGTGACAACCTTTGCTTCAGACGGTCTCAGGTTTGATTTCCAGGGATTTTAGCCGCGGCTAGATAATGGATCTTAGTCGCGAACTACAGAAGGTATTTGTGTTTACCATAATACATCTATTCACCTGTGCACACCATACACAACACTGGCAAACCCATACAGGTGGGAGTGGCAGAATACATCGACATTGTCGTAAGAGGTGACTAAATGGCTGACCAGGCACTTTCAACTTCGAAGTGTGGATTGGCGACCACGGATCTCCTAGCTGAGTCTGGCACTGCTTCCGCTTACTTGTGTCAGGTAATCCACTTTAATTTTTCTCATCCGTCCTCCCTTGGTCAACTCTCGCTCTCTTCCGACCGCGGCGATACTAGGTTTGCGAGGCCTAGGGATTCTTCCCTTTCTTTTACCGACAGGTAACTTCATTCTTTGAAGTGTCAGAACTTTTCCATCCTCCTTCCGTTTAGTGTTAAAAGAGGATGGTTGCCCAATGGTACTTCCTCTAAATACGATAATCACCTCCAAGAAGATGGCGGCGTGTGCAGAAGTGACGCTGAGTGTTATGCGCAGTATTATTATATTTTTGGTGGTAAAGAGTGCAGTGCAATACTCCAAAAGTGCTACAATCGCTTCAGATAATCCTCCTGGATACCTGGAAAACATAATTCTATTGGAAAAACTATTGGTGAGTGAAAAATGTAGTCTTAACGGTTTGACGTGGTGCAGTGCTGAAAGTCTGGGGATGGCAGCCATAGGTCGGCCTCGGCGAAGGGACGGGAGCGGTGTTGTCAGACTGCCTGTAGATAATCAGCCACTGCTGTGCTTGGCACTGCCCTAAGTGGGGACATCGAACTAAACCCGGGTCCACAACAGTGCACAATTTGCGGAGATAGTGGTAGGAGGAATCAATTATTTGTCCACTGTAATAATTGCTCGCTAAAAGGCCATAGAACCTGCGCAAATGTCTCAGTGTCTGAATTCAGAAAAATAAAGAACGGTTCCCGTACATGGTTATGCTGGAAGTGTGAAATGCCGCTGTTATCAGACTCGTTCTTTACAGTTACCAGTGATACGCCCAGTGACTTAGTGAATAATTCTAAATGTACATATGTAAATAAAAATATATCACTTTTTGTCTTCAATGCGCGCAGTATTATGCGACCTGGACGGTTACAAAATATCCACGCATCGCTTGAAAGCCTTGACCCGACCATCGTATGTGTCAATGAGACGTGGTTGTCTAGCAAAATTAATGACTCAGAAGTGTTCCCTGACTCGCTGATATTGTTCCGTAAGGACCGAACCCACCGCTCTGCAGGGGGAGTTCTAATTGCAGCCAAGCCAGAATGTAATCCAACTCGAGTTCATCACCTGGAGACAGCAGCCGAAGCACTGTGGGTGGAAGTGACGTGCAACAAACGCAAATTCCTTATTGGATCAATTTATCGCTCCCCTAAGTCGTCGCCGGAAATGAACGATGAACTAATCCTCTCTCTCGAGCGTGTGCAACATGTACAACAAAATTACGATGCCATTTATATTGTCGGTGATTTCAACTTAGAAATTACGTGGTCCAGAAATGCTGCACCTGTTCCAAATAACCCCCTCGCCAATAAATTCCTTTCCGCTTTCTATGATTTATTCCTTCATCAGTTAATGTTCCAAGCCACGCGTATTACTCAAACAACACGTTCAACCCTTGATCTTTTCCTAAGTAATATACCACAGTCCGTCCAATCTCTTAATACTATCCCTGGATTCTGTGACCATCAGGCAATCCTCGCAACACTGACCCATATAAAACCATCCCCCGAACTCCATACCAGAACAGTTTATAATTTTTCCCGAACAAACTGGAACGATCTATCCACTTTACTATCCAACCGCCTCCCCGTTCTCACCTCAGATTTCACCGGCAGTACTGACATAAACAAGATATGGAACGACTGGAAGAAAATTTTCTTCCAATGCGTAGAAGAAAGCACACCAACAGTAAATATAACCAGCAGACGGAAATCTCCATGGATTACCAAGGAGATAGTGCGAGAAATTCGAAGAAGGGACCGCCTCTACCAGAAATGGAAAAGAAATCCAACCGATTATGAGTGGGAGAAATACAGGCTGGCTAGGAACAAGGCTAAACAATCTATCAGAGATTCCTACGATTCTTACATCCACAGTCTTAACACCAACTCCAAGGAACTCTGGGCTCTTCTCAGAAGTAAAGGTTGCAACAGAGCTCCATCTGTATTTAAACATAACGGTACGGCAGTCTCAACACCACAAGAAATTGCAGACACCTTCAATAGGAAATTTAAAAGTAACTTCTCTGTCCCTACTGAGGAAGAGAACATGCTATATTCAAGGAAAACATCTACCCCTCTCTTCCCTCTAACCAACCCGTATTTCTCAACGAATGAAGTAAAGGAGAGCCTTCTGAAAACAAGACCTCATGCCGCGACCGGGCCGGACCGAGTGCCAGCAAGAATTCTCAAGAATTGTGCAGTCGCCTTGGCGCCCTCGCTTTGCGCTCTCTTCAACTATTCCATTAATACCGGGTCTGTACCTTTGGAGTGGAAAGAAGCCAACGTAGTGCCAGTTTTCAAAGATGGAGATAAGGAAAACGTAGATGATTACCGGCCAGTTTCTATAACATCAGGGGTCTGTAAATGTATGGAACGTCTAGTTGCTAAATGTATGTTGGATTTTCTCAAGGAGAGAAACCTGCTGAACTCAAACCAGCACGGCTTCATTCCGGGAAAATCCTGTACAACACTTCTAACAAAAGTCATTGATGACTGGCAGTTCTCTTTGGAGCAGACTGATGTCTCACAAATAGACTGTGTGACTCTGGACTGGAGCAAAGCTTTTGACCAGGTGTCACATCAAAGACTTCTGTTAAAACTTAGCAACTACGGCATTCAGGGTAAACTGCTGTCATGGTTGAGGTCATTTTTGGTGGGTCGAACGCAATGTGTTGTGTACGGAGGAGCCAAATCAGACCAAACCACAATTACTTCTGGAGTAATTCAGGGCAGTGTGATAGGGCCCCTCCTGTACACGATTTATGCTCTCGAATTACCGGATTGTGTAAATTCGACCATGGCGCAGTATGCCGATGACACAGTCATTTACAGAGCCATGAAAAACAGTGATGATATTGTACAATTCCAATCGAATCTGGATAGTATAGCTCTGTGGTGTGAGGTAAATAGATTGTATATAAATATTAAGAAGTGTAAATATATAGGACTAAGCAGAGCTAAACAACCACTCCAGAACCAACCTACTCTATGTGGAATCCAACTGCCGACTTCTAACTCCATCAGACTGCTCGGTATTCACATTACGGACAATCTGAAATGGAATAAACACGTGGAGGAAGTGAGGTGTAAGGCATACCGGGCGCTAGGTTTCGTCCGTAGATGTCTCTCGGGAGGAAGAAGTAAAGCCCTACGAACGGCTTATATTTCCCTTGTGCGGCCCATACTATTATATGGCCTTCCTTCCTGGCATCCAACTACAACGGAAAATATGAGGAAACTAGAAGGTATCCAGCGACGAGCAGAACGTTTAATTAACAAACACATCCCCTTAAACACAGCCAGGTCATTGCCACCAGTGAACTCGCTATGTACACAAATAGATGTAGCCTTCCTTAGGAAATCCCTGACAGATCACACACACCTCTCCCCTTTCCACCGCCTGCAGCTCAATTACCGCTCTGTTAAAAGAGGCCAAGGAGTTACTCTTGTCCCTCCCTTCGCTAGAACAACCTCATATTTAAATGGGTTTTACTCAAGGGCTGCTCGTACGTGGAACCTTATACCATCTGAGGTAAAGCTACTTCCTCTTCCTCACTTCCTCCGCGAAGTAAAGAAAATGTATATGTAAATATAAACCTATATGTGATGTATATAACTTGTATAAATTAGAATTGCAAGAAGGATGAGTGCAAGTACAGGTGTATGTGGGCGAATGTGTATGCGTGCGCGTGTGTGAGTGGTTGTGAATGAGTGTGAATACAGGGTTCTGAGTGAGAGTATAAATGGCTGGGTGTTCTTACTCTAATATTTTCAGGATAAATCAAGATAATTATTATTCTAAGGGTACAGTGTTTGTAGTGTAAATATGTAAATTTAAAATTGTCTACATAAGTTTGTATGTAAATATTCAGTAGAGTTTATGTACACATGTGGAGATGGAGGCACTTCCGTGTATGTGGGGCTTGCCCTTTCTCCATCTACCACCCCTAAATTGTACATGTACAATTTAAGGAAAATAAATAATAATAATAATAATAATAACACCACACTGACAAGCACATCAGGAACAAATCATGTTTGAATACATCCCTCCACATACAGTTGGCGTCATGACGAGCATCTGATCGTAAAATTGAGCGAAGTTTGCTTGTGAGATAGACACTGCGCTGGTGTGTGATAAATAACAATTGCCAGAGGAAAAGGAGGTATTACTGAGCGCATTCATTTGAGAAAATTCTTAAACTTGCATTCGTGATTCTATTACATATAGCCTTCTCCTTCTTATTATTTTCTTCTTGTTATTCATGTTCTACACCTTCTTCTTCTTATTATTATTATTATGATTTTCTTCTTCTTCTTCTTCTTCTTTCCTAGCCGTATATGTACCCATAAAATGGACACCCCCGAGCTCACTCAAGGTCGGGTCGTCTGACTCCGAGAGAATATGTCCGACGTTCTTATGCAATCGCGATCGCAAGAATTCCGGGTGGGAAAGGAAACAGGTAACGTTTGGGCGAAGATTTTGGACGACCTTGAGGATGAACGAGAAATAACCAAGACAACTTCACATGTGTTCGTCTTCCAGGAGGTGTAGCTTACGACGGTGCGCACTCAGAGGCCACTCCCAACTCCATTTTTCGGGAACTGATTAAGATGTTTCTATGGTTAAACATTCTGGCTGTACTAGCTTCTCCTAACCAAGGAAAACAATTAATTAACTGTAATTTAATTGCGATGAAGTGTGCACCATGTAATCCCAACCCAAGCAATTAATTAACTGTAATTTAATTGCGATGAAGTGTGCACCATGTAATCCCAACCCAAGCAATTAATTAACTGTAATTTAATTGCGATGAAGTGTGCACCATGTAATCCCAACCCAAACAATTAATTAACTGTAATTTAATTGCGATGAAGTGTGCACCATGTAATCCGAACCCAAGCAATTAATTAACTGTAATTTAATTGCGATGAAGTGTGCACCATGTAATCCCAACCCAAACAATTAATTAACTGTAATTTAATTGCGATGAAGTGTGCACCATGTAATCCCAACCCAAACAATTAATTAACTGTAATTTAATTGCGATGAAGTGTGCACCATGTAATCGCAACCCAAGCAATTAATTAACTGTAATTTAATTGCGATGAAGTGTGCACCATGTAATCCCAACCCAAGCAATTAATTAACTGTAATTTAATTGCGATGAAGTGTGCACCATGTAATCCCAACCCAAACAATTAATTAACTGTAATTTAATTGCGATGAAGTGTGCACCATGTAATCCGAACCCAAGCAATTAATTAACTGTAATTTAATTGCGATGAAGTGTGCACCATGTAATCCCAACCCAAACAATTAATTAACTGTAATTTAATTGCGATGAAGTGTGCACCATGTAATCCCAACCCAAGCAATTAATTAACTGTAATTTAATTGCGATGAAGTGTGCACCATGTAATCCCAACCCAAACAATTAATTAACTGTAATTTAATTGCGATGAAGTGTGCACCATGTAATCCCAACCCAAGCAATTAATTAACTGTAATTTAATTACGATGAAGTGTGCACCATGTAATCCCAACCCAAGCAATTAATTAACTGTAATTTAATTGCGAAGAAGTGTGCACCATGTAATCCCAACCCAAACAATTAATTAACTGTAATTTAATTGCGATGAAGTGTGCACCATGTAATCCCAACCCAAGCAATTAATTAACTGTAATTTAATTGCGATGAAGTGTGCACCATGTAATCCCAACCCAAGCAATTAATTAACTGTAATTTAATTGCGATGAAGTGTGCACCATGTAATCCCAACCCAAACAATTAATTAACTGTAATTTAATTGCGATGAAGTGTGCACCATGTAATCCCAACCCAAACAATTAATTAACTGTAATTTAATTGCGATGAAGTGTGCACCAAGTAATCCCAACCCAAACAATTAATTAACTGTAATTTAATTGCGATGAAGTGTGCACCATGTAATCCCAACCCAAGCAATTAATTAACTGTAATTTAATTGCGATGAAGTGTGCACCATGTAATCCCAACCCAAACATTAATTAACTGTAATTTAATTGCGATGAAGTGTGCACCATGTAATCCCAACCCAAACAATTAATTAACTGTAATTTAATTGCGATGAAGTGTGCACCATGTAATCCCAACCCAAACAATTAATTAACTGTAATTTAATTGCGATGAAGTGTGCACCATGTAATCCCAACCCAAACAATTAATTAACTCTAATTTAATTGCGATGAAGTGTGCACCATGTAATCCCAACCCAAGCAATTAATTAACTGTAATTTAATTGCGATGAAGTGTGCACCATGTAATCCCAACCCAAGCAATTAATTAACTGTAATTTAATTGCGATGAATTGTGCACCATGTAATCCCAACCCAAGCAATTAATTAACTGTAATTTAATTGCGATGAAGTGTGCACCATGTAATCCCAACCCAAACAATTAATTAACTGTAATTTAGTTGCGATGAAGTGTGCACCATGTAATCCCAACCCAAGCAATTAATTAACTGTAATTTAATTGCGATGAAGTGTGCACCATGCAATCCCAACCCAAACAATTAATTAACTGTAATTTAATTGCAATGAAGTGTGCACCATGTAATCCCAACCCAATACATGCCATTTAAATGTTTGATCAGCGCTGACAATAACTTCATTCGAACGGTTTTCCAAACGCCCTTGCGTCTCTGATAATCATAATTATTTAATGCCAGGTTACTTTTTCTTTGATTTTTGAGGATAACAATTATTAGTAGTAGTAGTAGTAGTAGTAGTAGTAGTAGTAGTAGTAGTAGTAGTAGTAGTAGTAGTAGTAGTAGTAGTAGTATTTAACAGGGCCTTTATTGACGAAAATAAGGGTCATTCTTTCTTACAGTGGTTGAGCGCGATGTTATTTGGTAATGAAGTCATAGCCGAGACCGCTAACATTTCAGCAAGACCTCGCACACAAGAATTACAAAGAAACTGGAGAATTTGGCTCTCAGTGAGTTGACATACACATTACGTCTGTTGCCTTGAAGGAGGCCTGTAGTTCCTCCCTTCATTGTCGAGCCAGTGAGATGTGTGGGCAGGCGCGGAAGCAAGTACCTTCACTTCCGCATGTGTTTCGTTCATGTTAGATATCGTCGTACTTTCGTTTTCTCCACCGTCTGATAGATGTGACTAATGGGAGAGAGAGTGTAAGCAGGTACTGGGTGTACTGAGCTCGATAGCTGCAGTCGCTTAAGTGCAGCCAGTATCCAGTATTCGGGAGATAGTGGATTCGAGCCCCACCGTCGGCAGCCCTGAAGATGGTTTTCCGTGGTTTCCAATTTTCACACCAGGTAAATGCTGGGGCTGTACCTTAATTAAGGCCACGGCTGCTTCCTTCCACTCCTAGCCGTTTCCTGTCCCATCGTCGCCATAAGACATATCTGTGTCGGTGCGACGTAAAGCAACTTGTAAAAAAAAATTTAAAAAAATAAGGTACTGGGTGGTTCTGAAGGCTGGACTGATTTCTTACCTGAAATTAATATTTCTGGCCACGAGATACTAAAGATATCGCGTGTACCAGATATAACGGCACTTCACTTTTCCTTAAGGGAGCCTCAGCAGTTCGTTTCTATGTTGCCTTAGGACGCCCTCTTCCTTTACATTACATACATAATTTTATTAAAAGAGGATATAGACACTTTTGGAATTTCTTCAAGTCTTCCGTAGTAAATGGATGGTACGAGGCTCATTTTTAGTGATGTCTGTTACCTGATGGTATCCAGTCTTTAGGCCTTATTTACATGTTGATGGGGGATTCATTCCATCTCACGAGGTTAAACCATGTGTTTATATGAGAATCAGGAACTCAGACAGGAAATCCTAATAGTACTGGTGAGTCAACTATCAATGTAACAACGTGATACTCTCTGCAGAATGTATAGGACTGGGTAGGTCAAAGCATTTAATGGATTTTATGTAGTATTCTCATTCTGAGGGAAAAACTACAGATACTCCCATAAACATTCGGTCACTCTGATTTTTGACGCACTTTTATTGGGTAGTTATTCTTACACTATAATGATAACGTATAATACACTGAAACATGTAGGAAAACATAGTAACACGTTCTGCAAACATCGTGATGTACGTCAAACTCTTCTGACAGTCATTAGTACGCCATCTGTCGTACAATAAATAAAAGCAATAATTCTAGTGCCAACTCAAAATTTTCGGCCGCTATACATAAAGCAACATAAACTCGCATAATTCACAACCCTGTTACACATTCAGTACCTTGTAGGTCCACTTTGATGCTTTATGACATCTTCAAGTCGATTCGGCATACTGGCGATAACTTTCTTGATATAATCAGGGCTTAATGCCGCCCATTCTTGTAGCAGTCTCCTCTTCAAGTATGTGAGGGAACTTGCCGGCCGCAATTGCAGAGCTGCCTTCGTTTGACTCCACACATTCTCGATGGGGTTCAGGTCGAGTGATTGTGGTGGAGTTTCCAAAACCTTCGGGCAGTTGTACAGCAGCCACTACCTGACAAGTTACGACTTGTGATTGGGGTTGTTATCTTCGTAGAACTTGAAAGTACGCTGTACACCAAGTTGTTTCGCATATTGTCGCAAAATGTTTTTGATGATAGCCATATAGCCCTCTTTTGTTAAAGTATGTTCAATGAAACTCAGTGCAGCAAACCTGTCTGATACAACACATCCCTACACCATCGCACATCCTCCACCATGTTTTACCGTTGCTTGTAAAATTGCTTGTTTTCAGTTCAACGTGACGTTTCCGCCACACCAATCGCTTTCCTTTGGACCCGAAGACGTTGAACTTTGACTCAATAACACATAACACATCCTTCCACCAAGCACTGGGTTTGCTTACGTAGGTTTTTGTGAAATCTAGCCACTTCTTTGTATTTACCGGACTAATGTATGGTTTCCTTCTAGCTCTTCTCTCAAAGAACTCATTCCTTCGCAGTGCTCTTCGCACGGTTTCACTACCCACCTTTTTTCCACACTCTTCTAATGCAGCTGCTGCCAGTTTCAGAGCACTAAATTTGGGATTTCGTTTCAAATTCCGAAGCACAAACCGCTCCTCTCGTTCTGTTAGCCTTTTTGTCTGCCTGTCTGGTGAACTGAATCAATTCTGTCTTCATTTTTGAATCGGCTTATTATATATCCAACTGTTTTTCTGCTTATGTTAAGCATCTGCGATATCTTTCTATGCGATTTATCTCGAGCATGATGTAATATCACGAGTTGGCGTTCTTCATACGTGGTATAGTGTTGTCTTTTTGCAACCCATTTGATACCAATCCGCAAACACTGCAACAAATGACTTCGGCACGACGTCTCTTGTAGCACCGCGCTCCTAAACTGAACGTTTTGCAACGCTATCTGTCCTGCCTCTGTCAATGTACACAACGGCAATCGCGGCCTTTCCTTGTGAATGAATATATTTGAGGCATGCCATTTCACCCATGTGCGCAATGTCCTTTCTTTTACAGCATACTGTATGTCAATACCCCGTGATTCCTCTTCGGCATAAGCAACCACAGGTAGTTCCATTTCTTGGACACATTTGGCTTCACGTTCTGCTCATGGTTGCGTTATTGTCATCACTTTTTTGCGGATTTTATCAGTGACCGAATATTTATGGGAGTGACTGTAAGTTTTCTGCTACCCAGTAATCTTCTCTTCTGCATAAAAGCTTTTTTTTCGTCTGAGCAATACGGCATTTAACTTCTGACCAAGGTAAGTGAGAGACTTGATATGGCCTATATCCGAGCAATCAATCTTTAACCAAAGAGAATGTTCGGGAATTTTGAGACTGTCATGCATTTTGTACCTGAGGATTTCAATTTCATACCAAACTTTTGCACCATTGTTGCAACTCTCGACAGCATTACCTACAAGATAAATGGGCTGCCATCTACTGTATAATGGCCTGAACAACTGCGAACGTAATTACGTATATGGGTATTCCTTCATTTTTACTCCTAAACTCGCGCAGCTGTGAGCTTGCATCCGGGAGATAGTGGGCTCGAACCCTAATGTCGCCAGCCCTGAAGATGGTTTTCCGTGGTTTCCCATTTTCACACCAGGCAAATGCTGGGGCTGTACCTTAATTAAGGCCACGACCGCCTCCTTCCAATTCCTAGCCCATTCCTATCCCATTGTCCCCATAAGACCGATCCGTGTCGGTGCGACGTAAAACAAATTGTAAAAAAAAAAAAAAAAAAAAATACTCCTAAACTTGTGTCTTATAGAGCTTCCGCCATTATCAACTCACCATTTATATTACGCTTTAAGAATTAATTTATAAAATAGGTATTCAAAGGTCACAGAAGAATGGATGTCTATATTCATGGATATCTATAATAATTAAGTTAGAATAGTTTCCTGAAACTAAGTTAAAAACAGTTTATTATAAGATCGCTTTAATTTATAAGAACCTATCTGTAAGTTTATCGAGCTAGTTGGATACGTGGTTAAGGTCACGTAGCTGTGAGCTTCCATTCTGGTGATAGTGGTTTCGAGCTCTACTGTGGGCAGCCTGGAAGATAGTTTTCCGTGTCTTTCCATGATCACAGCGGGTAAATTATTGGGCTGTACCTTAATTAAGATCATAGTCGCTTTCTTACCAGTCGTAGAGCACCAATCATCGCTGTAAGTCCTGTCAGAGTCGGTGAGACGTAAAACAAATAGCAAAATTAAAAAAAGAAACTAAGTTTTTAATATAAGTAAGTTATCGTAGGTTCGCCTCCATAGCGTAACGGTTAGTGTTGTTAGCTACCGTACTCGTGGGCCCGGATTCGATTCCCGGTACTGCCAGAAATTTTAGAATGGCACGAGGGCTGGTATTTGGCTGAAATGGTACATGCAGCTCACCTCCAATGGGGGTGTGTCTGAAAAGAGCTGCACCACCTCGGGATGAGGACACCAATTTACTTACTAGTTATAGATTTTTGAAAGAAAGTGTATGGTCGGAAAGTACAGCAAGCTTCGCAGCCTGAATCTCGCTTTGTAAAGTAAATAAATAAATTAATAAACACATCTTAAATGGTTGGCTAGAATAGTAAATTTGCGCTTGATAGTGTCCTCACAACAATAATGTATGTATATCCAAACATTGTCCCGAACCAAACTACGGGGTTGGGTATGAAGCGAGTTTTTATGATCGGATGTCCTTTCTGACGTTAACCTCATCAGAGGAGTTAATGAGATGAAATGAATAACGTGATATATGATAGTAGGAAGGGAGAGTGTGAAACCCGGTGCCAGCACATAGACTACTCCAGTCTAATAGCACCAAGGAGTCTGCTCAAGACTTAATGTCGCCATTCCTGATAATAGTACTAATACGAATACTAATACTAAGAAGAGGAAGAAGAAGAAGAAAAACAAAGAAAAAAGATAGATAGAAAGAAGATTAATGGCCTGATTGAAACATTGGAGGTAAAAGAAAGAAGGAAAGAAAGAAAGAAATGTTTTGATGAAATCGTGAGCCCTGTCAAAGAAAATAGTAAGTGCAGAAGGCGAACTATACACCCAAGTGGAGAAGATATCAGACACCATCCGGAAAAGAAGGACCACTCTTTATGGACACGTGACGTGAAGACACGTGACTCAAATGAGCTCACCAAGATTGGCCATTCTGATCATTATCTACTTTCAGAATAATTAAATCAAAGGAGCCTGGTTCATTGAGGTAGAAAGAGACCTTGAAGTGTTGGAGATCACATATCATGACATCCTGGAGCTTGTCCTACTCAAGAAGAAACTTAAAGCATGCTAGGGATTCCAGAAAATGACGAAGCTATAAAAAAGGAAAGGACTGAAACGGGAGAAAAGGGAGCAACACAAAGAATGAACGCGTAAGTACTGTTCAAATATCAAAGCTCAAAGAAGGATAGAGTTAAAATGATACGGTCCATAGTTGGCCAAAACGACGTGAATAATAATAACAATAATAATAATAATAATAATAATAATAATAATAATAATAATTCGTAGACTTTCACGACCACTAAAAGGCATTATAATCATTAATTGGGGATATTGGGTCGTGTAATATTAATAAAATCAGCTGACGCGTTTCGATCCTGCGACCAGGATCGTCTTCAGAGCAGTAACAAATCATAATGGCAACTGTCACTCCATAGTAACGATACTCAAGATAGAGAGACCTTGTTAGAAATATACCGAGCTCGATAGCTGCAGTCGCTTAAGTGCGGTCAGTATCCAGTATTCGGGAGATAATAGATTCGAACCCCACTGTCGGCAATCCTGATGATGGTTTTCCGTGGTTTCCCATTTCACACCAGGCAAATGCTGGGATTGTATCTTAATTAAGGCCACGGACGTTTCCTTCCCACTCCTAGGTCTTTCCCATTCCATCGTCACCATAAGACCTATCTGTGCCGGTGTGACGTAAACAAATTCTAAAGAAAATTGTTAGAAATATAGTTCATTCCAGGACCTCCAGAGACACGGAGAAAGATGATGACGAGTTGACTAGGAACAGTAGCCATGATCTACTCAGTATATAGCCGTCACCTTTATTAAAATTATGTCAAATAATAATAATATTTTTCAAACATAATTTATGTAATGGCTTGCCAAATGTTTGCTGTCGTGGTAAATGGCCAAATGGCCTTAGATACATAGATGACAGTTTTTACCTTCATAAGTACCTCCTTTTTTTCTTTTTGCTAGTTGCTTTACGTCGCACCGACACAGATAGGTCTTATGGTGACGATGGGACAGGAAAGGGCTAGGAGTGGGAAGGAAGCGGCCGTGGTCTTAATTAAGGTACAGCCCCAGCATTTGCCTGGTGTGAACATGGGAAACCACGGTAAACCATTTTCAGGGCTGCCGACAGTGGGGTTCGAACATACTATCTCCCGAATACTGGATACTGGCGACTGCAGCTATCGAGCTCGGTCATAAGTACCTCGAAATGTTGTTCAAATTTATGTTAGTATCATTAGCATGAATAACTACAACTATATCGTTACGTAATTCTTGTATATGTGCAAGGAAGAAACGACCAGGAAAAGACTGTAGGGTATAGAACAGGAAGGAATATGCGAACATACTAGGAGCGCCGCCTATTGATCGAACCAGACCCGACCTCCAACGATAACGCTCTGATGAACACTGGCTTTCACTCTGACATTCCTTTACACTTTATTTTCTTCCGCCGGTTTATTTTTATCCTCTATCCTTTCTAACTCAACGTTAAGGCTTCCTCCTCCATAGCGTTAGCAATTTAAGGCGCTCCAAAAAAGTCTACGAGATTGTGTTTAATCTACCTAATACAGCGCAACTTGCAAACCCAGTATATATTATTCTACCAATGCTTCGCATGCACGGCTGCTTTTAAATGCCACTGACACAGAAATGTCTCCCACGTGATGAATGTTTCGTCTCTGCCTCGGAACTTTTCATATAATGCTTCGTCAAATTGAAAGTAATAAAAGGAAGAGGAATTCGGAATATCAAAAACTTCTCAAAGCAAATTTATTCTTGAACCATGGTATTTCTTTTTAGAAACCCACCTTATACTTCAGTTGAATTGCATCAAAGCTTGGTATGTATGTACTCTAGTGAGTTATAATGAGGATTTATTACTTCCAAAATGAAGCATTTCAATGTAAAATCCATGCCTTATAATTCTTGGTTGAAGGGTAGCCTATGTTGTTTATTATTTCGAGTGTAAAATCAGCGAGCTTTATATTTTGCTTCCTGTGTTGAAATACAAGATCCACTGTGATCCTCAAAGATTTCCTATGATTTTAGGGTGATTACTACCGTCTTATGGGCTCATGAGCTCTTGTAGTTTAGCACAGAATGCGAAAAGAAATTAACAGAGGATTATTATTATTATTATTATTATTATTATTATTATTATTATTATTATTATTATTATTATTATTATTATTATTATTATTATTATTATCACATGAATTTCATTTTGGATACATCCTAGTGGCAAAGCTTAATTGCAATAGGGAGCAAGGAAATTAAATTGGAACATTAATTACGTAACTGCAATAAAGTACTTCATTAGTATTACAATGAAACAAAATATTCTGAGAAAATATATCGAAAAAATGATACATGGAAAAGAAATGAAAACAAGAAACAATAAAAACACTCAGTTAGAGAAAATTTACAAAACTCAGCATGATAATTAACATAGTAATTAATCACCGTTAGTCAGGAATTCGCACAATATTTGGAGAACATAACAGAATATTCCATTAAAACAGCGTATCAATCTATATAAAAATATTAATGGCCTGTGTCTGTACATTGATTATTTTGACGAAATCTTGAAATAGTTATCCGTTTCAGGTATAATAACGACCATACATATATTGTTTTATCTTTGGTATCTATTTGAGAAGAACTACTAGATATATTTCAACCAAATTTTATATTTAGAACCCTATCTATGGGTAGGTTTTAGGAGCAATATCATGTTACATGTACACTTTTTCAATAGGGAGATGTCATTAACTGAATGTTTTACAATGAATATCATAACGGCCATACCTCAAAAGCGGGTGCATCTGGAGCAAATTTCTTAAAACTGAAAATGTACCGGAGATATTTTAACCAAAATTTATATTTAGAGTTCATCTATTCAAAGATAGGTTTCAGGGCATATACCATTACAAAAAAGCCTGAATGGACTGGAGTTTTATAGGAAGACCGAAACAATAATTTTACTCTTCCAGAAATACAAATGACCAACCTTAATGGAAATCTACCAAATTTAATAGAAATCTATTTCTAAAATATTTTCTCGAGTAAACTTTTTCGGTAGGAGGGTTAATAAGGGAAATATTGTTAAGGAAATGTTTTACAGTCCAAGTCCCAAGGAGCATAGCGCAAACGAGTGTGCACGTAGAACAGATTTCTTGTAACTACTGGAAATATTTTAACTGGCACACAATGCGAAATTTCATCAATCTAGAGGAACTTTTATCCGATGTTCGACCACGAGGTATAGCCAAGAATAACTGCAATTTAAATAGCAAAATGTCTCGCTGAAAACAAATTTCGCACGAGGGTCGCATGAAACGGTTGCAAATAGCGCCTGAAGAGAGGCAACCAGTTGTGCGCGCTCAGAGCCTACGCCGAAAACGCATCGTGCCATCAGTATATTTGACTTCCATGGTGCTGTGCTTACAAGCATTAATCAGTGCAGTCCCGCAATACTATTGCCGGTGTCTTACTGTAAGATTTTATAATTGAAATTTGACTTTCATTGTAGGATTAGTTTATGACAACGTTTTGAAAAGGCTGTACGTTAACGTTTGGCAAGAAATCTAGTTTTTGAATTTCTAACAAGGTTTTAACTTGCTTTTTTTATGGTTTCAGGCTTCAGATTAACTTTGTTTTAAATCTCATGTAGTATATTAGTGAAATGTCGATAAATCTTGAGCAATTTTGTGCAATAACATTAAAACTTTCTTATTTATTTGGAATAGCCCCCGGATTTATATGGCGTACTGTATCGACGGCACAAATCCCATCAATACCGGGAGAGAATTTTAGACGACAACGCAACGTGGTTGGAAAAGGAAGTTGACTTCATCATTGCGCCTGATCCACCTATAAATAGTACTGATAACAGTAGACTGAAGGAAGCGTTGAAGAATGTACCTCAACAGTTCTGACTAGAAACATGAAATCACTTGTCGAATCAACAAGCAACGAGGGAATGTCAAAGGCTACTGTATCAATACTACAAAAGGATATAAAATGGGACTAGGCAGTTATAATGAAAGAGCTTTCTTCTTCTTCTTCTTCTTCTTCTTCTTCTTCTTCTTCTTCTTCTTCTTCTTCTTCTTCACAAGGAATACAAAAGGTCAACAAATCTCTAATATCTTTACAAGTTGATGAAAATCTTTCAAAAAACCAATATAAGAAAGAAAATCCAGCTGAAAAATGTATCCTTCCTACGATAAGGTTAGAAATGATAAGCAACGTTGTTATCCTGAAGATACAACAATGACCAAAACATCCATTGAAATCTCTATGCAGTCCCTTCATGATCGTAATATAACAAGGCAATGGCGAAGCCCAAGAATATGTTTTGCGAACTTTTCCCGATGTTGGTAACAATGGCATTGTTATTAAATATGGCTATAACGGTGCTCAACAAAGTATGTATCACCATTTCTTTTTAGGTGAGCACTCAACTGACGAAGGTTTGTTTAGTAACTCTATTCAGATTTACAATGTCGATACCAACAATAAATCTGCAGTTTGTAAATATCACTGAGCGAGTTGACCGTGCAGTTAGGGTTGCGCAGCTGTGAGCTTGTATTCGGAAGACAGTGGGTTCTAACTCCACCGTAAGCAGCCCTGAGGATGGTTTTCCGTGGTTTCCCATTTTCATACCAGGCAAATGCTGGGTCTGTACTTTAATTACGGCCACGGTTACTTCCTTCTCACTCCTAGCTCTGTCTATATCCCATCGTCGCGATAAGACCTATCTATGTCGGTGCGAATAAAAGCAACATTGTTGTACTTGTAATTTGGCTCCTTTCTCAAACAGATATTGTCACCCCATAAAATTGTTTGTTGAAAAGGAAACGGTCGATGTTGTAAAACAAACGAAATACAAAAATAGAAGAACGGATCGCCAATCTCACTCCTACCGTAATAAATGCAGGTGGAAAAGAATTTATCGTGAGGCCTAAAATAAATTTTGTTTGATTTATGGAAGAGTCAATAATTCTATATCCACTTGTGCCTCTAAACAAACATATTATTTACGTGGAGAAAAACCGAAGGAGATGAATAATCTTAGTTTTCTCAGAAAAACGTCGTTCAAAATTGATTTGGCTTTTGGACACTCACAGCTTAATTCCTGAATCCTTTTTTGGAATGTACTCTGCACATTTCATATAGACGAGATATCAAAACATTGCAGGTACGGGTCAAAGAAAATAGGATCGAAATGGAAGGGATGAAAAAGGAAATATATCCCAACAAGTTTGTAGTGAGCTCGGACTATTGGTGGTCATGCGTATACAATGTACACGAAACAACAATGATGTCAATACAGCCAGCAAGAATTTTAGAAATGATGAAAAATCGTCAAAAATACTTGGGATAGGCTTAATAAAGAGATTTCAAGTAATTTTAGAATGCCTAAATTGTGGTTTCTCCGGTTCATACAAAGTTGTTGATTACACTCGTTGCTCTTTGAAAATGTATTTGAACAGTATTCTTTGTGCAGACAAATATAAATATAGCAGAAAATACAGGGAACTCTTCACAAAAAAATCATCAAATATTAATACAAATAAGGATTTAATCCATAGATTGCTGATAACCTCTGATCTAATAAACGTGCTCCTGCCAACAAGAAACATTCCGAAATAATGCGCTAGGTTGTATGATGTGAATTAGGAAAGCGGGCGTGCCAATATAATCTGAACTCCCAAACTCGAATGTGACAGGCAGTCGGCAAGGCGGCCTGCCATTACAATGAAAACTCCCCAACCCAGACTTAATATGAGAAACGAAGTATGGCGACCTTCCAGCCATTTTGCTCAGGCAACGCCAAGAGGCATGCAATTTAATAAAATCTTACTCCCAACGTGTACACTACTGCACCTAGAATTCTGTATATGATGTAGAATTCCGTAGTGAAGCTCTAAATAAGTAAACTGCTATACTCACGTAACCGTGGAGCATAGTGTGGGAGTGAGCTATTGCAAAATTTTGGCAAATTATTTTGCAGATATTCTATTTTCAAGCATACATTTTGAAGTAATTTGTAGGTACTCATGAGACAGATTGTTCTGAGAATGTTTGTACAATATTTCATGAAATTCCACCCAGTAGTTTTTGAAGTGATGATTTTTCGTAAGGCAGACAAAGAAACAGACAGACAGACAGACAGACAGACAGACAGACAGACAGACAGACAGACAGACAGACAGACAGACAGACAGACAGACAGACAGACAGACAGACAGACAGACAGACAGACAGACAGACAGACAGACAGACAGACAGACAGACAGACAGTTGTAACTTCATTCATATACAGAGCTCATCTGGGAAGTATGGAATTTTTAAAGAAGTTGTAAAACAAATTGGGGAAAGGTGCATCCGGGACCGTTAAAAATATAGACGACCGAGCTCGATAGCTGCAGTCGCTTAAGTGCGGCCGGTATCCAGTATTCGGGAGATAGTAGGTTCGAATCCCACTGTCGGCAGCCCTGAAAATGGTTTTCCGTGGTTTCCCATTTTCACACCAGGCAAATGCTGGGGCTGTACCTTAATTAAGGCCTCGGCCGCTTTCTTCCCAGTCCTAGCCCTTTCCTGTCCCATCGTCGCCATAAGACATATCTGTGTCGGTGCGACGTTAAGCCAATAGCAAATATATATATATATATATATATAGACGCTGCCCGAACTGTTATTCCTATCAGAAATAGAGGCCATTAAGACTACATAGAATTCCGTTTTCTAATAAAAATCCATCAACATTTTCCTCTTAACTCACTTCTTTTTTACGTATTCCTTAAGCGACATAAATCAGAATAATACGGTTCGGGCATGTTAAGAAGATGGAGGAGGAAAGAACACCAAAACAGGTGATGGAGAAGAAGTTCGAGGGAAAGAGGGTGAGAGGGAGACTTACAAGAAGGTGGATCGATTCAAGAAGAAATCTGGACGGGGAAAAAAATGATGGAAGAGGAATGGTGGAAGAAGAGAGTAAGATAAAGTGCCATAAATGGTTCCGACTGTACTAGAGATGGATTAGGACAAAAAGAGGAGGAGGATGAAATCAGAATAATGCGTAATCTGTTAATCGGATCAAAAAAGGAGCATACATGCAGGGTTTTACATTTCCTACAACAATGTCCATATGTCTTTCTTTCGCAATACTAACAGTTTACTACATTATTAGTTTTTTTTTTTTAAATATTAAAGGAGTATTTACAATGGAAGGCTTGCAGAGCGAGTGTGGTACAGCCGGATAGAATAGGATGAAAATCATCCCAGAGGCTTATTTTTGGTCTAACAACCACTATGCTCATTCACTTTGTGATAGATAGTACCTTGTTACAATTGGAGGCAGGGGATTACAAAAGAGAACGACTGTGCGATGTATCCTGAAGAGAATCCGTTGTTTCCAGGAAAGTCCATTGAAGAAGAGCGATACCTCCTGCTTGGAGGAAGGAAATGAGCAACACCGCGAGAATATACGGTAATGCTGTGTAAAGATCAAAGCCCAGCAGTTGAACAAGCGTGGTCCCACACAAGCATATTCGAAAGAAGAAACCTTCCTTTTACTATTTGTTTTAGGTCGCGCCGACACGGACAGGTTCCATGGCGACGAGTGATATTGAAGGCATAGGATTGAAAAGGAAGCGACCGTGGTCTTAATTAACAGGCGTCATGCGGTTAGGGGCGCTCAGCTGTGAGCTCGCATCCGGCAGATAGTGGGTTCGAATCCAGCTGTTAGCAGCCCTGCAGATGGTTTTCCGTGGTTTCCCATTTTTCACACCAGGAAAATGCTGGGGCGGTACCTTAATTAAGGCCACGGCCGCTTCCTTCCCATTCCTAGGCATTCCCTGCCCTATCGTCGATATAAGGTGTGTCGGTGCGATGTAAAGCAAAAAAAAGGAAAGTCACATACCAAACGGGGGGAGGAGGGGGTGTAAATCATTGACTCCAGTGGCATTCCTTGGGCTTAATTCTCAAATTACTGGTTCATTTATTTTAAGCAATTGTGACACTTGTCTATGATGAATATTGTTTCGATGACAGAAATGAGAGCCTCTTGTGACAATTCATTGTATCATAACGTGTAGCTATTATAGTCAGTCAGTCAGTCAGTAAATAGTATTGGAAGGAGGAGGTCTGATTTCATCGATGTTCAAAAATGTACAAACAGATGAGTAATATTGAGGAAGAAACTAACGAGGAGTCGAAGACTCAAACTGTGAAACTTGTTGCAATTGACTTGGACGGAAATGTATAGGAAATCTACAAAAATATACGTCTGTGACCCTTAACTGAAAAATACTGCGTAATATATTAACAGTAAAAGAGATGTTCCCTGGTTACATAAATGGATATGCTTATTAATGTACAAGCTGGGGAGAGATATGAAACGTAACAGGGAAAGTCATCAGATGTAAATTATTTTTGGACTGCTTTCACTACTATTACCAGCAATATTCAAATTCGATCTCTAGTTAGAACTTCAATGCTGGAAGACTCATGCATACTGATAGTATTTAGAATATCACTGTAATATCAGACTGGATATATAATTGAAACCAATGAGTTAAAACGACAGTCAACATTACCTTTAGATACTGGGTGGACAAAATAAAATTAGCCCGGAAAATATTTATAAGACCGACGCGGAATTTAGAATTGTTAATAAAGAGGAGAACTGCCCATCACAGGAAATGCCGGAAAGCGTGATTTCGATGCACCAATCAGTTGCTGTCTCATTTCTGCGCGTACGCATCTCCCGTTCTTTCCGATTACGTCGCTGTGTCATTACGTGTCAGTGAGTGAGAGGAGCAGACGTGTTTAGTGTCCAGTTGAATGCAACTCTAAAGGGTGCTCACGATAAAACAGCTCCTGTTTATTGCCGAGTGTTATGCGAAGCACAATTCGTGGAAAACCTGTGCGGAACTGAGTGCGCAAGAGTTTAAGACTGGGAATGTTTTGGCAAAACCTCCAGCAAAGTTTGCAGTGCAAAACATATTGGTAAAATGACGTGAAACGTGATCTGCAGCGAATAAAAACCGTAACTACCAGAAGCGAGTTTGAACACCAGAAAACATTGCTCCAATGAAGGAAAGCCTGGCACGAAGTCCATCGAAATCTCAACGCCGTTAATTTGTTTAAGTTAGAAATAGGAGATCGTCTATCAAAATGGACCTGCACCTGTATCCTTACAAATTTACTGCTGTGCATTCGTTAAACCATCCAGATGAACCTTCGCGTTGAGTTCCACCGGTGGTTTCTGAGTGAAGCAGAGTGAGGACTTTTGGATCCTCAGATTTTCATTTCTTCAGATGAGGCCTGGCTCAGCCTGTCAGGGTATGTGAACTCACAGAACAAGCGCCAATATGCATCAGAAAATTCCCATCAGTAAGTAAAAAAGCCGTTGCATAATCTCAAGATTGGTGTGTGGTGCGCAAGTCTGGTGTCCACATCATAAGACGTTTCTTTTACTAAATTGTTAATGCTAACCGGTATATCTAGACACTGTTGAACAACTCTCAGAAGATGAACGACTGTACAAATATTTTTAGCAAGACGGAGCAAGAAGTGCACACCACCTTGACAACATTGTCATGAATACATGAGGTGTACGGTGAGGGCAGGAAAATCAGCAGGGGCAGTACTGTCCACGGGCCACCTCGATCGCCTGATCTCACTCCCTGGTATTTTTACCTATGGGCCAAATTGAAGGGTCAGGTGCACTCCAATATTCTTCACACACTAGAAGACCTACAGCTGAATATTGAACCGCTATTGCTGCTATCCCTCAGGCAGAGCAGAGCTGCTATGATGTCAATTTCCAGCATCTTCTGTGATGTTCATTAACAAGGGTTAATCCCGCGTCAGTCCTATTGCAAATATTTTTTCAGGCCAGTTTTACTTTTCCCACCCTGTACAAGGTCTGTGATGCAGTATGAGTCATGACGTTTAAATGGAAAGAAAGGTCACATTGCATCAAATATGGATATGTCAATGCAGACAAAGTTACAGTAACTGTTTCTTGTAGAATAGAGTAAAGTGAACATTTTGCAGAAGCAGGAGCCGTATGAGAGATTGTAGCAAGTGTTACGCACTACATTAGCAAGCCCTAGTGAACTCAAGTCGGGCTCGCTTTAGAATTGCACCGTTGAGTAAACTCTCAGTTCTTCTGAGTACATCGTATTCCCACCTTCCTCCTTCTCGTCTTGTCTCTTCCATTTTCATTTCACGCTCATTTTCGAGCAACAGTAATTACAAGAACATGAGAACTGAAATATCGAACGAAATTACGTTCCCCTCAGCGAGTCCTATTACACGTGGCGTGTGGTCTACATGAGTGCTTGCCTTCCCATTGTAATTAGACTGCAATTTGCTCGATGATTTTGTTTAATGTTCACGTCACCTTGTATGAAAGATTATCTACTGTAGTTGAAAGAAAAAATAACGCGAGTACATTTTTTACGATATACGAAAAAGGGTAGAATCTTTGGTCACAACGACGAGAGAGGGCGAGATCAGATTGTTTGGTTGTTCCCTAGTAGCCTTATGCAGGGGGTACATATGGTCGGCGTATTGTTCTTTGGTTCAGAGGGTCCCGGCCTGGCTGGTGATTTTAACCACAAATGGTTATTTCCCTTAGCCCGGGAACTAGGTATTTGTGCTGTCGACAACATACTTGCAACTACACTACCCTCCATCGCAATAACACGCAGTTTCCTATACACGGCAGATGCCACCCACGCTCTTCGGAGGGTCTGTATTAATTTTCAAAACTTGTTTTACGTCGCACCTACGCATATTGGTCTTATGGCGACGATGGGTCAAGAAAGGGCTAGAAATGGGAAGGAAGCGGCCGTGGCCTTAATTAAGGTACAGCATTTGCCTGGAGTTATAATAGGAAACAACGAAAAACCATCTTCAGGGCCGCCGACAGTGGGGTTCGAACCCACTATCTCCCGAATAATGGATACTGGCCGCACTCAAGCGACTGCAGCTATCGAGCTCGGTAGGTCTGTCTTACAAGGGCTTCGCCAGACTACAAATAACAACACGAAGATCAGAAGGCGTGCCTAGGTGTTAATAATGTTGTTTTGCTTTACATCCCACTAACTACTTTTACGGTTTTTCGAGACACCGATGTGCCGGAATTTAGTCCCGCAGGAGTTAATTTATGTGCCAGTAAATCTACCGACACGAGGCTGACGTATTTGATCATCGTCAAATACCATCGGACTGAGGCAGGATCAAATCTGCCAAGTTGGGATCAGGAGGCCAGCGCTTCAACCGTCTAAGCCAGTCAGCCCGCCCGCCAACAAACTTTGCAATAAATATGATAAAGTTTTATATAAATTATTAGAAAACGTAAACTGGGAACATCAGTTGAATAGGAATCATGAAATGGGCTAGGCAGGGATGGCGAACCACGTGGACATAATAATATTTTATACATAAGTCTTGTACTACAGACAACGCATATCTTATAATGTTTCACGTGTAAGAAATAAATATCGAAAATCTAAATACTAGTTCCATTCGGACGTGCAATATGGCAACACTGATATGTCCGAATGTCATTATAGATAATGTCGTTTTCTGGTGGTTTTTTACGCTGACCTCGCAAACATGTTTTCGGTGCAGAAAAGATCAGAAACTTAACGAAGGTGGTGACCGTATTTTTCAAGAACTCTGGCCAAGGGGATTCGGACTGATAAAAAGATGTGTTGCCTTTGTTTGAATTCAATTGTATCCCCCACATTTAATGTGAAGCGCAATTTCGAGACTGGTCATTCAATTCTTTCTTCCATTTCAAATGAAGAAAGAAGAGAGTTCGTTTCAAAAAAATACCAGGCATTAGACAAAACAAGCTAGTTCTTTTGTATCATCTTTCCGGCCAAGGAATAATATCAGTGCGGCTGTTTCCATCTGTCTCACTGCATAGTTCAGCATGCATGGGAAACAGATTTCTGACGGTGAGTTGTTAAAAGAAAGTTTCTTATTGACATCCGACACATTATTTGAAAAGTTCCCTAACAAACAACTAATATTTAACAGAATTAAAGGAATACCAGCCAGCTTAACTGCTGTCAAGGAAAAATAATAAAAATGAGCGAAGAAGTTTCGGAGCAGATGAAAGGTAATTTGGAAAACCCCCACATGTATACAGTATCTTTTGATGAAAGCATGAATGCGAACTTACAAACAAGGTAAGGTAAGGGGTTGTCCTGCCCGAAGGCAGGTCTGAACCTCCGCAGAGGTATTCCTGAGCCGGAGTTTACTTGCGATAGGGTGGCCAGTTCCTTTCCGCTCCTCCGTTCCCTTACCCCCCACCAACAGCGCGTGGCAACCCATCCAACTCCTGACCACGCCCAATGTTGCTTAACGTCGGAGATCTCACGGGATCCGGTGTTTCAACACGGCTACGGCCGTTGGCTTACAAACAATGATAGCTATTGTTTTAGATTTCCTTCTGGAAATGTGATGAAGGAGAAATTAGTTTAATTGTTGAGCGAACAAACTACAACATGAAAATATTATGAAGCTAATGGAGGAATTGAAGTCCATTCGGATTATTAGTACTTTTGATTTTTATATCTAATCATTATATTTTTTACAATTTGTTTTACGTCGCACCGACACAGATAGGTCTTGGGGCGACGATGGGATTGGCTTACGAGTGGGAAGGAAGCCGCAGTGGCCATAATTGTGTTACAGCCCCACGGAACATGCAATCAAATGTATTTACACGATATATGTATAATAAATAAATTAGTAAATGAATAAATGTATCATATTATGAAACATAATCGGGAATTTAGAAAGGAAGTCGCGGGAGGGGTGTTGTAGGTTGTAAACATCCCTTAATGGAAAACAACAAGTGTCACAGTCAACTAATGAGAATAATAAACCAGACTTAAAATGGCACACTAGTTGGAAAAGGTTCGCCATTCCTGGACTAGGGTGTACTAATCACCTGGACATTTGAGATTCTCTGATTTCCGATATTTCTATTTCACCGTCGAGTTGGCTTGCGGTTAGGGGCGCTCACCTGTGAGTTTGAATTCGGGAGGTAGAGGGTTCGAACCCCGCTGTTGGCACCCCTGAAGATGGTCTTCTGTGGTTTCTCATTTTCACACCAAGCAAATACTTGGCTTGTACCTTAATTACTACCATGTCTACTTCTTTTCCACTCCAAACCCTTTCCTGTCGACATACGACCTATCTCTGTGGGTGCGACGTAAAGCAACTTGTAAAATAATATGTTTCGATTTCTATCAAGGATCTCGTGTTTGCTACAGCATTGAATGATACGTTCTGCATTACGCACGTATTTTGATCATCACGTTGGTTAACAATATTAAACAATGTATATTTATTTATCTAATTTCCATTGAGTAAATTATAAATTTTCAAATAAATGGCATATTACTCTCGATGGAAGCAAACTTTCCTCTAGCGTCAGATATTCAGTTTCAACAGCGTCATAGCGAAAAAAATAAAAATATTGCACTGTTTTAATTTTTTTATACAATTGGGCCTTTCACAAGATCATTCCTGTTATTCCAGCACATATTCTGCGACTTTCTCTAACATAGTGATATATGTAATAATGTGGATTTCCATGTGATATACAGGCTGGTCGGATACAGCTTGAATTGGTTATATGTGCGTTAGAGGGTTCATCATGCTGATAAATATAATTGGAAATTTTAATAATAATTATTATTATTATAAACAAATACATCGAAATTGGGAAATATTCCGGTGGCAATGGTCACTTACAATAGTGTGATAATAAGGTAAAGTTAAAACTTAATCACCCAACAACAACAACAACAACAACACTGCAACAACAAAATTACAACAAGCAATTCCGTGGAAAGAAAATATTACAAGAAATACTACTAGCTTAACATTCTAAATCCACCCTCATCATATCGTCGTTGCCAGGACAAAACCTCCTATGTGATAATATTTTCGGAGGTATACTGACCCGCAGCACATACATTATGAAGAGCGAGAATTCCTTGAAAATATTCACACAATATTGCACCTTAGATGATAGGACCTTACCGGCCAAAGTTCGAAGATAAAATATTTCACTTAGGAGGTTTTGTCCCTGCAGCGACGATATACAAATTCACAAACAGCTTGAGTATATCCAGTGTTTACCTTACGTCTCACAATACTATAAGTTGAGCTTACTACTAGCTTCACATTACAAGTGATAATAAAGTAAAGTTTAAACCTAACTACCCAAAAACACCACTACAACAACTAGAGTATAACAAGCAATTCCATGGAAAGAAAATACGACAAGAAATTCTATCGAGAATTGAATGTAAATTCTGAGCCGTTAAATAGACAATCTAAAGTCGGACATACGGGTACCACTGCGTTAGGTTTAGGGCATTTCTTGACCTAAAAAATTGTACATCCTTCCGTAAAGCAATTGAATGTCAGAGGAATATATTAGTTAGATTGCATGTTTTCTTTGATATTAAGTCAGGCAAACCTTCCAGTGTCTCTTGCACTTGCTCAACATGGCTGTACGACACTTCCTCAAACAAAACTATGCCACTACATTGTGCATTAACGCGTTCTATTGCACGAGGATATTAAGAGAAGTTCTCTAATAATGATTAAAGTGCTTAAGTTGTTTCTAATGATACTCTCGATTCAATCCGTCCGCGTGGTGGGCGGTCTTGTCGTAATGTAGCGGAACCTCTTAAGTTCTGCGTCATTACTCTGGCTACAATTAGTCGTCAAGACGCCTGCTGCGGGAAGGATGAAGAAGAAACGAAGAACCAGTCGTAACGCTGTAGTAACGACAAGGTTATGAGGTTCACGGCCATAAAAATGAAGAAACATTTACATCAAGGAGTCGAAGAAAGGAGGCCTTTTACTTACAAGGAAGACTTTCTTATAGGAATAAATACAAAAGTTGTTGCTTAATTAGGGGAGACTGATGACTCGTGGTTAAGAGCTCTGAGTACTTTGTGCATGCCATATGGATGTGCGGATTAAGGGGGAATTCTACACAGATTTTGGACCAAGAATTGTCAAATACAATGAGATTTTGATAGTAATATACCTTCAAACTTTGAGGAACATGGTCGTTCTCTTTCAATGTTTAAAAGATTCCTTAAGAGACAAAATACGGGGCCCTACTACGAAAAACGTAAAATTAAGCAATTTCTTCAATATTGCCGGAAGGTGAAGGGCTTAAGGACTAGGAAAGGTTTTGAATTGCGAGTCTTGAATAGCTATATCGAACTAAAAGGAAAAAACACCGAAAATCACTTCCGGCCTAAATGCAATTCCGGAAAAACAGCCTAAACATTGAGTTGCTTCCCTGAAAGGCTAGAACTGTGTTTTTCTTTCGTTCTTTCTTTCTTTCTTTCATTCCTTCTTTCTTTCTTTCTTTCTTTCTTTCTTTTGTTTTCCACTCTTTTCCTTTTTCATTAACATCCTAGCCAGATTAAATTATTTAAATACATTTTTCTGTAATGTGTTCCTTGGTTCAGTACCCTCACGATACTTTTTTTAATTTTTGAAAAATGTCCACACCGACTGTAGTTATAACGACTTAAGTGAAAGTCTTCATTTACTCACAATAGCGCTCATAGTGGTAGAAAAAGGCAAACTGCTATTCTAATCGACCGGATAAGGATGATTAAGAAAAGGATTGCAATTTTTAGTAACAAATAAAGAATATATTCTCATAGTTAATCATTTTTTAAACCTAAAATTCGTAGCTGATATCCATAGAATGTTTTCCACATTGAGTTACTTGCGTGAAGGTCTAGAACTATGGATTTTGTACTTTTATTCTTTCTTTTCTTTTTGCATGTGAGCCCGTTTTCGGCGATGATAATAATAATAAATCGTACGACCTCACACCGTTTGTGTGTCAATGTTGACGTTCTGTTTTACTCTACCAGATCACAGAGTGTACCGGATCCCTGTTGGGCGATCTATGGCTGAATTTAGTTAATTTTATCGGCTAGGCACAGAATTCGTCACCTAGTAACGTCTGCATGCCGAATTCATACGACAGGGATTGCCAAATGGATTTGTCGCACCGTTCAAAATCGCTGTCTCCCCTGCCGCATTTGAAATCGCAATCTTTTGGTTTGGAGGACGACACTCTACCACTATCCACAGAAAGTGGGGAGCTGTGGAGACATTTAAATCACATCTGCGCGTCACTTTAACTTGGCACGCCCACTCTAGGTTTCCTCATTCTCAAAAGGTAGGCCTACTTGATCTAAAAATTAAAATGATTCAGAAAAATATACTTGTAAGCTAACTAGCTTCAAAATGTGTAAAAATATGTACCTGTATGATTTTTCAAAATTTTGAGTACCATTTTCTAATGTTCGAAATCTTTCAAAAACTTCCTTGTGCCAACCAATGAAAAAGCAACTACCTCTTAAGATACAAACGCTAATTATTACAAAAATGTTAATCATATATTACATATTGTTTTCTTGACCATGTCAAACTTAACAACCAAATTCAGAAAGGAAAATATTCGATAGAGTAGGAGCACTTTAGACAGAGACCAATTTTCTTTGGAAAGGGTGCCAAAATTATGTTTATTTTCTTCTTAATCCTAGAATACTAACATACCGTGATATTAACGTGTATACGTCATATAACTACGCACTGCTCCTTCCCGCGTTACCCCCAACTGACCACCTGCATGCAATGCTTCGACTGATTAATATGGATGATGTCACCATAGCATTTAGATGCATGTGTGAGGAGCGAATGCCGAGAGAGTTCATTTTCGTTATGTCGCTGCACTTTTTTTACGTATTGTTAGTATTGACGCATTATCGTTGGTACGTGTAACTTCCGTATTATTAGTATGTAACAGGTACTTGGTTGTTGTCGTATGCGGGTAGGTTGCTCATTGCTTTATAGTTATTAGACATCTAACTTTCCAGGACACTAGGGATAAACGAAGAGTGTCATAGTAGCTCATTTGCCGTATTCTTGACGAGCTGAATGAAGGTGAGAGCAGGGAAGACAAACGTTTAGAAACTGAATTTGAGCACAAAGACTCTCCGATGACGATCCGGACTATTCACCCAGTGACTATGGTTCCGAAGACAATCTCGACTGTGATCCAGACTGTGTTGAAATGTAGCAAATTGAGCAGCCATCGAAAGGGAAATCTCAAAACAGGAACTGGGAAGAGAATAACAGAAGCGACTACTTCAAACAGCTCATCTTCAGCCTCTCAACCTCTAGAAGAGCTTTTTGTTGACTGTGAAGTAGATAAACTCTTTGATAAGGATGTGGATAACAACTGATTCAAACACAAGGAAATACCCAAGGAAGAACATAGTTCATATCCGACCATAACCTACTTCGAACGTAAAAGCGGATTCACTTAGGTGTTTTGAATTATTCTTTACCAACTACATAACGCTAACTATACTTCGTAAGTCTTAAATATCATATTGGTTCTGGCAATAATGTGGAGTTTCCTTATTGTTTTAGCGTAGATATGGACATGCAAGTAAAATCTACGTATCTTAGTATTGCCCTACTACCGACTCATGTTAGTACTCTGAGGATTATTCTCGCCGCACGGTCTAATGGTAGGGAATCTGTCGCTTATCTGGAGGACCAGGGTTCGATTCTCTGCCACGTCAGGAAATTTTACCTGGTTCTGAGGGCTGGATTGAGGTTCATTCAGCTTACATGAGAACGACTGAGGAACCGTTTGGCGGTTATATAGTGGCCGAGAGGTTTGATCGCTCTGACCACACGTCACATCGTAATCTGCAGACTTTCAGAGTGAGCAGCGATCGCTCGGTAGGCCATGTTTGTTTTATCTTAATACAAATGATAGAAGCTGCCTTATCAAATTTAAAATCAGGCTACAATAAACACAGAAAGTTCAGTAATGCCCACGTTCACGAGGTGTGTTCCATAATAAAATCTCGGGTTGAGTAGTTCAAATTACAGAGCGCTCGCTGGCCTTGTGGACCGAAATTGGTGGGTTAGGTTCCAGTTCAGTACGGAGGCATTTAAAGGTGCTCAATTACACCGGTTTCCTGTTGGAAGATTTGTTGGTATGTAAGTGAACTTCTGTTGAACAAAATTCAGCTACCTCAGGCTTAGTCCTACAATCCCCGAGCTCGATAGCTGCAGTCGCTTAAGTGCGGCCAGTATCCAGTAATCGGGAGATAGTGGGTTCGAACCCCACTGTCGGCAGCCCTGAAGATGGTTTTCCGTGGTTTCCCATTTTCATACCAGGCAAATACCGGGGCTGTACCTTAATCAAGACCACGGCCACTTCCTTCCAATTCCTAGGCCATTCCTATTCAATCGTCGCCATATGACCTATTTGTGTCACTGCGACGTAAAGCAAATAGCAATAAACGTCCTACAACCAAGAACATTATTATTATTATTATTATTATTATTATTATTATTATTATTTACGATGAGGCCTGCTAGAGAATAAAAATAAAAATAAAAAATTAACATAAATAAATAAAAATAATAAAAATAAAATAAAAATAAAAATTTAAGTTCATTTTTCCTTGTTTCCTCTTCCGTTCTTTCCAGTATTCCTTCATCATTCCACTGTGCTTTATTCTTCTCTCCTCAGACCACTTTGGACCGGGCTTGATTTTCATTCTTCCTTGCAATTCTTCCATTCATAAAACTTTCGTTTTAAAAATCTCTCTTTCTGTAGTTTCCCCTTCTCTTATTTTATTTCTTTCCAAATCTTTCCTGACCTCTTGTATCCAGCTTTTTGTTGACTTTTTCGTCCAAAGGTTCTTGAATATCTGTTTTGTCAGTCTGTTATCATCGATTCTATAGATATGTTAAAAAAATAGCACTCTCCTTTTACTTATTGTTTATGTTATAAGCCGTGATCCAAAAGTTTCCGTCTGAGGGCGTTGCTGCAGTGGATATGCAACGTAACGCGACTCCGATGCGGGTATGAAAGCACGGACATGTAGACAAAGGGATTAGTGAGGCAGTTGGGTTGTGCCGAGTTGCGTGCGTTAAATGCGGACACGTGAACTATGGTGACGTTATTACCAAATGCGTCCAAACAGGACCAACGTGCTGTTATTCTGTTTCGCCTGCCGAAGGACAAAAACAGAGGGAAATCCATCGGAGAATTAAAACTGTGTATTGGGCAGCATGCCTATCGAAAACCACCGTTGTGAAGTAGTACACCAAGTTCCATGCGGGTCCGTTTCGACACAAGACTCTGGTCGATCTGGGAGGCCAGCCTCATCCATTACGAACAACAACAACAAGCGGGCGATGGATGAGACCTATAGTCCTGATCTCTTCCCATGCGATTATCATGCCTTCGGTCCCCTCAAAAAGGCCTTGAACTGTCGATGCTTCCTGTCAGACGAGGATGCGCAACAGGCGGTTACGGACTACTTCACACAGCAGGACACGGTATTTTACCACACGAGGATCTTCAACCTGGGGCGTCGGTGGGATGAGTGACTCAATGTTCACGGCGATTTTGTCTAATTGACATCCTCACTCAGGACTGCACGCCCGTTGAACGGAAACGTTCTGATCGCCCCTGATATATTTTCTATGTTTTGGTATATTTGCTTGTTACTTCTTATTTTCCATTTTCTGTGGTTTTCAGTGGTCGTAAGATTTTTCTCATGATTCTCCTTCCTAGTACTTCCAGTTTATCGAAATTACAGTTCAAAACTAGGCATTCACTTGCGGATTTATTATTATTATTATTATTCGTTTAGGACTACGATGGACCACGTGGTTCTTAACTCTGGTGAGCTCTTTCCTTCCTCTTAGCCCAGTATTCCTTCATTCTAGCGCTATGGATGTCTTTTCTTTCTTGAGTCCATTTCACTCCTGTTCCTGGACGCAGTGATTTAGTTGATAGTGACTGGAGAGTGTCAGATGTCTTGACTAACTTTCTGAACTTATCTCGGTTGTAAATGTCAATGTGATCAATGTTAAGGTATTGTAGGTCTTTCCGCACTAAATTCGTCCATTTGGCATTGGTTGCTTTCCCCCTAGATAGAGTGTTGAAGATCCTTGAAGTGAGTCTCTGGCTGTCCATCCTGACTACGTGACCATAGAACATTAGTCTTCTCTTCCTCCTAGCTGTTGTAATGCTCTCTATTTCACTGTACAGTTCCTTGTTGTTATTTACAGTGCACAAGTATTATTCGTTTGATTTCACCGCAAGTAGAGCTGCGGGAACTGCTATGCAGCTCAGCAGTTTTTTACTTTCGTGCCTTACCTGTCATGTTATTTCTTACGAACGTAGTTAGAGTGGGGATCCATGTCTAGGGTCAGTTGTAGTGAATTGTAATATACAGGCTTGTTAACTGTAATCTTACACTAAAACCTTTATTTTATGAATACATCAGCCATTCTAGTAAAAGAACGCATCGCTTTATTTTAATTAGAAACAGGTTTAATGTGACAACAAGAATTTCTGGCTACAACGAGAACAAATGGAATGACAATATTTCAGCTTTAACATTTGCATTCCAACGAACATTTCTGCTCGTGGCAAATTAAGCAATCCCTATTTAACATAAGGTAACAAAACATTATTCTTAATTTAACGAAATTATAAAAGCCAGTGCTCGCTTGGGAAGAATAAAACTGTGTGCAGTTTAGGGAGAATGTGCAACCAGAAGCTTTGATATTAGTCACTTTCTACCAGTTGAACAAGCAGAGGAATAAATCGTATGCATATTATTTACTATTACAGTAATATTCAAGGGGATTCTCTGCGTTTTAATAACGGTGTTACAAAACACACCATTTAAAATCTGTCTAAATAATGCTGTGGATAAAGAATTAAATTTGCATTGAAGTGCAAATATTTCGGTGCATGAAATAGCGGTATGATATCACATGATCCAACTCTTTTTTATCAACAATATCTGCGTCGTCACTCACAAGGGAACAAGAATGTATAGGACTATGTTTAATTTAATGGTCTATTTTTTTCCTCTTTCTTTTTTGTCCCCGAAAACCGTAAAACTAGTTAGGGGGACGAAAAGCAAATAATATTATTATTGCCTTTTTCTTTTACATCGCACCGACACGGACAAGTCTTATGGTGATAGTGGAGTAGAATAGGACTAGAAATGGGCAGCAACGTCCGTGGCCAGTTAACGTACAGCCGCTACATTTGCCTTGTGTGAAAATGGGAAACCATATTCATGGCTTCCGATAGTGGGCTTAGAACTCGATATTTTCCGAATTCAAGCTCATAACTTCAAGCTCATAATTTCAAAAGATCGCCACCATTTTCTAGACTGAATCATGGTCAGCTGCCAGCCCATCTCTGAATGAATGGGGCCCAAGATGGTGCGGCCCAGACGAAACGTTGAATAGACAAACATGTGACTATATTTTATCACATGTCTATGTTCCGCCAAAACTGGATGTTATAAAAATGAAATGGTGTATGGCTTTTAGTGCCGGGAGTGTCCGAGGACAAGTTCGGCTCGCCAAATGCAGGTCTTTTTTTATTTAACTCCCGCAGGCGACCTGAGTGTCGTGATGAGGATGAAATGATGACGAATACGTCACATAAACCCAGCCCCGTGCCAGCGAAATTAACCAATTATGGTTGTAATTCCCGACCCTGCCGGGAATCGAACCCGGGACCCTGTGCCCGAAAGCCGGCACGCTAACCATTTAGCCATGTAGCCGGACACTGGATATTATAAATATGCACTTACATGACCTAAAATACAAGTAAAACAAAATTATACATTAAGGTAAAGGCTTGTTGTTCTTATAAATGTTAATCTAGTGATATTTTGAGCTATAGTTTAACATGTAACCCGAAAATTTGGGTTCTTTTTCACTCATCCTCCCTCCCTCTTACCATTCCATCTTGGTAAGAAGTTTGAGAATTTGGTTGGGAGACAATTCCATTTCTCATATTATCCCTACTTTGTGCCCCCGGACTTCCATGTTTTTTGTTTTTCTATCCTACAATCTTCCTCGTCTTTTTCTACCGCTTTTTCAAACATCTGTAGGATCGCGGGTGCCAACTGTGTCGCACATGTGGATTTGTCTGTTTTACGGCCAGATGCCCTTCCTGACGCCAACCCCATATAGAGGAATGTAATCACTATTGCGTGTTTCTGTGGTGGTTGGTAGTGTGGTGTGTTGTCTGAATATGAAGAGGAACGTGTTGGGACAAACACAAATACCCAGTCCCCGGGCCAAGTGAATTAATCAGAGGCGATTAAAATCCTCGACCCGGTCGAGAATCGAACCCTGGACTCTCTGAAACTAAGACCGCAACGCTGATCATTCAGACAATTAGTCGGACTGTTTTCTATCCTACAACATCCAAGGAAATCCTTTTGATAATGAAAATTATCTTCGAACTTAGCTTGATGATCTCTTTAAATCCCAACCATTGTCCCAGCGTTAGCGAAACGTCGTTAATAATATAGAGAATATGATACTGATTAGTTCATATCTTCGTTTTATTATATTTTTGCCAGACAGCGAGTTTATTAATTTATGAATCAACCTAATCAAAAGAGTTCGTGAACGATCTCAGCCGGAACATGCGGATACCTCAAAAATGAGCTTATCATGCCACGTTGCACACACAACACACTATGAACATGAGGCTGTTGACCATGGTGTCTGCAGAATCGGGTTGATGGTCTGCGCAAAAGTAACCAAAATTGAAGTTTTATGTAACTGCCATGCTTTTGATGACAGACATAGAGTGTAAATCACAGAGACATCAGTTTAGAATGTTAACATTTAGAGAATTGGCAACTCGCTAAAAAGATATGATGATTCCACTGAACTACGCTCAATATAAGCACTTCAGTGGAGAAAATATAATAATAATAATAATAATAATAATAATAATAATAATAATAATAATAATAATAATAATGTGGTTGCATCTACCGTGTTGTAGACAATTCAGTTTGGCCCCTTTTAGGCTACTTGGCAAAATTTGACCAGAATAAGAGATAGGACAATTGGACACATTTTGAGACACCCAGAACATTTTCGGTTAGTTTTTGAGGGAAATGTAGGTGGTGAGAACACGTACATGGTAGCACAAACAGATTAGATTAGAGTACATGTAGAATATAGTAAAGTAGAAATGGAAGCGTTAGCACAGGACAGAGTTCCATGGGGTGCTCCATCAAATCAGTCTGTGGACTGATGACTCAAGCAACAACAACAGTGACAAAGGAATTAGATCTGAGTAGGGCCATGTGTGGTTGAGCTTGAATTGATTTCGGCTGACATAAATATCATACGTTCACAACAAGTTTACATACCCTAATCGTGATTCTGTAATGCCTTTCAAAAATCTGACCACTACTGCAGAATCTGAATCTGAGAACTTGGGATAGGAAGGCCGACACTCAAATTCTAATTCAAGGAGAGAGTTCGTGAAATGAAGGACGGATAATACTTATTGCCTATTCGTTTTCATAATCAGGGTAAAGTCCGACTCGTTGGCTGAACGGTCAGCGTACTGGCCTTCGGTTCAGAGGGTCCCGGGTTCGATTCCCTGCCGGGTCGACGATTTTAACCTTAATTGGTTAATTCCAGTGGCACGAGGACTGGGTGTATGTGTTGTGTTCATCATCATTTCATCCTCATCACGACGCGCAGGTCGCCTACGGGAGTCAAATAGAAAGACCTGCACCTGGCGAGCCGAACCCGTCCTGGGATATCCCGGCACTAAAAGCCATACGACATTTCATCAGGGTAAAAATTCATTACACGCTACTATGCGTCCTACTTATGAAGGATTGTGGTAGGACCCATTTTATTAAATGAAGCACGCAGAAAGAAGGCAAAGGAGACTACGACTTTATGTTTGAAAGGTATATATGTTTACTCTGTGAACTACGTTATAATGATTATCTGACTGTCAGTTTCCATGCCAGTTGCAAAAATGTTATTTTTACCATGTTGTTAATACAATGACAGTAGCAACTGGTGTTCACTACATTGAATTCATGAAGTCGAAAGGTATGAATATGACATCTGTCTATGGATGCTATTCTGTTGTATCACCTATCACAAGCACAGGTATGCAACTGATATTTAGAATTTTAGCTAGAAGTGACACTACTATTCTCCATGATAAATTTAATCTACATAGGTGGAATTATCACTCACGATTTGCGAGTTGTAGATTCGCAACCTGCGGGATTCATTGAGTCTGACATTTCCTCCTCTTTATTGGCACTATTGGTACTATTTCACTTGGGAACAAATTTTTGTTGCACTTATATAACACTTGTTATTACTTACTTTGAGAGCCTCCGTGGCTCAGACGGCAGCGCGTCGGCCTCTCACCTCTGGATACCGTGGTTCAAATCCCGGTCACTCCATGTGAGATTTGTGCTGGACAAAGCGGAGGCGGGACAGGTTTTTCTCCGGGTACTTCGGTTTTCCCTGTCGTCTTTCATTCCAGCAACACTCTCCATTCTCATTTCATAGCATCTATCAATCATTAATATATCACTTTGGGAGTGGCGACCCCATCGTACTAACAGCCTATATATGCTTCATTCATTACATCCCTGACCTACCAATGACTGGAAAGCAGGTTGTAGGTTTTCATTTTTCATTTTTCATTTTCATTACTTACTTTCTGAAGTTAGATTTTTCTCTTTAAGATGCAGTTTTTCAATTAAATATCATTCATTTTTCATATTAGTATAACCGTTTCGACAGTTTCAGCTTTCAGTTCTACTTGCTGAATTTGGATGCCATCTTTGACACCATTCTGATGAGAATATTATTGATACACACACACAGACACACACACACACACACACGCACACAAATCATTTGTATTAGATATGTCAACAGTTTTGGAATTAAACAAACTAACCGCACGTATTTCAACCATAAAATATATGTAAAATACAATTAAATAGCCATATACTTTTCTTTAAAATAAACGTTATTTACAAGTGGAAGGAAGGGATACATTTCACATACAGTAGATGGAATGCAAAAATCAGTTAGTTCTCAGCCAGGCAACAATTGGTGCTTGCAGCTCTTGCATTTGTGGACTTCCTCATGACAGCCTCATTTTATGCTCCAACTGACGTTCTTAAAGCGAATCAAAAGAAATGTCCAATTGACCCTGAAAATTGGTAGTCGTGGCACCCACTCATCCAAAATGGAGTCGCGTCGTACTCCAATGGTATCTATACTTTGAACTGGAGCGGAGGAAACTTCTGGCCGACAAACGCAATGCTAGGAAAGAGCGTATGAACAGCAGACGTTTCAACCCTGAAATGACCAGGAGCTACCCAAGACACCGTGTGCCAACATAATGGAAGATTTTGTGGTTCCAAAATTGGATTATACAGCCATCAACTAACTCATGTTATTTGAACTTTACCTATGGAAGACAATCACACTTGTTAACTAGTTACAGCCTAATAATAATAATAATAATAATAATAATAATAATAATAATAATAATAATAATAATAATAATAATAATAATAATCAGAAAAAGATCCTTCAGATTCTACAGCCGTTTGCTCATGTATCTCAAAAGCCGGGAGTGTTTAGGAGTGTGGAATGGGTCGTATTGCTGAGGAAATACTACAGTAGGATATGAGATGGTATCCCGGTTGTTTACGAAAACTATAGGAATATCAAAAGGAATACTTTTTCTTTTCATTTTGTCCAATCGTGAAGCATTTCCTCATAACAGTGACACACAATATCTGGAGCCCATCTATTGCCCGGATCGCTTAGGGAAGTTTCAAAAGAGATCATGTATGCACGTCTCACAAATGATGAAATATTTGACGTGTGTAGCAGCCACATATATAAAACAAAAGGTATTTGGGCTTACAGAGGTGGATATTGTACGAAAGTTGCTTGCTTAGAATAAATAAACGTTCTGCAATGAAAATCGCATCTCGGATAAGGAATAAGTGATAGAGACGCAAACTGAAGAGCATGAAGACTCTTCCTATCAGCAATATTTATGAGCCAGAATAACGGGAACTAGGGCTCGGAAGTCGAAGACCTATAAATTCCCTATAAAAACCTGTAAAAAATAAAAAATATCCAAAGAGGAACTAAAAACTGGTAAAAAGGGATGTTAAAATGCGATCCAAACTCATTCATAATTTCAGATTTAATTACGTATTTAATGAAGGAATTTAATGCTTTAATATGAAAAATTCCGGCTTTAAGCGACATACAGTGCAAAAGTATGAGTGAAATACTGTACTTCTTCTTTCAGACATAACATATTTTTAGATTTACGTAATTTAAAAAATGGATTCCGTGTTTGTTAAAAAAAATGCACTTGTAGAACTTAGAGTGAATTTTTTCACCTAGAATTCAGCGAATCCACAATGGACATCCTGGAGAAAGAAATTGAAATTTGTATAACTGGAGTCATATTCGGCTTAACCACACGAGGGTTACAGACGTTGGAATTCGGAAATGTTACCTCAGTTGACTTTGCAGTATATGACAACAGTCATCTCCAGGTTGTTAGGTGTAAAGGATCGTCAGTTTTCAGACAGCCCGTTGCAAAACATCAAGAAAATTCTCTCCACATCAACGGATATTAAGGGTTCATACTTAAAGCTAGTGAGATCTTCCTCTTCAAAATACTCACATTAAAATTTACTCCTTTCAATATTTCATTTATCTTGCACTTAATTTTATACTCCCTGTTTTTTAAGCATTCGTTTCATTTTTAAAATTTCATTTCATTTTATCTCTTACTAGAGAAAATACGTTTAAGAGTCGATGTTTGAACTAATGATGAATCGAATTGAGAATGTGAAGTACAAAATAATGTAGTCGAAATAAGTTGCAAAAGAAGCCATTAAGACCTAAAAATATTCTGAAGACGGACCACTAAGGCAAAAAGTGCCGAAAGAGGCAAAAAAAGAAATAAAGCCCACCATTTTTTGGCCTACAATGACCAAGAATGAGCATATATGTCGGGCCTCGTCGTCAAACATTCAATAAAAAAAAGGGGATTTTTCCTTAACTTCCGAGCCCTAACGACAGCCATGTCCAGACCAGTCGGCCTTGTACGCTAGTGAACGCAAGGATCAATCACATTATATGCAGCAATTATATTTTTATTTTAAAGTATTAAAAATGAGTAAAACACACATTTTAATATTCCAAAATAAGCCAAATCGTGAGTTTCAAAAAATTTATTTTGGAATATGTGTTATGTTTGCATTGTAAATCAATATATTTTTTTCACAGATCCTATTGTATGATGCTTTAACACACTGTAAATAGCTCTAATAATACAACTAAGTAGAAAAAGAAATGCTATTAGAAATACGCATATTCTAATAGCTTGTGAGACACACCATCTTCACATTCTAAGGTTAATACTGAGGCTTTTATCTAACGTGGTGAAAGATACTAACTCCTAAATTAATACCACCACAGGATGTGTGTTCTGCGAGTCTGCACCGTGTGAGATGTTTCTATGATCTTACTGATTAAGACAAAAACGCCGGCCGCGCGGTGTAGGAGTACCGTGCCTGCTTCTTACCCGCAGGCCCCGGGTTCGATTCCCGGCCAGGTAGAGATTTTTACCTGGATCTGAGGGCTGGTTCGAGGTCCACTCAACCTACCTGATTACAGTTGAGGAGGCCGGATTGAGTGGCTCAGACGGTTGAGGCGCTGGCCTTCTGACCCCAACTTGGCAGGTTCTATCCTCGTTCCGTCCGATGCTGTTTCAAGGTGTTCAAATACGTCAGCCCTTTGTCGGTAGATTCACTGGCACGTAAAAGTACTACTGCGGGACTAAATTCGGGCATCTCGTCGTCTCCGAAAACCGTAAATGTACTTAGTGCGACGTAAAGCCAATAGCATTATTACAATTGAGGGACTATCTGCCGGTGAGATAGCGGCTCCGGTTTAGGAAGCCAAGAATAACAGCCGAGAGGATTCGTCGTGCTGACCACATGCCACCTCATAATCTGCAGGCTTTCGGGCTGAGTAGCGTTGCTTGGTAGGCCATGGTTCTTCCAGGCTTTTGCGCCATGGGGTTTTGTTTCGTTTCGGATGACGACAAAAATACAAACAAAGAGAGAGAATATTCAAACTGTTCGATTGAAAATTACTACTTACGGCAAAATAGTTAACCTCATAAAATTAACTATTCTTATTCATATCAGATTCCAAATTTAATTGGAGACATATCTCATAAAGGTATTTTTCAAAATAAAAATTTGTTCGGAAGATTAAGAAATTAGTTCAGGCGATTTTACGGGGTATAAATATCGGCGTCGCCGTTAGCTTTTAGAGCGAATGTTGAAGATATTTATTGGCACTTAAACTGGGCTGTTTCATTACTGTACATTTATTGGTCACTGGCATAAACTTGTCAACAGCGTGGAAATTTTCTAACACCGGATCACGTGGGTTCTCCAATGTTAAGCAACATTGCAACGTGCTGTTTGGTAGAGGAGAAATGGAAAGGAACTGGCCACTGTATCGCAAATGAACTCCTGCTTAAGATGTCTGGCCTAGTCCTAGCTGGAGGCAATGACAAGTTCCTCTAGGTCAAAGTTTGGATAAGGCACTTGGTAAGCCATAAATGTAATTTAGAATGATTATCAACGTATCTAATTTGCACAGATTTGGGCTTCCACTCAGCGTTCCTTTGACATTCACCAGCAAGCATTCGTGATCGGTTTTCACTTTTGTTATCCAAAATACTAAGTAATCTCTTTCCTCCCGGTGCTTGAACGGATGAACAAAAAATACAATTATAAGGAAATCTAACTTAATTCATGGACACTGCTTCCACAAAACAGTAGAATAAAGTAAAGGCTTCTGGTTAAATTGAATTTTAATGAATGGAATTTCCCCTGTAGCCGACAACGCCACAGGTGTAAGGTATTGTTTTCAAAACCACAAATTAGTTGCAATTCAGGTAATTCCTCTTTTGAAAGCAAAATAATTCCAGAAAATCCGGTTTCACGTATATGTATCTCATCTGCTCACAAAGTTGGAACTAACCGTTCACTTTCTTGGTATGTTATAAATATAAAAGAAGTCTGGAATAGTATTCATTGATCCTCAGGAACACGACTGACAAAATATATTGCATCAACTGTAGGCTGCAAAGTGTGCGTGTTGCGCTAATTCATAACAGAGACGTTGAAAAATATATGTGGAAAATATTCCAAAAAATCGACGTCTGCTGGCAGTCAGAATGAACTCTAGAAAAATATACAATAATAATAATAATAATAATAATAATAATAATAATAATAATAATACGGATGAAGAAAATTGAAATGGCGTACCATTTAACCAAGGACGTCTACAACAAAAGGTCCATATCTTTCAAATCAAATCTTAGCCTATCGTAACTGATCAATCAAATTCATGGTGTAAATACGTCGTATTATTGCTTCTTCTTGTAAGCCTGATGTTCCATTTTCGACTCGTTCAGAGATTAGAATTCGGGTTGGAACAGCTACCTCAAACGTACACTGACTGACAGAGCAAATGCAACACCAAGAAGGAGTGGTCAGAACTTTATGCCAATTGCAGGGTAGACTGACGTCACTGAGGTATGCTCATGATGTGAAATGTGCCGCTGTGCTGCGCACGTAGCGAACGATAAATGGGACACGGCGTTGGCGAATGGCCCACTTCGTACCGTGATTTCTCAGCCGACAGTCATTGTAGAACGTGTTGTCGTGTGCCACAGGACACGTGTATAGCTAAGAATGCCAGGCCGCCGTCAACGGAGGCATTTCCAGCAGACAGACGACTTTACGAGGGGTATGGTGATCGGGCTGAGAAGGGCAGGTTGGTCGCTTCGTCAAATCGCAGCCGATACCCATAGGGATGTCTCCACGGTGCAGCGCCTGTGGCGAAGATGGTTGGCGTAGGGACATGTGGCACTTGCGAGAGGTCCAGGCGCAGCCCGAGTGACGTCAGCACGCGAGGATCGGCGCATCCGCCGCCAAGCGGTGGCAGCCCCGCACGCCACGTCAACCGCCATTCTTCAGCATGTGCAAGACACCCTGGCTGTTCCAATATCGACCAGAACAATTTCCCATCGATTGGTTGAAGGAGGCCTGCACTCCCGGCGTCCGCTCAGAAGACTACCATTGACTCCACAGCATAGACGTGCACGCCTGGCATGGTGCCGGGCTAGAGCGACTTGGATGAGGGAATGGCGGAACGTCGTGTTCTCCGATGAGTCACGCTTCTGTTTTGTCAGTGATAGTCACCGCAGACGAGTGTGGCGTCGGCGTGGAGCAAGGTCAAATCCGGCAGTAACTGTGGAGCGCCCTACCGCTAGACAACGCGGCATCATGGTTTGGGGCGCTATTGTGTATGATTCCACGTCACCTCTAGTGCGTATTCAAGGCACGTTAAATGCCCACCGCTACGTGCAGCATGTGCTGCGGCCGGTGGTACTCTCGTACCTTCAGGGGCTGCCCAATGCTCTGTTTCAGCAGGATAATGCCCGCCCACACACTGCTCGCATCTCCCAACAAGCTCTACGAGGTGTACAGATGTTTCCGTGGCCAGCGTACTCTCCGGATCTCTCACCAATCGAACACGTGTGGGATCTCATTGGACGCCGTTTGCAAACTCTGCCCCAGCCTCGTACGGACGACCAACTGTGGCAAATGGTTGACAGAGAATGGAGAACCATCCCTCAGGACACCATCCGCACTCTTATTGACTCTGTACCTCGACGTGTTTCTGCGTGCATCGCCGCTCGCGGTGGTCCTACATCCTACTGAGTCGATGCCGTGCGCATTGTGTAACCTGCATATCGGTTTGAAATAAACATCAATTGTTCGTCCGTGCCGTCTTTGTTTTTCCCCCAACTTTCATCCCTTTCGAACCACTCCTTCTTGGTGTTGCATTTGCTCTGTCAGTCAGTGTACATTCGGCTACTCATTAAGAGAGGCCGCTTACAGGTCTTTCCAGTTAATGCACGTACATGGGCAGCCTGCGCTTCTACTTGTGTGATGATGAGATAGGAGAGGGTGAAATCCGGTGTCCTCTCATAGCCTCCTCTTACTGAATAATATCAAGAGGTCGGATCAATACTAAACGTCTCCATTTGACGGATGAATCACCATACGAGTACTACGGAGAAGTTTGGAATTTAAGCAGGCTTTCCGCGGGCTATCTAGTGATTAGCAGTTGTACACAACCACCTCTCGTATTTCGCCTTCACGCGCTAACGATCATGGCCACCAGACGGTTTAATAATAATAATAATAATAATAATAATAATAATAATAATAATAATAATAATAATAATAAGTGGATCCGTACTCCTCGGCAGCATTTCTTATAAATAGGTCAAATAACTCGTCTTGATACGCCTGTCATAGTCATATTATTTTGCCTTCCCCTTTCAATAGTGTTATAAACATTTAACACCGTTATTTAATAACTGTTTCATTCATAATTTAGTTTATAACACTTTTTTTCCATCCAGTATTAACTGTACTTCGACCATTCGGGCGTATTTCGATCTTAACACTTATAAACCACTTTGCTCGATATAACGCAGCATACCATTGCACGTGGCTGAATACTGGCTCGGGTAAGTAGACTACCCACATTTTCAAGCTTTTGTACCTGCGCTTTATTAATGGTCATGCAGAAGGCTTGATTCCTCCCCGTCTGTACGTACGTAGACTGTTTTCTCTTATCAGCAGGTAAGTTATTAGGAACGTTCCGCCATCTGTTGAGTATATTCAGAAGCTGAGGAAGGTCAGAGAGTCAAAGAACATCTAGCAGAGAATAACATGGCTACATGCAAATGACATTACTAAGGATGAAAATCACGTAGGCTATATCAGAATATTAATGAAAGTGTTTGTCGCATATCAACCTGCTAAGTAGAGAATGTATTGCGGGTTAGGGTAAGCCTTCGCCTGTAATTATTGGCGTGATCATTTAACGATTTTATTTTATGATTATTCGAAGTTGCCTGAACTTAGAAACCTATCAATGTCTCATGATTCACCGGTAGCTGATGACGGAGAGAATAAAAAAGAAATAAAGCAAATCGGTCCAGTAGAATAGACGGATGGGTTTACCAAAGCTGTTTTAGGAAACTCTTTTAATATATAGATAATAATAATAATAATAATAATAATAATAATAATAATTTCGTCCTTCATATTATAAAGGATAGAACGGAAGAAATAAATGTTTGACCTTGTTTGTGTTTTATGAAATCGAATTGGCTACTTGAGGTCACACACCTACTCCCTACTAACCAGTACATTCACTGTTTACTGGCTAGCCACAAGACCTTAATTCAGGGCATGTGTGAATCATACTTTGTAAACAGACTACCGCTACCACTTTGTATGCTGCTGTGTATATTTTTTCTCTCCTCTGAACGTTATCAGAAAATTTACTACAGTAGGACGTGAAACCCAGCAGCAGTTTCCGTGTGTGTATTAATCCCGCCTGCCGGCTGGACCAGAAAGTTTTAAAGCTGATACGTACGTGGACAAGCTAACCTCATAATGTGGGGGAGAGAAAAACCTGAAATCTTTCCTGTCGCTTCACACACTCCTCCACTTTATGACTGTACGTGTACTCCCTAGAGGGAGAACACTGCCCACCTCCCTAGGCTTATTGATCTTACGTGGATCATATTTTACCCCGTTTTATAAGGGAGACTTTCCCTTCGACGGTTTATGTTAACCCAGTTTTTATTTTCAAGAACACAACAACAGTGATTTATAATTAACGTGGAATATGCTCAGTATATATATAACAGGATAAACCCGTTTATTATTGCCACATGTATATTTATTAGTCAATCAATTCTTAAAATGAGAATAACAATACCGAGCTCGATAGCTGCAGTCGCTTAAGTGCGGCCAGTATCCAGTATTCGGGCGATAGTAGGTTCGAATCCCACTGTCGGCAGCCCTGAAAATGGTTTTCCGTGGTTTCCCATTTTCACACCAGGCAAATGCTGGGGCTGTACCTTAATTAAGGCCACGGCCGCTTCCTTCACACTCCTAGCCCTTTCCTGTCCCATCGTCGCCGTAAGACCTATCTGTGTCGGTGCGACGTAAAGCAACTAGCAAAAAAAAAAAAAAAACGTGACCGTCATGCTGGCAGTCCTATAATTCCAGTTAATTCAGGCTATTGGTCTTCTCTTCTTGTTCTCTAATTATTTCAGTGACGATATTTTACACGATATCGATTTCGTTATTGCTACTTACTGTATGCTTCTCTCCTTTCAATGAGCTGTTTTCTTCTTCATTTAAGCATTTTCTTTAGTAAATGAGAGAATGAACAATGTACTAGCAGAAAATTTAGGCAAATTTAACCTCAAAATTAACACAAGGAAAACAAAAACGTGACAATTTGTAAATCCAAGAAAACACCTGAAACACACTTCAAAATTGGCCCTGATATAAAATGAACAAGTGAAAAAATGTTGCTACCTAGGAACCCTAATCACGAGTGATAATCGGAGCATATGGTCCGACTCGTTGGCTGAACGGTCAGCGTACTGGCCTTCGGTTCATAGGGTCCCGGCTTCGATTCCTGGCCGTGTCGGGGATTTCAACCTTAATTGGATAATTCCAATGGCACGGGGGCTGGGTGTATGTGCTGTCTTCATCATCATTACATCCTCATTACGAAGCACAGGTCGCCTACGGGAGTCAAATAGAAAGACCTGCAACTGGCGAGCCGACCCCGTCCTGGGATATCCCGGCACTAAAACCCACATAAGAGATTTCATTTCATCGGAGCATATCAGAACAGTAATGGCAAAGAGAGCCCTCCAATATTAAAAGCATCTGCTGGCCGAAAACATATAAATAGATATTCAAACTCGGAAGGCCTTTGCAAAAACCTTTGCGTGGAGCGTGCATCTGTATGGTTGCAAAAGCTGGATATTAGGAATGCAAGAAAAGAAAATACTAGAGGCAACTGAAGTGTGGATCTGGAGAAAATTGCAGAGGATAAGTTGGGCTGAAATGAAGAGCAATAACGAAGTCCTTAGAGAGATAGGAGAAAACTGGAGTCTGGTAACTGAAATTGAAGAACGGAAAATAAAATTTATTGGTCACATTCTGTGGCATTAGGAGTTCCTTTGTAACATTATTTAAGGAAGAAGTGCTGGAAAAATGGGAAGAGGACGATCCAGAGTGTCTTATTTCAAGAACTTGCTTCTGATGATGAACTGCAAGACTTACGCTGAGCTGAAAATACTGGCTCAAGATAGGCATCTATGGCTGCGGCGTTAAGGCTTAGCCTTTAGAATATGATGGTGATGATGATGATGTAAAGATCACTGGAAATATTAAAACTTGGAAAACTGATTCATGTCGGCATATACCTTTTATTTCTTCATATATGAAGGGTTATTTCGAGATCACAGACGTCCTCGCTTTACAGTTCAGATTTCTATAGGTGTGGAAAAGCAGACAATTTCCATTCATGCACTCCTGATTACTGAGCTTTTTCCTGAAATACCTTTTCCTGCACTAATACCAATTATTTTAGAAAATGTGACTACAAGATGCATGATCCGAGAACGTAAATCATTTTTTCTTTTCGTTTTTCAAATCAGGATGATCATTTATATCGTATTTCCTGCAATCGACGAATAATTTACAGTTAATAACCCACCCCTCACACAGAATATAATGTCCATCTGTCTTATAGATAACATCCACGACGTGTTCCATTCAAATAGGTCACGGAAGAAATATACCTGTATTATTCACCTATTTCACGAGTTAGTAAACGGACTTCTTTTACTAGGACTTGTATTACTTCGCTGCGACCCTAGGGTGTACAGGCAAAGTAGTTGTCTTTTACCCGAAGGGCTGGGTTCGATTTCCGGCCAGGTCAGAGACTTTTACCTGGGCTGGTACGAAGTCCACTCCGTATGCGTGATTACAATTGAAGAGCTGGTTGACAGTGAAATCGCGGCCCCGGTCTAGAAAACCTAGAATAGCGTCCGAGTGGATTCGCCGTGCTGACCACAGGACACCTCGTAATCTGCAGCCCTTCGGACAAGCAGCGGTCGCTTGGTAGGCTAAGGTCTTTCGGGGCTGTTATGCCGTGGGGTTTGGTCTGGTTGGGTGTTTTACTCCATTGTGGAAGAAAGTTGTTCATGTAACGGCAATCGTTTTAATTACTAGTTTTTTGAACTATCAATCCAATATCCCATTCTTCTTCTTCTTCTTCTACCTGTATCTTATGAGGTTAGGATCAGATCATCAGCCCTATTGTAGTCTTGTTTGCAGATCATCGGATCAGTTCGGCGGATAACAATTCAATCCAATGAGGGGGGTTTTTACAGCCAGGGCCTCCTTTCGCAAGTTTCCTGCCTTGCGTGACGAGTTGATATACTCTATACTAGCTGAAGTACCCGTGCTTCGCTACGGAATTCTACATTGTATACAGAATTCTAGGTTAGGTAGTGTACACGTTGTGAGCAAGATTGTATTAAATTGCATACCTGATAACGATATCCTAGAAACGCGACGGGGATGTCATCAAACGTCTTTTCTCATATGAAGACTGGGTTAAAGAATTTTCATTGTATTGGAAGGCCCGCTTGCCTACCATCAGTCACAATCAGATTGTGGAGTTTTCGTTATAATGGCAGACCCTCACTTTCCACCAGCCTTTTTACATCCTCAGAAAGACTGTCTTAGTGGTTTTCCCAAATGAAATGAGCATAGGTCATTACAATGACGTCAGTAGGAATGTCGCGATTAAAAGCAATGCTTTCATATGAAATACTCGATCAAATGGAAAACCACACATAATGTAGGCCTTCACATTTAGTTTTCTTCCGACTCTGAAATACCACTCTTATCATAGTCGGTACCTTACAACTGAATAAAACATAAATGATCGTAAACTGTATCCTCTATAACTTTTGTTATGTGTTACTTTTCGATTCGACCAATAACATGGGTATTTAAAAATTTAATTTTAGGTGCCATCCCCTAAACTACAATTTCATCCAGGGTGAATAAAAGTGTTTATAGCTTAGACTGTAGTTTCTTAATCCCCGACTCTATATACCGATTTTCATTAAATTCTGTTCACCCGTTTTCTCGTGATGCGTGTACAGACAGACAGACAGACAGACAGACAGACAGACAGACAGACAGACAGACAGACAGACAGACAGTACAGGAAAGTAATAAAGTCCATTTCCTTGTTACTCTGGATATGATCGATACAGAAATACCATTCTTTTCAAATTCTGAGCAATGTCGGGACAAAATTCTTATTTTATATACAGTGTATAAATATCTCCACGTTGCGCATAATGTGTCCGAAATATTTTGGTTTCCGCTGCTTCATTCATCAGCTCTCTTTCGTGGCTGATACGCTGCAGGACTACGATGTTAGTCACGTGATCCGTCCAAGGTATTCTGACCAGCCTTCTACAAATTCAAATTTCGAACGCGTCTATTCTGTTAGCTGTCTGAGTTAGTGTCGACTCCTGGACTCTGAATAGCAGAACAGGGTAGAAATATCACTCGACGATGCGCCGTTTGGCTTACACGCCCAGATTTCTTGAGAAGACCATGGGTCTCATTTTAGTAAAAATCGATCGGGTGATTCCTATTTGGGCTTTGATTTCTGCTTCGAGATACCACTGTGCGTTGAGCCGGCATTCACAATTGAAGTTAATTTTATAAAGATTTCTGACATTTGGTTTAGAACAGGGAACTAGGAACAGAATATAATGGTTCTTACGAAGGTGAGTCAAAAGTAGTCTCCCCATTTCATTCCTCAAAGAAACGGGGAGTCTCTAAACTAACGTTGCTGATAGTTGGCAGTCACATACGTACACCAGGTTGATCGCATATGGGTGCACAGGTTGGTAAAGTGTAACCTTGGTACAGCGGTAGTTACATAATTGTTGTAGTATATCGATCGTTGTAATATCGATATCGAAGGCGACCGATGTATGGATTCTTCAATGTCAGTACGTTGATTGTCTTTTCGTGATATGTCATGTCTTTGTTAGATGATTAGAAGAGATCAGGATGAACGATAGGACTATTACTGTATTAGGAATATATTTAATAAAGTATTCAAGTTTTTTTGTTTTTGTTTTTTTTGCTAGTTGCTTTACGTTGCACCGACACAGATAGGTCTTATGGCGGCGATGGGACAGGGAAGGGCTGGGAGTGGAAGTGAAGCGACCGTGGCCTTAATTAAGGTGTGAAAATGGGAAACCACGGAAAACCATTTTCAGGGCTGCCGACAGTGGGGTTCGAACCTACAATCTCCCGAATACTGCATACCGGCCGCACTTAAGCGACTGCAGCTATCGAGCTCGGTAGTTTCTAATATTAGAGTCCATTATACTACAATGGTGAAATTTGTGAATGAGTGGTATGAGAAGGAGGTCCCTTTAGTGATTTGTTACAGTAGGCAGAAGCATGGCTTCCGACCTCATTCACAACAGGACTGCTTCTGTTTAAAGAAATATGGTGAAGTATGCCAATTGAGGCATTTACGGGTACAGATCAAAATCATAGCAGTATAAACCTGTCGGGTTATTGGACTGTGTGTGTGTGTGTGTGTGTGTGTGTGTGCAGCGATTTTTTACGTCTTTTTTCCTTGTTTTCACATTGTTCTCATCCTTTTCTTTTATATTTAAGGACGACACACACTCCCAATTCCCAAGGCAGTGGAAATAACAAATTAAGGTTAAAATCCCCGACTGGACAGGGAATCGAACACGGGGCCCCCTGAACCAACGGCCAGCACGCTAACCATTTAGCCATAGAGCCAGGCAGCGATCCGCTCACAACATGCAATTCGTTTCACCACATTTGTTGGGCTGACATATCTTTCTAAGGCACTGCCTAGCAGTGGCAGTGTGTCTACACAGTCCCGACTAGTTAGTAATTCATATTTCTTAGAACAAATGTAAGAAACGATTCGGTATTCCCCCTGCGGGTCGGGGTAGTAGTATACGTCCACGGTATCACGTGCCTGTCATAAGAGATGATAACATGGTGCCCCAGAGTCTCTTAACCTGGAAGCGTGGGATGCAACCACGGAACCCTTAGCCAGGTCCTGGCATTGCGTCGAATTACTCGTGCCAGTCTCCTCACTTTCACCTATCCTATCCGACCTCCCTGGGCCAACTCTTGTTATTTTCCAGTCCCTGACGGTATTAAAGCATTCGAGGCCTAGATAGTCTTATTTTCATGCCCTTCGTGGCTTTTGCCTTTCTCCTGCTGATACCTTTGTTTTCCCAAATATCGAAACCCCTTCCTTACTACCACCAAAAGTCTGTCAAATACAACGATCATTCGAAAATTGTGAATTTGATAAAGGAGAACCATTTCTCCTCTAGCGGGTTTGCAATTCTTATTTGCTAACTAGGTTCAATATTATTATTATTATTACTGAAATGAAATGGCGTATGGCTTTTAGTGCCGGGAGTTTCCGAGTACATATTCGCCTTGCCAGATGCAGGTCTTTCGATTTGACACCCGTAGGCGACCTGCGTGTCGTGATGAGGATGAAATTATGATGAAGACAACACATACACCTAGCCCCAGTGCCAACGATGGTTAAAATTCCCGACCCTGCCGGGAATCGAGCCCGGGACCTCTGTGACCAAAGGCCAGCACGCTAACCATTTAGCCACGGAGCCGCACATTATTATTATTATTATTATTATTATTATTATTATTATTATTATTATTATTATTATTATTATTATAGTTCGTTTGGGCCCAAGGTTGTGGTTATTTCTGCATATCCATTTGTTTAGCGTAACTGATGTTTTGATGATTCAGCACGCTGTGTCATATTCTCTTTAGGTAATCACACTGTAATCTATTATTCATCTTCGAACAGCACGTTGAAAACTTCATATTAATGTTGGGAGACCTGAAAGAATAGGATCGAGTTGAAAAGTTTACCGTTCACAGCTAAAAAACTGGAAGAAAATAAATTCATGCATTGGGGTTACTTTGCGGTGAAATATAAACCCTACTACATGCAAGATTTACAGACTGCGTTGTAACCTTGGCAAGTACAACCCAGTGGAAAAGTGTTTTACATTTCCCCTGAATTCATTGATTTCATGTGCTCTCAACTCAGGGAGAGAAACATGTTACTTCATCCCCACTCTACTTGTCCGGTGAAATCATGTTGATTCCCTTTGGAAAGGCTGTGTATCTTTTCTGTCTGCTCGCATTGATTCTCCACGAGCCTGGTTGACAAATCTCCCCAGATCAGTCCGCACAACTACACCACAACTACCTTTGTTTGCGTCTGACCAGTAACAAAGCTTCTGACAGCAAGTGAAGTTGAAACAATTCTCATTAAATTCCGTTCACTTGCCGTCCTTAGCGTGCAATATGGGAATTCATTTAATCAGTTCGTAAACGTACGATCTTAATTAGAATAATTATATTTCCTTGCCTAATTGTTCTTCATTTGTATTAGCAGTATTCTAGCCCTTATTTACAGGTATGTTTTGCAATGAATTTTTAGAAAAAATCAATGATACATTCCTAATTACCAATCGATTAAAATAAAGAACTTTTAGGCAAGGAGGAAAGCTCAACAAATGTTGAATCCTCTTGGTCCTAAGTGACGAATTCGCGCAGAAGAAGAAGAATAAGAAGATCGCCAATATACTGGAGTGTTACGAATAAGTATTGTGCCCATTGCATTTTCGGACGTATTACAAAATGGCGTCAAGTAAAGGTATGGAGCACACAGGCCAAGATTGTATACAAGAGAATCAAGATATAAGTATATTAGGAGGCCATGACTAACTTGGGACATAACACTTTTTAAAGGCTTTGAAAAACAGAGCAATTTCAGGTGAATTGTTTAAAAAAAACAAGTAAAATATTATATATTATTAATATACGCACTTGAAAATTTGAGCTGAAGGCGATAAGAAGCAAGTCGTTACTAGTACGTCGGAAAAGAGGAATAATCACGATTATATCGGAATTTCAGAAGTATTACTGCTTCTAAATAAGAAAATACGGCAAGATACGTTCTATAGTACAGTAAAAAATATAAGGACGGCGTACAATACGAGTATTTTATTTAAATACGTTCGCCAATAGAACCAATACGAAATATAGCAACACATCGGAGCTCATCATTTAGAAGTGTTGAGGGAAGAGAAAGATACGCTAGAATCATTCCTTGAGAAGAAGAATTAAGGAATAATTGAGTTTTCAGAAGATAAATAATTTAAAATAGTAGATACTTCTAAGACAAGACCGAAGATTCTAAGCAAATATAGATAACTGATTGACCATAGCGCAAAGAAAAATAATAGAATGCTTAAAAGGGAGAATATTATTTTAAGAAATTTTCAAAATGAACGGTTACTTGTCGCATTTGTTTGATGATATTGACAGCTGCAATATGAAGAAGATGATGTCTTGCTAAACTCGAGATGGACCAACCTGGAGGGAGATATGATCCAGCCAGTAGACCAGACCTAATGTGAGAAGAGGACTCCAGCCGAACCGCAGACCGTGGCCAGTTGTGACCAGCGATGTGATGGAGAAAGAGAGCTACATACGGCTTACTTAATGAATGACGAGCTAAGTCTTACTATAAATATATTAATTATTAATTTAGCTAGGCATATGCATATAATATAAAGTACTACAAGTGTGAGATACTTAGAAGTGCGAGTGATGCAGTGGAGTGATATGTGTTTACATATAGTTTGTTGATACTATATTATGTTAGCATGTAACTAGATCGATATCTCTAGGGAAATGGCTATGCATAAATTAAGTGGATAATCATAGTAATTGAGATTACGAGAAGGAAGGTAGACTATCGAACAGATAGATATGTGAACTTGCGAATGTTAAATATTATTTAAGAATATCATGAAGCCATTCAGGTTATTATTACGTCACTAGATGCACGAATGAACCATTAAGGTTAAGCATCGATATACGAGAAGAGAATTGATCCATATAGGGGAATATTAATGCAAAGAAAAACAATACGTCTTAATAAATGTATTTATTTAGGAAGAGGATATGAGATATGAAATGTGGTATTGATAATTATGATATTGAATTGATTGAAGGTTAAATATTTGAGAATGAAGTTATGTGAAGCAATTTTAGAAAGGTAATGTGAATTTAGGTTGTAATAAGGCGTAAATATGGTCGTTAAACGTTGAAATATTCATAGAAGGATCAAATAAGCGATGCAAGCACAATGAAGGATATACGCCGTGGGAATAACATAATCCAAGGTATGAATGGTGGATACATGTATATAGTTAAGATTAAAGGGTTAGCATATTGTCAAATACAGCTGTTGATGTTAGAATATTTGTATCATGTGACATATTCTCGTAACATGTTTACAGCGAGAGATATATTAAGTCGATATAGCCATCATAAAAAACGTAGAAAAATAATATCGGGATATCATAATGAAAATATTTGCGGAGTCACTTGGACAAGTTTGATATAATAAATATGAGCCTAGTGTGTGAGTATATGCGTATTGAGCCATATAGTAGCGAATGATGAATTATTTAGTTAGAAATGTGTTGTAGGTTATTTTTATATTCTTGAGTGGTGATTAATAATTTATTTAATATTTTAGATGATAGGCTAGGATGTTAGGAGCCTAGATTTTGATAGGCAATAGGGACATTAACCTTAACCTGTCAATCATCAGAAAACATTTCTACGCCAGTGAATGAATTAAATAACAAATTCAGATTGCAAAGATCCAAAATTTATCAATTTTTAAGGAAATATTTTAGTTTTAATTTCAATGTTGTTGTGATATTTGATATGGATCATGTACTTTCTTCCAAGTTAATTATTTATTTACACGGCAATTGAATAATTGAATTAATTCTCAGACATTATGAAATGATAGAAGACACAAGTTCATTTAAGAACCAACGAATTAATTTTCTTATTAAGGTATTGTGAATAATGATTGATTTTAAACATCGATGATGGATTTTAATGATGACTTGAGTTCTCTATTCTTTCATTCATGATTAATTTAATGAATGTCTTCTTTTAATATTTTCTTAATTATGTGAGTTATAATTTGTAGAGTTTGGTTGTAGATAGATTTACTTAATAAGATATTTTTCATATGATTTTCTTCGAATTTTTGCTGTGAATGAATGATTTATTCAAGAACGCGATAGGATGGAGACGTTCATCGATAATTGTCGCGTGCAGTCCTGTCTTCTCTTGGAGCTCACGTTAATCTAATCCTAAAAGGAAAAATTGCATATTTTTCTTGTAGGAAGAATTGCCCTGAGACTACATATGGCTGTCGGGAAATTTTTACTGAGTCATACCTGGACGCGGGAAGGGCGCAGTATTAATAAACATGCTTCAGAATATCTAATATCAATCAAAACGGACAACTTGAAATTTAGGGGAGAAAAATATTGAAACCAAAGTTATGGCATGGCAAGGGAAATATCCTATCAGAGCGAAGATAGTAATTGACAATCAACCAGTAGAACAAGTCTCAAATTTTAAGTACCTTGGTTGTGAAATATCTTTTAATGATGATGACGAGGTGAAGAAGAAGCTTCATCGATTTCAATATATGTGTGGGACAATTCGCCGAACACTGAAAGGAAAAGTAAGAGAAGATACTCAACCTAAATTCTATAAGACTATGACTGTACCAACTTTGTTATATGGAAGTGAGACATGGGTGGATAAAACAAGCTATAGGAATAAAATACAATCATCTGAAATGAGATTCCTAAGATCAGTGATAGGATACTCCCTAAAAGATATAAATACGAAATGAAGAGATAAGACAACAATTAAATATATTCTCAGTGAATGAAAGGTTATTCCAAAACAGGATAAATTGGAAAAACCACGTTCTGAGGATGAGTAACGGTAGAATCCCGAAACTTGGCCTGGAATACCACCCTACGGGAAGAAATATTGGTCGTCCTATGAAGAGATGGAATTAAATCTGAGGTCGGAACAGGCCATTAGCCTAATCCATGAAGAGGAAGTAAGTAAGTAAGTAAAAATATTTAGACAGACATTGGGGCCAGTAAAGGAAAGGAATGAATAAAAAAAGCGACCAAGCCGAGAGCTCTACAAATATTTTGAAAAAATCACGGACGTGGCCAGGAAGAGACGCCTAACAATTTATAGACACGTCTACAGAATGCATCCTGCCAGGCTGACCACCCAGCTTCTCGTTTAGTGGTGAAAGAGGGAGACCATGTCATCATAGTTGGTGGAAATAGGCAAAGATCTGCACAACCTGCGAGGGACAGAAAGAGAATTAAAAGATCAGACATGTCAGAGGAGGATGCTTAAACAAACGATGTTCCAGGACAAACCGCCATGGAGGAAGACACGTAACCTCTATCAAAAGGAGAGGAAGGAAAAATACAGGCAGAGGATGCGCAATTAATGGTCAAACTTAAATACCCAACCTAAACGAAGTATTTCAATGTTGATGTTCTTAGTCCGTCTATGCAAAACAAGAATAAACAGGTGAACATTGTTCACAATTTCCAGACAAAATACGTACAGTAATGTAGGTGCATATGTTATTTATTTCGTAAGGGTGTGAATAACAGTCGTTTTACTGAAAGTGGCAAAACACGTGATTTGATCTTAGATGTATGTTTTCAATGTACCTTACGTATTTTGGAAAAATACGTTATTTACTAGGTGAAAAAATTCTTGCTTACATACGCTCTGCCAGTCAATCCTGTAATAACATTGAGAATTTTCAGCTGAGATTAATGCTTCACTCCAAACGCATGAAAATGTCGTAACTCACATAATGATTATTACTTTCAATTATAAATGACGGCTCAGTTACGTGAATTGGTTTTCTGTAATACACTGACTGACAGAGCAAATGCAACACCAAGAAGGCGTGGTTCGAAAGGGATGAAAGTTGGGGAAAAAACAGAGACGGCACGGACGAATAATTGATGTTTATTTCAAACCGATATGCAGGTTACACAATGCGCACGGCATCGACTCAGTAGGATGTAGGACCACCGCGAGCGGCGATGCACGCAGAAACACGTCGAGGTACAGAGTCAATAAGAGTGCGGATGGTGTCCTGAGGGATGGTTCTCCATTCTCTGTCAACCATTTTCCACAGTTGGTCGTCCGTACGAGGCTGGGGCAGAGTTTGCAAACGGCGTCCAATGAGATCCCACACGTGTTCGATTGGTGAGAGATCCGGAGAGTACGCTGGCCACGGAAGCATCTGTACACCTCGTAGAGCCTGTTGGGAGATGCAAGCAGTGTGTGGGCGGGTATTATCCTGCTGAAACAGAGCATTGGGCAGCCCCTGAAGGTACGGGAGTGCCACCGGCCGCAGCACATGCTGCACGTAGCGGTGGGCATTTAACGTGCCTTGAATACGCACTAGAGGTGACGTGGAATCATACGCAATAGCGCCCCAAACCATGATGCCGCGTTGTCTAGCGGTAGGGCGCTCCACAGTTACTGCCGGATTTGACCTTTCTCCACGCCGACGCCACACTCGTCTGCGGTGACTATCACTGACAGAACAGAAGCGTGACTCATCGGAGAACACGACGTTCCGCCATTCCCTCATCCAAGTCGCTCTAGCCCGGCACCATGCCAGGCGTGTACGTCTATGCTGTGGAGTCAATGGTAGTCTTCTGAGCGGACGCCGGGAGTGCAGGCCTCCTTCAACCAATCGACAGGAAATTGTTCTGGTCGATATTGGAACAGCCAGGGTGTCTTGCACATGCTGAAGAATGGCGGTTGACGTGGCGTGCGGGGCTGCCACCGCTTGGCGGCGGATGCGCCGATCCTCGCGTGCTGACGTCACTCGGGCTGCGCCTGGACCCCTCGCACGTGCCACATGTCCCTGCGCCAACCATCTTCGCCACAGGCGCTGCACCGTGGACACATCCCTATGGGTATCGGCTGCGATTTGACGAAGCGACCAACCTGCCCTTCTCAGCCCGATCACCATACCCCTCGTAAAGTCGTCTGTCTGCTGGAAATGCCTCCGTTGACGGCGGCCTGGCATTCTTAGCTATACACGTGTCCTGTGGCACACGACAACACGTTGTACAATGACTGTCGGCTGAGAAATCACGGTACGAAGTGGGCCATTCGCCAACGCCGTGTCCCATTTATCGTTCGCTACGTGCGCAGCACAGCAGCGCATTTCACATCATGAGCATACCTCAGGGACGTCAGTCTACCCTGCAATTGGCATAAAGTTCTGACCACTCCTTCTTGGTGTTGCATTTGCTCTGTCAGTCAGTGTATAAATTGCGACATAAATAAGAATTGTAGAAGCTTCTAAGTACCATTTTAGATGCGAAAATATGGGTGACAGTATAAGAAATATAAAGTCATGTAGAATCAAGAAGACCTGGACGTTATTAGGACTGTGTCAGAGTGCGTTGCAAGGTTCTGGAACTGTTTAATACATTCATTCTTCTGCTTCCAAGATAGAGATTGGTGGAAGTCAGTGGCATTAAAAATAGTCATTGGCTTGTGGCTCGTTGAAGAATCCTACGGTATGCAATTGCCAGACTGCAGCGTCTTAAAATCTGTAGCAACTGACGCTAATGTCGACAAATCATTTTATTATTGGTTGAATGGTCAGCGTTGAGGCCTTCCGTTCAGAGGGTTCGATTCCCGGCCGGGTTGTGGACATTAATCGTGTCTGATTAATTCTTATGGCCTTTCCTCTTCATAATCAGACAACATACTACACTACCAACCACCACAGAAACACGCAATAGTGATTACATCCCTCTATATATCATTGGTGTCAGGAAGGGCATCCGGCCGTAAAACAGGGACAAATCCACATGTGCAACACAGTTCACACGCAGGACCTCACAGATGTGGGAAAAACGGTAGAAAATTATTATTATTATTATTATTATTATTATTATTATTATTATTATTATTATTATTATTATTATTGTTACGGAGATATCCGTGGTAGGTAGAGGTGAAAGAAGGTGCGGGTGTGAATGGGTTTCAAGCTACGAAATTAACGTGCAATGTAAAATTAATTTGAAATTTAACTAGGTTATATTTTCTTTTCAAAAACAAGAGATAACAATCATAACAGGTACAGAGTAGCAAAAATGTAGGTACAATATTACTGGATTCGGGCTCAGTGCCCTTACTTCATAACTCTTGGGCAATCAGCCCCGCCTTACTCCAAAAAAAAAATTTTAGCCAAGGGGCAGAAAACTCCATTCATGCCCAGGAGCACTGGCTCCAAACATTACACATAAAGCCTGCACGAGGCATACAGAAACAAATTTCAAAGAGCGATCCGCTCTCAAAATTGTAAGCCTATCACAAGGCCACACCAAACTCTACCTTCAAGCTGTCCTCTAAGGACGTATTCACAGGGGTAAAATACCCAACCTACGGAGGTCTATTACATGAAAAGAAGGTTGATTACATGACCTCTAAAATAACAATTTGAGAGGAGGCGAACTTGCACTCCTAATACACTTTGTTTTTAAAACCTAATCTGGCTCTGGGCCGCTAACGCAAGGGCTAATCCCATACTACAGAGGTGACTTAGAGAAGAACACTTTACATTACATAAACGAAGAATAGTTTGAGAAAATAAGTTCACCTCAAAACAAATGTGAGTGGGAGCTCGAGAGGGTTAGCACTCTCTATCCCAATATGTAGCTTTACAAGAAAAAGATGAAAAGAGTAATTACATTTTAGGAAAAGGTTACATGATGGAAATGCTTCGAACCCGCCGCGAGTGTTAAACTGCCGACCTAGCAAGAAAAGAAGTTATTAATAGGCCATTACCTGGTGTTGAACGGCTGAAGAAGAAAGAGGCGCTTCCCGCCTCCTGCTATGTACTTAATACACTGAAAGATGGAACAGAAGTGGCCCGGAGACCCCAAAATCAGCAGTTTATATACTCTCGCGGAAGTTTCTAGGCGTTAGGGGAATGAAAACACCCGCCCACAATGTTTTTATTGGATAGGACCCCGCAACAGATACAAGTTGGGGGAAGATACACCAGATTGGTCAGAAATTACTAAAAGAAATTCGGGATTGGATAAATCTAAAACAAGGGGAAAAAGAGGGGTATACAGCCAACTTAAACAATAACAGAAAGAAATTTAACAAGAAACAAACTTTTGAAATAAAAATTTCTCCAACAAAATAGTTCTTTGACTCCGCACTAGGGTGCGCTATTGTTGATCTTCAGTAGTGTCCTCTAGAAGAGAAAGTTCACACTTCTTACTTCAAGCGAAACAAAAACACATCAAAAGTGACACAGTTCAAAAACTCAAAATTTTCCACGTGGTGACATCTTCTGAGAAAGTAGAGAATTAATAGAATAGATAAAGTTCAACCTTCCTCCAGAAGAGGAGTTTCAACTGGCGCAACTTTTAAATAAACGGTGTAGAGGTGTACCGCCCGGTACAGACCTCCTCCCCCAAAAGTTCCTCCAGGGGTGACACATGAAATCAGTTTGAAACAAAGTCCAAGTAATGATGTTGATACGAAGATAGATAGCAGAAGCATTTACAAGATTTCTTAATTCAGTTTCAAAATGTTGTTGTTGCAGGTGAATGAAAGTCTTTATGTTTGTAGAATTTGAATTTCTGAAGATAAACTTTTAATACTTAAAGGTGAAGAAAAATTTTGCAATGTCCACCAAATATTGTTGTTGAATTCCCAAGTGTAGTTATTGCTTATGGTGACTGTCCATGTAGTTGATGTAGATTGAGTCGGATGGCCAGACCGGCCGTTGCAGCTTGCGTCCAACGGAGGCCGCTCGGACCCCTCAAGTACCCTGAGATACCGCTCGCCCGCACTATGAGGGGAGCAGAGGTGTTGAAGTACGCCGCGCCCGCGGTGAACAGATACAGGCTGCGGGCATGTAGCAGGTCGTGCGCCGCACATCAGCCTTGGCCGGGAGGAGAGCTCCGGCTCGCCGTGCACATGTCGTCCTCGCTGGAGAGGAGGGGGCCCATCCCCCTCCCCAGTCGCTGCACGGCGCTGCGCGGCTGCGGGGGCGCTGAAACATTAAAGCTAGGCGGCAGAATTGTGTTGGACTATCATCTTCTTTGAGGGTACAGGCTTGTGGAGAGGTTGAGGGGCCAGCGGCGTGTAGATATCCATGGCATTTACTATTATGAAGCCACAGTGTAAGGTGGAGCAGGAGACGGGAGCGTGGTAATGGCCGTGGCAAGAACAGGATGGCAGTTTAACGGGTCGGGGCAGTTTTTACACAAGGCTTACATCTAAAACCAAAATATTATAGAAGGGGCAGAATGCCTTAAAAGTGAAACTCAAAAAAATATAACCTTCATATCCTTTCAAAATAATATGAAGCAAGTTAACACAGAAATTACACCGGTTTCACCTGGGACAGGTGAACTCTAAATATCCTCTCGGTGGCTGGATTACTTAGCAATAAGGTAACCGGCGTAAGAAAATCGAGAATGATACAAGGCCCATGAAATCTGGGGGCAAGCTTGCCCGCGGGAACAAAATTTTTGACCATAACCTGGTCACCTACCTTCAAAGTGGTGGGTCTCCGTCCACGATCATACCTTTCCCTAACCTTTTCATGAGACACTTTAAGATTGGCTTTAGCCTTCTTCCAAAGATCTTTAATGTTATCCGGATCTATTGTCTCGGGTAGAATGTCATTCAAAGACCAGAGGTTAGAGAGCGGCGAGTTGGGAACAAACTTGAACATCAAAGAAGCTGGAGTAAACTTGTGAGATTCATGAACCGCCGAATTCAAAGCAAAAGCTATCCAATGCAGGGACGTGTCCCACCTGGAAGGATCTTCATGATGATAGGCAATGAGTGCGGACCTGAGATTACGGTTAACCCGTTCAGCCAGAGATGGTTGAGGGTAATAAGCAGAAGTAGTTACATGAGAGATGGACAAGTCAAAACAGAATTTACGAAATAAATTTGATGTGAACGCCTTAGCATTATCAGATACAATATATTGACACGGACCAAAAGAAGCAAAAATAGAATTTAAGCAAGTAATGGTTGACTGAGCGGTAGCCAGCTTAGTCGGAAATAACCAGGAAAATCTTGTAAAACCATCTACACACACAAAGATGAACTTGTTGGCATTGCCCTTTGACTGGGGGAAGGGTCCCACATAATCAATATACAGGCGTTCCATGGGGCGCGACGCTTGATGAGAAGACAAAAGGCCTACTTTAGTGGACATGGTGGGTTTACTGATCAAACAAGGTTTACAAGCTTTTACGAGTTCCCGAATTTCACCGTCCATACCTTTCCATATGAACATTTCACGAATCTTTTCACGAGTTTTAAAGATTCCAAGATGCCCCCCCAATGGGGTCTCATGATAGTATTTGAAGATCATAGGTACAAGAACCGCTGGAACAACAACTTTCATCAACTTATCATGCCTCGAAGGGCAACATAGAACACCATTCCTCAGAACATAAGGGACAGCATGTTCCCCAGAAGAAAGGGTTTCCATTATCGGAGCCAGCGTCGGATCTTCACGTTGGTATTTCTCGATATCCCTAAAGAGCATGGGAGCATCGGTTAGGATGGCATTAACCTCGGATAGTATGGACTCGGAAGGTGATGAACTGTCGACCGGTTCATGGGTCTCGACCTCGTTTGAAAACATACGGCTGAGTCCATCAGCCACAACATTTTCGGTACCTCTGATATGCCTGACATCGAATTGGAAGGCGGAAATACGGATGGCCCAACGGGCTATACGACCAGTACGACGCGGTCTACCTAAGACCCAGCTTAAGGCTTGGTTATCTGTCTCCAGGTCGAATTTGACATGTTCCAGATAGAGACGGAACTTTTCTAAGGCGAATAAGACTGCCAACCCTTCGAGCTCATAGATGGAATACTTGGCTTCTTGAGCCGATAGAGTCCTAGATGCATAGGCGATGGGACGCCTCCCTAGTTCAGTCTCTTGAAGAAGGACTGCAGCTACAGCTGACGACGACGCGTCCGTTTGGACGATGAATTTCTTCGAGAAATCAGGCATAGCAAGTACAGGGGCATTACAGAGAGCTAATTTAAGATCTTCGAAAGCGGCTTGTTGAGAAGGTCCCCACTCGAATTTGATGCCTTTCCTACGAAGAAGGTTTAAGGGCGCCGCTCTATTAGCGAAGTTAGGAATAAACTTCCTGAAGAAATTCACCATACCAATGAATCTAGCGATACCTTTGATGTCCTTAGGAGGTTTAAAATCACGGATGGCCTGTGTTCTAGAATGATCGACAGCTACCCCATCGGGTGACACAATATGCCCTAGGAATGACATAGAGGGCTTAGCAAAGGCAACCTTGGACAACTTGACAGTTAACCCAGCCTTACGAAGGCGATTCAGAACTTCTCGCAGATGATCTAGATGTTCTTCAAAAGTCTCGGAAAATACGACGACATCATCCAAGTAGTGATATAAGTACTCAAATTTGATGTCGGAAAAGACCCTATCTAGTAGCCTAGTGAGCACAGCTGCCCCCGTGGGGAGCCCGAAAGGCACGCGGTTGTATTCGTATAAGTTCCGGTCCGTGGCAAACGCTGTAAGATGTTTAGACTCTTCGGCAAGGGGAATTTGATTATAGGCCTGATTCAAGTCCAAGATGGTGAAGAACTTGGCCTTACGAAACCATGAAAAGCAAGAATGAAGGTCGGGAAGGGGCACAGATTGCAACACCACCTTCCGATTGAGAGCCCTGTAATCAATGACAGGCCTGAAGCCTCCTTGGGGTTTCGGGACTAGAAAAATAGGCGAAGAATACGCTGACTTAGAGGGCCTAATAATACCATCCTTCAACATCTGATCGATGATTTCTTTCAGAGCCTTCATTTTAGGTGGAGATAGCCTATACGGTGGAAAACGAACAGGAATCGAATCCGTGACCTCAATTTTGTATTCAATAAGGTCAGTAACACCAAGAGTATCAGAGAACACCTCGGGAAACGACTGACACAGTTTCCGAATACTATCAGCCTGCTCCTCAGGTAGATGTCTAAGGTCTAACAACATCTCATCCTGGGTAGGCGAAATAGATGAACATGATACAGAATTACACTTTAACAAGGGAATTCTACAATTGGACGCAAATTTGAATGTGCACGACCTACTCTGGAGATCGAGCACAAGACCAGTGTGAGAAATGAAGTCCGCTCCCAATATGATGGGGCAAGACAAGTGCTTAGCCACAAACAGTTTGATTTTCCATGTAAATTTAAAAATACGAATTTTGACCAGTACGGAACCTAGAATTTCTAATGGCGATGAATTAGCCGAAACATATTGAATAAGAGCTGAGACATGGTCAGGTAGTTTACAAACAGATTTCAATTTAGAATACCATTCAGCCGAAATAATCGAACAAACACTGCCTGAATCTAAGAGAGCTGTTATAGGCTCGTTATTTAACTCAATCTTAAGAAAAGGAACAGGTGCGGGGGTATCCGCCGCAATCCTAAGACATTCTTTAGGGCATTCAAAAGATGAATTTGAAGGCTGATTGTTCTCTGCATTTACAACCTGTTTACTAGGGGCTGAGTCTCGGGAAGATGGATTAGTCGACTCAGCCGATGCCACTAGTCACTTTTTATTATTGGCATAGGTGGAATTTGCACCAGAAGTTGAGCAGGAGGGGGTGCTATTTGAGTTTGGGCAATTTTTGGCGATATGTGAGAAGGCCCCACACTTAAAACAGCCTTGTGATGAACCAGCTCCATTATTTGCCCTACTAGACTTGATCAGAGGACACTTATTGCGCAGATGGTCAGGCGACCCGCAAGCATAACATTTACGAGGGGTGACTGATCGGCGAGGTGGAAGCCGAGTATTACTAAAAGAAGGCGGGGGTTCTTTTGCCACACGCAAGGAATCGGCATACCTAACTCCTTCCGCAGAGACGGCTAATGCTTCCAGTTCAGAGAAGGTTTGCGGGCACGCCGCGAAACACAAATATGACCTGGCTTGGATTGTCATCCCACTTAATACAATTTACCACCGGGGAAAACCAAGAATACCTGAATAATAATAATAATAATAATAATAATAATAATAATAATAATAATAATAATAATAATAATAATCACAAGAGATTGACAAAACGAGTGTTTAACCTTGTTCACAAGGACATGAATGGCAACCAGTGGATCCAAGCAGTAAAAAAAGATATGGGAGAGAGATTGGAATAACAGACGATATAATACAAGACAGAATAACTTTCAGAAGATTGATACAAAATTTTAAGGGTTTTCAGAAGGAGAAGGGGAAAGATAATAATAATATCAGGACACAAGTGAGGAGGAAACAGCAAAGTGAACGGAAGAATAACTACTGGAGGTAATAAAAAGAAGGGTCGAGATGAATGCCCAGGGTTGCTTCTCGTGGTCGTTAGATGGCCAAAATCGCAAATAATAATAATAATAATAATAATTGTACCGGGCGGTACACCTCTACACCGTCTACAACCGTCTGAGCCACTCAATCCCGCTGTCTTCCTCTATGACTCCTTCAGATCCCTATTCAGAATTTAATAATATTCATCTATGTACAATACTCTCATTTGATCTAAATAAAATATTTATCGTCATTCTAAACCTTATAAAATATGAATAATTAATATCCATTAGTTAAATCCCAACCTCCCTGTCAATAAGGGCTTCAACATCAGGTTATAAAGATGATAACATCAAAAACATTCGTTTGTTCCACTTGTTGAGTACATTTTGTATTGACAAGGGTCTAACGGCAGAGGCGAAAGTTTCACAGTTGTACAGTTCACTGTTGTATTTACCCACCCTGTTTACTTGGTAACAGAGGAGAGAGAGATCGCTGGGGGCCAAACGGAGGGACAGTACATACGATGTGGACAGAGCTCTTCGTATGTTCAATAATTGAACGGGTTCATCCTTTGAAATAGAGGAATTGCATTCCCCTTGATAACACAAGTATAATTATGCTTTCCTAAAGGAGTATGATAGAGAAAATTGCTTTTACATAATTCATTCATCCAATCTCTGATCCTTATTTTGTGACAACTATGTAACCTCCCGGTGGTGAATATTCTTTTAAGGGGAAGTACAATATTGTTCTCTGTTTCAGGGACTTCAGACTTGGCATAACCCAAACCTAACTACGTGCATGTAACGCCACTGACGTTTGCGAAAACATTCACTAAGTTACCTCACCAGGGAAAGAAATATAATAAAACAGATGGATACTATTGGATTGATCATTTGCTACCTCACTGAGTTGAAATATTATGTTTGTTAATATTATAAAGAAAGGTAATTTAAGAATTTGTATGAGGAAGGTAATCTCGAGAGCCGCACAATCTATCCCTTGCTAACTTTTTCATTTTTACATAATTTCTACATCCTATTTCAAGTCTGATTTTTTGTCATGCTCTTGTCTTGGTCTACCCCTACCGTTCTTACCACCCGCATTTCCGCCAAACCGGACGAGTTGGCCGTGCGGTTAGAGGCGCCCAGGCTGTGAGCTTGAATCCGGGAGATGGTGGGTTTGAATCAAAATGTCGGCAGCCCTAAAGATTATTTTCCGTTGTTTCCCATTTTCACACCAGGCAAATGCTGGGGCTGTACCTTAAGGCCACGGTTGCTTCCTTTCAACTCCTAGGCCTTTCCTGTCCCATCATCGCCACAAGACCTATCTGCGTCGGCGCGACGTAAGGCCGATAGCAAAAACAAAAAAAGGATTTCCGCCCAAAAAGTAACTGAACAAGTCCTGGTTACCATGAGATATTTTCCCTAGCAGAAAACGTATTTACCGGGCGAGTTGGCCGTGCGCGTAGAGGCGCGCGGCTGTGAGCTTGCATCCGGGAGATAGTAGGTTCGAATCCCACTATCGGCAGCCCTGAAAATGGTTTTCCGTGGTTTCCCATTTTCATACCAGGCAAATGCTGGGGCTGTACCTTAATTAAGGCCACGGCCGCTTCCTTCCAACTCCTAGGCCTTTCCTATCCCATCGTCACCATAAGACCTATCTGTGTCGGTGCGACGTAAAGCCCCTAGCAAAAAAAAACCGCATTTCTTCTAGTTTACAATAGGCTGTATGTAAATATGTTAACGTATCACCGGAATAGATAATTTTAAAGAAACCCGAGCAAGTTGACAGTGCGGTTAGGGTCGTGTAGCTGTGAGTTCGCATTCGGGAGATGGTGTGTTCGAATTCCACCGTGGTCAGCTTAATGTATCCACAATGACGAACACAAAATGCTGTCATCTTGTGTACACGGATTTATTTACAATTATTTACAAATTAAATGCACATAACCTAAATCACTGCCGACACAACAAAACTCTTCTCTCCGTAAACATCAAGAAGCCGCCATTTTAACAATTGCCTATCACTACGTACATGCCACATAGAGTTTGCAGGCTTAAAACACAGTTGAAACAGTTGACTACTTATGGCATATCATGTCAGTTCAACACAACATAAGGTCACAAATACACTTCCTGTTAAATCATAACTCCACTAAACAATAACTCGTTTACCATCAAGACCAATTCTTTGTATACGTGCCTAGCCAGGCTTCTAGAAAGATACGTTACCAAAATACCTTCTCGTAAATTCTCGAGTGCCTAACAACATGGTTATAATGTATAGAATAGTTTACCATCACCTCGTCTGATCTAGAGCCATTCTGAATGTTACAGTGTGTTTCACATTTCTGTAGCGCATTACACATCATATACAGGTAATAATATATTATGTAATATTAATTTACAGGTTACATTAACTGAACTCATATAAATATTTATGTACAGCACACGTTCCATGACATAACCTCACAAACAACGCGATCGTATCGAATGTACATATGTAATAATAATAATAATAATAATAATAATAATAATAATAATAATAATAATAATAATAATAATAATAATGGTTCTTATGCCCCACTATTTTTCAGTTTTCGGAGACGCTGAGGTACCGTAATTTTGTCCCGTAGGATTTCTTTAACGTGTGTCAGATAATCTACCGACACAATGGTGACGTATTTGAGCATCTTCAATCACCCCCGGACTGAGTCAGGATCGAACCTGGTAAGTTGGGCCCAGGAGGTTAGCTGCTCTAATATCCGAGCTACTCACTCCGTCGAGCTCAAAAGTGTCGGATTGGGTGATCAGAGGTAAGTTATTATTAGACTGGTTAATGTTACCAGTATTGTTCAAATTTGATTTCTATTTCTGGCTTCTCTGAGGGTGAAGCCGCAAGTACCGATAGTTCAAACTGAGCGAGTTAGCTGCTCGTTTAGAGGCGCACAGCTGTGAGCTTTCATTCGGGAGAAAGTAGCTTCGAACCCGACTGTCGGCAGCCCTTAAGATGGTTTTCCGTGGTTTCCCGTTTCCACACTATTCAAATACTGGGGCTGTACATTAAGCCCACGGCTGTTTCCTTACTACTCCTAGCAATTTCTTCTCGCATCGTCGCCATAAGATTTATATGTGTCGGTGAGACGTAAATCAAATAATAATTTTAAATAAGATGGAAACAAAACTGGTAGGAATAAATGGGATAAAATAAATGACTGCGTATGAATAGACCCTTCGTTAAGTTTCGGAGCTACGCTATTCTTCCAAATACATACATCATTAGATAACCACAATCCAATATATTGGTAACTATGTAAAAGAACATAACGGTTACTCACCATCTGGGACGGCTTGGATTACATAAAAATGTTACGGTCTTATGAAATGTCTCGTTATCATTATCATTATTATCATCATCATCATTATCATCATCATCATCATATTGTAAAGGCTAAGCCTTGTAGCTGTAGCCACAGATGTCTGTCTTGAGCCAGTCTTCCCAACTCAGAGTAGGTCTTGCACTTCATTCTCAGAAGCTGGTTCTTGAAATAAGACACTCTGGGTCGTCCTCTTCCTCTTTTTCCAGCAGTTCTTCCTTCAATGATGTTACAAAGGAATTCCTCATGCCGCAGAATGTGACCAACAAATTTTATTTTCCGTTTTTCAATTTCAGATATCAGATTCTGTTCTTCTCCTATCTCATTTCAATTTCATTTCATTTCATTTCATTTCATTTCATTTCATTTCAATCCACCTTATCCTCTGCATTCTTCTCCAGATCCACATTTCAATTGCCTCTAGCTTCTTTTATTTTCTTGCATTCATAATGTCCAACTTTCGCAACCATACAGAAGCACGCACCGCACAAAGGTTTTTACAAAGGCCTTCCGAGTTTGAATATCTATATGTTTGTTGGCTAGCAGATGCTTTTTAGCTTGGAATGCTATCTTTGCCATTGCTATCCTCTTTGTGACTTCTGATATGCTCCGATGTCTAACTACTCTAAAATTTTTCACAGCACTTCACTTTATAATATTAGCTGAGAATAAAAATAAACTAATATAAAAAATAAAATGTCGTATGGCTTTTAATGCCGGGAGTGTCCGATGACATGTTCGGCTCGCCTGGTGCAGGTCTTTCGATTTGACTCCCGTAGGCAACCTGCGCGTCGTGATGAGGATGAAATGATGATGAAGACGACACATACACCCAGCCCCCGTGCCAGAGAAATTGACCAATGATGATTAAAATTCCCGGCCCTGCGGGGAATCGAACCCGGGACCCCTGTGACCAAAGACCAGCACACTAACCGTTTAGACATGGAGCCGGACTATACTAATATAAATACTAGTAGACCCGTGCTGCTCTGCAAGATTCAATACTTCTCACTATACAATATTATCTGTGCTTCGACCATTCGGCAGTATCGGGATCTAAACATTTTCAAACGATTTTGCCCGAGATAGTGCAACAAACAATTGTCCATGACTGAATACTGTTTCGGATGAGTAGACTACCCACGTTTTCAGGAGTTTGTTCCTGATCATACAGAAGGCTAGTCGTCTTGATACTTTCCCGTCTATGCGCACTCCCTTCTCTTAGCAGCATGTGAGTTATTAGGAACGTTCTGCCATCTGTTGAGTATATTCAGAAGCTGGGGAAGGTAAGATCATCAAAGAGTATCCAGCAGAGAATAGTATTCTTCCATCATCAGAGGAAGTGTATACTCTCTCGCTTCACAGGTAATAAACAAACATGACTGCATGCAATGGCATTACTTAGAATGAAAATCACATATATCAGAATAATAATGAAAGTGTTAGTTGCTTATCAACCTGCTAAGTACAAAATGTATTGCGGGCTAGGGTAAGCCTTCGCCTGTAATTATTGAAGTGATCATTATTAACGATTTGATTTTATGATTTCTTAAAGTTGGGTGAACTTACAGACCCATCAATGTCTCATGATGCACTGGCAGATAATTCCGGAGGGAATAAACCAGATATGAAGAAAATCGATGCAATAGAACGGACGGACGGACGGACGGATTTGCAAAATCTGTTTTTAGTAAACTCTTTTAATATACAGATATAACGCTCTTAATAAGATAATTAGCAGTGTTACCAGTCACAGTTATTACGTTATACTATTCCTAAACTAATGCCATCATGATGAAATTCACTACAGCAACAATTGTAACAGAATTAATTATTTAATTACAAATTAATTCACAGTCACGGACGTGGACCTCACTAAAACATGGTTATGTTTAAAATTATACTGCACTCATTTCCATAACAAGAAAAAATGAGTACCATGAGCGAATCTCGTAAGTACAAGGAAGGTTGCCACACACATGTGTCCCCTTTTCGCTTGATGATGATTGTTTGCGCGCAAGTGTCACTAAAGGGTGCACATGTTACTTCCTCATTCATAGATGCAAGATAGTCAATAAGGTCTTAGTAGTAGTGAGAGCCAGAGAACTAAGTTGAGTGGAGATTCAAAATGTACCGACGACACATTCGACAAGCCTTTGATCAAGTAGGTGTGTTCGGCAGAGGCCACATCGTCGAACTGAGAGGCAGGTCGGACGTTTCAGCGTATTGCCCATCACTTGAAACTTTCTGATAATACTGTGTTACAGTGTTGTACGCAGTTGGAACGTTAGGATGCACATATACGTCGAGAAGGTTCGGGTCGACTCCGGTGTACGCCCTTCTGAAGTAGGATAATGCCCGGACTCACATAGCAAGTTACCTCTGCCCTGGCTTTCGTTTTTTCGCGCGACAGGCTGTAAACACACCATGGGTGTCGCTGCGCATCACTTATTGTCGCGCCATCAAATTAGACGGGTCATATGATGATGATGATGATGATGATGATGATGCTTGTTGTTTAAAGGGGCCTAACATCTAGGTCATCGGCCCAGGCGGGTCAGAAAAATTACGTTGTTGCCACGGTTATGTGCCAACTGGCAAAGAAATGTCGAATTGAACACATCATTTCGGAGCGCGAGGCAGTTCTTTCTCTCCCAAGCTCCTGAAGTTACCTACTACGAGCTTCAGGAAAGACTGCTGATTTCATCTGTAAAACTGTTTTCCACATAAAGCAATTAAAATAATTATGAAGAATAAAAACCTGAACATGTGAATTTAAATCCGTAAAATCATTGAAATTTTCAGTAAGCGCCCAGGTTTTTGTTTTTTCAGCCAATAAAATGTCTGCGGAAAAATGTAGAAAATCGTCCAACTTACACTTTTTTATCTGAAACATGTTTCCATGGGTCTTTTGGTTTCCTGGAGAAATGGCCGGAAAGCTGCTATATAAATGTCGCTAGCTGAGATCGTTCAGGTTGCGCGCGCCAGCGCAGGACACAAACCAACCCAAACTCCAGGGCACTACAGCCCTTGAAGGGCCTTGGCCTACCAAGCGACCGCTGCTCAGCCCGAAGGCCTGCAGATTACGAGGTGTCGTGTGGTCAGCACGTCGAATCCTCTCGGCCGTTATTCTAGGCTTTCTAAACCGGGGTCGCTACCTTACCGTCAGATAGCTCCTCAATTCTAATCACATAGGCGGAGAGGACCTCAAAGCAGCCCTCACGTCCAGGTAAAAATCCCTGACCTGGCCGGGAATCGAACCCGGGGCCTCCGGGTAAGAGGCAGGCACGCTACCCCTTCACCACGGGGCCGGCTCCAGCGCAGGGCACAGGACACGGTAGATATTTTCCGATTACGTATTAATCTGTAAGCGTTTCATTAAAATGATGTTATTTGTTTATGGTTTACAATATAACTTTAACTTTAAATACTCGAATACTATATATTCGACATCCTGGACTGCGTAATATACAGTAGAGAACTACTTTAAACAATACGTGGACCTGAAGCGGACTGGTTTTGGCTTTGACTAGACCAAAAATCCGTGTTCAGAGGTAGGAGACTCTCCATCATCTGTCGTTTTTCCGTTCCCATGTCTGATAACAGCGCCGTTTTCCTCACTCGCCTAATTCAGTGGCCGCAGGTATCGAGCAATGTCACAGCAGCTAGGGATACGTCAGCGTTCACCAGTACCATATCCAGGCGCCTAGTAGGGCAGGGTCTGTCATCGCGGGGTTCCTTAAACGACATCTCCTATTATGACTTGGGCATCGCTGTGCTCGTTTCAACTTTTGCCAGAAACAGTGGGCACGGCAGGTTACGGCCACTTTCACACGATCTACTGCTTTCCACGCCAAGCCCCGCCAGCCAATTCCACTCCTCAGACACTTTGTTTTCCCTTGCTGTCCACTTCCGGCAACTTGCATGCAACTTCTAATCCCCACCACACTTTTGCACCTAGATTTGGCTTTGGACCATGGACGCGAACGTTATCCTTGGGTTTTATATTCTTATGACAAGAAGACTGAGGAGAAAGAAGAGTACTAGGATTCCGTGGGTCCGTCCATTGAATTCATATCGCCCAGAACGCGGAGCTCATAATTTTCTTCTAGATGGACGTACCAGTGATCCAAAAAAAGTCCTTTAATTACTTTCGAATGAGCGGGATTCGTTTCATGAATTATTGTCAATCCTTGAAGCAAATTTACAGCGTTAGGACACCAACAAGAAACTGTATTCCACCAACATTTTCGGACAAAAACATCGAACTTATGCCCCACACGATGTTGACCGTCTGAACGAACTAATCTGATATAGTGAGCTACCAGTCACCAGGAGTGGAAGATACTTCAGGCCGATTGACAGCGACCTATTGTTGACGAGAGTGAAGGGAGGTGGCGCCACCCAAAGTGTCTTCTGTGAAAGCTCTGGGCCCCTTTCTACACCTCTGGTGGAGGGGAGTGGAATGGCAAGGAAACCAGAACATAGTGTGAAAGGGGCCTACGGATTGGTAACGAGCGGTGTGTGGTGACGAATCGTGATTCTATCTGGATACAGACGACACCGAATGGAGTCTTGAGACGTCCTGGCTTCATTGCAGAGCGGTGCACCGCCCCAGCGAGATGTGTCATGGTGGGGGGGGGGGCATTTCCATAGGTATGCTCTCCCTACTTCTGTTGTTGGAAGTAAACCTGAGAGTGTGGCGATAGTCCAGGAAATTCTGCAACCATATGAGCTATAGACAGCTCGACAGCGCAATTTTGAAGTAGGATAATGCCCGGACTCACATAGCAAGTTATATCTGGCCTGCCTTCGTGAAGTCAGCATGCTTCCTTGGTCAGCAAAGTCTGCAGATTTGCAGGGTCAGTTGTGCCAGCTGTGGCAGGATCTCCCTGAGGGAAACATCCGACATCAGTATGCCTCCATGCTGGAGAGTATCCCCATTGGCCCATGCTGAGGGCGGTCGAAATCCGTACGAATTGCGTCCCGCAAGTATTTGTTACCCTGCAATAAATGCTTCGTGTGGTTCAATATTTCGAAGTTTTCGTTATGCTACCATATCCTGAGCCTGTGCTCATTTACGTGTCCTTGCGATGGCTCTTTCATGGTGCGCATTTTTTAAATAGGAATCAACTTGCGCGGAGGGTGTTTCTAGCCGGTTAACAGCTCCCACATTCTTTGTAACCTAGTTGCTGTAGCGAACTTCTTCATGGGAGATTGGTTTAGATAAATGTAATAATAATAATAATAATAATAATAATAATAATAATAATAATAATAATAATAATAATAATAATAATAATAAAATGAAATGGCATATGGCTTTTAGTGCCTGGAGTGTCCGAGCACATGTTCGGCTCTCTAGGTGCAGGTCTTTTGATTTGACTCCTGTAGGCGACCTGCGTGTCGTGATGAGGATGAAATGTTGATGATGACGACACATACATCCAGCCCCCGTGCCAGCGAAATTAATCAATGAAGGTTAAAATTACCGACCCTGCCGTGAATCGAACCCGGGACCCCTGTGACCAAAGGCCAGCACGCTAACCATTTAGCCATAGAGCCGGATAATAATAATAATAATAATAATAATAATAATAATAATAATACGGATGAACAAAGTGTAAATGGCATACCATTTAACAAAGGACATCTACAACAAAAGGTCCATATCTTTCAAAGCAAAGCTGAGGCATTACTACAGTGTCATCCGTCCAGGGGTCTTATGTCTTGCAATGAACAAAAATGGCCAGACCGAGAAACTGGAGGCCATAGAAAGGAAGATGTTGAGAAAGACCTTAGGTCCCGTCAGAGAAAATGGAGAGTATAGAAGACGGAATAATAATCCGGAAAAGAAGAATGATGTTTTATGGGCATGTGACACGAATGCACGAAACCAGACTGACCAGCCGCATCAATACCTACCTTCAACAGAAGAAAACCAAAGGGGATAGGTTCATTGAGGTGGAGAGAGACCTTGAAGAAATGGGAATCTCACGTAATGACATCCAGGAGTGTGTACCACTTAAAAAGAAACCTTCAAGCGTTCCAGGGTATCCGAGGCAAGTCAAAAGTAAAAACAGGAAAGGCATGGGCACAGGAGAGGAAAGAACGACACCGTGAACGCGTGTGGAAGTATTTGGCAGGCATCAAAGCCAAAAGTAGCCAGTTGAAATGACGTAGTCCGAAGTTAAAATAAATGACATGAATGAATAAATAATAATCTTCGTCGTCACCCTCAGATATGTACTGAATCTGTGAATTTAAGAATAGTGCACGAAAGGATGAAGGATTCTTTGCTAACAGAAAATGACATTTAACTTCCTCTATCTGAAATCTGTCCGGATGACAAAGCATTACAAAGAAGATGGTGAGAGAGTAATGTGTTGAGCCAGGGAAAGGTTAGCTAGTCCGCTTGTCACGTAAATCGCTTGAAAAATTGCTCCCCGAATATGCAGATGAGTACCATGTTACCGAGCGAGTTGGCCGTCCGGTTAAGGTCGCGCAGCTGTGAGTTTCCATTCGGGAGATAGTGGGTTCGGTCCCCACCGTCGGCATCCCTGAAGGTGGCTTTCCGTGGTTTCCCATTTTCACAATAAGCAAATGCTTATTAAGGGCCATGACCACTATCTTCCCAATCCTAATCTTTTCCCAACCTTCCGTCGCCGAAAATGTTCGATTTGTTAGTGTATCGTTAAACAAGTAGCAAGAAAAAAAAAGCCATGTTCATAAATATATCTAGTCAGAAGAGCTTACAGTATTTAATATTATAGGATTATGTCCAGGTGATAGGCATTTTCATATAACCGTGGACTTATAGAAATCCGATTTACTCTAAAATAAATCTTCACACCAGGAACAGTCTTCTGACTATAACATCTGACGAATTGTAGCTTATCGTAACTGATCTATCAAACTCATGGTGTAAAGACGTCGTATTACTGCTTCTTCTTGTAAGCCTCATGTTCCATTTTCGACTCGTTCAGAGATTAGAATTCGGGTTGGAACAGCTACCTCAGATGTACATTCGGCTACTCATTAAGAGAGGCCGCTTACAGGTCTTTCCAGTTAATGCACACACATGGGCAACCTGCGCTTCTACTTGTGTGATAATGAGATAGGAGAGGATGAAATCCGGTGTCAGCTCATAGCCTCCTCTTATTGAATAATATCAAGAGGTCGGATCAATACTAAACGTCCCCATTTGACGGACGAATCACCATCAGCACCGTCGTATGCCTTCTCTCCATACGAGTACTACAGATAAGTTTGGAATTTAATTCAGGCTTTTGGCAAGCAATCTGGCGATTAGAAATTATATACTACCACTTCTACCCTGCCGGCTAACATTCTGATGACCGGGTGAGTTGGCCGTGCGGTTAGGAGCGCGCAGCTGTGAGCTCGCATCCGGGAGATAGCGGGTTCGAACCCCACTGTCGGCAGCCCTGAAATGGCTTTCCGTGGTTTCCCATTTTAACACCAGGCAAGAACTGGACCTGTACTTCAATTAAGGTCACTGTCGCTTCCTTCCCACTCCTATTCATTTCCTATCCCATCGTCGCCATAAGACATATCTGTGTCGGTGCGGCGTAAAGCAGATTGTAAAAAAATAATACCTTTCGTTTCAGTATTCTTTAGAGATTCACATCATATGAACACTGTCAATCAGTATTCCTAATCATATTTCATTTCGTTGGCTCGTTGGATCTCGAATAGCACCTCCGAAGGTTATGTTGTAAGAGCGAGACCAAAAAAAAACACTTTGGCGTCATAATCAGGCGTACCAGGTATAAGTAGGAGTGAGATAGTTTGAATTGTTTTCCTCGCTGTGAGAGAAAGTATTATTGCAGCACCGCTGGTCCTGTGACTAACACCTTTCATAACATCCAGACGGTCTGCTCTGAATGTTATTACTAAGCACCAGCAATACCGCAGCAGCCTTCGTACGGCAACAACCATAAATGGACCTGAGTAACTTTTTTTTTTTTTTGCTACGGGCTTTACGTCGCACCGACACAGAGAGGTCTTATGGCGACGATGGGATCGGAAAGGCCTAGGAGTTGGAAGGAAGCGGCCGTGGCCTTAATTAAGGTACAGCCCCAGCATTTGCCTGGTGTGAAAATGGGAAACCACGGAAAACCATTTTCAGGGCTGCCGATAGTGGGATTCGAACCTACTATCTCCCGGATGCAAGCTCACAGCCGCGCGCCTCTACGCGCACGGCCAACTCGCCTGGTCCTGAGTAACTAGAAGCTACGTTTTTTTCTCTTTCCTGTGTCAATAGACGGGTAGAAATACCAAAACTAATGTGAACTATTAGCGAATGACCGGACATGTACAGAATATGTAGATGATGGAAAGACTACAACACAGTTATTACTAAGCCTACATGACAAGGGGTGTATTCTGCCCTAAGGCAGGTCCGAACCTCCGCAGAGGTGTGCCTGAGCCGGAGTTTACGCACGGTAGGGTGACCAGTTCCTTTCCGCTCCTCCATTCCCTTACCCCCCCCCCCAATACGCGTGGCAACCCATCCAGATCTTGACCACGCCCAATGTTGCTTAACTTCGGAGATCTCACGGGATCCGGTGCTTCAACACGGCTAGGGCCGTCGGCAGTACATAACACCTACACATCAAATGCACCAATCACACAGCTGGTATATTCGCAGTAGTTTCTCAATCTTGGAAGTACCACGGGACAGTATTCTAGGATATTATTAAATGAAACCTGTTTTCAATTGAGGGTCTTCTGGGTTAAAATGAAAATGAAAACCTACAACCTGTTTTCCAGTCATTGGCGGGTCAGGGATGTAATGAATGAAGCAGATATAGGCTGTTAGTACGATGGGGTCGCCAGTCCCAAAGTGATTTATTAATGAATGATAGATGCTATGAAATGAGAATGGAGAGTGTTGCTGGAATGAAAGATGACAGGGAAAACCGGAGTACCCGGAGAAAAACCTGTCCCGCCTCCGCTTTGTCCAGCACAAATCTCACAGGGAGTGACCGGGGTTTGAACCACGGTATCCAGCGGTGAGAGGCCGACGCGCTGCCGTCTGAGTCACGGAGACTTCTGTGTTAAAATACATGGTTTTTATTGCATTAGAGAAAGTGTCTTATGATATGAACAGTTTGCTTTGTGTCTCATTTAACGAGCTCTTTTGTATATTGCTCTCATCTTCCGCGATCTTTCCGTAATTAAATTCCTTTTTCTTGTCCTTGAGTTCTTTTTATTGCTGTAATTACCTTGCATTGTGGCTGACTAAGCGATAGGGAAAATTTATACTGTATATTTGGTCCTTCGTGTATTTGTACTCTCAGACTTCGTACATATTGCAAAACATCCGACATCATGTTAAAGTATAAAATAATTTCTTCTACTGCTTCTTGGCCTTATTTTGGTATTATTTAGGGCCAGTCCTGTCCAATATCACACTGAATTGGAATTCAACCAAAAGAACAGTATTCCATAAACCTGGCATTTATCATTAACATCAATAAAGCACAACGTCAGTCTTCCAACGTTATTGAAACAGTTTTACGGTCAAATGAGCTTCCACGATCTACTTACGTTTTTCAGAGACGCCGTGGTGCCTGAATGTTGTTCCACATGAGTTATTTTCTTTCTTTCTTAATCTCCTTACCCTCCAGGGTTGGTTTTTCCCTCGGACTCAGTGAGGGATCCCATCTCTACCGCCAGTAGGGCAGTGTTCTGGAGCGTGAGATATTTGGTCGGGGGATACAACTGGAGAGAATGACCAGTACCTCGCCCAGGCGGCCTCACCTGCCACGCTGGGGGATGGGAAGATTGGAAGGGATAGGCAAGGAAGAGGGAAGGAAGCAGCCGTGGCCTTAAGTTAGGTATCATCCCGGCATTTGCCTGGAGGAGAAGTGGGAAACCACAGAAAACCACTTCCAGGATGGCTGAGGTGGGAATCGAACTCAACCTGTACTCATTTGACCTCCCGAGGCTGAGTGGACCCCGTTCCAGCCCTCGTACCACTATTCAAATTTCGTGACAGAGCCGTGAATCGAACCCGGACCTCCGGGGGTGACAGTTAATCACACTAACCACTACACCACAGAGGCGGACCAGGAGTTCTTTTAAGTGCTAATATCTAACGACACGAGACTGGTGTATTTGAGCACCTTCAAATACCACCTAATGAGCCGGGATCGAATCCGCCAACTTGAACTTAGGAGCCCAGAGCTGTACCGTGCGAGATACTTAGCCCAGCAGAGATGTATTCACTATTGCATGTTTCTTTGACGAGGAAGTATTAAGGCGATCGCAAACAACCGGACTCCGAACTAGACGAATTAACAAGATACAACTAAAATTTCTGCCCCGCTTGGAACTGATCGCAGCGCTATAAGAATAGAAGACCAAGGAGCCGGACAAAGTATGCTATAAAGTTTCATTTCTGCAAAACATTACAAAATATTTGTATATAACTATTTCGATCACACTTTCCGAAATGACAAATACAGCTTGATATCGGTCATAGAAGTCAAGATTAAACGGAAACATATACGTAGTCGGAGAAAGTTACTCTGGATGTGGAACCACTGGCAGTGGTTTGATACCCGCGATACGGCAACTCTGGTGTAAGGAAAGGCACAATAGGGAAAATTAATCTATAATGGGTGCCAGCCTTCTGTAACGCTGATTTCGACATTGTTGAACGAGTCAGTTTCCCTTCCACAGTATACTGTCATCATTCGCCGTCAGAAAGGATAGCGAAATTGCGGATATAGAATTGTTTACCACTAAGCTTGCTTTCGCAGGCGAAGTTCAGACTTAAATAAAATTGTCACAGTTATAAGAAATCCTGGTATGGTACTATCAGGAAGATTCATTTAAAGATTCCAATATATCATTTAGTACGAACGTGCTATTGTTATTAAGGAAGAATAATGGTTAAGAGATACGAGCGTTAAACCAGAAGCATTAATTTAGAAACTTGTTGATCCTAATGGGTGGATACGAGATAGGGATCTGCGCGCAGATGGCCTTCACTTAAAGCGCAGTGGTACAGATGTCAGGAAATTTGTTTAGAAGGGTTGGGAGATTCATTCAGAGAAACGGGGTGCTATAGGGAGCGGTGATAAGGGTACAGGGATCTGGAAGTCGAGTAGCGATTACATAAAAATGTTGGTGCTGAAGTGTAGAAGTATTGTAAAGAAATGAATAGGATTAAGTAATTTAATAGATATATACTTACCAGATATTGTAATAGGAGTTGAATCATGGCTGAGAAATGATATTATGGATGCAGAAATATTCTCACGGTACTGGAATGTGTATCGTAGAGATAGGAAAGGAATGGCAGGAGGGGGAGTATTCATTCTGGTGAAGGAAGAATTTGTAAGCTACGAAAAAGTTAAAGATGACAAACATGAAATTCCAGGTGTAAGACTCCTCTCTAAAGATAATTTTAATTTCCTGTGGCTGTTTCTAGCTGAGTGCAGCCGTTGTAGGTCAGACCCTCCGATAAGGGTGGGTGTCATCTGCCATGTGTTGGTAACCGCGTGTTATTGTGGGGAGGATAGTGTTATGTGTGATGTGTGAGTTTCAGGGATGTTGGTGACAGCACAAACACCCAGCCGCTGGGCCACTGGAATTAACCAATGAAGGTTAAATTCCCCGACTCGCCCGTGAATCGAACCCGGGACCCACTGAACTGAAGGCCAGTACGCTGACCATTCAGCCAACGAGTCGGACATCTCTAAAGATTATAAACAACTTGATGTCTTTGGAGTGTACAGACTGACGCTGATTCAGAATTATTTGATAAGATAACCAGCTATGTGGGAAACGATATGGAAAGGAACGTGGTTGTAGCGGGTGATCTCAATTTACCGAATGTCAATTAGGAAGGTAATTCGAATGACAGGAAGCATGGCCAACAGATGGCAAATAAGTTAATATGGGAAGGGCAGCTGATTCAGAAAGTGATAGAACCAACTAGAGGGAAAAATATTCTGGGGTGTTGCTAGTAATACCAGAAACCGAAGTAATAGATGGGATTAGAGATAACGAAGCTGTTTTTGTTGTAGTTAAAAATAAATATGAGAGAAAGGAAGTTATTAAAATTAGGACTATTAGGCAGTACCATATGGCTGATAAAACAGGCGTGAGCGAGTTTTTAAAAAGTAACTCGGAGGAAAACGGTAAATAAAAATGTAAACAGACACTGCGGTGGGTTTAAAGCAATAATTGTTGAGGAATGTAAAAGTAGGTTTTTACTTTCAAAAGTGGTGATGAATGGTAGATAGGCTAAAGAAGGAGATAGAGTTCGGAAAGGAATAGAATTAGAAATGGCTGTGGAAGTAAGGAGAAATTGAAGGAACTTACTAGGATATTGAATCTAGCGAAGAAGTGAGGTAAGGATAACATGACGGCTAGCATAATGGGCGGTCATACAAATGTTAGTGAAAAATGGAATAAACAGGTTCCAAGAAGGGCATTCCAGGAATCATTAATGAACAAAGGGAGTGTGTATGTGAGGATCTTCAAAAGTGAGAAATATTCAGTAAACAGTATGTAAAGATTATTGGTTACAAGGATAATGTCCAGATAGTGTATGTAATTAATAATAAAGAAGTATTAAAATTTACCTATGATAACAGTGACATTTACAGTATGATACAAAAGTTGAAAACTAGAAAAGCGGCTGGAATTGATAAGATTTCTGGGGATATACTAAAGGCGATGGGTTGGGATATAGTACCATATCTGAAATACTTATTTCATTATTGTTTGCATGAAGGAGCTATACCAAATGAATAGAGAGTTGCTGTCCGGCTCCATGGCTAAATGGTTAGCATTCTTGCCTTTGTTCACAGGGGTCCCGGGTTCGATTCCCAGCAGTGTCGGGAATTTTAACCATCATTGGTTAATTTCGCTGGCACGGGGGCTGGGTGTATGTGTTGTCTTCTTCATCATTTCATTCTCATCACGACGCGCAGGTCGCCTAGGGGAGTCAAATAGAAAGACCTGCACCTGGCGAGTCGAACATGTCCTCGGACATTCCCGGCAATAAAAGCCATACGCAGTGTCATTTCAATTTCATTTCAGAGAGTTGATGTAGTGACCCCTGTTTATAAAGGAAAGGGCGATGGACATAAAGCTGAAAACTACAGGCCAGTCAGTAGCATATTATTTTACAAGCCCCTGGCTATCTTTTACGAATATAATGTCTTAGGTAAATAACCCTGTATACAATACCGTGGTACTCCCAGCAGCGGTGTATGGTGCAGAAATATTAGCAGTAAAAAAGAGGCGCTGGAGAACATGATAAATGAGAATGAAATGAAAATGCTCAAATTTATGTGTACAGTAGTGTTATTAAACTATAAATGAGCTGATAAGGGGAGTTTTTGTAGGTAGCGGTGGTATCAAGGAAAGAACAATGGAGTGATATGGTCATGTGAGGAGAAAATAAAATGCCTACATGGGAAGAAGACTGGTGGAGGTAGAAGTCACCAGAGAACGTGCGAAAGGAAGTCCAAAACGGCAATGGATGGACTTTTTCAAGGCTGGCATGAAGGAAAGGCGTCTAATGGAGGTGACTATATACGGCAGATGGGCCAAGTGGAAACAAATTTGCATGAAAATCGACACATACGAAAATGGGAGATGCGTAGGGAAAGAAGATTTTTTGCTATCTGTTATTAATAATCCACTTACTGTATATTTCCTGATTAATATCGTAACATATGAAATGATCGTACTCGATTTTGGAACTACTTTTTTCCATTCATTATTTGCTAATACGAACAAAATAAACCACAGATAGTAATGTAGCTGTGAGGACAGGATCCAGACTATATCAGCAGTTATAATTTGGGTCGAAGCTATACGTATCGACCAACTTTGGTGGTAGAATACAAAGGAACAAAAGACGATGGACGGATTACCTAGAAAAGTATAACACTGGTCGACAAAAATGAACCTTCTTTTCTTTCACAAGAATAAAGATAAGAGATTCTAGAAGTACTTTTCACACTGAATTCAAATATCACTTCAGCTTTTCCCAATCAGACAGACGTTTTTTGTCATAATTCACTTGATTTTCTTACAGTTTGTACAGGAAACTCTTCATTATATAAGACTGGCCTCATTGCAGATGGAAAATTCGGATAAGTAACTATATTTTGAATTAGATATGATTCATTTTTGTTAAACAAAAATAACAATTGCTTCGATGATCATTTCGTTGCCTCCAAATCATGGGAAATGCAAATGGAATACGATGTGTACCATATTTCCACACAGTCAACAATTTAACACACCAAACACTGCATCTATTTGGAGCCCAGCTCTTATCAAAATCATCCACTCGACAGTGAAAGTATCTTTCACAAGTCGCGTGAAATGTCGCCTCTGAGATTTGAAGGTGACCTCACCACAAATATAGCAGAAAATATGTGCATCATTCACACACTTTCATGGCATGATAAAAAAACCACTAAAACACAACATACACAATACACTGCAAACAGAAAGGAAGGAAATATTTCACTAATAATATTTGTACTAACACGCTCGCAGTTTACACAATACTGACACAGCACAATGCCAGATTAACAGGTCTGCCCTTGTCTGTGCGTGCCAAAACAGGATTGAACCTGCCCAGTCTTGTAGTTTGGTGCTTCAACATGATATTACATATAATTCCATAAATACAGCTTGATGAAATCGATACATACGGCATAAAGTTTCCTATCGCAGGTAAAAGAGAATGCTAAAATCAAATTTTAAAAAGTGGCTGTCACAAAAAGACTACGCCTGATGGAAAGAAATCTGACTGCATACTGAATTCACTATGAGAAAGTGCACTAGATTCGCGGATCAGATTTCTTGTGAAGAAAACCTTGTCGACCAGTGTTATCTGTAACCGGCACGAATATGCATTAGCCTATTTTTACAAGTGCATGCCGAATCACAATCACAAATACCGAGTCTCCGAACTGGGTGTAATAACCAGACGCGAATACAATTCTGGATCAGCCGGGAATTGAACCCAGAGCCCTACGAACGGCACAAGAAAGAATTAAGTCAGCCTTATCTTTATACCAGAAACCACTGCTACGAGTAGCGCGATCGGAGGCAAGCATTAAGTCACTTCCTGCCTTTCAGTGCCGTATTCCTTACTTAATGTTCGCCATTCAGCAAGAGTTCTGCACGAGTCATTATTTCGCGGCATTCCTGGTTGATTATTATTTATTTTAGAGAGCCTGATTATAGGAAGCGTGTGTTAATTTGGTATTATATATTCCAAAAGATAAAATCAAGAAAATCTTCACAAGAAAAACAGCAATAATAATAATAATAATAATAATAATAATAATAATAATTATTATTATTATTATAATAATAATAATTTTACGAACCAATAACTAGTTTTACGGTTTTCGGAGAGGCTAAGGTGCCGGAATTTTGTCCCGCTGGAGTTCTTTAACTTGCCAGTAAATCTATGAACACAAGTCTGACGTATTTGAGCTCCTTAAAATTCCACTGAAATGAGTTGGAATCGAACCAGCCAACTTGAGCTCAGAAGGCCAGCTCTCTACCACCTGACCCATTCAGCCCTGCCATAGCAAACATCATCAAAGACTCTTAACAGAAAAAAATGTCTTACACAAACTACAGTGGGAGAAACATTCATGAGAAGAAACAGGCGAAGATTGCAGGTAAGAAAAGACAGTATAAGGGACCATAAGCAGCCAAATATGGCAAATTAAAGGGAATACTTATAACCTTCCATGTCATGAGTGGTGTTTAAATTATATTTGTGCATTATTTAGGCGATATTGCATCCGGGAGATAGTAGGTTCGAATCCCACTATCGGCAGCCCTGAAAATGGTTTTCCGTGGTTTCCCATTTTCACACCAGGCAAATGCTGGGGCTGTACCTTAATTAAGGCCACGGCCGCTTCCTTCCAACTCCTAGGCCTTTCCTATCCCATCGTCGCCATAAGACCTATCTGTGTCGCTGCGACGTAAAGCCCCTAACAAAAAAAAAATTAGGCGATACCTATGTTACAAATATATTTTTAGACAAAATGTCCTGTGAAATATTCGTTATGGATGGCTTTATGCCATATTAATTGACCATGGAGCTGATAGGCATGCAGTCACGTTTTAAAAGTTGATTTTGAAAATTGTTTATTAAATTAAAAATAACCTTCCACTAACAGCACAATTATGACCTGAGTATCTGTTTCACAATATAAAACATTAATATATTGTTTTTGTTATGTTCTGTTCGGGTAAGGACATTTTCCCCTGAAAAGTAGTGAAAATTGACTTAATCCTTTTCAGCTCCGGACGACTCAATTATTTAGAAGCATGTATCAAAATGGTTCGGAATTTTTTGGTGATCCAGAAACAGCGAACTGAGAGTATTTACATCCAAAAATTCTACAAGTTTGCTTATAGCATCTGATTTCAGTTATTGTCGATCGACAATTTCCGTAGACAATAACAGCTTTACAGTTCACAGATTTATTATTCTAGTCCTTCCCAAAATGAGAATCTAGACAGTTAATTATTGCTTGATATTTTGTACTGTTTCTGGATCCTACTCTCTGTTCTCTCCGTAGACCGGCCTAGCGCATCCCGATAATAACCTCAAACACGGCGCTGGTGAAAGAAAGAAACAACTCATCTCTTTCCACACCCGGGCTCCAGAACACAATGAACTTTTTCTTTATTACTGCAGCCACAGGGATATAAAGTTTTACGGCTGCGAGATATTGCCAATTCTTGATGATAACTCAATAGCGTTGAACGTGCCTCGATTATTGAATAGCCTTCACTGGAGAGTAATCCCTCTCTACAATGATTTACGTTGTTTTAACTCAAGAAGGGAATTAAGGATTTCAAGAAATGATGTTTTATTAAAAATTATTGCCCCTGCTTCATATGGAACTTGTGATTCAACTCACAAAATTTCGACATTATAAAATTATTACACACCTCCTCGCCGGTTGGTAAAACTTCTGTCTCAGATTAAATTTATAAGTCTTCCCCTAGGTGATAACAGTTTTCATCAGCGTTTTATATTATATTAAAGAATTCTAATCCTCGTACTATAGGCTTTCACAAACATTGCTTTCATCCTTCATAAATTAAGAATAAGAATAAGAAGAAAGATGAAAAAGACACAATAAAATTTGTATTTAAACTGACAATTTAGCTAAGAACTACAAAAAATAAGTAATGATAATAAAAGTGAATCAAAACAAAAAATCTTAATATTGTACCCGATGCATTTACTGGACGTATTCAAAATGGCGCCTACGGAAGGTAGAGGCCAGCCAAGGCAAAGAAATGTATAACAAGATATCGATATTGATGTATGCTAGGAGGCCTTGACTAACTTAAACCTACCACTATGAAGGCGGTGTACAATGGTACATAATCGATAGAATTGTTTTTAAAAAAATAAGAAGGATAAAACAGATTATTACAAAAACTGACTTGAAAAATTGACGTGGTGAGAACAAGACGTTCCGAACTTCGCACTCTAAAATAAGCAATATTGGCAACATTTAGCAAGAAGTATTACGCTGAGAACAAGAAAGTATTGAGCGAATTGAATAAATAAGCGTTAAAATACTGGAAGGAGCAAGTAAAATCCTGAAGCTTAGAATAATACGTCCAGATACTCAGACGCAAAGCCGTTTGAAAATAGGAACTTGATTGAGACGAGAGAGATCGAGATTAAGCCACGCTGAGTGAAAATAATCACTAGGAAAACCAAATAAGGAAGCAATCACCATAAAATATATATTCTACGCAGAACTATGATGAGCTTATATTTTTCAGAATCATCGCATTTTGTCTACTGTCTTGCTGAGCAGATGATGGCTTGCTAAATCGGCATAGACCAACCTGGAGGGAGATGTCGTCCTGGCCGTTAAAACCACCCGACCCGTGCGGAGGAGATCATTCTACCTGACATCCCACTGGTGGAATTTCTACCTAGTTCCTGACCCAAGGACTACGACTGCACCGAGAAGCAACTAAGGCCCGAGATATTGAATGGCGAGCTAAGTAATAGTATTAAGTAATATAATTTCTTATGTGGAGTATTACCAGTATATACAGTAGATCTGAATAGCCTAAGCATGAGATAATTAAGTGTGCTTATGAATATAAGAAAGTGCAATGTGAAATATTTAAGTTGACATCTCGTTATGAGGTGATAGCGTGTTACTACATTACTTTATCCAAGGATGAAGGAATACCATTTAAAAATACGACATAGTGCAACAGCTATTTTCAAGGAATCCCGGTTAGTTAGGAAGGTTCATGCGTGATGTAGTAATAGTCAAACCCGGTTACGTCACAGAGGGACGCACGTTGAATTGATTAAGACTAGTTACCATACTCTTTGCTGTATGATTTATTGAAAGGAAAGATACTGAATTTGGGGTTATATACGGAATTGCAAGATTAAAAATGCGTTCTAAGGAACGAATTCTGCGCTATTCATGGGATACATATCGTTGTATAATTAAGTATTGGAGGTTAAACGCGCTAGTTGTGAATGCTAAATGAGTTAAATATGAATTGAATTGGAGGTTAATGGTGAGATGAAGGAAGTGTGTATAGTATTTGAAATGATATATTGCGCAGAGTAATAGGAAGTAAAGCGTATTAGATAAGTTTAATATGTGATATTGGAGCACATGCAGTGCCATTACAGAATATAAGTATGCCCCAGCGAGGAACTACAGCAAGGTACGAACAATAATATTTCGTATATTTTAATGATGTGTGAAAGTGGTTTGACTGGAATAACAACCGGTGATGAATAAATGAATACGTGATAATGTCATATTCTGAATGAATGGTTAATGCATGGAAGAATAAGCTTGTATGCAAGTAGTAACGTAATGTAGTATTGAAATATCTTTGTGTTGGCATTAGCACACATATATATGGTAAATGCTTACTGGCTGTTTGTATATCGAGCTGGTATACGATACATAAGAAATTATTTAGCTAGAATAGGGAATTTATTTGACATTTACGTAGGATATCATCGATGTTTTGATAATATGAAATATTATTAGAGGGAATACTTAGTTAGGAGCCGTAATTTATGTGGCAATAGGACCGAGGAACTTAGTGCGTCATTCAATATTTCATTTTCTTCACGCTAACCTGCACCAACGAACTCAGATACTTTTCAACATAATATAGGTCACTGATATTTGTACTCAGGACATATTATTCAAATTCAATTCATTTTCGTAGAGACTTGAACAACGTGATGGTTGTATTTCAATGAGGTATATAATTATAACGTGACTGATGGAATAATTTATTGAAATAACGAATTTCGACCGTGGCCAAAAGACTGTGAAGTAATATATTCTTGTGACCAAATGTAATTTTTAAATGGAAGATAATTCATTTCAGGAATACGTTACTCAATGTATTAAGATGAAAGCTTAGTTTAGGAAATAGGCAGCGCTGACCTAAGGTATTTGACTCATTGATTAAAATATTTATTTATTAAGTTGATAATCGAAGCTAATGAGACATACCTGATATTAACCATTTCTTTTGCGAAACTTGACAATATAATAAATGTGTTTCTTGATTAGTTTCTTATATAATGAAGAGAGTTTTCATTTATATTGGTAGTTAATAGTTTTATTTAGTATGTAAGGTTCTCGTTGTGCGAATATATATATATATATTTTTATTTATTTCTAAAAGGATGACTGAAGTTTGCGTTCTCGAAACAATTACTGAGCGTATGGTATCGTTACTGTCTCTGCACCGCGCATGGCATCGTTACTTTCTCTGAACTGCGTATGGTACCGGTATTTCTCCTTGGACACACGTAAAACCAAACATAGAAAAATTAACCATTTTTCTGGAGGCAAGGATACCCTGAGATGTGTTTAACTGACTAGTTGGGAATTACTGTGGTTACCTTGACCCGTAGGGTGCAATATCATTCCCAATACCTAGCTTAAAAATTTCGATCGTGTCATCCCTAAAATATCCCTAAATTCATCTCTGTCTTTCTGTACCCCTCTATATCATACCAGATGTTTCTGTTTATCCGTAACCTGCTGTGTTGCATTTGATTTTCTTTCACTTCTATGTAATCGAATAACTGTAACATTCTGAGCAGCTGCCCAGTTCATTACCTTTATGTATTTAATACAAGTCAGTGCAGCATTAAATGCAATAGCCAGATCTATAGTACTCTCGCCTGAATCGACTATATGAGTTAAATCCCCCGACTACCAACCATTCAGAGTGTATAACTCCTGTACTGTACACATTTCTAAGACTTTCCCTCATTCTTGTTGCATTATTTATCTTTACTTCTTCTGAAAACCATAAACCAATCTCCATGGCACAACAGCCCCGAAGGACCTTTGCCTATCAAGTGACCGCTACTCAGCCCGAAGGCCTGCATAATACGTGGTATCATGTGGTCAGCACAACGAATACCCTCTCATTACTTATTCTAACTTATATTAATACTTCGTCTACTTCCCTACCGTACACCGGAAATATTCACCCACCCTTTCATTAAAACTTTCATTATAATTATACCCGTTTCTTCATTCTTTAATATATGGTTTACTTTTCCAATAATATAACCAAAGAGTTTTTCTTCTCAAATGGGGACCCCTTTCGAGGATGGCAACAGAAAAGTATGAAATATTCTCTCTTTTTCTCTCTATCACTCTCTCCCTCTTTTCTTTTAAATATCTTCACCCAGACTACCTAAATGTGGTCTTATTCCACTCCACACGTAGTTTATTCTTTATCGACGGAAATATAAGTAACTTAGGATATTTTTTCCGTTTAAACACTTTGGACCGTAGCCTACTAATACGTCAACTGTAGCCTGGGTGTTTTGCACTCTGTTGTCAAATGTATTATAGATGATTTGGGCAAAGAAACTGTAAGATATTTCCGTGGGCTGTTCTGATGAATTTACACAAAACCAAGTGCACATAAGTGCGATAAAATGAACGTGATAAGTCGAAAATTATAAAATTGTGATGACAGGCAGCTTTGATTGGTTGAAATTTCTGGTATTCTTATACCGGATTGGTAACTGACTCATGAGCTAAACTATCAAATTAAAGTAGTGCATAGAAGAAACCAAGTTTTGTGTGCCGTATTTGTTTCGATTCCATTTTTCTTAAAAATATTTCACACAAGTATTTAAATTTTGGAACTTTTTGATTTTGCCTCACTTTTCCAATGTAACTTGTTACAGGTATTTATTATTTTCCTCAAATAATAACAGGATACCGACTTTCTTCGCAGTTTCATTTTGTAGAAAAAATATTTTGGTCTGTTGAGAAGCCATGTGTTACGATTACAGGGCCACCTGCAAAAGCTAAGCAGTTCCTCTCGTTTCTCTATGCATAATTTGATTGGTTGATTACTTTTGAGGAATTATTATTATTATTATTATTATTATTATTATTATTATTATTATTATTATTATTATTATTATTATTATTATTATTATTATTATTATTATTATTATTATTATTACGTTGTCACTAATTTGAAATAATTCTAAGTACCTATATACCTATATTTTGGACAGAGACATGCACAGCGCTCTCGGACTAGGCAATCTAACCCGAAGTACAATACACACGGCATCAACGAGATATTCCCGCTCTTACCAGCCTTCTGATACTTCATGGCTTTTTCTGGTCTTTTTTATTTCCTATTTTGAGTAACCTGTTCTTGATATGAGAAGCCTCTCATTTGAAGAGTGAAGCGAAACGTATTGTTCAGCAAGTAGAAAGCAAATTAGAAACTCGCGTGAAACACACGAGAGGCCCTTTTCAACTTTCCTTGTTCCTGATGCCGTAAACAGTAGTTGGCAAACTCGCGGGATTTCAGCGTAAGAGCTCTCACATTCTTTTCTATTGCTCCTTGTACAACCATCTCTTCACTGCATTAACATGCTAGCGCAGTGCTCAGAACAACAGTCCATTTTGATGTACGTACCAATACTTCTCTCTTCTGAAATCATTCATATTAGCTAGCAGTTGTACACGTTGATGTGTGTTTGATTTCACTTTTCTTGAATCTATTTACTGAATATGTTACACATAATTGAAACTTGTTGATATCCAGATAGGCTTGATATCTCGAAGTTTCGTTTTAGTTTGTATATTCATCGGGTAGAGTATCCGTCTCCAGATCCGAATTCAGAAATGAGGCTATAGATACAAGTGCTGTATTTTAGCAACATACTCAGAAAATGGCATATGCCTACCATATTTCTCCTTACCATCCTATAATTCCGTGATTAATCGATTCTCAGCCCATATTTTTTTATTTCTGTCATTCCCGAGTTAGGTGGCTGATCTGATTCTGGAACAGGCAACATAGAACTAGCCATAAGAAATATTTGTGTTCTGTTTCTTGTTTTGATTCTTGGTTTTCTTTTGTCGTTCCTTCAGATACGCCCATTGTTTACACTACTGCTGCTTTATCGGTAGATACGATGTCTTATCAAACAAACCTCGCATATTTGTTTATACTGAATTAAATTACTCTTTGTTTATATCTCGTAAAGGCATCGAATCTTTGCATTAATTTGAAAATATTTTTGCAAATTGGTCTGAATCCTTCGTTAAAGAAGTGAAAATTCTGACTAAATAGCAAATGCATTCCTTTAATTATGTCACATTTGCATGTACAGTAGGGTCTTTGGTCTCATTTCGAGGGGACAGGAAATTGACAGGGGACTGAAGTGAATAAATGAAGTATACCTTCCAGTGGTCCATGTCCGGTATTGGGAAATAGACAGGGCCAATATCCAATACGTGCTAGCAGCTCTGATAGTCTTCCCATTTAGCTCGAACTAGATATTAACGAACGCGGTCGGAAGTGGTATTGAGTATCGGATTGTGGCTCATAGTGCACGATGTGTGTGGTGGTGGTGGACAGAGGAACTCAGCTATCCACGTAGTGTAGAGTTTGTGCTCAAATTAGTCACATCACATTCATTAAATGGACAATTTTTATTTCTCTTACAGATTTACATTCTCAAACAAGATGTGATTGAAACATCACTTTTATTTTCTTCTTTATAAACTAGTATGCTCATTAGCATAAAGTCTGCAAGCTTCCGTAAGTAGACTATGTTCATTTATGAACCTTCAATTGCAATATCACTGTGGAATCCCCTGTTCCTACGCTTCCTATCTTGAAATAATTAAAACCTGGGTCCAACAGGACTCGCTCTGCTAGTCATAAACCTACATGGCCAATATTTTCATAGGTAGGTATCTGGAAAAGGTGTTTTATAACGTTTATTGATCCTAATACTTAGAAATTTCGAAGATGATCGGAATCACGCACTGACAAGGAATGGTTAGCTACTCTCTTTTAAAAATAAACTTACAATGGTAAGAAGTGAGTACAGTGATACAGAACTGTCTATCGAGAAAGGAATCAGACAAAGCTGTAGTTTTTCCCCCATCATTTTTAACTGTTACTTATATAGAACAGATCATAAAGAAAAACAAAGAGATTTTGATATTGTGACATTTCATCTGAAGCTGTGGAGGACCTGAGGAAATGTCTTAGGAAATATATAAATGGGATACTATCAGACAATGACTATGCCGGAAATATCAGATTTGTAGGACCGATACAGGCAGAACAAGGGAGTAGGTAACATCTAGACTAGCCTGAGGTGGGATGTCATTGTAAGTAAATGAAATGTTTCCTCAAACATAGGTATAGAAATCCATTACATTCTGAAGGCGTCTGCGCGGAGCGTGACTTATTATGGAACCTATACATTTATATGGAGGGAATAGAAGGTTTTGAAATGTAGTGTTAGGGAAGAACGTTGAGGTGAGATGCTAGATCGAATCACAAATATACAGATTTGAACTGGAACGTGAGAAGTAAATTTTCTTCAAATGACCAGGAGAAGGTATCGTTTGACAAGACACATATTGTGACACCTAAAATTTGTTGAATTGGATTTAGAACAAAGTATTGAGAATGGGAATTGTAGGGGACCGAGAAATGTAGATGATATTTAAAATTGAAGAGTCATCTAAATATCAGATTTTAAGAGGATAGGATGGCACGTGTGGCTGTATCAAACCGTTCCATGGAATGATGACCCGAACAAATCAATAACTTAAATCATGTTGAGTAATTCACAATCAGGATGGGGACATTTTCACCTTATGAGACCAACAGAATTCTCGATTTAACTTCTAGTCAAACTTATAAATGTTTCTGTGGAAGAAAAATGTTGTAAACGAGAGTAAAGCTCAGATTTTGAGTGTAAAAACAAATTTACTTGCTGTCAGATGACAACAACTAATGACTTGCCCGACGTGACCTGACATACTGTGGATGGCAGGCACGCAGCAGAGTGACTGCAAAAGCCACAGAATCTTTATCAAGAACATAAAATATCATTTGTTACTCCAAGGTGAAGAATGGGGCTGCTCTAACCTTCTCCTTGTATAGACACAAAAAATATGCTCTGATTTTAACTTGAAAAAGTACACGTCGGAAGATTTCGGGAGCTCGAGAACTACATGCTACAAATGAGTCATTTGTAAAATATCACTGACATCAATCTTAACCTCTGCACTCCCTGACAACAGTTTGTTAAATAGGTTGTCAATCTAAATAGCAAATTTTGTTATTTTCGGGAGAATACAGAAATGTAAAAGAAAAACTAGTAATATTTCAGCACTCTTCGTTATCAAATTATTCCCTAGGAAAACTCCCTCTGAAAATTACTGGTAGAATGTCGGTTTCCCAATATGGAGCCTCCGGCAGAGGCTGTTACGCCTAGCTATACACCGCGTGGCTGGCCAGATAAGAAAATAGTGCTATGTTTAATTATAGTTCCTTTTCAGTTTGTTTTACGTCGCACCGACACAGATAGGTCTTATGGCGACGATGGGAGAGGAAAGGCCTAGGAGTAGGGAGAAAGCGGCCGTGGCCTTTATTAAGTTAAAGCCCCAGCATTTGCCTGGTGTGAAAATGGGAAACCATGGAAAACCATCTTCAGGGCTGCCGACGGTGGGGTTCAAACCCACTATATCCCGGATTTTATTACTGTATAGTAAACAGTTTCCTGAAGCAATGATGTTCTAAACGAAACAGTAAGTAGGACACTTTGAAATATTTTTGTATACTTGTGCGTAGCTTTCAGTTTGAAACTCAGCTCCCTCTATGGGTCAGTGACAGGATGCATATCTATAAATCCCTAAGTATGCAGGTTCGAAACTTAACAAAGTTCGCAGGATTTTTTAACGGCGATTATTTGGCACTTAGTGTCGGAAAATGTCACAACGTAAAGAGTGTCAGGTGAAACTTATGGTGTTTGCCCCGACAAAATGAATTAAAACTTGTTCAAGATAGACTCGTTCTCTGCCGTCTTGTGGAGCTCTACGGAACGTCTAAATTGGCACGCAGACAGTTTAAGTGGCATCAAATCAAAATTGGCTAATCATTGTCGCTAAGACCATACGATAATTGCCATTAGGGCCCAGACCTGTATGACATAAAAGCTAAATTTGCATGCACTGTTATTTTATCTGAGTTTGCAGAATATCTTGAGAAATTACTAAAATATATTGATAGTCTTGAAGAAGGAGATTAAGACGAAAATTAAAAATCAATACATAATTACAATAATGCAGTGCAGTTTAACGATTAAGAAAATATTAGATTAGAAAGTGAAGTCTTAAAATAACTTGATGATTATTGTACATGGATATTAGAACAACTAACGATGTCAGAAGTAAGAGGACATGTAATTCAGACTAGAACAGGCAGGGAAGGCCTTTTTGAAGAAAAGACATTTGTTCACTTCGAACGTTGATATATGAATTAGAAAGATGTTTCTGAAGAATTTGGATGGAAACTGGCTTTGTATTCTGGGGAAACATGGACAATAACGAGCTCAGAAATAAGAAAAGAAAAAAGAAAGATTTTGAAATGTATTACAGAATAATGCTGATAGTGAGATGGATAAATCTATTCACGAATTGGAAAATACTGAATTGAATTGGTGAGTGGAGAATTATTTGTCGAATTCGACCAGAAGAAGAGACTGAATGATGGGACACATCTTAAGACACTCAAGACTTGTTCAGATAGCTTTCGAGGGAAGTGCAGTCGGCAAGACCGTGCGATTATTGTCATTAGGGCCTGGACTTCTATGACATAAGAATTCTAAATTTGTATTTGAATGTAAGTGTTGTACAAAATTTGCTTTTGAAACCAATAGCAAACTCACCATTTTTCATTTTTTTTTTTTTAACCTTTCGATTGTAACAACTTACTGCTCGTTATTTAGTTATTGATTAATGAATTCTATTTATTTATTTATGTATTTATTTATTTTATTTTTATTTATTTATTTATTTATTTATTTATTTATTTATTTATTTATTTATTTATTTATTTATTTATTTATTTATTTATTTATTTATTTATTTATTTATTTATTTATTTATTTATTCTGTGGGTTTAGTGCCGGGAGTCTGAGGTCTTGTTCGGTTCGCTTGGTGCAGATCATTCTATTTAAGTCGTACTCGCGATCCGCGCGTGTGGGTGTCAGATATTGATAATAAGTCAGGGAAAGGGTAAAACCCGGTGTCGGCAGAGAGCCTACGCTTTTAGAATAAAACCAAGGGGTCTGCTGAATGTTTAACGTCACCATCCGACGGACGAATTACCATCAAGAGTGCCGTACGCCCTCAAACCGTATGAACACTGTGGAGAAGTTTGTAATTGAACCCAGGCTTTTGCAATGCAATCTAGTAATAACCATTTGCTCGTCGCCATAAGACCTGTCTGTGTCGGTGCGACGTAAAGCCCCTAGCAAAAAAAAATAAAAATAAAAAAATAAACATTTGTGTAACACCACCTCTCCTAGCCCGTTAGACACATTTTGATGAAACTTTTTTCCACCAGCGGGTCTGGGGAACCGGCTAACCATGCTGTCAGGCCATTCAAGTCCAGATGGGCTTCTTAGTGTTGTATTCATCCGCTAGTAACTTTTTATGGAGGCCATTATTCCCTGCACAGAGAGTTTTAAAGATTGAAAAGTACCACAGTTACCTAAGGGAAAATATAAGCCAGTATGTCAACTGTTTTTTATTTCTTTGTTTCGTTCCTAATTCAAATATTATATTATTTTAATCATCATCATCATCATAATAATCATCATACCGGGAGAGTTGGCCGTGCGGTTATGGCCGCGCGGCTGTGGGCTTGCATCCGGTAGATAGAGCTTTCGAACCCAAATGTCGGCAGTCCTGAAAGTGGTTTTCTGTGGTTTCCCATTTTCACACCAGGCAAATGTTGGGGATGTACCTTAATTGAGGCCACGACCGCTTTCTTCCAATTGCTAGGCCTTTCCTGTCACATCGTCGCCTTAAGACCTATCTGTGTCAGTGCGACTTAAAGCAAATAGTAAAAAAATAAAGTAAAAAACCATCATCTAGAGCAGTTTCCAACCACAGGGTGGGTCTGCTTGGAACATAAGCCCTTGCATCGTACCATCCACCACTTCTCTTGTGTCACTGTCGTCCATTTCCCTCCTCCTGCCTCGATGCTCTTCATCACACCTTTCAGCCATCTGTCCCTCTGTCTTCTTTTAGGTCTCCTCCACTTCAATTTATTTTCTATTTTCTTGATATCTTCTCTTCTCCCATTCTCTTAGTATGTCCATTCCACTGCAACCTTGATTTTTCTGTCTATTTCTGTACGGGTACCTCATATATCATTTCCCGAACTCTCTCATTTCTTACTCTGTCCATTCTTGTTAAACCTACTCGACCGAGCTCGATAGCTGCAGTCGCTTAAGTGCGGCCAGTATCCAGTATTCGGGAGATAGTAGGTTCGAACCCCACTGTCGGCAGTCCTGAAAATGGTTTTCCGTGGTTTCCCATTTTTACACCAGGCAAATGCTGGGGCTGTGCCTTAATCAAGACCACGGCCGCTTCCTTCCCACTCCTAGCCCTTCCTTGTCCCATCGTCGCCATAAGACCTATCTGTGTCGGTGCGACGTAAAGCAACTAGCAAACAAACAAAAAAAAACCCTACTCGACACCTTTGAAACTTCATTTCCACTGCTTGTACTCTACTTTCATCCCTCTCCTTCATTACCCAAGTTTCTGATCCATACGTCAAAATTAGCAAAAAATAAGTCTTGTAGACAATTGCTTTACATCTCCGTGGTACATCCCTATTCCATATCAATCCTACCACACCCTTAAATAATACATTATTTTGCATAACTTTCTCTTTCATTGATTTCCATCCATTTTTCTTCCGTCTCCTTCAATTACACTTCCCAGGTACCGGTATTTAAAACTTTCAGCTCGTTTCCACTGCTCCCCTCTTCAAGTCATTCAAGTAGTATTTCAATACTACTCCTAATAATAATAATAATAATAATAATAATAATAATAATAATAATAATAATAATAATATGCAGACATCTTTATTTGACATCATCATAAACTGCATTACGTACGACTGAGCAAGTGGCCGCGTGACGTGGGCCACGTAGCTATCACTTTTTCATTCGGGGGATACTGGGTTCGAACCCCACTATCGACAGCGCTGAAGATAGTTTTCGATGGTTTCCAATTTTCACACCAGGCAAATACTGGGGGTGTACCTTAATAAAGGCCACGGCCGCTTCCTTTCCACTCCTAGCTCGTTCCTATCCCATCGTCGCCATAAGACCTATCTGTGTCATTGCGACGTAAAGCATATTGTCTCTACACTTACGTGTCCATTTTGACGTTCCGTTTCTCTCTACCAGACGGCAGAGAAACCGATCACTGCTGAGCAATGTAAGACCGAGTTTCACTTACTTTTGTCAAATAATTATAATAATAATGGTATTGGCTTTTAGTCCCACTAACTACTTTTGACGGTTTTCGGATACGCCGAGGTGCCGGAATTTTGTCCCTCAATAGTTCTTTTACATACAGTAAATCTACCGACACGAGGCTGACGTATTTGGGGACCTTCAAATACCACCGGACTGAGCCAGGATCGAACCTGCCAAGTTGGAGTCGGAAGGCCAGCGCCTCAACCGTCTGAGCCACTCAGCCAGGCGTCGAGTAAATACCAAATGTGTCACCAGAGATTGTACAAGACAATATAGCACCACATGGTGTGTTGAATGGACTCTTCCTCACCCTTCAAAAATGCTATTGCCTCTCCTGAGTTTCAATCCCCGATCTTGGCAGCTGGAGGCTGACCACTATACCACTGTCCGACAGAAGAAATGAATAGAAAAGTAAGCACAGTGCAATACACCTTCAATAAATACTTCCTCTCTACCAGTCGTACTATTGAAGATATTTTTAATAGCCTTTCTGTAACATTATTTACTTTACTGGAAACTTGTTCGAGGGTTCCGTCGCGTTGACATTTTCAGTGAGGCGCTCCTCTGGGAGATGGGGCAGACCCGTTCTCATCTTGATATGCAAAGTGCTGCGCTGTAGACGTGATATCGAACATACACTACATCTTCAAACTTTCTCCAGCAGAAGACCAGCGCATACAGTGAGAAGCACATATGATCATTCAAATCTCCAAGTGCTCATAAAGAGACTAGTAACCTTTATCGTTTCCAATTCAATACGACAATAGTTGAAGAATATTTTCTTTCATCTTATGTTTGCCCATACATCTCGTTTTGTATTTATTGTTCTCCCTTCTTTTGCAATTCCGCCAAACATCGTCTTGTATAAAGAAGACGTATGTATGGAATGAAGGTCTAGATAGCAAAATATCCACATAGGCGAACTCCTAAACCATCATGAAAATAGGTTAGACTTTAATGTAGTATATACTGTATGGTGTAATAATAATATTAATAATAATAATAATAATAATAATAATAATAATAATAATAATAATAATAATAATAATCTGTATCTTTTCATATCTTCGCTGTGCCAAAAACCGTGAATATAACAATGCTGTTCTTATCCATTATTTCCCTTAAGACTGGTCACGCCTCCCAGCCACACAGGAAAATGAACAGTACTGTACCGTAGTGTGGGAATGTGTGTTTTCATGTCATCACACAAGTTTTAGCACCTTCATAAAACACTAGAGTGAGCTGGGATCGAACTAGTCAACGTGGGTTCTGAAGGCCAGCGCATCTATCCAGCCAGGCTGTGTTACCCGCTTTTAGAGTAGGATGTATTTCAGATTCATTTTCCTTTACACACTCGCTTAGAAAAATGCACTCAACGAAAATTGTTCTGATGGACTGCATATCAATATGTGGCTGGGAGGCGTATCCAGTCTTAAGGGAAGCAATGGATACATTCGCGGTTTTGGCACAGCAGCGACATTAATTCTTACGGCTTCCTCCGCTGAAAACAAGCTTGTATCCATCCTAGGTCTCGGCTGACGAGGGACCAACTAGGGACTGCGAAGGAAAAAAATATATTAATACATTCGACAAGTGCCTTTCTAAGTAAATTAAATAAGCTTCGTTTATAATTATTTAAAATGTCCTACTGTTTCTCCAAGTGGTCAGAGGGCCTCTGGTTCGATTCACTGCTTGGCTACCATTTCAACTGCACGTGGTTAATGGCTCTAGCTCGGATGATTGTGTTTGTGTTCGCATTAACACACATCTTTATTTGCATCTATGTGCTCGGTTTTCTCGGGAGGACGTGGGTTCGAATCTCTGTCAGGAAGTCGTGAAATTTAAGAAACGAGATTTCCACTTTCGGAGGTGCATATGGCCCTGAGGTTCACTCAGCCTACACCAAAAAACAGTACCAGGTTAATTCCTGGGGGCAAAGGCGGCCGGGCGTAGAGCTAACCACTCTACCCCATCACGTACCGAGGTTAACAGTGGTGGAAGCCTTTACCTTCCACTCCTCCAAGGGCCTTCATTGCCTGTACGGAGGTGACTTTGCTTTGCATTGCTTTGCTATTTACATCTATAAACCACCATAGAAACACGCAACAGTAAATTCATCCCTCTACATTGGGTTGGCGTTGGAAAAGGTCAGGAAGAAGAAGGTTATTTCTTCTGGCACAGGGACTTAATAAACTTCTCATAATCAACATACAAACATACCAATATAGGAATCACCGAAGAAACATGCAATAGGGAATTAAACCCTCCACTTAGGCTTGGCGTTAGTAAGCGCATCCGACCGTAAAATTAGGTCAAATTCTCATGCAGTACTGACCACAGTAAATTGGAGAAAATATACGGGAAGATAAACAGATGATCAATGAAACTGCTTTGTCAGAGTTCGTCCCAAATGTTCAAGCACATGGTCATTTCAAACATCATCCAATTAAGGAGATGATACTGTACACTCAGTCACGGAGCGACGTGGGACAGCGGTTTGGGTCATGCAGTATTATATTACATTCAGGGGGAGATGGATTCGAATCTTACTGTTGGCAGCCCTGAAGATCGTTTTCCATCCTTTCCTGTTTTCACACCAGGCAAATGCTGGAGTTGTACCTTAATTAAAACCACGATCGTTTCCTTCACAGCCGGACTGAGTAGCTCAGACGGTTGAGGCGTTGGCCTTCTGACCCCAACGTGGCAGGTTCGAACCTGGCTCAGTCCGGTGGTATTTGAAGGTGCTCAAATACGTCAGCCTCGTGTCGGTAGATTTACTGGCACGTAAAAGAACTCCTGCGGGACTAAATTCCGGCACCTCAGTGTCTCCGAAAACCTTAAAAGAGTAGTTAATGGGACGTAAAGCCAATAACATTATTATTAGTTTCCTTCCCAATCTTCACCCTGTCCAATCCATCGTCGCTATAGGACATGTCTGTATCGGTTCGACGTAAAAGAACTAAGATGAAAACGCTGAGACTCTTCCTTAACTCCACTGACGTTTCCTTCCCATTCTTACCCCTGTCGTATTCCATCGTCGCCATAAGACCTCACTAAGTCGGTGCGACGTAGCAGGATATTCGATCTTTGATTTGATTTCAGCATTTTCACCGTCATCACCAGAAGGTAAGCATATTAAGCTTCTTTCAAGGCTTCCCTGTTTTGATTTATGAATTTACCATTTATGATTTTATTCCTGTATGAGGTTGGGAACGGATTATATTCAGCCTCACGTGATGTTGTTTCCTACGGAAGAAACCTTACCATTGATGATGTCATGATTTCAGCTAGTTTGCGGTAAGCTTCCTTACAGCGCCTAGCGTGATTGCTTCTTATACAACAGTAATGGATCCGATAAGTACATTTCACGTCTTCCAAATTAATAGTTGAACAGAGTATTTTCGTGTGCTGTAGCATTTCAATCGCTATTTCCACCGAAATTTTGAAACTTCATGAGGATGGATTGCAGAGTATGAACCAGAATACCATCCCACGCTATAACGCTTGTCTACGGGCTCTTGGAGATTGTTTACAACACTGATGAGGTCATTATAATTGACTTTATCTGTTTTTCAATCTAATTACCCATTCATCGAAGTTAATGGGTTTTCTACGGTCGCACGTGAACGACGGCAGAAGATAGGTCGAAAATGTAACACTCATAGGTAGAAATGTTCATATCATCATTCAGCCTCCCTGCCTCAGCTGACAGCACGCCGGCCTCTCACCGCTGGATCCCGTGGTTCAAATCTCGCTCTCTCTATTTGTCCTGAAAAAAAGTGGAAACGGAACAGGTTTTACTCCGGTTACTTCGGTTTTCGCTGTCATCTTTCATCCCAGCAACACTCTCCAATATCATTTCATATTTCAGTCATTAATCATTGCCCCAGAAGAGTGCGGAAGGCTTCGGCAGCTGGCACAGTTCCTGTCCTCGCTCTTAGATCCGGCTTCAAACATTTCATTCCTGACCCGGTTGAAACTATAAACAGTTTTCTAGAACATTTTCTTCTTCCTCGTCTTCTTAATCCGTCCCCCCCCCCCGCAGACTCGACGAGGGATCCCACCTCTGCCATCTCAAAGGCAGTGTTCTGGAGAGCGTGAGACTTTGGGTCCGGGTATACAACTGGGAAGGAGGACAAGTACCTCGCCCAGGTAATCTCACCTGCAATGCTGAGCAGGCTCTTGTGGGTGGATGGAGGGACTGGAAGGGGTAGGCAAGGAACAGGGAAAGAAGCGGCCGAGGCGTTAAGTTAGGTGCCACCCCGGCATTTGCCTGGAGTAGGAGTACGGAAAACACTTCGAGGATGGCTGAGTCGGGAATCGAACCCCTCTCTACTCAGCTGACCTCCGAAGGCTGAGTGGACTCCGTTCCAGCCCTCGAACCACTTATCAAGAGTATGAAATAAAAATTAAAAATGGCATGACTCAATAAGATTTCGAACTCTCATTTCTACCTGTAGCTTATCCACGTACATCTAACATGCCTAATTCCGTGCAGCTACTTCCCGTTGGATTGTCTTGCTCTTACAACTCTGTATTCACGAGGAGAACTAAAGTTCTCGCTTCGTGAAGTTACGGATGTGATACGGCTTTATGGTCTAGTTTTTGTTGTTGTTGACTTTATAGAACCCTGTAACGGTAGTAATTACGTGGCGTAAGCTTTCACATCTGCTGTACAACATTCGCGTGCCATAGATTATAAAATACTGTGACTAACGCGTTTCTATCGATATTGATGTGATAAGACTATACAAAATGGCGGTGAATCGACAAGTCTGTAATTGGTCCTAACCTATCACGTTTTCTATAATACCGTGAGCACCCTTTTCTGTTAAAACAAAATGGCCTCTTGAACCAATCAGGTGCGCAATTCTCTACCGAAAGCTAAAGGAGTGCCTATGGTTTGTACAGTACAGTACAGTAACATTTCGTAAAAATGACTGGAGTTTTGGACTCGGCTCTGCATAAAATGGTACAGTGTTTTTGAGATAGGCCTCACTTACTGCCTGTTGTACATTTTTGCATTGTGCGGCGAAGTCTATATCGGACTAACCACACATAAAATTACTTTAAGGTGTTACGCAAGATAGGGCTAAGAGACATTTAAATCCTAGCCGGTTGCGTATGGTTGGGAAAAAATAGGGGCAGTTGTATCACCCGGTATACTTCCACGGTCGTTTGTCGATGCATAGTCATCTCACGTTTTCCCTTCTCTGCGGTCACTTGTCGCTTATATATCGCAGTATCCCCAAGGGATGTGTTCAAGGAGCCGTGGAATAGCTTGTGCTGCCATCTCTACGCAATATAGGAAAAGCTGCAAAGAAAATAAACTACGAGATGCAGCATGTGCTCTGCCTCTCCTTGCAGTGCTTGACCACATGGCGTCAGACGAGGTTGCATAGATATTTTAGATGAGGAAGAGATAAACTAAGTGTTAGGAGAAGAATCCAGCAGTGCTGATAGTGATTTTGAGAATGAAATACAAGGGACAAAAGAACAATCGAGTGATGAAAGTTTCAGTAGTGATGAAAGCGCGGGAAATGTGCCTATGTTGACATGTGGAAGAAAGTGAAGTCTGATTACAGTTTGACAATGCGTTGCTCGGGCGCAATTGTTACTGAGAACAACAGATACGCACGTGATTGCCAAACTTCAGCTCAAACCTAGATCCGGATGGAACAAGGGGACCGAAGTATCTTAGAGGTGAAGCCTCCACGGTGTGAAGAATTATTTGATATCAGTCCGCAACACTGCAGCAAATGACTTCGGCACGACGTGTCTTGCGGCACCGCACTACTGAACTGAACGTTTTGCAACACTATGAGCCCTGTCGCCGTCAATGAACAAAGCGACAATCCCGGCCATTCCAGGTGACCGAATATATTTGAGGTGTGTCATTTCACCCTTGTGTTCAATCTCCTTTCTTTTACAGCATACTGTACATCAATGTTCCGAGATTCCTTTCTTGCATAAGCAAACACATGTAGTTCCATTAGTTGGACACATTTGGTTTCACATTCTTCCCATGGTTACGTTATTGTCATCATTCTGCCGCGGATTTTATCAATGGTCGAATATTTATGGGAGTGACTGTACATCTGACCTAAAATTTAAACTGCGTACAAGTTCAAATATGTAAGTATTTTCAAAGCCGGACAGTAAATTTTTTAGGTAACAATAAAAACCGCATTTGGACTTTTGCGTGGCGCATCGGACAGCGTGCGGTCGGCCAAGGAGGTATTTGCACGCAAGTTTCCTGGCATTAATTCCAGCCACAGAACGGATACTAGGCATGTACCGTAAACTATAGTATGCATAATGTGATGCACCTTAACTTACCCTGGGTGTGCAATGTTATTGTATGACTGGCTAACACAATGGGGAAGGGATATTAATTTCTTTTTTGGTTTGGTTTGGTTTTGGGTTTGGTTTGGTTTAGTTTAGTTTGGTTTGGTTTGGTTTGGTTTGGTTTGGTTTGGTTTGGTTTGGTTTGGTTTGGTTTGGTTTGGTTGTGGAATCAGTGCGTAAGAGTTTGCTCTCGGTTTGGCACCTTTCCCCACGGATGGGAATGGGAAGGATTCGGAGGACGTCGACCGTGGCCTTTCTCGAAGGTACCAAGCAAAGTAATTATTTTATTCCTTTTAAAAATATCAGCCCTGACTGTCCTGTTATGAGTTCGTCTGTCAGACACACTTTGCGAATCCATCTCATGTGTACGATATGCTTAGATGCCTGGTATCCATTCTCTGGCTGGAATCACACCCAGGAAACTGCTTGCGCGTCAATATGACCTTGCCCGACTGCACGCTGTCTGATGTGGCATGCAAAACCGCGCATACTGTCTTTAATGATATCTCAAAAAGTAACTACCAGATTTTGAAAATACTTACAAATCTGAACTTGTACGCAATTGAACTTTGAGGGCAACTGTATGAATGTGTGTGATTCTATTTACAAATATGGAATTAGTATCGATGTCTCGGTTATTAATTACCCTATGAGAATACGTATCACAGTATTTTACAAACCTCTTGGTATCATTTACGAATATGAAAACGGAATGTCGATATCTTTAATGGTTTAGACGTTACTTCCGAGTAACATCTTAGGTGAATAACCCTGTATATAAACCCACTGAATGACCCATTCAAATGGCATTCACCGTCATTAGAGACTGTCGACAAAAATAGCCTTTAGTTTGTTTCCGTGTAAGAAAAAATCCTTGCATCCCCCTAGAGGCCGAATAACTCGTGTTAATCACATATTTCTTTAACGAAGTCATTAGGCCTTTCTACGTCTTTATTTGAGACATGGCCTGCCAATTAGGTCGGCGTGTTTACACACGCGTGCGGTGAGTGGAGATAGAGTGGCCACTGAATATTTCATCCTAATACGCTTGCTGATAATTCATTACTCCAAGTGCCTGAGGAGGCGTTAGCTTTAATAAATGATTTCCGCTTAGTGATGCTCTTCTTCGCGTCCGAATTGTAGATAATGGGGCTGGAGGAGAGGAGAAATCTCCACTTCATCTCGGTGAAGTAACCACGAAGTTCATGTAAATTACATTTTAAGCTGAACTGATGAACTCAACTTTAAATACCAGTGAATATTTCCACTCATTTAAAATTAATATGTTATTTTATAACCAGGCCTATAGCGTCCAGGTAGCGAACTCCGTCTTGCCTTGAGGACCAAGTTTCTATTCCTGGTTAGTCCATGATTTTCAGTACAGTCCGGTCATGTGAGTCAATTTTTTCAATCTGACCATGTGAAATTCTAGCATTTATTATTTATCTGCTAGGATTGTAATCATCTTGACTGGCTAAACGAACCTGGTGGGCTTTAAAGGCCATGGCGAGAAAGTCGATTTGCTTCTTTAAAGAAAATGAGATATAATTTTAAAGGAAAGTACACCAATATCATGCAATTATTTGTAAGTTAGTGAAATTATATCAACCGACCAAAATATGTTACAAGGTTAGGGGTTATTAACATGTTCAGATCAATCAATCAATCAATCAATCAATCAATCAATCAATCAATCAATCAATCAATCAATCAATCAATCTATCAATCAATCAGTCAATCACAAATTACATTTTCCCATTTTGGTCCTGAGATTTTTCGGAAGATTTTCTTCCTTATTTTTCGAAGATTTTTATTTGTGATCTGCCGGCATTAATCAGTTTCGGATGCATGAAGCTTCAGGTTTGTTGGCAGTGTAGCATTGTAATTTCGCGTTTGTCATGTGGATTTCTTGGTATGTTTATTTCAGGTGATTTTGTATGCTGTTTCCAATTTTGCCGTACTTTCTCTATTGGATTTCTGATTTATACCTTATGGTTGATACTTCAAATCTGAGAGATTTTTCCGAATTTGTGATTAAAGACTGGTTGCTGAATAATGATTTAGTTCTGTATATTAAACCTTTTCATATGAAAAGAATACAGTCCTTCCGTTATTTCATGAAGGTTTTCTACGGACTGAATTGCTTCTCTTCTATTGTTAGGGAGGATTACAGTCATATAGAAAGAGTGGGCAATCAAGGCGAATACTTTTTTTAGGTATCTGTCAATATTTAATTAGATTTTTCATATCCGAATCACTCTTTCAGAGCTAAATAATAATGATAATAATAATAATAATAATAATAATAATAATAATAATAATAATAATCTGAAGATGATAATTAGATGAACATTTCTGCGTTTTAAAACGTGAATGGTACTGTATTGCCTCTGACTTACCTATAGTAAATACTTTTGATAGAGAAATTCAACAGGGTGTGCTTCATACAATTTTAAATGTCTAGCAAGTAAGTAAATATCTGATCTTTATTCACTTTCTTGGGTGAGCTTTCAACTGTGTGTGAACTTGTATGACTGTGGGAGCTCATCCCGTATGAAAGTGAGAGCTATAATATTACTTTGCCTCCGAAAGTTATAGTGCCAAAATAAGCACTGTACTGCGCATCGTACTTGTTTGCACCCCAGTAATGAGTGCGAGATTACTTACAAGAAAACATAAAATTTTCTTCATTATGGAACGGAGAGAAACACTCCGACGTCTCAGAATTTAATCAAATCATAATCCTTATTTACCTGCGCACAGCGAAGTTTTCTTAGCTCTTACTTCATCCTACTGAGACATTTTCTGCTGAACTACCGCGTCGTTACTTTCGTAGTAATATGCTTATCATGAGGGATAAAAATTATGAACAAAGTAAAATGTGGTAACTGAAGTTCATTTCAAGGTGCTCGGTGGTCTAGGTAATTTTCTTGAGCTTAATAATTACTCTGCATGCACTGCTGTTTAAAGGCTCATTGTATTACCCTGTATGGACTTAACACCAGTCCATTACTCCCGTATACTTAACTGAAGTAACCAGTGCCAGGGATTCATTTGGTTCGATGATTATTTTGCGAAATAAGGCCTTTTTCTATTACACATTCTCCGAAAATCTGACGGTGTTACTGGGATGATAGTCCGCCTCTGTGGTGTAGTGGTTAGTGTGATTAGCTGCCAACCCCGGAGGCCCGGGTTCGATTCCCGGCTCTGCCACGAAATTTGAAAAAGTGGTACGAGGGCTGGAACGGGGTCTACTCAGCCTCGAGAGGTCAACTCAGTAGAGGCGGGTTCGATTCCCACCTCAGCCATCCTGTAAGTGGTTTTCCGTGGTTTCTCACTTCTCCTCCAGGCAAATGCCGGAATGGTACCTAATTCAAAGCCACGGCCGCTTCCTTCCCTCTTCCTTGTCTATCCCTTCCAATCTTCCCATCCCCCCGCAAGGCCCCTGTTCAGCATAGCAGGTGAGGCCGCCTGGGCGAGGTACAGGTCGTACTCCCTAGTTGTATTCCCCGACCCAGAGGCTGAAGCTCTAGGACACTGCCCTTGAGGCGGTAGAGGTGGGATTCCTCGCCGGGTCCGAGGGAAAAAAGCCGAACCTGGAGGATAACCAGATTAATAAGAATAAGAATAAGAAGTTACTGGTATGATAACTTACTAGAAAAATATAATGACTTCGAGTTCATTGTAAATCCGTGGTTTTGTAAACGAGTGATACGTGCACAGTATACGGAAATAAGCTCCTACGGATAATACCAACTCAATTAAACATATATGGTGTGTCACGAATAAATAACTTGTCCGGCATCTTGACTGGTTAACAAACGAGTAACTGGGAGAAAGCCAACAAGAAGCAGAAGTCGAAGAAGAACGAGCAGAAGAAGAAAAAGAATAAGATGGAACAATAAGGTAACATACCTTACAGAAATACTTCTAAGTATCTTAATTTGGTAGAGTTTTTGCATGTGGCCATTTCAGATAATAACGATCTCATGCTTACTAGGATATTATTGGCTTGTGGAACTAAGTACTTTAGATGGTAGAACACAGACCTTCTAAGCTCAAGTTGGCGGATTCAGTCCCGGCATATTTCGGTGGTATTTGAATGTGCTCAGATGCGCCATCGTCTTGTCGATAGATTTGTTGGCACTTAAAACAACTCCTACAACTCCCTAAACATCGTAAAAATATAGTTAATGGAACATTAAACCGGTAACATTCTTAGTTTTACTAGATGGTCTTTGAAATATCAGTGAGAAATTACACAGTGTCACAATGATCATGGTAAAAGTTCTGATCATAACTGCAAGGAGAACAACATCTGCATAATCAAAATTTAAGGAATTTTATTCATTTGTTGCAGAATTCCCTCCCCATGCCAGAACTACTAAACCAAGTAGCAATATGATGTTAGAAATTAACCACAACCAGGAGAGAATATATTGAATAATGCGGGAATAAAATTATCCTATCCTATGTTCTTTTTCAAACACTGAATGCATTCACTCCATTAAAGTTGTCAGCACAGATGTAAAATAAAAGTACCAATATATTTACTTTTGACCGCATTAAGAAACAAATGGATTTGCGTTCCAAAATAGAAAATCGCGCGACCGAGCTCGATAGCTACAGTCGCTTAATTGCGGCCAGTATCCAGTATTCGGGAGATAGTAGGTTCGAACCCCACTTTCGGCAGCCCTTAAGATGGTTTTCCGTGGTTTCCCATTTTCACACCAGGCAAATGCTGGGGACTGTACCTTAATTATGGCCACGGTCGCTTCCTTCTCACTCCTAGCCCTTTCCTGTTCCATCGTCGCCATGAAATCTATGTGTGTCGGTGCGACGTAAAGCCAATTTTAACATAATTATTTACCTCTTTGACCGTCATGTTTTGACGGGTTTCGGCTAGTTTATGTAAATAAAATTATATGAGGTCCGCTGTCTGTAATTTCGTTTGTTTTGCCAATTTTTCAAATATTAACCTTTTAGGTCATCTCAAAACCGTATCGGTGGTTTTTATTTTTCGTGTCTGTTTGTATGTGTGTTCCACCATCACGGCTAGATACAGCTCAACTAAATTTCATATTTAGAGTATACTCATCCCGGGGAAGGTTTTGATTTGCTTATGATTGAAAAATCTCCGAATAGATGGGTATTTATAGGAAAACCAGAACATTTTTCTTCCATTTCCTCGTACACTGTTGATTTTCTGTGATATCCGTGGGCTGTGTGTTGAACGTGCCTTCATTATAAACAACTTTTGTTATGTACATAATTTCACTTACTCTTCAAATGACGGAGAAAATTACTATTATCTGCGGGTCTCATGCTCTGCATTGTGTGCCCGGAGAGACCGACAACGAACCTACATGTTACCATGGCAACGTCCCTGACTGCTTGCCAGCAGGAAAATAACACATTGCCATTTTCGTCAACATCCCTGTAAACACGTGGTTGTTCCTTAGGAGGAAAGCAAAAGAGACGCCTATCGGCTATTCTGCGGGATGTTGGCGGAATACCGTTGGAGGTTAATATTTAATTTTTAAACAGCTCCGCGATGTGTAGGTCTTTTCTGACATCTGCTGTAATTTTTACCATCACAATTTATAGAGGGGCATTTTATTTTCAAATACATCCACTTGGTATTTACATATTTGTCCTATCTGGCTTTCCTCAGTTATAATCCTATTTTCTATTAATTTCAACTTCCTTAACTATTTTACTTTCTTCATTATTACTCCATATGTATGCAAGTGATATTCTAGAAACCTGGACACTATTTTATTTGAGGAAAATTTCCGAGCTGTTCAAATGTATAACATTTGGCCCAGGAAAATATCGAAATATGGATTCATTTTAATGACGGTGCAGACGTTCGTTTCGGGTTATTTTGTGATTAAACGGTAAGTCGTATTAGAAAACAGAGAGCACAATCACCATTCAATCTGGATAGATCTACAACTTTGTTCTTATGACATATCTTTGTGGTCTCAATTGTTGATACGTTAGATGGGACTGCATTTATTGATTATAATCAAATCTTTCCGCCTCGAACGTGACTGGCAGTAGGAAAAGTGGCCTGTCTTTATAATGAAAACTCCCTATCTCTACTTTGAATGGCAGTTACCAAGTGAGCCTGCCGTTATAGTGGAAACTGCGGAACACGATTGTGTTTGGCAGTAGGAAATGTGGCCTGCCATTATTTAAAAAACTTCCCCAATACCTACCTTAAATCGGAAACAACATTTGGCGTCCTCCCTGTTCTGTTTCTTGGATAGCGCTAAGAGACATGCAATTTAATATAATCTTATTCACTGCTTTTACAGTAATCTACGGAGAAATCCGTTTAAAATGTAGATTACCGTAGCGAAGCACTGGCTTAGTTGCTAGTTAAATAATAATTTAAATGTATATCTTCCATATAGACTGTCATGCCTTTATGTCTGCAAGCTTCTGTGAATTAAGTACGCAACTCCACATTTCTCTATTTCCAGGTAGCTTTTGGTATCGTCTACTTCCACACCTCTTTGAAAACCCAGTCTAACGTTTCGTCACCTTGGTGTCCCCCCCACTTCTCATATCCTCCATGGTCAAACCAATTATTCTCCTTGGTCACCTGTGCTCCTCCATTCACCTCACATGACCTCACCACCAAAACCGGCGTGTACGTACGTCTTTATTCATCGAGCTTATTCCTAACTTAACTTTTATCTTCTCATTCCGTGTACCTTTCCAGAATTGTTTCCATCTATTTGTGCCAGAAATCAATCTTCTACTTCATCTTACGAGTAGGATATGAGGAGTCCACCCAGCTTTCACTCCTGTACAGTCATGCCAGTCTGAAAATAGACCGATTTAAAGATTGTTTCGTCCAGGAGATGACATCATTCTTAAAAAATACCGCTGATCATAATTGCGAGCTCCCTGCATTAACTTTGATGCATCTTGATTCAATTTCACTTAGTACAGTACCTAAATTCCTGACCGAGCTCGATAGTTGCAATCGCTTAAGTGCGGCCAGTATCCAGTATTCGGAAGGTAGTTGGTTCGAACTCCACTGTCGGCAGTCCTGAAGTTGATTTCCCGTGGTTTGCCATTCTCACACCAGGCAAATGCTGGGGCTGTACCTCAATAAAGGTCACGCCGCTTCCTTCCCACTCCTAACTCTTTTCTGTCCCATCGTCGCCATAAGACCTACCTGTGTTGGTGCGATGTGAAGCAAAATTCTAAAATGCTTATTTCGAACCCCACTGCCGGCGACCCTTATGATGGTTTTCCGTGGTTTCCCATTTTCGCACCAGGCAAATGCCTGTGCTGTACCTTAAATAAGGCCACGGCCACTTCCTTTCTATTCCTAACCCATCGACGTCATAAGACTTATCTGTGTCGGCGCAACGTAAAGCAACTTGTAAAATAAATGCTGATTTTCATATCATAGTCGGCACCTTCTTTCAGACTCCAGCCTGCCACTGAGACCAAAAGTGTTTACGATTGCATTCAAATAATAATGTTGCTTCATTTACGTCCCACCACATTTTAAAAAGTTTTTGGAGACACTGAGGTGCTGCAATTATGTCCCGTAGGAGTTCTTTACGTGCTAGTAATGGGGCTGACGTATTTGAGCACCTTCAAATACCAGCGGACTCAGCCAGAATCGAACCTGCCAAGTTGAAGTCAGAAGGCCTATGCCTCAACCGTCTGAGCCACTCAACCCGGCAATCACATTGACGTCTCTTGTCATAACATCCACCATTATGAAAAATAACACTTAACAAGGTAATATCCTCAAAGGCAAATACGAAAGGAATAAATGTAGTCGGACACCATATCCAATGCATTCGATTTGCGGATGGCATAGCAATAGCAGCAGACTCCGAGAAAGAGTTGTCCAAGATGCTGAATGTATTGTCATCAACATTGTCTGATGCACGCTTAAACATTAATCTTAAGAAGTCCAAGGTAGTAGTTGTGAATAAACATCCTGAATTAATTCACACCAACATCAATCTTACTGACAAGATAGTGGATCACCATTTCCCCTTACCTAGAAAATCTGATCACCAATGTCAACAGGTATTTTATTATTATTTAGCGTATGATGTTTCATTTGACAATCGTTTGAAATGTATTTTACATATACGTGTTATTAGAAAAATATAACCATATTTAAATACATGGATATATAGTATTTACAGACTAACTAAGAGGTAAACACACACACATCCACATATACACACAACTGCAGGTTTTGAGATTTCATCACAAGCTGATGTCAAGTCCTTCCAGCCAAGTGAGTGCCGTAGGGGTTACTTGATGTAGCTCCTCAATAGGTCCAGTGAATTCTCGGAGAGGACATTCATTGACGATGTGCCTGATGGTTTACACTTCAGCATCACCGTTGCAGGAAGGAGACTCCAACCACCCTCATTGGTGTAGTGCAGAAGCAGTTCTTCCAACACCGCAGCGTATCCTATTTATCCTAGTCCAGGTGATGCGTGGGAGGTTGAACCCAGGAGGTTTTGCTGTTGGGTCATCAATGTTGATTAGACCATGTGGATGTAATCTGGCCCATTCTTGCTTCCATGCTTCGTCAGGTCTATAAGGTATGTCAGTTAGTTCCCTGGCCGTCTTCCAGGCAGGTTTCCGGGATTTCAGTCTCGCAACGACGTTTTCTTCTGCATCCTGGTGGATGGGAAGTGAGCTGTTCAATGTCAAGAGGTGCAGCAGAGATATAAAAAGGTGAATAGCACCTGGCAAACAGACGTTTAGTAATAAGAGAAATATTTTAATCAGTGCAGATTTAGATTTTGGAATCAGGAAGAAATTTTCTAATTCTTTTGTATGGAGTGTGTTATTGTATGGCTATGAATCTTGGATAATAAAGAGCATTATTGCAAACGACTGGAAGCATTTGAGATGTGGGTCTGGAGACGAATCCTACGGATTAAATGGATTATTAAAAGAACAAACAAAAGCGTTCTGCAAGAATGTTAACGATAGAGAGGTAAGGTAAGGGTTATTCTGCCCGAAGGCAGGTCCGAACCTCCGCAGAGGTGTTCCTGAGCCGGAGTTTACGTGCGGTAGGTTGGCCAATTCCTTTCCGTTCCTCCATTCCCTTACCCCTCACCAACAGCGCGTGGCAACCCATCCAACTCCTGACCACGCCCAATGTTGCTTAACTTCGGAGATCTCACGGGATCCGGTGTTTCAACACGGCTACGGCCGTTGGCACGATAGACAGAAGAGGAGCTAAATTTACTGGCCACAACCCCTGACATGATACCTTTCTTAGCATTCTGCTAGAAGGGAAAAATCACGGGCAAGAAATGCTGAGGATGACCGAAGAAAAAATACCCTCAAGACATGGCACAGATTCTTCATTATTGTCCCTATTATGAAATTAAACGAGGGGCTGAGGACAGAGATAATTTGTTGCATAGACAAGGCGTTGTCTTTAGATACTGATGACGACGACGACGACGACGACGATGATGATGATGATGATGATGATGATGATGATGATGCTCAAAGTGTGAAAAGATATTCTCCAAGTGGATAGTGATTGTTTCTAAGACTTTACCCTTAACTGGTTTCAGATAACGCAGTAAAAAGTTTAGCAAAAGCCTTCAAAATATATAACAAATTAATTACTTTGAAATAAATTAAAATTCCACTCATAATAAGCAACGACTGCGGGGTTTATTTGCCAGCGTTACGTCTGTTGAGCTGAAAAGTTAATTGAACTAAGCCCAAGCCGCCTGTGTGTGCGTGTGTATATATCTCCTTCCCACATGCAATAAGTTAGCGCGACTCAGCTGGTTGTGACAGAAGGTGACTCGTAAACTCTGACTTGTGCAGCTGATTGCTCCGACATATCAACTATTCAAAGTTGAGACGCCGTGTCGTCAGATTATAAACTTCCACACTGCCTTGTTTAAAATCTACATTGGTGCGTCCAACGCTTATCGCTTATTGCGAAGGACTTACTGAAAATTCATGGGCACTTCCTCCCAATATTTAAATCGTTAGAAAATTTTACCAGCCTATAATTTACCACGAAAGATAATGTGGTTCTTCCTGTTCTTCTCATTCATCTTTACCTTCCTTCGTTACGGCCTCTATAAGAACACGGGTAGCTCTGTCATGGCTTTAGGGTCCTTTTTACAGAACCTTAACATTTCCCGTCCTTCAGCTGAGATTTCCTGTACTCTATTTTCTTGTCTCCGCCATGGATGCTTCTCTATTCACCAAACGAGTTGGCCGTGCTGTTAGGGGCGTGCACCTGTGAGCTTGCATTCGGGAGGTAGTGGGTTCGAACCTCACTGTCGGGAGCCCTGAAGATGGCTTTCCCTTGTTTCCCATTTTCCCACCTGGCTGTACCTTAATTAAGGCCACGGCCGCTTCCTCTCCACCTCCAGCCCTTTTCTATCCCATCGTCGCCATAAGACCTATCTGTGTCTGTGCGACGTAAAGCAACTTGTCAGAAAAATCTTCTCTATCCTGTCTCTGTACACTTCTCTACCTTTGAGCTCCGACATAATGGTTGATGTGTTATTTCTTCAGTACTCCTTTCTTTGTACTTGATCCGTATTTCAGTTCAATCCTTCCTGAGTTCAACTAATCATTTGGTTCCCATCTTCCCGCTTGTCCAATCCCTTGTCTCATATACTATTCTCGTCATTCTTCCCATGTCCATTCTGATTACATGTCTAACAACTCTTATCCATTTGAGTCTGATATCTTCTTAGATCCTCCTCTTCACTCTCATCTTCCATTACCTCCTTGCTATTAGCCTCTTCCTCATGATTCTTCCTTCCTCTTTCTCTAGGTGTTGAGTCCAATGTTTTCCTAATGCCATCGTCTTGCCCGCATACGTTACCTCAATTCTAACCGTTGTTTCGAAGTGTCTGGTCTTCGCGTACGTTGATAAGTTCTTTAATGTAGATCTGTTCACTGAGTAACTTATGATAAGAAGCATACATTCAAAGTACACCGGTATTATAATAGTTTTATTGGATTTAAATCCCACATATTTCGGAGACGATGAGGTGCCAGAAATTTTGTCCTACAAGAGTTAATTTATGTGTCAGTAAATTTATCGGTTCGAAGCTGGCGTATTTTACCTCTTTTAAATGTCACCGGACTGAACCAGGATCGAACCTGTTAACTTGGGCTCGGAAAATCTACCACATGAGCCATGGCTTTCTGAAGAAACCTTGTTTTACTTGCCTAAGATCTCTAAACTCTGTAACAGATCTAGTGTTGCACGTTTTCTTTTAGATTCCATGACTGAACTCATAAATTAGCAACAACCAAATTTCTACGATTCTAAACGTCAACGAGGAAGACGTAATTGAAATGTATAAACACATTGTAGATGTGAAGTCACAACACTGCGTAGTTGAGTTAAAATGTAAAGAAGATTTGACACATTGTTAATGTGGAACCACAACGCCACCTTAAGTATAATTTATGTATGTGTTGTATTTATATGAAGATCGTTTGGATAACTGATGACTTAAGACACTTACAAAACGTTGAATATACAGTAGTGCATTCTGATTTTTAAATACCCTTACCTTCCCTCATGCGAATTATATATGTATTAGCAAAGGCAATGTGAAGAAGGAAAGGGGGAAAGAGAGGAGGCCGGATAATCGAGGACATAGTTGGCGAGAGTTCCTGTAGAACAAAGATTTCCAATAGACTCATCATATCTTATTTGATGAGCGAGATTTCATTTATCTGCTTCAAATACAAGAGAATATTTACATTCAGTCTTACGAATGTGGCGGAGTACATTTCTTCTTCAAAATGTAATTACAAACAACTAAATATACACAAATATTTTCAAAAACAATAAAATGATGTGTACGATACTTTCACGTAATACATCCAAAAACTAGTTTTTTCCTGTCTAAGACAAAACTCCTACTACGTAAAGGCTTTCACTTTTCTCTCCCCATTCTACCAAGTTTCTCATCTTTTGTTTTCTGAACGAATACTTGCGAACTGCATTACCTTTGTAGAAACGTGACAGGAGTTTTAAATTTGTCGTTTACAACTCATTCGTTATTCAAACATTCAACCCACCCTTCTCTTATCTTGTTTTTCTGACTTTCTATACGTCACCTTGTTATTGTGAGGGTGACATACACAGGATATTTTCGAAGATATGAAATATTCTTTAAATCCAATGCTTACTGCTGCGGATTTATTTATATGTTCCTCCAATAGTTGCTTAACAAACTGGATACTATTCATTGTATTTGTGTAATAAGACTATGCATTAAATTTCGTGCTGTTTTATTCTAATAGCTTTATCACTTACAGGAAAAATGCGCAAGAATTGTTTGAAATAACAACAGAAACTCTATAATACGTATTTTCCCGCTGACTTGCCTCCCAGTAGTGAAAGATAACCGGCACCATTTGCGCAGCTGGTTAGTCCTTGTCCTTCATTCCCATTATTGTGCTTTTGATGTGGGCAGTGTTCGGTTTCTGTTCAGGGTGTTTAAATGCCGCTAATCCGTGTCCTTGGCTTCTGACACTTAAAGAAACTCTCACGGTAGAAAATTCAGACTCCTAGAGATCCCTTAAAATCAAGCAATTGAATCTTCTTTAATTTTCGTCGCTTTATCCCATTGTGTGGTCAGCGACATGATATGCTTCTTTCCCATCGCGTGTTGTCCTTACCACCATCGGTGACGGACAGTCCTCCCATAGGATGAGTTGTTCTATACACTTTCTGCCATCTACCTGCGTCTGCCGTATTCTTTGTACCACATTGACCCAGAACACAATATTCGCTTCCAGATCTTGCTGCAGATGCTAATTGACTCCATCTCGGTACGGATATCTTCATTAGATCTTCAGCAAATGGGATACCTAATGACTTCCTTAGCAAGCTATCCTCATTTCAGCAGCGTGAAGCATACGTTCCACCTTGCTCCAAAGATCTCAATATTCTGGACCATACTTAATAAATCGTAATTCCTTGCAAAGCACTTCTGTCAATTTTGATTGCCGCTGATCGAACCGCAGTTTGCTGGCTATAACAAGTACTAGTTGGCTTTGAATCGACGACTGAATGCTCGAGTGAATCGATAATAAAATCTGCTGGTCTACTAGAGACACCTTCCATGAATATCAACAGTAGATAATAAAACTGACCATCAGCAAGTATCGTATTGATACAAATGAAACTCCTCTTGTTTTATTACTCTTAATTTATTTCAGGATGACCCAAAAAGCACACACACACACATATATATATACGCAATTCTCAATATCTATGAATGGCCACAATTTACTTTCACTTATCCAAGTCCAGTCACCTCATACAACAACTGCGTATAGTCCGCTGGAATTGAATACAGGGTTACGGGCCACAGAATACACGATGGCTATTCCTTGGCTCGACTCCAGAGACAGGCCAGTAAGTCACACAGTCACATGCGGTGAACAACTAAACAGCTCAACAGTATTCAGCAGCTGGACGATACTCACAACAGCAAACATTAACACAGGTCCATTTACCCTCACACTCACGATAGCGGCTTCTCTCGCTGACTCACGGCGATCCTCATTCCACAGAAATACACAAGCACACAGTACTCTCAGGTAGTACACGTCTTCCGTTCCGTAGTCTCCACCCACCTACTCACTGGATTCTCCGACACTACATCCACAACTCCTGGTTCAGACCTCGATGGGACACTAGCGACAGCCAACACCTCTGTCCCCCTCAGCCCACCCACCGAATCACAACACAATGAGACCCACACTGAATCCACAACGAAGTCCAACGCTGACTATAGCTCCACCATGGAGCCCAACTCTCACTCCGAGTCCAACACTGATTGTGACTCCACTAAGGAGCCCAACTCAACTGACTGTGTACGGCTGAGCTCGGGCGATGTGTGCCAAAATTTTCGCGAGGTAGTCAGAGCAGAACATTCTCGTTGAATCTCCAAGAGACTTACAGGTAAGCCAGCCGACGAGAACAATACAAAGCAAGGCCGGCCCCACCCCATATGCCGGCTGGGAGGTGCCTGGTCGCCTGAGTCACTAACTCCTTCCTGGAAGTGCCGAAAGGATCTACCACGGAGCTGACACGTAACAGTATTATCATCCTGTTTGAGAGAACTGTTGCAGTACTTCATTCTCTTGTGCGAAACGGATTCATCCACGTACAAGTCATGAAAACTCTTGGAGGAGTTAACGCAGCTCGACGCTAAGTGGGTTAGGTCTACGCCTGACCTCCTTTGTCGGGTACTTAAAAGGAACACTCAAGTCTTACGAAACTGGGATTTCGTTCGGTTTGCACGGCCAGCTGGATGAGGCGGTATGCTTCTCAGAAATTGAAACAGTTTAGGCGGGGCCGTTTTCGAGCGTTGAACTTCGGAGCGATCGGCTTTGTGCTCGCCGCGTGGACGTCTTGTGCAGCCGCTATGGCTACATCAAAACTCAACGAGCAACAAACGGGCGTGCTGTCTAGTGCGGCGTCGCAGCGAGACTACATGGATTGCTGAAACCGAAAGGGTAACAACCCAAAATCCATGATTCTTCAGGAGAAGAGTTTAAAGTTTTAACAGTTTACAATATTACCTCTCAAAAGTACTTTTGTGAAAATTGGTGTGTACATATTATATCTTACATGATTTATTATAATCTGGAAAAGAGTTACATTCGAATCAAGCAAAATGAATAATGTCAGAGCACTGAAAACCGTTAGAAGTGCTTCCTGGCATGAATACATTATAAGTTATTATTGTAACGCTTGTGGAGCCTTTAGAGGTCAAAATAAGCGATACATTGATGGTAAAGTCTCAACATTTTTTTCATTTTCAACCCTTTCGTTCTCAGCCTTCGATATGAATAACGAAACTCTTTTTTTTTTCCCTTTCATCGCCAGAATCCGGTAAACGCTATTCCATCGATTGTCGCTGGATTCCTGATCGAAGTGGTAGCACATGGGATCATCCCCCGTGACGATGGTTCGCAGAAAAGGTGGATCCTGCCCACATATGATAATGACATTTCCGGAAGTTTCGATCCGACCAAAATAGAGTCGCCTCTAAAAATCCAATGTCAAAACACCGTTAATCACTGATGTGGCAACAATTGAAAATCGTGTGACGGCCGTTCTGAGATCGATTCCGAAAGAGGTATTTGTTGACAGATTCCAGAAGCTGTATGAACGTTGCTAATCATGCGTTGTAACGGATGATGATTAATTCGAAGAGCAACCCCCCATGACACTACATCCCTTGAAGGGCCTTGGCCTACCAAGCGACCGCTGCTCGTCCCGGAGGCCTGCAAATTACGAGGTGTCGTGCGGTCAGCACGACGGATCCTCTCGGCCGTTATTCTTGGCTTTCTAGACCGGGGCCGGTATCTCACCGCCAGATAGCTCCTTAATTCTAATCACGTAGGCTGAGTGGACCTCGAACCAGCCCTCAGGTCCAGGTAACAATACCTAGCCTGGCCGGGAATCGAACCCAGGGCCTCCGGGTAAGATGCAGGCACGATACCCCTACACCATGCGGTCGGCAATTCGAAGAGCAGTGAAGAAGAATTATTTTTGTCTTCTGTTTTGTTCTTTTTCTGGCAGCATTAGCCGAACTTTTCTAGACACAAATGGTATGTACGTTACTGATAATGTATGAAACGAATCATATAAATTACATAATAATGATATTTTCCAAATTTTAGAATATGGATATGCTCCGGTCGTTTACTGCAAGGTTCAGTTCTGAACGGAATTAGCACCATTAACAACCTTTATTATGTAATTAAATTTATTTACATCCTTATTTAGGGCCTTACTGTATTATTTATCGTATATTTTATTTAGGAAGGTGAATGTGCATCTTCGGTGACTTACAATAAGAAACTGACAATGGCCGTGCTGCTTGTAACATAAACATCATCTGTGTCGGCGTGCTCGCGAAGTAAGCTTAACTTATATAACACGAGACTCAGATAACTGCAGAGAAAGGGAGAGAATTATGACGTAAACAGGGTTCACACCCTCAAGGGAGAAAAGAAAAGACAATTTAAAAAGTGAGATTAATAGATATGGCGTTAAAATGTTCCGAGAAGAGAGCGAGAAGATTCTGTGCCGCATTATATCAAGAGGGAGAAGGAAATTTACGGTGAGTTAAAGTGTTAGAGAGATTTAAAGGTGTATATCACACAGACTTCATTCTTTATTCAGATTTCACGAATGTTATTAGCGGTAAGTTATATTGTGCTACAACCTAAATTTCTACGGTTCTTCCCTCAATGAGAGGAAAGGTTTATGTTGGATAATACATAGTTTGAATAATAATAATAATAATAATAATAATAATAATAATAATAATAAAAATAATAATAATAATAATAATATAGTGTGGGGATGGAGAGATTCTGGGAGGGGAAGAAAGCAAATTCATCTGCTAAATAAGGTTAAGTGGGCATTAGAATCCTTTGCCCCTTACAAAAGCCCAGGTGAGGATGGGATCTTCCCGGCGCTTCTTCAGGAGGTGGGGGGGGGGTCCTTATACCATACCTGGTCAGAATCTTTAGAGCCTGTCTCACTATGGGGTACGTGTACTCCTTGTGGCGTCAGGCGAAGGTGGTATTTATACCTAAACCCGGAAGGTCTTCATATACTAGACCTAAGGATTATAGACCCATTAGTCTAACGTCTTTTCTACTTAAGACCTTGGAAAGACTGGTGGATAGACATATCAGGGAGAAAGTATTAAGAGACTTTCCCCTGCATTCTCATCAGCATGCATATCAACCAGGGAAGTCGGTTGAGACGGCACTACACCAGCTGGTTTCTAGGCTGGAGAGTGCCTTGGATCAGCAACAACTTGCTATGGTTGTATTCCTAGATATAGAAGGGGCCTTTAACTATACATCTTTGGGCTCCATAGAACGTAGTCTAGAGAGAAGAGGAGTGAGCAGTATGCTCATAAAATGGATTATGGCCTCACTGCAGGGCCGTCAAGTTCTGTTTACTCTCAACGCTGTAATGTTGAGAGCTAATATAGACAGGGGGTGTCCACAGGGAGGAGTATTATCACCAACATTATGGTGTCTGGTAGTGGACGAACTACTTACCAGGTTAAATGTTGGAGGAATATACGCCCAAGGCTATGCAGGCGACATAAGCCTGATGGCGGTAGGAAATTTCCCCAGTACGGTTTCCGAACTCGTACAGAGCTCTCTACGTAGGGTGGAAAGATAGTGTCACGAGACAGACTTGTCAGTTAATCCCGATAAGACGGAGCTCGTGGTATTTACCAGGAGGAGGAGGCTAGACGGACTGTCAGAGCCTTTCCTACTTGGAAAAAAAAATAGTTAAGACAACCTCGGTTAAGTACCTAGGGGTAATCCTTGAGGCAAGACTGAGTTGGAAGAAACATATAGATCATAAGGTGGATAAGGCTCGCAAGATTATGTGGGCCTGTCGCAGGGCCGTCGGGAAGACTTGGGGCCTAAGACCTAGGGTGGTCCAGTGGCTCTATATCTCCATTGTACGGCCCACGATCACCTATGCATCTATAGTCTGGTGGTCAGGCTCAGAGAGTAAAACTGTGAGCACCAAGTTAAACAGTGTCCAAAGACTTGCGTGTCTAGGAATAACAGGGGCACTGGATACTACACCATTATGTGCAATGGGGGCCATCCTAGGTTTTCCCCCCTTACATTTATATGTTAAGGTAATAGCGGGAATGAGTGCCTATCGCCTTTGGTCACTCGGAGGATGGTCCTTCAAAAACCCGAATAGAGGTCATGCCTCTATTCTTACAAGGCTTCACCAGACTTGCCCTATGACAATGATGATCGGGGATCTGATGAAGCCTAGCTTTAATTTGAATTATAAATTCACAGTGGTGATACCCACAAGGGAGGAGTGGGCCGCGGACGCTGGGGCCCGTCTTAAGTCTGGGGGCTGTACATGGTACACAGATGGCTCGCGGACGGAGGCGGGCACAGGCGCCGGGGTCTGGGGGCCTAAGACAAGGCTCTCCCTTCCTATGGGTAAATATGCTACTGTTTTCCAGGCTGAAGTATACGCAATACTAGCCTGTGCTTTAAATATATGGAAAATGCCTGGACACAGAAGACACATCACTATATGTAGTGATAGCCAGGCAGCGTTAAAAGCACTATGTGCAGTTAAAACAACATCAAAACTGGTATGGGAATGCCAAAGGATGTTAGATCAGCTGTGTGAGCTTAGCTCAGTTACCTTATTATGGGTTCCTGGGCACACAGGAATCAGTGGAAATGAAGAAGCTGACAAACTAGCGAAACAGGGCTCAATGGGTTCCTTTACAGGACCAGAGCCCTTCCTGGGAGTGTCACTCCGAAGTGTGAGACTGGCAATATCCCAATGGATAAACCAGTCTCACCTAGATATTTGGAAGAGGTTAACCATAGCAAGACAGGCACGTGAACTTATCAAAGGGCCTAGTCAAATCTATAAAAAGGTCCTAACGAATTTGAATAGGACCAGAATGAGAATGGTAGTTGGACTGTTAACAGGCCACAATACCTTACAGAGACACCTACACATCATGAAAATCACCCAGGATCCGATGTGTAGAAGATGCGGTAGGGAGGAGGAGACCTCCGCGCATGTGTTATGTCAGTGCGAGGCTTTTGCAAGCACTAGACATCGATACCTGGGCTCACACTTCGTGAGCCTGGAGGACATCAGGAACGCCAAAATCCGGACACTGGTATCCCTTATAGCAGCACTAGGGCTGGACTAGGCAAACCCGTTCAAGGGGCACAAAGGGTCTTCATAGACCTACGTGTGGAACTCTGCGAAAACAGGGCTCATCCATTTCTTATCTATCTATCTATCTATCTATCTGCTAAATAAATTCCATCGTGCTCCTTAGTTGGGCACAACGTTGTGAAAACAATAAACAATAATAATCGTATGGCTTCAGTTATCCTGTGTAGGCATTATGATTTGATGCAATCCACGTTGCCTGCGAGTTAATTTCGACGTTCCATGTTATTTTACGGCGTAGGAGAGAAACGGATCCTTTATGAATTTTAAATAATATTGTCGGATAAACAACAAGTGTTTCAGCAGAGAGTTTTACGTGCCTACATAGTTCTATATGGAGTGCCGAATGGAATATTTCCCACCATTCAAAATCGACTACCTCTGCCGAATGTGAACAAGCGAACCTGGAATCTGGCAGAAAACACACTCCCAGGATGATTCAACAATTCTTCAGTAAAGTGGCGAAGGTGTACTTAAGCCAGTCGTTTGGTATTATTATTATTGTTATTATTAATAATAATATACATATTAGCAGAAATAATATCCAGTTTCTTAAGTAACCATTGCATGCAAATATAAATTAAACCCCAGCATTAAGATACATTGGATTTAAAATTATTTCGTACCTTCCAAATTATCCTGTGTATGTCACCCTCGCAATGTATAGAAATTCAGAAAAACAAAATAAGGGAAGGGTGGTTTGAATGTTTGAATAATGAATGAGTTGTAAACGACAAATTTAAAACTCCCGTCACGATTCTAAACAGGTAAAGCAGTTCGCAAGTATTCGTTCAGGAAACAAAAGATGAGAAACTTGGCAGAATGGGTATTGGAAAGAGAAACCCCCTAAGCAGTGGGTGTTTTGTCTTAGACAGGAAAAAACTAGGTTTCGGGTGTATTATAATCCAAAGCATTGATAGTCTAAATTTTCATACACTCCCCCGAGTTTGACTGGCCAGAGAACTTAGTTACAAGCATATGACAGGTCGATTACATTAGAGGAGGAATCAGGAGAAGTGTTGAGAATTTCGCCACATCAAAAAAAAAAAAAAAAAAACAATAACCAGGAAACGGGTTTCCCAACTACAGTTCATGAAATATCTTATGAAACTGATTAGATGTTAGCCCACTAGGGATCGCTGGAAAATAGATGGCAGAGCCATCTAACCCCCTGTGGGTGGGGGCGGTAGAATAACACCCACGGTATCCCCTGCCTGTCGTAAGAGGCGACTAAAAGGGGCCCCAGGGGCTCTGAACTTTGGAGCGTGGGTTGGCGACCACGGGGCCCTCAGCTGAGTCCTGGCATTGCTTCCACTTACTTGTGCCAGGCTCCTCACTTTCATCTATCCTGTCCGACCTCCCTTGGTCAACTCTTGTTCTTTTCCGACCCCGACGCTATTAGGTTTGCAAGGGCTAGGGAGTCTTTCATTTTCACGCCCTTCGTGGCCCTTGTCTTCCTTTGGCCGATATCCTCATTTTTCGAAGTGTCGGACCCCTTCCAATTTTCCGTCTGATTAGTGTTATATAGAGGATGGTTGCCTAGTTGTACTTCCTCTTAAAACAATAATCACCACCACCACCACGCAGAGCCATCTAACCATCGGGAATGAATGTTTTGAAATTATGAGAAGTTCTTGGTCACTGACATAGATGGCGCGCAGTTTAAATAGCCAGGGATGTTGCGCCCATGGTACAATAATAATAATAGTCTTCAAAGTCCACAGCATTTGTCTAGTTTCAACCGGGTCCGGAATGGAAAAAATAAGCCCCATCTAGTGGCGAGGATAGGAACTGAGCCGACTGCCGAAGCCTGTCACACTCCTCTGGGGAAATGATTAACGACCGACGGTTGAGTGAAATGATATTGGAGAGTGTTACTGGAATGAAAGATGGCAGGGAAAACCGGAGTACCCAGAGAAAACCCTTCGCCACCTCCTTTTTGTCGAGCACAAATCTGACATGGAATGACCGGTATTGAAACCACGGAACCCAACAGTGAGATGCTGAGGCACTGCCGCCGAAGCTTCGGGGGCTCAATAATAATGATAATAATAATAATAATAATAATAATAATAAGCCAGCCCCATGTGTGGGGAAGTGTTCAGTATTGCATATTTCCGTGATGTTAGTAGTCTGACGAGTTTTATATAAATTGGAGAAGTGTGTTAAGATGAACACGAACACCCAGTCTCCGAGGCAAAGAAATGAGCTATCCACAGTTAAAATTGCAGGCCCGGCCGAGAATCGAACATACAGTAGGTTCCTCTTAATTTTAAAGGCAGTGTGCTGACTATTCGTTCAAGGTATCGGCCAATGATATTCATAATAAAAATACTAAGTTTTCCATGAGAACACCTTTGTTTATATTTTTACGGCCTGGGCATGGCACCGAACCTTATTTTAGAGGTTGGTCGGATGTCCTTCATCAACTTCTTCTTCTTCTTCCTCTTAGCGCTTGTCCCTCAGTGGAGTAGAGATCCTCTGTTTTGCAAACCAATCTCCACTTGATTCTATTGTGTGCTTCATTTGGAACAGGAAGAACATAGCGCATGTCTTCTTGAAGGCGATCAAACCAGCGTTTCTTGTGTCGATCACGTGGCCGATTTCCAGATGGCGTGATGCGAAGTTCCGTCTATGCAATAGATGAACCTTCTCTGCACAGTACGTGGATATACCACCGAAGTTGGGTCTCTCGCATCTTGTCTACAATCGGAGCAACTCACATGATTTTCCAGATTTATATGTTGCTGACATGACCTAGCCGGGTCAAGCCAAGTGATTAGCGAAGTATGTGTATCTCCATGACATGAAGTGCTTTGTCGTGCCTCACTGTTGCTGGTCAAAGCCATATAGAGCGACTTGGCGAACAACAATCCTTCAGGAGGATTGCTATCCGACGAACGCAAAGAACACCAGTAATTTGCTGCCAATTCATCCAGGTCGCATTTACTGTACACGGGCGTCTCGAATAGTGTCACGCTCGCCGTTGACTAAAGAACTACGATACTTTAACTGTTCCACTTTACTGAGATCTTGACCATCTCTCTGAATGGTTCCATCCATTTACGAATTGCTCTTATTGCACTCAGTTTCTTTAGCATCCAGTCTAAGTCCATGTGCTTTTAGTCTTTGATTCCAATTCTGAACCTGCTCTTGAATCTGTTGACGCTCCTCAGGACGCAGTAGGTCATCGTCAGCATAAAGGAGTGGATTTAGGTGTTATGACTGGTTATCGGAGCTGAATGTGTCCATAAACAATATGAAGAAAAGCGGTGACAGGGCTGATCCCTGAGGGGCTCCAGCCCGAATGGGGAATGGCGGTGAAATTCCAGTAGAACATCGGACAGAGCAAATTTAACTTGCCGGTTAAGAATCCCTTTTAAGTAGCCGGATTTCGGTCCTTGGATATTCTGATTGGAAGTGGAGTTATTATTCCTGTGATACATAAAAAAGGAACGGAGAGCCCTTCTTGGCAGTTCATGAAATCCCTACGAAGATTGCAAGATAAAGGATGTCATTAGCCGTAACCTCAGCACGTAGTGGGATAGAGCGGCCAGCTCTGTGTCATACCGCCTTTTCTCCCAGTAATTACCGTCAGATTTTCTTTTTGGTGTAGGCTAAGTGAACCTCTCCATAACTGGATATCTCATTTCTAAATGTTTCATCTTCCTGACGTAAAATCGAATCTACATACTTTTGAGTGAACCGAGTACGTCTTTGCCACATAACCTACTATCCACTAAAGTTAATGACCATATCCATGGTTAACTTGTACAAGGGCTATCGGGTTCGATTCCAGGCCGTGTCAGATATTTTAAACTTCATTACTGGGTGTTTATGGTGTTTTTATAATCAGATTACATCCTAGGTAGGGCCTCATCCTCAGATACGCGCTGGCCGCCCATGGTTATCAATTCAAAAGATCTTCACCACGCCTCTCCGGAGGTCATATGCCTAGGCAAATACTATTCCAATGCTATTTGTGAATCTTTGCTGCAATATATGGCCCTCTACTTCCACCTGGTTGAAGTTGATTATTGTTTTAATAGGAATTAAAACTGGTCAACCACCCTCTTACTTGCACTTTATCACTCTTAAATATCAAGTGACTACTGCGGGATTTAATGCCGCAAACGTCAACATACACCCGTCTGTGAATACACCTACAATAATCCTTGCCGCTATAAAGAGGTGACTGAAAGGGTGTATTCACGAAGGAATCTCAGCCAGGGAACCTGGTTTGGCTATATTGGGACCTCTAGCTATCTGACATAGCTCCTACTTACTCGTGCTAGGCTTGTTTATTCCATTTTTCCTATATGACCTCACTTAGTCCCATCCTCTTTCCGACTCCGACGGTATTTCGTTTTCGATGCCTACGGAGCGTTTGAAATTCACGCCCTCCGCTGCCGTTCCCATTCTCATTTCTCATTTTTAACGTAGTCTTACGTTCCTCAACAACAGGTACATGGAAAGAGAAAATTTAAGACGCTTTTAGTGTTTGGGTACAACGCGTACATCACGGAGAGTATTTAACTTACTATTATGTTAATGTCAAAATTGACAGATAGAAGAGGAGTCTACCTGTTGCAAAAAAGAAGAAAAAATGAAAATCAGAAATATGATTTCTGTGAAATAGCACTTCAAAGTACAGCAAAATATGTGACGCCACACGCGTGCTCTGTTATAAATACCTCGGATTTTTAGGTGGTAATAGGTTAGAATGCAAAGTAATTTGGTTTGTAGGAAGTGTTATGCAACCCGTTGTACCATAATGTAGGAAGAGTAGGATAAATTCAAGGAGTTCTATAGGCTGTACCCCTAATATCTATGCAAACCTCATAGCATAACCGTTGTACAGTGTAGGGTATACTTGTTACTGGCTTCAGTAAGTTTGCATTCTAACCTATCAGCACCTAATAATCCGGACTCATAAGATGGCGCTGTGTTGACTCGCGCGCTCAGTTGGAGGTTAGCTGTTAATGTGAATACATCGTGGAAAGTGTATATAATAACAAATTTAATAATGGAAAAGGAAAATTTATTCGAATTTAGCAAAGATGTGCTAAAGAAAGAGTTGAAACGATTAATCTCATAATATTATTCCCGAACTCTTAAATTATGTCTGTTATTTCTCATATCGCAGACCCGTACTACACTGAGTGACTACCCACGTTCCAAGTGTGGGACCTACCACGTTCTGTTGAATAAAATTCAGTATCCACAAAATATTTGTCTTTTATTTCCAACTAGGAAATTGAATCTAGCAAAGAATTCAGCTATGGCAAGCATAATTGGCAGTTATACAAATTTTAGTGAAAAATGGAAGGGTATATATAGGTACTTTAAGGCAGAAGCAGGTTCCAAGAAGGACATTCCTGGAAACATTAATGAACAATGGGAGTGGTTTTTTTTTTTTTTTTTTTTTTTTGTAAGTTGCTTTACATCACACCGACACAGATATGTCTTATGGCGACTATGGGACAGGAAAGGGCTAGAAGTGGTAAGGAATCGTCCGTGGCCTTAATTAAGGAACAGCCCAAGAATTTGCTTGGTGTGAAACTGGGAAACCGCGCAAAACCATCTTCAGGGCTGCCAACAGTGGAGTTCAAACCCACTATCTCCAGAATTCTGGACACTGGCCACAGTTAAAAAGGCAGACGTATTCAGTCAACAGTATGTAGAGATTGTTGGTTACAATGATAATGTCCAGTTAGAGAAGGTGACTAATACTAAGGAGGTATTAAAATTTACCTATGATAACGACATTTACAATTAGATACAAAAGTTGAAAACTAGAAAATCGGCTGGAATTATTAAGATTTCGGGGGATATAATAAAGAAAATAGGTCGGGATATAGCACCATATCTGAAGTACTTATTTGATTATTGTTTTCATGAAGGAGCTACACCAAATAAATGGAGAATTTCTATAGTAGCCCCTGTGTATAAAGGAAAAGGTGATAGACATAAAGTTGAAAAATACAGGCCAATCAGTTTGACATGCATTGCATGTAATCTTTGGCAAAGCTTTCTTTCTGATTATATTAGATCTGTTTGCGAAATTAATAACTGGTTCGATAGAAGTCAGTTCGGATTTAGGAAAGGTTACTCCACTGAAGCCCATCTTGTAGGATTCCAGCAAGATACAGCTGATATCTTGGATTCAGGAGATAAAATGGATTGTATCGCGATTGACCTGTCTAAGGCATTTGATAGGGTAGATCATGGGAGACTTCTTGCAAAAATGAATGCAATAGGATAAGTAAGTCTACAAAACCCTCAAAACCTTGCAGTCGTTACAATAGTAACAGCCGACAGCCAAGTTTTTTCAGAGCTCTTCCTTCTTCTCCTCTGATTAGGACAGGATAATTTTCCAGTCGTCCACCTAATACAACCACCACCACCACTACTGCAGCATGCCTACAATGTGAGCCTGTATCTAGGCTACACGTCTGGTCACGTATATTGAATACTGATCAGGGAGCTACACGGTATAATCGTAAAGTTAAGCTTCCTCTCCTCGTTATGTGACAGACTTGTCCAGACAATTTAGGATCGAGTGAGATGAACAGTCGTGGTCCAGTGTACCCACCAACTAGGACACGCCCACTTCTCCCGGCACGTAATGAACTCTGTTGTCCTGCTCCAGGCCACGGGCGTAAACACTGATTCACAACTATAAAGCTCGCTGCAATAGATACTAAATTTCATATCACAGTCCAGTACTTCAGGAGAGATTATATATTTCACACACTTCTATTCAGTCTTCAACGGTTATTCCTTAGAGCCACCATCACCATCTTCTTCTTCAGCAGCAGTGCCTTCATAGATTTTCATTCGCTAGTTCGTATAATTCTTCTTTTCCTAGTTAAACAGTGTTCCCGATTATGGGTTCCTAGAAGTCTGAAGAAACTATTCTAGAACAGAAAACTATGGTGCAATGTTGGTACACGAAATCTGTTATTGCTGCTTGCCATTCAGAATGTCGGTTTTACAGATAAGAAATTGCCTGGGAACTAGATGAGTGTGATTCATGAGGTAAGCAAGAAAGGATATCAGCTTTCTTACAACTTTACTATGAGATTTCCATATTTTTGTAAACTTGATAAAATTTACAATATACCGGGTGAGTTGGTCGTGCGGTTAGGGCCGCGCAGCTGTAAGCTTGCTACCGGTAGGTAGTGGGTTCGAACCCCACCGTCGGCAGCACTGAAGATTGTTTTCTGTGGTTTCCCACGTTCACACCAGGCAAATGCTGAGGATGTACCTGAATTAAGGCCATGGCCGCTTGCTTCCCACTTCTAGGCCTTTCCCATCCCATCGTCGCCATAAGATGGGTGCGACGTAAAGCCAATTGTAAAAGATATACAATAAAAAGAGAATATATTCGTAGGTTTCACCCGCTTAGCTTATCGTAAATTTGTGAATAATCAGACTGGCACACAGATCCATAATAATAATAATAATAATAATAATAATAATAATAATAATAATAATAATAATGAAATGGCGTATGACTTTTAGTGGCGAGAGTGTCCGAGGACATTTTCGGCTCGCCAGGTGCAGGTCTTTTGATTTGATTCCCGTAGGCGACCTGCGCGTCATGATGATGAAGACGACGCCTGACATAATAATAATAATAATAATAATAATAATAATAATAATAATAATAATAATACCAAGGAAGTGACTGTGCAGTTTGGGTCGTGTAACTATCAGCTTGCATTCGGGAGATAGTGTGTTCTAACTCCACTATCAACAGCCCCGAAGATGCTTTTCCACGTAGCTTCCCATTTGCACACCAGGCAAACTATGGAGATGTAGCCTACTGTTGTAAAGGCCACGGTCGCTTCGTTCCCACTCCTAGCCCTTTCCAATCCCATCGTTGCCATGAGACATAACTGTGTCGATGCGACGTAAAGCAGATTCATAATAATAATAATAATAATCGACACTACAACGCAGTCATCAAACCGGAGGCATTTGTTGCATCCTAATCCCTGAAAACTGCTGTCATTTCACAAATTAATATTCATATAAAGAGAGGAAAATTCCCAGAAAATTCCTATTACCCATATACGAAAATGGAATTTGGATGAAAAAGAAACCACAGTAAATAGATTAATTCACGGATAAATCATAGATACAATTATAAAATGGCATTAAAACCCTACGGACACCTACAACAGGCTGTCAAAGGAACGTCTAAACCTAACACTATTTGTGCAGAACCGCAACAATTAGTTAGTGGAAATAAATGAAGATCTAGAAAAAATGTTTATTACCACGGAAACCATTCAAGGTGCAACAAAATTTAGCAGCTTAATAAACAACGACAAATTTGCAGAGAAACCTAAAAGAAAATATGAAGTATCGACAGAAGAACGTGAAAAGGAAGTGAACGAATGAAGATATATTGGGAATAACAGAAGAAACATTGTATTACATACATTCAAACGTGCTCCTTAGTTGGAAATAACGAATTAATAATAATAATAATAATAACAATAATAATAATAATAAAAGTGTATAGTTCAATTTTAATCGCAGATGTAGAATGTCAAATATGATAGGCCGAAATATGTACTGATGTTTTAAAGAAGTTTTACTATGATCAATAAGAGTTCGACTCCATGGATAAGTGGTTAGCGTGCTGGCCTTCGGTCACACGGGTCCCGGGTTCGATTCCCGGCAGCGTCGGGAATTTTAATCATCATATTGGTAAATGCTGTCACGGGGGCTGGGCGTATGTGTCGTCTTCATCATCACTTCATCCTCATCACGACGCGCAGGTCGCCTATGGAAGTCAAATCAAAAGACCTGCACCTGGCGAATATGTCCTCGGACACTCCCGGCACTAAAAGCCACACGCCATTTCATTTTTATCAACAAGGTAAATATTGAAAAGGTCGACCCATCAATAAAATAATTTTATTATTGAATTAATGTACATTAATTAATCCAGGACCAGAGGATCATGTGTACGACTCTAGTAGTTAGTGGGCTACTCGCTGATTTAAATAATATTGTTTTAAATTTTATTACTTTAACCCATGTACACACGCCTTACATCTTTCATAACAAGACACGAACAACAAAACAAGAAAACGTCAATGCATGGATCTGTATTTGCGCCGCGACGGAATCAAAATTATTTATAATTCAATTTATTTAATTTAAATGAAGTAAATTCACCATAGTATGAAATAAAATTTTGTACAGCCACCAAAGTGATAAGTTTACGTTACTCTTTTCGAAATTCCGCACGTAATTATCCCGCTTGTAACGTGAAACATAAATTTCCGTGGCGGTTGCGTAAATAATTACAGTTTAATTTTCATGGTGGATGTAGTGATTATTGGTTTAAGGGGAGAGAGGCTCCTAAGGATATTCAAAGGGGAAAAAGGAACGGCTCTGATTATTCATAAATTAAGGTATCGGCGAAAGGAAAGGAAGATGTTGCAATTGATGGTTTTCCATTTTCACACCAGGCTGGGGCTGTACCTTAATTAAGGCCATGGACGCCTCCTACCTACTCCCATCCCTTTATCGTCCCATCGTTCCCATAAGACCTATCTCTGTCGGTGCGACTTAAAGCGAATTGTAAAGAAGAAGAAAAGGCAGGGGCGTGAAAGACTCCCTAGGATTCACAAACCTAATACGATCGTGGTCAGAAGAAAAAAATAATTGGCCAAAGGGAAGTCGAATAGGTGAAAGTCTGCCACAAGTAAGTGGGAGCCTTCCAGGCTCATCTAGGTGTCCTTTGCTTGGAAACCCGACTTGACAGCTGCTGAGTCTTACTCCTTATTGTGACAAGTACGAGATATCGTGGAGGTATTCGACCAACCCACCCTGAGGGAGTCTGACAAAATTTGAGAAATTATTTATCTGCATGCGAATTGAATATATTGACCCTTTGATGATAAAATATGACTGCTTTACATCCTCTCTTTTGCATGAGGTTCAAAGAGAAAGACAAGGACTGTGACGACACAGTGATTGGTTGATCTGTGGACCGTGCCCTGGGTCAAGTCGCCTGGGAGTGAATCTCTCAGTTAACAAAACTTTCTCCGAGCACGTTTATTCTCATTCCGTGGCTCTCTCTCCCTCTTCATTTCAAAGTTGGAGCATCAAAATAGCTTTAGGGAGATGACAAGATCTAGAAGGCCATAAATACTCCTCTTGTTTCCCCAGCTCTCCACTATTTACAATGTTCTTACAGTAGTGCCGCAGCAAAGTGCTTCAAAGCAAGCACAAGCCATGAACAGATGACAGTATGCACTTTATTCTTTCTTTCTTTCATCAAGTAGTGGATGAAAAAATAAACATTGATATTGATGTACTTTGTGAGCGTATAGCTTATATAGATAGTCTCATGGTCTAGGGGTAGCGTGCCCGCCTCTTACCCCCGATGTCCCGGGTTTGATTCCCGATTAGGTCACGGATTTACCCTGGGTATTAGCATTGATTCAAGTTCCACTCAGTCTAAGTGAGAACAATTGAAAAGCTAACTGGCGGTGAGGTAGAGGACGCTGTCTAGAAAGACAAGAGTAGAGACCGACAGAGCAAGTTGGCCGTACAGTTAGGGTCGCGCAACTGTGAACTTGCATTCAGGAGATAGGAGGTTCGAACCCACTGTCGGCAGTCCTGAAGGTGGTTTTCCGTGGTTTCCTATTTGGGCAAATGTCAGGGCCGGATCTTAATTAAGGCCACGGCCGCTTCCTTCTCACTCTAAGTCCTTTCCTATCCCTTCTTCGCCATAAGACATGTCTGTGTCGGTGCGACGTAAAGAAAATTGTAAAAAAGAAAATAATAATAATAATAATAATAATAATAATAATAATAACGGCCGAGAGAATTCGTCACACTCACTAGGTGTTCGGGCTGAGCAGCGGTCGCTTGGAGGCCAAGAGCTGTCAGGGCTGTAGCGCAGTGGGGTATGGTTTTGACATGGCGAAACTGTAGTTTTATTACCTTTGACCTGAAGACTACGAGACGTATTTTAACGAAACGTCATGTTTTGAGGAATAGGACTGAGTATTGCACCGTTCCCGCGTCCAGGTGAGGATACATGAGTTCCAGACTAGCTCTTGATAAACGATTCTATCTGTTTAACATTGCTGGGTTGTGGGTTCCGCTTGAGAAAGTACGCCGATGGCCTATGGTAAATCTCAACCTACGCAGAAGGACGTCTCCAACACGCTACCAGTCGGATACCATACTCGCATGTCGCCGAAATTTATGGAAAATTCCAGGTTACTACGATATTTCAAGAGATTCGTACGTGTTACTAACGAAATCGCAGTCAGAAAATTAGTCATTATAGCCTTATATCTAGCTCTTATTCTAAGTAGGCATTAAAAGAATTTTATAGTTTCACTACTCAACTTTTATTGGCAATTCATTCTAAGTATCATTTAAATGTTATGTAAAATATTATTAGAAATTGCCTCATATAACGTAGACAGTCTCATAATGCTATCAGCATCTCTATACGTTGTGATTACGTTGCAATAAAGGAAAACAGGTTTTGAAAAACATTTAACAAGTAATTGAAAACCAGGACTTAATCATCGACACACTAATTCTGGCCTGTCGAAATACTAGGTTGTAGTTAGGTAATGTTCGTAAAAATCAAATGAAAAAGAAAAATTAAAATATATATAATCAAATGAAACATATTAAATATAGTTGAAATAATTAGATGCATCCAATTGGCTAAACTGAAAGGAAAATTATACTCCCTACTATATACAACATTTCAAATTATAGTTTCAAATTAGAATGTAAAAACGCAGTGAAAATAACCAATTAATTAATTAATTAATTAATTAATTAATTAAGATCTGGAATCTTTTCTTAGTGAGCTGGATTGCTCCTCAAAGTTACCAAAAATTCTATCATTTTAATCTTTAATTCACATGTGGCTAGTGAAATGAGTATCACTTTGCTGTAAACTTAACATCCGTGTTCATACACAATAGAAAATCGTGTGAGAAAGTAATGTCTGTTTCCTTAGGACTTCAATTAATTCATAAGTTTGAAAATTTTTATGTTCGTTTCTTATTTCACAATGTCTGATCTCCATATAAGCAAATTCAAGTCCACTCCAAGTCGTAATTAATCTCAAATTAATTCTATCATAAGGCTTATGTGGCTAACTCACTCAATTATTATCTTAATCCATGGTTGAAATTCAATTTAAGTGCGTATCTGGCTGAATGTAGAATTGCCAAGTGTACTTAACTAACTTTCCAACAAATTATATCATAAGTGGAAAAATTGTCATATTAGAAGACTCTACCTTCATCTAAAAATCCATATATGAATGCCTAAGTCACCAGTGATGTGTCAAACTGCTCTCATAAAATCATAAATTAAGTTACCGTGTATGAGAGTACTTAAAAATGATCGTAGATAACTCAGTGAAGGCCTAAATATTAACTTTATTAGCCTCTTGGCTCATCTGAATGATCCTACATACTCAAATAATTCTGTATTGATGGCATTGAGATCGTATCCTAACCTATTTTGTATATCAGGGAATAAAAGCAGCCATTGGAAACAGTACGTTTCAATATCTACCTTAGCATGCGCAATTTACACATACTATCATCTCTCAGAAGAATACTATGACCAACTTTTCAAATAAGAATAACTATCACCATCACAACTTAACATCAACTCATATTATTACTTCATTCACCATTTATCACTTCAAATATTACGTACCATTCATATTAGTGCATCTCAAGCACTCATCTCATTTAATACGCTGCATATGTGCCATAACCTACACATAAAAACATTATCCTTACCGTCATAGTATCAAAGAAAAGTGCATCATAATACTAAGCTGTGCTACTATACTTCGTCGTAAACATTCCCTAAATACGATCTCCAAGCTTGTTATTCTGCTAAAGCCATCACACATGTATATTAACCTTCATATAATACTCTAACACTTCACTGACAACGATTTTAAAAATATCAATCACTTTCTCTAACACCACATTGATAAATTTGAGAACGGCTTTCACTTGTATTTTACGCCTATATATGGGATTAACGGTAACTTCAGATGAATACCTACTTCCTTGTAACTACACTTGAATATCATCTACGCACGCACAATGTCACAAATCATATCACACATAGCCAAACATAAAGGTTTCTACTTACGAAAAACGACTCATAGGGGACTTAACTTTGCTTATTGGGTCGTGACTGCTATCTCGCTGTTGTTCATCGGGAATGGTAGGACTCGCTCCATGGTTCTGCTTAGGTAATCGGGTCCATCTCGTCCTCTCAGCTGATTACCAACCCTCCTGGGTCATCAATCTCGTGAAGCGCCACCATAGTCGGAGTAGTCTCTGCCTTCTGTTTCTTAGAACATCATAGTGGTCTCTAGTACGTCAGGAACAGAATAATACAATGCATTAGTTGATATTGACATGCTGCAATTTAATCGAAACAGACTTTAAACGTTTTAGGTCGTGTTACGTACATGTAGTACGTGTTGAAGAGATGTTATGTACAGAACAAAAATGGCCAGACGGACACCAGTGGGATCCGAACCCACAACCTCCCGATTTCGCGTCGGTTGCTCTACCAATTGAGCTATGATGGCCTAGTCCATATTTATTCTGTTTGAAAGGATCTGAGCTACAGGCACGGCCGACTTGATGCGTCGCTCTAGCTAGCTCCTTACCGGCCTTGACAATCGGGTCCACGCACTGTAATAGGAGTAGTTACACAGCTCGACACGTGGCGCTGGCGGCCGACCTATTTGCGGTAGAAATGCATACTTCTTTATGGAAAATATACCTACTTTGATTGCCGATTTATCGTAATTTAGAGTTATGGAGAATGTTACATAGGTTAATACTGTTAAAATGATTAATCCTAAAGTTTACTTTCGTTGATATTTGCCAAAATGATGTCGTGAAATGAAACTGCGGGGAGATGACTTAGTCCAGCTGACTTTCAGATAGTGACTCTGATTGTCGATGTATCTTAATTTAGGGAATAAAATAGTACGTTACATTGACTATTATTGTTAAAATGATTAATCCTAAAGGCTACTTTCATTGATATGTGCCAAAATAACGCCGTGAAATGAAACTGCGGAGGATGGAGTAGTCCAACTGACGTTCCGTTCCTTAATTGTGAGGAATAATAGTGATCGTTTTTATTATCATGGCATTTAGATACATAGCAGAACTTACTACAATACTTTTGTCTTCTGATGTTAATATTGAGATTAAGAGTCATTGGTCAATTAGAGTTTTAAAATTCTTCAAGCGCTGCTCTCAGGAAGAGGGCTGGACAAAACATAAAAGTCTTACTTTTTCCATATTCTTTGTAAGTTATGCATAACATAAATATGTTGACTGAAACATGTTTAAATTTTAATTTCAATATATATATATAGTTTCAGATTACCGGTACATTTCGTACACACCTTTCACTAGAATATTAAACACCGGGCAAGTTGGCCGTGCTAAATTCAGACAATAAATTTTACTTGAAATGCAGTAGGGTGGAATAAGTTGGCCACGTGACGTGCAGCTGTGAGCTTGCATCCGGGAGATGGTGGGTTCGAACCCCACTGCCGGCAGCCCTGAAGAGTGGTTTTCCGTGGTTTCCCATTTTCACATCAGGCTGTACCTTAATTAAGGCCACGGCTGGTTCCTTCCCACTGCTAGCCCTTTCCTATTCCACCGGCATCATAAGACCAATTTGTGTCGGTGCGACGTAAAACAAATAGCGAAAAAAGAAGATTTTAAATAAAAATTCCGTGAGAGAAAAGTATTTTGAGTAAATAAATTGTAAACTGTTCTCTGCTCGATGATGATGATGATGATGATGATGATGATGATGATGATGATGATGATGATGATGATGATGATGATGATGATGCTTGTTGTCTAAAGGAGCCTAACATCTAGGTCATCGGCTCCATTGTTCAGGTAACAACACTTCATACGTTGGCCTTACCGTCATAGTAGCAGTGTCAATGTTTAAATGTTAAAGTTCAGATTATCTTGGATACAAGTGTGTTGTGTTGCTGTCATATGGCAAATGCAACACCGCCTACAGGATTATTCTATGAAAGAAAATTAATGGGTAAAAATACCTTATTAGCGTGATTAGCCGCCACTCCCGGAGGTCCGGGTTCGATTCCTGGCCCTGGCACGAAATTTCAAAAGTGGTACGAAGGCTGGAACGGGGTCCACTCAGCCTTGGGAGGTCAACTGTATAGAGGGGGGTATCGATTCCCACCTCAGACATCCTCGAAGTGATTTTCCATAGTTTCTCACTTCTCCTCCAAGCAAATGCCGGGATGGTAACTATCTTAAGGCCACGGCTGCTTCCTTCCCTCTTCCTTGTCTATGCCTTCCAATCTTCCCATCCCCAACACAAGGCCCCTGTTCAGCATAGAAGTTGCGGCTGCCTGGGCGAAGTACTGGTCATCCTTCCCAGTTCTATCCCCGACCCACAGTCTCACGCTCCAGGACACTACCCTTGAGGTGGAAGAGGTGGGATCCTTCGCTGAGTCCGAGAGAAAAGCCAACCCTGGAGGGTTAAACAGAGTAAGAAATAAAGAAAGAAAGAAGGTAAATACCCGAAATAGAAACGGAAAACTAAGAGTGAGAGTGCTACGTGCTTTTAGCCACTCCGTAGTTTTGTCCTGGTCTACAGAGAATTCATGAAATGATAGTGCCCCTTTGCTCTTTTTTTTTCCTGTTCGGAATACAAACAAGGCACACAGCAATATATATTCGAATATTTCCTAACACAGTTAAAGGAAAGCAAATCACCAAACCATTAAAAAACGAATTAGCGCATAAATTAAAATCCTTGTTCAGGACGAAGTTACAGCAAGAAATCACTTTGTTCTTGTTTCCATAAAATTTCTGCTCGAAGTACGGAAAGGTGCACAAGAATATCACAAATACCAAGATTTGTAAACACAATTTAAAAAATATTATCAGCACACTATACAATAAAAAATTAACTCATTAGAGCATAACTATCAGATCCCAATATCAAGCCAACAAGCACCTCATTGCGAACACATTGCAACATTTACGACAGCAAAACCATATAAATAAAACTGGAAATGCGGCAATTTGCGGTATACAGCTTCCTGTCAATGGGTAGTAGGCCAGCGCTCCAGCGGCATTACGGTGAAACTTTCCAATTACAGCTTTATGCTGGGCTTCACAAGCGATTGTCAAGGCCGGTATAAGGAGCGCAGCGAGGGATCCAGTCGGCCGTGCTACAGGTCTGGCTCTGCTGCTAGCACACTGTAGAGTGCGTTTAAGTCGCCCGTTGTGGGGCATGTCAATGAATATTGAATTTTCACGACCGCATTGTAATTGAAACAGACTTTCAACGTTTTAGGTCGTGTTACGTACATGTAGTACGTGTTGAAGAGATGTTAAGTACAGAACAAAAATGGCCAGCCGGACACCAGTGGGATCCGAACCCACAACCTCCCGATTTCGCGTCGGTTACTCTACCAATTGAGCTATGGTGGCCTAGGCCATATTTATTCTGTTTGAAAGGATCTGAGTACATCTACAATGCGGATGAGCGGGCTGCCGCGGATTTAATTCTCCTCCAATAATTGATCATAAAATCAGATAACTGGCTTGTTTCTTTACTCGATTCCGTCCTATTTGCTGCAGTGCTGGATTGAGTCTAGTGTTCTAATGGAAGTCTCTTTTTTTTTATAATTAGTTTAAATAATCCGCTTCTGTCATTCTTTTCTCACCGCCTTCTAAGAATGGTTCTTTCGGTGACTACCGGTTGAAAGGATTATCTTTTCGGCTCGTACCGATGTTAATTGCTTTCATATTGATCTTTTAATGGCTGGAACGCCATTTTTGTTCCTAACGCTGCAACTATAGAACGGTGAAATGGCACAGTATATTAGATGTAATACGAACACAACTGGTCTGAGGATTATTAGGTGACCTACATAGAGAGAGTCACAATGATATTCACACATCAGCAAAATATTTCTCTGAGCATTTATCTGCACAAGTTTCATTTCAAGCTGGTTTCAACTATTTTGTAACCAACACAAAATTTTCTACTACAGTATTCAAAATTAACATAAATTTATTTCATCTAAAAAAGTAAATTGAAAAGCTTTTCTCAAACATATTAAAAAAGAAAAGAGATCGCCGTGAAACTCATATAGCCTATGGCAGTTCCTTGAAGCTTGCAATAAATCACAATCACCTACAAACTCAGTATTTTGTTGGATATCCCTTGGATCGTCTAAAATCATTGAAATGGGCAGGACCGGGCGGGTTGGCAGTGCGGTTAGAGCCGCGCGGCCCTGAGTTTGCATCCGGGAGATAGTGGGTTCGAATCCCACTGCCGACAGCCCTAAAGATGGCTCTCCGTGGTTTCCCATTTTCACACCAGGCAAATGCCGGGGTTGTACTTTAAGACCAGGGCCGCTTTCTTCCCATTCCTAGCCTTTTCCTATCCCATCGTCACCTTAAGACTTGTCTGTGTCGGTGCGACGTAATGCCACTAGCAATAAAAAAGATCCCAATTCTCTGAAATTATTTACGACTTAGGCCTACTTACTTATCGTGTCCTATTAGTACCAGGAGTGTCCGAGGACGTGTTCGGGTTACCTGGTGCAGGTCATTCTACCTGACTCCCTTGGGCGGCCTGCGCGTCTGGATGTGGGATTATGATAATGAACTAGGGAGAGATGAAACCCGATTTCCGCACGTAGCCTACTCCTCTCTAATAATACCAAGGGGTCTGCTCAATGCTTTACGTCTCCATCCGACGGCCGAGTCACCATCAACAGCATCATATCCCCTCACTCCATTTGCACAGTGCGAAAAGGTTTGGATTTGAATCCCGGCTTTTGGCATGCAATCTAGTGATTAGAAACTGTCTACCACCAACTTTCCTACCTTGCCGGCCAACATTCTGATGGTGATTTTTTTTTCATCCACGCTAAGTGGCTCAGACGGCTCAGACGGTTGAGATGTTGGTCTTCCGACTCCAACTTGGCAGGTTCGATCCTGGCTCAGTCCGGTGGTATTTGAACGTGCTCAAATACGTCAGCTTTGTGTCAGTGGACTTACTGGCACGTAAAATAAGACCTGCGGGACTAAATTCCGGCACCTCGGCGTCTCCTTAAACCATAAAAGTAGTTACTAGGACGTAAAGCCAGTAACATCATTATATTTTTCTTTCGACCAACGGTACTCGAACCTGCTAACAACGGTGTCAGACCTTTATTTTAGAAAAGACTAAGTTTGCTACTTATTAGCAATCTGCCACTTGGTGACAGCCCGTAATGCAGATCAATTGTAAGTGATTGATGGGTCGCATGCGGCACGATGCTTTTCCGCTCGGTCGCTATTGGCACGATAATGACCGGGTCGCATCGGGCACGGTCGCATCTGGCACGTAACCGTCGCACTCCTCTGGGGCAATGATAAATGACTGACAGATGAAATAAAAGGAAAAGGAAAACCGGAATACCCGGAGAAAAACCTGTTTTGCCTCTGCTTTGTCCAGCACAAATTTCTCATGGAGTGACCGGGATTAGAAGCGCGTTATCCAGCGGTGAGAGGCCGGCGCGCTGCCGCCTGAGCCATGGAGGAATTTAACATACTTGTGTTAATTTATGGACAAAATAACTAAGGAGTAATGGCATAAATGAAATGGCTTTTAGTGCCGGGAGTGTCCGAGGACATGTTCGGCTTGCCAGGTGTAGGTCTTTTGATTTGACTCCCGTAGGCGACCTGCGCGTCGTGATGAGGATGAAATGATGATGAAGACGACACATAGCCTACACCAAGACCCCGTCCTAGCGAACTTAAACAATGATGGTTAAAATTCTCGATCATACCAGGAATCGAACCCGGAACCCCTGTGACAAAGGCCAGCACGATATTCATTCAGCCATGAAGACGGATAGAAGTGGCATGATAATACAAGACATACGCATTACATTGCGCATAAAAAATATGACAAAATTAATCACCCAACTTTCTGTTCATAACTTCTTCTTCTTTTCCTACTGCTTTTCCCACACCTGTGGGGCCGCGGGTGCGATCTGTGTCGCATATGTGGATTTGGCTCTGTTTTACGGCCGGATGCCCTTCCTGACGCCAACCCTATATGGAGGGATGTAATCACTATTGCGTGTTTCTGTGGTGGTTGGTAGTGTAGCGTGTTGTATGAATATGAAGAGGAGAGTGTTGGGACGGACACAAACACCCAGTCCCCCAGCCAGAAGAATTAATCAGAAGCGATTAAAATCCCCGACCCGGCCGGGAATCGAACCCGGGACCCTCTGAACCGAAGGTCAGTACGCTGACCATTCAGCCAACGAGTCGGACAACTTTCTGTTCATAACGAAACAAATAAATTACCATCGTGAATGAGTTTCATTGTCACTCATTGTAGTTTGTTTTTACCTTTCTACAATTCTTAATATTCTTATTCTTCTACTGTACTTCTTCTTTTCTTCTGCATTGACTTATTTTACCGCTTGTTTCCTTCTTTTCCTCTTTTTCTTCCATAAGGTCTTCTTCTTATTCCGCTTCTCCTTCTTTTGCTCATTCTGGTTCTGTCTCCTCTGAGGAAGTTGACGAGCGTTATGGGTAATTTTCTTCCTATTCTGCGCATCCCCTGTTAGGGTTGTCTTCTGGACTGGGAATTCTTCTCGCTCGAGATTCTCGAGTCTGGCAGCCAAAATCTCTTTAATCTCACGAACTTCAAGTCAAAGTGAATACTGCTGCGATCTCTGCACACGTGTACACATCCCAATTTGCTGCAAACAATGTTCTCTCAAAGTGCGGGATGTGAGTGGTTTTAAACAATTGCTTTTCGGTAAATCTGTCGTAACACATGCGCAACACCTTTATAAAACGTGTTGCCTTCAGAGAACCGAACAACGGATCGTCTTTCTTTATATTAACATTCTGCTAATTTGCAAACAGGAATCAAGTACAAGGAAACCCAGTTTAAGAACTCTTGGATAATGTATGAAGTAGTATTTGCAATGAAATTAAAACTGAATTTATTTTTTTCCTCTGAATTAATTTCTTCTTGCGTTTTTAAGTAAAACAGTTAGTAGTATAATTGGATGGTTCTGCGGCACCTCCGCCGCCGCACGCCTCCGCCCGCCTCCTCCTCCGCCGCCGCCTCCGCCTCCGCCGCCGCCGCCCGCGGGAAATTTGAATTTTGGCGGGAAATTTGAATTTTGGCGCGAGATTTGAATTTGTAAACAAAGCCACGTGCTTTTTGACAGCTGTCATCGACAACAACGCAACGCTAACCTCACTGCTGCCATCTTGACGGGCCTAAACCTCACTAGTGCCAACTTAACCCAACTAGCGTGAGGTAAACAAAGCCACGTGTTTTTGACAGCCACGTGCTTTTTGACAGACAACAACGCATCGCTAACCTCAGTAATGCCATCTTGACGGGCCTAAACCTCAGTAGTGCCAACTTAACCTAACTAGCGCGAGGTAAACAAAGCCACGTGCTTTTGACAGCCACGTGCTTTTTGACAGATTTGTAAACAAAGCCACGTGCTTTTTGACAGCTGTCATCGACAACAACGCATCGCAAACCTCAGTACTACCATCTTGACGGGCCTAAACCTCAGTAGTGCCAACTTAACCTAACTAGCATGAGGTAAACAAAGCCACGTGTTTTTTAACAGCCACGTGCTTTTTGACAGCTGTCATCCGCCATCTTTAAACTACAGAGCGCTGTGCTGCCCTCTTTCGTCACCTGTCATCGGCAGTGCTGCCATCTTGGCGGGCCTAAACCTTAGTGCTACCAACTTAACCTCACTAGCTCGAGATAAACAAATCCACGTGCTTTTTGACAGCCACGTGCTTTTTTGACAGCTGTCATCCGCCATCTTTAATCCATAGAGCACAGTGCTGCCCTCTTTAGCTACTTACCTTTGAAATGTGGTAGCGGCAATTTGAAAAATTCTATGCGCTCTTGTTGGGAAACAAAGCCACGTGCTTTTTTGACAGCTGTCATCCGCCATCTTTAATCAATAGAGCACTGTGCTGCTATCATGCGGGCAATTTCGTCAGCTGTCATCCGCCATCTTTAATCCAGAGAGAACAGTGCTGCACTCTATGTGGTGGCGGTAAATTCCACGTGCTTTACAAACCCATGTGCTTTTCTGACAACTGTCATCCGCCATCTTTAATCTAGAGAGAACAGTGCTGCACTCTATGTGGTGGCGGCAAATTGAAAAATTCTACATGCTCTTGTTTGGAAACAAACTCACGCGCTTTTTTGACAGCCGTCATCCGCCATCTTTAATCAACAGAGCACAGTGCTGTACTCTTTAGCTAGATACCTTTGAAATGTGGTGTCGGCAATTTGAAAAATTCTATGTGCTCTTGTTGGGAAACAAAGCCACGTGCTTTTTTGACAGCTGTCATCCGCCATCTTTAATCAATAGAGCACTGTGCTGCTATCATGCGGGCAATTTCGTCAGCTGTCATCCGCCATCTTTGAGAACAGTGCTGCACTCTATGTGGTGGCGGTAAATTCCACGTGCTTTACAAACCCATGTGCTTTTCTGACAGCTGTCATCCGCCATCTTTAATCTAGAGAGAACAGTGCTGCACTCTATGTGGTGGCGGCAAATTCCACGTGCTTTACAAACCTATGCGCTTTTCTGTCATCCACCATCTTTAATCTAGAGAGAACAGTGCTGCACTCTATGTGGTGGCGGCAAATTCCGCGTGCTTTACAAACCTATGCGCTTTTCTGTCATCCACCATCTTTAATCCAGAGAGAACAGTGCTGCACTCTATGTGGTGGTAGCAAATTCTACGTGCTCTTGTTTGGAAACAAATTCTACGCGCTCTTCAGCTGTCATCCGCCGTCTTTAATCAAGAGAGCACCGTGCTGCCCTCTTTGTGGTGGCGGATAATTTGAAAAAATTCAGCAGCCATCTTTAATCCAGAGAGAACAGTGCTGCCCTCTTTAGCTACTTACCTTTGAGGCGGTCAATTTGAAAAATTCTTTTCGACAAGCAGCCATCTTTAATCTAGAGAGAACAGTGCTGCCCTCTTTAGCTAGTTACCTTTGAGGCGGTTAATTTGAAAAATTCAGCTGCCATCTTTAATCCAGAGAGAACAGTGCTGCCCTCTTTAGCTACTTACCTTTGAGGCGGTTAATTTGAAAAATTCTAGCTGCCATCTTTAATGAAAAGAGCATCGTGGTGCTATCTTGCGGGTAATATTTTACATCACAGCTGTCATCCACCATCTTGCATTGCTAACCTTAGTGCTGCCCTCTTTAGCTACTTACCTTTGACAAGCTGTCACCCGCCATCTTGCATCGCAAACCTCAGTGCTGCACTCTATGTGGTGGCGGATAATTTGAAAAAATCTTTTTGACAAGCAGCCATCTTTAATCCAGAGAGAACAGTGCTGCCATCTTTAGCTACTGCCATCTTACATCGCTTACCTCGCTGCTGGTGGCGGCTAATTCGAACAAGTTTAATCACGCATCGGGCAAGCTAGAGTAAGCACGTGCTGTTGTGATGACGTCATTGTGCATGTTTAAACCCGTTCGTCGACTAAAAGCTTTAGTCTTCGAGAAACAGTGATAGAGTGTAGAGTGCAAACATGACGAAAACATTAATAGTTGATGTGCAAGGCTTTAAAGTAAACGGAAACAAATTTGTGTTTAAGGAGGTGGCTGTGTTAGATTGCAGTGTGTTGTGGGCTCCAAAACTTGTTAGTTTAGTATTTAGTCCACCGTTCCCTTACTGTTTGCAAACAGTTGAAGATAAAAAGCAGACTCAGTGGATTGAAAACAATTTAGGTTTGAAGTGGGAAGAAAAAGGAATACCTTATCGTTTTCTACCTTTAATGATGAATGCACATCTGTCAAGAGCAGATCTTGTTCTTTTAAAGGGTTGTGAAAAGAAAGAATGGTTGCGTGATTTTCTACCATCATCATGTGAAGTTATCGACATGCATGAATTGGGGTGCCCATCATTTAAAACTCTTCCGAAAGAGCATAGCAGAGAAACAAGTAAACAGTCTTTACAGCATGTAGGTATGCTCTTTGATTGGTTGTGTCGCAGTGCATGCCGGGAAGTGAACAACATATGTAAAGTGCAGTGTCGAAATAACCTTAGTGTAAAAGAAACATTTGTAGAGTAAAGACATCATGTCATTTCTAACAGATACTAAGTGTAACGCAGTTGTAAAGGCGATCGTAAAGTTTTATGCATGCAAAAAGAAACTAAACACTTTTACTGAAGAAGAGTTAAATGCATTACCAAAGGCATTTTTGGTTAATGTAGCCGCGAATGCTGTAAAGAAGATTTGGGAAAAGGTGCCTCGTGAGTGGACTCAAGATCCTGTTTTGTCAGAGCTTCAAACGTGTAGTTTACATCATGAACACGTGAGTTTAGCTAGAAGACCTTCTGTGAGACAGTGCCGTACATGTCAACTAATTAAACTGTATCACGGACCTAAAACTAACGAGTTGTCTTCGCTTATAAACACTTATCATGGCTGTGGAGAGAGTAAACAAGGAAAAGGTGAAGAAACGTGCTGGGAGAAAGATGAGGAAGCATGTTTGGCGTGGACTCATCAATAGAGTGATTGATCTTCTTTTCTTCGTGCTTCATCTCCCCTGCGGCCCTAGAACACATTCGCCTGATACGTAGTTACATGCTGCCTGTATGTCGTGTAGCTGTTAAAATCTGCTTCATAAAGTTATGCTGTGTGTTATTACCTAGTGCTTTAGCTGCTCAGAAGAATATAGCAGCACTTGTCGTTGTTGGTGCAATAAAACGAAAACTGAGTGTCAAAGACCGTAACATAAACAAAGGATAAAAATGTATGTATATAGTCTAAAATAAATATGAATTGTCAAAACATATTACAGGTGTTGTTTAATCCTACAGCATGTCCTAGTGACTTAGAAGAAAGGAAACGTAGAGGATTAAAAGGAAACACACATAAGATTTAAAGTACATCCTCTTTATTAATCCATGAATTAAAGCTGTTATTAAAACCAAGCCATTTAACATACAGTTTATTACCACGACGTCGAATAACACGTTCAACTAAATAGTGATCAGGATATTTTGTTTTCTGCAGTTCTTCGATGTAGAATCCTCCTTCAATAGGCTGTCCTCTGAGATCGCGAAGTAAATACGTAACTGGATTAGTAAGCTTAACACTTCTGATTTGAAAAATTTCAGTGCTCCAGTTAGGTGTGTATCCTTTTGCAAAGATAGACTTGTGTTTGCTGATGCGAACGAAATCACCTTCTTTAAAGCGATAGCGACGTGGATCAGCTGTTTTGATTACAAGATGAATAGCATCTAGACGAGGTGTATTCTTTGTAAAAAGACGTGGCTTTGTTCCGATAGTGCGATGAGGTGTATCGTTGTAGGTAGATAAAAGTCTAGGTAGCAGATCAATCCAACGATATGAACCTTGCGCTGTAAATTCTCGCCACATCATTGTTTTGAGTGTACGATTAAAGCGTTCTACAACACTTGCCTTGAGATTGCTGAACGTAGAGTAGTGTTGAATGCCAAGTAACTTGAGGTAAGAAGAAAAATCCTTCTTGTAAAACTATTTACCTTGATCAGTTTGAAGAAGCCTTGGACAGCGTTTCGATTCTTCAACAATATGTTTAAATGCTTCTTTAACTTGAGCTGCTGTTTTAGAACGCACGGGTTGTGCAAAAGCAAACTTTGAGTACACATCGATAACAGTAAGTAGATACTTATAGCCCTTATTACTAGAAGCATATGGAATCATTTCTACTAAGTCTGCTTGCCAGAGATCATCTTTTCCTCGTGTAATAACGCGTCTGCGACAGTAGGTGCGTCGTGCTGGTTTATGTAACTCATGTGCGATGTTTACCTTTACAGGTGAGATCTTCTCTTGACGAGCCATTACAAAATAATACCGGCATAACGTAGTTCTCTTTCTATTTCTAGAATTTCTGATCCGTGACCAGTGTGACCAGCCTCTTGCGATGCTCTTAAAAGTTGTAATCGTTCAACGAGTAAGTTTGGGTCATTCCAGTATCTTACATCCACATACGGCAACAAAGGCTTGTAGATAACGTCTAGACTACGTGCAGTCGGAAACAGCTTAGAAATAAACTCACGATACTTGTAACTCTTATTCGCATTTACAGGTTCTGTTCTCTTGTAATTACGTCGTGTTGCATCAGTAGCAAAAAGTATTGCTTTATACTTTTTAAGATCATCTTGTAAAATTATATCCTTGTCAGGTATTCGTGAGAAAAGAAGTTCTAAGAGTCCTTTCGTAGGTTTATAGGTAACACCTTTTACAATGAGTTTGTTGCTATTAATCTTAACATTTGCATTTCCTATCCGGAAACAGTCATCTTCGTAGCGAATACCATAGGTAGTGTCAGTTTGTCCTGTAAAAAGTTTTTCTATATAAGGTGCAAAGAGAGATCCATAGGTATCTTGAATAAAAGTTCTAAACTGATTGCGATACTCTGGTGTAATCATCACCTCAGACAAAGATGGTAGATTTTGCGTCGATGTAGTAGGTGTTTCTGCAATAACATCTGTAGTTAAAAACTCAACACGCTTAGATGGTGATGCATCATTAAGTTCTTCTTCTTCTTCTTCTTCCTTATCTTCCTCTTCTTGATCTACATCCTGCTTCTTCTCTTCCGTATCTTCTTCATGCTTTTCTTCTTCATGCTTCTCTTTATGATATGATGTTTGCATAGAAGCAAAACTTGAAGTAGACTGCGGTAATGAAGTAGAATTAAAAATTTCTTTGAGTGGTGTACTTAGTTGTGTTTTTAAAAATAAATCCGTGTCTGCTTGAATACGTTTAAGCTCTTTAAATTTCCGTCGAATATTGTTTCGAGCTTGGATGATATGTTTGTGATCTCCTTGCTAGATGTTAACATGATGGTGGTTTTTAATCAAGTAGTTACTGTAATTCTGTGTTAATGCATATAAAATGATCGAAACCCATGCGATATCGTCCATGCTGTACATCACTTTCTTTATCAATAACTAAAAAGCTGTAACGGTGTAATGACCAACATTTAGCACACATACGTTTAAAGTCATCGAATGTCATATCAGTGTTAACATGATCGTTATACACATGTCGCATGTTGTGCTCATCTTGACGAAAAAGCACAATAACATTTGCGTTGTCGCGTATCAACTGCTTGGGCACACGAGAATAGGTTTGGCACAAATAGATGCAATCAACATATTTATGTCGACCCATACTAAAGAATGCACGAATAACGTTTTGCTGTTCTGTTGCGACATCATCAAAGATCATTAGAGAATTAGGAAGCACATCGTCTGGTGATGGCACTTGCTCATGTGAATTAAATTTAAAATATCTTATTCCATCTTTAACTAGATCGTGCATTACAGTTTGTAGAATAGTATATAGCGGCTGATAGAGTGACTTTGCGAAAACGTAAATATTCTCGAAGCGTACACCATTTACAGAAGTAATAAGTGTGAGTAAAAGATTTGTTTTACCGCATCCCGACGGACCTGATATAATACATCGAACAGTAAAAGGAAACAACGTTCCATGACGTTTTCTTGTAGTTGTACTAGAACTAGGTAAGAGATGTGGTACAATGTCGGTAACAGGTAGCGTGTCTTGCTGCTTTATAACCTTCATGATAACTGAATCATAAAGTACGTAATAGTAATATATATATTAAACGAAACAAGAGGCAACGGTTAGTTTATGATTTGCTATTGACTAGTAACGTCGTGTCCAGCATGGTGAAACAACGATATCCAAACGACATGAAGAAGAAGAAGAAGAAAGTAAAAACTGTTGGATGGAAAGATGTTATAAAGGCTGCGCAAAAAGCTATTCGAGGGGAATACAATCCTCGTGTAGCTATTAGTAAGGCGTTACGCGCAGCAAGAGCGAGAATTTCTCCAAAGTGCAGAGCAATATTTAGTAAACGTGCGCGAATTATTCCTGTACCAAAACGAGGAGGATTTCTTCCTGCGCTGTTTGCTGGCTTAGCAGCTTTAGGGTCATTGCTAGGTGGTGCTAGTGCTGTAGCGAGAACTGTCAAAGCTGTAGAAGAAGCGAAACAACAGTTGAAAGAGAGTGAACGTCATAACAAGACGATGGAGGCAATTGCGTTACGAGGCAAAGGTGTGAACATGAAGCTAGCGCCATACAAGAAAGGGCTTGGTATCTACATTTCTCCAAAAAACGTCTACTGAATGCACTGCCATATCGAGCTCAAACACATGATGAAGTTTTTACGTTTGCTAAACAACTAGGAATTCATTATTTTCGAGGAGTGTATATGCGCGATCAACTACCAGCACGTCCACGTGAACGTGAAAGTGCCGTAATTAACTTGGACGACAGTCGTGGACCTGGAACTCATTACGTTGCTTATGTAAAACGTAAATCTAAAGTATGGTATTTTGATAGCTATGGAGATTTACCTCCTCCTTTTGAGCTCATACGTTATTTCAGAAGCAGTGCAGACATTGTTTACAATAAAAACCGTGTGCAAAACTTTAATACACGCATGTGCGGACGATTATGTCTTATGTTCTTATATCAAACCCAGACAGTAGAGAAAGTGTATTAGTGTCTACGTGATGACGAACAGTGAAAGAACGTTTGCTGTACGTGGAGAAGGACCTGAAACAACCATCCATTTTAATCCGCCAATCGAACTTGTTTATCAGCCGCATAGTCTTGGACTAGTATCGTTTGAAAGCTACAATAAAATCTATAATGTGCGTGATGGTTTAAACAAGTTCTATTACGATGAGTATGTGCTAACACTACCCTCAGGTAGTTATACAGTAGATGATATTCACGACTATATTGAAAGTACGTTAATTGATCAGTTTGGGGAAGATAGTTTTAGTAATCATAATTACAAGTTCTCAATCACTATAAGCAACATTACGCATAAATGTGTTATTGAATCATCATTTAAGATTGACTTCAAATCACAACCTGATTCGATTGGACCACTGCTTGGATTTTCATCGAGGGAGCTCCTACCGAACGTACGTTACGAGTCTGATCAACCTATAAAACTCTTCGATGATTATAATGTGAACATTACTTGTAATATTATTACAGACTTGAATAGTAATCTACAACCTTCGCACGTCCTGCACGACTTTATTGTTACAGAGGAACGTGGATATACTATTTGTGAGAAACCAGCAGTAGTTCTTTATCATCCTGTGTCTGTAAAACACATTAGCAACATTACTCTTAGACTTGTAAATAAACATAATCAGCTTATTCATTTAGATCAGCACGCGTACGTAGCTTACAAACTACATCTTAAACCAGTATGAAAACCATCTATAAAACACGGTGTACATTCCGAAGACATACTACATGTGTGCAGAGACTCACCGAGTTAACAGATACCCATAAGCAGATACTCCAAGATTTAGGATATACACTACTACAACAGAATGGAAGAAATGCTAGACATTACGAATACAGCAGAAAGTCGTGAAGGTGTAGTACGAAGTGAGCTTCATTCCTATCAACCTTTTACGTTTGGATTAAATAACAATGATGAAATTCATTTTATTATTAATCAACAAGATGTTTACACCTTACCGCACGAAAGCTACCTCTATATTGAAGGACGATTGGAAAAGTCTGATGGAAGTGGACCAAGCACTTCACAACTAAACAACCATGCTCTAGCTTATCTCTTTTCTGAAGCGCGATATGAAGTAAATAATGTTGAAATAGATCGAACGAAGAATGTTAGTATTACAAGCGCAATGAAACTCTACCCTTCTTTCTGTGATGAAGAAAGTAATCTTTTGCGGATGGCTGGATGGTGTCCAAAATCTACTAACAACTGGATGATTAATGAGGATGGAACTTTTACGGGTATGTTATCACTGAAACATATTTTTGGATTCGCAGAAGACTTTACACGTATTATAATCAACGTAAAACAAGAGCTTATTCTAATCCGTGATCGAAGTGATTACAATTCTCTTAAAGCAGTAGAAACACCTGTAGAATCGAAAATAACACTGCATCGTATACTGTGGCGGATTCCACACGTAACCTTATCTGATCGTGAAAAACTTCGATTGCTCAAGATTGTAGAAAATGATACTCCATTACCTATACGTTTTAGAAGTTGGGAGCTGCATGAATATCCTGTGTTACCACCTACAAACAAGCATAGCTGGGCTGTTAAAACATCACGTTTTACTGAGAAGCCCTTGTACATTATTTTTGGATTTCAAACTAATCGTAAATTCAATCACGAAAAAGATAGCTCACTGTTTGATCACTGCAAATTAAGACACGTTAGACTATATCTCAACGGAATTACGTATCCCTACGAAAACATCGACATTAACTTTGAGAAAAATAAGTTTGGGATGCTCTATGACATGTTTTGTAAATTTCAATCATCGTATTATCAGAAAGAAGATCGTCCGCTATTTACACCTCAAGAATTTAAAAATAAAGCACCGATTGTAGTTATAGACTGCTCTTATCATGAAGAATCTATAAAAGAATCTCCACTTGATATTCGTTTAGAATTTGAAACATCTGAAAACATTCCTGCTAACACAGCAGCCTATTGTCTTATTATTCATATGAGTGATGTTACTTACCATCCGCTAACGAATATTGTTACGAGACTATAAATAAGAATAGATCTTTATCATTTTCATTAGTGTGTGCTTCGACATCGTACGCTATGGAACAAAACTGTAAATGTGCATGCTGTTTGCATGCTCATACGCAACATCTTATTTATGTTTCACGAGTGAGTGAGGCTATTAAGATGATCTATAAACGTAGATCGTCGATGCCGAAACATCTTATTCAATACTTACCACCAGGATTTTTATATACGTACGCTGCCTCTTACGTGCATAATTTTTGGGACATCCTTCCTCTACACAGTAAGATGTCAATCGAAGTAGCTTTATGCAGAACTTGTGAACGACATTACAAGCATCGAGGAGAAAATGGTGATGATGATTGGGATGGACCAAATCCGAGGATTGAACACTGTACACAGTGTATGAATGAACTTTCTCTAGTACTTCATGATGATGATGATGATGATTCCGAAAAGGAATAACAGCAAGGTAAGAAGTATATGATCTTCTCTGTAAAGCATAACATACTTAGTATAATATATTTCTAAATGCTTTGTTTAATTTGAATGTTGCAGGAGGCATTTCAGAAGCATACGTTGTTAAGAAGCACACCAACCTTGTCAGCAGCAAAAAACGAACACTGTTGTAGTACATTTGTAAATAAATATTTGATCGCATTCAAAAATGTTGTACTTATTGCATTGCTTTACTCCGACTTACTCTTAAGAAAAACGATCAGGTCTAAACATGCACAATGACGTCATCACAACAGCACGTGCTTACTCTAGCTTTCCCCGATGCATGTTTAAACTTGTTCGAATTTACCGCTACCACATCCCTTTACATCGACTTACTCTTAAGAAAACGGACAAGTTTAAACATGCACAATGACGTCATCACAACAGCACGTGCTTACTCTAGCTTGCCCGATGCGTGATTAAACTTGTTCGAATTAACCGCCATCACATAGAGTGCAGCAGCGAGGTAAGCGATGTAAGATGGCGGTAGCTAAAGATAGCAGCACGGTGCTCTGTTGATTAAAGATGGCTGCTTGTCAAAAATATTTTTTCAAGTTATCCGCCACCACATAGAGTGCAGCACTGAGGTTTGCGATGCAAGATGGCGGGTGACAGCTTGTCAAATAGATTTTTTGTTTCAAAGGTAAGTAGCTAAAGAGGGCAGCACTAAGGTTAGCAATGCAAGATGGTGGATGACAGCTGTGACGTAAAATATTACCCGCAAGATAGCACCACGATGCTCTTTTCATTAAAGATGGCAGCTTGTTAAATAGAATATTTCAAATTAACCGCCTCAAAGGTAAGTAGCTAAAGAGGGCAGCACTGTTCTCTCTGGATTAAAGATGGCAGCTTGTCGAAAAGAATTTTTCAAATTAACCGCCTCAAAGGTAAGTAGCTAAAGAGGGCAGCACTGTTCTCTCTGGATTAAAGATTGCTGCTTGTCGAAAAGAATTTTTTCAAATTATCCGCCACCACAAAGAGGGCAGCACGGTGCTCTCTTGATTAAAGATGATGGATGACAGCTGAAGAGCGAGTAGAATTTGTTTCCAAATAAGAGCACGTAGAATTTGCCGCCACCACACAGAGTGCAGCACTGTTCTCTCTAGATTAAAGATGGTGGATGACAGAAAAGCGCATAGGTTTGTAAAGCACGTGGAATTTGCCGCCACCACATAGAGTGCAGCACTGTTCTCTCTAGATTAAAGATGGTGGATGACAGAAAAGCGCATAGGTTTGTAAAGCACGTGGAATTTGCCGCCACCACATAGAGTGCAGCACTGTTCTCTCTAGATTAAAGATGGCGGATGACAGCTGTCAGAAAAGCACATGGGTTTGTAAAGCACATGGAATTTACCGCCACCACATAGAGTGCAGCACTGTTCTCAAAGATGGCGGATGACAGCTGACGAAATTGCCCGCATGATAGCAGCACAGTGCTCTATTGATTAAAGATGGCGGATGACAGCTGTCAAAAAAGCACGTGGCTTTGTTTCCCAACAAGAGCACATAGAATTTTTCAAATTGCCGACACCACATTTCAAAGGTATCTAGCTAAAGAGTACAGCACTGTGCTCTGTTGATTAAAGATGGCGGATGACGGCTGTCAAAAAAGCGCGTGAGTTTGTTTCCAAACAAGAGCATGTAGAATTTTTCAATTTGCCGCCACCACATAGAGTGCAGCACTGTTCTCTCTAGATTAAAGATGGCGGATGACAGTTGTCAGAAAAGCACATGGGTTTGTAAAGCACGTGGAATTTACCGCCACCACATAGAGTGCAGCACTGTTCTCTCTGGATTAAAGATGGCGGATGACAGCTGACGAAATTGCCCGCATGATAGCAGCACAGTGTTCTATTGATTAAAGATGGCGGATGACAGCTGTCAAAAAAGCACGTGGCTTTGTTTCCCAACAAGAGCGCATAGAATTTTTCAAATTGCCGCCACCACATTTCAAAGGTAAGTAGCTAAAGAGGGCAGCACTGTGCTCTATGGATTAAAGATGGCGGATGACAGCTGTCAAAAAAGCACGTGGCTGTCAAAAAGCACGTGGATTTGTTTATCTCGAGCTAGTGAGGTTAAGTTGGTAGCACTAAGGTTTAGGCCCGCCAAGATGGCAGCACTGCCGATGACAGGTGACGAAAGAGGGCAGCACAGCGCTCTGTAGTTTAAAGATGGCGGATGACAGCTGTCAAAAAGCACGTGGCTGTCAAAAAACACGTGGCTTTGTTTACCTCATGCTAGTTGGGTTAAGTTGGCACTACTGAGGTTTAGGCCCGTCAAGATGGTAGTACTGAGGTTTGCGATGCGTTGTTGTCGATGACAGCTGTCAAAAAGCACGTGGCTTTGTTTACAAATCTGTCAAAAAGCACGTGGCTGTCAAAAGCACGTGGCTTTGTTTACCTCGCGCTAGTTAGGTTAAGTTGGCACTACTGAGGTTTAGGCCCGTCAAGATGGCATTACTGAGGTTAGCGATGCGTTGTTGTCTGTCAAAAAGCACGTGGCTGTCAAAAACACGTGGCTTTGTTTACCTCACGCTAGTTGGGTTAAGTTGGCACTAGTGAGGTTTAGGCCCGTCAAGATGGCAGCAGTGAGGTTAGCGTTGCGTTGTTGTCGATGACAGCTGTCAAAAAGCACGTGGCTTTGTTTACAAATTCAAATCTCGCGCCAAAATTCAAATTTCCCGCCAAAATTCAAATTTCCCGCGGGCGGCGGCGGCGGAGGCGGAGGCGGCGGCGGAGGAGGAGGCGGGCGGAGGCGTGCGGCGGCGGAGGTGCCGCAGAACCATCCAATTATACTACTACAGTTTGTATATAATATTAAATTATAATTGAAATAGAAATGGAAATTGAGTTGATTTTCTTTCATTGAATTACATCGATGAGCTATTAGGTTATTCGCAAAAGAGGAATGATGAAGAATAGATGTTGACCACCGAGTGGACCGCGCTCTGTATTCGGGAGATGCGTGGGTTCGAGCCCCACATTCGGCTGTCTTGAGAATGGTTACCCACTTTCACATCCATTCAAATGGCGTGACAGCCTCTATTCATAGGCCAGAGCCGATTCCTTCCTCCAACTTACAAAATTTTATTCTCTATCATCCATATAATTTTCATTAGCTCCTCAACTGTGTTTGGCATCAGGAAGGGCATCCTACCGTAAAAAGATGCCACATGAATTCATATTACCTCGTCCCCAACCCCGTATAAAGAAACTGGAACGAGGGGTAGACGTATATACTAGCCGACGTTGACTCTTGAAATATGATATAGCTCCTCAAATTGAGACAGTGCCCAATGTATTTTGGCGTTCGAAGTTAATACAGCGGGAATAAACATTACATTTATTTATTTTCGCTAATTGTTTGACGTCACACTAACACTTCGAAGATTTACGGCGATGGAGTAACGGGAAAGGATTAGGATTGGGAAGGTAGCGGCCGTGGCCTTAATGAATGTACAGCCCCAGCATTTGCCTGGTGTGAAAATGGGAAACCATAGAAAACCATCTTCAGGGCTGCCAACGCAACGGTGGGATTTAAACCCTCTATCTCCCGAATGCACGACTCTAACCGCTCGGCCAATCGCGTAGTTATTTTCCATTTCTGTGAAATATTACCAGGCCAACGACTTCCTCCTGGTACACATAAATGTCCGTCAAAAAATATTACTTTCAATAAATTAGGGACGCAATGGCACAGATCTTTCTCATCCATCGTAAATCGGAGGCTGACGGTCAGATGGAATTACTGCTTATGCTTTGTACCTCGTGGACTGACTGGAGTAAATCATACCTTTCTTCCCGCTTGCATTTTTGTCTAATATAAGATGAATTGAAATTTAATACTCATACTTCTAGGGATGATAGATGAGACCTAGAAACAGATATTTTTAAATTCAATAACCATACTCCAAAAATGAATATCTGAAGTACATTTAAATTTGGTTGGGAATGAGATTATTACCTGTCAGTTTAGTTGTAATCTTGCACAAAAACTGTTCAAAAGTGTGTCCTCCTGCTTCAACACACGCTCTGTTGCAATAACGTGTCATTGTCTTTCGTACAAGTTTAACAGAATATATTATTGGTAATTTTGAAGATTTTTTTCTTTATCTTCTTCTATGTCTTCTTCTTCTTCTTTCAGACTTTACTGTATTTTCATATTGTGGGCGGCAACGCATGTGAACTAGGTCTAGTCTTACAGCCGGATGTCCTTCCTGACACTAACCATATATAGGAGGATGTATTCACTGTTCCGTGTTTTCTTTTTTGATGGCTGGTAGTGTAGTGTATTGTGTGTACATCGAGAGAAGTGTATTAAGATGAACACAAATACCCGATCCCCGAACCGGAAGAATTAGCCGTACGCGGCTAAAATCCACGGCCCAGCCGCGAATCGAACTCTGCACCCTGTAAACTGATGAACAGTACGTTAACCATTCAACCAAGAAGCCCGATGATGATTTTGAAGAATGAGAATCAAAATTAATTTATACTGTCACAGTAGGAATTCTGAATTTGTCAGCTAATAATTCGTTTTGGAACCATGGTTATTTACTCAAAGAAAAGTTCATTTGCATCACTTGTATCATCTCTAGGAGTTGGAGTGTTGAATTTTCGTACAGCGTATTTGTTCGCTGTGGACGTACTAGTAATAATAATAACAATCATCATCATCATCATCATCATTGCCATTGAGAAAACGTAAAGGCAGTTCCTCAGAAAGATTTTGGGTCCTGAGAATGTGTCCGAGGGTTTTGTTTTCCTCCTGACGTCAAGCAAGGAACTGTATGCGAGAGTCGAAAAGATCACCATCGATATGAGGAAACGAAGGTTAAACATTTATGGTCACCTGAATAGGAGAATGAACCCGGACAGTCTGGCCCACAAATTGCTCACTTTACAGGAAAAATTGGAAACCTCATCCCCTGCTGGCTGATGGAGGTGCACAAAGATATGCGGATAAATGATATAAGACCGGAGGACATGATGGAGAGGACCACCTTTAGGAAGAAAGTTGCGGAGTTGAGGGATGATCCAGAGAAAGAACCTGCTGAACCGCGGAACGTATGGAGGGAAAACGGCTGAAAAGGGGCAAGAGGTTGAAAAACATGTGATTGCAATATAAACAAACAAATGTAAGCCTAAGAAAGAGAGGCAAGCAGTTTGTGTAACCATAGTCCACAGCTGGCTTATCGATGTAAATAAATAAATAAATAAATAAATAAATAAATAAATAAATAAATAAATAAATAAATAAATAAATAACAATAACAATAATAATAATAATAATCATACCTTCTCGCCTACCATACAGTGCAGGTATTCTTAAGTGGTGCAATCTATTCTGCCTGCGTACCAATTTTCACATTCCTATTGTGCTGCTAACTAAACACGAAAGTAGAATTCTACTGGAAGGAAGAAATGATTAATTTAAATTTTGGCCGTCCAAAATATTTCCATTTTTAACAGTTGAAGTTAAATCTGAAGCTGTACGACGTGTACCAACTCTCTGCCGTAAAATATTACATTAATTCTAGGGAACTGCTATTCTTGAAATGTCTCCAGGCTTACTTCGGTATCCTACAGCCTGAAATTTAGGGAAGCTCTGATCAAGAACGAAATACATTCCAATACTCGCTACCAGTTGTGTTCAAATTAAAACAAATATTTAGATTCATCTCGCACAGGACTAACAAATACACGAGAAATTGTTGTAATAATAACAATAAATTAAGCTTTGTTTATTCGGCAAATAGAAAACTTTTCCAACTCACTTATCGAACATGTAGCAATAATGGCATGTCCATAAAGGAAACGCTAGATTTGTTTCGATTTTGTGTTAACATGTCAATATCTGTATAACTATAAATGAAATTAAAATATAGTGCGGTGTGCAGTGCTAGTTGGTAGTTAGTTACGCATCTTTCAACAAACAATATGTTAGAAAGGTATTCAACAACCTGTTAAAAAATCAAATGCATGATAAAGTAGTAATTTAATAGAGTCTTATGTTTTTGCTCAAAAATAGCATTATTCTCCCTTTGTTAGATTCTAGCCTACTTCTTTTTCCGTCACAAACGGGTCCTGCTGTGCAAAAACAGCCCTCAGACAATACTATCGGCTGTGCTATACACAAATATTTCACAGTTGATTTTCGTATATTTTTAAACTTTGTATTTGTTTTCCAATAATGGTAATCACTTGAAAGGAAGGATAACAGATCTTCTTTCAGATATGCGGTGATTTCATCTTCATAAGTGTAAACTGCCAATGAATTTATTGTGTTACTTTCTTGCGTAATGCTGCTATACAAGCAACCACACAACAGTCAGTTTTGTCGGCTTCGAAGAATGGGTTATCTGATTTTTTAGAAATGATTTTACCGGGCGAGTTGGCCGTGCGGTTAGGGGCGCGCAGCTGTGAGCTTGCATCCGGAAGATAGTGGGTTCGAATCCCACTGTCAGCAGCCCTGAAGATGTGTTTCCGTGGTTTCCCTTTCTCACACCAGGCAAATGCTGGGGCTGAACCTTAATTAAGTCCACGGCCGCTTCCTTCCTATTTCTCGGCCTTTCCCATCCCATCGTCGCCATAAGACCTATCTGTGTCGGTGCGACGTACAGCAAATAGCAAAAAATATAAAAATGTGTATTATGCTACTTTTAGTGTGTATTCAAGTGCAACCTATAATTTCGCCAAATATTTGAATACACATTATATCAAAATGAAGGTATAAGCTTACCTCTTCAGTTGTAGTTTCAGTACCCTTCTGTTGAATAGCAAGTTGCAGCAGTTTGTCTGTAGTAACAATGAGAGAAATCTAACTGCGATAGCTCATCCTTTTAACTAGTGGTCCAAACGAGTTGCGATGGAACTTACTTCGTTGTCTTCAGTGTCTTTGTACCGCATGTTAATTATTGCATGCAGCAATGATTGTTTTACTGGCACATTTCCTGATCAACAGTGTGATGGCTTCTAAAGGTGAGATATGACACTGTTAACAATGGGAATTGTCTCGTACACTGTCACTTCAGAGTGGTGTTGCATGATCAAGAATGTTTAATGTATTGATCAATAAATCAATATGTTCCAGTTGTGGTTTTGTAGGATTTACTGGAAGGGTGAGATCGGCGAATATAATACAATGACTCTCATCTATTGTTAAAACATTTTCATCATAGGCCTTTGAAGAGTTTAATTCCAACATGTAGTTTCATCTTGAATCATATGTGGATTTTGAATAATGTTTGAAACTTCCTACTAATTTTCTACATACCGTAATGATATTCTCAATATTCCTTGACCTGACAAGTCCCTCTTTCAGAATAAGTTGTATTGTATTAGCGCACTCGGCAAACGGGGGGAATTTCCCAAAGTAATGGCACTTACTACATTAAGACCATTGTCATGAGCCACGAATCACGGCCAGTACTTCATCCATTAATTCCCAAGTGTCTAATGTCTTCTTCAAGAAACTTGCAGTATTTTCACCTGTGTGTCTCACTTCTTCAAACTATTTATCTTCTGTGAATATACATGTTAAAAACACTACGCTGATTTTCGTTACCGCGAGTATGAGAGAACGTAAAGCTCTTGGCCCATAGATAAACACATTTTTTCCGTATATTTTTTAAATTATTGAAGATAAATGTAGCATTCTGGTTGGCAAAACCGCTGGCCAGTACTTGAAGGCCACCTGCTGGTCCACTGCATGACGGGAGTTCTAAAGGGCGTACAGGCATGCGCTGTCTGGTATGACGTCTACTTGCTGTAGTCTACAAAACTGAGCGGTCAGTCGTGGAATCCTGGTTTAACGAGAGTATTTCAGTTATAATTTTCGGATTCGCTTAGCTGATTGGCGACAGTCCTAATGACACCTGGAATCGTGTACATGATATCTATAGCGCGACGTGTAAATACACTCAGTTATCACTTAGTTTTATTATTTGAAAAGATCAACTACTTCCCAGACATTCAGGGCTGCCAAAAGGAAAAAAATCATCGCAAAACAAAAGAATGTTAAACTAAAACTTTAGATTTATTGTTGTGTGATTCATTTAAAGCTACAAAATCATTCTTAAAAACCGAGCAAGCGGCTGCGCGGTTTGGTTCACGTAGCTGTCAGCTTGCATTCGGGAGAGAGTGGGTTCGAACTCCACTGTCGGCGGCTCTGAAAATGGTTTCCCGCTGTCATGTTTTCACCTTGTACCTTAATTAAGGCCACGGTGTCCGGTTCTATGGCTAAATGGTTAGCGTGCTGGCCTTTGGTCACAGGGGTCCCGGGTTCGATTCCCGGCAGGGTCGGGAATTTTAACCATCATTGGTTAATTTACCTGGCACGGGGGCTGGGTGTATGTGTTGTCTTCATCCTCATTTCGTCCTCATCACGACGCACAGGTCGCCTACGGGAGTCAAATCAAAAGACCTGCACCTGGCGAACCGAACCCGTCCTGGGATCTCCCGACACTAAAAGCCGAACGCCATTTTATTTTCAAGGCCACAGTCGCTTACTGCCCGCTCTAGCCGCTTCCTATCCCATCGTCGCCATGAACCAATTTGTGTCGGTGCGATATAAAACAAATTGTAAAACAGAATTTCGTAAAGTATCATTCATCGTCACAATAAAGACATTAATTAATTTTACACATAGTTAACAGGTAATATAATTGATAAACGTGAACGTTCAAGAAAGTACCCAGGCAGCACATGGAGCAACTTTATATAAAAACACGATATCTGATCTATTTATAACGAATGCTGTGTAGTAGCACGGGTTCTCCATTATCTGAAGTTCGTTGCTATACTCTGCAAAGTTAAAGGTGAGACTTAGCTAGTCGTCGATTTCTGTTGATGTACACAAATCCACCCGTAAATGAAATGGTATCTGCTTTATGGAGCTCATCTTTTACTCTTGTTTCTTTTTCTTCATACATTTCTGGAAGGATGTCATTTGATATGTGCTTAAAAGTAGGTGTAGTACGAAGGTTGGAACTTAAATAGTGGCAACTATTCATTTACAACAGATACAAAACAGTTACATGTTAGCAACTTTTATTGTCCGTCAATGTAGTCACCAGCGTTGTGTATAACCCGTTGCCAGCGATGTGGAAGTCGTAGAATACCTTTAGCAGAGCCTGTTCTGTTGATGGTGTGAATGGCGCGGTCTACTGTCTGTCGAATCTCTGCAACAGTTCTGAAGCGAATGCTCACGAATCGTCTGGTTTCGATCACTGTCCATTAACGCGGCAAGAGCATGCACTTCTTCTTCAGTCGTAGGACGACCTGCCCGATGGATGTCCGCCACAGATTGCCGACCATCGTTGAAGGCTTTTACCAAACGTGTCACTGTTCTGTAAGGCAATGCAGATTCCCCGCAAGCCTCTTGAAGACTTTGATGACACTGTCGTGCTGTACGACCTCTGGCACATTCAATCTTGAACCAATTCCGTTGTTCCTGTTTGGAAAACATAGTGACAACGTTACGTTAGATCGCTTGCTCATAATTCACTGTGTTTCTGTCGCTTGTGCGCACGCAAGTGATGTGGGAAGGACGAGTCCATTTGCTCTGAGGTAAGGTACGTATGTAACCAACGTGTGCTATCAGCATAGCGTCTCCACAACAGTGTTGCCACAATTTCAGTTCAACTATAATATATTTACGTTCAAAGTGCTGAATCAACTGCTTAAATCCTTCATCTTTTACAATGTCAGATAGCTGGTTGTCGTTTCATAACATGTATGCTCTATTCCTAATAACTACCTTCCATCGATTATCTCCCGGTTTAAGTTTACATTTACCGTCCAGAAAATGTGTGAGTCTCGGCTAGCTAGTATTTGAGTACTGTGATGCTGTTGATGACTATGACAACGAGGAAGATGACTTGGAAATGGAATGAACATACACAGTCTCTTCCACTGCCATTTTTTAATTAATGTTATTGGCTTTTACGTCTCACTAACAACTTTGACGGTTTTTGGAGACGCCAAGGAGCCGGAATTTTGTCTCACAGGAATTATTTTGCGTGCCAGTAAATTTACCAACACGAGGCTGAATATTTGACCACCTTCAAATAGCACCAGACTGAGCCAGGATCTAACCTGCCAAGTTGGGGTCAGAAGACCAGTGCCTCAACCGCCTGAGCCATTGAGCCCGGCGCCATGTTTTTTTTACTTGTTACAATTTTACTGTCGCAATTTTTGTTAGGATTTTCATGTTCAGTAAAAACAATTTTATTAACTGAGATAATATTCTTCTTCAGGTTGTTAGTGTTGTGCGATTTTCCTACTTGCGAGAAACTATTTTTACTATTGCGGCAAATGGCACAGTTATTACTGACAGGATCCAATTGTAAATAATTATACACTTCACTCATATTATCAATAGGAGGTAAATTACGAAACGCACCAGTTCTGTCATTTGACAATCACAACTGACTTGAAAGTTTAAAATAGTAATCTAAAATCTAAATCATGTTGTATGCTGAAGTTGCTGACTTTTAAAAATAAGATGCTCCCTGTCTTTTGGCTTTCTTTCCCCGACGTCTTGCGGTGTCATTCTCTTTCTCCTGAGGTTAGTGTTGACAACAGATGAGTATTTCATTGTTGTCTTCTGCCTTCCAGTGACCAAGAACATTACTAAATGGTTGAAGGGTTAAGGGCAATGATGTTTGTCCGCAGAAACTGAATATTAAATAAGTTGAACCCATTTCATTATATAATATAAAAATATAATAGAATCTATAAATGACTATCGCCTAATTGAAATTCAGAGGCAGACCATTTGTCATCACTTTCGTATGTCTCGGTTGATCGCACAACACTTTTCCAAATTTTCCAAGAATTTGGCCTAGACAATTAGACCCAGCGAATCATCCAAAATACTGTACACTCACTGGTATGCCATCCAAAGTAAAATTCAGCTCTGAGATTTCTGAAGCCTTTCAAATCCAAACAGGAGTTGGACTATGGACTATCAACACTAACTTTCAAGTGTGTACTCGAGAGGGACATCCGGGAATGGAGACATGTTCTCCAATCTAAAGGAATTTCGAATGGAGTTCAAATAGGACGAATTCGCAATGGTATCAATATTGAATGTCTTTCTATTGCAGATGACCTCGCACTCCTTACTTCCTCTCCTGAACTAGCTACTCAACAAATCAATTCCTGCATGAATGCGCAGTTAAGATTGGCCTTAATATCTCCTATCAAAACCTAGTTCATTTCTAAAATCATACATACTCTACCGCATCTTCTGACTACCCACGGTAGAATCTTTAAAGTGGAAAGATTCAAGTACCTTGGTAAATGGGTTGAATATAACAATTCTGACAAGTTCGCCGTCTTAATCCGTGTCAAAAAGTGCAAGTAAGACACACGTCACATTGTATCGATATGGTGGAACGATAATTACTTTCAATTTGTTAAATTACGTGTCAACAAATTTGAAACAGTCTTCCAACTAACTCAAAAATAGTGCGCAAAATGTATACATTATCAAATTGTGATTAGACCTGAAGCATTATATGCAACAGAATGTTTAACACGTCAAACGCATATCCTGCCTGACGAAACTGGCAATTAAGGAAAGGAGGATTATCCGAAAATTTCTTAGTTCCAACATCAAAGATGGTGTTTATAGACTTCGGAGAAACTTAAAAATATACACACACACTGAAAAGATATCAAGCGTAATCCAGAAAAGAAGGATAACTTATCACTCACATCTCTTCAGATTGCCAGCTGAAAGAAATCTGTAAACATATTTCAGAAGTCTCAAAACGATTTCTCCTTATTTGGTGGAAACAGATAAGGATATTTTAAAGTACGGAATCAGAGAAACAGACATTCAACTCCGAGCTCCACTCAAACACAAACTATAATAACTTGGTGTAGCTATTTCTAGCCGATTGCAGCCCTTGTAAGGCAGACCCTCCGATGAGGGTGGGCGGCATCTGCCATGTGTAGGTAACTGCGTGTTATTGTGGTGGAGGATAGTGTTATGTGAGTTGCAGGGATGTTGGGGACAGCACAGACACCCAGCCCCTCCGGCCCACTGGAATTAACCAATGGAGGTTAAAATCCCCGACCCAGCCGAGAATCGAACCCGGGACCCTCTGAACCGAAGGCCAGAACGCTGACCATTCAGCCAACGAGTCGGACAACACAAACTTAGACAGGTTCATCAAGAAGAAGTCCCAACTCGACTGAAGCATGTCCATTCTGATGCATGGAAGAAAGCACACTCTGAAAGGATGAAAACCTGGTGGGTCCACAAGACGAGAAACAGTTAAGATCTCACGGACGTTAGTGGCCCTAGCGATGAATAATAATAATAATAATAATAATAATAATAATAATATAGGTTCCACTTAAATTTGTATGGTTTTCGGCAACACAGAGGTAGAAAATTGCATCATGCAGTAGTAAAGCATACTTGAGTACTTACAAGTGCCACTGGATTGAACCGGGATCGAACTCACAAACCTGGACTTAGAAAGTGCTCGTCACCGGCGCAACTCATCTCATAGAGAGACTATTCTGTTAATCTGTTCTATGCCGTAGCTATACTCTATTAAGCTTCGTAAAGTGTTACCCTCACTCTTGGTCGCCAATTGACGATGCAAATTCTTAGCTGAGATTTGTGGGCGAAAAACTCCGCACAGACCTTTCTGATGTGTTTGATATCATTGGAACAGTTTCCCTCAAATAGATGATTGGACTAGAACATTTCCTTCTTTAACAATTTGTTTACCATCGTGACAAGGGAATGGCAATGGGCTAGGGTTGAGAAGGAGGCGGCTGTGGCTTCAGTTAAGGTATAGCCTCAGCATTAGTCTGACGAACGCCGAGCCTAGTGAACGAGCCAGCCAAGAGCGAGCGAATAAACAAGAATAAGAGATACGAGTAGTTTCACAGAACAATATTAAATGAAATCTTGGCAAACTATATTCCTTCCTTTTCTGTGACACTATCCACACATAAAAACTAGCTCTGTCCTGGCACGATATATTATTTGATTCTTTTCTTTTCATTTCCTGTCTTTCCCTCCCCGTTTATCCTTGTCCGCTCCCTGCATTTGACACAATTTCTAATACGTCAAACTCACCAATTTTTAACCCTAGACCATGTTTTTCCCATATAATAATAATAATAATAATAATAATAATAATAATAATAATAATAATAATAATAATAAAATGGCGTGCGGTCTCCTGAGAGGCCTACTGCAAGTGTTTCGAGTTGATACCTATGGGCGACCTGCGCGCCTGTGATAATAAGGCTCTATCTATGATGAATTATTATGTTGAAGACAGCACACCTACCCAGCCCTAGAGCCATCGGAATCAATCAATGAAGGTAAAAATCCTTGACCCGACCGGACCGGGAATCGAACCAGGGGTCCCTTGAACCAAAGGCCAACACGCTAACCACTTACTCGTAGAACCGGGCTCCTTCATATATAATCATGTTGAATGAACATCAGTCTCCCAGTGGATCAAATAGTTGGACATACATTTGCGACCTTTGTTACTAATTTATTTCACCTACACAATGATGAAGAGGGTGATGAACTTCTAATCACTTTCCCCTCAATATCGCCGTGATTGATTATTACCCCTAGAGTTATAAATTATTTACATATCTAACAATCTTCTTCGCCATCCGTCCTCTTATTCAAATCTCAGAACCACCACTCGGGAAAGAGGAAAGATGCCCTTTTTCATTCTAGCCCCCAACCTTGATGGCAATTATTATACCGAAGGAACTATCATTGGATTAGTCCCTTGTATAATGAGTTCCGATCCGATTTTTTTGATATTCTGAATGACCACCCAGAAATAGTCCAGCCTATATTTACACTAATCTCCCTTCAATTTGTAGTAACTATCTATCGATTTCTCACTGAACCTTCTCGAACATTTATTTTTATCTTAAATTCCATAAATGCAACCATCCAAACTTCTTCTATAATACCTAATCCTGAATATTTCCCTCAACTGACTCAACCAATCGTCACAAGTGTAAATGAAAACACTAACACTTTTCCAATTAAGCGTTTCCGCACAAGACGCCAGTCGATCTGGAGGCTAGCCTCATCCATTCGAGCTCTCTTTAGCAACGCTGACAGAGGGTGGTGTCATAGGACCTGCCAGAAAGGAGAGAATTGCCACAACGTTAGCTGTTATTGTGATTGCTTCCCGCCATTCTAAACATGAAGGACATGGTGATCAGAAATCCACTTATTATATGGTGTGTATTCCTTAAATTCAGTCAAGTGCTATATAAGATGCAATGAAACAAATATTATCTAATATGAATTTCGGTGGGCCAGAAACGCTGCCCACATGCCTAAGGGGAAGTAAACACGGGGAATGTTTATAGGACCCAAGTACTTGTAGCCTCTAAACTTGAGTCCGGTCTTTGTGACTGCACAAAAAAAGCGTGAGTGGAAAGTTTTGTGACGTTCCATTGTCCTTGTAAGCCTACCAAACATAAACTGAACATGAAATTACCGTTAATTTAAAACAACTTGGTGAGATCAATTGAGGTGAAAGCTAAGTAGGGGTTTATACACGGTTAGCAGTGGAGGCTAGTTAGTCACGTAACGGAAAATTGTAAACAAAAGCAGATCAACTTTCTTTTCTCTTGGAGGAAAGGTATCAACTTGGCTACCCTCCCCTGTTTACAGGTGAGAAGCTTCGATGTAACTTATCACTTGAATCCTTCAAACTTCTCCTGTGTAAATTTGGCTTAAAACACACCTCCCAAAACAAGTGACGTATTTTCATCTCAAGGATGGAAAACATAATCATGGAAGACAATACAGACGAAAGCAACGACGTTCCAAAGTCTAATATGGAGTATTGCTAACTTAACATCGGCAACTGAGAGGGTGCAGAGTTTGACCGGCTTATGTTACACGTATCATCTACATGGATCCACAACATTTTGAACAACAGTTATTATGTCACTAGCCCGGTTAAAGAGATCGTTATGTGTTATTTCAGTCCTATGAGAAAACATAATTCGCAACATATATGCTCTCGGAGGACAACCATTGTGCTCACCAGCGAATGAATTCCTTCTGTGTGTTGATAATATTCTGTATTGTAGCTAGAATAATTTAGCAAGCATTTGATGGCATAATTAGTTGAGCATATTTCAGTCTAGTCAATATATTTTACTTTAAATATTGCAGATATGAGGGAGTAAACAGGATATTATGTATCGTGGAATAAAAATATATATTTGTTTTGCCGACGATCAATGCATAGTAAAAGATAATGAAGGCAAACTTCATAGATCAACACAAACGTTACACATCATCTGCAAAAACTGCCGTGTAATCTGCAATTGCCCAACTAGAAGGTTAAAGTCATGGCATGGCAGGCAAAGTATCCTTACAGAGCAAAGAGAGTAACTGCCAATCAGCCAGTAAACCTAGGTAGATACTTTGGTTGTGATTTATCCGTTATTAAATTGATATGTTGAAGGAGAATCTCCGCCGATATTTGTGAAACGTAAGGAGTGAGGTTAGGCCATGTTAAGATGGAAGCAGTGAGGTTAGCGATGTTCTCTTGTCCCCCAAAAGTGAGGTTAGGGTACGACAAGATCACAGCTGTCACCTTGACAGCTTTCAAAAAGCACGTGGCTTGGTTTACAAACAATGTGATGTCACGGTCACGTGGCTTGGTTTACAAACAATGTGATGTCACGGTCACGTGGTCATAGCGTCATGGGGTCAATAACCTTGTCCGGGATCAATGACCTCGGGTGCTGACTCAGCAGAAAAAATGCTGACGGTATGGCTCTCAATCACCACTGCTCTATCCGGCTCCATGGCTAAATGGTTAGCGTGCTGGCCTTTGGTCACAGGGGTCCCGGGTTCGAGTCCCAACAGGGTCGGGAATTTTAACCATCAGTGGTTAATTTCGCTGACACGGGGCTGGGTGTGTGTGTTGTCTTCATCATTATTCCATCCTCATCACGACGCGCAGGTCGCCTACGGGAGTCAAATCAATGGACCTGCACTTGGCGAGCCGAACATGTCTTCGGACACTCCCGGCAATAAAAGCCATACGTCATTCCATTTCATTTTTATCCACTGTTCTACTACTATTATTGAAACGTAAGGTACGGAAAGAAACTCAGCTTAATATTTTTAAAACCACTGTTATTGCTACTTTTAAGTATGGAAGTGAGAAGTCGGTGAATAAAACAACGTACAGAAATAAAACACAGTAATCGGAAATGCTGTTTCTTAGATCAAAGAAAGGACATTCCCTTAATGTTAAAAATAGAAATGATGAAATAACTTCTTAATAACTTGTTAACATTGATGCTTCCACGGCCCGTACTTACAGGCATGGTATAAGCTTTTGGGCTTATGCCGTGTCAAGAAAACAAGATGCCATGTTAAGATGGCAGCAGTGAGGTTAGCGATGTTCTCTTGTCCCCCAAAAGTGGGGTTAGGGTCCGTCAAGATCACATATGTCAACTTGACAGCTTTCAAAAAGCACGTGGCTTGGTTTACAAACAATGTGATGTCACGGTCACGTGGTCATAGCGTCATGGGGTAAATAACCTTGTCCGGGATCAATGACCACGGGTGCTGACTCAGCAGAAAAAATGCTGACGGTATGGCTCTCAATCACCACTGCTCTATCCGGCTCCATGGCTAAATGGTTAGCGTGCTGGCCTTTGGTCACAGGGGTCCCGCATCTTCAGAAAAAAATCTCGACTGCTCACGAGGAAGACTTCTGCCTCTACAAGACTTCTACATTGTAGAAGTCTTGCCGAACATTCGAGATTTTCTTCTGAAGACACCGAGCAAAGTTCTCTGCGAAACGTAAATAATTTCATCTTATTTTCTTGACACGGCATAGGCCCAAAAGCCGATATCATGTCCACATAATATCTTATCCATAAATAAGAATTTTCTAAAAATAGGACCAATTCAATGATTAACGATAACGGAATACCAAACTTTTCTCTTGAATACCATTCATTTGGAACAAAAGGCATTGGTTGACCCCAAAATTGGTTTAAATTCCGAGATCGGAACAGGCTTAATGACTTATCCTTAAAAATGAAGTAAGATAGAAAGTAAACAGATGTAGATTAAATCGAGATAGTGAATCTAATGGAATATTTTGAGATTTTCCGTACGAGATTTACTCTGAGGTGGGAGTGAAGTATACTGGAACCTGGAATCAATAAGGCAGTACCATTGGTCTCTGACTCATTGCCGTGCTTTGTGTTAATTCATTTTAACTTCGCTCCGTACCCCATACCTAATTTTAGCCACCTGCCGCAACAGTTTGTAATCAGTTTGCAACTTGCTTCTTAATGAAAAGATTAATTTATCGTATTCCAAGTGAACCTGTAGCAAAAGACTGCCATTGTCTTCGTCTGCGGCGCGGAAAGAGAGAGTGGGTGAGGGGCCAGGGAGAGTCAGGTAGCGTGACGTCATTAGCGCGAGAGGACGTTAATGAGGTGTCGAGCGCGAAGCCTGCAGGGACCGTCTTAAATAGTACACCACACAAGTAAGGGAGGTCTTTTGAAATTTGATCAATTTTACTGGGAGAGAGAGGCCTCTGGTAATTACTAACAGATGAGAGTGTCATCAATCCCAAATGAATAATAGCATGCGCTCGGTTGTCTAATGATCTTTGCTCCTTAATCGAAATAAGTAATTCACAAATCCAAGCACGTCAAGGCAAGAAAAAGATAATTCATTTCTGACCTGTGTGACGTAGCCGATAGACGCTTGCATAAACTATTTTCTTTGTTTTCCTTTTCAAGCTTTCAATCCGTACCCTGAAGGGTTACAGCGGGCCCCCTAGAATATAACGCCCTCTCTCTGGCAAGGGAGATTTGTGGTTGTGAAGGTGACGGGGCAGTGGCCGTGACCTATAAAATAATATGTCCCGGCATTTGCATTGTTGTAGGAGAATGGGAAATTACGGAGAATAATTCTCAGGACAGAGGACAGTGGGGACCCCGCCTTCCGAATGCAGAGCTACAAGGTTAGTAAAACTAAATACAGTAGAGACAATACGCGACACTTCCGGACTTAGCCTTGTTAAAATGGGAGACAATACGCAAGTGGTGCTCCTAGTGGCGTGACCTGGAAATTATCGCTAGATTCAAAGATCAATAGAAATGCATATACGGAAATGGATAAATAAATTACATCTATAAATAAAGTGTTACTAAGATATTAACTTCAAAGTTGCCAAAGAAATTCTGGATAAATGGAAAAATTATTTAACAGGTTACTTAGGCCTATTATTATTTTTTTGCAATCTGCTTTACGTCGCACCGACACAGATAAGTCTTATGGCGACGATGGGATAGGAAAGGGCTAGGAGTGGGAGGGAAGCGTCCGAGGCCTTAAGGTGCAGACCCAGCATTTGCCTGGTGTGAAAATCGGAGACCACGGAAAACCATCCTCAGGGCTGCCGACAGTGGGGTTCGAACCCACTATCTCCCGAATACTGGATACTGGCCGCACTTAAGTGACTGCAACTATCGACCACGCTGGTTATTATTTAAAGACTGAAATTAGACACATAATCAAGATGAGAAATTGACTGCTGTGAAAGAGCTTGGTCTTTAATTTATGTATTAACGTTTTAGCTTTAGTAGTCCTGCCTGAACTTTCACGGCTGGATTTGTAATTTTTCTCAATTAAAAGCATTGTATCAACACATTAAGGAATTTGTCAATGAAAGTATCGGCACATTCCTTACACACATGATTCAATGAATTTACATTTAAGAGCTGGACAATTTTCCTTTTAACTTGAAGCCTACAAACAGAAAGAAAACCTGTAAATTTAGCCTCAAGAACATTCAAAATATCCCTACAAGCAATACTTGCCTTTACATTACGGTAAAGCAAATTTGCATCATTAAATTGTTTCAACAAAATATGTACATTTCATAAATCACCCATATTTCCTTCAGTGCTTGACAACGCATTACGGCATTCCAAATGGGGTAACTTGGAACACAACCAGCCACGCATATATGCAGATGTATTTTTCTGAATTAAATCAAAACACACAGATCACACCTACAACAAGACATCGGTTTTGAATAACTGCTGCACTATACTATAAAATAAGATTATATTTTAAACCGTCCGCCTCTGTGGTGTAGTGGTTAGCGTGATTAGCTGCCACCCCCGGAGGCCCGGGTTCGATTCCCGGCTCTGCCACGAAATTTGAAAAGTGGTACGAGGGCTGGAACGGGGTCCACTCAGCCTCGGGAGGTCAACTGAGTAGAGGTGGGTTCGATTCCCACCTCAGCCATCCTGGAAGTGGTTTTCCGTGATTTCCCACTTCTCCTCCAGGCGAATGCCGGGATGGTACCTAACTTAAGGCCACGGCCGCTTCCTTCCCTCTTCCTTGCCTATCCCTTCCAATCTTCCCATCCCTCCACAAGGCCCCTGTTCAGCATAGCAGGTGAGGCCGCCTGGGCGAGGTACTGGTCATACTCCCCAGTTGTATCCCCCGACCAAGAGTCTGAAGCTCCAGGACACTGCCCTTGAGGCGGTAGAGGTGGGATCCCTCGCTAAGTCCGAGGGAAAAATCGAACCTGGAGGGTAAACAGATGATGATGATGATGATGATATTTTAAACCAGTTAAAATATGGGTCGTGGAGGTCAGAAATTTAGGAAGGACTATATAAATATCTTTGTAACTGGAAGAATATATATGCAAACACAATATTTACTTACATTTTCTTGTCACGAGGGAAACGGAAGAAAGAGCGCGATTTTTTTTGCACTTCATAGTTATTGCAGCCAAACACAGCATATATATTTCCACTTATACTGAAACGAGATATAAAGGAATGACACACGCTACTACTTACTTATGCCAACTTATTGCAAATGCATAAATAATGCCAAAAACTTCACAAACAAATACACGTGTTCTTATGTCAGAATGAGTTACTCCAAGTCACTCCGCTAGACAGAGCTCTAATCGCTGTCCCTCGATATCTCGCAGAATGTCGCGTATTGTCTCTACTGTATTTGGTAAAACTAACCGTTGTTGGCCGAAAATACTGTGATGGGTCAAGGTGGTTTAAATTTTGTTCGACAAAGCCTAGTCAGAGAACATAACGCGACGATTGTACTCGGCCAAACATTTCATAGTGGATCGGTTTCATTACTGAGTATACCATCGCTTATCAAATAAAACAGAATACAGTCGCCCAATGTTTTGTATGTTCAAACCTCAGCCCGAAGGTTAGGTGGATCCTCGACAGGTCCAGCACTAGCCGTCATTAGTTGCCATAGCATTACAGAAGAGGCGTACTAAGGAAATTATGAATGAGATAGTTTTCCGTTGCGTTCCTCACTGAGCCAGAAGTTGCTATTACATATCAGTCTGCCAAGCCCACTGAAATGCATACACCAACCGACCCCATGAGCAACATTTTCACACCATTCATAGCAGGGACTGGTTGCATTAGGAAATGGCATTACTAGCATCGCTCATATCTCAGTCATTTTCATATTGTCAAAGCCAAGTCTTAACTGAGACAGATAAATATCACGTAATTAACATGGACTAATATGTGCAATTTTTCTTCTACAAATTAGCATACATATTTCTTTATTAGGGACCGATTCCTGAGACTTCTGGACCACTTTTACAGTATTTTGGAAGACTGGTTCGAGGACTACGGCAGAGTACTTGCTTTAATGCAGTGGCCTCCAAATATTCCAGATATGAACCCAATTGAACATCGACTTGGAGAAACGAGTTCATGTTATATCATGTTATATCATCACGGACCCGCAGTGTACGCCAAATGGCAGAAATATAAATATAAAATTAAAATTGTTTCCTTATTTGATACTGACAATATCTTTTTTTTTTTTTTTTTTTGCTATTTGCTTTACGTCGCATTAACACAGATATGTCTTATGGCGACGATGGGATAGGAAAGGCCTAGGAAGTGGAAGGAAGCGGCCGTGGCCTTAATTAAGTTACAACCCCGGCATTTGCATGGCGTGAAAATGGGAAACCACGGAAAACCATCTTCAGGGCTGCCGACAGTGGGGCTCGAACCCTCTATCTCCCGATTACTGGATACTGGCCGCACTTAAGCGACTGCAGCTATCGAGCTCGGTGGTGACAATATCGATTGTGTCCATAGGAATTTGCCATTCCTAACTTGTTACTTAATGACTAATGTTATAACTGAGAAGGCGGGTGGGGAGGGACGTCTATTATTGTTCTCAATGATTTAAATTGCATTCTCACTGTGTTATTTAAATAATTATACAAATTATCTACCTGTCGGACCTGTCGTTGACGAGGTTACTTTTGTATAAATACAGCAGCACTGCTGTCTAGCGGAGATGGTTCGTAATAAAAAAGACAAAATGCACCTCAGCTAACAATAGTCAGTCGGTGTAGTAAGTTTTAGGTAGGTAGTGGAGGACATTTTAAGCTATCATGTTGTGTTTTCTTCTGGCTCAGTATTATTAAAGCATCAGAGCCCACATATCGTCGTATTCACGGCCTAGGCTTCCATCCCTCTCATTATTGTGATCCTCTTTTCCCTCATTGTTCGGGTGGCCATTCCTTTGTGTTTTTCTTTACATTCCTATAGTGCTGTCATTATCTCCCTGATGAAATGAAATGTCGTATGGCTTTTAGTGCCGGGATATCCCAGGACGGGTTCAGCTCGCCAGGTGCAGGTCTTTCTATTTGACTCCCGTAGGCGACCTGCGCGTCGTGATGAGGATGGAATGATGATGAAGACAACACATACATCCAGCCCCCGTGCCGTAGGAATTAACCAATTAAGGTTAAAATCCCCGACCCGACCGGGAATCGAACCCGGGACCCTCTCAACCGAAGGCTAGTACGCTGATCGTTCAGCCAACGAGTCGGACATCTCCCTGATCATCTTCCTGGAAAACCATCTTCAGGGCTGCCGACAGTGGGGCTCGAACCCTCTATCTCCCGATTACTGGATACTGGGCGCATTTAAGCGACTGCAGCTATCGAGCTCGGTGGTGACAATATCGATTGTGTCCATAGGTAATGCCAGGTAATGACCTTACGGTTATTCAACTTACAGGAAACAACCTCCTTCATCACCAGATAGTTCGTTATTATGACGACTAAACTCATTTCCACGTCAGGGATGCTCACCGTTGATGGACTCGGCAAAAAACTCTTGATTATATCCATTATCATATCTGGAATGATAACAATCTATCAGGTATAAAATATTGAATAATATTGTTATTATTATTATTATGTGTGCATTTTAGATAACTCCTTCCTGCCCCTCTGTAGCATTCATGCAAGGCCAAGCTGTACAAGGGAATGTCTCGTCACGAGCCGATAGAAGTGAAGTTCACCCAATATTGCCGAATAGTGACCGCAAGTCAGTGCTCGCCCAGCTCTCATGGGAGACGTTTCCGTTAAGCCGGCACTGAAGCACTCTAGCTCCGTGGTTTGTCTGTCACTGCGCACGGCTTGGCATCACAGAGCTGGAACTATGAACAGCCAGCGCTGCCGGCATCCATATGCTGAGTGTTGCACTGTATTGAGTGAGAGATTGTCCCGACGTCTTTCTTGGCATATGATATTTAACCCGCGTGGTAAGTGATAGCAAGTGCTAAAAACAAAGTTGTTCATAGTGAAGGAAGAGAGACAGTACGCAGTGCAATTGTTTTCTGTGGTTTAGAAAAGGCTGCAAATTTCTCCAGCTAGCCTTTATGTCAAACAACTAAAGGAACTTTAGTTCAAGAGGTAAATCCGAGACATTTATTAAGAAAATCAGAAGAGATATGATAGTGGCAGAGAATAATGGAACAAAATAATCCACTCCAGGTAAAAGGAGAAAAGTTAATAAGCAAATCATACTGGAAGGTGAGAATAAGTGCATCATCAGGCGGAAGGTTCGGGAGAACTACTAAATGAAGAAGGAAATACTAGCATTAAGAAAATTACGATCTACTCTCCGTGATGATACGGGTAATAAGGGGAGTCGCTAACATCTGAGGCAAGTGTCGCATTCGATAGACTTCAAATTTAAGAAGTGTCAAAATACAAGGAAAATACTCAAGGAAAGAAACGATATTGTGTTTAAGAGATCGATGTAACTGATACAGCGTGTTCACAGTATTCTCTCTCATACTCGCCATCCTCTCTGTGTCACTCCGGCTGACGGAACTAGCGCTCATATAGCTTGGATTCTAGGGTTTTACTTCAACTTGTGCTATATCAGCGGGGACTATGGGGCATGGCTGCAATATTGGGTGGACACATGCCAGTGGAGGAGGTATGATTATCTGGTCGATGTTTTTATGGGACACACTGGGGCCTATTATTCCGACATACCAATCCCTTACAGCTGTCCGCTGTCTGAACGTTAACGGGAACCAGGTTCATCCATTCATGTCAGCAGTGTTCTTCGCTGGTGACGGCCAATTCCAACAGGACAATATGCCATGACACACTGCCAGGATTGTGAAAGACAGGTTCGAGCACCATGACACAGTACTTGCTTTAATGCAATGGCCTCCAAACATCCCAGATATAAACCTAATTGGGCATTTATATGTCGACTTGGAGAAACTAATTCATGTTACTTCCTTACCACTCCGTAGTGTACGCAAAATGGCAGACCGGCTGGTACGCTGTGTTGTGAGTTAACTCAGGTTTACTGCCACCACCTCGGTGAATCGATGTGTCGCCAAGTAGCCACGGTTCTAAAGGCAATTACGATCTGCGCTCAGGGATGACATGGGTAATAAGGGAAGTCGCGAACATCTGAGGAAAATGTTGCATTCGATAGACTGTATTAGGTACATGTTCGTAATCCAATTGCTATTCGGTGTATATTACTTGATTACTGTAGAGTGACGTAGTAATACGAGGGTTGATTCAGAAGTCACGCTAACGACATTTTTATTTCCCAAAATTCTGCCAACGCCGAACATGTAATACATGCATTCTAAAGTACGTTACATGAATTTCTTAATGCTGCACACAGATGGGGTATGAGTGCATCATTCTGGTCATGATTACGCTCACTAGCTCAGTTGCGTTATGACAGCGGTGCGTAATGGAAGTAACCAAAGTCAGGCAGCATTTGTAGGCTACATCTTAGTCCGTGTGACTTCGATGTTATTCCTAAATTGAAGTAACCATTGCGTGGGAAAAGCTTGGCCAACAAACGAGGCATCGTACGAATATTTCGACATGAACTAGTGCACATTGAAGAATATGGTTTAGCAGGTGGTATTTCTCGTCTTCCTCATCGATGACAACGAACCACAGAAATCTAGGAGACTACTTTGAAGGATGTTGTACAATACGTGCGAATGATTGTGCACAGGTTGTAGGAGAGTACAAAAAATAAAACAATGATTTTAAAATGCCATGTTTGTCCTCTTTATTGGTTTATTGAACATTGAACATTACAGGCGATTAGCCCCATTACATGTTCACACTGTAATAAAGCTGAAATAATACTACTAATAATAATAGTAATGTTCCGATAAATACAATAATAATATTATTAATAATCGAATAACGTACAATTCCAGTAAAAAAATAAATAAAACTAATCTAGCCCTTCTCTATCATCTCTTTCATCTAATTCTACCTAAACATTCGCATATAAATTTTCCTTAAATTATACACACAACAATTACAACAGTTCATTGCTGCGAGACCCGCTGCTTCACGTGCTTGCCTGCTCAACTAATGAGTTAGCATTTCTTGTCCACTGACCTACTACTAGCTGGATTCCAGTGCACTATTAGTCAACAGTTACATAATATCCTGCCCTATCACAATCGATAAGGCCTCCTACAATTTTGGTCCTCTTACAGTACCAGAGATTCCTGCATCGCTATCCCATGTAGCGTCACCTTTAAGAACTCGTCGTTGTACACTTTGAAGTGTACATAGGACATTTCCTGTGTTGGAGTTTTTCGAGAGAGAAAAATGTTGCCATGACTTCTGAATCAATCCTCGTATTAAGGGAACAAAATAATGGAATTGTCAAATTTCTCCGTTAATATGAGTTATCAAAAAACTGATATTATAAAAGCTTTTACGTTTCATGCACTTTTACCTTATTACGAAAAATAACAGAGAAATTGGCGATTGTTTAATTTTTAATAAACTTTCAAATATCTCCGAAAATAGCATTTAGGCTCTCTAGTCCTCTTCAATCATAAAATTAACAGCGTTTCGTGCCAGTGTAGCAGTGGGCTCATCAGTTGGATTGCTACACCTTTCCAAAATGCTAGCGGCTAGTGCGCCCTTGAGACACTACTGCAAGCCTCCTATGTAGGACAATGCAGTGACAGTGCCAGACACCTCCCAATGCTACTGTTGCCGTAGGATCTTGACATTGTTTGCGACATGGCAACTTGCGTTGTCATTCAACACGACAGGGCGATCGTCTCGCAATAAAAGTGGACGTTTGCACCTTAGCCAACGGCCGTAGCCGTGTTCAAACACGTTGAATCCATGTGATTTCCGAAGTTAAGCAACATTGGGCGTGGTCAAGATTTGGATGGGTTGCCACGCGCTGTTGGTGGGGGTAAGGGAATGGAGGAGCGGAAAGGAACTGGCCACCCTACTGTACGTAAACTCCGGTTCAGGCGGAGGTTCGGACCTGCCTTCAAGCAGAATACACCCTTATCTTTTGCACCTTATAGCCGGACGCATATGTCGCTACAGAAATCGTCAATAGTAGTAACTGTTGACGGTTTGTCCCTCGGCACGGTATGCGTAGCAATGAGGCCGTCATAGCCGTATGCCACAATCAGCATAATCTTTACCCGATGGGTTTCCTGTCGAAATTTCTCTGAAGTGTCGAACCTGGATGACGCCATTCATTCGACTAACGCCTTATTTCAGGCTCGTAGGCTCATGGCCACTTCTCATCAATGGCGACAATACGCTGCTGAAATGTGTCTCCTTCGGTGCAGTATCTGTCTACATGGATGCCAGCCAGTGCATACCAGTGCCATTTCCGTACGTCGGTGAGTTTATGTGGAACCCAACGGGACGCAATTTTCCTCATGTTAAAACATTTCGTCAGTATGTGCCACACCGTTTAATGACTGAGACCAACCTCTACGGATAATTTCCGGACAGTCCATCGATGGTCTGCGGAAACGAGACCACTCACGATGTCAATATGATATTGAGGGATGGACGGCCAACCTGTGCGGTGCAAATCCGCAGTCTCATTGCGACCCGCACAAGCGCCTTGATCCATCTTGCAACCGTCCTATACGGTAATGCATTCTCATCCCAGGCTTTACGTAATCGTCTGATGCTTTTTTGCCACGGGCAACCTCTACTTTAATCCAAGAATGCTAATCGCCTTTTGAAAACATGCTTTAGAGCGGTAAAATAGACACTCTTCACTTCACCGCCACACATCGACAACAGCGCCACCTGACAGCTGATTTGCGCGTGCTCGATCTCCTGCGAGTGTCTGCACTACGTTGCCAATACGTTAATAACAGCCCTCGTAGAATACTTACCAATTACCACCTGTCATCTACAGACGACTGCTTGCAACTATTCCTCGAGCTCCAAACAAAGAAGAACGATTAATGCGATCGCTTTCTTCTTCACTGCTGCTATTATATCATTAGAACGGAAAAGCCCGTGCTCGGTCTGCGACACATGGTCACCATAAGATGTGTATGACAAAATTGTACTGTAACACACTCCAGGTTCTGAGTGCGTATATATGCTATGCCAAAGGCGATGTGTTAGACCAGGCTCTTCTGTGCACCTAGAGAACATTTTCCTTGACGAAATTATGTAGTGAAGATCTTACACTTCCATGCGCATTATGAGCATTTCTCCTGTAAACAAAGACAATAGTTATGGGCCCGTTTTGATGGGTGTACATACAACTGGTTATTGTTCCGACTGGTAATTAATCCACCACTTGCTGAATTTAGGTTTCAGTAGGGTATTCACAAAGGATTGAATAGCCAATTTTTTAACGCTTTACTATAGCGACTTTCTCTTATGGGTTGCCCTCAAAATGTAAAGTTTCGTCGGTTAAATTGGGAGAAGTATCCTCAACGGATTGCTGAGGTATTTAATTTGCTATAATGTATTTTTATGCTACTATGGTGATCTTCAGAACAAGGTCTTAGCTACCACCTCCTTCTAAAGATACAACAAGATCTACTGCAGTGGATTTAAAATCACATATATACACAAGTACAGTTTGTCCAAGGAGAATTCGTATTTTATATTCATCGCATTTATTATGTTATCAGACGAAATTGTAAGTATTATCAGAATATAACTCACCTCCTATGGTGATGCAAACCATGTGGATACACGTAACAAACATAATATTTCTGAGAAAAATGTACCTGCGAGGAACGTACCCAATACCATGTGCTTATTTCTTTTTTGAGCGACTGTACACACAACTTATTTTGGACTGCTCTGCCTTTCAGTCCGCAAGCCTCTGTGAATTAGCTAAGTGCCTCCTCAGTCCCCCACTTGCAACGAGCTCTGTGGCCTCGTTCAGTTTCACGCGTCCTATTTTTCAGTTATTATAAATGAGTCTAAACATCGTCACCTTTTCTCCCTCCTAATTCCCCTACCCTCTACCGCCAAGTTTATTAATATCATGATCAACCCATCCTCATGTGATTCCGCTAACTAAATTTGTGCTATTGTTCCCACCTAATTCTTTCAGCAACCATTCTCGCTACTTTCACGTATGTTACTGCTAACTTGCGGAAACGAGAATGCGAATTAATCCTGTATGACGATCCATGATCTGTCAAAACTAAACACATCGATAAGAGATAAATGGATGAAGGCCAAAAGGCAGCTGAATTTTAAGAAATCAAGTGGACAGTCGTGGAGTTTACTGAAGAAGGTGGGAGGGTGCATCCCACTAATTCGCGTCTTTATTGCATCATCGACAACGTGATAACTCACTAAGTCGTAATACACGATTATCAAAATCTCAACCAGTAACCACAACAAGCTGCGAGTAAATGAAGGAGTGCGCGTCGTATCCAGAGTTGGGAAGTAATTCAGTAAAATTAATAGAATTATTTTGAAGGGATACTTTCTTAGCAATTCTTGTAATAATTAGTGCTTACAAAATTCTACTTTTATTTGCAATTTGCTTCTTGAAATACAATTGTGATCGTTACACTCTAGTAAGCCATGTATTCATCGCATGGAAACAGAAACTTGAAAAGGTTAGGTGATGATGAAGACAACATTTGTTACACTACAGCTTCGTCAGTGCTGAATGAGGTACTTCCTTACCAATTCAGGAAAATTTATTCTACAGTGTCCGTCACTGCTGAAGTTAAAATTAAACACAGGTATTCAAGTGCCCCAGCAGAGCATCTTACCGGAGAATGCAAAGATGCACTTAATTTAACAATGAGAATATTTTAATAATCGAAAGCGACTTTCAACCTATTAGGTCGTGTTACGTACATTTAGTACGTGATGAAGAGATGTTAAGTACAGAACAAAAATGGCCAACCAGACACCAATATTCATTGACTTGGCCCTCAACGGGCAACTTGAACGCACTCTACAGTGTGATGGTAGTAGTACCAGACCTGTAGCTTAGATCCTTTCCAACATAACAAGGATGGCCTAGGCCACCATAGCTCAATTGGTAGAGCAACTGACGCGAAATCAGGAGCTTGTGGGTTCGGATCCCACTGGTGTCTGGTTGGCCATTTTTGTTCTGTACTTAACATCTCTTCATCATGTACTAAATGTACGTAACACGACCTAATAGGTTGAAAGTCGCTTTCGATTACAATGTGGTCGTGAAAATTCAATATTCATTGACTTGGCCCTCAACGGGCAACTTGAACGCACTCTACAGTGTGATGGTAGTAGTACCAGACCTGTAGCTTAGATCCTTTCCAACAGAACAAGGATGGCCTAGGCCACCATAGCTCAATTGGTAGAACAACCGACGCGAAATCGGGAGGTTGTGGGTTCGGATCCCACTGGTGTCTGGTTGGCCATTTTTGTTCTGTACTTAACATCTCTTCATCACGTACTAAATGTACGTAACACGACCTAATAGGTTGAAAGTCGCTTTCGATTGCAATGTGGTCGTGAAAATTCAATATTCATAGAATATTTTAAGTTTAACATTGAGAATGGTAATAATCAATTACTTTGGAAAGCAACTGAAACTTTATTTGAAATGATGGAAGTCATTAACTAAAAGAAAAATGATGGGGAAACTTTTTGAAGCTCCCAGGGAGCTCACTCAGTGATAAATCAGTGGCGATGGCCACTTATTGTCTCTTTGCTAAAATAAACACAAAATAAAGTAATATCTTCTTCTTTGGAAACTTTGGTTTGTTCTGAAGTTGGCCTTTATATCCTCCTTCCTAGTAATCTTGTGCCATTGTTCAAACCTATGTTTACCAGCAATCTTTCTCACCACTCTCATGTCCATTACGGCTATACAGAGCTGGGTAGCTGCAGTCGCTTAACTGCGGCCAGTATCGAATGTTTGCCACTGTCGGCAGCCCTGAAGATGCTTTTCCGTGATTTCCCAATTTCATACGAGGTAAATGCTGGGGCTGTACCTTAATGAAGGCCACGGCTGCTTCCCTTCCACTCCTAGCCCTTCCCTATCCCAAAGTCGCCATAAGTGTCTGTGAGACGTAAAGCAACAAGTAAAAAAAAAAAAGTTACTGCTGTAGTCCAAATACTTAGTAAACGTCCTTCTGAGTGATCGGCGGGGAGTGGTCGCGTAGGTAGTTTGGAAGGTGTACTTAGCGCGCGCTCTCTCTCTCTTCCCGGTTTGCAATCTCTTAACTCGCTGGTTGACACGTTGTGTTCAGCCACTGCATACAGGGCTTAGTACGATGTGTAGCCGAAGACTGGGCAGCGAGAGGAGTGAAAGATGAAGCAATCCCTTCGATTGCTTCTCTCCACATGCGCAGCTGATTCCCGCGCAGGTCATTTACAAAGTATTTGGACTATAACTTGTAGAACCTATGAGGATGACGGCAATCCATGTCCCGTGTCAAAAAATAGTGAATTCCTTAAGACTGCCGTTCTGTGAAATGTATTTTTACTTCTACTGATTACTTGTTGAAAAAGTAATTTGTAATTGTAATTGAGTAAAGTATTTCTCGGCTAATTGTAATTCAGTCAAGTTAATTTTTTATTGTACAATTCCCCATCATTTTCCCGTACTTGGCATTAAGCCTTGCAAGTAGTGGGGATTGAAAGTCGCTAAACCCTCGACGTGAGGTACATGTATTACCAGAATGTAACGATTACAATTTTATTTCAAGAAGTGCATTAACATTAAAAATTAGACTTTTGAAAAAATAATTATTAAAAATAAAATGACTGAAGGAGCCTCCGTGGCTCAGGCGGCGGCGCGCCGGCCTCCCACCACTGCGTTCCGTGGTTCAAATCCTGGTCACTCCATGTGAGACTTGTGCTGGACAAAGTGGAGGCAGGACAGGTTTTTCTCCGGGAACTCCGGTTTTCCCTGTCATCTTTCATTCCAGCAGCACTCTCCGATATCATTTCATTTCATCTGTCAGGCTTTAACCATAGCCCCAGAGGAGTGCGACAGGATTCAGCAGCCGGCACAATCCCTATCCTCGCCGCTAGATGGGGGCTTCATTCAATCCATTCCTGACCCCGTCGACTGACGGGAAACAGGCTGTAGATTTTATTTTTCCCCTTTTTCGAAATTAATGAAAATGTGTTGGTTACAAGTAATTCTATCGCTTTTATTCAGTTACTTTCCTAGTCTTTAAGATTGGAATGTATTGTACCTGAATAAAGCACTATGTGATATACACTGAGTGGCCAAAAGTCATGGAAAGACACATAATGTGTTAATAACGAGTTGCTCCTCCGGATGCCATCAAAACGGTATCAATACGGCGAGGCATCGAATCTACAGGGTGTTGGAAACGTTCTGGAGGGATCTGGGTCCACGCATCTTACACTCGCTACCTACACAATTAATCTTGTGTAGTTGGTGCGGGGTTCATGGAGCGTACACCAGCATCAACAGCATCCCATAAATGCTCAATTGGATTAAGATCGCGGGATCCGGAGGGCCAATACATGGTCGTAACTTCCCTCGAGTGCTCCTCCAACCACAAGCGTGCCACTACAGAATGGTTACATGGCGCATTGTCCTGATGAAACATGGCATCTCCATCAGAGTAATCTAGGGCCAGAATGTCCACAAAACGTGCACCTGTCAGTGCTTCCTGTAGCCGGTCTAATTGCGACCTGAGAACGGCACCCTGACGAGAACTGAGCCACCTCCCGCCTGGACGCAACCTTGTTGACACGCAGGATCCATAGCTTCATGGGACATACGCCACATTATCACGTGCCCATCAGCTCGATACAACTGGAAACGGAATTCATCGGACCATACCACACGCCACCACTGTTCCATGGCCCATTGCCGATGTTCGCGCGCCCATGCACGTCGCTGAGCTCAGTGTCGAAGTGTCAGCAAAGGGATACGGGTTGGTCGTCGGCTGGTGAAGCCTATGCGGGCCAGTTGCCTGGTAGAAATGGGTTCCTGACTCTCACAATTCAACTGGACGGTGATCTGACTCACAGTAGGCCGTCGAGTTACCAGTGTGGTTCTTCGGGTGTGACGTGATGTCCTTTCGTTAAACACCTGTAGTCGGGTGGTGGCGGTGATAACTGTTTTAAGAGGAAGTACAACTAGGCAACCATCCTCTATATAACACTAATCAGAGGGAAAAATGGAAGGGGTCAGACACTTCGAAAAATGAAGGTATCGGCCAAAGGAAGACAAGGGCCGCGAAGGTCATGAACTTGAAAGACTCCCTAGGCCTCGCAAACCTAATAGCGTCGGGGTCGGAAAAGAACAAAAGTTGACCAAGGGAGGTCGGATAGGATAGCTGAAAGTGAGAAGCCTAGCACAAGTGGGAGCAATGCCAGGACTCAGCTAAGGGTCCCGTGGTCGCCAACTCACGCTCCAAAGTTCAGAGCCCCTCGGGCCCCTTTCAGTCGCCTCTTACGACAGGCAGGGGATACCGTGGGTGTTATTCTATCGCCCCCATCCACGGGGGGACACCTGTAGTCTTCCCGTACTGTGGTTTACGCGGGTGGTGACATTCTCTCTGCGATTTTGAAGATCCACCCTCGACACTGTGGACCTCGGTAACTGGAATTCATGTGTAATCTCCGCAATGCTATGACGCATGCGCCGTGCGCCGATGATCATCCCACGGAGTCGGTTAACTCGTGACGTAATGCCGTCTGCACGACTCTGGTATATGTGACGGACTGCTCATCTACGCCGCAGCTAGTCTCAGCGCTCAGGGGTCATACACTGCACATTTTCTAATGGAACACCCCTTCCCGTAACTTCTGGCCACTAGAACTTTTGTCGGTAAGGTTCTGTCATCTAAGTCTCAATATTGTGCGAATATCTTCAAGGAATTGTCGCTCTTCATAACATGTGTGCTGCGGCTCAGTAATTCTCCAAAAATATTATCACTTAGTAGTTTTTTTCAGGCACAACGACGATATGTAATCTTTTCAGGTCGAGATGGTAAAGATTAGACCCTTGGAGGTTTGAAGGTACCGACAAAGAAAAGAAAGATCACGAAGTTTGTGAAAATGAAAGACACTGTAGGCTTTGCAAACCTGATGCCGTAGTGAAATGAAATGTCGTATGGCTTTCAGTGCCGGGATATCCCAGGAAGGGTTCGGCTCGCCAGGTGCAGGTCTTTCTATTTGACTCCCGTAGGCGACCTGCGCGTCGTGATGAAGATGAAATGATGATGAAGGCAACACATACACCCAGCCCCCGTGCCATTGGAATTAACCAATTAAGGTTAAAATCCCCGACCCGGCCAGGAATCGAACCCGGGACCCTCTGAACCGAAGGCCAGTACGCTGACCGTTCAGGCAACGAGTCGGACAATGCCGTAGTGATAAGAAGAGACCAAGACTTGACTGCGGGAGGTCGCGTAGAAAGTATGAAAGCAATGAATTGGGTAAAGGTGTACGAAGTCGATACCAGACTTAGCCAGGGGCCAACCCACGCTCCTAATTAGGATCCCCTGCGGATTTGCCCTTTCAGTCGGCACTTACCGCAGGCAAAGGATACCAGGTATGTATTCTACGATCGTCCCTTAGGTAAATTACCTGCGACAAATTGAGAGTTACGTATTAAAGGGGAAATCAGTGTGATTACTGTATATCCTGATAGTATGTTACGTTTAAAATTATCTCAATATGGAAGTTAGCTCTCAAGTGTTGTATTACTACTCATACTGTTGTTCAGTACGGCTGTATCAGTGAGAGACATGACGCAGATGTTGTTATCGACACGAGAATATTGTCCGGGAGGAAGATCTCAAGCGATTGAGAGAGCCTCACTCTAGCCTATACACGCCCATTCAGAATCTATTTACATCAATCTTACTTCCTTTCTGTTCTCGAAGGAGTAATAGAATTTCCATATCTCTCTATTGGCCTTCGCTAGGCATGCCTGGAAATATCTTATACATGGATATTACACTCAAAATGATGAAATAGTTACGGATCTTCCTTACCTTAACCTCATCATGTCAACTCTATATTCTTGTTATGTTCCTTCAATTGGTTAATTATTTCCCTAAGATGAAATTGTTTTTGTATTATTAGCATCTTTGAAGGATTTCGACTTTCATTTCCTTTGGAAATTTTTAACCATATTTTTGCACTCACTGATATATTATTCAACATTCTCCAGACTTTTGATGTTAAGTATTGCATCGAGAAAGTGAACGAGATCATTTTCTGCATTCAAAAATATCGAAATAATGTTGATGCAATGTCTGCAGCGCTAGAGGGAAGTACTGACAATGAACCTCCTACCTTTTGTAGGAAGCGCCGTCGGGAAACTGAATTGGATGATAAAAAATTCAACGTATTCATAATGAAATCATTACTATCATAGTCTGTCAAATGGAGGTTAGATTTCATGATTTAGAAGAACTGAAATGTATTGAATTAATTTATTCGAAGAAGTTAGAGTCCTTTAGAAACAAATTTCCTGAAAGTTTGCTCGGATCTCTTAAATCAACTTATAAAACTCCGTTTCATTTTAAAAATTTGCGTAATGAGTTAGTAGCTGTGTACAGACTGTCAGAATTTTCTGGCAAGACAGTGGCTGAGATTGCGAAGTTCCTGATAAAGGTAGCAGAAAAAAAGAGAGCAACTGGGCTAAGAACACAGACATTGATATAGAAGAAATGGGATGGATGAGGACAGAGCTAATTTATGTAAACACAAAAGTGTTCAAAGTGCTGGAGATTTTCCCTGTTCTTTAATGTGTTCTTATAAATAATCCTGGCCGAAGTAGTGTATCCAGAAGTATTTAAATGATGTTAACTCGTATCTACCTTGACAGTAGAACGTACTTTCTCCTGCCTGAAACGTGTAAAATGTTATTTTCAAAACACTCAGCGTGAAGACAGGCTCACCTGAAAAGGTGTTACTGACCAGACACGAAAATGAAAGAAGCTTGTGAGGTGCATTTTTAGAGAAATTTGTCCGTAAAGAAGACAGGGGAATTCCATTGCGGTACAAATAAAAGAGGTAAGCTTTAGTATCGTCTTGACATTTTCTCAATAACGGTTTGGATATTTAGTACTTATTTTCTATGTGTATTTGTCATATACTGTCATGTTAGCGTCCTTAAAGCTAGTCTCCTCTGAAAAAAGGTCACCGCACGCCACTGACTATCAGGTAAATTGTGACTAATTTGGACTTCTCTTTTATGAAACGCGTGTATGTTGTAAATGAAAATATCTATTTTAATATCACTAGATTAAGTTGTTTGTACTCATATGACAATTATTAAAATTAGTATTCTCATTAATTAAATAACTGATAATAATGTTTAAGTTTGGTGAAGTGCAAGAAATGGAATCAATAAATCCGCAACTTTGCCAGGTTACATATTACTTTGTTTTATTAAATTCTATGCTACGTTAGAGAGAAACATTTCTGCAAACGCTTCCGGTAACCGGATGTATTTCTTAACTTATACAATTATCAAATAATTGAAAAAATGGTTTAAAGTGGCCTTCATTTCTATTTATTGATTTATTAATATACTGTGTTCTTATAGAGAATGGTTATCAGTACTTTACTTCTATTGTAATCCTAAAAAATGTAAATACAGGAATACACCACTATTTATCCCAGTTCCGCAGTGGGAGCCAACAAAATTCAGAAAAATTGCATTGATATTTATTTAAAGGTGGAAATAATATTAAAACTTTATTAAAATTTATTTTTTGATTTGTTTTCGTTTTAGCGATAGTTGTTCAAATAGCATAGACCATTTTGTTGTTGCATGATTCTCATACAGTACACTTCCCTGTCGAAAAAGACCCCCAGCAAACATCATTTTTCTATTTATCGTATTGTTCAATTACCGTTCGTTTTGTAATGTGACATTGTTTTACAACCACACTATCTGAGCGTGAATATTCTGCACTTCTGCTGTGGCTGAGCGTCAGTTTCAACATTCAACACAGCGTCACTCTGAAAGTGGTAATTATGGTAATGCCACATGTATGCAACTCACAAAATGCGAATAAATACATGTTAAATACAGCTTGTTGCTATCAGAAAATTGTTAAATGCTCTCGTCAAGCCAGGGTAGTAAAAACATGTGCGCCGACCAGAGGGCGCTTTCACAGGACATGTGGCAGAAAATGGAAGTTCAGTGTAAACGAGCTGTCCAAGTGGCACTCCAAATCAAATTAGAGTGTCCTTCTGGGTGTTTATTTCATTGTTAATGAGGATATAGCTTTATTACCTACCTGGCGCATCGCATTATTTAGGGTTCCACAATAGGGAAACGATACTGCAAATTTGGATATTCGAGGTTTAAATCCCAAATCTGGCAAGCACATGCACAAATTTGGATTAGTTTAATGTATGCTACAGTGTAATGTTCCCTAAGTAAGAAAATCTCACTACTGGAGATTTTCCCTGTTCTTTAGTGTGTTCTTATAAATAATCCTTAAATCCTTAAATTGTTATTTAAAATTTGTGGCTTTCTGAAATAATAATAATAATAATAATAATAATAATAATAATAATAATAATAATAATAATAATAATAATAATAATAATGAAATGGCGTATGGCTTTAAGTGCCTGGAGTGTCATAGGACATGTTCGAGTCGCCAGATGCAGGTCTTTTGATTTGACTCCCATGGCAACCAGCGCGTCGTGATGAAGATGAAGTGATGATAAAGACGACACATACAGCCACACCGCATGCCAGCGGTATTAACCAATGATGGTTAAAATTCCCGACCCTACCGGGAATCGTACCCGGGACCCCTGTATCCATAGATCAGCACGCTAACCATCTAGACATGGAACCGGATATAATACTAATGGCGTGTGGCCTCCGAAGAAGCCTGGTGCAGTTCCTTCGAGTTGACGCTATATAGGCGACCGTCTGAGAGGATGGGGCCCTTCCTATGATGATGCTGAAGACGATACACATACCCAGCCCCCAAAGCATTGGAATTAACCGGTGAAGGTTAAAATTCCCGATCTGGCCGGGGATTGAACGTGGGTCTCCTTGACAAACAGGCCAGCATGCTAGAGGTTTAGCTATGGAGCCAGACGTTTCCGAAAAGGTTATTTTTCTTATGTCCTTTACTCGTGCCGCCTTCGCGGTCAAAAGAACTCATTGAGATTGTCGTTCTGAAGATTCTCTCTCTCTCTCTCTTCCTACACTGTCAATCAATCACCACTGACCTTCGTTTAGGGTAGTCACGCAGGAGGCAGATAGATTCCACATCAGTTTTTACCTGTATATTCTTAAATAATTTCAACAAGTTGAAAATTGATCGAACACCTCTTTTGGTAAATTATTCCAGTAGTATAATAAGCGGGTTCTGCGGCCTCCTCCCGCGGGAAATTTGAATTCTGGCGGGAAATTTGAATTTTTGGCGGGAAATTTGAATTTTGGCGGGAAATTTGAATTTTGGCGGGAGATTTGAATTTGTAAACAAAGCCACGTGCTTTTTGACAGCTGTCATCGACAACAACGCATCGCTAACCTCAGTACTGACATCTTGACGGGCCTAAACCTCAGTGGTACCAACTTAACCTAACTAGCGCGAGGTAAACAAAGCCACGTGTTTTTGACAGCCACGTGCTTTTTGACAGACAACAACGCATCGCTAACCTCAGTACTGCCATCTTGACGGGCTTAGACCTTAGTGGTACCAACTTAACCTAACTAGCGCGAGATAAACAAAGCCACGTGCTTTTTGACAGCCACGTGCTTTTTTGACAGCTGTCATCCGCCATCTTTAAACTACAGAGCACCGTGCTGCCCTCTTTTTCGCAGTAGCTGCAAATTCGTCACCTGTCATCGGCAGTGCTGCCATCTTGGCGGGCCTAAACCTTAGTGCTACCAACTTAACCGCACTAGCGCGAGATAAACAAATCCGTGCTTTTTTGACAGCTGTCGAAATTGTAAACAAATCCACGTGCTTTTTGACAGCTGTCATCCGCCATCTTTAAACTACAGAGCACCGTGCTGCCCTCTTTATCGCAGTAGCTGTAAATTCGACACCTGTCATCCGCAGTGCTGCCATCTTGGCTTATCTAAACCTTAGTGCTACCAACTTAACCTCACTAGCGCGAGATAAACAAATCCACGTGCTTTTTTGACAGCTGTCATCCGCCATCTTTAATCTATAGCACACAGTGCTGCCCTCTTTAGCTACTTACCTTTGAAATGTGGTGGCGGATAATTTGAAAAATGCTTTTTGACAGCAGCCATCTTTGAGCACCGTGCTGCCCTCTTTAGCTAGATACCTGTGGTGGCAGACAATTCTACGTGACAGCAGCCATCTTTGAGCACAGTGCTGCCCTCTTCGTGGTGGCGGGAAATTCCACGTGCTCTAGTTTGGAAACAACAAACTCTCGTGCTTTTTTTGTTTAGTAAACCAAGCCACGTGCTTTTTTGACAGCTGTCTTCTTGACGGACTCTAACCTCACAATGAAGGACAATAGAGCGTCGCTAACCTCACTGCTGCCATCTTTACGGCGGTAAACCTCAAGGCTGCCACCTTATGCCTGTTATAGCGCGGAATTTAAAATCCAACAACAGAACGTCGCTAACCTCACTCTTGCCATCTTGATGGGCTTCAACCTTACTGTTGCTACCTTGGTTATACGCTTTTGTGTTAGTTTACTGTTAATCGCTAAGCTGTTAGCATCATCGAAGTAGAGAGTAACAAATGTCAAGTAGATTCAAAGAAGAATCTGTTAGCAGAAGATAAAAGTCCGTCATGGAAAAACCTATTTCTAGGTATATTTGCGAAGAGTGTGGAAAAGCATTTTCCCGAAGCTATCACAGGAAACGTCATGAGATATCATGTAGGACAAATTTTCAATGCAAACATTGTAGAAGAGAGTTCAAGAACGCATACAACGCTCAACGTCATGAAGCCGCGTGTAATGTAGCTTCATCGGGAACAAAATAAAAAGAGCTCAACCATATTCCAGCGAACACTGATTTATGTTTAAAAAGTACACCTCTGCGAGAGATTTTTAATTCTCCCTTGTTGTCTAGGCCTGCTGCAAGTTCTGTTACACAGCACAAACTTCAAGATAAAGAGAGGCAAGATCATGATTATGATAATAAGGATAATGATGTTGATCAAAACAGTAGTAAAGGGAAGGTAGAAGAAGAAGAAAATCTTAATGTTTCATTGCCATTACAGCTTGATGATTTTACTTCATTTCCTAAGCCTACTACACGTTCTGTCGCAGTGCAAACATCTCAAGAAGAGATGCAAGGTAAAGAAGAAGGAAATCTCAACGCTTCATCGCTATCGAAACAAGTTAAGTTTGTACCTAGAAACGCTACTGCTGAAGCACGTATTACATCAAAACAAGTCCCTACACATCAACTGTCTGCATATAGACTCAAAGTTCACAACGAGCCTCTGTTACCCTATGTAGATATAAGGTACTGTAAAGACCCCAACGTGCTGGTAAAACGTTTACAGCTGCTAAGAGCCTATCATGATGCTGGTTACACACAGTACAAAGAAGATATTTTTGAAATAGAGCATGAATTACGTCGTGTAGGTATTATTAAGTAAGCGCTTACCCTCACCTAAGTCATCCATCTGTAGTATATAGTCGATCGAGTAGCTATATTCGTATAGATTACTTCCCAACATTCTCCCTTCCTTAGGGTGTTAACTCCGCCTCTAGTTGTAGAGCCGGTCTCAAGCCCGGATAAAGAGAGGAGAGGCACCCTAGCCCTTTAGCCCTTTTTGCCCATTAGCCCATTAGCCCTTTTGCCCATTAGCCCTTTAGCCTATTAGCCCTACAAGGAATGTGCGGTAATCTAATCTTCTTAGAACAAAGGTATCCCCTGACATGTTCTAAACACATGTTGTATCGAGTACAGTGTTCTATTTTAGTCTTGATCACTTATTTAGTGTTCTAAACACTTCAATCAATGTTCCGATCACATGATAAAGTTAACGGCATAGAGTGCAGTGTTCGATTCTAGTATTATGTTTCTTTAGTGATTTGCAAGTCTAAACATGCATAATGACGTCATCACTGCAGCACGTGCTTACTCTAGCTATCCCGATGCAGGTTTAAACTTGTTGGATAGGGCTATGCCTTGACATAAGAGGAGGCCTTAACAGCTTATGTATAGCCGCTATTGTTTAAAGATAGCTGCTGTTAAGAAAAAGCACGTAGAATTTTTCAAATTACCCGCCACCACATTTCAAAGGTATGAGGTTTAGTGCTGTAAAGATACCTGCACGATGCAAAGCTAGCTTTCTTCATTAGAGCAGCCACCATCTTGTGTGAGCACCTCTAGGCCGTATCATAAGGAGCTGTGTATAGTCGCCGTCTTGTCGCTGCTACCTTGCGCAAGCACCCTTAGGGCGTCTCATAAGAGCAGCAGCCATCTTGTGCAAGCGCTCTTAAGCTGCCTCATAAGAAGCTATGTATAGCCGCCATCTTGTAGAATTAGATAGCTGCCAATGCCAAAGGGCCTAAGTAGGGATCGAACCGTCGATCTCATCATTAGACTATGTTTTCTTATGCTATCATGTTCCTGATACTGCAAACCTAGGTATCAGGTGGAAAAATTTTATCCGTTTTGCTCTACGATGCACCGTTTTCGAGATATTTAACATTTTGCATTTACGCCCCAAATTTAATGAATCGAACCTGCACGGCACGTTATACTCTCTACCATAGCTAGACCTGATCATGTTACGAAGACTTGCTTCAATACAAACTAAAACAGAGCGAATGCCAAAGGGCCTAAGTAGGAACCGAACCGTTGATCTCATCATTAGACTATGTTTTTCTTGTTCCTCGTATTGCGAACCGAGGTATTGGGCAGAAAAAATTTTGTCCGTTTTGCTCTACTATGCACCGTTTCCGAGATATTTAACATTTTGCATTTAAGCCCCCAAATTTAATGAATCGAACTAGCATGACACGTTAGCCTCTAAGCTAGCTTTCTTCATAAGAGCAGCAGCCATCTTGCGCAAGCACCCTTAAGGCGTCTCATAAGGAGTCGTGTATAGCCGCCATCTTGCGTCCGCCATCTTGCGCAAGCATCCTTAGGGCGTCTCTAGTCATCTTGTGCAAGGACCCTTAAGCCACCTCATAAGAGCAACCGCCATCTTGCGCAACCATCCCAAGGGAGTCTCATAAGAACCTATGTATAGCGGCCATCTTGCGTAAGCACCCTTAAGGAGTCATGTATAGCCACCATCTTGTGCAATTAGCGTCGAGAGATGGCTGCCGTAGAATTTTTCTTTTTAAATTATCCGCCACCATATTTCAAAGGTATGTACCTAAAGAGTGTAGCACTGAGGTTTGCGATGTAAGATGGCGAATGACAGCTGACAAAAAGCGCGTGAGTTTGTTTACTAAACAAGAGCACGTGGAATTTTTCAATTTGCCGCCACCACATTTCAAAGGTATCTAGCTAAAGATGGCAGCACGGTGCTCTCTTGATTAAAGATGGCGAATGACAGCTAACAGAACTTTTCAAATTGCCCGCTGCTACATGTCATAAAGAGGGCAGCACGGTGCTCTGTGGATTAAAGATGGCGGATGACAGCAGACGAAATTGCCCGCATGATAGCAGCACAGTGCTCTATTGATTAAAGATGGCGGATGACAGCTGTCCAAAAACCACGTGGCTTTGTTTCCAAACAAGAGCACATAGAATTTTTCAAATTGCCGCCACCACATTTCAAAGGTATCTAGCTAAAGAGTGCAGCACTGAGGTTTGTGACGCAAGATGGCGGATGACAGCTGTCAGAAAAAAGCACGAGAGTTTGTTTCCAAACTAGAGCACGTGGAATTTCCCGCCACCACGAAGAGGGCAGCACTGTGCTCAAAGATGGCTGCTGTCACGTAGAATTGTCTGCCACCACAGGTATCTAGCTAAAGAGGGCAGCACGGTGCTCAAAGATGGCTGCTGTCAAAAAGCATTTTTCAAATTATCCGCCACCACATTTCAAAGGTAAATAGCTAAAGAGGGCAGCACTGTGTGCTATAGATTAAAGATGGCGGATGGGAGCTGTCAGAAAAAAGCACGAGAGTTTGTTTCCAAACTAGAGCACGTGGAATTTCCCGCCACCACGAAGAGGGCAGCACTGTGCTCAAAGATGGCTGCTGTCACGTAGAATTGTCTGCCACCACAGGTATCTAGCTAAAGAGGGCAGCACGGTGCTCAAAGATGGCTGCTGTCAAAAAGCATTTTTCAAATTATCCGCCACCACATTTCAAAGGTAAGTAGCTAAAGAGGGCAGCACTGTGTGCTATAGATTAAAGATGGCGGATGACAGCTGTCAAAAAAGCACGTGGATTTGTTTATCTCGCGCTAGTGAGGTTAAGTTGGTAGCACTAAGGTTTAGGCCCGCCAAGATGGCAGCACTGCCGATGACAGGTGACGAATTTGCAGCTACTGCGATAAAGAGGGCAGCACGGTGCTCTGTAGTTTTAAGATGGCGGATGACAGCTGTCAAAAAAGCACGTGGCTGTCAAAAAGCACGTGGCTTTGTTTATCTCGCGCTAGTTAGGTTACGTTGGTACCACTGAGGTTTAAGCCCGTCAAGATGGCAGTACTGAGGTTAGCGATGCGTTGTTGTCTGTCAAAAAGCACGTGGCTGTCAAAAAACACGTGGCTTTGTTTATCTCGCGCTAGTTAGGTTAAGTTGGTACCACTGAGGTTTAGGCCCGTCAAGATGGCAGTACTGAGGTTAGCGATGTGTTGTTGTCTGTCAAAAAGCACGTGGCTGTCAAAAAAACACGTGGCTTTGTTTACCTCGCGCTAGTTAGGTTAAGTTGGTACCACTGAGGTTTAGGCCCGTCAAGATGGCAGTACTGAGGTTAGCGATGCGTTGTTGTCTGTCAAAAAGCACGTGGCTGTCAAAAAACACGTGGCTTTGTTTACCTCGCGCTAGTTAGGTTAAGTTGGCACTACTGAGTTTTAGGCTCGTCAAGATGGCAGCAGTGAGGTTAGCGATGCGTTGTTGTCGATGACAGCTGTCAAAAAGCACGTGGCTTTGTTTACAAATTCAAATCTCCCGCCAAAATTCAAATTTCCCGCCAAAAATTCAAATTTCCCGCCAGAATTCAAATTTCCCGCGGGAGAGGGCCGCAGAACCCGCTTATTATACTACTTATTCCAATTCCTATATATTTTGCCTATAAACTAATATTTGTCCCATGTTGCTTTCCTGACCCGTCATTGTGGCTGTTTTAATATGTGCTGCTCTCTGAAATAAAAATCCCAAACTCCAGCCATTCTGTCACTGGGTAGTTTCATCTGAAGGCAAACACTTAGGTGGTAAGTTTTATTTTATTTTCAACACCTTGAGGGCCACGTGAGACCAACGTTAACACAGGGCTTAATGCCATTCCGGCCGCGTGAGTTCGCTATGGACTCAGATGTACTCTCCGAGTTTCAGGCCCCGTCGTGTAATATTGGCATCAAGCTTGACACGGAAACACATGTTAAATAAAAGTATGTGGCCATTACATCATAAATCTCTTCTTGGCCTGTTCATTTGAGAGTCCAGTGTGGCACCACACGACCTCTTCATCAGTGTAATATATCAACCACAATAAATACATTAAGATAACATTATTTATTGTTTTTACATTGTCTAACTCGTACACGTAAAATATTGATTGGACTGTATAGTGTTATTCATTATTCATTGATGAACTGAAAACATAAATCATAGAAATGACATGAAAAAAATTTGTAACTTTGACTTGTTCACAATCGCACCACATATCGGTCCACTTTTTTAATATAAATTCAAAGTATAAAAAATGGCATTCTGAAGCAATATATATTTAAATCTGTGTTTTGTTCACAATCACTTCACAAATCTCTGCATTTACAAGAAAAAGTTCAACCAAGAGAATTTTTCTCACATTGGACATTGGAATTTAGACTGTGGAGTTTTCATCATCACCAAATGCTTTCTTGATTACCGATGGATCTCTTCATAACGCTTATTGCTTCTCTGTCTTTTCTGACGACCTACATCTTCTAGACGGTGGTGTTACCTGTTCTTCTGGTACTGTGAGGGATTGTCAAGATCCTTGATACCAGTACCTGTTAGCCGTTCAAAAATGTTTTATTTGAACTGGGCAACAGATATACTCCCATTCCCAAATTGAGTGTAAATATGGATGGCATTTATTATACCTGCACACAGGTGGGTAAAGGTAAGCGGATCAGGAAGAAAGGCAGGAACTGTGCTAGGATACGTAGTGACACGTTGGTATCACGCAGCCTTTACAGCTGGAAGGTAGTGTCAGTCGCCACGTGAGACCAACGTGTCACCGCAATTTCAACACAATGTTATGTCCACAATTTTGTTGGAATATGAATACAAGGAAAGTACACTACTTTATACTCAAAAGTAAGAAATAAAAAATTTCCCGAAGGCATTTTTTCACAGCATGCTTAGGTGTTAAGTTGTTTTACGTCGCAACGACACTTATAGGTCTTATGGCGACGATGGGATAGAAAATGGCTGGGAGTGGGAAGGAAGCGTCCGTGGCCTTAATTCAGGTACATCCCCAGAATTTTCCTCATCTTAAAACGGTAAACCACGAAAAACAATTTTCAGCACTGCCGACAGTGGGGCTCGAATCCATTATCTCCCGAATGCAAGCCCACAGCTGAGCGTCCTTATCATCACGGCCAACTCGCTCGGTATTAGGTGGGAACAATCGAAATTTATTAAGACCCTTGCCACCTCTTTCTGTATCTCAGCCTTGTCCTCCTCCTCCTCTTCTTCTTCTTCTTTTCCTTCTTATTCTTCTTCCTGACCTTTTGCCAATTAATTCGGGTGAGCAGTTCGTGTGAATTTTCCCAAGTTTACAGACAAATTCCCTCCCCAACGCCAAGCTTGTGTGGGAGGATACATTCATTGTTGCGTGTGTTTGGGAGTTGAGTAGTGTGGTATGTACTGTGGATGAAGAGAAATGTATTAAGAAAAACACCTACCTCACGAGCCAGAGGAGTTACGCAGTTAAAATATCCGGGATACCTGGGCATCGAACACGGGGCTTTCTGAACTGAAGGCTCTATAACATAACAGTCGCAAATATAAAACAGTCAATTGGTTTCATTAATTTATTTTATTTTATTTTGTTTTGTTTCGGTATTTTATAGCGAGTGACAATTCTTCTTCTTCTTCCTCTTCTTCTTTATCTGTTTACCCTCCAGGGTCGATTTTTTCCTCGCACTCAGCGAGGTATCCCACCTCTACCACCTCAAGGGCAGTGTCCTGGAGCTTCAAACTCTGGGTCGGGGGATACAACTGGGGAGGATGACTAGTACCTCGCCCAGGCAGTCTCACCGGCTATGCTGAACAGGGGCCTTGTGGGGAATGGGAAGATTGGAAGGGATAGACAGGGAAGAGGGAAGGAAGCGACCGTGGCCTTAAGTTAGGTACCATCCCGGCATTTGCTTGGAGGAAAAGTGGGAAACCATGGAAAACCACTTTCAGGATGGCTGAGGTGGGAATCGAACCCACCTCTTCTCACTTGACCTCCTGAGGCTGAGTGGACCCCGTTCCAGCCCTCGTACCACTGTTCAAATTTCGTGGTAGAGCCGGGAATCGAACCCGGGCCTCCAGAGGTGGCAGCTAATCACACTAACCACTACACCACAGAGGTGGACAGTGACAATTCTTACCGATAATAAATCGTTTGCAGTCGGCCTCCTATTCGATAACACGCTGTCATTATGCCAAGAGTAAAATTATATTGAATTGACTGCTATCTAACTTGCGTTTCATTTCACCCTAAGTCAGATTTGTGCCGCATTGTGTTGTCACGAAGAACCTGCGGTAAGGTCCTTCACCTGTAACTACCCACGTTATTTTGCAACAACAAACTCACCCGATTAACTAACCCTAACATGTTCCTACTATACAGTCCTGAGACTGATCAAAGTAAACGGATTATAATCCTCCCGCTAGAGCACACAATCTGTAAGACCTAAACAAAACGGTTATCGCAATGGTAGCCCTAGTAGGACCGACTAAACATTTGTATGAGAAGTGTAATATATTATCACTTCCAAGGTTTCTATAATTATGATCTATAAAATTCAAAATAAATTAGCCCACTCAAACACATCAATAATTACCAATTCACAGATTCATAATTATGAAACAATAATTACTTATAACATTTACTACAGTCAGATGCATTCTACTAGTTATGGTCAAAATTCTCCAAGGCATGTATGTATGTATAATATAAGTAAATTACCGACTTTATCTGTTTTCAAGAGTAATGTAACTAAATACTAAAAGTAGTGTGGTAATTAGGTTTACGAAGCTTTGTCCTATCGTATCTATTACATTATGTTACATTATATAATTATTTACTTTATTTCATAATTACATAGCAAATATAGCCGCCATTTTAATTAATTTTTATTGCACCAAGAAGAGCCATGATCCAGGTGCCCACATTGAAATGCCTGTAATAAATATCTAAGATTTAACGAGCTAGATATGCCAAGAAAATACAGCAGTACCGGTGATTACGCTGACGAATTCAGAATTAAATTAACAGTTGCTGTAGTAACTTCAATGATATAAATATGTATATAATTATTATTAAGGTCAGTGCCACCTTCTTTAATATATTACGATTGTCCTGGAAGCATAAAATAACCATACTGTAGTCCTATGCTGCATTCCTTACAAATAGCAGTAAATTTCTCTCTTGCTGTGAACAATCCTCCCTCTCTCTCTCTCTCTCTCTCTCTCTCTCTCTCTCTCTCTCTCTCTCTCTCTCTCTCTGCGCGCGCACACACACACACACACACACACACACGCACAAGCGTGTAGTTCTTTTAATATTGTTCACCACAATAGTCGCATAGTGGCCGTAGTTTTAATTAAGGTACAGCCTCAGTACTTCAATGATCTGAAAATGAGAAACCACGGAAATCTTTTTCAAGGCTCCCGAATCCATGAATTTTCGAAACAAGCTCAGAGTTACGCAACCCTTACCGCGCGGCCAACTAGCTGGATCTTGCAGTATTTCTCAGGATATCAATAACAGCTGAGATGACGGTCCTAGTTCGATTTTGTAAATGCAACTGCACTGTTTTTACACCTAGCATTAGAGATACAGCCCTTGCAAACTGAAGAGTGTGATTGTTTTTCAAACCCGACAAAGTACTTCTCCAGAAAATGGAATGTCGTCAAGCGTTCTTCTTTCGCCCGCCATGAGAGCTATTCGAATGAATCACTACCTAGGTGGTCAAGGCAAACTGCTCAAAGAGAGTTCCTTTACTTTCTTCTAACAGCTAAGGATTCGTTCTGTGCCTATACATGCACAATGAAAACATTGTATGATTTAAGATCTTTAATATCGCCGTAGGTAATATGCAAAGAAAAATCAAGTATACAACATTCATTCGAATAAGACTGTTAAAGACATTCCGTTTTCTAGAGAAGCATTTGTCGAATTTTGAGAGTAATCACAACATGGAATATTTTAATGCCCGTAACTCTAATGTATTGTCATCAGCACTGTCAGATTCACGCTTAACATTCATCTCAAGAAGACCAAGATATAAGTTGTGAGTAAACATCCTGAACGAATTCAGACCAACATCAAGCTTGCTGACAAGATAATGGAACAAGTCACCACTTTCCCTTTTCTAGGAAGCCTGTACCACAGATGACAACAGCTGCAGCAGAGATATCAAAAGGCGAATAGCACTTGCCAAACAGACGTGTAGTAATTAGAATGACTTTTAATCAGCGCAAATTTAGATTTTGGAATTAGGAAGAAATTCGTGATCTCTCTTTGTATGGAGTGTGCTATTGTGAATCTTGGACAATCAGAGATCAGGATTGGAAACGACTGGAAGCGTTTGAGATGTGGGTCTGGAGACGAATGCTCAGGATTAAATGGATTGAAAAGAGAACAAGCAAAAGCGTTCTGCAAGAAAATCAAGGGAAGAGGGAACTGACGTTAACGATACAAAGAGGAAGCTAAATTTACTGGCCACATCTTGCGACACAATGTCTTCCTTTCCACTCTGCTGGGAGGAAAAATCACGGGGAAGAAAGGCCGAGAACGACCGAGGAAAAAATTCCTTCAAGTCTTGGCACAGAGTCTCCATTATGGTTCTTAATTTGAAATGAAACGGGGAGCTGAGGACGGGAAAGAATGTTTGCATAGACAAGGCATTTAATTTAGACACTGATAATGATGATGATGTAACTCTAATGTTTGGTATGATATATCTTACTTCCCCTAAGAATAACCAAGTTACTGTCGTTATCTCAGCAGATACAGACAGTCATGCGGTCTAAGTTGTATTACGAGGCCCTTGGTAACATGGTACTGAAAGTGAAAACAGATATTCGGTATATGTAACACTTTATGAGTTATTTGGGTGGATATTGTAGCTGACTCGTCTGTGTATGTATAGCGTAGCAGCATTATGTGTATGTGGGGTATTCATCCCGAAGGCTGGTTGGATCCTCAACAGATTCACCATTAGCTGTCATTGGGCCTAGGTGTCATTGACGAGGCGTACTAGGGAAATGAAGAGTGAGGTAGTTTCCCGTTGCTTTCCTCGCTGAGCCAGAAGTTGCTATTGCACATCAGTCTGCCAAGCCCACTGAAATGCATGCACCAACCGACCCCATGAGTGACATTTCCACACCATTCATAGCAGGGACTGGCTGCATAAGGAATGGCATTACTAGTGTCACTCATACCTCAGTCACTTTCATATTGTCAAGGCCAAGTATAAGACTGAGACAGGTCAATGAAAGTAACAATTTTATTCTAGCCCATACCAGAAGACATAGGGCACTGCAAACACTACATCTTGCCAGCAAAGGCCTGTAGCAGCATTAACAGGCGTGAATGTGACGATTACGGGGCTAGTTCAAATGGAGCTTTTTCATCACAGATTCGATAAAGCTGTGTAGATCACCTTCCACCTTATTTCAGAAGATACAGAAGCAGCTGTCGCAGGGCCAGAGGGAGCGTCCTATTGCACACTCAACTGTCTAATTAAGGAGGGAGTTAACAGTTTCTTGTTACAATTAAAAGCGCTAATTTACTTCCGGAGGCCTCAATCAGCTCTCGCCGACCAGTAGCCCTCTCACCTCACATGCTGCAGACTCCTGTTACCAAACTGAAGTTTGTAATTATCGCAGTAGGTAGGGTAAATAAATATGTTCATCTAGGGTAGAACTCGTGTCCTGGGTATCCACCTGAAACTAGAAACAGCTATCGAGATGTAGTGACCAACCCGTATCCGTTGGAGTTGACTCCATTATCTGTTCCTCGACGCAATAATAGGCAAAGGTATATTTTCCATCTGCCTAAAGTGAGAACTGTGGCTCGGGCAAACTCATGGCTGGTGAGGACAGTGAATGATGTGGGTGAATCAGCAGACCCTTTTCACTCATCCCCTCTAAAATTAGACGTGACCTAACTACTTAAATAATGTAAGGTCCTCTCTCTAAAAATATAGGTATGTACATATCTCTAGATAATCATGGCAGTTATTTAAGGATATTCGTTTTATTTATTGATTTATTTAAAGTGTTGTAGATATGTGTATATAAACTTCCCTTGATTTAGTTTAAACGCGGTCATTATTTCAGGAAATTACTTCTATTTATTTAAGGTGCATATGTATATAATGTTTTATTGTATCGCCTGTGATTGGGTAAATAATCTGCTGATGCCAAATAAATCTATCTACTCATTCTTCGAAGTTTCAAATGTGCTATCTCACGACAACGGTGGGCGACAGGTGCCGTGTGTGGGAATATGCATTGTGCCCAACATTATTATTAATATTAATATTATTATTATTATTATTATTATTATTATTATTATTATTATTATTATTATTATTATTATTATTATTATTATTATTATTATTATTATTAAGCCGGTCCCTTGATGTAGGGGTAGCGTGCCTGCTTCTTACCCGGAGGACCCGGGTTCGATTCCCGGCCAGGTCAGAGATTTTTACCTGGACCTGAGGGCTGGTTCGAGGTCCACTCAGCCTACGTGATTAAAATTGAAGACCTATCTGGCAGCGAGATAGCGGCACCGGTCTCGAAAGCCAAGAATAACGGCCGAGAGGATTCGTCGTGCTGACCACACGACACCTCGCAATCTGCAGGCCTTCGGGCTGAGCAACGGTCGCTTGGTAGGTCAAGTCCCTTCAAGGGCTGTAGTGCCATGGGGTTTGGTTTGGTTTTATTATTATTATTATGATTATGATTATTATTATTATTATTATTATTATTATTATTATTATTATTATTATTATTATTATCTTTAGCGTTTCTTCCGCTTAAAAGCGAATTTCAGCCTTGCGCATGCCAATCACTACCTTACTTCCATTGAGTTATATTGTTGTGGAGACGACGATGTTGAAATGGTACCTTTCTTTCTTCAGATAGTCAAGCCACCGTTTCATAGACCTTCCTCGCAGTGAGAAGCACTGAGGACAGTGTTTTCTCCACTAACTGCTCATCGCTGCATATGACATATTCGTACCAGCACAAACAAGCCTTCTGTATTTTCTCTTCAGTGGCACCCGTGACTGTCCGCACATAATCGTTCCTGACGTTGCCTAGCCAGGCGTCCATACGAGCATACTCATTTCCATGACAAGCAGGGGTTGCTTGTGCTTCACGGAGATCGGTCAATGATCAGATCCATATATGATAGCGGAAGAAAAACGCACTTGTAGAACTTATTGATCTGCCTTCAGTACCACCAACAGAATTCGAATGGGACTAAGTCTTGTACTTACTGAAAAATTGCAGCTGGGCTACTTCTGCTAATTACGACTGTGGAACAGCCCACCGATAATTTTATCACATTACTGCCGACTGCCCACCAGTAACATTCAAGGGCTGAAGCCACCAAATGGATGTACGTGCTGGATATAGGTCTTATCGTGCAAACTTTTATTCACAGTAGTTCTTAATTTAATATTTTGACTACTGACTCCGTTAGTGTGAAAAAAAAACACAGAGTTTTATAGTTTCATTCTTTCCTTCCTATCGTGTTCTTAGCGATCTCGTTTCACCATATAACAAAATATTCACAGTTCTAGCCCTTCAACCAAGAAACTCACTGTTGAAAACATCCTAGGGATATGAGCTACGAATTTTAGGTAAATAAAATACGAATATAATAAAGTATGATAATATATTCTTTACTTATTCATGAAAATTACAATCGTTTTCTTAATCATCATTATCCGGTCGATTAGATTATCAGCTTTCCTTTTAATACAACTACGAGCGTTAATGTAAGTCAATAGATTGTTTCACTCAAGCATCACTAAGAACGCTAATGTGAGTCAACTAATAATTGTTTCATTCAAGCACCACTACGAGCGCTAATGTGAGTCAATGCAGAGTTCCACTTAAGCCCTTATTATTACATTCGGCCGGCACATTTTTCAAAAAATCAAAAACGCCTGAAGGTATTGAACGAAGGAACTCATTACATAAAGAATGATGTAAATAAGTTACTTTGGCTAGAATTTTAATCAAGAAGAATACAAGTAAAGAAACAAGCAATTTTAGGCTGTTTTTCCGGAACTGAATTTAGGCCGGAAGTGATTTTGGAATGAGTTTTACAGAACTATCCTAGGCTCACAATTTGAGACATTTCAGGGCCCTTTATCCCTTCAAATTTCGGCACTATTGAGGAAATTGCTTAATTTTACGTTGTTTCTTATTTGTAGTAAGGGGACCCCTTCTTTGGCTGCTAAGGAATATTTTTAACATTAAAATGCGGCTCGGCTACTTCTGCTAATCACGACCGTGGATCAACACAACAATAATTTCACCACATTACTGCCAACTGTCCACCAATAGCATTCAAAGGCTCAATAATTTCCATTCGTCATGAGTCTGCTGAAACCGCCTAATGAATGTACGGACTAGATACAGTGATTTGATTGTACAAACTTGTATTCATAATACTTGTTAACTTCCACATTTTGTCTACTGAGTCCGTTAGTACGATTTATAATTTATAATTTCGTTCTTTCTTCTGGTGTTGTTCTCAGCAATCACTTTTCACCATATGATTAAAAAAAATTATGCGTCCAATTCAGCCAAGCTGTACTTTCAAGAGCATGGACATAAAAATGTAGGCAGCATCTGAACAGATCAAAGAAACAATGTACTCGAATATTGGCCTACATTGATGTAACTTTGGATGCTGACTTTTATTGAGTCCATCTGCAGTCCACGCTCCGTGAACTTTCTTCTTGAACACAGTATTTTTTTTTTTTAGTAGTAATTCGAATTTAAAGTAATTTAATTGTACACTATTGTATGCTTGGTTTTGTACAGTAATCAAGTAAGACAAGTGGTCATCAGTGTCACATATTTATCATAATATTTTCAGTTACTACTGGTTCAACGCAGTTCGTTAAAACAGAGGTCCAGCATTGATTCTGAATATTTCTGTTGAAGTCTTCCTTACCTAGGGTACTTTCCTTCCAACTACATCGGTTGGGTGAAACCTGAGATACCGTGACGAGTGATTGATATTTCATATTTATATATCTGCAATAATTTTGTATTGAACTACAAACCGTAAATGATCTATTAATAATTAATTCAATGATATATAGTACCTGCGTTGGTGAATAAATTCTACACTCATATTCTAACAACGAACGGCTATTATCCAACATATTCTAATGATGTATCGTGCTTGTCTATAATATACAGTCAGAAATGCATTTCCACAAACGGTGGTTAATAAATAATAATAATAATAATAATAATAATAATAATAATAATAATAATAATAATAATGCCGGGTTGAGTGGTTCAGACGGTGGAGGCGCTGGTCTTTTGATCCCAAACATGTCGCTTAAGTGCGGGCAGTATCCAGTATTCGGGAGATAGTAGGTTCGAACCCCACTGTCGGCAGCCCTGAAAATGGTTTTCCGTGGTTTCCCATTTTCACACCAGGCAAATGCTGGGGCTGTACCTTAATTGAGGCCACGGCCGCTTCCTTCCCACTCCTAGCCCTTTCCTGTCGCATCGTCGCCATAAGACGTGTCTGTGTCGGTGCGACGTAAAGCAACTAGCAAAAAAAAAAAAGATCCCAAACATGGCAGTTTCGACCCTGGCTCAGTCCGGTGGTATTTGAGGGTGCCCAAAAACGTCAGCCTCGTGTCGGTAGATTTACTGGCACGTAAAAGAACTCCCGCCGGACTAAATTTCCGCACCTTGGCGTCTCCGAAAACCGTAAAAATAGTTAGTGGGATGTAAAGCAAATAACATAATAAATAATAATATTAATAATAATACAAATGATTCCGCTATGTAAACCATTTTGATTTTACTGCCCCACCAGCGCCTCAGAAACTCTTACTTTCTGTGGCCTTTTTTGGCCTGTACGTGAAGTATATGAATTTTCAGATGATACCACAGCTATTTACTGGTGATGGAATTCAGCCTTTTACTTTCTCCCTTTCCACTCCCAACGAGATTTTGACTCCATCCACTGTATGCAATTAACAGTGAAACCATGCAAGCTAATAGCTAACGTTCAATTTTATCTGTTGCTCTAAGATAGCTAAAGCTCTGGGAAATCTCCCCCACAATTTAGTTTCACTCACACACTATTAAGTAAAATAGTGAGTCTTTCTACATTAATATTAACTAAACTACTACATAGTTATACATAACGCTTGAAGGTGGAGGTGATAAATATTCACCTGTATCGTAACACTTAGTGCACATAATTATAATTACAATAGTGAGCTCCAAAACACAACGTTTAATGGTGCACTAGAACAGAAATAATTGTGAGCTATGTAGATAACTACCACGTCTGCTTTTAAACTGCAGAAGCATTTGCTTATTTCGTTCATGCAGTCAAATAAAAATTAACAACATTGAAAATGTCCACGTATTGCTTCAGGCTATGCAGTGGGTCTGCATAAGAAACCACGTCTCTCTTAACAATGACAAAATGTTTCAATTCGCTGACGATGTTGTAAATATGATACAGTCCTATTTGAAAAACTATTAACCACCTGCTAGTTTGTTGAGTTCCATTGAAAAATAATACTATACATGTAATATAATAATAATAATAATAATAATAATAATAATAATAATAATAATAATAATAATAATAATAATAATAATAATAATAATACATATTATTATTTATTATTTTATTGTTTATTTATATAATTATATCATCAATTGTTATTATTCTAATGATGAATCGTGCTGTCTACAATACAGTATGTAGTCAGAAATATTATTATTATTATTATTATTATTATTATTATTATTATTATTATTATTATTATTATTATTATTATTATTATTATTATTATATTCGCCAAGTGACTTGGCTGTGCAGTTCGTACCATGTAACAGTTAGCTTACATTAGTAAAATGCTAGGTTCGAATCCCACTATTGTTAACCCTGGAGATCTTTCTTTCTGGCTCTCTTACAGCAGGCAAGCATTGGGGCTGTACCTTAATTAAGACCACGGTCGCTTCGTTCCCAGTCCAAGCACTGTCCTATCACATAATACCTGTTTAAGACGCTGCGACGTGAATTAAATAGCAAAGATTATTATTATTATTATTATTATTATTATTAATATTATTATTATTATTATTATTATTATTATTATTATTATTATTATTAGACAGTTCCTTAATCCCCTGTCCGGGCACCCCTGTCGGGGGACTAGGAAATCATTCACGGTATCCCCTGCCTATCGTAAGAGGTGACTAAAAGGGGTTCCACGGCCTCCTAACGTGGAAGCATAGTTTGGTGACCACAGGTGTCGTAGCTAAGTCTGTCACTGCTTCCCCTTACTGTACTTGTGCCAAGCTCGTTCGCCGAAAGTTTACACTGAAATCCAGTAAAAGGTGTTTTTTAAAATATTCTGAAGTTTCAGTAGAATCCTTTCCGATTGTCGTAAAGTGGCACAAATATGAGGATCTACCCCTGCTCAGGTGGAGGCTGCTAGTTCGACATATATTCGACACTCATTCTCTATCGAATCTGATTTCATTAGCTCGCCAGCGAACTCCAGTTGTCTTTTTGCAAGGCGGACGCTTCGGAAGAACTGCTTTGTTTCACTGTCCCTTCTTAGATTTTGCTCATGATAGAGGCGTCATAACTATCAAAATTCAGCCATTTGGCTGATGAACCATACTCCGCCGTTCTTCTCAATCCAAAACTTTCAGTGTGGTTACGCGGGGAGAGCTCTCTAAGGCATCATTCACTGTGTTGATCCATTGTGTTAGTACTCGTCCTCTGGTTCCTTGAACTTTGTCCTCAACAATCAACTTTTGAAATCTGCCTTCTCCACGCATTGTAAGATCAAAGTAGTGAATTGATCCATTGACAGTCCTTCCACTACAGACAAACTTTTATCTGAAGTTGGTTGAGAATCGACATGTTCGTGCGATGAGCTGTCCAAGGAATCCTCAAGCATTTTCTTCCAGCATCACATTTGGAAATATTCTATCCGTGAAAGATCGCGTTGCACCATGGCCCATGTCTCTGCGCCATAAAAGAAGACTGAGAAGACTGGAGATTAAACTCATTTATTTTTGTATTCATGGAAATTTGATCATTTTTCCAAATCTTCCGCAGAAAGTTCATTGCTACCTGTGCAATTTCGATCGTTGGTTCTATTTCATCTTTGGCACCCCTGTGGGCGTGGGATGCAGACGAAGAATACACCCACGGCATCTCCTGCCTGTCGTAGGAAGCGACTAAAACGGGCGACTAAGGGATGATGGAAATGGAACCATGAGATTACTTGTGTTTAGTACTATTATGTGAGGAACACAATGGGTCTGGGCGTTGCCAGTGATTAGTACTACCGTAGGCATTCTACCGAGGTGGGAGAGCGGGCGCGCAGCATTCACGGACTGGCGTCCGTGAGGTAGAGGCTGCTGTGCGCCGCGCTGAATTGCGTTGGTTTCCCTATATTCAGAACCGGTCTGCGTTACCTGTGAGTAGTGCAACTAAATATGAGGAGCAGCATGGCTCTACGTTGCCTGTGATTGGTACCACTTTGTGAGGAACATCACGGGATTGTGCATTGCCTGTGATTAGTACCACTATGTCTGGATGTGGTGGTGGTGGTGATTATTGTTTTAAGAGGAAGTACAACTAGGCAACCATCCTCACTATGTCTGGACCACCATGGGTCTGAGTTGCCTATGAGTAGTCCCTTTATGTGAGCAACACCATCGGTCTGTGTTGCCTATCGGAGGTACCATAAAGTGTGATACACCGTGAGTATACATTGCCTATGATTAGTAATACTATGTAAGCAACACCATGAGTAATATGTGGCCTGTTTTTAGTTCTACTACGTGAGGAACGCCACGGGAATACCGGTGCCCGTAATTAGTCCCATTAAGTGAGGAACACCATGGGTGTGTGTTACTTATTAGTAGTGCCATTATGTGTGGCATACCATGGGTCTGCGTTACGTGTGATTAGTACCACCATGCGAGGAACAGGAGGAGTCTACGTTACTTGTAATTAGTCCCACTGTAGGAGGAATATCATGGTTCTTCTCTACCAGTGATTAGTACTTATTATGAGGGGCCGGTGACCTGGACCCCGTTCTCCAACAAGCACCATCTCAGAATATGAGGTATTGTGAATTGGATCCACGGATTGTATTGGATTCATGGTCATTTCTTCATCATCATTAGTTTTAGATTTTATCAGTGGATTCATTTTGAAGTGTTATTATTGTTTCATTTCGTTGCACCTCATACAATTAGGGGCCGATGACCTAGATGTTAGGCCCTTTTAAACAACAAGGATCGTCGTCATCATCATCATCATTATTATCATCGTCATCATCATCATCATCATCATCATCATCTCATCTTCGGTACTACCAGAATTCAACGATAAGTTTTACAACTTTACATCCTCCAGTCTGTTGGAAATGTTGACTGTTCTTCTTACGAGCAACAATCATAACCTTGGTTTTCTGTCGATTTCGACATAATCCAATTTCTAGGCTTGTCTACTCCACTTGATCATTTTGCGGTGGCGAGTAGATGGGAAGAAGAGTTGTTTACTTACTCTCTCTCTCTCTCTCTCTTACTATAATTAGTAACGTAATTCGTTTCACTGCTTGTTTCTGCTAGAAGTTCCCCACTGACCGATAAGGGACTCAATTTTCTTATGTCTTCGCTTCCACACATATCTGCCGTGTTATTTGAGTACTTCCCTAGAGGTTCGGTTATTGGACAAACAACGTTTCTTCCCACCTACTCGCCTCCGCAATTTATCGTCGGTTGGTTTATCATCAATATACTCTCAAAACGTATAAACGAGTTTCATATTTCTGCAGGAAATGTAGCACGACAACGTGAGCTAGGAAAAGTTAAAATCGAGCTCAAACTCGTAATTTGCTAGGTATTACAAGTTATCATACAGTCCCACTTTAGTTGTAACCTAGCTCATCTTTTTAACTCTTCGAATACTTTGAACCCCACAATACTCCCTGTCACATTTCCTTCTCTGCTTTGTGAATAATCACCAATTCATTTCCTAAAATAGGCACTTCGGTAATGCAAGGAAATAGTATATCAACGTAAAATAAGGAACAACACGCGGTTGGGAGCCGTGAGTATATTGTTACATTTTCTATTAACAGTGTCACAAACTTCCTGCTTAAAATAATTACGATTCATAAAACAGACTAGTTCTACTGACCTGATAATGCTGCTATTAGCAGATGTGGGATTTCAATGATGTGGTTACAGCAATGTGGAAGACAACAATACGCATATCCTACTAAATCCACGCTTTTACATTCAACAACACTCTACCATTCAAGCAGTCCAATATCAAAAGCCACACTAATTACATTTTCAAAAGATGACGTGAGTGTTTCAGTGTCATCACCTGCCTTTTGCCAAGGATATTGAAAAATATGCTTGTACTTCGGTGCAGAAAATTGATAGCGTACCAAGAGTGAATTCTAATGAGGAAATGCCGATCACGTGACTTTATATTCCAGTCTTACAAAATTAGCGGCCCCTCTGATACATAATAAAGCTTATATTGCCGAAAGAAGAAGAAGAAGTCAATATTTTGTTGTTCCTGGTGGTAATATCTTACATGTAACATCTTTCTTTGGAAAACTTACATCTAAAGGGGTGGGATCTGTATGCATTGACCAGGAATTACAAGGTTGTTTTCTCTCACATGTTCAGCCTAGACTGAAGTTAGAAAAGGATCTATTTGTTCTTTCGTCATTTTTCCACTATTCCTTGCTTCCACATGCATGTTTTATGGACATTTTGCTTCATGTTTCTTTGAAATCTTTGTGTCTTAAGTGTCTGATATCTCTTGAAAGCATAGAGAGCAGCTTGTTAGCTACTCTGTCACTCATTGATAAAGCCTCTCTGTGCAGACTGACAGCAATAGACTGTAACATGGAGATTTATTTCCTCTCTGTTGACATTGAAGGAATTTAACAATGAAATTTACATTGGCCACTGTTCCAGACGTGTCCATTGTCCGCATTCCCCACTGTTATAAATCGGTTCACATCCTACATCAATTCGTGTGGCTTCTGACGTATATCTTCTCCCACGTCCTTACGAGTGACAAATGTATAATATGCCAAATTTAGCCTCATGGTTGTCGATGAAAGTGAACGAATATTTGTTATCGTCCAACTCAGAAACCTTAGAAGTTTCAAGAGTGCCCACATTTGCAGATGCCAATAGTGAACTGTGTATCCATACGCCCTTAATCTACCATATTTTCACATTAAGTACTTTATTTGGACTGCCTGTATACTTTAAAGTGAGCTCCTTTTCGTCGGTCGATAGTCTCATAAATTATTCATTGGCATTTTGGTTTACATCTAATGCACTTAGTTTGCTGTGGGATATGAAGTCCCGATTGTAATAGTAGTCTTCATCAGTGTTCTCCAGCATACTACCTTCTAATATACTGGGCCTAATCTTTTTAGGTTGAGATACTTCGTATTCATTTTGACTTGATGGTTCTTTTTTGCTCTGGAGATTAAATTCTTGTAGTGCTTGAACAGCCACATTCATGAGCAACCTCTTCCCCTCCATCAAAATCACTATGCCTATTCAGCGTAGCGTCATCTCCATTATATGTCTTCATTATCATACTATGAAACTTCGTATCCTAGATTCCGATTGCGTTTCCATATTCGGCACGTCACAACGTTGTCTCTAATGTGTTGAGAACATTCATGGGATTAATTCTCCTAATGAAATGAAATGTCGTATGGCTTTTAGTGCCGGGATATCCCAGGATGGGTTCGGCTCGCCAGGTGCAGGTCTTTCTATTTGACACCCGTAGGTGACCTGCGCGTCGTGATGAGGATGAAATGATGATGAAGACAGCACATACACCCAGCCCCCGTGCCATTGGAATTAACCAATTAAGGTTAAAATTCCCGACCCGGCCGGGAATCGAACCCGGGACCCTCTGAACCGAAGGCCAGTACGCTGACCGTTCAGCCAACGAGAATGATGCCAACGTACTGTACATAGTTTACAATGCAACTCTAAACCGAACACTCAAAGAGACGCACTCATACAGCAGCTGTACTTATCCGTGCAGATACATCATTCTACCGTCTAATGGCGCTAGCAAGCAAATACCGAATTTTGCATAGAAAGGAAAAACGCAGACCGCCGTTTTTGGATTCTACGATCTATATTCTATTATCGAGCTGTTCAGAGCGTTCGAGGTCAACGGGTCACTTGTCACACTTGTCATTTAGACCTGTAATGCTCTTTAGTGCCTTTAGCACTTTAAGCCTTTTGCTCTTAGGCCGTTTAGCCTTTTATTGCCCTTTAGACCTTCAGTGCCCTTTTGCAAATTTGATGCTTTAGTTCTTTCGCCGTTTTGCTATTAAGCCCTTTAGCCCTTTACTGGCTTTAGCTCTTTAGCCCCTCAGTCTTTTGTCCTTTAGCACTTTAGTGCCTTATATCCCATTAACCTATTACCCTTATATTACATACAAGCACACAAACTATACACTGTATATGCGTAAGTTATATGATGACATGTTTTGTTTACGATAGACGGCAGTTGCTCACAAGTTATTCGATGTCAAATAACGCTGAATGGAAGGATGTCTCTCGGACATTTTGCTTTCTTAATCATGAGGTGGTTAGGAATTTGTTACTCCTTATATTGTGTGGTCAGTGAATATTTCTTATTTTATTTTTTTATTTTTATACTTTTGCGAGTTGTTTGACGTCGCACTAACATATCCAAGGTTTTCGGTGGCAGAAGGATGGGAAACGGCTGGGATTCGTAAGGTAGCGGCCGTGGTCTTAATTAAAGTACAGCCCCAGCGTTTAGTTGGTGAGAAAATGGGAAACCATGGAAAAACCATCTTCAGGGCTGCCGACGGTGGGATTGTGAACTCCATCACCCGGATGCAATATTTTACTTTTCTAGTACTCAATAGTTTACTCATTTTCCTTTTTTGCGGGAAGATTATGGAAGGTAAACTGATGTTAGGGGACTTTTTACACAGATGTGTCGTACAGTACTGATGTCCAGGGCATTGCTCTTAATGTCACTTCTCTATAAGAAATATTAGCGTAATTACTCCTCGTAAGATGAAAGAGTGGCAGAGTATTCATATGAGGAGTGAAACTCCAAGTTAGGAATTTACTAACGGTGAAGTTTACCTTAATTAAGGATACTATTGCTTCCTTCGCACTTCTAGCCCTTTCCTATCCCATCGTCGCCGTAAGATGTATGTAGGAATACTAGCAGAGTTGGACATTGCAAATTCACCCTAAGCTTGTATGGTGGATTGGTGTGAACATTGCTGGACCTCTGGAGGTATTCCAGGAGATGTGGACAATGCCCTTTTCCCGCTGAATCATCATATTTGTAATGGTCGCCATCAGAGGAACAACCGCTGGTTTGAAGACGCTGTCAGCATACAGTCAAGCATTCACTGTCACCTTAACAATCACTAATGGCAATTTTACATTAATGCAATATCTCTCGGAACTGGGGTTGGCCCAGTGTGCGTCTCAGCAATAATCACCGCAGTCCCTCTCCCAGTACGCCACCAGGCACCATAGCGACAATCATTGCGGCCAAAAGCACCATTCATCACTGAAGACGACATTATGCCATTCGTCGTCCCAACTTGATTCTTGCCGATACCAGGTCAGCCACATATGTCTATGTTGTGGGGTCAGTGGTCTGATTGAGACATCCGAATTATGTGCTAATACTCCTGCATTGTTGTTCGTCGACGTGTTCCTGTCACCGAGCATGTATCCCTTCATGTGACCACTTCTGTCGATGTGGATGCATTTCAGCCAACGCATTCAGCTCCAGCCTACACAAATAACCCACGCTCATGCAGACCAATTATTTGGGTACTCCGAACGGAGGAAAGTATTGTTGATATCATGTTCGTTGTTGGTGCGGATGAGGCATGATTCACAAGCGAACGCTTCGAGTCACTGTACCTCACAAACTACACATCAACTAAGCTCCACTTGGCTTCGCATACACGAGGTGGCTCGCCCGTTAGATTATTATTGTTATTATTATTATTATTATTAATATTATTATTATTATTATTATTATTATTATTATTATTATTATTATTATTATTATTATTATTATTATTGGATGATGCTGAGCGCGCCACCACAGATCATTAACATACCAGCAGTAACACTGAGTGCCAGAATCGACTCTCTCGACAGTGTCCAACCTGAAAATTTTAATCATGAGTCTGACACTATCACTGATCAAATAGTCCGACTCATTAGCTGAATGGTTAGCGTACTGGCCTTCGGTTCAGAGGGTCCCGTGTTCGATTCCCCCCCCCCCCGGATCGGGGATTTTAACCTTCATTGTTTAATTCCACTGGCTCAGGGGCTGGGTGTTTTGCTGTCCCTTCCATCCCTGCAAATAACGCACCACACATAACACTATCCTCCACCACAATAACACGCAGTTACCAACAGATGGCAGATGTCGCCCGCCCTCATCGGAGGGTCTGCCTTATAAGGGCTGCACTCGGCTAGAAATAGCCACATGAAATTAATTAACTAATTAATTAACTGATCAAATAAAGCTGCTTTCCGATTTATATAAACCAAATACGCGAAGTAGTTAAAAATGCTAACCTCCATGTAAAAAGCTCCCAAAATGAAGAGTTACTATTTTCCGTGGAATGTGAACTATAATAAGGTGAAAAGAATTGGAAGTAACAGTCAAATTGAGGTTTAATGCATTTAAGAAATCTGTGTTGAGTGGGAGACACTGGGAACTAGAAGGAAACGAACACGGTTATGTGCCATGTATACTAACTACACGAATTAGCTTGGGGAGAGGTGAACAGTCGACTGGAAAAGCTCTGTTACATAAGTAGAACAGATCATCCACATGAAGTAAAAGGTAGATCGCAGAAAACTAACTCTGGTAAATATTCGTTTGTAAATCGGGGAAATGATGATTGGAATGCATTAACTGTGGCTGTCTTAGAGCCTTTTCCAAAATATGTAAAATGTTTCAAGAATATACTCCAGCTTTCTGTAAAGTGTGTGTAAATTTCTATGTGATGCTGTCATATTTTAATGCAACGCTCAACCACTGTAAATTGTAGTATTAAGGCATCTGAATTATTTAATGTATGTGTGAATTTGTGTACGAACGTGCTGTATTTACAATGTTAATTGGACCGCTCGTCCGGCCCCGTGGTGCCGGGGGCAACGCGTCCGCCTGTCACCCGGCGGCCCCGGGTTCGATTCTCGGCCATGTTAGTGGTTTTTATTTGTACATGATTAATATACCTGGCCTGGGGACTGGGTGTTTGTGTCGTCCTTAATGTTCCTTTCCTCCACTTTACACTTCCGCCATTTCCAAATACGCGCCGGTTCAAAACATATGGTGCAAAGTAGGGGCAAATGATCTTCTTAGGTCGACGTCTCGAATAAATAGCATTGAAAAAAATTGGACCACTCAGTCCATTGTGAGTAATAGTGTAAAATGTTGAAATACTTAAAGTACGTGTGAATTTGTCTATGATGGTGTTGTAATGTTAAGCTAGTAGTTTTTTTTTTTTTTTTTTTTTTGCTAGTTGTTTTACGTCGCACCGACATAGATAGGTCTTACGGCGACGGTGGGACAGGAAAGGGCTAGGAGTGGGATGGAAGCGGTCGTGGCCTTAATTAAGGTACAGCCCCAGCATTTGCCTGGTGTGAAAATGGGAAACCACGGAAAACCATTTTCAGGGCTGCCGACAGTGAGATTCGAACCTACTATCTCCCGAATACTGGATACTGGCCGCGCTTAAGCGACTGCAGCTATCGAGCTCGGTGAAGCTAGTAGTAGGATCAACCTATAATATTGTAAGCTGTACTGTTAAGCACTGGAAATATTCAAGTTGTGTGTGAATTTGTATATGATGATGCAGGATTTAGAATGTTAAACTAGTAGTGTTTCTTGTCATATTTTCTTTCCATGGAACTGCTTGTTTTACTCTTGTTGTAGTAGTTGTATTTGCAGTTGTTAGTTTTTTTGTTGTTGTTGTTATTGGGTAATTATATTCTAACTTTATTATCACACTACTGTAACTGATCATTGCCTACAGGATATTTCCCAATTGCGATGTGTTTGTGCTGTTAATAATAATAATAATAATAATAATAATAATAATAATAATAATAATAATGGTACAGAAAGATCTGCAGGAGATTGGGATCTCATTTGAGGATATCCAAGAGCGTGTCCCACTTAAGAAAAAACTCCAAGAACATCAGAGTTTCCTACCAAAGCCGAAGATGAAAACTGGAAAGGCATGGACGGAAGAAGAAAGGAGCAACACCGTATACGAATGAAGGAATACTGGACCAACATTAAAGCTCAAGGGAAACAGTTGAAATGACGTAGTCCTTATTTGGCCGAAACGAAACAATAATAATAATAATAATAATAATAATAATAATAATAATAATAATAATAATAATAATAATAATACCGCCTGCAAATAACGTGTTGGTGCCAAGCTTTGAAATAACTCAATTTTTGACTGGTCGTGGCAAATTTGGTTATTATTTTCATCGATTTGGAATGAATCCTCCTGATCCAGACACATGTGTGTCTGTGGATCCTCAGAAACAGTCGACCCCCTACTGTTTTAATGTGCTGCATTTCAAAGAAGAAGGCATGACTTGAACACTCATTTAAATTATTGCAACACTGTATTATCAAAACCCCTGTATCATATGTTTAAGAAGCTATGCTGTTACAAATATTTTATAAACTTCATCCACTTCATTTTCTGCCGATTAGATACATGAATTCATTTTCATTTTAAAATTGACTGTGTATAGGTATTTTAACTATAACCGTAGTATCCTATGTAAAATAGGGTTCCAAACTGCTTTGGATATTCAATAATAATAATAATAATAATAATAATAATAATAATAATAATAATAATAATAATAATAATAATAATATGCCTCAGTTTTTAAATTAATTCCTTCCCAACACTTAGAATATTTTATTGTTGTTATTTTAATACTTCATTAAGACAGATTAAACAATGAATAAAGAACAATACTTTTTTTTATTCTCAGTTTCATTCCTGAGAAAGAAAGAAGAGAAAAGTTAGTAGCTCAGAGACTCCTCACAATTGTTAACTGTGGGAGGCTTTTCTAATACTGCTGCATGCCTTATTGTACAATCGAGTTCCTTTTTAATCTCAGTTTTTATTTATGGAAAGAAAAATATAGGAGCAAAGAAGACTAACGTGAAGGGAAGGAAGGAAAGCATTTCTTGAAATTAAAAATGGAAAGCGAGTATTGTGGTAAAAAAGAGAAAAAGTAATTAGCGACTAGACTTGCTGCATCGTAGTTTCTTGCAGTTTACTCTGGTTATTGGATGGAGAACGATCCCTCTGCAGCTAGTCTGGGAAGGAAGTATTAGTGAATGTATGAGATGATACGGGTAATTTTCTTTTGTATTGATATAGACTGCAAGAGGACTTTTTAAGCAGCTACCTCAGTACTGGTTTGCATTGCATCCACTAGCGGAATGACCGCTTCTTTTAAACACTTCCCTATGTTTTTTAATTAACCGTCTCTCATCCTAGAAATTGGAACGCTTATCATCATCATCATCTGTTTACCCTCCAGGTTCGGTTTTTCCCTCGGACTTAGCGAGGGATCCCACCTCTACCGCCTCAAGGGCAGTGTCCTGGAGCTTCAGACTCTTGGTCGGGGGATACAACTGGGGAGTATGACCAGTACCTCTCCCAGGCGGCCTCACCTGCTATGCTGAACAGGGGCCTTGGGGAAGGATGGGAAGATTGGATGGGATAGGCAAGGAAGAGGGAAGGAAGCGGCCGTGGCCTTAAGTTAGGTACCATACCGGCATTCACCTGGAGGAGAAGTGGGAAACCACGGAAAACCACTTCCAGGATGGCTGAGGTGGGAATCGAACCTACCTCTACTCAGTTGACCTCCCGAGGCTGAGTGGACCCCGTTCCAGCCCTCGTACCACTTTTCAAATTTCGTGGCAGAGCCGGGAATCGAACCCGGGCCTCCGGGGGTGGCAGCTAATCACGCTAACCACTACACCACAGAGGCGGCATTGGAACGCTTATTCGGGGTAAAATTTGCATAATTTTGGTGGTGTGTTATCACTCCGGTAGAGGGCTTCCGGCTCCTTGACTGAATGGTCAGCGTGGGGGCTGTCTGTTCAGAAGGTCCCGGATTCGATTGTAGTCGATGTCTGGGATTTTAACTGTGTCCAGTAATTCACCTGGGGCTGGTTGTTTGTCCTGGTACAAATTCTTCTTCATATACATACAACTCCATACATTGCAACCACTACAGAAATACGCAAATACCTATACAGTCAGAAAGGAGATCCGGCCGAGAAAATAGGGCGAAGGTCAGCGGTTGCTCAGTGGGCTTTGGCTGGTCCGACGGCTCTGCACTCCGACCGACTAACCGAGCAGAGGAGGTGTGACCGCGGCTCTACCGTGACTCTGCATTTGGGAGACGTATAGGAGCTGCTCCCCACCGTCGACTGTCCTGAGAATTGTTTTCCATGGTTTTCCATTCTCCTGCACTAAGGCGAGAGTTCCAAGTATAGGCCACGGCCGCCAACCCCCCCAAATTCTCCGCACATCTCCTTCAGCGTAACAAATCTCCTGGCCTGAGAGATGGCGTCACCCTCTAGGAGGCCCGCCTCCCCCTTCAGGGAAGGCATGAAAACATTTTAGTAATATCAATAATAGGGCGAAGTTCACATTGGCGATCCCAGGAAAGCGGAGGAAGAATAAGACGAAGAAGAAGAAAAATAAAATAAAATTATCACTCCAGCACAAAGACTCATAAAAATACTATCAAAACAATTAAGTTACTATGTCTTCTTTCTGACAAGGCTGAAAGGCCTATTCTAGCTTCAGTTCATCATTCCCTTGTTGTTCCTACGTCTCTGTTACCAACGCGGTGTTACTGATACGCAATTTTGGAATATCTGTCTTCGGTTCATTTTATGTTCTACATTAATTTTCTATATTGTTCTGTATGGAAATATTTTCTCAATAATATATTTTTGCTAGCGGTTGAATGTCACAGAAACACATGAAGCGTTTTCGGTTACGCAATTATGGGAAAGAGAACGGCAGTGGCTTTAATTAAGGTATAGCCCAGAATTTACTGGCGTTAAATTAGAAACAACGGAAAACCAACTTTACGGCTGCCAATTATGGGATTCGAACTCACCATCCCCCAAATGCAAACACATAGCAGCCAAATCGCTCGGTTTTCTAAATTCCATCTGAAGTAGTAGGCGGGTGTCCTCATTCCGAATCCAGTCTGCATGCGTGCATCATTTAACTCATTGTAAAAATGTAATATCGGATGCTTGGATGTGTGTCTTTTTGATTTCAGGTTCCCATGTTTCACATCAGTGCGTCTATTGCCTTAAGCTATGTTTCTTCCCTGGACTTCTTCGAATGATTTCTTCTGATAGTTCTACATACCGAGCTCGATAGCTGCAGTCGCTTAAGTGCGGCCAGTATCCAGTAATCGGGAGATAGTGGGTTCGAGCCCCACTGTCGGCAGCCCTGATGATGGTTTTCCGTGGTTTCCCATTTTCACACCAGGCAAATGCTGGGGCTGTATCTTAATTAAGGCCACGGCCGCATTCTTTCAGTTCCTAGGCCTTTCCTATCCCATCGTCGCCATAAGACTTATCTGTGTTGGTACGACGTAAAGCAAATAGCAAGGATAGTTCTACACTTTGCTTGATATCGGTGTAATTTTATGTGGCCGCCATTGTTCCTGTCACATTCCAAATAGTTAAAATGTTTCACCTGTTCAATAGGTAAATTGTCAAGCACTATTATTGTTCTTATTTTTGGCAAGTGCCAATGGCCGTCTGGTTAGAGATTCATTCGAACATGGCAGTCCACTGCAGGCGAATGAGCTATGTTTGAAAACATTTCCTTCTCTCAAACAATGAATCTATATAGCCACGTCCCCTTACATGAGTTTTGTCCAAAAGGTGTTGACTCATGGTGTGGGTACCAAAGGGCACAGGTAACAGGAGATTTGTATAATCATAAACATTCACTACCTGAGGCAGTTCTGTTAGAAGTAAAACCATTGTATAGAGAACTATGTGATTCAGAGCTGCTAGCTAAATGTTTACATGACCATAATCAGATTCCGAATGAAAGTTTCAACCACTGCACATGGGGAGGGGTATTTAAAACTGTTTTTGTAGGCTTCAAAACTTCAAAAATTTGAGTACTTCATGCTATTGTATGTTTCGACAACGGCAGTTAAGATACTTTAAGTTATGATAAATCTCGGCATTACACCAGGGAAGAACACGGAGAGTTTTCTTCAGAAGATAGATTTACAGCGAGTTGTATGTATGTTTAGTCCTCAGCCCGAAGGCTGGTTGGATCCTCAACAGCTCCGCCATCAGCTGTCATAGATGGCCTAGGCATCACTGAAGGGGCGTACTAGGGAAATGAGGAGTGAGGTAGTTTCCCGTTGCTTTCCTCACCAAGCCAGAGGTTGCTATTACATATCAGTCTGTCAAGCCCACTGAAATGCATGCACCAACTGACCCTATGAGCAATATCTTCACACCATTCATAGCAGGGACTGGCTGCAGAAGGAATGGCATTACTAGCATCACTCATACCTCAGTCACCTTCATTTTGTCAAAGCCAAGGATAAAGCTGAGACAGATCAATGAAAGTAACAAAATTGCTCTAGCCCATATCAGAAGACATAGTGCACTGTAAAGACTGTGTCCCGCCAGCAAAGGCATTACAGCGAGTTATGGAGGCAGAAAAAGCTGTTCAGAAGATGATCAAGGAAGCTAGGTTGGAAAAGCGGGCTGAGAAAATTGGAAAGAAGACTAGACCGTAAATGAAATTGATTATGGTCCTGGGGATTTTCATCTCCATTGCTATGTGCAAAATTGACATGGGTTTGGTGTTTTGTGATTTCGCAGAAACTGATTGTTTCTTACTTCAGGTACACTTTTCCAAGCCCTATTTAAACAATGAATCTATATAGCCCCGCCCCCGTACATGGGCTCTGTCCAAAAGGTGACCCGTGGTGTAGGTACCAAAAGGCACAAGTGGTAGGAAATATTTATAGTCATAAACATTCATTACCTGAGGCAGTTCTGTTAGAAGTGAAACCATTGTATAAGAGATTCAGATATTCAGATAGAGATATGTTGATTCAGGTCTGAATTTTTCTGGTTCTTAATAGACTTGTGTAGAATACAGTCGGTGAAAAATATGATGGTAATATCCAAAATTAAGTCCAGAAAAAAGAAAATTATTCAAATTTTGGTCAACAATTTTTACTTGATGCTTATTTTTCAAAATTAAAGGAGGGAGGCTGTAATTTTATATTTCACCGAACATGTCAAACCACGTCTTACGAATATTCCATAAAATATTGTTTGATTCTGACCGTCAGTTTCTGAGAAAAGTATACCTTATGGGTAGAAAAATGTTTGGTAAAGAAGTGAAAATATTGCTTTACCGTGAAAATGTTTGAGATATGTGGTATATTATATTTCTTAGATAAGGCATTCCAATTAGAAGTGTGAACTTTCATTTGGATATCATGAAATGGGGAGGAGTAAATGGAATTTAAGTGTCGGCATATTTTCATGTCAGCTTCATTGGTTAACACTTCCCGGTGTCCTTAACGGTTCATGAGTTATTTGCAGTGAACATTTCAGCTGAATAATCCTGTATATAATATACAAATAAGAAAGTAAAATGAACATTTACAATTAGTATTTCTTAGTTCTAATTTACGTGAATTTGTCCACTGACGCTTCAGTACTGAAATTAAATGACTCATTTTAACCGTAGTTAATTGTTACCATTAACCATGGCAATTATGTCAAAATTGCATTTTCTTGTTCAGTCCACATGCAGCTCATCAGTGAAGAACTCTTTCCGTGTGAAGATTTGTTCTGAAGATGCTTAGAATAAACAGACATATATAAATGTTGAATAGCTTATTACTAGAGCCCGGATTTTTATGCAGTAATACGCTAGAATACAAACTTACTGAAGCAAATAACAAGTGTAGTCTACCTTCACAACGATTATGCTATGGGGTTTGCATAATTAATGTTATTCTTGCTTCATTATTGAAGAGCGGGTGGCCTATACTTCCTACTAACCAAATTAGTTTGCAGTCTAACCTGTCACTGCATAAAAATCCGGGCCTTACTTATTACTAAGGTTCAGATGTTAAGGAAAAGTCATATTTCATTTCTGAGGTCATATTACCCGGAATCTGAGAAATAACTGTGAATGGTAGGTCCCTGACCCCATTCAAATCAATGTTATGTTGCATATAAATGCATATTTCGGCAATTTCTATTGCTTTGGTAATATTTTGATCATTTTAGTGATATTAGGTCATATTTGGTTATATCTTGAGAATTTTTAGCACGGTACATGTTATCTGCGTGGAGTTTCAAACACAGGATTTCGAAATATTGTTGCACATCGACGGCCTAGTTCTAATACTACATATCTCCCAATGCTCTTGCTCTCCTTAAGACTGGTCACGCCTCCCAGCAACGTATGGTTATACAGTCCATCAACACAATTTCCGTTGGGCTCATTTTCCTTTGCGGTTGTGTAAAGGAGAAATGAACCTTAAACACATTATTCCGTAGGAGTGCGTAAATACTCCACCCAGATACACATTATTACAGTACGGCACGATAAGGTTCATTTTCCTTTACACACACGAGTAGGATAATGTGTTCTGATGGACTGTATATCCATATGTGGCTGGGAGGCGTGACCAGTCTTAAGGAAAATAATGGATAAGAACTGCACTGTCAGATACGTGGTATTAGAACTAGGCCGTCGACATGTATTTTTTTCTTTCTCTACCTGAAAGAGGTAGGAACAGGTTTAGAAGACACGATTGTGAGGAAGGGATGCTCTACGAAAGTACTCTGACAGATACCAGAAAGCGTGCTAATACATTGTTTCTTTGGGGAGGGGGGGGGGGGAGAGACAACGAAAACTGCGTCCCAGGGCTGTGATACTGAATGAATGTATGACGTTTTAATTTACCTACTGTAACTCCGTCAGTTTGCATGATTAAATGTGTCTCCTGTATTATCGCTTATCACTTTTTGACACGTTTAATACCGGGTAAGTTGGCTGTGCGGTTAGGGCGCTCAACTGCGAGCTTGCATCCGGAAGACAGTAGGTTCGAACCCCAATGTTGGCAGCCATGAAGATGGTGTTCCGTGGTTTCCGATTTTCGCACTAGGCAGATGGTGGGGCTGTATCTTAATTAAGGCTATGGTCGCTTCATACACACTCCTAGCCCTTTCCTGTCCCATCGTCACCATAAGACCTATCTGTGCCGGTGCAACGTAAATCAAATTGTAAAGAAATAAAATATACACGTTTTTGTCAGTAATACCCTAATACCTGCTACCTATCTCTAAGTCACATTTTGCCTTTTTTAGGTCATACTTAGCTAGTTTTTAGGGCATATTTTCTTCCATATTTTGTACTTCTTTAGGTCGTAAATTTCCCAAACCTACTTATTACACTTATCCAACCTATCAGAGCAGGGTTGTAGTGGAAACAGAGTAGGTTTCAGATTCACTCGTGAAATGACAAAATTAAATATGAACATCCGTGTAACAGGTTGCTTAGAAGGGCTTTGGACAAATTAAAACAGGAAGATAATTGTAATAAATTAGGCGTATTTATATTTCTAAATATACCTCCGTTTACTTGAAGAAAATGCAAAATAAGAAGGGCAAGAAAGCTGCACACGATAGCTATAGCAATATATTCGAATATATTGTACGTTTTTTTAGCTTACCTCAGTGGATGATCACCTATTTAAAATAGTTTTCTAACTTGTAACTGCTTTTTGTATTGAGACGTATTCACCACTAGCACTATCAGTTAGTTATTACAGTTATTATGCGTCTTAATACTTTTCTAGAGTATATAATAATAATAATAATAATAATAATAATAATAATAATAATAATAATAATAATAATAATATTAATATTATAATAATAATAATAGCAAACATTAATGAAGATATTTTTTTCAGTTTTTTCCTTAATTTAAAAATAAGAGGTTCTGTCACACTTGGATGTTTGAAGTAATAGTAATTAATATGACACATGAAGCAGTGCAACTAAAAGTACAGTTGACGGTACTGATTAGATGCGAAAGTTCTTGACTATGGCCCTTTGAAATAATGCGGGAGGTTTAAAACATTAACATATTGTAAAACAAACTCCATCCAAGTAAGAAGGAAATGGGTTTCAGACCGCATTCCCCCTTTCCAGGTAGGTTTCGGTCTCCGTTCTGATGCGTTCCGGCACCACTGCATCATTATATCAGACTACAAGAAAGTTAATATAATGAACATTTTATAATTAACAATAATAATAATTAATAACTTACTTTTTATGTCTACATTTGTAATACAGGATAGCAATGCACCCTCACCAATATTCCTGGGGTGGAAAGGTGAAGAGTTGTGGAACAATATCAAGCCATTTCAAGCCTGGCTGTTTCCACTCCTCCTTACTTATTCACATATACCTCTGCACATTTGCACAATGAATGTGCACATTTAAATAAATGGTAGGCACACGAAGGAGTAACACTACTCCCGCACACCTGCTGAATACTAACGGAGGTCAGAAAGTCTCTACATCCCTTGCCCAGTCCACTAACCCCCACTCAGCACATGAGCAGCACAAATCAACAGTGGGCTTCCTAAAACACCTTACTAACTAGCGAAAGAGTCACATATTAAACAAACAGCATACCAAAATTGTGTGTTTGCAGTTCAGAAAATTTGAATTATGACAAAATGATTTTTTTCTTTTTCTACCGCTTTTTGCACACCTGTGGGGTCGTGGGTGCGAACTGTGTCGCATATGTGGATTTGGCCCTGTTTTACGACCGGGTGCCCTTCCTGACACCATCCCTATATGGAGGGATGTAATCGCTATTACGTGTTTTTGTGGTGGCTGGTAGTGTAGTGTGTTGTCTCAATATGAAGAGGAGTGTGTTGGGATAAACACAAACACCCAGACCCCGGGTCAGAATAATTAATCAGAGGCGATTAAAACCCCCGACCCGGCCGGTAATCGAACCTGGGACGCTCTGAACCGAAGGCCTCAACGCTGACTATTCAGCCAATGAGTCGGACTACAAGGTAATACATATATAAAAGAAATATACTATTCTAAATTCAAAGATAACCAACGTAAATAACAGATTTGGAGAAAGCAAAGTTCAACAAATAAAATTAAATCAAAATAAATCCGGAGCATAAAAGTGAAAAAGAAAGAGAAAATAGTCGTAGTGAAAAAGTAGCATTCAAACTGAAACCTCGTAATAAATAAATAAATAAATAAATAAATAAATAAAATAGAAAAGTAAGGGAGTGTCACGAGCCCTAACTTTACCAAAGCTAAAATCAAATAAATAAATGAATGAACAGTATTCATGGAAAGGTTACAATTGGTGTTGTGAAGGTTGTCCCTTCTTCACTCTTCCTTAGTACTGTGTAATTCTTCCTTTGGCATTGTTCAGGTCTTTGAACCCCCTGTGTGCGGGGGCGGTAGCATAGCACCCAGGCTGTATCCTCCCTGCCGTAATAGGCAACTAAAAGGGGCCCCAGGGGCTCTTAACTTGGAAGCGTGTGTTGGCATCCACGGAGCCTTTAGCTGAGTCCAGGAATTGCTTCCAGTTACTTGTGCCGAACTCCTCGCTTTCATCTATCCTATCCCACCTCACTTGATCAACTCTTGTTCTTTTCCGACCCCAACGATATTAGAGCATTCGAGACCTAGGGAGCCTTTCATTTTCACGTTCTTCGTAACCCTTGTCTTTCTTTGACCGATATTTTCATTTTTGAAGAGCCAGATCCCTTCCATTTCCCTCTGATTAGTGTTATGGTTGCCCAGTTTTACTTCCTCTTGGAACAATAATCACCAACACATCAGGTCTCTAACACGCTGCAGCATGCTTTAAGGAGGTCCCGTTCCATCTGGGCAACTGTAATGGTGTCTAGGAGTGTCTGTGGAGGTTGTGTATTAAGTTATAAGTTGGGATTAGGAATCCTGTGGTGCGCAATAAATAAATAAATAAATAAATAAATAAATAAATAAATAAATAAATAAATAAATACATAAATAAATAAATAAATAAATAAATAAATAAATACATTAATTAATTAATTAATTAATTGTCACGAGCCCTAACTTCACCAAAGCTAAACCTGCCCTATGCTTGCTCAATGCAGTTCATGTCCAGTTCATATGATCGACACCCCCCTCTCTCAGGAAGATCCTCACTGATGCACCTTGATTAGGGCGAACATTATAGTGGACAAAAATGAATTCAGCACCATATTCATCCCTAACTGGCTGTACAAATGGTAGAAGTATATCATCGGTATACCGCTGGACAGGTAATGCCCACTTCCTCGTAAACAGGCATGTCAAGGTCACGAGTTGACTGACAGCTCTGCGTGCGCGAGAAACAGCTGTTACGAGCACTAGCCCAGGCCGGTATCAGATAGCGCACGTCTGGACGGGTGTACATTACACGTTCATAACTACGGTACGCCCCCAATGCATGTGCATATTTTCTATCTATAGGAGCATATATACATACATCATTCAACATGACGTTTGCATAAAATGAGTTAATCACCATGCTTTGTAATCACCGTACACTAAGAAAATAAGTACTTACTTTAAAAGTTGCCTTAACCTTTTAAGTGCTGAGTTACCAGTTGAGTGTTTGGTACCTATGTGCTGTTTTTTTCATTCATATGTAAAAAAAATTGTTGAAGCCTCAATTTTTAACTTATCAGTGTGGTGCCTAGCTTAAAATCTTTATAAATTTTGGTTCTTTATAAATCTAAATGCCAATGGAAAATCCTACACTTATGTTCAATATTATTTTGAGAGAAAACAAAATTACACTTCTGTGCCAATGCGTGCATTATTTTTATACAAAGTAAAGAGCTCAAAATAATATTATTTCCTAAAATCTGTAGGCAACTAATACATGTAACTCCTTAGAAGTATATAAGTTGATATTTTAAAATACTTTCTAAACCTGGAATGTGGTGATAGTTAAATATTTTCTACAGATTGTTTGTGATGCCGATTTGTTAAACTATTTGCACCAACTCCACGGCACGAAAGTTTATTAAAAAAAATCAATGATTTTCGTGTTGTCATCAAACACTACTTGACCCTCAGATCCTGTCACAGTTACTTGAAAGTCTGGTGCAGAAAAAGAATCCGTCCGACAAGAAAATAGTGATAAAATAGCTTTTGTACTCGTCGTGTTTTTCTTCTTTCGTTTAGAAGGAGGCTCCGTTTCTCTCTTACATGCAATATTTTTGGCACACTCTCTATCACTCTCACCTTCAAAATCGCTAAACTATTCATTAAAATCATCATCTTCATCATCACTTTCCGCTGTGGTTAATAAATAAAAGATTCTGTGATCCGAAATAGCATCGCTGCAAAAGCAACTAGATTGTTGTTCCGCCAAAAAGCTCTGTAAGTTACATCCCGAAGCTATAATATCTGATCAATTAGTTCTAGATAATGCCCAGCAGATGGCAGAACATGTCAGAGATCAAATTGGCACTCGAAAGTGAATCAGGAAACTCAAAAAACTTAAACATTCTCGCTCACCGTCTATAGACGGGCGTAGCAGCGCTGGACGGGCCGCGTCAGCTCGTCTTTGGTATGAAGTGCAAATTTAAAAGGCTTCTTTTCCTGGTTTAACATGTTCAGCTCTCCTATCAACAATTATGTTAAGAATCAAAGTAATGCTGAATACTATGCCGATTCTATATCACCTCTGTTTTTATGTTTTTATAAATTTAAACAAAGGAAAATAGGCTTCGATAAAAGTAGCATCTCACCAAGTAACCGTTTTGATAAAAATGTACACAAATACAAACACACACTTACTGCTTCAGTCCTTATGCCACAACCATTACGTGTAGACCAAAACATGTAACTGTAAGCCGACCAAGTGGAAGAGTCCCTTCGCTCGCGTGCACAGGTATTTATAGCGCGGGCACTGCACTTACGGGTTTAACACCCGTGTCTTAAACAAGTAATCACCACATCCCCCACATCGAATTGGTATGAAAGGTGTAGGACGAGCATACATAATCCCAGTCCGAAACATTACACCACCCCGTCGAAGTGCATGTACCTCTTGAATATGCTAGGACTTTCCACCACGTCCTTTACGTCTTCACACTTTTTGTCGTCGTGTATCTGGCGTAAGTAATACCAGAAAATCATGTGCAAACATGACATTACGCCATTCATCCAACCCAAATTAAGATGCTGGATGTCACATTCATCATTTCCTCACACTACAACCGTGTAATATTTATTTATTTAAGAAATGTTGTCAGCTAATAAATAACACTCAAGTTGAATTTTAGCGTGCTCTAATAAACTTATAATTAAAGCCCGGATTTGTATGCAGTAACAGGTTAGATTGCAAACTAATTTGGTTAGTAGGATGTGTCGGCCACCCGCTCTTTTATAATGTAGCAAGAGTAACAAAAATTTAGGGGTTCTGATAGGCCGTACCCCTAATGTTTATGCAAACTTCATAGCACGGTCGTTGTGAAGGTAGACTATACTTGCTACTCGCTTCAGTAAGTTTGCATTCTAACCTATTAATGCATAAAAATCCGGGCTCTACTTATAATGCTTGAACTTCGTTGTCGGATGAACAGATATAATGTGAAAGTATTCGCTTCAGAACGCAGCGTTCTGTTTCCATCGTTAGAGCGAAGCTAACACAGCATTTGGACATGCCGGTCTCGTGTGTCGGGTTGAGTACGATAACACCGGCAGTGTCGCCAGAGTGGATCAATTATAAAACATAAACAAAGTGTGACAGCCACTGGGGAGGCGAAAGCGGAACAATGATAAATGAGTTAGCCTATGCTCTTACGCAGATCACTTATGCAGCTTCTCTTCCCTCCAGCCAATTCGCTTTGCATAGCTTACAGGCAACTTGTATAGTATCCCACAACCTTCACAGAAATGTGTGAGATAAGTATTGTCCCGGGAATTGGAATGGAAAGATATAGTAGTCTGATATACCCATGAGAAGGAATAACGTAGGTCTGAGACAACAGTGAAGGACCAAGAACAACTGAAATTTATGGGGATTAATCAAATACCAATATTAGACGTAATATTGGAAATATTGAACAAACGATTACTCCTTCCTAAGTGTTGTGAAGACCCTAATACATATTATGTAGGGCAGAAATGAGTGTCGAGTTATAAAGCGTTGTACTTGAGCCCAATTTCACATCACATGGCACTTCTAGCGTTCAGGGGCATGATAGACGAGTCACAGTGGCGTTGGCTTCTCATCAATGCGCCCACGGTTCGAGTCTTAACTGGTGAAAGTGGAATTTAAAAAAAATCATCGTGCCCCTGTGGTTTCACGTAATATATGACTATGTTCACAATATAAACTTCAGTTTAGATTTTTGCATAACAATCACGGTACGAAAGTCGTAGGTGGGTAGTGTACAAATAAAGGAAACATAAAAGATTTCCGGTCATCGTAATGGACTTCCGTTCTACGCCACTAGGTTCGATTCCCGACGGGACTGAGGATTCTAGCCCCACTTGGATTTCTGCATTGTGGGCTAGGTGTTAGTGATACTTTTAACACGTAGCATATTATTACACTATCAACCACATCACAAACATGGAACAATGAATACATCCCTCACAAAGAGTTAGATTCAGGGAGGGTATCCGGTCTTAAAACTGGGCTTAATTCCACATTAAAGCCAATGCCAGAAAAACGGAAAAAATGAGGTCAGTAAAGGAGAAATAATATATAAATATGCTCTTATTCCTACCCATCGGATGAAAAACACTCGTGTTCATAAAAACCGAACACATTGAAAGACTAGGGATAGGAAGTTCATATTCACAGAACATGTTCTGCAGAAACGATCAGCATTTCAGTCACCTAGATTCAGCATGTCCTGTTGCCTAGGAGGCACTCAGTCCTCTATGGGCACTGATGACTTTTTCCATGCGTGATGGCATCGTCGCGTATAAGGCCCGAATGGCGTCCTGGGGTATAGCCATCTATGCTGCATTTACCTGGTTCCACAGTTCATATTTGGTGGTTGGCATTGGGTCACAGAGCCGCACCCGTCGTTTCACCATATCCCACACATATTCGACTGGCGACAAGTCCGGTGGTCGGGCGGGCCAGGGCAACAGCCTGACAACCTGTGACAACAAGAAGGCACGTGTTCGTGCAGCAACATCTGGTCGCACATTGTCCTTCTGAAATATGGCGTCTGGGGTGTCGTGCAGAAAGGGTATGGGTACGGGTCGCAGCATGTCATTCACGTAGGTCAAACTTGTCACAGAGCCCTGGACACGCACCAGCTTTGATTTGTGGTTGTACGCAATAGCACCCCACACCATAACGACTTGAGTTGGCGCTGTATGTCTTGTGCAAATGCAGTCAATGTGATGCCTCTCCCCCTGTCTGGGGCGAAACAAAATGCGGCCATCATTTTCAAACAAACAGAACCTGGATTCGTCCGTAAATACTATCTGCTGCCATTCCTGTCCCAGTGACGTCCTTCCATACGCCATTGCAGTCTAGCATGTTTATGCACATTAGTTAAAGGTAGGCGGAGAAGTGGACGACGCGCCGGTAACCCAGACCGTAATAAACTGCGACGGACTGTCACTCCTGATAGTGTACGATGTGTTACACTGTTCAACTGTTGCGCCAGAGCGGAGTAGGACGCAGATCTGTCCCGCAACGCTATTCGGATGAGGTGTCGAACTTGTCAGGGGGTGGTCTGGGTGGTGGAACCAGACCCATCTCATCGTGTTCTACGGCCTTCTGTGAACCATTCTGTACACACTCGTTGCACTGCCGACACACTTCGTCCCACACGAGCCGCAATTTCCCGGATGGCTGCATCACGTTCTCTCATGCCAAACTCATTTGACGGTATGGTTCTCGCATTCGTCTACAAGGCAACCTACACGTCTGCTCAAGACACAGTAATCCATTACCTTCCGTTTATAGCGACAACAAGAGCCGCAAGAACATTTTAGCAGTCGGTGGTGGTGCGCCGAAATATCGATGTGGACCTTGAACATGAGGGCCAACATGCTTCAAATGTTAACCATTTGTTCAGAACATACTAACGCACGTGGCTTGTGAATATGAAGTTACTATCTCTAGTCCTTCAAGGTGTTCTGGTTTTTATGAGCATGAGTGTATAATTCCATGATTTAGCGGTACAATAAAAACTTTACACATTCACACAATTTGAATCCTTAAATACATTTCATATTATAATGAAAATTATATACGGCTCCTTTGAAAAATGGAAAGCGTAGTCGCCTTCGTTTTAGAGGGCCCCGGGCTTGATTCCCGGCCGACTCGGGGATTTCATCTTAAACGGTTAGGCCTATTTCCCCAGGCTTGGAGACCGGACGTTTACTATCCCCAACATCCCTGCAACTCACACACAACACTATCCTCCACTACAAAAACACTCAGTTTCCACTCAGATGGTCTGCCTTACAAGAGCTGCAGCAGGGTGGGAATAGCACACGAAATTATTGTTAATTATTATTATTAAATCAGATCTGATAAATAAGAAGAAGAAGAAAAATTGTATGTTAAAAGGTGGCTTTTCTCTTACGGAGCTCCGTTATCCACTGTTTTCTGATCAGTTAAATAACATCATACAGTTTCGGCAGTACGAAATACTGTGTAAAATGCATGTTGGAACTTTTAATAGAAATGACACAAACATATTTAGAAATTAACATAAACCCTTTTGGTGGGGATGAATATCTTTAAATGAAAATACAAATAGATAATCATCCTCTCTGAACAGTAATTATAGAATGGAATGGAAGAGTTTAGATCATTTACCAATGAGTGTATCGGCACAAACAAAAGGAAAAACAAATAAATAAATAAACAAACAAACAAACTACGCTTACCATTTATCCAAGGATAATTTTCATTATAATATAGAATGTATTTAAGGATTCAAATTGTTTGAATGTGTAAAGTTTTGATTGTATCGCTAAATCATGGAATTATACACTCATGTTCATAAAAAACAGAACATTTTGGTTCCCTAGAGAAAATGATATGGTGAAGGAAGCTTTGTTATAAGATTAAGGAAGGGTGCTTGCCAAAATAAAGAACATCCGCTTTCAAATGCTGTGTACATCATCTGAGACAATTTCGCAGGGTGAGCGATCTTAACATCAACCATTACACTCACTATTGCCCAGGGAGCCAAACTTCATAAACACTAAGTGTACGTAGCTGTGGGCCGCGATGTCCCAAAAGCTTCACATCAAATTAGAACAAAATACACTTCTTTATTCAAAATCTAAGTTCAAAAATATGGTGAAACATTTTGGCGTATAATATTTTGGTCAAACAAAGTTTAGGTAAAACAGATTTCACAGATGTGTTGAATTCCATTTTATGAAATGCATCTAAAGTTTAAAATAATTTCCTTAGTCTAATGCTAGCCAGGTGCTACCCTTGTAAAGAAGACATTGAGACAAGAATAGGCGACATCTGCTGTTTATGGAAAATTGTAGGTTATCGTGGTGGATGATATTGTTGTGTATGGTATATGAGTTGCAAGGATTTTGGGAAAAACAAAGGCACACAGTCCGTTTTTTCTCCGGTTACTCCGGCTTTCCCTGTCATCTTTCATTCCATCAACACTCTCCAATATAATTTCGTCTGTCAGTCCGTAATCATTGCCCCAGAGGAGTGCCATAGGCTTCGGCTGCCAGCATAATTCCTAACCTCGCCGCTAGCTGGGAGCTTAATTCATTCCATTCTTGGCCCAGTCGAATGACCGGAAAAAGGCTATGGATTTTCATTTTCAAGTCCTCCCTGTCCCTAATCGAATGGAAATAACCACTTACAATTAAAATCCCGAACCCGGAGGGGAGTCGGACCTCTGTCCCTCTGAACAGAAGACCGCTAAGCTGACGATTCAGCCAAGAAGCCGGATACAAATGATGTAATATTTGTCAATCTACATAGCAGATATGGAGGATGTCTATGCTTTGATGATGAAAAGAAGTAGCGTTACTCGTTGATTACTCGTAGAATGTAATTTTTCGTTATTTTCTTCCTCAACATAAGATTTTACATTGTATCCGATCATAGTGTAGAACTATGTTAATAATAATGGAGTGTGGCCTCCGAAGAGGCCTATTGCAGGTATTTTCGAAATGACGTCGTATAGGTTTTCCTTTTGCTAGTGGCTTTACGTCACACCGACACAGATAGGTCGTATGCCGACTGTGGGATAGGAAAGGCTTAGGAGTTGAAAGTGGCCGTGGCCTTAATTAAGATACAGCCCCAGCATTTGCCTGGTATGACAATGGAAAACCATCTTCAGGGCTGCCGACAGTGGGATTCGAACCCACTATCTCCCGGATGCAAGCTCACAGCTGCGTGCCCCTAACTGCAGGCCAACTCGCCCGGTACGCAGCCTGCGCGATTGTGAGGATGGGGCCATACATGTGACGAATTTTAATGATGAAGACAGCACACACGCCCAGGCCCCAGAGCCATTGGAATTAACCAACGATGGTAAAATTCCCCGAACCGGCCGGAAATCTAACCCGGGATCCTCTGCACCAAAGGCCAGCACTCTAACCGTTCAGGCATGGAGCAGGACTAGAACTGTTCTTAACAGCACTCAAACTCGATGAAATCTCATTTTCAGTTCATTCAGCCTGCGTTCTTAATCTAAATATCATCCTTGAATTCAACACATCCTCCATACCCCTATTTCATTCAATAACAAACATGTAAAGCTTTCTATTTTAATTGAAAAAACCAATAAACATCGGATATTACTGTGCGCTAAATTCCTACTCTATAACGTTAATAACAAAATTTCAGTATTTGTGCTCTGATAAGCAATTCCACATCGAATCAAGCTGAGCAGTCATGCGTGTCATATTATAATTCAGTAATCAATAGCATTTCCATCAAAATTCGTTTTACCGGTTTTTTGCCATGTAGAAAGGCGTTCGTTTAACATCATCACCGTATTTCAGCTCTTGCGAACGCGTGGTCCTTTGTTCATAAACACTGTGGAATGCAAAAATATTTCCTGGGTATATATCAAATCGCATAATAGAGAAGCTGTGTATTAAAGAAATGTAGCACGAAAATACGTAGGACAATACTATAGATCGTGTTAGTAATCCATTCTGTGTTTTGCAATTCATGAAATATATCGCCACCAATTATCTCTATTGTCGCGTTTAGCAAGCTTGGTTAATATGGTTATTCAATATTATTATTACAGAGGATGCCTAGCCAAGCTGATGACCTCTTTTCGCCTGGAAGGACGTGGGTAAGGCAGAATGTTTAGAAAATAAATTTCCACTTCTGGTGAGACACATACTTGAAAACAATATTTTAAAATCTAAATGCGGTTTCAGATGTGAGATAAATTACATATACTCCCAGAGAGTTATTTGTATTAACACTCAAACTGTCCCTAAACCATCCATCCAAATTAAAACCATGCTTTGAAATTTAAGGATTTCTTTTTTAAAGTTGCTTTACGTCGCACCGACAGATAGGTCTTATGACGACTATTGGACAGTAAAGGGATAGGAGTGGAGAGGAAGTGGCCGTGGCCTTAATTATGGTATAGCCCCAGCATTTGCATGGTGTGAAAATGGGAAAGTACGGAAATACATCTTGAAGGCTGCCGACAGTGTGTTTCGAACCCACTATCTCTCGAATACTGGGTACAGGCCACACTTAGCGACTGCAGCTATCGAGCTCGGTATTTAAGGAATAATATTATGCAGCAGTTCCAGTGAAGGTTTTCAAAATGTCTGCAAAGAAGAGAGAAATAGACATATTCTTAGTATTCATTATGAAGATTGTTGGGGGCGTAACAGTGGATCTTTAACCGAGCTCGATAGCTGCAGTCGGTTAAGTGCAGCCAGTATCCAGTAATTGGGAGATAGTAGGTTCGAACCCTACTGTCGGCAGCCTGAAAATGGTTTTATGTGGTTTCCCATTTTTATACTAGGCAAATGCAGGCAAAAACCTTAATTAAGGCCATGGCCGCTTCCTTCCCACTCCTAACCCTTCCCTATCCCATCGTTGCTATAAGACCTATCTGTGTCGGTGCGACGTAAAGCAACTAGCAAAAAAAAACAAAAAAAAACAGTGGATTTCCACCCGGAAGACTGAGCTTCGAAACAAGGTAAATCCTGGGATGAGAATTTCCTCTCAAAAGTCACGTGATGTCAGGGAGGACAAGCGGCCTTAAAGCCACAGGCAAAACCAATATGAGCCCGGGTGGCTCCAGCGACCCCAGAAAAAACTGGAATTAGCTGAAGAAAATGTATTCGATTTTATTGCATATAATATAATATAATATAATATAATATAATATAATATAATATAATATAATATAATATAATATAATATAATATAATATAATATAATATAATATAATATAACAAAGCAAAGTCAACTCCGTACAGGCCATGGAGGTCCTTGGAGGGGTGGATGGTAAAGGATTCCACTAACCTTAACCTCGACACTTCTTGGTGTAGAGTGATTAGCTCCACGCTCGGCCGCCTTTGCCTCCAGGAATTAACCTGGTACTCATATCTGGTGTAGGCTGAGTTAACCTAAGGGCCAGATGCACCTCCGGAAATGGAAATCTCGTTTCTTAAATTTTACGTCTTCCGGACGGAGAGTCGAACCCACGTCCTTCCGGGCGAACCGAGCACGCCTTTACCGCATCGGCCAGGCAACGCCGATAATATAATATAATATAATATAATATAATATAATATAATATAATATAATATAATATAATATAATATAATATAATATAATATAATATAATATAATATGAAGAGTCATCATCATCATCATCATCATCATCATCATCTGTTGACCCTCCAGGGTCGGCTTTTCCCTCGGACACAGCGAGGGATCCCACCTCTACCGCCTCAAGGGCAGTGTCCTGGAGCTTCAGACTCTTGGTCGGCGATACAACTGGGGAGAATGACCAGTACCTCGCCCAGGCGGCCTCACCTGCTATGCTGAACAGGGGCCTTGTGGAGGGATGGGAAGATTGGAAGGGATAGGCAAGGAAGAGGGAAGGAATCGGCCGTGGCCTTATGTTAGGGACCATCCCGGCATTCGCCTGGAGGAGAAGTGGGAAACCACGGAAAACCACTTCCAGGATGGCTGAGGTGGGAATCGAACCCACCTCTACTCAGTTGACCTCCCGAGGCTGAGTGGACCCCGTTCCAGCCCTCATACCACTTTTCAAATTTCGTGGCAGAGCCGGGAATCGAACCCGGGCCTCCGGAGGTGGCATCTAATCACGCTAACCACTACACCACAGAGGCGGACAATATGAAGAGTAAGCTTTGAAATAGTTCATTCCCAAACTTCACGACATTACAGAACACGTATTACTCCTTACCGTGCAAGCTCTAGTTCGTTTCGTTTAAAAAACACTTAAATAATTTCAGTCGTTATTGAAATGGATTGAAAGCTCGTTGAACGTTGATTTCACTGACCAGGTTCAGTTTCTTAATTTTTTGTGATGATGATCAGTGTTGATTTAATACTGGTATTTCCGTCCGACTCGTTGGCTGAACGGTCAGCGTACTGGCCTTCGGTTCAGAGGGTCCCGGGTTCGATTCCCGGCCGGGTCGGGGATTTTAACCTTAATTGGTTAATTCCAATGGCACGGGGCCTGGGTGTATGTACTGTCTTCATCATCATTTCATCCTCATCACGACGCGCAGGTCGCCTACGGGAGTCAAATAGAAAGACCTGCACCCTGCGAGCCGAACCCGTCCTGGGATATCCCGGCATTAAAAGCCATACGACATACTGGTATTTCCGATGGTATTTGAAAGTTCTCATATGTGTCAGCTTCGTATTGGTAGATTTTCTGGGACGTTAAAGGAGTCCTGCATGACTACATTCAGGCACCTCGTGCTCCTAAAACCATAAGAATGAAGTTAGTGGGACGTTCCACCATTATTATTATTATTATTATTATTATTATTATTACTATTACTATTTACAAGTTGCTTTACGTCGCACAGATAGGTCTTACGGTGACGATGGCATAGGAAATAGCTAGGAGTGGTACAGCCCCGGTATTTACCTGGTGTGAAAATTGGAAACCACGGAAAGCCATCTTCAGGGCTGCCGACAGCGCGGTTCAAACCCACTATCTCCTTAATGCAAGCTTATAGCTACGTGACCCAAACCACACAGCCACTTTCTCAGTTTTAAAGATAAACGTTCTTAGTCTTAATGTGATAGCAGGTGTTATAGGCTGCCTATCCAAGGTGCTGGCATGCTTGGTTCACACAAAACAACGTGGCTTCGATTCCCTGTCAGGAAGTCGAAACGTTTAAGAAATATTTTCACTTCTGGGTCGTTACGTGACCCTGAGGTTTATTTAGCCTACACCAAAAATGAGTACCAAGTTAATTCCTGGGGGCATAGGTTGCCAGACATGCTGCTAACCACTTTTTTCCACTAACTGAGGAGGTTACGGACATTAGAAGCCTTTACCTTCCACTCGCCCGGTACGGAGATGATTTTGATTTTAGAGCAAATATTAGCAACGAAAGACTGAAAACATTCAAACCTGTTTTTTTCTCTGAAGTGACATTATGGACTTAATGTGTTTTTATTCTAAACCTGCCACTTTGAAATGGGAGAGCAACTTCGAGTACGAAAGCGTGTCTAACCTTGAGAGCGTAATGAAAGTCCGAAATGTCTAAATGAACGAATATCCTATAGGTGGCCGCACCGTGCAGATCAAGCGAAGTGTGAATGTAGAAATAGGCACCCCACTTCAGATATGTGCGGAGGGGCCGATGACCCGAATGTTAGGCCCCTTCAAACAACAAGCATCAGATATGTGCGGAAGAAGACGACGAGTGACGGTGAGTGACTTTTCATTATGGTGATGCATGTGTGTCACGTCAGTGACATTGTTCAGGCTACATATAATCCATGCAACAGTTTTACGATTCGAGACATTCATTTTTAATTTTTTCCACATCCACCATATTATCTGGACCTTCCCCCTAATGATTAAAACATGCTGGGGTCACTCAGGGAGGTACTGGGAGGAAAGACGTTGTTTCGAATGGAAATGAAAGATGAAGGCGTGCACGTCAACCACAGGGCTGTTTTTCTAGAAGAACCCATACACTTCATGAGAGGTGGAGGATTTGCAATGAAAGTAACGGAGACTATCTTGAAAAATTATACAGCTGCGTACCACTTTCGCTCAATAATCTTGATAAACGCAATGTTTTGCATTTCCAATTAAACTTACGCATTTTAATATCGAGCTGCAATCCCAATTGCACGAATACTCTTCATAACTCCGCAGGTAGACAAGAGATTCACAGATATCTCATTCAGATACTGCTACTGCTCTAATGGTTAGCTTAAATTTCAAATATCCATTACTTATAAACGAAATGAGTGTTCTCTGGTGTAACATTGAAATAAACTGATATTATAATACCCAGGCGATATATCACAGACCTACTGTTACATTATGCAGGATATTCTTTAGATATGTCAGAAAATACGACAGCAGTTTATATTAATGGGTGCCAGATGAAGAAACACTGCGATGGGATACATGAAAGATTGATTACGCATTAGGTCAACCTAAATTCGAAGAACAGCTAAATGTTTGTAAATGTACGTTTAATTTAAACTCATTGTCCCCCAACCGTAAAGTAAATATGGTACGGAGAGTAACGTTGGATTTAATTTTAAAATTATCCAGCCCAAATGTAGTGTTTACCTTCTTCTGCAGACTAGAGCAAGTTTGTTGTTTTCATGGATCTTATTCTCATCCTTGTGACTTTGATAGTAAAAAAGTGACTGGGATATGATCTATGTTAGCAATTCCATTCGTTGTACAGTCAATCCGGGTCATAAATTAAACGAAAATGTAACTCAAAGGTCAGTAGTATTTGCAGACTGATATGCAATAGTGCCTTCTGGCTCAATAAGTAGACCAACTGGAAACTACATCACTCCTAATTTCCCTAGTTATTATTTTAACGATCCGAGCAACGGGATCATCTGCTCCTTTATTTTATTTTATCAAATACATCCTCTCGTGAAGGGGCTGCCTTGTCACACAGTACACTTTTAGATTCTTTTTTAGAAGAGAAATAGATATACTTCCAAAATTTAGATGCAAACCTAATTGTAACAATGATTTCTTAGAATTATCAATGAAACCTTAAGGCTATGATGGCATTCTCCCCTAACGTTGTAACTGGCAGATACATCTGTTTCCAAAAATTGGCGACAAAAACGGGAATTGTTCCCCTCACTTCAAACATCAGACCCACTAGGTCGTAGAAGAGAGGTTAACGAACCGACTTCTGAAAAATAAATAAATTAGGGAAGGGGCGATAAAAGTCCGCTAAAACGTCAGTCCCGCTGAAGGATAAAAAGGAGAAAGAAAGTACGAACTCCCTGTCCGAAAGTTATTTCAGTAGTATGCTTGTGACATTGTTTTGAGCGAACTCGTGATAACAGCAGGTGAATAAACTACATCGTGAAAGAGAGTGTAATACTCAGTAAACGTATTTAAACCCTGGATGTGGTACTGGGATCTAAAAATTTCAAGCAGGTGGAGTTGTTGTTAAGTTTAATGCAGCGTATTTCGTAAAGGCACAGAAGAAAAAACAGAGCGTGGCAGTTTCTCACGGCACAGTCATAGCAATGAAAGACAAAAGCTACGTAACTCTGAGAAAATGAAAATCCAATGAAGATATTACATTCTAAAAATTCTCATTGTTTCAATAAATTTTCTTTTTCATTTCTCCGCCAGATATTTCCTTCTGGTTTCTTTCTAAACTGTACAAAGTTTCACAACGGATTTTGGTTCAATATTATTATTATTATTATTATTATTATTATTATTATTATTATTATTATTATTCATGCACTGGTTTTACGTCCAGTGAATTCCTTTTCTATAGGCTGAGGTACCGAAATTTTGTCCTACAGGAGTCACTTACGGTCTACTAAATCTATGAATTTAAGTAAGGCATATTTGAGCACTTTCGAATATCACTTGCCAGGACTCTGCAATCTGAGCAAATCAGCCTGGCAATTTATATTTCTTCTTTTTTGACAAATTACTGAACATGAAATTTTAGCTGGCCAAGGGCTGCATTTACTATCGAGTGGCAGCACGTTGAGGCTTACGTCATGAAAACAAAATACCACGGTACACGGGTGTACTTTTACTTTTAATTTTGTTTTGTCTTTCTTTTCTTCTTTCTTTTTTTCTAGGGGGTTTTCAATTTTCAATTTTTCTGTAATAAGCCGTCCCGACCCAGTACAATGGAAATTAAAATTTAAGTAATAACAAAAATCAAAATCGAAAAATTATACCTGTTTATATTATTATCCACTCCCACCTTCGAGGAACACAACAAATAAGGTTTTATGAATTCCTGCTATTTTTGTTTACAGTTTTCTAAGGTGCATTTCCCACTTGCAGGAATTTAAGAGATTAAGCCTACTCGCTGTATGCAGTTATTTATGTTATTCGTAGTATTGCAGTAGTATTCTCCAGTACTGTCACTACATTTCCCGGTACACTCCATGAGGAAATCCCCCGTGGCTCAGGCGGCAGCGCGCTGGCCTGTCACCGCTGAATACCGTGGTTCAAATCTCGGTCACTCCATGTGAGGTTTGTGGTGGACAAAGCGGAGCCGGGACAGGTTTTCTCCGGGTACTCCGGTTTTCCCTGTCATATTTCATTCCAGCAACACTCTCCAGTATCATTTCATTTCATCTGTCAGTCATTAATCATTGCCCCAGAGGAGTGCGACAGGCCTCAGCAGCCGGCACAATTCATAACCTCGCTGCAAGTTGGGGGCTTCATTCATCCCATCCCTGACCCGGTCATTGACTGGAAAACAGGCTGCAGGTTTTTTCACTCCATGAGAGTGAGATGCATGTTCCATTGTATCAGGGAGTTGTCTGTGGGTGAAAATGTAATTTTACGGGTTAGGAATGGGCCGTGACCGTCAGAAAGGTACCATCCCCCGCATTTTCCTGGAGTTTGAAATAGGAAAACTATGTAAAATTGTTTCGAGGGTGGCTGATGGTGAATTCTCGCACCATATCTGTTGAAAATAGAGCTACCAATCATAACTGGCCGTATCGCAACACGCTGAACTAACCTTTTCGTTGCAATAGAGTACACTTCCTTCTTCCTTTCTGCCCACTAATCTTATTTCTACTTACCACCACAATATGGTTAGTAAACTCTGTCATAGGCTACGTAATGCGTCACGGTACCAAATATTTTAATCATTAGAACAACAACAGGTTTGGTCGTCTGTTAGAAAATGGTACGAAGCACATTTTGAACAAGAAAGCTGACAAAGGGTTAATAAATTTTTCGAGAGCAAGTTTATGTATAAGTAGGACGGTATTCGGAGAAGATTCCATGAAATCCCTCATAATAGGTGGGTAAATGTAAGGCTTCCTAGACCTTGTGCACCTAATTCAATCGGAAGAAATAGTTGACCAAGGAAGGTCAGATAGAAGATACCAAAATGAGGAACCTAACACTAGTAAGTGGAAGAAATGCCAGCCAGACCTATGGCCATCTCTGCACGCTCCCAAGTTGTATCTGGGGCTTCCTGTTTGCTAGAGCACCTTCACCGGGTTCCGCTGTACTTGAGAGTTGAATTACTATTCCACGCATCTCTGTGGATTTATTCTCAAGTTTCAATACGTGAAAGCCGTCGTTCTGTAGCTCAAAGCATCTTAGACATCAAAAGAACGCAAGAGAAAAATCAATAGCTACAGAAGTAAGTATGCGCATATATCTTGGGTATGGTGCCGATTTCACGGGTAGTTAAACACAAATAGCATTACGTCAACGTAAATTCCCCCTTCTTAAAGTATAATTGGCGTTCTAAATGGACTGCAGGCTTCTCTCTAGAGCCTACCACTTAAAAGATTACTCGACATAGCTCGTTCCATATTCATGAAGCACTGGCAGTTTACAAGTCTTCGCTCAATTTAGAAATTCTCCATAATTTACTCGCTATGTATATACCAGTGACACTGTACACGGGATTTGTTAGCAAAGTATCCTTTGTTAAAATATCAAGACTCAATTAAGGGAATAAGATTAGTTGAGGTCAATGGGCATTCTTGATGAAGTATTGTATTAAAGAACCTTCTTAGTCCAATTGCTGTTTTGACCTATGTAAAAGATGATGACCCTTTGAGGGTGGGAATGTATAAAGCAGCCAAGTTATCCCCTATCTGTCCTTATACGTGACTAAAAGGGATGAACCTCAAGGGCTCTCATCATCAAAGCATGGAGTGGAAACTGCGGGGCCTCTAACTGAGTCTGGCATTTTAATCACTTCTCCCCTGCTTTCCTTGGTTAACTGTTGTTCTCTTCTGACCCCGGCAGTATTAGGTATTTGAAACCTAGAGAGCCTCTCATCGGCACGTGACAGCTGAATGATATTGTCTTGTCACTAGAGCGACCGCGGATTATATCTCGGCCAATGCCCATGGAACATTTAACATTTTATATTATCATTGTGTTTCAAATTCCACGTAAAATTGGAGATCATTTACTTATGATAACGATATGAACAGTCACATAAAACCGTGGCCCGGTTTATTCAACATCAGTTAACATTTAACTACATGTTAAAATAATTTAACAGTCAACTTAAACCAAATTAGCATTTAATCAACATTGGTTAAGACTAGCAATCTGTTAAACTCTCAGTTAACTGCAAAGGCTCATGCAGTTAAATTCTCTGCTAGCTTAAAATACGGCAGGTGCATTAGAATAAAAACTTCTGTATCTTAAATATTTGGAAAATAATAGGCCTTTTCCAGAAAGAAAAACAGAATAAATGATTTTCGTGCATTTTTTTCAGTTGCTTGATCGTACGTCGGTTAACGTCAGTATGCACATTGAATTCACTACAAATTTTCTGCCAAACATCACTTTTAGCTTTGAGCACGGATCCAATAGTTTGCTTACTTTTCATAATAGGTATTGTGCCCTACAATGGTCTCGTCGCAGTCAAGCAAAGTCTGAGAACCGACCAGATGCATTATAGTGGATAAACTTACTCACCAAACGGTGGGTAACCTTAGCACACAGCTTACCTGAATCGTAAATCCTCTTCCACAGCACAGCATAGCTCAGCCAGAATAAGGTATATGGCTAAAATGGGTCAGCGAAATAATAAAAGAATGAAGAGGAATGGTTCGAACAGGTTTTTAAACTAACACAAGCTAAGATAAAAGAACATGTATGAGTCGCAACAATTCGAAAATAAATAACAAAATTTATTTCAAAATGAGAGATTTGATTCCTCATATTTAAATTAATAAAAAAGTATACAACATAATCTTTCTCCAGTTAACAATTACATCAAGAAAATAGATCCTCGGTCCTTTTCAGAGCTACTGTTGGGAAAACCTTGCGTCTTCATCCATAGATACACCGGCAATCGGGTTACCAGCTTGTTCGTTCGTTACAGACAAATTATAACCTCCAACAAAATGAAACAAAAGTATGAATCAAAGGGGAAATTAACCCGCATACACAAATGGTATTTAAATTTATCCCTACTTATATTATGCTGCAGGACTTGAAGTTATAACACACGCACTTAGCACTAAAACATGCAACACTAATGCTAGACATCGGAGACTCGAACTCATGACTCCACTGGAAGGTATGCAATATGTCTAATTGCAACACAATCAAAAAACAATTTATTGACAATGCGCAGAATGTTATGGCATCTCCAGGTGCATGTACTAACGGTACAACGAACTGTGTGTATATTTCCCTTTTTTAAAAGCCTGTTGAAATCAGGTCAAAGCCCCTTTGTAGACAGTGACTTCATTGTCAGACCAGATCTGAGAGAGTTTCCCCCAACAAGTCACGTCAGAAACCTTCCCTTTCTGCGACCCAGGAAGCTTGCCACAGCCATCGAGTGCGATCATGAATCCCAGCCATGATTTACGAGCAGCTGACAAGTGGTAAACAAGCAAAATGGCGAGACTATCATTCATTACATACCAAGCCTAGTAACGGTAGTAAATTATCATGCCCTCTCATTAACATAACTGACGTGTAAATAATACACGTATTCTTATTCCATGCAGTGCGAATCCCAGCACCTTAATTTATTCACAACTCGAGCTCAGCTAGAGCATTATCCCTTTTACATTCCCGTGCATTAGGCTGCACACACACATATATCATTACACAGCTTATACCTGCGTACATCGCGCAATATAGGGCACTGTTATCTCTTATTATCCCTGGGCTTATTATACACATATCTATCGCCTTTTATTTATTTCTGCGTGAATGCATGGCAAGCTCGATCCCCGTGCAAGACCCCTAGATGCCTTAAAGGAAATATTGAAGATCTTTTAGCGTTATGTCTGACAACAAACACTTATGTCCAAACATGCCTCGTGCGTTACTAGCTAGGCCCTAAGACACTCAGTCTGCCTGTAAATTCATAGACTGCGCAAGTCGTTTAGTTGATGAAATAATAACAACCCTTTCTTCATTGACTGAAGACCTTATGTACAATAAAATAAGACACAACTGAAACCATAATCGAGAAATATCACATGCAAAAATTAAGCTACTCTGGTCGTGCATGTCCTGAGCTTAATCTATATACAAGTGTCCGAGGACACAGGTACTATTTACAAATTAGACTGAAGGCGTTACGTTACATCTTTAGGTCATCGAAACTACCCTATCTCTGATCCATGCTGATAAGTTAGGATTTGTCTGACCTGCATCTGTGATTACACTTAAGCAGTTCTCCTGGCGGACACGAGGTTTAGTGACCCATGTTAGTGCTGTTGGTAGAAGGCATCAGTCCGGATTTCGTGTTTGGCGACATCAGGAGGATCTTCCTTCTTCGACTGAAAACTCGTACTGATGAGTTGATCGCCGCCTCCTAGCTGCTTACGTTGCCTTGACTGGATGTGATGCGCACTGCCAGCGGGTCCTCGATCGTTGCCTCTCTGCGGTGAAGGTTGCCCTCGTTGTTTGGCCCGTACCACCGCCCCCAGCGTGATGAATTGGCAGTAACGGGCGAATTCTTGATGTTAAGATAACTGTAAGGAAAAGCCATGTTATTACGTATCCTTAGTTAAATGCCTAGGTTCCACTCTTGCCTTCTGACGCACTCCCTTTAGCTACCTTGACTATCGTTTGAGTTCATACTTGTGAAACAGTACACACGATTCTCCTGTACAAATAAAACTTGCGATTGACCTAGATTATTCTGAAATAATTGAAGTAGTACCGTCACTCCGAGCGTACACTGACTTAGAACACGTTAGCATCAGGTTTTGATATACAGTACAACTCGACGTAGAGTAATAGTGGCAAAGAAATGCTTCTAAAGAAATCAATTTAATCGGTTTACTGTTCGAAATTCAGATTTACTTCTCACAAGATTGCTACTTACTTGTCACTGGGACAATACAGTCTCTTTAACTACAACGCATGGAAATAAAGGCTGTCTTCTTGTCGATGAGCTTCCGTCACACAGGTACACCTTGCAGTCAGCGATGAGCACAGAGAATACTCATCGCGTCCCACGCGTGCCGTAATTATTGAAGAGACTTACCCATGCCCGCGAGGTTCTCGCTGTGCGGTCCACTTGAATGCGCACTCACAGAATAGAATTTCTCTCACGGTGCTTGAGACAAATATACATTAATTCGTAAAGATTATCAATAATTTCGTGTGGCAAATCAAATTGTTCAAAAAATTTCGCTCATTCCAGCTGTAGACGTAGAATCTCGATATTCCTCCTGTGGGCAGAGATATCCGTCGAGTTTGTTTTCCTCCATCTACTTCTATTTCTCATAAAGATTCTGGCATCAGATGCTATAAGTTAAGTGGTTATCGTGGCTTCGTTCCCTTTATCGTTCATGCTGGGAACTCCACCCTACTACTGACGCTCTGATATCTTAAAAAGCGCGCAATATTGCGTGCTGTTGCACAATAATATAAAACCCGATGTCATTCCTATGTGGTCTCATCTGCATATTTTAACTACTTGCAGATCATCTCTATTGGACCACAAACTGAACGGTTCAATATATACTTAGAAATATTTATGAAACAAGATTTCCACTTCCGGAGGTGCACATGTCCCTGAGGTACACTCATCCTACACCAAAAATGAGTAACAGGTCAATTCCTGGGGGCAAAGGCGGCGGGCGTAGAGCTAACCAGTCTACCCCATCAAGTGCCGAGGTTACGGATAGTGGAAGCCTACGCATTCTCTTCACGGCTGTTTTCATATGGGTCTACAGAGCAACAGAAAACTCGAGGTCATGACAACAAATTGTAATAAATGTTGAGTTCACGCGCCTGTGTATACGGATGTGTTCAAACAAAAGCGCATCGGAGCGCGCTCAAAAGCTGCATGATTCTGCCACTGCCTTCTAGATTCCCACTAATCTTGACTCGTGTGAGAATTAACACCATGTTAGCTAACAGTTCCCAGGGAATGTTTGGATAAACGCAAGAATCTTAACATGCTGCTAAATTTTTAAAGGTATGTTAACAAACATGAGTTTGCTTACTTTTAAAATCTTTCCTTTCATCGCGCTCCTATTCTTTGCTAGATGCGTCACTTTATAGACCTCCCGACCAACTCCTTCATCTCGTCTATCCACCTTGTTGCAGCTCTTTCTCGGGGCCTTATTCCTTGCACCATTCACTCCACAATCAGCTTCTCCATACTGCCAGTCCCCCTTGCTGCGTGGCCTGGCTGAGTGGCTAAGACGGTTGACCCCAACTTGGTGCTCAAATACGTCAGCATAGTGTCGGTAGATTTACTAGCACGTAAAAGAACTGCCGCGGGACTAAATTCCGATACCTCGGCGTCTCTGAAAACTGTAAAAGTAGTTAGTGGGACGTAAAGCAAATAACATTATAAACACCTTCCTACGTAACTGAAGTAATCAAAATATCTCTGGCTGATCGTCCTTATGTGCCAGTCCTTGATCTTGAGCTCTTTTAGGACGTAAGTGTTCGTTCCGTTCTCGGCCAAGAATGCTCGTACGACTTGATATACCCATACTTTCATTGTTTGAGTCTTCATCCTGTCGGCTTTATTTGTTGTCCATGTTTTAGCCACGTTTTCAGCTATGAGGAAAACCAGAGCGTTTATCAGCCAGAGATTGATGATGTTAGTGATGGCTGTGACCTTCAAAATCTTCCCTTATAATGACCATTTCCGCCACTGAAACGACAATGGAAGGTCTGCATAACCCACACTGGGCTACTAAGAAGACGCAGCGGCTGATCGCCCGATGTGGCGATGTATTGTCAACGAGGATTCCCGAAATTTCGGACAATAGGGACGAAACCACGAATCCGATAAAGGTGATCACAGAAAAGAGCGAGAAAATTGAAAAAGAAAAAAATTTATCAGATTTCCCATTAGGGAAAATCGAATGATCATAAATATCTTGAAATAAATGAAATTCAAATTCATAACGATTAATTTATTTGCATTTAACGAATTGTTTTCGAGAGACGTCTGCATGGGATTTTGAGTCGGCAAATATTAGGATTCAATGCATCGAAAGTGAGAATCAGACTCAGGCCCAATGAAACTAAAATGATCAGCTATCTAGACTGTGATGAAATACGGCCTCTTTGATAAAAGAGCCTCTCAGCAGTGGCGGTGGGCTCTCAGGAGCACCTGAGCACGTGAACACCCAGTTTTAATACATCTTTACGCATTCATGAATAATTTACAACTTTCCTTTCTTTCGACCTGATTTCAACAATCGATCGAAAGCATTCGATTTATATCGAAGCTCCGTTACACCGACAGTTGTTCGTTTTGACTCACAGTGCAGCGAGCACACTGGATAATGCGCTATTGTGCTGAAGACTATACGCATGCGCAAAGCAGATGACGTTATGCTTTATGCACTGATATTCCCATTAGCGAGGAGCACGGTAAGGTACGTGCCTTGCCGTCTAGAGCCACTCTCAAACCAGTGGCAGTACAGTATTACAGTTGACCACAAGGGCCCGCCATCTCCCCTATTACGGTTAGCCATAGCCTCCCAGGATCTACTATTGCATTTACATTATGGGCAGATTTCGCTTGTGATTCTGAATAGGCATTTTCTGGCTCTTTGTGAACAGGTGTTCGTAATCTCGGGAAGAAGTTTGCTTTACCTTATGATTGGAAAATCTTTTCAAGTGAAATTAATTAGTGTTGTGTTTAGTTCTCTGTTTGTATGGTTTGTAACCATGGTATTCTTTGTGTAAGAGGAAATGAATTCAGTTCATGTAATTTCAAACAGCGAAATATTAACCTATCAGGATAAGTTATAAATTAAAACGCTTGGACCGTACAGACCAGATCTGATTATCGAAAAACTTACAAAAACTGACAACGCGAGTATAGGCGTAAGTTTAAGAGAGAAGTGTACGAAACACGCATGTGGCTCTGTGGATGTAGATCTAGGAATGCGCTTTTTTGTGTGCCCTGCTTATTGTTCAACAAAAGGAAGAAGTGTATGGAATTCAGCTGGGTGCAAAGACCTAGCTCATTTGAGTAAAAATTAATAAACATGAAAATTCTCATGCACACAAAAACGTGAATATTGAATTCTCTGTGCTAATCTTGTCTATAATTTCCAAGATGAGAATAATTAACACGTGAAACGGTAGAACCCTGATTAACCGAGATAATGTGGAGACTAATGGGGTCAATTCGGAAACAATTATTTTAAAAAATCGACTGGTAAATGCGGTACACATTATTTCTGTTTCTCGTCATATCCAGGCGAACTTCGTGCTATTTACAAACCAAGAATAGTGCTCGCATCCTTCAATGTTCGCAGTGCAGTAAAATTATGAATATTACTTTTGTTCTACACTAACATAGCCGGCCCCACGGTGTAGGAGTAGCGCGTTTGCCTCTTACCCGCATGCCCCGCGTTCGATTCCCGGCCAGGCCAGGGATTTTTACCTGGATATGAGGGCTTGTTCGAGTTCCACTCAACCCGCGTGTTTACAATTAAGGAGCTATCTGAGGGTGATATGGCGGCCGCGGTCTAGAAAGCCAATATTAACGGGCGAGAGGATTCGTCGTGCTGACGACACGACACCTCATAATTTTCAGACCACCGTGCTGACCAGCGGTTGCTTGGTAGGTCATGGGGTTTGGTTTTGTTCTACACTAACACCCAGGTGAACTTTGTACTATTTGAAAACCAGGAATAGTGTTCGCATCCTTCAATATTCGCAGTGCAGTAAAGTTATTATGAATTTTTTACTTGTGTTCTACACTAAGAGATTAGGCTGGTGTAAAATCTATCCTCGGTTACAGGCGTTCTACCATATTATTTGTGAAAAAGGAACCGTACAAGGAGCTTTTAGTGAAATGATTGATGTACCTATGTTACTTTTTTTTGCTGATTTGAGACATGAACAAAAATGTCGTTGTGAACCCCCTGAAAATGTTGTCACGAGCCGCCACTGCCTCTCAGTCATCGCCATCAATACTTCACATCACAGTCTGCACGCTTGCTAAGTAACATCGTGTCACACATTTCGTATCGCTAATTTTGTGACGGCTTAAGTGCGGCCAGTATCCAGTATTCGGGAGATAGTAGGTTCGAACCCCACTGTCGGCAGCCCTGAAAATGGTTTTCCGTGGTTTCCCATTTTCACACCAGGCAAATGCTGGGGCTGTACCTTAATTAAGGCCACGGCCGCTTCCTTCCCACTCCTAGCCCTTTCCTGTCCCATCGTCGCCATAAGACCTATATGTGTCGGTGCGACGTAAAGCAAATAGCAAAAAAAAAAAAAAAAAAAAAAAATTGTGACGCAAATTTTCATGTGAACACCCCCAGGCATAAGACACATTTATGTCAAATAACCACCAGGCACTAAATTTTACCGTACCCGGCGAGATGGCCGTGCGTTTGGGAGCGTGCAGCTGTAAGCTCGCATCCGGGAGATAGTGGGTTCGAACCCCACTGTCGGCAGCCCTGAATGTGGTTTCCCATTTTCACACCAGACAAATGCTGGGGCTGTACCTTAATTAAGGCCACGGCCGTTTCCTTCCAACTCCTAGACCTTTCCTGTCCCATCGCCGCCATAAGACCTACCTGTGTCGGTGCGATGTAAAGCCACTAGCAAAAAAAAAAAATAAAAAAAAAAATAAATTACCTAGTGAGCTGGCTGTTTAGTTAGAGCCGTGTAGCTGTTGGTGTGCTTTTAGAAGATATTGGATTCAAACCCCACTATCGACAGCCTGAAGATAACATTCCATGGTTTCCCATTTTTACACTAGTCAAATTTTGCGGTTGTACCTCAATTGAAACCACAACCACTCCCTTCCTAATCCATTCCCTGTCGCCAAAAATCTGTCTGAATTCGTGCAACGTAAATCTTTTTTTTTTGCTAGGGGCTTTACGTCGCACCGACACAGGTAGGTCTTATGGCGACGATGGGACAGGAAAGGCCTAGGAGTTGGAAGGAAGCGGCCGTGGCCTTAATTAAGGTACAGCCCCAGCATTTGCCTGGTGTGAAAATGGGAAACCACGGAAAACCATATTCAGGGCTGCCGATAGTGGGATTCGAACCTACTATTTCCCGGATGCAAGCTCACAGCCGCGCGCCTCTACGCCCACGGCCAACTCGCCCGGTACGTAAATCATTAACAAATATAATAATAATAATAATAATAATAATAATAATAATAATAATAATAATAATAATAATAATAATAATAATCGAGCTTTTGAAGTCTTGATGTGCCGGCATTGTGGCAAAGCTTGTGATTCTAGAGTTGGTTTCTTCAGTCATCTAAGAACAAGAACCCATAATACTCTCGGAAGACATCATTTTACTTGCCAGCGAGTGAATGCAATTGACTCCTAGAGGAAGACTTCCTGAGAGGGAACCAAATCCTTTCTTCATATTGTGTTGCTAGTCCGTGCGATGAATGGAGAGGGAATGCCACTCATTTGACTGGTTAGTTTATTTATTACAGTGGAATTAGAAGCTCCCACTGTGGATAAGTGATCAGAGTATCGGCATCCGACTCAAACCCAGCAGAGGGGGACGATTTTTTGAAGGGCGGGAAAATGTCAGTCCAATCAACACTCCATATCGCATGATGTCGGAATATCAAATATACTTGTTGATACTTTGTATGTTTACCTGAATTCCAAAGAGACAGGCGGTTTGCTCTGCTATATCACAGAGTAAAACAGAACATAGAAACTGACGTGCATGCTACCTAAATGGCGTCAAATGAAAATGATTGGATATGTCAACTAAAGCCGTATTGTTATTATTGTTGTAAATCCACAGCCTGTTCCCAGTTTCACCCGTGTCAGGAATGGATGAATGAAACCCCATCTAGCGGAGAGGATAGGAACTCTGCTGGTTGCGTAAGCCTGTCGTACTTCTGTCGGGCAATGATTAGTGACTGACATATAAAATGAAATGTTATTGGAGAGTGATTCTGTAATGAAAATTGACAGGGAAAACCGGAGTACCCGGAGAAAAACCTATGCTGCCTCCTCTTTGACCAGCACAAATCTCAAGTTGAGTGAGCGAGGTTTGAACCACGGGACCCAGCAGTGAGAAGTCGGCGCGCTGCCACCTGTGTCATGGAGGATTCATATTGTTGTTATTATTACTACTACTAAAAATGTCTACAACAAACTATCTATATCTCTGAATGCAAAAATCGAACACTAATGCACTGTCATACGGCCAGAGGTTCTATATGCAGCGGAAAGTCTCGCCATGAACAAAAAAGGCATGATGGAGAAAATGGAGGCTAAGAAAGGGAAGATTTTGAGGAAAATCTTAGGTCCAGTCAAAGACAATGACGAGATTAGGAGAGGGCACAACCAGGAGTTGTACTCGCATGTCGAGAAAATAAGATGCGGACAAGGAGGATTATTTTTTATGGACATATGGCCGGAATGAAGTCAACACGGTTAACCAACCGCATTTTCACTTTCCTCAAAGAGAAAAAGGCAAAGGGGGGCATTGTTCAGTCATGTACATAAAGATCTACAGGAGTTTAGGATCTCATTTGAAGATAACCAAGAGCGTGACCCACTTAGGGAAAAACTCCAAGAACATCAGAGTTTCCAACCAAAGCCGAAGCTAAAAACTGGAAAGGCATGGACGAAAGAGCAACACCGTATACGAATGAAGGAATAATGGACCAACATTAAAGCTCAAAGGAAACAGTTGAAATGACGTGGTCCTTTCCTGGCCGAAACGAAACAAGAATTATGATTATTATTATTATTATTATTATTATTATTATTATTATTATTATTATTATTATTATTAATGCGCTTCTTTTCACCTCTGTTGTAATCTGTTACCTTACAGGGTAATAACCAACCTGTTACAAAGTCTACTTAAAGCACGGAGATAATGCACGCCCCGCTTGCTAAGTTACTGTGTAGTAGTGAAGTTGTTCTTGAGCAGCACTTCACGGCGATACGGAAAGCTGATGAAGTCGTAATATACTGTCTTACTCCTTCTAGTGAGAGACAGTGAATCCTATTGGCTCCTAATCCTTCCATCATACCATTTACTACCAACCACGATGCTTGTTCTCCATCGGGGAACTGCATAATGAATGCACACTTAGCGCAGCTACGCTTCTCGTCTTCTCAGACTGAGAGTATTTTATGCATTATGCAAGATAGAAGCGAGCCATGGGAAACGAAAGTTAATTGCTACGTTACGTTCACTGCGATGATCGGTGAAATAGCTAGAAATGAATCTCTCTCTCTGTAACCTCGTGACTGGGTATCGTGATCCGTGATCTTCAGGCTTTCTTAAATAATATTTCCTTCTATTGATGTCTCATTGCAGCTTTTCTTAGTAAGCCGTAGAAAGTTACATTGGTGGCTCACTGAATTGGTCCTGTTCCATCGCATGAGGACATATCCCTCCTGCTCCATTTACTTACACAATGAAAAAGTTCGCCTAGAGTGTAGGCAGCCACTTAACACAGCGTACACTTTTACAGCTCCACGCCGTACCTCACAATAATCACCGCCGTTGCTATGCACGTCTGCCAACGTTGGAATATCGGTTGGAAATCTTCTGAAGGTTACTAGGTGTCAGTGATGATCTCCTCTGTGGAATGAAATCCATACGTACGTAGCTTTATTTTCAAGCGTGGATTCTTTTTTTTTTTACAACTGGCTTTACGTCGCACCGATATAGGTAGGCCTTATGGCGACGATGGGATAGGAAAGGCTTAGGAGTGTCAAGAAAGCTGCCGTGGCCTTAATTAAGGTACATCCCCAGCATTTGCCTGGTGTGAAAATGGAAAACCACGGAAAACCATATCCAGGGTTGCCGACAGTGAGGCTCGAACCTACAGTCTTATGGATGTGCCCCTAACCACACAGCCAACTCGCCCGGTAAGCGTGGATGTAGAAAGATAAAAAAAAGTGCGAGATCAGGTCAGTGTGAGAGATGCGGTAAAATGGTGCATATTCCTTTTCTAGTTTCTCTTAGATAAGAACAGAGCGATGTGTAGGGGAACTGCTATGTAGTAACCAGCTTTTTCTATGCCACGACCCAGGACGCTACGCTGAAATCGCGTAATAATAATAATAATAATAATAATAATAATAATAATAATAATAATAATAATAATAATAATAATAATAATAATAATAATAATAATAATAATAATGTGTTTACGTCCCACTAAATACGTTTTAAAGATCTTCTTATAGTTGTTCTTGGTTACAGGTAGATCGTTGTGCGACCAACTCCAAGTAGATTATACAATTTGCAACGGGTCAAAAACAGTTCAAACATCACTTTAGCTTTTGACCAGGCTTGTTTTCCGTCGTGGTTGTATGGATGATTTCAGCTTCATCTTTCCCGCTGGAGGATATTCCTCATTTTTGGTAGAACTTGTCGTTTTATTATTGCTCAAACTGCGACATTCGCATATTCTGCTTCTCGTTTTCAACTACTCTTCTCGACAGAGACTGTGGCTCTGCTTAAACAGGATGCCTACGCCTCTTCCTGGGACGAGCGAAGAACAGTCACGGCACCATTCCGCGCTGGCGCCTTTCCACTGTAATACAACACAGCGACGCTATGCTGTCATTCCACGAACTTAACGATTGTACTGTATGCAGGGTAATCCAGCTAAGATGTCAGTATCAAATAACTTCTGAACAGTTCAAGATATCTATATTCTGTTTTCACTCTCAGTAATACTCCCAAGGGGCTCATAATTAAATCTTCAATACTTTTACAGTGTATATTGATGAGATAACGGCACTAACTTTGTTTGTCAAATAGAACTACGCTGTTTTGTTAAGGTATTCATATACGTTTGAAATGACATGTTTGGACGGAATTTTCACTTTTTAATTTTTGTTTCCTGATGAAAGCTTAACTCTTCTACTTTAAGAAAATGTATAGTTTTTACATGTTTTGTGTACAAATATGCTCAGAAAATTGATTTGAAGGGAACAGTGCACCCGTGTCTCTGTCTGAGGTGGGCGTGGCATCGCTGCACATAGCATTTCATGATTCCTTTCGATGTTTTAATTCAAGTTTGGCGCTCGTTGTTGCAGAATAGCTCTCTATAGATGGCTCCACGTGCGTATTCTTTGTATGCAGCTGTAATACTCTTTGGTAACGGCAGCTTCCAGTGTTTCCATAACTGCGCGTTTTGAGTGAAAATATTGTCACGTTGCCTGTTTACCTGTGTGCATTTAGATGTATATTCGTTGTTGAGAGAATGTCCAGAAACTGTATTGGATGTAAGAAGCTTTCAAATGATGATAAGCATTCCCCATCCTATTTAGATTTAAAGGCTGATCATGCTGCAGTCTGTGCCTGATATGGAGCAGTAAAAATATTTTCTCGCTCAAGTGAGAGTAGAGGTCTGGAATATGTAGATTTCTATGGGGAATGGGGATTCCAAAAGTTACAAGGCAGTGTGTGATTCCAATCCATACAATGGTAAAGAAGTCAATAAAATGGAATGTGTGGGCCACTACCGAAAGCGTTTATGAACAGCTCTTGGAAAAATTGTACAACATAACAAAACGATGAGTGGTAGAGGCAAATTAACTGGGGCACTGGTAGACAAGTGTCAGAATTGTTTTGGAATTGCTTTGCGTTCCAACTGCAGTTCCACAAAAGATATGACAAATGCTATATGGGCAACATTGTAACATTTGACTGCCCTTAAAGTCAGGCTTTCCCATCACAGGTGCACTATAGGAACAGACAGTTTGGTGTCCATACCAACGAGCCAAAACTGGCAATCTACTTGACAATTATAAGCATAAATCAGGAATACCACTAGAAGTCCAACATGCAATAAGCCTGTGTATGAAAGGCTCTGTGATCCAAAAATGGTATCAAAATGTCTTCATGGCTTGACTCAAAATGCCAATGAGTCATTCAACGGTACGGTATGGAAGAAGTGTAGAAAAGATACATGTGTGGGGCTGTCCACTCTCAAACTGGGTGTCATGGATGCTGTTTTACACTTTAATTGTGGAAACAAGGTTGAAATGGAGGTTTTAAGAAGAATGAAGATTGTGCCTGGTATGTACTCAGCATCGGGAGTGTCACAAGCTGATGAGGCACATGTACTCAGAAGTCACCTTCAGAGTACTGCTGAACAAAGACAGCGAAGGAGGTACCTCAGGGGAAGAAGAAAACCGAAAGAGGACAAGAAACTTGAAGAGGAAGTTCCCACCTACGCAGCGGGAGAATTCTAATACTCTCAGGTATAAAGAAAGAGGTCTAATCATAATACAAAACTTTAAACTTAATTTACTCAAAACTAAGAATTATGTTTTCTTTTCAGGTTCAAACAACAATAAGTCAAGTTCTAATTTAGATATCTACCTCAAAAAGGTCTCAAATTGAAGATAATTTAGGAATGTCCTGTACTAGAACTGAAAAAATATATCCCCGTTCAAAAACTGAGTACGAAGAAATGAAAAATAATTTTCGAAATTTTGCATTTTTGAAAGAATGTGTTATAATTCTTTGTGCAATTGTGATAAACTAATACATCTAGTACGGGACATCAAGAACACTAATGATAATAGTTCGGAGAACGAAATATTAAAATAAATGCATTTTTGTAGTTGCTAGGTAGTCTCAAAAAGTGCCATTTTTTTAACAAAAAATCTTGGACACCCCTTAAAATATAAATTGGGCAATCTGATAGCATAACAGTCTTCATTTACCTTTCTGTTAACTACTATTGGTGTAAAATTATGGATCTTTTTATGAAACGTATATGAATACCTTAACCTAGGCTTAAGATTACGAATGTTATGAATTCAGCGCCGTGATTATTTTGAAAATAGGACAAGTACTTCTCGAGGAAATGTAATGTATTTAAACGTGGTGCATTTGCCAGCCGAGGACTGCCCTGTCCGATTCGCGCTACGTAGGAATGATGTGTTAGCTGTTGACACACAGAGTCCCTTCACCTTCTTCGGACAGCTAGGTACTCAGTCTAATATGCCGGAAAATACGCGCGCTAACTGGTACGAAATTATACAGTGGTTTATGCATGTACGGACTATAAAATAAATATTAATCCGTGGCGCTAGGTGGGCAACGCCTCTTGGTAACAGTACCATCGACTTAACATTCACAAAAATCATCTTGTCCATTGCTATTCCATTCGTATTTTACTGTAGTATCATTAGCCACTAGTAAATAAACTGTTTTTAAACTGACTATCTAACGTGTCTTTCATTTCAACCAAAGCTGTGACGTTATCATACAAACCCAGCGGGAGAGTAACTCACCCATTTCCACCCATACTTCTTTTTCATATTCACTTAAACCACTAGGAGACTGAAAGAGGTAGTTTGTAATTATAGGTTTGATTACTTTTCCTTATTTTAAGACCGTATTTCAGGCTTCCTGTTTCTATCCGATGTATTAATACCTTCATCTCTTCTTCGCTTGCCGGGTTGATTGGCTTAGACTGTAGAGCGTTGGTTGTCTGAGACCAAGTTGGCAGTTTCAATCCAGGCTTAGTCCGGTGGTATTTGAAAGTGCTCATATACGACAGCCTCGTGTCAGAACATTTACCGACACGTGAAAGCCTTTTGCGGTACTTCGATGTCTCTGAAAATCATAATGTTATTATTAATCTTCTTTGCTTGTTGCTATTGGGCTGGAGTCGTCAGTAAAGATTAAAAGAGGAGTCATTTACTCCTGTTGTTATAATTACGGTTTCATGTTTAATGACTTTGTTTACGGCTCGTTAATTTAAACCGGTCTGATGTAGCAGACCTGGATGCTATTATATCTGGATATTATCATGGCATTCGTTTTGATCTGAAGTCTGGAAGCCGTGTATTGCAAATTCTAGGACTGCCGAGAGAAGGAATTTTATTATATTTTCATATCAGTTATGTGTTCTTCACAGAATACCTAGGTATGTGTTTGCCTTTCCTAGAACCTGTCTTATTCGTAGCCTTGACATCAACAGTCCCGTATATCTACAAAATTTCTTAACCGGTCCTATGTCGGGAGGTCTTCAGTGAATGTAGCGATTTTGGCTTCTTGGCTCGCCAACACAAGATAAATTTCAACATTCATTTGAGTGGGTGATCAATTTGCACAGTGTCGAAATAAGTGGAAATCTATATAGGATAAATAAAACTATGAATTTCAATTTTTTCCTCACACTTCGTATCTCGGATTAGCTATATAGAAGTTTAAAAAGAAGTTCAATTCATTCTTTGACTGTCTCATGTTTGTTTGTTTGTTTGTTTGTTTGTTAGTTCGTTTGTTTACTTGCTTGCTTGTTTGTTTTTGTTTGTTAGTGTGTTTGTTTATTTGTTTGTTTGCTTCGCTTGTTTGTGTTGACACCACAGGAAAGCGACTACACAGAATTTCCCAAACCTCGCTATTTAGGTTCAGAGAGAGCCACAATATGCACTAGGCTGCATATTATTTTATTAATATACAGGGGGTAAGAAAATGCCAATTATTTCATTTAATATTAGGCAAATCGAAAAACTGAACACAGCAAAATTTGTCTAAAATATAATTTCTCATAACTGATTTTCGATGCGTTTTACCGTGAGAAGAATCACAATCGGGATATTACTGATTATTACATCCTTTACAAACTTTCAGATTTCTCCGAAAATATTAGTCATGGCCAATATTTAAAAGGCGCAAATAATAATGGCGGTAAATGTCATTTTCTGTCATCTGTATGTTCTATACCTTTATCGAAAGAGTTACAATAATGGAGATATTCACGAAATAAAATTTAAATTACCATGTCCATTAGCGGCGAGTATCACTGATATTTAAATACTACTCTTCAGTCGTCATTGTCATGAACTAATTTGCAATGATAGTCTAGTTGCCTTGATTGTTTTTATAAGCTGCTAGTTAGCCCCAATTCTTCGGGAAGAATGATGATGATGTCATGTGGTCTCAGGATAGGCCGGTGCAGGTCTTTCTTACTGACGCCCACCTGCGCCTCTGTGTGGTGGTGGTGATGGTGGTGGTTATTATTATTATAGTAATGAGGTAGGGATATGATGAAACCCGGTATCGGCACACAGCCTACCAAGCGGTCTTTTCAAGGCTTAACCTCACTATCCGACTGTCAAATCACCATCAACAGCGCTATATGCCCTCACTCCATATGAACACTGCAGAGAGGTTTTGAATTGAATCCAAGTTTTTGGCATACAGCCTAGTGATTATGAATTGTATACCACCACCTCTCCTACACTACCAGCCAATATTGTGATAGTGAATTGTTTTCCACTGAAAGGACTCGAGCCTTCTAGCTTTGGTCTCAGACCTTAAACAGTAGTAAACAAGTTCTGATGTCTGTAATATTATTCTGTCCATGAAATGACAAAGGAAATACGGTGAAATATTTAGTAAACAAACATGACAGCTGGTTCAATAAATGTATTGAATAGTAGTGCTACTATTTTTGTCTTTTAAACGAGGGAAGTGAAAATCTATCGAAATGAGAAGAGAAATGTGTTTGCTGCGGAAGAGAACAAAATGTAATTGTCTACAATGTCCTAAGCTCCTATAATTTATCAATAACAACATTACTGATTATTGTGTTTATGAGTGCTATCTCATAGCAACTCATCTCAGTTAGATGGCATTACTGCTGAAATTACAACGACGAATACACAGCACATAAAATACATACAACTCATTGCACTTTCCTTCCAGCAGTGGGTCTGTTCAAAGATTTTACTGACATTTTGACGAGCTAGCAAGTTACAAATTAGCATCAATATTCCTTATACATTTTACTTTTGCTTAAAAATCTTAAACTGACGAAATTATATCATAAAACCTTTAAATTAAAAAATCGTATGTGTTTCATTTCACACTTGTTTGGCTCCGTCACTAAATGATTAGCGTGCTGGCCTTTGATTCTGGGGCCTGGGTTCGATTGTCTGGTGGATCGGGGATTTAACCTTCATTAGTTAATTCCATTGACTCTGGGGCTGGGTGCGTGCGCCGTTACCAACATTAGAATTCAAAATCAAAAAAATCTCTTTATTTGCAAATGAGGTGTCTACCTCGGTGGCAAATGGTACACTAAAATACATTATTGTCAAGCACTAAATTTTAAATTAACAAGAGACGAAGAAAATTTTCCTAGAATACAATATTATACAATTTACGCTAATAATTTGTTCTATTAAACACATACATCATCCTTAACAAATTTATATTGTTTACAAAATTCTACTTATAATATCTTACAAACATAGTCAACTCATATACAGTATGTGAAATTATTTCTAATAATAATATACAACTGGTATAAGATTAAAATTAAGATTGAATTTATTTACATATTTATATTTTACCCATTTTGGAACCTAAGTAGCATAACGACCTGCTGCGTCTTAACCAGAGCCCCTTTTGCCACCAATTTTCAGAGTTCCTGAAGGGCCTTCACAGCTACCGTAGCGGTCCCAGGGCCCTCGAAGTCCCCACTGTACTTCACCCCTACAGGCAGTCCCCTACTTGGGCTGTCCAAACTCCATAGACCAGGGGATGGAATTAATTTAATCACACACATTTTTTATTTACAATATCCTGCACTGGTCGAATGCCCTCTAACATTTTATTTATTTTCTCTGTTGTTGTTTATTCTCTTCTTGAATATCTGTACAGATTTTGGAAAAGGATCAAACACTACCCCCGGTAAACTGTTCCACTCCTTCACGCCCTTCCCAATGAATGAAAATTTACCCCAATCGCTTCCGCTAAAATTCCTTCTAATTTTGTACTTGTGGTCAGTTCTACCAATATAATTATTTTCCAACTGAAGCCTCTCACGGATATTTCTCCATGCTTCTTGTCCTGTATAGGCTCTATATAATCCTATAAGTCTAGTTTTCTCCCTTCTCTTACTTAAAGGTTCCCAACCAAGTTCCTTTAACATTTCTGATACACTACTCTTTCTCCGGAAATCCCCTGTTACAAACCTTGCTGCTTTCCTCTGCACACCATCTAGTTCTTTTATTAGGTATTCTTGGTGAGGATCCCAAACACTGTTTGCATATTCCAATAATGGACGAACCATATTTAAGTAACTTTTTTCCTTTTAATTCTTTGTTGCATCCTTTAAGTAGCCTCATTATGACATGTAACGATCTGTATGCTTTCCCATCATAGGTAGGGCGCCATCCTCGCAAACGTGCAGATTGCCTATACGGCGTCTCTCGAAAGACCTGCACCAGGCCTCTACGGAGGCTACACGCCATTATTATTATTATTATTATTATTATTATTATTATTATTATTATTATTATTATTATTATTATTATTATTATTATTATTTCTCACTTGCACGCAACGGCATTTTTCTGCCATCCTACTTGTTCTCTAATACTGCATCTAATAGCTTATAGCTATGAGACGGCGCTGGTTCTATCTGAAATAAGCAGTTTGGAGTCTAGCAAAATTCATTCTCCGTGTCTAATTCACGTAGGTTTAGATGATGAATTTTTATTCCTTGAAATTCTTACTACATAATTAAGTTATATCAATTATTATTTCACTAAGGCGTTAATCTTGCTCCCATCCATGGCATTTCATCACGTTGCAATGAAGGTGGGAGTATGAAGGTATTTCAGTGGAAGTATTTTTTCCCTGTCGTTAGTAGGCTTACAGGTACTGTAGTATAACTTCTATATATGCTGCACGTTACAGATAGAAACCTCTGACGCACCGACGGATCATTGTTGAGCTGTATGTAAGAACTTAGGATTTCGTAATATTGTTTCTCGTAAGTGTTATGTGCTCACTAAAAATTTCCGCCCATAAGAGGATCAAATGCGGGTTAAACCTCGAAAACCAAGATATTCATTACTTTACAACCGTTTTAATCACGAATTTGGAATTTCACTTTATGGTTGCTCTTCTATGATTTAGATTTTAAATATTAAATGGTCTTAAAACATCCCACCTCAACGGGGCTTGGACAGGGTTAGTTCCGAAAACCAAACGCTTCATTTCCCCTAAAACGTTCGGCATACGAACAAAGGGTGTATTCTACAGGCTTCACGGACAGTCAGGTCTCCCAAATTTAACATTAGAACTGCCAATGGTCGAAAATACCGACGTAATTTCCGTTTATCTACTTCCAGTATCGAAAAAATCGACTTCTGACAAAAGTGCGATATCAGACCATCAGTGCCATCTATTGGAAAACTCACAGACCTACCACATCACACAGGTTACAAAGAAAAGTTCTGATTTTGTAGTTAACGTCTGTAATATTATTCTGTCCATGAAATGACAAAGGCAATACGGTGCAATATTTAGTAAACAAACATGACAGCTGGTTCAATAAATATATTAAATAGTAGTGCTACTATATTTTTTCCTTTAAAAGAGGGAAGTGATTTATTGTCTATTTCAGATTTTGGTACTGATAATAGTATTTCCTACTGAACTTGTTAGAATAAGTGGCAGTAATGTGGTAAAATTGACGGTAAATAGTGACAATGAGGAAAACTAGGGCATAAACAGTAATCACAGTTCCGAATTCGATTTGCCATTGCAAATACAGATTCATATAATAAAGTCAGGTAGGTAAAATAATGCTCAGAACAAGGAGAAGAACTCGAAAGTGGAAGGCAGCAATCTCGTAGATACAGATGGTTGAAGCTGACCAAACAGTTGTAGTGGAAAATCTGGAGTGATGATGGAAAACACCATTTTCCAAAATTTCAATATATTGCCTACAAACCCAGCACACTGAAAGTCAACAAGAAAATATTTGTGTATTTCAAAATTAAGTGTTGATTATTGAAACAGGTTAGGTAGGGCAAATATTCTGAAATATACAAAATAACGGCCATTAGAAATCTACAAATATTTTATTTTATATATATATATATTTGGTACTTGTTATTTTAAATTATCTAATTATCAATTAACATAATTTACAGTCCGACTGTGCAGTTGATAGCGATATCAAAAATATTCCTCCAGCTTAATAATGACTTTTGTTATAACCATTTAAGGTGATGGCTTTACAAAATTTTCCCCTGCAGCACAAACATTACAGTGTGGCACTCCTTGAGTTAAAGGCATCGAAATAGAAACCAGTTTATTTATTTATTTTTTGCTATTTGCTTTACGTCGCATCGACACAGATACGTCTTATGGCGACGATAGGATGGGAAAGGCCTAGGAATGGGAAGGAAGCGGCCGTGGCCTTAATTAAGGAACAGCCCCAGCATTTGCCTGGTGTGAAAATTGGAAACCACGGAGAACCATCTTCAGGGCTGCCGACAGTGGGATTCGAACCCACTATCTCCCGATTACTGGATACTGGCCGCACTTAAGCGACAGCTATCGAGCTCGGTAAACCAGTACCTCCTCAGTCCAGATGTCCAGCCGGCTGGACACACATATATACAGCTGTAAATGCTAGAAATACCGTTTTACACTCTCTAAATCCTGATGTCCAGTATACTGCAGATGTACCTTTTACGCTTTGGGTTTTAAAGTTTTGATTTTATGCTTCTGAAGTCGGCTATTAGTGTTCAGCCATCATGTCGTCTATAGCTGAGATGGGTGGGAATACTTCCTAATGAAATAAGGGCCAGTATCGAAATAATTTACTAATTATTGTATATTTATGAATTGAAATTATTTGTATATGTAATGGAGAAGCTCTCTATATAATATAGCATAATGTACCTAGATAATTTATTTGCTTAATCCTGTATTTCTTAGGAAGTCCAGCCGGCTGGACACCAGGTCTCTGTTCAGCATCTCAGCTTATTGGTGGGAGAATATGACGTCTTTGCAAAGTGAGATCTTAACTCACTTCAGTCCGAATGTTTGTTGCATTGAAATAGAATATATCCAAAATTAATTTATAGGTTGATTCATTATTTTTATACTATGTGTTATAATAATAATAATAATAATAATAATAATAATAATAATAATAATAATAATAATAATAATATGTTTAGTTTACAGAAAACCTACCACACATGAGGACATATTCACTCTGTTGGGAAGAGGGCAGTGACATTGATGATTTATCAGATGATATATTTATGACGTGGGGTGTGGTTTCTTCCGAAAAGAATTCTGATCCATCACCAGAGCCAGATGAATCTCAAGATGTACATATCCGCTGCACAACAGTCTACCAAGCAAAGGAATATGAAATGGAAGAGGCAGCAATTTGCTGACAAAGTGAAGGATCTACCTGAGAAAGAATGGTCTGAGGAAGGGAGGGAACTAGGGATACTACCAAGGTACTTCGAGCAGTATTTTTCTGTTGAAATATGGAAGATTTTAGCTGAACAAACTAATATTAGAGCCTCGCAGGATAATCACAAACCACTTGAGACCATTACGAAGGAAATTAAGCAACTTGTGGACGCCACATATGATTATAGGATGCATGAAATTTCCCAGATTTCGGATGTACTATCGTCAGGGATTAAAGGTGCCTGCAGTGGCTGTCCTTTCCACAGACAGCATGTTCAAATTGAGGAATTAGTTGCATTTTGTGGACAATGTAGGAGTTTCAGATGAAAATAGGAAAATAAATGGTGGAAGGTGCAGCCGATACTTGATACTGTTCGTAGAAAGTGCTTGACTCTTCCGCTTTCACGCAGTCTGTCAGTAGATGAGCAGATGATTCAATTTACTGGAACTGTGTCACGGAGACAGTTTGTAAAAAAACAACCAAATCCAATGGTATTAAAAATTTTGCTCTTGCAATACCAGATGGACTGGTACTGGATCTTTTCATCTATCAAGGAGCCAAAATGTGGCCTAATGGCAAGCCTTCCACTTATTTGGGTATTGGAAGGTCAGTTGTAGTGAAACTGGTGTAAGATAGAACTCAAAGTGAACATTTAGTTCACTGCGAGAAATGCGACAGATACTTCAACTTGGTCTCAGATGTAAAGAATTTATGATCTCCCGGAGTTCAAGATCTACACTGGAGCATCACTCAGCTTTGCTGCCACTTCTAGAAGACAGACAATTCATTCTTTTGATGAGGACGATGAGAGCCCTGAACCACCAAGGAAGAAAATTTCCCCAGCTCCAATTCCCAACGACGACGTAAGAAAATCAGGAAACATGCAAGTATACCCAAAGCATTTCATGAAATGATAAATGACCTGGCATGATTTTAGCCTCTCTGCAAAATTAATGACAAAAACAAATGGCTAAGATGTTGAAATAAGGACTGTAAACATGAAACGAAATTCAAGTGTGTTAATTGTAATGTATTTCTGCATATTTCGAGTGAGAGGCAGAATTTCCTTCAGTTTCACAACTGAATGTTACATTGTTAACAACAGATGCATAAGGTGTGTAAACAACTGATGCTCGATAGTTAGAATCGTAATTTATATTCACTTTTTTCTCATTGTTTACAACAATTGAGTCCCAGTGTCCAGCCTGCTGGACACTTAGTTATGTAATGAAAGATATATGATGAAAGAAAAGTATTACTTTTCACATGTTATTTGATACCTAACTGAATTCAGGATGCAAAAAACAAACTTGTAACAAACTTCATTTCCTCTCGGGACTGAGGAGGGAACCGTAGCTAATTATGGGTATCTTAGTAGAAATACATATAAATTTAACTTCGATAACTCTCAGAAAAACTGGAATGAATGTTATAAGACGGTGGGGGAAATAAAACAAGTTACAGAAAGATGAAAAACACCTTTTAATAAGAGGAGTTCCCGAGTGGAAGACATGGTAGGAGCAGCCCAGATCCACTTGTGTTTACACAGTACTATATCTTCTGGTATGGTCTAGAACGAGATTTTTTGGTATAGAAAATGTAGTTTCGAAACAATACTTGGGATGGTGTATAAAAAATATCGTCCAGCAATCATGGAAGAATGATGGGAATTAAACCCCTAAATAGCAATTTGTGTCAGGAGTAACAATACAGTCTGAAGAAACGCACCATTGTGTAGTTCTGGTTTAAATAATGAAATCCGTTCTAATCCTTACAGACGCGATGTAGTAAGTTAAGAGTTCTTATAGGTGGTTCTATCACATTATAAGAACCCCTGCAAACTACTTGCAGGTGAAGCGGAATGGTACTGAGGAAATACAACACTCTGAAGTTCAATGGATCGCTTGAATCACACTTTTCGATGCACCGAAATAACTTTTTGTTGAACGATAGAGAAGATTCCACCATCTTACTCACGATCGTGCTATGAAAACAGGTAATGAGAAGGAAATGCAAATTATTGAACACAGGGTCTATAAATATGCATGTTAGGTTGTATTACCAGAGCGTGAAACTGTCATCCTAATGAGACAAAGAGAATACAAGACGTTAGTAAACAATGTCAGCAATGGTAATTAAGAGTGATTACACAAGTTTCGGTTCTACCCCTTGACGAAGACGTAGGTGGCAGATAATATAACCATCATGACAGCAGTCTGGTACTCAAATTCCCTGAACTGCAGCTCTGGGACCTCGACAGCATATAGGTGAGACATGGCAACGTCCTTCCTTTTATTAAGAGTAGTTCCCGAGAGGGAGACATGGTAGAAACAGCCCAGATCCACTTGTGTTTACATAGTACTATGTCTTCTGGTATGGTCTAGAACAGGGCCTCTCAAACGCCCAAAATCTCACGCGTGCAGAAAGAGGCGCAAGAGCTCCGTGCACTGTGCATCGCTGCCGCTCGGCATGGCTCGGATCAACGCTTCGTCTCTGGGCTACTCGGCTAAGCTCGGCTCAACTCGCCTATTCTCGGCTCAAGTCAGCCTGGATTTGGAGCGCTACGGCGCAAGTGGGGCAGAGGGAGACAGGCGGAGCGAGCGAGACAGGCGTGAGGAAAGAGAGAGTAAGCGCTATTGCTTCAAATCGAGGAGTGGGGGGTCTGCACTCTGTTCAACCAAGCCAAGTCGTCTCTTGCACCGTGCACAGTGCATGCACCACGCGCATGCACCCTGAGAGGCCCTGGTCTAGAACGAGAGTTTTTTATATAGAAAATATCTGTAGTTTCGAAACAATACTTCGAACAGTGAGCGTTATGGAGGCAAGAAAGTTGAGTCGAAATAATTTCTTCACAACACATATGACGGCATTCGTCAGTATCTCGTTTTACAGACGAAGATGGCTAGAAATGACATTATTAGACGAATAATATTGATAGGATTGTTTTTAAAAATTAGGAAAGATCATAATTTGAAGATAAATTCGGAAATGAAGAGGATAAATTGAAGGAAATATTCGTTTATAAGAACAGAAATAAGGGACTGGAATAACTTACCAATGGAGTTGTTCGATAAATTTCCAACTTCCTCGACATCATTTAAGTAAAGACTAGTAAACAAACGATAGGGAATTTGTTACGTCGGCGAGAGCCTTGAATGTAAATCAGTGATTTATTTTATTTATTTATTTATTTATTTATTTATTTATTTATTTATTTATTTATTTAACTAGTAAAGGGAGTCTGAACTCGGTATGATGTCATGAGGTGGTGCAATAGTGTTGCCGTCTTGAAGAACTAAAATCACTGTGCCATGCGCCTCACAACGTTAGTGTAGTTCTGGAATTCCGCTTTGCAGCACGGCGTGTAAGATCTCGTTTGATTTGTCTCAGTGAGTTCTAAGGCAGATACTCATCAAAAACTCAATAACTGAGAAATCGTACCGCAAGGAATTGAGAAAACTTTCAGTCTTTCGTAAAATGTCTCGATATACGAACCATAAATTGCTTTTAAATGATCGAAAACTCATTCAACAGAAAAGATTTCTAAGAAGTCTACAACCAGCAATGTCGAGCATCACAAGGATTATCGTGAATAATTCTTATTCTTAACTAATAATTTAGGTCTACCGTAATGAAACTGCACGCCCGCCAGTATTGCTACAACTTGCCGGTGGGTTTAGCAATGGATTGAGGGAAATCTGTTCCCCCAACGTCCCCTGCAGATTGTGGTAACTTTTCGCTGCCTCTTCCTGTGCACGGGATTTCATAACGAGTGGTACAGCTGCCCCAATTCACTCAGCTTTATGCAACCCTCAAATTATAGCCTAACCTAGAAACATTGACCTTGGCTACTCACAACGATGTCTGGTCTTACTACGCTTTTTATAATTCGTTTATTTGTGTCAACGTAATCAGCATTAGCAATAAAATGCCAAATGATTGTAAAGAATAGTGATAATTCTGTATCAAAGAAACTGAATGTACTGAGAATATGATGGCTGAATCACAAGAAGTGTGTTTATATAAAAGTCGGTCTCCACTGATTAACATTAATACCAACATATTACAGTTGACATGTATATTGTGATTGTGTCTTCCTATTGACTTTGCATGTTAACTCAGAATGTTGAGGTTGACACTTTTAACATGTTGGCATGTTTTCCGCTCGAAGTGGAAAACATGTCAAGTCAATTCGTTGTTCGTGAGATGTCGGCACAGTTTCATCAACTTCCGTGCTGTTTCCATTCCAACAGATAGCCTAAATGACGCAAACGACGTACTTCTCGTGAAGTAGGATTATAGTTACAACACTCCGCAATACTCATTATCTTTGTTAGAAGCTACAAATACAGTACGTGCGCGTATGTCGTTCTCTCTGCACTATACCGGTACTAAAATTTATAGTCAGAAATGGAATGGAGCAAGGAGAAATACTCTGGACGTAATTAATGATATAATAGAAAAGTCTTGTTTGTGGGATGTCTCATCAAAGGAATACAGAGATAAAGCGAAGAAAGCCGACAGTTTCCAGGAACTCTAAATTATCTATAATTGTTACCGCGAGTTCATTGAAAAAACTAGCATCCCTCCGCTCCCAGTTCAGTCGAGAATTGTGAAAAAGTTCAGAAAAGTCGGGGGCGGGAATGGACGACGTTTATACTTCAAAGTGAATTGCTTTTGAAGTATGAGCAGGATGAGGGGAGGAAATGTGCCTAATAAAACTGTATTTCTAAATGATAACAAAAAGCAACAGTGGCAATAACAAAGGGCAAATCCTCTTCTTTTTGCTTTTGGCTAGTGGCTTTAAGTCGCACCGACACAGATAGGTCTTATGGTAATGATGAGATAGGAAAGGTTTAGAATTTAGAAGGAAAAGACCGTGGCCTTAATTAAGGTAGAGCCCCAGCATTTGCCTGGTGTGAAAATGGGAAAGCACGGAAAACCATCTTCAGGGATGCCGACAGTAGGATTCGAACCCACTATCTCCCCGATGCAAGCTCACAGTCGCGTGCCCCCAACCGCACGGCCATCTCGCCACATAATCCTCTTCATCTGAGTCCATGGTCTTTTTTTTTTTTTTGAAAATACTAGACACCACCTAGCCGAGCGTGCTTGAAATAAGAGGAGGAAGGCGGTGCTCGATAGTCGGAGATACGTATCCGATATAGGATTTGTTTTATGTCGTTGTGCAATGTTCGTGTGAGTCGCGTTGTTGAAGACAAATCTAAATCGTGATCAGTCCCCATGTTGCAGGTAGTCTACTATGTTATCTTCATTTCTACGTAGCTCTTAAAAGAGCTATTCGCAGTAAAATAAGCTGTTACCGACAAAGGTGCAATGGGCCATTCGATTGATGATGGAAATGTTCGAAATGACCTCCTTCGTTAATGCATATCTGAGTACGGTAGGGAAAAATCATTTCTGCTTTCTGCAGGGTATCTGGGGGAAACTGCCTGCACTTTGTTGTGCTGTTTCATTGCCCTATGTATGAAGTCCAGTCGAACGTGCGCAGTTGTTTGGTTGAATGGGTGTGTCATAATACTGACAATAAGTGCAGTGCGCTTCATTCCTTGTAGCCGTTTGCCATATCAAATTCACGTGTATTTATTCCTTTCTGGTGTATGCTTTCTTTCTAAATGTGAAAAGTAACTTTCGAGAATTACGGAAGTTAAACCTTAATAAGTTAAACGATAACTACGAATGCCCTGAGAGAACAAAAATAAAAATTAAAAGCTCGCGGCTAGATTCGAACTCTGAATCCGTCGGAAAAATCACATTCTGGCTGCGATTAGTAACATCTATCCACTCGAGGAGACGAAGAATAGGTCTCGCATCTCTGTACTCATGGAATAATCTACGCTATCGCTTCGAACCTGATCTTGTATGTAACAAGTTCTGAACTCGTAACTTATGTGCAGACAGGTTTACCTTGCTGCAAACACCACAGTGTGATAAATAATCATATCTCTCTTAAGCCTAGATAGTTGCAACCAATCCCTACGAGTAGATTATGTACCTATTACTTGGTTAAATGAGGCCAGCATTATGTTTCAGGTGGTTTCACAATGAATTTTTCGGTAGTCGGTGCTTACGTGGCGATAATTATTATGTCTGTTTATTATAAATTCCTTAGAATAATATCTGAGACTTCAAAAAAGTCAAGTCTTTGTAAAGGATGCCTAGAAGTGTACGAAATAAAAATTTAAAAATGCATGACTCAGTAAGGCTTCTAACCCACACTGCTCGCTGTAGCTTATCCAGATACATCTAACATGCCTAATTCCGCTCAGCTACTTCCTGCTTGAAAGTCTAGCTCTTAAAACTCAGTATTCACGAGGAGAGCGAAAGTTCCCGCTTCGGAAAGTTACTGATAAGTTCCAGCCTTATGGTCCAGTTTCTTGACTTTATTGAACGCTGTAACGGTAGTAATTACATGGCGTAAGCTATCACATCTGCTGTACAGCATTTGGGTGCCATAATTTATAAAAAATTGTGAAAAACGCTTTTCTGTCATTTTCGATGTGATGAGACTATACAAAATTGCGTTGAATTGATATGTCTGTAATTGGTCTTAACCTACCATGTTTTCTATGATACCGTGACCACCCTTTACTGTCAAAAGAAAATGGGCTCTTGAACCAATCAAGTGCGCAATTCTCCACCGACAGCTAAAAGAAGGCTATGGTTTGTACAGTACAGTAATATTTCGTAAAAATGACTACAGTTTGGACTCCGCTCTACGTAAAATGGTACAGTGTTTTTGAGATGGTCCTCACTTACTGCCTCTTCTACCGTTTTTTCATTATGCGGGAAAGTCTATACCGGACTAACTGCACATAAAATTACTGCAATATGTTGCACAAGATAGGACTAAGAGACTTTTAATTCCTAACTGGTTGCGTATGTTTGGGGAAACATAGGGGCAGTTCTATTTGCAGTAACATAGCTGGTGGTATTCACAATGTTGCCAAATATATACTGTACATCATCATCATCATCATCTGTTTACCCTCCAGGTTCGGCTTTTCCCTCGGACTCAGCGAGGGATCCCACCTCTACCGCCTCAAGGGCAGTGTCCTGGAGCTTCAGACTCTTGGTCGGGGGATACAACTGGGGAGTATGACCAGTACCTCGCCCAGGCGGCCTCACCTGCTATAGTGAACAGGGGCCTAGTAGGGGGATGGGAAGATTGGAAGGGATAGGAAAAGGATGAGGGAAGGAAGCGGCCGTGGCCTTAAGATAGGTACCATCCCGGCAGTTGCCTGGAGGTGAAGTGGGAAACCACGGAAAACCACTTCGAGGATGGCTGAGGTGGGAATCGAACCCGCCTCTACTCAGTTGACCTCCCGAGGCTGAGTGGACCCCGTTCCAGCCCTCGTACCACTTGTCAAATTTCGTGGCAGAGCCGGGAATCGAACCCGGACCTCCGGGGGTGGCAGCTAATCACGCTAACCACTACACCACAGAGGCGGCTATACTGTACATACACAAGTTAATTTACGTCGCACCGACACAGAGAGGTCTTGCTGCGACGATGGGACAGGAAGGGGCTAGAAGTGGAAAGGAAGCCCTCCGTGGCCTTGGTTAAGGTACATTTCCAGCATTTGTCTGGCGTAAAAATGGGAAACCACGGAAAACCATCTTCAGGGCTGCCGACAGTGGGGTTCGAACACACTATCCCCCGAATACTGTAGACTGGCCGCACTTAAGCGACTTCAGCTATGTAAATTCATGATTTTTATTTTTTATCGGTGACAAAACTAAGTTTTCTATTGCTTATATGCATAATTCGGAGTTATAGCCTGAAGTAAAAAGCTGGAAGCCAAGCGATATAAGCGCTAGTTCCGTCATCTGGTGCGACAGGGAAAGCGGGGCGAGTATGAGAGAGAAGACAAAGAGAGAGAAGAATCTTGCTACCTCTCTCTTTCTTCACTGAGAACAACTTTGAGTTTAGCACTTGCCATTACTTAACACACGAAGATAATCCTTTCATTATAGGATAAAACATCATATTCCTACAAAGACGACAGCGAAAATCCCTCATCCAATACAGTGGAACACTCTGCAAACAAGTGCCGGCAGCACCGGCTATGTAAGCCTCAGTGTTGCCAAGCTGTGCGCAGTGACAGACAAAGCACCATAGATGTCTAAATGTCAAATTGTCAAATGTTTGACGGTAATTTGGATGCTGGCGATATCTGGGCCGAATAACTTAAAATTACAATATTACTTGTGGCCTGTCGCTGTCTCCACAATCCGTTCGCACTTACAGCAATTCGGCACTCTCCAGCCAGCTGGATTTCTTTGCCAGCGCGAAAGAGAGTTACCCCAGCGAAATTAAAGTCGCCTTAACAGAAAATTCTCCCGTGAGGGCCAATCACTTCGACTGGCTCGTCACGGGGCACGCTCCTGTACAGATTAAAAAGCTATTGGTCTTGCAAGACTAGGGACAGAATGGCAGGAGGGAGTTATTGGAAGTTCACATTTCTTACGGGGATTCGCTTGGTGTTGCCGAGCTCTGGCAAAACATCCGTTCTTTATCTGAAAAATATGATTATATTTATGTAAATAGCCAAACATAATCGATTGCGATGTGTTATTTAATTTCCCCGATAGTGCACTGAAGACAGATATATATATATATATATATATATATACCGAGCTCGATAGCTGCAGTCGCTTAAGTGCGGCCAGTATCCAGTATTCGGGAGATAGTGGGTTCGAATCCCACTGTCGGCAGCCCTGAAGATGGTTTTCCGTGGTTTCCCCATTTTCACACCAGGCAAATTCTGGGCCTGTACCCTAATTAAGGCCACGTCCGCCTTCTTCCCCTGGGCCTGTCCCCTAATTAAGGCCACGACTGCCTTCTTCCACATTCCTAGCCCTTTCCTGTCCATCGTCGTCATAATACCTATCTGTGTCGGTGTGACGTAAAGCAACTTTCAAAAAGAGAGTCAGATATTAATGTGTGAACACAAATTATTTTTTCTATAAATGACCACATTTCAGTGCAATATGAGATGTTTATCTCTACTGAATGAGAACAGTAAAATGGAAGGGTTCTTGAGTGCTTACATGAGCAAATAAATTCCTAACCTCCATTTTTACCAGAATATAAATAAAGCTGGTCATTTTTAAGGCATTTAATAAAGTTCAAAAGACAAAGCTTTCTGTCTGTGTCCGCAAGGCTAGGCTGGGATAATATTAATAACCTGTGATGTTTGTTGTATAAAGTTGCACCACAATTTACGCCCTAGCCCAGCCTTTCTAAAGGGAGACAGATGGGTGTGTGGGTGTGCGGGTGTCTCGTGTCACCTGCAGTAGCAGTAGGGGGTGGTAATGGGAGAGTTGAGGACGGGGGAAGGAGTGGGGAAGGTTGAAGGGGCATGTGAATGCAAACACGGCAGACTTGCCAGTGTCATGCCTTGCGAGCTGGGGTGGTGAAAGTACGTTGAGATGGGACAGAGAGCGAGAATATTAAACAAGAGAAAGACGTAATGCGCACTAGTAGAATTGTAAATGGAAAAGAGAAATATGAGGTAAAAGATAAACAAGGGAGTGGAGGAGACAAAGACAATTTTGAAGAGACTTCGGTGAAGTAGGGAATGTGTACAAAGTTAATAGATCCTTAAGAGAAACAGCTGGTGTTTTATAGAAAACAACTCACAATTTTGATGTAATTGTCTTTATACGTAATTATAAGGAAAACCTGGTAAGTCAAGAAAATAATGTAATCCTTTAATATACCATTGAATCTTAGGTAAATCTGTAGTTTGGCTTGAGCTTCTTACGGAGATTCACTTTCCATACTAAATCACTGCGCAGTAAGTAAGCATTTAAATATATATATATATTTTTTTTGCTAGTTGTTTTACGTCGCACCGACACAGATAGGTCTAATGGCGACGATGCGACAGGGAAGGGCTAGGAGTGGGAAGGAAGCGGCCGTGGCCTTATTTAAGGTACAGCCCCAGCATTTGCCTGGTGTGAAAATGGGAAACCACGGAAAACCATTTTCAGGGCTGTCGACAGTGGGGTTCGAAACTACTATCTCCCGAATACTGGACACTGGCCGCACTTAAGCGACTGCAGCTATCGAGCTCGGTCATTTAAATATTTAAACTGCGTTCTATGACCATGAGTAAACTGAAAGTAGGTCAGTGACTACCACTGGTGTTACTAGGTTGTTTCTATCACTGACTAGGTGAAGTTGAATGACGTTAGTCTGAACACGAATATACAGTATAAAAAGCAAAGTCTTCTCCGTGCAGGCCATGAAGGCCCTTGGAGGGGTGGAAGGTAAAGGCTTCCACTATCCGTAACCTCGGCACTTGATGGGGTAGAGTGGTTGGCTCTACGCCCGGCCGCCTTTGCCCCCAGGAATTAACCTGGTACTCATTTTTGGTGTAGGCTGAGTGAGCCTCAGGGCCATATGCACCTCCGGAAGTGGAAATCTTATTTCTTAAATTTTACGACTTCCTGACGGGGATTCGAACCCACGTCCTTCCGGGCGAACCGAGCACGCCTTTACCGCCTCGGCCAGGCAGCCCCTGAATATATAGTATACGTTTGCATTTTGTTCCACAACCTTTCGCCATTTGAAATTAATGTGATGTGCTTGAGCCTGGCTCGAGCTGCTCGAACAGATGATGTCAGAGTTCGAAAAAGTTCAAGCTTTGTTCGAGCTGTTGTGCGTGCCTCAACCTAGCGGCTTGCACTTACTAACACCCGATGTGTAAAAGTATTGTAGGTTACTGGAAAGTAGCGGTTCCTCCTCTGTTTACTGTTACTTCCGTGTCTTTGCTACATAATACCACTTGACCAGTATCTGTAATATGGAGACAGTCATCATGTGTGTTTGTGATTCATTACAAATGCCCCCCTCAGAATAAACAAATTGTCTACTCAAATGTGTTGTAGGACGATGACCCTTAGGACCCTTTAAACAACAAACAATAAACATCATCATCATCTCTCAAAATGTCTTGCTTGGGCCGTACAAATACAGAAAAAGGATTTAAAGTGCATTTATCTCAATATTACAAGTGACGGCCGCCTCTGTGGTGTAGTGGTTAGCGTGATTAGCTGCCACCCCCGGAGGTCCGGGTTCGATTCCCGGCTCTGCCACGAAATTTGAAAAGTGGTACGAGGGCTGGAACGGGGTCCACTCAGCCTCGGGAGGTCAACTGAGTAGAGGTGGGTTCGATTCCCACCTCAGCCATCCTCGAAGTGGTTTTCCGTGGTTTCCCACTTCACCTCCAGGTGAATGCCGGGATGGTACCTAACTTAAGGCCACGGCCACTTCCTTCCCTCATCCTTGCCTATCCCTTCCAATCTTCCCATCCCCCTACAAGGCCCCTGTTCACCATAGCAGGTGAGGCCGCCTGGGCGAGGTACTGGTCATACTCCCCCAGTTGTATCCTCCGACCAAGAGTCTGAAGCTCCAGGACACTGCCCTTGTGGCGGTAGAGGTGGGATCCCTCGCTGAGTCCGAGGGAAAAGCCGAACCTGGAGGGTAAACAGATGATGATGATGATGATTACAAGTGACAAAGTAGTTACACATTTCAATGGTTATAAAACTAAAAATTTATGATATTTTGTATTCAGTTGTTGACACATTTGTCATGATTTCATGTGGGTCATCTATTCAGTAGCGGCCTCTGTGGATCAGTGGTAGAGTGTCGGCCTCCGGATCCCAAGATGGCGGGTTCAAACCCGGCACAGGTAGTCGGATTTTTGAAGGGCGGAAAAAAGTCCATTCGACATTCCATGTCGTACGATGTCGGCATTGTGACACATTTGGTGTTTACCCGACAAAATTCATTAAATCTCAGCCATAGACGCCCAAGAGAGTTACGGTTTACTCGGTCTGACATCTAGTGGGACTAGAGTAAAAAGGAACGTCGAAATTGACGAGCAGACAACCAGATGGCGTCAAATTGAAATGTCTGCACACGGTAGCTGAGGCCATGCGATTATTATTATTATTATTATTATTATTATTATTATTATTATTATTATTATTATTATTATTATTATTATCTATATAGTAGGCCCTACTAAAAATGAGAAGGTGTCTGTTTTGTTTGTTCCGGATAAGCTCGAAAACTACTGGACCGATTGATCTGAAATTTGATAAGGATACAGCTTTAAATCCCGAGTCGCTAAACGGATACTCTTGGTTTTGATATATTTCAAGCAATAAGATAGTTATTTCGCTATTTGCTTTACGTCGCACCGACAAAGATAGGTCTTACGGCGACGATGGGATAGGAAAGGCCTAGGAATGGGAAGGAACCGGCCGTGACCTTAATTAAGGTGCAACACCAGCATTAGCCTGGTGTGAGAATGGGAAACCACGGAAAACTATCTATAGGGCTGCCGACAGTGGGGTTCGAACCCACTATCTCCCGATTACTGGATACTGGCCGCACCTAAGCGACTGCAGCTATCGAGCTCAGAATAAGATAGTTAACATTACTCCATAATAATATACAAGTATTTGTGTACGTGATTGATTAAATATTAATCTTTCTTACTCAAGTTCTTCTATAAGAGCAAAAATGATAATTACGTAGGTGGACCAAAAGGTTAGTTGCACTAACGCGCCGCAGCAGCGCGCTGTGTGTCGCAAACGTGGGTACAGCGGAGAAAGGGACAGACATTGCCCACACGTCTGTTAGGCAGGTCGCTGTGGTGTCTCGTCTAGTATTGTGTGAATAGCGGCCAAATGCAATGGCGCGTCAACTGGACGTTCACTCCAAATATGAGGTGCGTGCGACAATCCGATTCCTATGGGCCAAAAGGAAGAATTCCACGGATATTCATTGTGGAATTAGTACTGTGTATGGGGAGCATGCCATTTCCCGGCAAGGTATCGTAAAGTGATGTCAGCAATTCGAAGCCGGACGCACGGATATCACGGACAACCATCGCGAAGGCAGGCCCGCAACGTCCAGGACCCGTGCAAAGGTCAACAGTGTGAATGCGATCATTAGACAGAACCGGCGCATTAAACTGAGAGAAATCGCGACGCAGCTGAACATGTCGTATGGCAGTGTGTTCGCCATTGTTCACGAGGACCTTGGATATCGTAAGCTGTATCAAAGATGGGTCCCACGTCTTCTCACCGACGAGCACAAGGGACAACGTTTCCCATCCTCCCTGGCATTTTTGCAACGCTATACCGCAGACGGCAACGGGTTTCTGCGACGAATCGTCACAGGCGACGAAACGTGGGTCCACCACTTCACCCCCGAAACGAAGCGTACATCAATGGAATGGGTGCACCCCTCATCACCACAACGAAAGAAGGCCAAGGTTCAATCTTCAGCCGGTGAGGATATGGTGACAGTGTTCTTTGACATGGAGGGTTTTCTGCACGTGGAATTCATGCCAAATGGAACGACAATCAACGCGGCGTCGTATTGTCAAACGTTGCACCGGTTGCATAAAGCGATTAAAGAGAAGCGCCGGGGGAAATTGAGCGCCGGTGTGATTTTGTTGGACGATAACACAACACCTCACAAGGCCCGCCAAACGAGAGAACTGCTGAGGCGTTTCAGGTGGGAAGTCTGGCAACATCCACCCTAAAGTCCCGACCTAGCGCCATGTGACTTTCATCTGTTCGGTAAGCTCAAAGCGGTGGTTGACGTTTCCAGGCCGATGAGGAGGTGAAGGCCGCTGTCTCCGAGTGGTTGCAGAACGCTGGAGGAAATTTCTATGCATCCGGCATCGACAAGTTGGTTGTGCGTTCGCAGAAATGTTTGGAGTCTCTTGGAAACTACGTGGAAAAGTGACGTTACAGTGTATGTCGTTATAGTCGTGTTTCTGTTGTATAGGTGGTGTAATAAATGGCCATAACTGGGAAGTGCAACTTATTTTCTGATCTGCCCTCGTATTTCCGAAGGAGGGAGCGTCTTCAAAAATAACACCGGAATGAACCAGGATCGATCCTGCCAACTCGGGGTCAGAAGGCCAGTACCTCAACCGTCTGAGCCACTCGGCCCGCTTTATAAAATGACTAATCTAATATATATTTCATATATTCATATATTCACGTTTTGTATTTAAATAGTTTTTAATTTTAATGACCCATGTAATATGAAGTATTAATTATATAATATAGAGCTGATGGGCCATTTTGAAGGAAATAACACACTCTTCAAATACTAGAAAGATTGTGTAATCAGCCCTTTCGTTGATTTAATAATTTTTAAAATATAGATATGTAAGGGCATCCTACAGCACAGTTTCCAAACCTAAGCATGAAAACCAGGAATTTGAGCATCTACTTCAATGATAATTATCATAACACGCATGGTCAGCGACCTGTTTCACTTAAAGCACTTACATATACAAATAAGCCACGCGTCGTTGCTGATGGTCAGTCTTTATTATGGGAATTTACTTCGCATGGTAAGATATACCACAATAGGAAAGCACTAAACACTTAAACGCAGTAAATCAAATAGAGCCGGGCTGAGCAGCTCAGACGGGAGAGCGCTGGCCTTCTGACTGAAGTTAGAACGTTCGAACCTGGCTCATTCATGTGCTCAAACACACTACCATCGCGGCATGTAAAAGAACTCCGGGACAAAATTCCAGCATGTAGGCGCCTCCGAAAATTACGAAAGTAGTTAGTGGGATGTAAATCCAAGCACATTATTATTATATTATTATTATTATTATTATTATTATTATTATTATTATTATTATTATTATTATTAGATAAAATAGATTCCAAGGTCCTGAAAGATATGAGGCATACCACTGCAAACCGTGTTGCGTTTATCCATGTACAGCACTTTTATCTGGGTTCGTGTGGTATTTCATGCGCTTTTCCATATTGTCATATCAAATTGTGTCATACCGTATGTCTTCCTAGTGTAAATGAGGCTTGAAAAGTTACAGTACTGTCAGTTCGAATCATACAGTATTTCGTCCACACAATTGACCAGAGCAAATCGTGTTATGTACAAGGGGATAATTTTCTTAAGTTGGATACAATGTAAGTTCCTTGGTGCTATTCGCTTACAACAACAATGGACTGATTGAGTGCAGTCGTAGTATGATAATGAAGCATGATCTCAGTGTAGGGAGCATTAAACATGAAAAACTATCATGCAAACCAGCCATAACGGGAGAGTTGGCCGTGCGGTTAGGGGCGCGCGGCTGTGAGCTTGCATCTGGTAGATAGTGGGTTCGAATCCCACTGTCGGCAGCCCTGATGATGGTTTTCCGTGGTTTCCCATTTTCACACCAGGAAAATACTGGGGCTGTACCTTAATAAGGCTACGGCCGCTTCCTTCCAACTCCTAGGCCTTTCCTATCCCATCGTCGCCAAAAACCTATCTGTGTCGGTGCGACGTAAAGCCACTAGCAACAAAACAGCCATTTTTACATGGTTTTAACTACAATATACAATATTTCTTTTAAATGAGTTTCCTTCAATTAAGATATAGTCCCATGATTTAAGTAATTCGGTTCAATTGGACAGAGTTCCATTTCACTACTTATTCTTTTTCTTCCGCTTTTCCCACCTATCTATGGAGTCATGACTCGTTGGCTGAATGATCAGCATACTTGCCTTCGGTTCAGAGGATCCCGGGTTTGATTCACGGTGGGGTCGGGGAGTTTATCCTTCATTGGTTAATCCCAGTGCCTCGGGGGCTGAGTGTTGTGCTGTCCCCAACATCCCTGCAACTCACACACCACACATAATACTATCCTCCACCACAAAAACACGCAGTTACCTACACATGGCAGATGCCTCCCACTCTCATCGGAGGGTCTGTCTCACAGAGGCTGCACCCAGCTAGAAATAGTCACACGAAATAAAAAATATAAAATTATGGAGTCGCGGATGCAAACTGTGCCCCAGATTTTGATTTGGCCCTGTTTCACGGCCGGATGCCCTTTCTGACGCCAACCCTATGAAGGGATATAATCACTGTTGCCTCTTTCTGTGGTGATTGATAGTGTGGTGTGTTGTCTGAATATGAAGGGGACAGTGTTGGGACAGACACAAATATCCAATCCCCGAGTCAGAAGAATTAACCAAAAGCGGCCAGGAATCGAAGCCGGGATCCTCTGAACCGAAGGGCATTACGCTGACCATTCAGCCAAGGAATCGGACTGCTGTGTGGATCAAATTGTATTGTGTTTGAATTGATTTTCCAGTTGTTTCAAAATCCACTTCTGAAATGATTTCCTTGGTTCCTGGGTGCTAGGATAAGTGGATAAAGTACAACTATACTTTCAATGTTTCATTATTATTATCGTGTTTGGCTATACCTAATCGGTTTTTGTTTCTTTTGAAAAATGGCATTTGGAGGAAATACTACGGTTTTCAACGACACTTCCAACATTACTTGATTCAAAGTAGGTCAGTCACTTGCACTGCAGTTATGTTTTGTGCCGTTGGGTAGGTGAAATTGAAAGGCAGTTATTTCCATGTATTAAATGAACTATGTACTATTTTGTTCCACGACATCTTTGCATCTGCGTGGCAGCTACATGATTCTGTCCTCCCCCCAGTATCTTCCACTGCGATAAATTGTTCCTAGTAGTTTTACAGACTTCCTTGAAAGGGAAGTTTTCCATAAAGGAAATTCCATAGGACAGAACTATATGATAATCTGAAAGTGTGATATCTAACGCAGGTATGAAGGCTAAAGGGTGCTCTGGGGTTTTCCAAGTGGTATACGAAATTGACCAATTCACGATGCTTCGTATCGACGATTGCGTACAGTCCACTCACTCGCGAGGAGTATATCGTCGCTGCCGGGAAAAAACCTCCTATGTGAAATATTTTAGCTTAGAACTTTCGCCGGTAAGGTTCTGTCATTTAAAGTGCAATATTGTGTGAATATTGTCAAGACTTTCTCGCTCTTCATAATGTTTGTGCTGCGAGTCAGTATATCTCCAAACATTTTATCACATAGGAGGTTTTGTCCCGGCAACGACGATATATCAGTTATAATTATCCAATGTATATTTGGGCGGCAAGTACTTACAATAAAGTATGAAGAACAGAGTATCACCTTATCTGGATATAAACTGTGTTTTGACCGGGCGAGTTGGCCGTGCGCGTAGAGGCGCGCGGCTGTGAGCTTGCATCCGGGAGATAGTAGGTTCGAATCCCACTATCGGCAGCCCTGAAAATGGTTTTCCGTGGTTTCCCATTTTCACACCAGGCAAATGCTGGGGCTGTACCTTAATTAAGGCCACGGCCGCTTCCTTCCAACTCCTAGGCCTTTCCCATCCCATCGTCGCCATAAGACCTATCTGTGTCGGTGCGACGTAAAGCCCCTAGCAAAAAAAAAAAAAAAAAAAAAAAACTGTGTTTTGGAGTGATTAACTGCGGCTTGCTTTTGCTTTCCTAGGATATTTTTCGCATAGTATTGTTGAAGATGATCCAATACCCAATACCCGTGAGAATCGTTCTAAAAAGCAATGGGTGGTATTTCTTTTCCCAGCGCAAGTGGTTGACACTTTAGAACAGATATGAGAAGCCCCTGTTTCTAGATTTATCTGAACGGTACACAAACTTCCTTTTCTTTAGATGAAAATTTCGAAACTCTGGCTTCTTTTAAGATAATATGACCTTGAAGAACATTTAATACATGGTGTCAGAGTGGCTTTCGTGATCAATGCCATTTAACACTAGCGCGAATGTACGACAGAACAAGCAGCCTAATGTTTAATAATAATGTTATTGGTTTATACAACCCACTAACTACTTTTACAGCTTACGGAGATGCTGAGGTGCCGAAATTTTGTTCTGCAGCGGTTCTTTTATGTGCCATTAAATCTACCAACACCAGGTTGACGTAATTAAGCACTTTCAAATACCACCGGTCTACCGTCCAATCTGCTCAGCCCGGCACCTAAAGTTTCCTTTTTATCCTTTAGCAGATATATTTTTATTTTTTGTCGACGCTGTGTCATAAAATAGCCTAGATTTGAATGATAGCGGTATGACTTTAATTAAGGTACAGCTCCGGCATTAACCTAGTGTGTAAATGAGAAGCCACCATCAACCAGATGTAAGCTCACAGATACACTGCTTATACCGTGTAGCTACTCACTCGACATTATTATTATTATTATTATTATTATTATTATTATTATTATTATTATTATTATTATTATTATTATTATTATTATTATTATTATTATTATTATTATTATTACAGATAGGTCTTATGGCGACGATGGGATAGGAAAGGCCTAGGAGTTGGAAGGAAGCGGCCGTGGCCTTAATTAAGGTACTGCCCCAGCATTTGCCTGGTGTGAAAATGGGAAACCACGGGAAACCATTCTCAGGGCTGCCGAGTCTACGCGCACGACCAACTCGCCCGGTATTATTATTATTATTATTATTATTATTATTATTATTATTATTATTATTTATTTATTTATTTTCGTTTCAGCCATCTATGGACTGCGATTACGCACGCAACTTCCATTGCTTTCTCAAGTTCTTTCTCCTTCCTCTTTCGCCAGTATTCCTTCATCCGTTGGTATTCTCGTGCTCGTTCTTCTGCCGAGAATACTCTATTCTTCCTCGTTTTCTCATCAGCTAGGTCCTTCACCTCCGCAACTCTCTGCCTGAAGATTTTTCTGTTTGTTATATCTTTTGCCGTGATCCCACATTTTTCTGAATCTCGGTGGACTTCTTTTACCCACGGGACTTGTGTCCTCCTGTTCTCCTGGAAGATGAGGATCCTGTTGGCGAGTCTCTCTGATCCCATCCTTTTAATATGTCCGTAGAATGTCAATCTCCTCTTTTTCATTGTGGTGGTAATGTTTTCAAATTGTTGGTATAGTTCTTGGTTTGGTCGCATGCGAAACATAAACTTGTCTGATGATTTTCTGGGTCCAAGAAACTTTCTTAGGAACCTCATTTCTTTCTTTTCCAAATCTGAGAGTCCCTTAGTGGCTATTGTCTCGGCTGCGTATAAACATTCAGGTTTGACTATCGTGCTGTAGTGCTTGAATTTGGCCTGGTAGGAGAGTGACTTAGATTTGTAGGTGTTCTGACATAATCTAAATGCAGTTTCCAACTTTCTTGCACGTTCTTGAATTGCTGCTTTCTCATTCATGTTTGGAGTCAAAATCTCTCCTAGGTACTTGAATTTTGTAGCTCTTTTAATGTGACCGTACTGCGTCCTCATTGTCCAGGTTGGGTCAGTGGTATTTATGTTCATGTACTCCATCTTCTCAAAAGTTTGCAATCCTATTTTATCTGCTGTTTCTCTGAGGACTTCAATCTGCTTAGTTGCAATTTGTAAATTCTCTGCAAAAAGTACTATATCATCTGCAAATGCGAGGCATTCAAATTTAAGCCCAGTTCTCTTATGGCCTAATCTAATTCCATTTGGAAAGTTGAACTCGCTCATTTCTTTTCGCCATTCCCTGATAAGTTGCTCTAAAACACAGTTGAACAAAATTGGAGAGAGGCCATCTCCTTGTCTCAAACCTATTTTGATTTCAAAGGGTTCTGACAGTTCTCCTAAAATTTTTACCTGCGCTCATGTGTTTTAGTGTTTGCTAGGGGCTTTACGTAGCACCGATACAAATAGGTCTTATGGCGACGATGGGATGAGAAAGACCTAGGAGTTGGAAGGAAGCGGCCGTGGCCTTAATTAAGGTACAGCCTGGTGTGAAAATGGGAAACAACGGAAAACCATCTTCAGGGCTGCCGATAGTGGGATTCGAACTTACTATCTCCCGGATACAAGCTCACAGCCACGCGCCTCTACGCGCACGGCCAACTCGCCCGGTTTTTAGTGTTTATTATTATTATTATTATTATTATTATTATTATTATTATTATTATTATTATTATTATGTAATACAGTTTCCTTTTTATCGTCTAATACATATAGTTCCTTTTCTTTGGCCACGCTGTGACATAGAAGAACCAGAATTGGAATGGCAGCGGCCATAACCTTAATGAAAGTACAGCCCCGGCACTGAAAAATCTACAGCCTGTTGCCAGTCACTCGACCGGATCAAGAAAGGAGTGAATGAAGCCATCATCTAACGGCGAGGGTAGGAATGCTGCCAGCTGCAGAAGCCTGTCGAACTCCACTGGAGAAATGATTAATAACTGATAGATGAAATAAAATGATATTGGAGAGTGTTGCTGGAATGAAATATGGCAGGGAAAACCGGAGTACCCGGAGAAAAACCTACCCCGCTTCCGTTTTGTCCAGCACAAATCTCACATGTAGTAACCGGGATTTGAACCACGGAACCCAGTGGTGAGAGGTCAGCGCGATGCCGCCCGAGCCACGCAGGTTATCCCGTCATTATATAATAATAATAATAATAATAATAATAATAGTAATAATAATAATAATAATTTAATTGGTTTTACATCCCGCTAACTACTTTGACGATGGTAGGTGCTGAAAATTCGTCCCGCAGGAGTTCTCTTAGTGCTGATAAATCTAGTGATACAAGGTTGGCAAATTTGAGGGTCTTCATTTACCAACGGACTGAGCCGGGATTGAGCTCGTCAACTTGGTCTCAGAAGGCCGGTCTTTCTACCATCTTAATCACTGAATCTGGCATTAATATTATCAAATTACGCATAATATTACAACACATCTGGGTTCCTTTTGTAACTGTGTCCTAAATGCAACTGTATGTTCTAGTTACAAACTTTCTACTCTAGCTGTCTCTCGAGGTAAAAAGCGAATTTATGTACAGAGTGTAGTCTTCTCTTCATCTTCCTCGTCCCGAAAGCCGCAAGAATCCTATTGTACGGGTGGCCTTTGCTAACTTGTGCGCTAACTCTAAGGGTGCAACACAAGTTTAGTCCCACGACCGGAAGACTGTGTAAATGGAATGTCTCGTCATCCATGCGAAGAGGAACACGAACTTATCGCCTGTACCAGAGCTCACCATACAGAGGCAAACCTACAGCACTTTCAGAAAGTTCGCCTCCATATTCTGCGGTATGACTACAATCTAATCCATCATGTGCTTTACTTTATTGGCCTATTATTGAACATAACATTCCATGCTAGACAAAGTCTAAATCATACAAGAACACATCCCAGCAGTTAATGGAAAGATCGCAGTACAATTTACAGGGTGTATCAGAAGTGATGGCATAAGCTGGAACGGTGGAACATACACGATAGGAGAAATAGACACCTCAGTGAATACAGGTATTCAATTGAACCGTTCGTGAGATAAGGACGGACGCATATCAAAGCTGCACCACTGACTTGATTGTTTGTACACATGAACACATCGTACGTTGTATGCGTTTATACACCCGGTTCCGGTTAATATCAAATAACCGAAGCACACCTTACACCTGGTTTATAATAAATTTTATTAAATGCATTTTTTCAACAGTTTGCACCAATTCTTGGCTCAATAGTCAGCGTTGAGGCCTTCGGTTCAGACGGTCACAGGTTCGATTCCGGCCCTGGTATGATTAGGTCTTCTGACACGGAGACTGAGTATTTGCATTCGTCCCAACATTCTCCTCTTCATATTCAGACAACGCACCTCACACTATCAACCACCACAGAAACACACAATAGTGATTACATCCCCCTAAATAGGGTTGCATCAGGAAGGGCATCCGGCTATATCCACGTGTGCAACACAGTTCGCACCCGCGACTCCGGAAGGTATGGAAAAGCGGAAGGAGAAGAAGAATGTCTTTCCTACAGTTTCGTACCGGGATGATATTTCTCCTTTGTTTCTTCAACCCGGAGGTTGGTGGGCAACATGCAAGTAAGTCCATGGTCTTTTTTAATTGATGGGCATGGTCTTCTTCCCTTTATGTTATCCAGGAACATTGTTCTAGGTGTTCCTCTAGGCACCTTTCCATCCACAGAGTCTTCTACCAAAGTGGTACACAAACTGGAGTGCCTAGTCAGGTAGCCTACGTGTTGGTTTCTTCCCTTCTCAATGGACTCACCAAGATGATAGTTGTACTGAATATTCGTTCTTTCGTTCCAGGATATCTGAATCATCCTCCAGCACCATATTTCAAATGTATTCAATTTTGCCTTATCTATTTTTCCTAGAGCCCACGTTCCTGAAGCGTACATGGCTACACTATGCACATAATTTTGATAGACCGTTTTATTGTGGCCATTGACTGAGATTAGGATGTTAGAAGACTTCTCTGCATATTGAAGGCCTGATTATTTTAAGCAATCCTAGTTGCAACATCCTTTTTGACATCTGCCATCCGATGTTACGAATCAGACTACCAAGGTAACACAATGACTTAACTTGCTGTAATGTGTTTCCTTCTAGCCAGGTATTTACCTTCTGATCCCCATAATCGTGTGCATTTCATAACAGTTTTATTTTCATTCATGTTCACTTTGCAGATATCCCTGAATTGGAGTTCAGAAGATCTATAATGTTTCATTCAAATCCGTTTGCCTCGATGCCATGTATATTTATTTATTTATTTAGGATCGACAACAGCAAAACGCCGAATTACAAAAATCCGAGATATGTACAATAGTCATAATCTAAAATGAAATATACACAAATATATACAAAGGAAAAAATATACACAATAAAATGTGTACAATCCTATATATAACACAAACAACGACATAAACAAAGGAAAATACACTTAAATTCGAGAGAATAAAGAGGAAAGAACAAGAAGGAACATTATGTTTTATGAGAAATATCTTGTTAGAAGAAAGAATACGATACGAACGTATCTAGGTTCTCGTTGAAAGATAAAGTAGGTATTTCACACTGCTGGAATAAATACAGAAAAGAACCTTTGGACGAGAGAAAGCCGAAAGTAAGGAATATGGAAGAGGGTCTTCATTCTGGTACTACGGGATGGGACGTGGAGGGAAATAAGGAAACTAATTCTGAAGACCTAAATAAATCATTAGCTGCTTTGCGTAGCAGCTTTAATTCAGCTACGTTACTCCGAGCAGAAATTTTTTAGTTTTAGTTTCCCAATCACTTGGTTAGTGGTTTTTTTTTTTTTTGCTAGTGGCTTTACCTCGCACCGACACAGATAGGTTTAATGGCGACAATGGGATAGGAAAGACCCAGGAGTTAGAAGGAAGCATCCGTGGCCTTAATTAAGGTACAGTCTGGTGTGAAAATGGAAAACTACGGAAAACCGTATACAGGGCTGCCTACAGTGAGATTCAAACCCACTATCCCCCGGATACAAGGTCACAGCCGCACGCCCCTAACCGCACGGTTGTTTATTGCTTAAGTTGCGACAAGCAGGGATCCTGGCTCTGACGATTAGCGGCCGTGTATTCTTTTATGGCTGATGATGTCAGATGGAACAATATTTCTGAATATTGAGCACCTGCTGTAAAAATGATTTCAATGTACAGTGCTGCATTTTACTTCATGAATTAATGTATGATTCGTGTTAAATTCAATTGAGTTATAAGTATCGTAATATGAATGTGTGATAATTTTCCTTTGATCAAAATTAGAATAACAAATACCAGATATTATGTTACTTATACACAAAAAATGTACTTCAAAACTGTCGTCCAGAAACATGAAATTCGGGATAACAGGAACAATTATCCTGCCAATGCTACTGTATGGATCTAAAAAGATTGCTATTAATTAAGGAAAACTCTCGACCACTCATTACGTTGTAAAATAGTCTTAAGAAAATTATTAAGAGCCGGGCTGAGTGGCTCAGACGGTTGAGGCACTGGTGCTCAAATACGTGAGCCTCGTGTCAGTAGAACTCCTGTGGGACATAATTCCGGCTCCTCGGCAATTCCGAAAAACCTTAAAAGTAGTTGGTGAGACGTAAATCAAATAACTTCTTCTGCGCGATTGGGTCACTTAGGACTAGGAGGAATCAACAGTTGCTGAGGTTTCCTCCTTGCCCTATACTTCTTCATTTTCATAGATTGTTGTAATTTCGGTTCCTCCGACCACATTATTACTATTATTATTATTATTATTATTATTATTATTATTATTATTATTATTATTATTATTATTATTATTATTAAATTACTAAGATCTCTATAAGTAAATAACACCTGTTAACCGCACAGAACTCAGGACATATGAACGACTTAATGTGACACTGATTTAACTGCCATAATCCATAACAGACATCTGAGATGGTGTGGACACTTTCCACCAAATTATGGCCTACTACTATTAAGTCTTCATTGGACAGAGTTTGATGGACGGAGACTTCGCTGAGTGATCAATCCGTACTGGATCTTCAGGATGTCATTGGAGAAAATGGCAAACACCTGTGTGAGAGGCTATAAAACGTTTATGTTTTACTTGGTTATTGTTGTAACTGTACCATATTATATCGTGGATTTACAAGTGGAACACATTGGGTCAGCTCTGAAAAGATTACATTTTTTACGCTGTAATACAGCGCTATTGTACATAGATATTTGAACATACACGCTGCATAATTTTAAATCTGTATGTGTTAAAAGAGTTTACTAAAAACAGCTTTGGCAAATCCGTCCGTCCGGTCTACTGGACCGATTTGCTTCATTTTTGTTTTATTCCCTCCAGAAATACCTTTCGGTGAATCATAAGACATTGATAGGTCTCTAAGTTCAGTCGACTTTGAGTAATCATAAAATCAAATCATTAAATGATCACTCGAATAATTTGCAGGTGAAGGCTTGCCCTAAGCCGCAATACATTCTGTACTTAGCAGGTTGCTAAGCGACTAACACTTTCATTAATATTCTGATATATGTGATTTTCTTCCTAAGTAATGTCATTGCGTGCAGCCATGTTTGATTACTACCTGTCAAGCCAGAGAGTATACACTACCTCTTATCACGGAAGAATACTATTCCCTGCTGTATAATCTTTAATTATCAAACTTTTCTCAGATTCCAAATATATTCAACAGATGGCACAGCGTTCCTAATAACGTGCATGCTATTAAGAGAAAAAAGTCTACGTACAAACAGACCCCATCATGACATACGCCTTAGTCATTATCTGAGAACACCTATCGAAGGATAACCTAGCTACACTAGAAAGTGTGAAGGTCTGGCAAAAGAAAACCGCTCCATCGAGACTAATCTATGAGCTCAAAACGCAGCTTCAGATAATCATGTTATGAAATAGCACCCAAGACCACTACAGGTCGTAGGGCTAAAATCCTGAACAGAATCGGCACGCCCTTATTCTGTCTGAGACTTGAGGCATGGACCATTGCCTTCTCCGACACAATACCAAGCTTTACGTCAAGAACTGCAGGATAAAAATGCGAATAGATGGATAGATTTTTACCAAATAGACGGCATGATGACGTCAGAGTGGATGAATTCTGACTAAAAACTGCAGCATACTATAACGTGCTTCTTATTAAATTTCGTAAAACCATTTAAAAGGACAGAAAAATAACATGACTACGGCTGGCGTATCAAAAACAGGTAGGCCTAACCGACCTATTTAAAACGACTGCTGCGGAGCTGCGCGGGCCTTCTAGTTTAATTTTTAATTTAATTTTCATTGAAACCGAAATAATGAAAACTTTCAAACCTCTTTTACTCACATCTAAGATTTTGGACTTAATGTGTTTTGCTTGTAAATCCACAACAGGCGTACATATATCCCACTCACCGGTTAAAATGGAAATACATGTTTGAAATATAAATGCGACACTTTCGACAATAATTGATGTGGTGAGAAATTTATATAAATTTCTGTAATTCGTCAATCTTTGTTACGGGGTATTACTAGTATTTTTCACTTCCAGTGAATGATGTCAATACATTTATAATAATAATAATAATAATAATAATAATAATAATAATAATAATAATAATAATAATAATAATAATGTTATTGGCTTTACGTTATACTAACTACCTCCACGGTTTTCGGAGACGCCGAAGAGCCATAATTTCGTCCCACAAGAGTTCTCGTACGTGCCAGTAAATCTACCGACTCGAAGCTGACGTATTTAAGCACCTTCAAATACATCCGGACTAAGCCACGATCGAACATGCCAAGTTGAGGTCAGAAAGGTAGCGCCTTGACCGTCTGAGCCACTCAGCTCGGCATATTTAAAACAGATCCGATATCAGGAAATACAAAAACATTCAGCCGCAACAATGTTGATTTATTTTCACGTTAATTCCTGTGAGACATAATTCCGGCACATAGGCGACTCCGGAACGATAAAAAGTAATTAATAGGTTATAAAATCAATACGATTATTATTATTATTATTATTATTATTATTATTATTATTATTATTATTATTATTATTATTATTGTAAGAAGCCATTCATTAACGTTAAAAAGACAGTCTAAGAAATGGAAAACGAGGTTTCCTTTCTGTGCAATACTTTCATTATTTTCGGTTATCATCGCCTAAATTGTAAAAATTCACGATCCTTGTGGTCATTCACGCTTTGTGAACTGAAGTCTTTTGAAAAATATATACTGTTGATACCAATTCAGTGTGGTATTCCCAGCAAAACTAGTCATGCCAACATTCTTCGCAGGTAAATATGGACTCGTCCAACTTCAAGTGTTGCTTGATATTGTTTTGTTTTCTGATAAATAATTTTACCTTGATAATGGATTTTTTAGTTGATGGACAATGTAATATCTCCTATAAACAAGGCGTAATGAAATTGTTACTCCGCTAATTAACTTTGAAATGTGTTTACGAGTTACAGAGAAAACTTTTCAGAATGATTCTCGCGAGTAGATCATGAGATTAAATTTTGGTAGCGTTCTTCTTTTAGCGTGGCAGGAGTTTCGAACTTCTCTCGTTTTATAGACACTCCACCGCTCCCATATCGATTTGTTTCGACGTCAGTAGAGCTTTACGACTAACCACTCATCCTTATCACCTAGACCACCGCAGTTACCACCACGCTTCACTGGTCTCTAATAGGCTTAAGAACAATGTTTCTGAGATGGACTTCTGAACACGAGAAGAGCAAAAACTTTACATGAATATAATTAGGCTTTATTGAAGAGATTTTGGTATTCTCGATCATCAGCCCCAAGTACCTTTACAGGAGGTAATTAACGTTAAAGGTCCACTATAACAGAGACATAAACAGATTAAGTAAGAGGCGCAGATTATAAAGAAATAGAGTTAGGAAAGACCGTGGAAGTAGGGAAAAATTGATGGAACTTACTAGGAAATCAAATTTATAGAAGAAATCAGCGAAGGATAACATGGCTACAAGCATTATTTTCGATTATATTGTTTTTAGTGAAAAGTGTAAAGGTATGTATAGATACAAAAGGCAGACATTTGTCATAATTGTAGGATAAATCTATAAAAACTGATCAGACAATTAACCACTAATACAACTTAGGGAGGGTAAGATACATGTTTGTCCTGGAGTATATAACTCTGCTAATGTCTAGGACAAAATAAATAAACTTTAAATAAAAACTTTAATTTAGAAATTAGATCGAAATAATTAATAAGTTTAATTTTAATGCTTAATATTGTAATAGGGAGAAGAATGCATGCATCTAAACACATTTTGGATGACAATAAATGATATCAGGTGATCCGAAACTGGGGGTTGGGAGTATTCTATTGTATTAAAGAAAAGATACTAAAGGCAGACACAGGTTTCAGGAAGGACCTTCCAAGAATCATGAAGGAACCAGGGGAGTATATATATGAGGATTTACGGAAGACAGAAGTATTAAGTCATCAGTCTGTAAAGAAAGTTTAACATAAGGATAAAGTGACTAATAATAGCGAAATACTGAAATTTACCTGTGATAACAAAGATATTTACAAAAAATTGCATAAGTTGAATACTAGAAAGGCAGCTTGAATTTATAATTAATTCTGCTACCAATTTTCCCTCACAAGGTAGGATCGTGGGTGAATTGTGTCACACGTGTGGTCTTTGCCCCGTTGTACTGCAGGACGTCGTCTCTGATCCTCCCTATGTGGAGGCATGTTATTCATTTTGTGTAAATTTCTATGCGATGGTGTTGTAAATGCGATATTAATCAAAGAGTAAGTCATTGGTTTGCTCTATGAACTGTAAGTAGTATTGTTAAGGTACAGCAAATGTTTACGTGCTATATAGATTTTCATGTGAAGGCATTGTAATTGTTATGCTAGAGCATTTTCAGTGCAATATTTTAAGATATGTCTAGTGAATTCCTGAGTAACAGTGTTTTAACTATGTTACACTACATGTCAGGTAACCCTTTAATTATGCTTTTTGATTTTCATAGGGATTTATATGCGATTCTTTTTTAATTATTACGTGACGGTATACGTAAATGCTTTCTATTTATCATGTTTTATTTCCTTTTCATGAAATTTGTGCGTTACCTAATAGCCACGTTGGGTAACAAATACGATATAACTATCAAAAGTTCTAATACTACTATCATGACCGTCTGTAGTGGGTCACTTGTCTTTTATGCTACCAGAGTTCACAGGTATAATTTTCCACATAAATGTGGTCGTTAGATCTGTGTCATGTCTGGACACGTGTGCAAAATTGTAATCGACTCATCTGGGAAGCTTAAGGGAAGAGGAGTTTAATTTGAAAAAAAAAGGGGCTTTAAACATCTGGAAAAGAAATATAACATCCCGTTCCAAAATTGGAAGTTGAAAAGGCAGCTGTTCAGAGCTCGAGGGGTGATATCTAAATTCTGTGCGATCTCCTTTCGGAATTTAAACATTAGTGTTTTTAAATAGAGAAATTTCTCGCCAATATACTAAGTAACTCTCTCGAAATTGTCAGCTACCATGAAGAAGTGTCTTCACGATGACCCTTATAAATAGGCAGCTTTTCTTTCTGAATTCTCTCTCCCAAAAATGCTTTCAGAGGTAGTCAAAAATATTTTCTTCATCAAGATATACTCGGATTGAACTTGCATCTGTTGGAAGAAGAGGATCGCAAATTAACTCTTTAGGGATGTCAGTTTTCTTACTGTATAGTATCCATATATCCCTGGAAAGGGCTGCGTTAATATAACAGTAATTAGATTGAAGCATATAGCATCTCATCATTTAATTAGAGGAGTTGCATTCTGGCAGAATGTATGGGATATCTATCATCAGTGCTCAATAATCGTACCAGTCAAAAGGCCACAAACAGTACTGAAATTCACTCTGAACCTCAATATACGTCATTATAACATGCAATGTAACGACGGCAACACGTACTTAAAAGCGTAGATACAGCATGTGTCGAAAATGTGCACCATAACATTGTTCATAACGGCCCTGTACAATGTCGAACACGTTGATGAACGCAGGCTGCCTCAAGAACATGTCGGGATATCTCGAGTTAGCTCGGCTTATGGTTTGTAACGTAATCTAAGATTCAAATAGGCAAACGTCAGACATAACTTGTGTAAAGTTCCAAAAATTACTGCATTTAAATTGAAAAATATGAAATATCTGCATTTAAAATGAAAATATGAAAATTAATATTCATTAAATAAAATACACAATCGTCGGGCCTTGTACTCACACTTACTTCTTACCTGCTTACTTACACATACGTCATTTGATGGGCACCAGCTACCACTCAGTGCAGCAGTAATAGAATGAGAATCTTGACTATCTCTAGGGTGTGGAGTAATAAGCTTACTTTTGACAACATACCATGTAAGTTTTTGAGGTTAAGAAATTTTACTGTATAAATGAAACGAAAGATTAATTTGACTGAACAAAATATATTCTTGAAATTATATATAAAAAATAGTAAGTCTTGTTGCGATAGAACGATATGAAATTATGACATTGCAACTGAAAGAAACTAGGCATGAATTTGAATTATTCTTGACCGGACATTTAACTATTTATACGAAATATATCCCTCACTGTTTCACTTGACAGTACCTTCAACACTTTGAGTGTAATTACAACGTATTCCTTAGATCTGGTGTTTACTGTAGATGTGTCAAGCCTAATTTGGTGATGTATCCATGTGACTGCTTCTTCTGCACCCTGATGACTACGTGGTAAGTCTATCCTTCTTCGACTTCGTGGTAAGCCTTCCCGTTCGTATATTCAACTAAGAGACCGACCAAACTGTAACCTCATTCTCTCAATGACCAATGAGCAATGAATGACTGAGCTCTCTCCTTCCCGTAGACTCCCGTTGACTTAATGACCGACTGAGGCCTCTGCATCTCGTTCACACTCCGACCAACTGTCGCCTCTCCTTCCAATTGAATAATGACTGACGCTACAATATGCAGCCACCTTTTATAGACGTTAGGTTGACGCACCTACGTAATCTCCAGAAATAACTATCATTTACTCCCACCTCGCGACAAATATTGCATACAATGGTGAAATCCCCCAGGGATCCCTAAGTACCTCCCGCATCGCTAAATGCTCACGATGACGTAGCCATGACGTAGCATTGACTTGACAGTAATGCCAGCAGTATTGCACAATGTAGCAATGTCACATCCAACATCTGATATCCAGCATTTCTTTACTGTACATGTCTTTATTGTTAATTTACACACACGTATATATGCATACATTTAACTACAATCACGCAAGCGACAAGCATTGCAGAATCGAATTGAATAAGAATGATAATAATAATAATAGTAATCTCACAGATAAAATAATAATAATAATACGGACATAATAATAATAATAATAATAATAATAATAATAATAATAAAAATACAGGTATCACCTTGTAACGAGATTTGAACCGTTACACTTGGTACCATATTCTAGAATAGTGAGAAAGTAACCAAGTAGAAGAAGAAGAAGAAGAAGGACCAAAAAGCAGAATTAGGGAAGCGTATGGAATCCCAAAATATCCAAAAATTAGGATATGATAAGAATCGATAACAAGATCAATAACAATTTTATTTGAAATAAACAAATTACAAACAACAAGCAAGAAGACCGATAAACTAGCGTAGCAATAACAACCTCAATTAAGACTTGAGAAAAATATGAAATATCTGTAACTTTAACTGGCCACAAAACTTTGATCAAAATAAAGCACATTTCAGATACAATGAGATACCCGAGTACAATATCACGATATAAAGCACCTGAAAAGGAGAAAATCATATACAGGGGAAGGAAAGGAGGATCACAGGCAGGGATGGGAAACGGGACCTCGCTGAGCAAAGTCAAAAGGCAGAAGTTTTAGAAAACTCTCACCACATAATGAAGGAGTCCGTAACGCAGTGAAGGAGAATGTTGTACTTAACGTTCCAACAGTCAGACATTGTTATGGTTCAATTCCAAAACTAGTTACATGAAGTAATCAAGCAAAGCACTCGCACAAAATGCACAAAATTACAAGGATATATGATGGCTCGAATGGAGGCGAGAGCCATCTTCATCGTCCAACGGTAATGTTACACCGTAATCAGTCACGACAGTGCACTACTCCTTAAAAACGTGATCTGACAGGTAGACTGAGTTAATTTACGAGAGGTGTCACCTCAGGACAAAAACCGTCGTACCAGCCTCGAAGTGGAGTACATTGCTACCAGAGTTGTGGGTTTTTCGCCCCAGTGAGGAGCAATTATCCGCCGCAGTGGTTTTATTTTCAGTCACGTTGGGTGTTTCGCCAGAACTGACAACTGCTTGATCCGCAGAAGACTTGGATTCGGTGCGACCCTCATTCTCAAGGGCTCGCCCGAAGAGCCGAATGCCTACCACAAGGACTGTTTCTAAGTGACAGTGATCACAATGCTTTCTTTCAACACCATTACCGTTACCACCACCACGACGATCACCAACACCAAGGATGCCAACTCTACAAATAGCACTATAGACTCTACAACTACAAGTTCAACTCACAGCACCGCCGCTATGTGTTCTTCAGAAGATTCGCCAGTTTAACGACATCTACTTGTTCTACCACCACCAATCAACCGGGATTCAGTCAAGAGTTCAATATAAAAGGTTGCATCCCAGCCAACCACCGGACGCTGAACCACCGCTAAGGAAACTTGCTGTCGATTCTTCATTCCCAACAGTCTCAAGGACGGATTCCGCATCGATAGACACAATGCCTATCACCCCCAATGTATCCTCAGCAAAATAATTTCCCCTCTCTCCCATGCTGCTCGACCCATCGCCAATATCAAAGCTCCCCAACCTCGTCCCCAAGGAACACACACCTATCTCCTGCGCAGACCCGCCCCTCAATATCGCTCATCACAAGTCATATTTCGCACTCTCCATCATTTCCAAATAAACGTGACGAGATAGCAGATATACGGCCTACATCTAATGGCTATATCATAAAGGTCAATAGTGAAGTAGCAGCTCAAAAGCTAGTCGATTCTATCGGGGGCACATAACTTGCATCATTCTCCCCACTCCAACGTCTCGCACATTCTCAGACTAAGACCGCCCCCCAAACACAGTCTGTTCAGATGTATTATCAGGGGGGTTGACCTGGACATTTTTGATGAGGTTATTTTATTTGAACTAAACGCTGAGAACATCCCTGCACAGAAAATGTTGCGGATCAGAAATATACACCGGCCAACCTTCAAGGTCCGCGCACTTCTGCCAATCACTGCCGACGTTGATCGTCTGATGAAAACCGGGACAGCATTTTAGAGTGGTGTTTGACATATAACCAGCACAGCACAGCTCAATGCCGGGCCCAAAATCCGGCCTGTGGGCACTGTAAGTCGTCCGGAACTGGTTGTTCCCATCAAAACCGTGGGCCCATCCACCCCACCTGCCAACTCCCTATTCGTACCACCTTCCGAAGAGGACATAGTCCGCTTCTCTACCCTTCCTCAACATTTTTCTTTATCGCACCCCTCTCGTCCTCACCCACCTCCCGGCAGCCGCCAGTCAAGCACTCAACCTCCATTTTCAGACCACTCACGCGGATTAAATACACATTTTCAATTTCACCGCCTGGAGGCCCTTGTTTGATGGGCAGTACAACCAACAGAAGACGATCATCTCTACCCATCTACATTATTTTTGTTAATATCCCATCCTTTTCATCTAAGCGCCTACTCCTCCAGACCTTCCTACACCACCACCCTGCCCACACAGTTCTTCTCAATGAAACTATGCTTCTTGATACTCAGCCCGCCCATCTACCATGCTTCACCCTCCATAGAGTGGACACCCATATGGTATCGCTCATGGGGGTGCAGCCACTGGGATCCGCCCTCCCTTCCCACACGCGTCCACACCCCACCACTTTCACACTCCTATCCTGAATCCATCATTGCTACCATATACTTCCGTTCCTGAACCCTGCACCTCGCCACCATCTACACCCGAAACATCACCCCACTTCCCATATAATTCATTGCTTATATTCACACCACACTCTGTCATTTCATCATTCTTACAGATCTTAACATACATAGCCGCTTTTCTGGCGATATCCAACACCTCCACAACTTCATCAACCATATTGACACCTCTCTAATTCCACTCCCGGGTCCCTACCGCCTTTCTTACCCAACAACCCCCGACGCCGTCAATTCTCACGTCTCCTTAATCCACCTTTTAAACGTGTCCTACCTCCCCAGCATCGGCAGCGACCACCTCCCTTGCTACTCAAAATAGCCTCACACCCCCGACGTCCTAATCCTCCTCCTCCTCCACGTCTGTTACCGAACTTCGCCCAAGCCGATTGGACTGCCTACAGTGAACATATTACCAGATCACTCGAACAATCACCTCCCCTCCCTACTGATGCCCAGGTCTTAGGCAAATTTTCCAACTTCATTCATACTACCATAACTAATACCTCAAAGACCCACATTCCCACATCACTCAATACTCCCTCCAAACCCCGTCCCTCACCCAAGTTCGTGCACCTCCAGAAACACTCCCAGTCTTACCTATCCGAATTTTCCCGTACACGTGACCCCTACTTCGTTCGCCTCCACCGTTAGACCATGCGGACAGTTTCCAACTACCTGAAAGCTCACCGACGGATAACCTGGTCCAAAACCTGCACGTTCCTCAATTCCCTCCATGCCTCACCTTCTCAGTCCTGGCGCAAGCTATCCTCCCTCATCGGTCAGCACAGCAACCATTCATACCCTCATCCATAATGAAACATCTCTATCGAACATCCAGGAAAGGCTGGAGGTATTCACCTCCCACTTTCGCAAATGGTTCACTCCTTCTCCCTACCATTACTCATCTCCGCCCGATACCGCCCTTTACCAGAATCTCCTTTCCTCCCCCTCAATTCAACCCTCTCCTACTCACACACTCGCACCCCACGTCCTAAACATCCCGATAACCGCCTTCGATTTTACTAACGCCCTAGTCCGTACTCACGACACCGCTCCAGGTCCTGACCAAATCCGGTACCGCCATATCCATCAAGCTTCTATCGAACTCCTCACGCTCCCAGCATCCCTCTATACATTCACACTCACCTCTGGTTTCTATCTCACCTCCTGGAAGAGATCCACAATGTTCCTTCCCCCCAAACCCGGATAAGATCGATCCAACCTCCTACCGCCCCATCGGTCTCATCACAATCCTTGCAAAGATCCTAGATAAAATACTCATCCGCCGATTGCACCCCTATCTGAAGTCGCTTAACTTATTACCTCCATCACAATGCGGATTCCGCCCAGCACTATCTACTTCTCACCAACTCCTTCGCCTCATCCAATCCATAAGTAACAACTTCAACCTAGCCCGACCGTCCCTACTAATCACCTTCGACTTTAACCAGGCATTCGACTCCGCCTGGCACCCTGCCCTTATTTCCAAGCTCCACTACTTCACACTCCCAGCCTCCTACATCCGATTCTTCGTTTCCTACCTTAATAACCGTACAACTTTTATATCACTCAAGGACACTATCGCCACCATTCCCCATATCCCTAGGTATACCGCATGATTTCCCCTCTCCCCATTATTCTTTATTATTTTCGTCGCCGACATTCCCCAACCACCACCACCCGTCCAAATCCTTTAATTTTCCGATGACACCGCCATCCTGGTCCCACTCCCTTCCGTCCAGAGTATCAATAACAACCTGCAACCCTCCCCGGACACCTTTACCTCTTGGTGCGACCGATGGTACCTCCACGTCAATCTTTCCAAAACCCAATCCATCCCAGTCCGATCTCGCAAATGGTGCTTTTCCATCACCAACAACCTTGCCAGCCTCCCAGTGACCATCGGTGACAGCCCATCCGCCCTCAATCTACCCTCAAATACTTTGGCGTTACCATAGACCAGCACCTCACATTTCGCCCCCATTTCCAGAACCGACGAACCGAATCCTCCAAAAGATCTCATCTGGTAAGTCGGCTTGCCGGCACCAGTTGGGGTCTTAACACCAAACTACTTCGCCTAACCTACAAAGCCTTTATCCGCTTGGCCATCACCTATGGTCACCCCGCGTGGGCAGCTGTGGCCCACACCAAGCCCATCCTATATCGTCCCCTCCTCTCTATGGAACGCCGAGTAGTTCTCATTGCCCTCCGACTACTTCCCTTGTTCCATACCAAGGACCTATACGACATGTTCCCCCTCCCAAAACTTGACACTGACGTCTCCCTTCTCTTCCAGTAATTCCTCGACAAGGCACTAGATCCCAACAACCCTGTCACATCCCAGTTCCTTCAATCTACCTTACGATCCTCCCTATATACCCTATCCGCACTTCACTAACACCGCATCCTCACCGAACCCACAGATCGGCCACCTTCACAGGAACAGGCTGCACTTGAATTAACCTTGTCCCAAATACCCCTCTCCCCCGCCGATCAAGTACACCCTACCTGGCAATGGTCATCAGTGAATAACAGTTATGTGCTCAGGCAACCTGCTGGCTCTCCTCACCGTTGACCTCCCAGTTGCACCATCTGTTATCTCATATTCTCCATATTCAATGTAACTTGTAATTAATACTCAGTTCATCTATCATTGCATTTATATATAATTATGTCCTATTCAAAAGTAGTGTGTAAGCCAGTGTTCATGTAAATTATACCCATCTATTTATTTGTACATATCACTGCTCCAATTCATTCTTTGTTTCTGGCATTGTAAAATTTCTCAAAATTCAGATGCAACTCTTGTTCTATGTTCAACCAGCATACATATTATTAAAGTGAACTCAAATTCAGATGTCACTGGTAATATGTGCTATCGTATACATATATATGTGTAAAGAAAGAAAAAAAAAAGAAAATATTATGACCCCCTACCACCAATACTCAGCAAACAAATAAATAAAAGATATCCTCATAGCATGTTCCCTTGCCCACAAAACCGATTAAAACTAGCTCTAATATATCACTATACCCTTCCATTCCCCTCACTTATATATCTCTCCTTATTTAACATGCCCACTTTCCCGGCCAGAGAGAGGGTTTTGCCGTATGGGTGGCCACGGCTCTACCGTGGCTCTAAGCATCTGCATTCGGGAGACCGCGTCATCGTCACGTCAAGAATACGTCATCTTCTGCCGACTTCCTCTAATATTTTCGTATGTCTCCAGAACTTTCCACATACCCCACATGTTCTGAGATTTTTCGCCGTTTCCCCAGTCCAGTCTTGACTGTTGTGTGTGCAGCGTTTAGTAGCATGACATGCGAGGTGTTGCTAATATGGCGGGAATGCGGAAGTCGACGACAATGGTAATTGAAGTAGCATGTAGACATTTGGGGGGATGTTATAGACTCAAAATGTGAATCTATCTCCTCTCCTTATTCGAGTCATCTGACCAGAAAACGAATTCCTTCAGCATGCTCCATATGTAGGCATCTGGGGGTATGAAATCTGAGCGGTGGGAAGGATATATCATATTCTGCTCTAAAGGAAACTAAGCAATCTCCTAAGTGTTTTGCAGAGCGACACGTGATGCCCCTCGCGGTGTGGGCTGGGGCAGAATCTTGCTGCATCCATTGTCGTTGCAATGGTAGGCTTTAGGCGATATTCAGTACAGTTTAATGCTCAGAACATGTTTTTAATTTCAATACTATTCGTTTTTTTTTTGCTAGCAGTTTTACGTCGCACCGACACAGATAGCTCTTATGGCGACGATGGGATAGGAAAGGACTAGGAGTTGGAAGGAAGCGGCCGTGACCTTAATTAAGGCACATCCCCAGCATTTGCCTGGTGTGAAAATGGGAAATCACGGAAAACCATCTTCAGGGCTGCCGACAGTGGGATTCGAACCCACTATCTCCCGGATGCAAGCTCACAGCCACGCTCCTCTAACCGCACGGCCAACTCGCCCAGTTACTGTTAGCTTTACCGCACACTGTTATTGTTAATAACAATGTAATACTGAAAATAGAACCGTGATATGGCCCAAACTCGACGAAGAACGTAACGGTATTTCAATACACCTTTGAAGCTTCAACTGTAATCTGCGCGTGTTTATTTAACAAAGTAAAAGGAGCATGTACTTTTTCTACCTCTGTTGATTTTATCAGTCTTGGATTGAATTTTATGCCAGTCTGTGTATTGAAACTACCAATAATAGATCTTCATTTATGTTTACATTTCTCTCTTAAAGAGAATTGCAATAATTTACTCACGCTTATTTCTTCTGCAATAGCAAGAGATTTTAAAACCCCGTCCTGTTTCCTTTAAATAAGCTAAGCTACTTTCCTGTTCAAACTTCACTGACAGACTTCATTGAGTCGTGATACGCTTTAATTACATTTGAAATTAACTGGGAGTAGTTAATGAAAAGTATGCTGTCATTCAACATCAATAATGAATTATGTTTGCTGCATGTTGAAGATCAAAAGAGCCACACTTACTAATTAAGTAAGTTTAATTAACTTAGGAACCGAGCAGTATCACTTGGGTGTAAAGTTTGTCAGTCGTACTTATGACTCTTATCATGCCTCTGCAGCTGCTAGTTTTAAGTACTGAGAGTTCGAGTCTTCAACAATCCTGTCGGAACACAGGCGCTTTAGAGTGGCAGCTGTGGGAGATAAAAGTTTTATTAAAGCTTAATTACAGAGCTATCCCTATAAATGCATTTCTATTCTACAATTTCAAGTGAAAGAAGGATACGACAACGACCTTCAGTTGGAGATACTTCACTGTCCTTCTCTGAGAAGGAGGTTAAGTACAACTTCTTCTTTAAAAGAAAGCTTAAAAGAAGCAGGTCTCTCTCGGAATTCTGGGTTTGAAGGGACATGCAATGTTCTATTTTCACAGTGTTAAATTATATAACGCATTGGGAATATTTTCTAGGAATATGTTAAAGTTAAACATTTAATATGTTTACAGAATACGAGGAAATCAAAACTCTGAGATTTGTTGATGATATAGTGATTTTATCTGACTGTGCATAAGATCTGGAGAAATTTAAGAATCGAATGGATACATCCTTGGAAAAGGAGTACAAGATGAAAATTAATAAATCCAAAGCAAACGTAATGAAGTCCGGTTAAACGAAGTCACATGATGCAGGAAATATCAGATTAGGAAATGAAGGTTTTAAGGAAGAAGATCAATATTGTTACTGTGGTAATAGAATAACTAAAGATTAGTACAAGTCCTTAAGAAATATGCTCCCTTCAGACATTAATATACAAATTAGAAAGATGTTTCTTAGACTTTCAACTGGAAGTGAAACATTGGTAATAACTAAATCAAAGAGAATATAGGTTCTTGAAATGTCTTGTTACAGAAGAATGTTGACGTGAGATGGGTAGATAGAGTCATGAATGAAGAGATACTGAATCAAATTGGTGAGTGGAGAACGATTTGGTGACATTTGAACAGAAGAAGAGATACAGTTGCATGATATGTCTTAAAAAGGGGCCCATAGACGTGCAATATCGGGGCTTGTGCAATATATTGTACGAAATCAAAAAAGTTTGAAATATATTGCGCAAATCACAAAATATTGTGCAGTGTGTTGGCAATATTGTGCAATACCCCGTCCTCCCTCCCATTCTCTTTGGTTGATATCAACAAGTAGGGGAGAACGTATCGTGATGACAGACAAACAGGTGGTGAAAAAGTTTATTTTGGAGTTTATCGAATTACACCACGGCCTTCCGGCTCTGTGGGACGTAAAGAGCAAAGATTACAGTAATCTCGTTAAAAAAGGTGAATAGAACTAGGTGCTTATTGAGAAATATCGCGAAAAATATCCGAACGCCGACAAGCAAGAAGTTATTTTTTAATCAGTTCTCTGCGTACAAACTTCCGGAAGGAATTGAAGTGGCTTAGTGATACAGAAAAGAGTGTTCATGAAACAAAATACCGCCATGGACTGACTATGTATTGCCACGCATATTGTACGTCTATGAGCGCTTTGCACATTATATTGCACAACCATCAATATTATCTCCACACGATTCTATTTATTGCACAAATCCGATTGTTGTGCAATAATATTGTACGTCTGTGGGCAGATAACAATATATTGTACAATCCATATTGCACGTGTTTGGGCCCTTTTAAGACACCTAGGGAATGTTTTCCTGAGGGAAGAGCGGTAACAGCGGTAGAGATGGGACTGAGGCAGACAGACTGCAGTATAACTTAAATGTTGGGTGTGGTAGTTAGGTCAAAATGAAAAGGTTAGCACAGTACAGGATAACATGGAATGTCGCATCAAACCAGTTTATGGGCTGATGACCCAAACATTAACACATACCGAGCGCATTGGCCATTTATTTATTTATTTATCGTGTCAGAAGTACAAAGTAAGAGAGACAAAAATTAAACCAAAAAATTTTAAACATTGGTTGACCAAAAATTGGCCACGACAAGCGCATTTGGAGTTGCTCTCATTAGATCTTTAATGGTACAAGTGGCTGGAGAAGATGGACACAGTAGAAGATGTTCGTTAGTCTGCTTAGTACCACACTTGCAGTAAACTGTCTCCACAGGAAGGCCCCATTTCTGTAGGTTGGTCTTGCATCTCGTGGTACTGGAGCGTAATCGATTGAGAGCCTTCCATGTTGTCCACTTTTCAGAATGTCCAGGAGGAAGTTCTTCCTTTGGAACCATCCATTCTCTCAAATGTTGACATTTTTCCCGCCATATGAATACGGTAGTGCAGCTGTGAGCTTGCATTCGGAAGATGGTAAGTTCGAATCCCACCGTCAGCAACCCTGAATATGCTTTACCGTGGTTTGCCATTTAAGGCCACGGCTGCTACCTTCCCAAACTTAGCCTTTTCCCATCCTTTCGTCACCGAAAATCTTCAGTGTGTTATTGCGCCGCTAACATAGTAGCAAGAAAAATAAACAGCATCATAGATGCAAATATTGGCGTGAAATTGAATTGACAGATCCTGAAATAATTAAAAAAGGAATTAAATATATTATTTGCATTCTTCTTAATAAGCCGGTCCCGTGGTGTAGGGGTAGCGTGCCTGCCTCTTACCCGGAGGCCCCGGTTTCGATTCCCGGCCAGGACAGGGATTTTTACCTGGACCTGAGGGCTGGTTCGAGGTCCACTCAGCCTATGTGATTAGAATTGAGGAGCTATCTGACGGTGAGATAGCAGCCCCGGTCTAGAAAGTCAAGAATAACGGCCGAGAGGATTCGTCGTGCTGACTACACAACACCTCGTAATCTACAGGCCTTCGGGATGAGCAGTGGTCGCTTGATAGGCCAAGGCCCTTCAAGGGCTGTAGTGCCGTGGGGTTTGGTTTGGTTTTATTTTTCTTAATATCTCATTTGTGCCGATGACCTTCGATGTTAGGCCCCTTAAAACAACAAGCACATCAATATGATATGATATGATCAATATGATTTCCCCACGTTTTTATCTGATAAAATCTCAAATATCAGATCAGTCACCGAAATATCATCATACGCAGGACAACAATACAAAGGAAGTTTCAAGTCCCTGCACGTATAAAAAAATTGACGTACGGGAAATGGTCGTTTAAGGCACGCCGGGGTGAGTAGCTCAGGCGGTTGAGGCGCCGGCCGTCTTATCCCAACTTGGCAGGTTCGATTCTCGTTCAGTTTGGTGGTATTTGAAGGCGCTCAAATACGTCAGCTCCGTGTCGGTATATTTACTGGCACGTAAAAGAACACCTTCGGGACTAAATTGCGGCACGTTAGCGTCTCCGAAAACCGTAAAAGTAGTTAGTGGGACGTAAAGCCAATAACATCATTATTTATTATTATTGTTCAAGTAGCTGCCTCTGTGGATCAGTGGTAGAGTATCGCCTCCGGATCCCAAGATAGCGGGTTCAAACCCGGCAAAGGTAGTCGGAGTTTTGAAGGGCGGGAAAAAGTCCATTCGACACTCCATGTCGTACGATGTCGGCATGTAAAAGATCTCTGGTGACACATTTGGTGTTTACCCGACAAAATTCTTTTATAATCTCAGCCATAGACGCCCAAGAGAGTTTTGGTTTACTCGGTCTGCCATCTGGTGGGTCTAGAGTAAAACACAACTTCGAAATTGACGAGCAGACAGCCAGATGGCGTCAAATTGAAATGTCTGCACACGGTAGCTGAGGCCATACGATTATTATTATTATTATTATTATTATTATTGTTATTATTATTATTATTATTATTATTATTATTATTATTATTATTATTATTATTATTATTATTATTATTATTATTATTATTATTATTATTATTATTATTATTCAAGTCATAGCTTTAGAGCGCGGAGCATGTGCATTGTTTTACAATACAATCATTTTAAAATATGTTAATGAGATACTAACGTAATTTAAGAGGGAATCGATCACGGATTTGTAATGCAAAATTAAAGAGAAATTATATTCTTCATTAATGTTTATGTCTGTGTTCCCTTGAATTCCTATTAACATTTTGATTGATATGTGAATCTTACATGATGCACAGTTGTATTTTGATTCTGGTCGAGTGTATGATAAGCAATTACGGAAAATGCCGACGGAAAGTGGTCCTTGCATAATAATAATAATAATTTCGTGTGGCTATTTCTAGCCGAGTGCAGCCCTTGTAAGGCAGACCCTCCGATGAGGGTGGGCGGCATCTGCCATGTGTAGGTAACTGCGTGTTATTGTGGTGGAGGATAGTGTTATGTGTGGTGTGTGAGTTGCAAGGGATGTTGAGGACAGCACAAACACCCAGCCCCCGAGCCATTGGAATTAACCAATGAAGGTTGAAATCCCCGACCCGGCCGGGAATCGAACCCGGGACCCTCTGAACCGAAGGCCAGTACGCTGACCATTCAGCCAACGAGTCGGACGGTCCTTGCATAATATGTGCTTACATTGCATTCCAAGACACACGAGTATCCGCACTCACTGCCAGTAGGAAATGCTTTTCGCTGTTGGTTTAAGGTTACATACAAGTGCGACGGGCAATTGCCTTCCTAACACATGGTCTCCGCAGGCATGGATAGTGTGGTTATGTTTCCAGTCATTCGACCGCGTCAGGGATGGGATGAATGAAGCTCCATCTAGCGGCTAGGATAGGAAGTGTGCCGGCTGCCGAAGACTGTCACAGTCCTCTAGAGCAATGAGTACTGATTGAAAAATGAAATAAAATGATAGTGGAGAGTGTTGCTGCAATGAATGATGACAGGGAAATCCCGAGTACCTGCCGTTTACTCCAACACAGATCTCACATGGAGCGACCCAAGCGGCGAGAGGCCGGCGCACTGCCGCCTGAGCCACGGAGGCTCACGATAGTGTGGTTATGCGACATATAATTACGGTTGGGTTTACTGTCTCCATTATTTACAAATTGTATTATTGTTACATATACTGTATGTTTGTTAATTACAGAGATTATATCCTTGTCGATATTTAGTACTTCTGATATCTGGCTGGTTCGCACGGAAGGACGTGATTCGAATCCCCGTGAGGAAGTCGTAAAATTTAAGAAACGAGATTTCCACTTCCGGAGGTGCATATGGCCCTGAGGTTCACTTAGCCTAAAATGAGTACCAGGTTAATTCCTAGGGGCAAAGGCGGCCGGGCGTAGAGCTAACCGCTCTACCCCGTCACGTGCCGAGGTTAACAATGGTGGAAGACTTTACCTTCCACTCCTCCAAGGGCCTTCATGGCCTGTACGGAAGTGACTTTGCTTTTGATATCTGGCTGCTTGGCTGAATGTCAGCGTCATATGGTCCCGGGTCCTGCCCATCTTGGTGTAATAACTCTCATGTGATTGCCGGTTCAGCTTAGAAAGCTATTCCTGATCTGTTTACTCTTCTCTTTATTCATGTGTTGATGTGTGGATTCCATTGTGTGCAGGTTCGAATTGTAATTTTATACAATAGATTAACTCTGTCATCCATTAGGGTCATCCTTGACATTTAGTATAGCATTCTAAATGTGTCTTACCGAGCTCGATAGCTGCAGTCGCTTAAGTGCGGCCAGTATCCAGTATTCGGGAGATAGTAGGTTCGAAGCCCACTGTCGGCAGCCCTGAAAATGGTTTTCCGTGGTTTCCCATTTTCACATCAGGGAAATGCTGGGGCTGTACCTTAATTAAGGCCACGGCCGCTCCTTCCCACTCCTAGCCGTTTCCTGTCCCATCGTCGCCATAAGACCTATCTGTGTCGGTGCGACGTAAAAAAAAGAGTGGTTTCCTTTAAATAAAGCTATTTTGTCCATAGTCCGCCGATTTCTGTCACGTATTCGTAAACTTTCAAGTATGTTCGTGATAGGGTTTTGTGGAAAAGAATTATGGCAAACCTAATTAGGGGTTTTATATTAGGTATCTACCTGGATTTACCTGTAGTTGAAGGTTGAAACCAAGTAGAAACTACTTCTAGATTACCAGAGAGCCGGGAATTTCATCCAGGTCATTGTGACAGGAAGCAAATTTGCTTAGATATACGGTGATCATCTACGGCACTCCAAGAATTTGAAACACAAATTGGCGACTTCCAATTCGAATGCCTGGATATCATCAATTTACACACCCGCTATTAGAATTAGTAGGCTATTTTAAAGTCATGCTCATCATGGTTCGTAATTAAACGGGAGATCATTTCTCTGTGCTAACAAAACCTGAGCGGCATACGTTTCATTATAGCCAGCACAGTAACTATGCTGTAGTACACAAAACACAAATTACATACCAGAGTCAACTAGCTCTGAGTTCAGGTAACGAACGACCGCAAACCCTCCAGCTATGTCGCTTGTAATAGTGGAGAATGAAATATTTTGGAAATAGTTATATAAAGCGTTACAAACTATCACCTCCCTAATTCACTTCCAAAAAGCCACGTACCTCATTCTGTCTCATACCGAACTGCACAACTGTACGTATTATTAGGATCTTCAGACGGTTTGTATTTTAGTGACAAAACAGGTCTACGGCAAAAGTAGGCTATTAAGGCCTTTAGCTTGTCAGGACAACTGTTATAAAATTTCTATTATTATTATTATTATTATTATTATTATTATTATTATTATTATTATTATTTATTTGAAATTCGGATAGATTCGCTGGGAATCTCATTAACGGCCTTCGGCTATTAGGCAGGTACTCTACTCGCTTCAAAACGATACTGACTATTGTGTCGGCTGGGCTACAGAATTTAGCGTGAAGTTTATTAAAACCCATAAAGAAGAAGAACTTTTACCAGTCCTACATATAACCCAATTCGATATTATCATTAACGTTTTCTTCTTTAGTAATATTTATTATTGTCACAGTTCGGATTCCGATATACTTTTGGAACCCATGAAACGCTGTTTGGTTTGAATACCCTCTCGCAAAGATTTATGGAACAACAGAAAGTAATTTATATCTGCTTTACTGGCTATAAAAAGCTTTTGGCTGCGTCTGACATGAATGAAAAAAACCTGGATGACAAAGACATTCGAATATTCCAAAACCTATATTTGAAACACAGGCCAAAATTCGAGTTCGGGGAAACATAAAAGCAGAAACCAGTATCCGGAGAGTTGTTCGTTCATATTGGTGCAGTAGTAAATTCGTTAAGGTATGTATTACACTACCGAGGCGAGTGGAGCCCTGCAGAGCACAGCCCAACTAGTAGCGAACATAATGTCGTCACAGTACAGTCAGCCGACGACAATAACCGAAACACTAAACATCTTATACCCAAGTCTACGACCACTGTCATTATGTAAACCGTAAGATGCTTTATACCTGCAAATATTTCATGATTTTTCAAGATATTTAAGTATGTAAGACGTAATAACTCATACATTCATATTTGTCCTTTTTTACTTACGTTACGTATAAATTTCCGATTGTTGCTCTTTTCCGAAATTACACGAATATAGGCTGATACAAACGCACAAAAATGACTATTCGCTCCTTCTCCGTTACTTAAAGAAATGGAATAACAAATAACAAATTAATAAGGAAACTGATCAAAATTAAAATGTGCAACACAATTTGGAATCGTCGGCAGTGAAGATCCTCATTGACTTGACTTCATTCGTCTTGCAGCATATTCGTAGCACATTTGTGTAATACACTGCAGACAAACCGGCGACTTACACACACACGTTTTTCTCTTCCAGGAAGCTGGGCACAAAAGAAAAGTTTGTATTTTTTGTAATTTTACTTGTTGCCTCGAGCCTTGTAGTGCCTGACTCCGAATCAGCTGTTGTCGTATCTTCTCCAGTCTCGTCGCTGCTGCTGTCGAATCCGGGGTTAATTATTATGCGCTCGATTTCTTCTTCCAGCAGTTCATCCCTTTTCCAGTACATTTCTTGTATTTTTTTCACCTTCAGAACTGTTTCCATTCATCCACTGTAAGACGGTAATTTTTCTTGTCAATACTTTCAGTGTTGACAGAGAAACATGATTCTTTTCATAGTTTACATATTGTTTCCTTACTACAGCCGTTAGAGGCGATAGCACGTTCAGTGGCATTTGTAATTGGTATCTTCCTTCTTCCCTCGATCACAAAACTAAATGACACTGTAAATATCACGTCAAGCTTTTTCATGTATTACTATGTTCGGTTTACGCTTCGACACTACCACAGTAAGAGCTATGCCTACAACTGAACTGAACCGGATTATAAGGTATTGTGCTTAGGTCACCGCGCTAACTCACATTCTTTCCGCGGATCCACACGCCTCGGTGGGGTAATACGCGATTCTGTTCGTAATTCCGACGATCGTTAGGATCACCAGTTTCTACTGAACAAGGTAGTCTCTTTGGACTGAAATGGTGTCGTACCGTCAAAGTTACAAAACAGAATTCATATACTTTGTCGTCAATTACATCAAGAGATGCAGTTAAATAGCTGGCTGGGATGTTCGAAGAAGTAGTTCTTCTCCATACTTAGGTCACAAGTTCACTCGAAAGCTGAGCATTGAGAAAGACATTCGTTGCCGAATAGAAGCAGCTGGAACTAGGTTCAACAGGATGAAAAGCCTGCTCTGTAATGATAACCCGAGTCTGAAATTTCGTCAAAAATTGTTGAAAGTTACAGTTGATCAATGAATGCTGCTCTATGGTGCCATGGCATGGACTCTGTGATCTAACTCCGTAAGGTGACTGGAAGTTTTCGAAATATAGATCCACCGAAGAATGTTTCGTACATCGAGGTCACAAAGGTTCAGAAACATCAGGTCCTTCAACGAGCCAAAATACTCCATTAACTTTTGCCTTTGATCAAATAGTGTAAAATTTACTCTTTTAGACGTATTATGAAACGGAGCAGCTAAAGCTACAAGGAAAAAACCCCAGGGTAACCGTAGAGTTAGTAGGACGACTTGAAAGAAAGAAAAAATATGGCGATCAACAGATCCCCTACGCTTTCTTCGACCGGGTGAGTTGGTCGTGCGGTTAAGGGCGCGCAGCGGCCGGGAAATAGTGGGCTCGAACCCAACCCTACTGTTGGCAGCCCTGCAGATGGTTTACCGTGGTTTCCCATTTTCACACCAGGCAAATGCTTGGGCTGTACCTTAATTAAGACCACAGCCACTTCCTTCCCACTACTAGCCCTTTCCCATCACATCGTCGCCATAAGACCTATCTGTGTTGGTGCGGCATAAAACAACTTGTAGAAAAACCTTTTACCGTCTGACACAAGACAGGAGATCGTACGTCACAATAACCACCAATGTCCGGAGGATCGGATATGGCACATGAAGAACAATATTTATTAGCGTTAATATTATTGTAGATTTTTATTTGGTGTCCGGTAAGTGTTTGTCACCTTAACGTATTCACGGTATTTGATATTCGATACGATGCCTGTCGGCAACCGTTTTACGTTTAATGTGTGTTATTGCAATATTTATCATTGGACAGTAATGTGTGTTATTGCAATATTTTTCATTGGGCAGTATTTATTAAAATAACATTCGTCCAGTTTAAAACTTAATTCTGAAGTAATTTTTTTAACTATGTAACTGCATCTAGCATATTTCCTATTTAATCTATCCCTATTTTAATTATCTGTCAATGAGGAAGTTGCCACGTGTTTTGGGTCATATAGCTATCAACTTGCATTCGGGAGATAGTGGGTTCGAAACCCGCAGTTGCCAGCCAAGAAGATGGTGGTCTGTGGCTTCGAATTTTCACAGCGGGAAAATTCTGGGGCTGTTGCGTAATTATGGCCTCAATCGCTTCCTTCCCATGCCTATCCCTGTCCTATATCATCGTTGCCATAATCCCTCTGTTTCTACATTCTGAACTTCCAGCCGATGCACTATTTCCTTCTTATCTCTGATGAGTTGTATTGTGATTATTTCCAACATTGGTTTCATTTTGCCTATGTGTTTGTAAGCATTGCTCCAAATCTTAACGGGTGATTGGTAGGACAATTGGTATTTGAATAGTAGACATACTGGAACGACACGGTAGGCTAAACTTGTATTGCAAAGGCTCCGCGATTTTTTATGATGCCTTCTGTGATGTTCAATCTCTTTATTATTATTATTATTATTATTATTATTATTATTATTATTATTATTATTATTATTATTATTATTATTCATTCGTTCTGCCAAACTCAGGAGTTCGCTTGAACTTATTCTGCAAGATGTTTCCTCTTTCCTTTCCAGTAGGTATTCATACTTTCACAGAGTTCTTTTTCGCATACTTCTGTCCATCGTGTATATTATTCAGGTTTCTTTACAAATTTATATTAGCTTACTATGCTTCTAAACTTTGTTCTATCTTGAATGGTTTCTTCGTTAATAGCAATTTAATGCAGATCTTCGTTTATTTCTACAAACAAAACGTGAATTTTCAGGAATAGTGTTATGTTTGGAAGTTTATCAGCCTATTGTCATTCATTCTGTACAGGTATTCGTATAATTTAGATATTTTTTCCAATTGTGTCTGTGATATGATCAATTGTCTGTAATTTCCTTTTCATCCAAATACCACTTTCGCAGGTTTGTCCTACGATATTTCTGAGAATATTCATCTATTTTTTCAATGCTTTTATCTGTGACCTGCCGCCAGTTTTTAGGAGGGTGGCGGATATTTTAAGTACTTCTGCCTGTGCTTTAACGTCGTAATATTGAAGTTTTATATCATTCTTATTGTATCCTTTTCAGGTAATTTTGTAACTTTATGAATTTTTCCATTTCTTAGTTTGCTTATGGGTATAATAAATAAATAAATAAATACATAAATAAATAAATAAATAAATAAATAAATAAATAAATAAATAAATAAATAAATAAATAAATAAATAAATAAATAAATAAATAAATAAATAATAACTTGTAATAAGTTGTTGGTTGATTATTTTCGCCTATATATTTAAATTTTGTTTACTTCAAAGATTTTTACGAACTGGGTGATTAATGGCTATCAAATTTTGATTTAGTGTCTTACATACACTGCGTATTTTTAAATTAAATTTGGAGTCAAATTTTTGTCACTATCTCATGAAGATGGACTGTATTGCTCTTTCTTCTGTTGGGATGAATTGCAAGGTTATCTTTAAAACTAAGCAATCAAAGTGAAGTTTGCTTTTAAGAAGTCTGCCCTTTAGTATCCTTTTATCATTTACGAATCACTTTTTTCCATAATTAGATTGAATAATAGTGGGGATAATCCATCTCACAGAAATTTAGTTTTAAAATTATGTGTGTATATTATTACTATCATTTTTATTATTTCAACTGAATGTCATGTTCTGTAAAACATGATTTTCATCTCTTGTAAATAAAGTAATGTTTTATGTTACAGGTCTATCCTTGGGCGGTGGGCTGGTCATATTTGCATCCGTGCTGAGTGACGCCTACATGGAGCGACCACGACGTGCTACAAGTTTCAACACGGCTGCCCTGTACCCTGGGAACAACAACAACCTCTTCGACTACCGCTATGGATGGTCCTTCTTCGCTGCAGGAGTGGCTTTTATTATGGCAGAATTGGCTGCCCTGCTTTCTATCACAGCCTATCTGCGACGATTTCCAACTGTGGAAGATATGGTACGTGTCATGGTCCCCGGTGCTGAACGTCGCTTACTGCGTCCACAAGGTTCGGCAGGTGAATATCTTGTGCGGCAACCGCAGAACTATCGTCGTCGTCAGAATGGACCACCTGGGTTATGGACTGATAGTATTGAGTACTATGGTACAAAGTCAGACACTTTGGTTGCAAGTGACTTGGAGGGTGTTGAGGGACCGTTACTTCTCAATAATACTGCTCCTGACATTTGTAGTGCGAATCCTGCCAATGTAATGGCTACGGAAGTGACGGAGAAGGACAATACGTGTGGTATAACACCAACACTTGGAGTGATATCACATCACACCGAGACATCACTTCTAGAAACAGAAGAAATTCCTACTACTGAGTCAAGTATGACAGCAGATTATGATATTCCACTCTCTGGTGTGACAACTGTTCCTATAACGTTAATGAGGCAACAGCCTCTTAAACCCCAGCAAGTGTCACAGTTACAACAGCAGCAACAACAGCAACAACAAGATGCGGCACCAGTGTTGTCTATACCCACACCGACGCCATTCTTATTTGCACAGCAGTTACAACGATTTGGGGCCGGGACCTTGGTGCATCAGGGAGTGCTCGGTGTTTCGGAAGGCGCTTCTTCGTCAAGCAGTAGCTCCGGTACTACAACTGGAAGCTGTCATAGTGGGCCTACGAAGTATGCAACTCTACAACCGCCGCACAAGAAAAAGGTGACTATTAGTACGTTCAGTACTCTAGAACATTACGACAAGCCCAAGAGTGGTACGTGGAGTAATAGTGAGGTATGACAGCCTGTGAACGCATAGCTAGTGCAGGAAGAGGAGACACGGCTTTAGAACACCTCCAAAATGACTAAGCTGTCCACCTACCAGTGCGTCATTTTGGTTTGATACCAAACCCAATATCTTCGTATGTTGTATTGTCGTGCCTCTTAATTGTCGGGAAGCTTTTCAGTTGATCAGCACGCATGATCTTCCAGTTTAATTGCCTTGAACGTGTAACAAGACACACATAAATAAAAATATGTGGAAAATAAGAGGCTTTAAAATTTTTAAAATGCCGGCCGCAGAGATCTCATGGTGAGTTCTCAGTCAACACAGCTACCACCTGCCACAAACTGGGCTGAGTGCTGCATAATGACAAACAAATGTTTCCTGTATTACTGGACTTCTCGAAATGTTCACAAGGCTTTGATGTTCTTCGCCTTGTGTCGTGCCGGTGACAGCTTCAGTAGACTAGGGTGAAATTTTCTTTGACTCAAACAGCACCAGTGAGAGTCGTGTGGCACCCAATGAAAACCTGAGAATGCTTGTCAACTCCGCGTGGAGTGATGCGCGGTGATGCCATATCTTGTCATCTTGTTTCATACTGTGCAAGTTCGCTTGAGCAACAAACGTGAAACAAATAATTAATGTTATTGGCTTTGCGTCCCACTAACTACTTTTAAGGTTTTTGGAGACTCCGAAGTGCTGGAATTTAATGCCACAGTAGTTCTTTCGGTGCCAGTAAATCTGCCGACATGAGGCTAACGTATTTGAGCACCTTCAAATGCCACCGGACTGAATCAGGGTCGGACTTGCCAATTTTTGGTGAGAAGACCAGCGCTTCAGACCTCTGAGCCACTCAGTCCGGGTTAAAACAAATAAACACCGCACTACAGAAAGAAAACGGATAACTCCGTTTCCTTTTCATCCCATCCCCATCTCTTCTGGGCAGTTCTTTGAGATGCAGGTTGTTAACATTTAGAGAAGTCTGTTAATACCTCGATGTCACTCTCTATGTACGGCTCCATGGCTAAATGGTTAGCGTGTTGGCCTTTGGTCACAGGGGTCCCGAGCTCGATTCCCGGCAGGGGCGGAAATTTTAACCAAAATTGGTTTATTCACCTAGCACGGGGACTAGATGTATTGCCGTCTTCATCATCATTTCATCCTCATCACGACACGAAGGTCGCCTATGGGCTTCAAATAAAAAGACCTGCACCAGGCCTCTCCCTAGGCTACACGCCAATATTATTATACTCTCTATGTCCACTGAAAGGAGCTCGCTCACTAAGAGGACTCTGCGGGCGGCAGCGTTTTAATTTGAAATCCTTTTGTATAAGATCTTTCAGAGTTTCCATGCTTCTTAACATTTCACGCTTACATTTGTTGTATTCGTCAGTTAGTCTCAGTCAGTTTGACAGTAGTGGCGATTATTGTTTCTAAGATAAATCCTCTTCTTCTTTCACTTTTACCACAGGTAGGGGGTTACGGGCACTAAATTTGTCGCACATGTGTATTTGGCCTTTTTGTACGGCCAGGTGCACTTCCTGACGCCAATCCTATGTGGAGGAATGTAATCACTATTGCGAATTTCTTTGATGGTTGATAATGTGGTGTGTTGTCTGAATATGAAGAGGAGAGTGTAGGTACAAACACAGACATCCAAACCCCGAACCAGAAGAATTAATCAAAAGCAATTAAAATCCCCGGCTGGGCCGGGAATCGAAACCGGGACCCTCTGAACCGAAGGTCTCAATGCTGACCATTTAGTCAGCGGTTCGGATACTATTTTAAAGGGCATTACAACTAAATAAAAATTGACTCCAACCAGAAGTGAAATAGGAAAAGGTCCGACCCTTCCAAATATGGAATAATAATTTCGTGCGGCTATTTCTAGTTGGGTGCAGCCCTTGTAAGGCAGATCCTGCGATGGGGATGGGCGGCATCTGCCATGTGTAGGTAACTGCGTGTTATTGTGGTGGAGGGTAGTGTTATGTGTTGTGTGTGAGTTGCAGGGATGTTGGGACAGCAGAAATACCTAGTCCCCGAACCAAGGGAATTAACCATTTAAGGTTAAAATCACCGGCCCGGCTGGGAATCGAACCCGGAGCCCTCTGAACCGAAGAGCACAGTGTTGACCATTCAGACAAGGAGACGAACAGTATGGAATTAAAACCCATGGTGCTACAGCCCTGATGGGCCTTGGCCACCAAGCAATCGCTGCTCAACCCGATGGCCTGTGGATTACGAGGTGTCACGTGGTAGGTGTGAGATATCCTCTCGGCCGTTATTATTTGTTTTTCGCAACCTCACCGTCAGATATATCCTCAATATTGTTCTCACCTGTAACCAGCCCTTAGATCCAGGTAGAAATCGCTGTTCTGGCCGGAAATCGAACTCGGGTCCTTCCAGTAGGAGGCAGGTTACTACCCCTAGGACGATGGTAACGGTGAAAGGAATGGGAGGGCCAATGGCATGAAAATATGCCTCTCCATGTCTCACAAACATAATACGATCGGAGTCCGGCTCCATGGCTAAATGAGTAGCGTGCTCGCCTTTTGTCACAGGCGCCTCGGGTTCGATTCCCGGCAGGATCGGGAATTTTAACCATCATTGGTTAATTCCTCTGGCACAAGGACTGGGTGTATGTGTCGAATTTATCATCATTTCATCCTCGTCATGACGCGTAGGTCGCCTACGGGAGTCAAATCGAAAGATCTGCATCTGGCGCGCCGAAGTTGTCCTCGAACACTTCCGGCACTAAAAGCCATACGCCATTTCATTTCAATATCATCGGAAGCGGAAGAGAACAATAATTGACTAAAGGAGGCCGTATAAGATGGATAGAAGCCTGAAAAAATTGAAAGCCATGCCAGTCTAAGCTAAGGGTCCCGTGGCCTCCAACTCATGTTCCCAAGTTAAGAGCTCCTCGGATCTTCGTTTTAATCACCTCTTACGACAAGCAGGAGATTACGTGGGTGTATTTTATACTCCACCGAGAAAGGTTACAATTACTGAGGTAAGAGTGATGCTAAGAACGCCATTGCTGGTCCAGCCACTCCCTGTGGCGAACGATGTCAAGGGTGGCTTGTACAGTCTGTTGGTCTTTGCTGACTGGAACAAACAAACAAAATTTAAACCGAACAACAAGTACTACCTTGTGGAATACAAATTTTAACATAATAAAATAATTTTAATGTGATAATACTCGTATTCAGCCGAGACTTTCGAACAGCTTCAAACGTCTTGTTATCTTGCATTCATGGAAAACATCGTATTTTATTTTATACCTCACCTCATAACCGAAAAGCTTTCCGACATTTATGAAACTCTAAATATTAAGTCTCCAACTGATTATAGGTTACAGTGACGTTAAATTTACTTCTATGGAGACTTTTCACCTATGGCATCAATTTTAAAGGTATTCATTCAGTATATTTCCGCATTTAAATGAGATATTTCTACACTCTTATCTCATACAGGAGCTTGCTAGTTGAGATTTATCGTCAAGCAAATCGTTAACATTACGACAAATGCAGCCCTGATTAACTACGTAATGTGAGGTCAAGAAAACAAAATATTCTAAGACAAAAAACACAAAATCATTTTCGTTCAGGCCTTGAAGGTGTTTAGCGGAGTGAAAGATAAAGATTTCCAATACCGGTACCTGTGACGTCGACGCTAAGTAGAATAGTTAGCTCAATGAAGCCCATGTCAAGTCACATTTTCTGGTACAGTACTCATCTTTAGTCAAGGCTGAGCCATGTGGCTCTCAAGAAGTGGAAATCTAATTTGAAACTTTTTTCAAACCGTGGCCTTCCAGGAGAATTTAACACATCTCGGATAGGCACCTCTCTGAACTTGAAAGCTTAACAGCTTACGACAGAAGTCGAAATAAATCTAAAAATTACCGAACAACATAAATAACGTATCAAATTACTTTACGAAAACTTCTATATTTACGAAGTACAGAAATTAAATTGATAGATCTATGGTTTCATGACATGCTGCTGAAAATACTGTATGTATCAGCGGTGAATGAAATTTATTTTAAATACACAATCTGAGACTTTCAACATAACTAACTCTTACGATAAGCACTTTTACATTAATTTCAGTGATATGCTTCCAATACTAGCCACAGATATACTTAATGAATCACTTTTGGTGAAATATATATATTAGCAATACTTGGATATTTATACGGACTTGTGGTTGAAAGTCGGAAGAATATCGGTTAATGATGAGAGTGCCCTCATAGACCGTTGTCAATTTGAGTGAAAATTGATGTCGAAATTTTTCACCGGATTATCCATTTACTGAAACAAAGCCATTTTATAAATTTGAACTAAAATTAGAAAGCAGGTATGGTTGTAAATTTACATAAATTCTCGGACATACAGAAATATTTCAGGATATTTCAGCCAAGACAGATTTCTCCCATTTAAATGCGGAAATATTCTGAATGAATACCGTTAAAATTATTTAAATGACTAGTTCGATACAGCTTGCTCAACCTAAACGTGTCCCATACTTCGTCAGCAATTTGAATACAGATAAGTTCCTCCCTGACCACAAAGAACTTTCTATCATATTTACAGAGGATTTTCATAAGACCATAAAATTAACAATTTTTTTGGAGAAAATTGTGAAAGGAAGTCTTCCACGTCCAAAACGATATGAAAAACACCACGTCCATTTTAATTTGCGATCGGAAGCTATGTACAAGACATGTTCTCCTCTAAGTTAAATAGATATTTCTGGGTCAAAGTCTTAAGCATCTTAATACAAGACATCATTTAAACCACCTCAGAAACAATATGGCGAGGTCATCAAAAATATATATAATTTTCAATTTCTGGTGAATCGTCTGCAAAGAAGCTAATTATATTTACGTCCTATCAATTTATGTTTTCGGTGCTCGACAATGATATGTCAATTTGCAAAGTTTATTCTTAAGGAGTATATATTATGTGTCAACAAGTCACTTGCAATTTTACTGTTGTACGATTGAAATACATAATCAGTTCTTTAGTTAAAATAGCGTTGTCCATTAGATGAGAAATGGGCATCTTACTAAAGAATTCAGCAAATTATTTCTACTGAAATGAACACTTTATACTTTGCATTTTCTCTTTACTGTAGTGGAGATACTAATTCTAACAATTTCAACACAGCGACGATATTGGTACGATATCAGTGAAAAAATTGGTGAGATATTACTTTGGAGGAATACATGAAATGTGTTACGTAGTATCCCTGAGAAGTTTAGTCTGAGAATTTGAGTTCTTGCGTGAATGACAACTTTGTTCCAAGCTTTGGAAATTATTTGAAATAAATGTCTGGACCTAATATACTAATAACACATTTCTGGAATAATTGTTTATTCAACTTTACACAAAAGAAGTACACAGTATGAACATTTTTAAACGTGTACAATGAAAATTACAGTATATTTGAACATATTTTCAATTCTAATAGGGATTATTAAAAGTGGATATCACAATAGGGAATTTGCCATAGTTTAGGAAATTCTCATTCCTGTTTCCATTCTCTGGGGATGCATGACCATATTACAATATTTTCACACCACGGTTGTTATTAGAATAAAGTATAGAAGTATCCTAGTAAATTATTATTTTGAGAAAAGGAAGGTAACTAATATTTGTTGTATACAATTAACAAATATCCATTTTATTTCAAACAACGTTTAACTTGGAATAATTAACCCTATATTTTCCAGATTTCTGGGTTGTTTATCAGACACAGTATATTCAACAAGATTTTAGTTAGTTAAAATGTTGAATATTCATCATGATTTATTTTTGTAGTTGTTGCGGACGCTTCTAAGTAGCGATAATTCGTGAAGGCTGAGATCGATCCTTTCAGGGCCAATACTGCGATCAAGAATTCTTAAACAGACAAATATATTCATCTGACAGTAAAAGCAGCTGACCACATAGATCGAGAATAATTCTTGCGTGAGGAAATATTGTGAGTTAACTTAAAAGTGTACTGTTATACTTAACTTATTAGCTGGTAAAAGTGTTCGGTATTATCAGTATAATTCTGTATAATAGCCTACAATATTATATTCATGTTGGTACCACATGTGGTAGCCTAGATTCGTGATTAAGGCGATCATTGCTTTCAATGCTTTACCGCTTTACTGTTTAAATGACTAGTTCGATAGAGCTTACTTACAATATTTTCAAATTATATGCCTACGCTTGGAAGACTTTATTACATTTATTGGATTTTCTACCATAATTTGATATTAGATATGCTGAGGTTGGAATATTTTCTTGAAATATCATATTTGAATCAACTCGGACATACGATTTTAAATTCCCGCCAAAATCAATATAAACAAATGTGAACACAGCTACGCACAAAATACCTAGAATAAGCTGAAAAATGATGTATTCTATAGTTTCAAGTGTACCTGCATATCATGCAGTACTTTCTTTTGTAATTATTAGAATTCATTTGAAGAAAGAGAAGACGGTATTATAAAACCAGTAGTTTTCAACTATGTCGGTGCGACGTAAAGCAAATAACAAAAAACAAAAAAGTAGTTTTCAAACGTATTCTGTCCTAACTTTTTTCTGCACAAGGTTTCTAATTTTCAGTCTAAGACGTCCATATTTATGGGACAGTAAAGCATCTCTATTATTCAAGTAATTGAATCTTCAAAGAGAGATAGATATGCTTGAATGTTAAAAAAATACAATCTAAGAGAACTTAGAACTGTTTGCAAACTTACATAATAAGGAACAAACTTCTTGCTTAAAAGTTAATTATAAAATTTATTAAAAATGCAGGAGAGATTAGGAATCTCCTACCGTGTGTCAGTGACCTGATATATATCTATGGCCTAGAATGAATACCTCGTATCTCACAAAGTTCCTCCTATCCATTATTTCCCTTAAGACTAGTTACGCCTCCCAGCCACACATGAATATGCAGGCCATCGGAACAATGTTCGTTGTGTTCTTTTTTCCTCTGCCGATGTGTGAAGGAAAATGAACCTTACCGTACCGTACTATAGGAAAGTATCTCTGCGTGACGTATTTACTCATTCCTAGAGTATAATTTTTATAAGGTTCATTTTCCTTTACCCGTAAGCATAGGAAAAGAAACCAAACGAACATTGTTCTGATGGATTGCATATCCAAATGCGGTTGGAAGGCGTGACCAGTCTTAAGAGAAATAATGGATAGGAAGAACTTTGTGAGATACGAGGTATTCAATCTAGGCCATCGATATTCTATTTCTATATACATCGAATGATCATGGTTTCCACACTGCGAATTAAGTTCATTGATTTTATATGCTTAATTGACTTCAAAATCTTAAATCTCTCATGATTTTCCCATGCGATATAAATTACGATATTTTAATGTCAATTCAATAGATTGTCCTGATTTCATCTACGGCTAGTATTAATAACAGTGGACTTCAATTTGTGGCCCATTATGTCTCCTATCTCTCATTGTATTTGATGTATCCGTATTTTGGATTGATGGTGATCACTTGTGTCAATAAAATGCTTCAGACTGAAGTGATATCGCGTGCACTATCCCATCAATTCATACTTGTTACGGTAAAGCCTCCTCGGAAGAGAAGTATACGTAGTATACTTATATCTATGCTGGTCAGTTCCTCAGTTCATCTTAAATACTATAGCAGTTCAGTTAGCCAGTCTACTAATTACAATTGAATCTAAATCGAGTACGACATAGAATTTGTGAGATACGAGCTCATTTAACAGAGTAAATCTCCGTGGTCCCTTCACTAGCAGTCATCAAGGAGAGGTGATTAATAGGAATACAACATGGGTAAATCACATAGACCATCTTCCCAGCATTTATCACTTACTCTTCATTCAATATGCTTATGAAATATGTTTTCCGTATCTACAATTCAGAAGTCAATAACTGCCGTCTGACTGGCTCCGACGGTTGAGGCGCTGATCTTCTGACCCAAGCTTGGCAGGTTCGATCCTGGCTCATTCCGACGGTATTTGAAGGTGCTCAAATACGTCACCCTCGTGTCAGTAGATTTGCCTCCTGTGGGACTACATTCCAGCACCTCCGCGTCTCCGAAAACCGTAAAAGTAGTTAGTGGGACGTAAATACAAATAACATTAATTGAAATCAATAACTCACATTTGTCATATTTGTCATAAGAAAGCGTACAAAACAAACCACTTGCGGGAAACAAGTTATTTTCCTGGATATCCTGACACGAACCTCACACAGAGGAATGTATACTCTATTGAATATTTCTGTATTAGTTGATCTTTTGGTTGGCTTAATATATATGCAGAAGAGTATGGCTACTAAGACGAATGCAAATACCCAGAATCTGAAACAGGGGTGTTAAACAGACGCAGCCGACATCCCCGAGCCGACCGGGGATTGAACTTGGGACTTTCTGAATCGCAGGTCACTATGCCGACCAAGCATTTAAGGAGCCATACCTCGAGAAAAATCTGATAATTAGATATTGTATATATGTGAGTATTCTTCGTTAAATAATCTCTCGATAAAAGGACGTGCCTAATAAATATTTTTTCAACCTTCCTTTAAACTGCCGATTCATGATGGACTTATTAAATAAATTTTAACCAAAGTACCAACCGCAACTAGCCTGTTTTCGACGTTCATTTGACGTTCAATTTCAAAGAGACTTTCGAAGTTTACAGAGAAAATTTATATTGTCCATAAGGATGACAGATACAACTCAAATAATTTCCAAGCTTGTAATAAGGTCCACAAAAGAGCTGACAATGTGACCGCTGTGTGTTCCCTATTCCTGCACAAGCTAAAATATGTACACGTGTGTCATTTTATATATACAATTCGTTTATCATTTAATTATGAGTGTCATTATGATAAAAATTCCTTTATTCCTATCGTTCTTCATGAAAATAACCTTGCTTGATGTCAAATCTGTCATCACCCTATAATATAAGAAGACTGGATACATTTGGAAAAGGAGAGCGTCTTATCTATGTATTGAAGTTGATAAACCTGTACATTGTATTTGGATAAGTAAATTTAAGAGATGGTAGAGTGCATGACCCCTGTTCAAATACTGTAATAAGTATTTATACAAAATTGATTTATATAACAAATACTCTTATAACTGAAAATCTCATTTCCCCTGTAACGGAAGGTCACTCGTAAGATTAGCTCTAACTAAACTACAATATTATAGAAAAAATTGCTTTACCTGAAAAAAATCAACCTCTTGAGAAGTACGTGTTTAGTTGTGACAATATTTGACTTCATTTAAATTTGTGCGTTAAGTGAATTTCGTGAAATTATGTGCCATTTTACAAAATTTTGTAAAGTTATTTTCTTTTTAAATTCCCTGTTGAGAGACACTGAGAATTGGAAAATAGTTGTCAACTATTAGTATACAATTTTAGAAAACTCCTACTGGGCGAGTTGGCCGTGCGATTAGGGACGCGCGGCTGTGAGCTAGCATCCGGGAGATAGTGGGTTCGAATCCCACTGTCAGCAGCCTGAAGGTGGTTTTCCGTGTTTTCCCATTTTCACACCAGGCAAATGCTGGGTCTGTACTTTAATTAAGACCACGGCCGCTTCCTTCCCACTTCTAGGCCTATCCCATAGTTGCCATAAGACCTATCTGTGTCGGTGCGACATAAAACCACTAGCAAAAAAAAAAAACCTCCTATTATACTTCATCAAAATATGAAGGCTTTCACGGTCGGAGTCAATATAATGAAAGTCTTCCGGGCTTTTCTGCCGTGGTCCGCTCCTTTCATTCATGCTAGATGTTGCAGAACAGCCCGAACATTTGTTATCCTATTACTTTTCTGTGACTGGAAAAAGTTTGATCAATAATATTTTATTTATGATCTCCTTCAATGTCTCAGTACCTAAAGGGAAAGCAAAACCTTCTTCATAAAGGCCGTAAATGAGTATATGTTAAAGGCTACCACTATTCTTAATCTCGGCAAGAAGTGGGATAGAGTGATAAATCGACTTTTCCTCAAAGAATTAACCTGATAGTCATTTTTGGTGTACGCTGAGGCGTGTAACCCACGCACGGTCTTTCACGTAAAACGAGTACGCCTTTCTGCCTCAACAGTTCCGCGCAGTAACTAATAATATCATTCTATACACCCTTGGCTCCCAATTGTTTTCATAACATAGGGTGCCTGAATTTTAACCGAGAGAATCGGTTTCACTCTTAAGTGCTATGGTGATTTCCAGACTTAGAATTGTCGAAGGAACTTTAGATATGGCATTATTAGTTAGTTCCATCAGAGAATTAGTGCATGAAGTGGAGAAAAATAAAGCTATTATTACGTGAAATAAAGAATATCAACTTAGAGACTACCAATCTATTGGCTTCAAGTAGGCCTATAAACGAAAACAGTATTTCTCCAAGTAAATTTGAACCATACCAAAATTGAGAGTCATCGAGCTAGTTGCTCGTGCGGTTAGGGGTATTCGGGAGGCAGTGGGTTCGAACCCCAATGTCGGCAGTCCTGAAAATGTTTTAACGTAGTTTTTCATTTTATCAATGCTGAGGCTCTCTCTTAACTAAGGCCATGGTTGCTTCCTCCCCATTCTTAGCACTTTTCCGTCCCATCGTCGCCGAAAGACCTATCCGTATCGGGGCGACGTAAAACAGATTTAAAATTTATTAAAATACGTCTAGGATATATGACCTTCAAACAACTCTCATCGTTCTTGCGTTTCCGGAAGGAGTTTACAGAACAAGTGACCACGCAGAGTTCTCTAAATACATTTTGGAGCGTGAGCTTTTGAAAATATATTTATTTTATACAAGAATGCGATTGACCGACTCGTCACCCAGTGGGATAAACGTCTTTGCAGTTCCGGTGTTTACTTTTGAAGCACGAAATATTAATTTATACTTCTTGATGCGTTACCCGTTTTCATTTGACTGCCTAATCTTTTATGATTTGCTTTACGTCGCACCGACACAGATAGCTCTTACGGGACAGTAAAGGATTAGGAGTGGGAAGAAAGCGGAAGTGGCCTAAATTACGGAACAGCCTGGTGTGAAATAAACACGGAAAAAACATCTTCATTTTATTTTCTTAATGCATTATATTATTTCTACAAAGATCCTCATACAAGTTTATATCGAGTTATGTAGTGTCAGGAGTGAAAGATGTGTTGTAAATCCCTAACCTCAATTAAATATTATAATGCAAAACTTTTAAATATTTGATAACTAGTTGATATTCTCAGTTCTTCTTCATTATAGGGAATTCAATTGTATTTTATAGATAAATGTTACGACAGAGACAATCATATTTCTTGGTTCCCTTCTCACCAACAACACTTTAATAACTCGAATAATTTAATATAAATTTGGAAAAGAGAAGTTCCTTCCACGTTATTTTAGAAGTGATTAGAACTCACTAAGAAGTTCATTAAAACTAATTACTGTATTTATTTGTTTTCTATGTACTAATATATGTGTAATGCAAGATGATTAATAAAACATTCCATTCTGGCAGAGGTCACCAAGTGACTGGTGAGAAAAGTTGAGGTAAAGAATATTCAGCGTAGACCTACCACGTTACATGAAGTATTTTAGCATGATTGAAGTAAATCGTCGGTGAAGAATTGTTTTTCACACTAATGCCCTTTACTTCTTTTTTAGCAGATATACAAATAATTATTGATACGACTGTTGTATGAAGGAATAAAAGTGCGATTACTGTATTCCTATGTTATTGATGAAAATGAATGATTTTAATCACAAGAATCTTCGTATTTATTTTATTTTTGTCGTTGAGTAAATGTTTAAACAAGGTACACCAAAGACACATAGAGATATATTTTATACTTCAGTATCGAGTAGCAAATAATTGAATTTCTGAAAGAAAACTGAAAATAAAAACGAATAGAAGTATACATTATTAACATGTAGAAATATTCAATTGATTTACCTTTCCTTCTGTTTGCTTTGACTAAGAACTTGTCAATCCCAGGTATACACGCACACATACATTTGATACAGTCTACCTGTGATTTATTTCACTGTTCCGCTAAATTACATCCATTGGTACTTCTACGAAACTTATCAATGAATGCAGCGACTATTAAGAATGGTATATTACTCGTGGTTATTGGTTCTTATACAAGAAATAGTTATTAACTGAGAAGAACATATACCCTAACAAAGTATCTAGGATAGAAAATAATCTTCGTTGGATGGTATACTCCTCGTCATTTAACAATTTATAACTGTCTGTGAAATAATAATTCCGATGATTCGAAACTACAAAAAAAAATTAATTTGTGACATCATATCGTACTGTATATGGTACACCGTTATGGGTGATGTGGTGATCAAATTTTATGAGGAAGTACATCTGGGCAACAATACTCTTCATATGCCGTTCTTTCCTCAGTCTCAGTGAATAGCAACGATTGAACCCACGCTCCGCATTGTATGAAGTATAATGCGGTAAGCAACTCTCAATAATTGTTCGAGAGAATTGGGCTGAAATTGAATGCATCAAAAGTCTTCTAACAATAAACTGAACAATTATTGCGACACCTCACGATCTGAACATGAACGTCGTAGTCAGATTTTTATTATTGTATCCATTTGAATGATAAGCCCTTCTTTGTTTGTTACAACGTAATGCAATGTTCAGATTGTTAGCAGACAACGATTATTTGAATTCAGTGACAGTTTTGAATATAGTAGAATGCTACAGGCTTTAGGACTCTGTCTGTCCTATACTACTCACAAGGATGCTAAGAAAATAAGTTGTCAAAATTGAACTTTTCAGATCATCCCATGGTTGCCAGAACGTAACAAGGTTATACAAATATGAATCCTCGTTCCATTGCAAGAAAACATTCGGGAAATCGGCACTCGACTTCAGTGACTTTCTAAGTCATTGCGCCCATAGCCCAGTCATGTAGAAGGTCTGAACTATGAATATTTCAGCTTTAAACTCACTCGGATCTAGATATCACTTCGGTCGTTGGTTTCTGTTGGGTTGACAGTAAAGAATTGTGATTGATGAGTATACCTCGGATTTGTAGGTGGTAATAGGTTAGAATGCGAAGTAATATGGTTTGTAGTAAGTGTCAAGCATCCCGTTGTACCATAATGTTGGAAGAGTAGCATAAATTCAAGGAGTTATATAGGCTGTAGTCCTAATGTCTATGCAAATCTCATAGCATAACCGTTGTACAGTGTAGGGTATACTTGTTACTGGCCTAAGTAAGTTTGCATATTAACCTATCAGTACCTAATAATCCGGACTCTGTTGATGAGAAAGAGAGACCACTTACTATATGATAAATGGTGATGTTTGACGAAGACGTTCATTTTTTTCATCAGATGATAAACTTAATGTGCTTGTGGATAACCATACCGAATATCAAATCTTTGTGATGACCAGTTACTTCGTACGACGATATGAACTATTTTACTTTATTTTACGATGTGAAAATGCAACCAGCCGTGAATAGTGGAAATGACCTGCTGTTGACCAATTTCAATTGGGAAGTCTACGTCCCAGGATCCTCAGTTCCAACTATTTGGTGCTAAATAGATCTATGTGGATAGTGTAACTGGACAACGACTGAGATGGATATAACTTAGCCTAAGAAGTGAGCTCTTAACAGCGCATGGTAGAACACTGAGGCTGGAAAAAGGCTCTCACATATGAAGCGAAAACAAATGTCGATATTCGATACTATACTACCGAGGTTTGCTAATCAAACCAGTTGAAAATCAAAATTAGTCCCAATGGCGGTAATATTTCCAAACCTCACACTCCAAATAACGATTGCCTTAAGAAAAACAAAACTCTAAATTTCAGTTTCAAAATTCTTGTATGTACTTTATTTCAATTCCTGCAGAATAAAACTTTCAGAGCATATCTTCTTGTTAACTTAAGATTCCAACCATACTTCTGTAAAATATATATTCAGAGGTCTCAGGGCATTTTCAAGATTATTTGCGTACTTCTGTAAGAATTTTGATCGTATAAAACCACTAATCTACTGTTATAAATACCAACGTATTATTTTTAATTATACACGATTGCCATTTTCGCTAGGACTTCCTATGTAATTTTTAATTTAGTATTATGATACAGTAAACTGTGCTTGTGACACCACACTATATATTTCCAAAACAAAGTTACTTAGTTTTGTATTTGGTGTTGATATTCGTCACAGTGAATAAAAATATATATACTCAACCCAGAGATTGGATGTATCCCCAGAAGTCCCACCCATGAACTGAAACGGAAAACACGAATGCCAGTGAAAAATAGTAGTATGAAAATGACGACTGAGGTAGTTCCCCGTTCCTTTCCACGCTGGCATAAAATATACCACTGAATAGCAGTATATCAGTCCGAAGGATATATAAAATAAACGATCCTACAGACCATTATTCCACACTGTTTATTAAAATATTTAAAGTGTGATGTTAATATTATCTTTCATACCTTACCCAGTGTCATGTTGGCAATGCCACAAAGATATTTTTTCTAGCACATTCCAGAAAACGTGTTGAAGTGTAAACATTAAATCTCACCATATAAATAATAATATAATCAGTAATATTTTCAACATTTAAATAATAAATCAAATAATAAAAGGAAACAATGTGAATTACTTTCGTTATACATGAAGGATTTTCTCTTTTCCAAAGATCATAACCAATTTAAGGCAAACATTCTACTCATTTTATGCTGGTGATAATTTTGAAGCCTCAATAACGTACTTTTGGTCGGTGTGATACCGTCCACGTGTGATATCTTCAACCTTCCTGCTAAATTAAATCAATCAGTACTTCTATGAAACTTAACAATGGATACAGTGACTGTTCAGAATGGTATATTAGTTATTGGTTCCTAATACAAGAAATAGTTAGGAAATGAGAAGAAACATTTTAAAAAGTATTATAATCTGCATTTTCAGAAGATATTTAAAAATAGGGAGAATAATTGATAGGATGAGTGTGGGAGAGTGTGTGTAACCTGTATTCTGTTCGCCTAGTCTACGCAAGACTTCGTATGTGTAAAAGTTGTGAGATGTTAACTTGGAATATACAGATACAGTGATATGTATCGTTGTGGAAGAACTTTATTTGGTGTTTATACATTGTACATTTTTAAATCAAGTGAACTATGATTGTTTATGGAGTAATGTGCTTTCATGGACTTCAGTGTTACAATAAAAGGTAATCCTTGTGAATATTGGATCAAAATGAGTGAACACGTAATTTTATTCATGATGACGATGATGATTGTTGTTTAAAGGGGCCTAACACCTAAGTCATCGACCCCTAAAAGGATACATTCATTTAAACGACATCATTACACTCCCACACTGTTGGGTTTACTATGTTATCAAACACGGTGTGTTCTACTAAGAATATATATATATATATATATATATATATATATATATATATATATATATATATATTATTTTAGTCCGGTAAGTGCAATTAATAAGAGAACTGTCATTTCTACGATACGCGTATACCGGTCTATTACGCTACATCAGTTTTACTGCAGGACTTTCCTGACACATTTGTTATAATTTCTTTTACTGAATCGACAATGGGCTTGGATTATTCAACAGAGGTATTGAGAAAGCAGAGCAGGACTCAAACCTGAAGTAGGTTGAGGAAAGGAAAGCATCAACTTCAAATTGATGAAACAAGGAAGTATAATCATAATGTTAAGATCTTTCCTCACGACGTACGAAAGGTGAAGATGAGTACGTAATCTTTATACTCGTCCCAGTTGATAGAAATTTACTATCATTAGGACACGAAAGTTACATTCATATTCTGATTACACAATAGAGTGGCATTTTTCTTGGTGTTATGTATTTATGACGAATTTATTTCCTCATTTCTTGACTTACACTTCCTACCAGTGATTTATCGTCATAAATTCTGACTTTTCTAGTGCAATCAGCTATGTAAGAGCCATGAATATACATATCTCTTTGAACATATACAACCCTTAATGTTCATTAAACTTAAGTTGCTCTTGAAGTTGAAGATCAAACAAATAAAAACTTGTTCAAGGAACAAAGACTCGTACATTACCCAGTGATGTAACTCAGGAGTATTAATATTTGACTAAATAATGATAACTGTATAAAAATATTCAATAAGACATAATAACACTGAAGTTCGTGATGGTTTAAAACAATATGTATTGTCTTGTGTGTGTGGACTTTGTGATCGGCTCAAGTTGTGAAAATGGTGTTGTCTATGGGAGGAAATGTTCTGAAATGGTAAAGTGTCACTTTGTTCTGTACAGAAAGTGGTTCGTCAGTGTATGTTCTATTCTATAAGATTATTTGTAAGGGATAATGCAAAAACTCTATAATGAATTAAATTGGCTAATGATTATTCGGTTATGTAGTTGTAAGATTGTTAATGCCTTAATGTGAAACTGGTATGCCTTTCAGTGAAAGTGAACTCATAGAGCCGTACTATAGATTATATCAAAGGTGGACATTTGATAATGTTATATTACAGAGAAACAGTAACAGCCGCAAACAAATGTGCTGACAAGGGGAAGTCACAGCAGCGGGATCACCAATTTCTTTCAAACCCTGGGAGGTTTATGTACGTCCAGAGAATATAAATGTGTCCAATGGTTTGTGCCAATGGCCTTTATTTAACTAGAAAATTTTATTTTAAACTTAATGTTAGCAATTTGCGTCTGAGTGCGTGTAGCGACGCTGGTCATATTGGTCAGCGTGTCTGTTCCTTTACCTGGGCGTTTATGGATTCAAGGATTCATTATTTTGCTCTCTTTTTTCATTTGAAATTGTTATGTTTTTCTTCAGTCCATGCGGACTACAAAATGCGCTGCTTATATATAAACTGAATCATAACGTCGTTTTCTATCGTCCCGTCTGGCCATTGTAGCTATCAGCACATAATGCGCAAATTTACTGGCGAATTTTATCTTCTTCATTATTGTCCTAAAAATCGTACCGAAAAAGGAGAAAATTTGACAAATAAATCTACTACCCAGGACGATAATAAACGTACTTGTAACCCCGCGTAGTGACGATTATCGTTAAGGCGTAATTATTGTCTGGTCCGAGTTTTATGGATAAAAAAGCACTTTTACAATCTGAATGTTGACCGATAAGTAGTGATATAAAGTTTCTGATCACTGGATTGCATGGCAAAAGCCTTCATTCAATTACAAATCACTCCGCATTGCTCATATGGAGAGAGGTGAAGGTGCTGTTGGTGGTTATTCGTCCGTCCAATGGACTTGAAGACTTAAACAGCTGTTTATGTTTTTCGACAGGAGTAAGCTACGTGCCGACGCACAGGTTGCACCCTCTTCCTGTGTGCGAAGCACAACAGATCATTTAGATGACAGTGTATGGTCATTCAGCGACCTCCCCTTGTAAAAACTGTGTGTGTTTGTTATGATACAGCTTGTAATTAATCTCTGCATCTCCTAAAGTTGGCACGGACCAAGACAAAAACAGATAAAAGATGTTTGTTTTAAAGTGAAAAGTGAAAGTAAAAGTCAGGTGCTGTTGCGCCTTGAACCCGAGACACCAGGTCACGCTAAGCACAAGACCATCCATGTTAAACATTCTCACACCCAAATTACCAGCAGGTTTACAGGCTGCTAAATATAATGGGGAAGTGGCAGAAACCCTCGGACAGATCTGTTCATTTCTGACGGAGATCAAGATTCCAAAGTTTGACGAAATCGGTGACCCCATAGCTGTGACCGTCTCTCGTGAACTTCATTACAAGGTGTTACCATCGAGGTTTTATACATTTAGAATTCAATTCCTCAACGGTAATTTCCCAGAGTAGTGATGATCATATTTAACAGATATTGATATCGATTTATTTTTATTGTAAACAAATTCTCTCGTTAATGGGCTTTCAACATAGTTTAATCCGCCACCCTCTGCCCTGTGTGATTTATTGTACCTTCAAATTTGCTAGTTTTCATTTATTCTAGAATGTTCATCCTGAGTAGTTGGCGCAAAGAATGTTCTGAAAGAATGGTGCTAAATCAACATTTCCACACGCTTTTGGCGCGAAATGTGAATGTTTCCTGAGTCAGCATTATCTTGTGCAGGCAAGGTCCATGATATATGGTTTATTGATAACTACATTGATGTTAGGACGTCAATATAACATCTTAACCTTACTTACGAGCTGGCACCTAACTTTACAGACTTCCCTTGGAGCTCCAACGGTTAGATGGTTCGTGGTTAAGGTTAGGACGTCATCATTACGTCTTAACCTATAATAGCCCCTACAAACGTTAACCTAACCTCACATAGCCTCCCTATGATCGGGTTGGGAGATGATCCAGAGAAGAAAGAACCCTTTCTCCCCTCCATAATTTTGTATGGGGCGGGAGATGACCCTATTGGTGGGAGAACCCTCTCCCCAAAAAAACCTCGGTCGCTCCTCCATAGGGAGCCTGTGTGAGGATAGATTAGCGTTAGTAGGAGGCGAAGATACGTTAAGACATCATGATAACGTCCTGATCTTACCTACGAGCTATCTAACCGATAAGGGATCCTCCAAGGGCAGTCTGTGAGGTTAAGTACCTGCTCGTATGTAAAGTTAAGGCGTAAGATTGACGTCCTAACTTCACCTAAGGGACAATAACCCCAGTTCATTGACTTTGCCTGCACCAAACAGTGCTGACTCAGCATAAATTCGTGAAAATGCTGATTCAGCACCCATTGTTTCAGAACATACTTTTCGCCATCTACTATATTGCTCTAAAGCGACAAAATTACACAACAGTCAAATTGAAAGTTCTTCGGAAGATTGAGAAATCTACCTTTGTACTAAGCATTGTAAATTGTCATACAAGAGAGTAATTGATGGGCTTATTTCCAAAGTGTCTCAAATTCATTAAGTAACAAACTCCACAAATCACTTTTTCGTTATTTTCACATAAATAATTTAAATCTTTATAAGTAATCATGATTTATAACTTCATTCAAATATTGCCACTGACACTCCTAAATCCCGCGCCATTAGGGTGCTAGTAACAGTGTCATCTGATCTGGAGTTCAAACGTTATCACGTAGCCTGAATGGACTTCGAAACAACGCTCCGATCCAGCAAACATCGCTGAGCTGACCGGGAGGCAGGCACGTTACCCCTACACAGCGGGGCAGGCTAAATTAGTTTAAGGTTGATCGTAATAAGTATAAATGACTTATAATTCCTAATAATGTACCATGTAGTTTAGTATACTGTATCATTAAAGGTGATACGTTCTTGGTGGGATTCATTTGTTCATCAGAAGAAGTACCTACATTGACTGAATTTCCTGGCAATTCATTCCGTGAAAGTATCGCGAGCCGCATAAGTAACCTATGTTCTGTTTCTCTACTGGATTCCGTTGTGTTTACTTTTGTTATTTCAGTGCTGGCGACGATGGGATAGGAAAGGCCTAGGAATGGGAAGGAAGCGTCCATGGCCTTAATTAAGGTACAGCCCCAGCATTTGCTTGGTGTGAAAATGGGAAACCACGGAAAACCATCTTCAGGGCTGCCGACAGTGGGGTTCGAACCCACTATCTTCCGATTACTGGATACTGGCTTTCCCCGCTTTAACAATTCAGGAGTGCGTGAGAATATTCCGAAATAGAAGGTTCAGGAAACCTTTATGCTGTGCGTTTCCGAATGGATGTCATGTCTGTCAAATCGAAATTGATTTATTGTACTTGTTTGTTATATGATGTCATATGCTCTCCCCAAGGGTCTGGTGTGGGTCTTTCTATTTCACGCTCATGGACGACGTGCGCGTCTGCGTATGCGATGATGATGATGATGATGATGATGATGATGATGATGATGATGATGATGATGATGATTATAATGATGACGATGATGAAGTAGACAGAGAGATAGTAAATCGCGGTATCACCACGTAGACTATTACTACTTCAAGGCTTAACGTCGCCATCCGACGGAAGAATTGTCATCAACACCGTTATATACCTTCAGTCCTTATGAACACTGTGGAGAGATTTGGAACTGAACCCAGGCTCTTGGAACGCAATCTAGTGATTATAAATTGTATATCGCCACCTCTCCTACCCTGCTGGCCAAAACTCTGATGGTATTTTTTTTATTTTCCCCCAACGGGACTAGAACCAACTAATTACTGTGTCTGATCATAAGACTTGATACCTTAACTATCATGGCCACCAGGCGGTAAAGAGTTAATTTTATGATCTGATGACAAAAGACCTTGCGCCGCCATATAACAAGCAGCATAATGGGAAAAGCCATGACGAGTCACGTGATTGTATATCGCGAAGGATTGGCGAAATTGATACAAAATATACTGGAACTAAACACAGCTGGTATATAAGGCACTTAGGAAACAAACATAATTTTCAAAACTATTAAATTTCAGATATAAGACGTTTAGTGAAATGAAGTATTTTTGTTTTTTCATAATATCGTTCACCTTCGGCAAGCTAACGAAAGCACAAATAGTCAGTTTGTCAGTAGAGCTGAAACAGGTCATGTAAAATCCGGTCTTTTATTTATAAGTTTGGATTTATGTGTTAGTAATACAAAATGAGCTGCCGATGTGAGATTTTGCAAAGGATATATCTTATATAAATAGTAAAATCTAAACAATTGTAGAACTACAGATTCTCCATTTTGTCACTTTTGCTAGTTTGCAAGAGGAGGTATGATGTAGGAATGTATAAAATATGTCGTCTCATGAAAGTCTTGCAAATCAAAAATTTTGTTATTAAGACACTTTGGACGTGAGCTTTTCAGTTATTACCATTAATAGTTAATGCCCCAATTGCTTCAACTGTACAGAAATTTTTTTATCCATTCCACTCTCATTCTACGTTTCAAAAATGCCTTCAATCTTCACTTTCAATATGTAATCAATTCATTAATTATCAAAATATATCTTACCGTTTTATTATCATAAATATTCTGCAGTAAAATCAAAACGAGTGTTAAAATATTCTATAAATATGTGCTTATTTCGAAATTCACTCTCTCTGAAACAGGCAACCTTTCTCTAATTCTCAACACTGTTAAAGGAGATAAAAGCTGTATCTTGAAAGACTGAGACTTCGAGTGAAGTCAATTCTAAATCTACTTGATAGTGTTTGTTCAACATTCGATATTGGAGTTCTTGCATTAGACCCAAAATTTTCATATTCCTATGTTCTTGATCTCTATAAAGCATAGTAAATGAGACATACCTACTAAAAATGGAAAGTCAATTCATTTAAGAGAATGAAGTTATATAATTTGTTTCTTACCTCTCCTCTGCACAGCATATATTAGAACCCATCATAACCTCATTCGGTAACTTGTTTATTGAAACTGGACTTTCTTCAGCATACAGCAAGCATACATAAATAATGTAATTTGCACCTCAACCGTTCATAGAAATTTCATTTATCCTTAGGAACAACGTTAACAATTGTATACATTGATTAATTTTGACATACATATTTTATGTGGAGTCGGGGATCATCTGAACATTGTGTAACTAAATGTAACAAAATATGTGACGGAAGTGTAACCTGGCAAAAGTGCAGGCTGTGATGTAAAGTATAGATGGATGGCCAGACAATGTTACTTAGCAACAGTACAGTCTATGTCTTATAACAGGTGATCATCAGAAATTAATAATCGTTAATGCATGGTATGGCCGAGATGATGATGGTGTGGATATTATTGTTTTAAGAGGAAGTACATCAATTAACAGTGAAAAAAAATATGGAAGGGTTTCGACACTACGTAGAATGAAGGCTCCCGAGGATCCGCACACCTAATTCCATCGGGGTTAGATTAGAACAAGAGTTGACCAAGAGAGATTGGATAGAACAGATGAAAGTGAGGAGCCTGGCACAAGTGGAAGTAATGCCAGGACTCACCTAAGGGCCCCGTGGTTTTCAACCCACGCTCCCAAGTTAAAAGCCCCTGGAGCCCCGTTTAGTCGCCTGTCTAAGAAAGGCAGGGGATACCGAAGGTGTTATTCTACCGCCCCCATCCGCACGAGATCATGCCTGAGGAACATATAACACATATTTTACCACTTTTTCTTTCATAGGAAAATGTTACACAATATTTTACAGTAAGATTTGTTTTTTATTACAAGTTGCTTTACGTCGCACCGACTCAGGTAGGTCATATGGCGACGATGAGGCAAGAAAGGGCTTTGTGTGGGAAGGAAGCGGCCGTGGCCTTAATTAAGGTACAGCCCATGCATTTGCCTGGTGTGAAAATGGGATATCACGGAAAACTATCTTCAGGGATGCCGAGAGTGGGGTTCGAACCCGCTGTGTCCCGAATAATGTATACTGGCCGTTAATGCATGGTATTCCCGAGATGATGATGGTGTGGATATGATTGTTTTAAGAGGAAGTACATCTATTAACAGTGAAGAAAAATATGGAAGGGTTTTGACACTTCGAAAAATGAAGGCTCCCGAGGTTCCACACACGTAATTTCGTCGGGGTTAGATTAGAACAAGAGTTGACCATGAGAGATCGTCTCTGAATACCACGTAATATTTTCCTTAAGACTGGCCACTCCCCATCCCAGCTAAAAATGGATATGCAATCCATTAGAACAATCTTAGTTTCTTTTTTTTTTATTGTTATGCTTATGTGTGAAGGAAAATGAACACTGTAGGAGTGCGTAAATGCGTCAAGCAAACATAAATTCCTACTGCACAGTACGGTAAGTTTCATTTTCTTTTACATATAACCATAGGGAAATGGAAACAATGAAATTTGTTGTGATGCTGCATCTAATAACTTGTGCTGCTGTTTATAGAAGTTAGGCTGCACTTACTTCACGGCGACACAGGAATGCAGAAATGAGAGACACTGGAGTCTGCCCGTCGTCTCAAAGGAAGGTAAGTGAAGAAATTAATACAAAATTTCTAAACATGACATTCTATTTAGGAACTTAAGTGAAATACTTCAAATATTGGTTGTGCTCCATTGTCGATCGATAACAAGTTGGGATGTGATCATATTTTAATTCCCCGAAGTAGACTTGCAAATTAGTAAAATTCATCATTGCTGTTAACTTAAATAGTTTATGGAAAGCATCAAGCTTACAGCTGCACAACCACACAGTGTTCGGTTAAGGCTAGGTCACACTTGGCGATTTTATAGCAGCGAGTCAGCTAGCAACGAGTACTCGCTGTTTAAATCGTTCAGTGTGATTAAAAAAAGTCGCTACTCGCCGTAAGCCCAGCGAGAAGGAAAATCGCTGCGAGAAGAGTTGGACATGTTTAACATTTCCCGCTGCTAGCTACTCACGGAGCGACTCATCGCCTTGTGTGACAGCGTAATCGCTGATACAGAAGTGCACAGTAGCGAGATGTTTTAGCTTAAAACACCTTATAAATATACTTTCCAGTGTTATAATTTAAAATGAGTAATATAAAGTGGTCAGGTGATCAGATAATACCATTTCTGTAGGTTTTACGGACGTCTGAGGCCCTGTGGGACGTTTCGACTTGATTACATGAAAAGAGATCGTAGAGACAGTGCTTATTCTAAAATTATCAGTGAATTAAACGAGTTGGGATTTACGGTTACGCTAAATGAGGACAAGAAGAAGATAAAAAACTAAAAGACGCATACAGAGCAGACATTAGGCTGTCACCACTTGCCGAGCATCGTAGTATTATTTCCAGTTTTGTCCTGCATGAGATTGCCATACGCAATTTCGTACTTTGCTTTACAATAAGTGGTGTAATCATTTCAAGCGAGTCATCGAATTTGCGAGGGCTCATTCTTAGAACATTGGGGTACGGTTTCGGATGTTCTGCAGAAAGCTCTTGCATTAGTCTATTGGAGGATCCAAGCTGATCCTTCCTTTCTATCCAGTCTCTCACCCATTTACGTTTTCTTGATTCTTTCGTCAACACTATCAATAATTCGCGACTGACCTCATGCACTGTGAGTCTCAACAAACGTCTTATAACATTACACCGCAATCGAACAGACGACATAATTATAAAACACCGCTAAAATTACACAAAACTCAGCAAACGTCTACTGAAACGCAGAAACACAATGTTATCGCTGCTTGTACCTCTATATACTACCTCGCTTGAGTCTTTGTAATGTGACATAAATTCTCGTAGCGATTTTACTATCAGCGAGAACTCGCTGCTAGAACTAGCAACGAGAATATCGCCAAGTGTGACCTAGGCTTAAGCATTGGTTAAAGAGTTCGTCCTACGAACGGGTGATTCAGGTTCGACTTCCAAGTGTGACAATATTTTCAGTTCTATCGTGTCAAAACGTATCAGTTCCAATCTACCTTCAAATCCTGATATTGTCGCTTAATACCACGTATTATTTTCCTTAAGACTGGTCACGCCTCCATCCTAGCTAAAAACGGATATGCAATCCATCAGAACAATCTTCGTTTCTTTTTTTTTATTTTGTTATGCTTATGTGTGAAGGAAAATAAACCTAAAATACATGCACTGTAGGAGTGCGTAAATGAGTCAAGCAAACATAAATTCCTACTGCACGGTACGGTAAGTTTCATTTTCCTGTACATATAACCATAGGAAAATGGAAACAACGGAATTTGTTGTGATGGGCTGGATGGGAGGCGTGACCTTTCTTAAGGGAAATGATGGGTTGGAAGAGCATTGTCAAATACGCGATATTATTTCTTAAGTGACGATATATTCGGTGTCTCTAAAGCAAAAACTCTTATTGTTTCTCGAAGCGAGGAACTTATTTTCCTCCCTATTATTTTTACTTTTTGCAATGCAGCCTCAGCGTTTTTCTAAAGTGAAAATGGGAAACCACGCAAAACTATCTTCAGGGTTACCAAATATGGAGTTCGAACCCACTATCTCCCGAACGCAGGCTCACTGCTACGTGGCCCTAACCGCACGGCTAACTCGCTCGGTTACCCCATTACTACATGCGCAGTGATATATAGGCATTTTCTAACTGTCGGGTTGCATTCTGCATTACAACGCATACAGCTGCGACATACCTCTTGCAGTCGTGCACATGGGGGAAGAATTTAACGTCATTTGCAAGGATTTGAACTATGGCCATTACGTATAATGTGATGTGAAATTCACTGGTATATTTCTCAGTGTCTCTAATACTGTGTTTGAGTTTTTAATACTATTAGGATCGAGCACGAATGGAGGGGAGCTGCATGTACCATTTTAACCGCATATCAGCCTTCCTATCATTTTAAATCCCTAACTGTACCGGGAATAGAACCCGGACCTCCAAATACGGCAGAAAATAGCCCTAACTGTTACGCTGTCGAGTCAAACTATTTGGATAATACCATTTGAGCAGAATAGTGAGATGTACGACTAATGTATTCAATAAACTAGATGGTGTACCATTACGTCTTTAATTTCGTTTCTCGGTAAGTGAAATCTCTCTCATTCCTACATGCGCTGACGTACTGTTTGTTTGGGTAGTTTATGAATTATCGTATGAATTCCACCGTAGGTAGTCCTAAAAGTTGTATTAAGTCATTTCCTATTTTGACGCAAATCAAATACCGGAGCTGTATTTTAAGCGCACGTCCGCTACCTTCCAAGTCCAAGTTGCGCATTGCTAAAGAGTAGTGTGTGTTAGTATGACAAACTGTTATCAAAAGGAACTTTGATCAATGCTTCTACGATAACATCGTATACTGTCTTAACTTATTATTATAAAGAGAAAAATATTTGTATGTTCGTTTTTTGTAATGGATAAACTTAAAAACTACTAAACCGATTTAAAAAATTCTTACACCTATAAAAAGCTACATTACCATTGCATAGCATGGACTGTATTTTATTTTAAAGACAATTAGAGATCCGTATGAAAATTGAAATAATGTAACCCAAAATATCGAAAAATTGCCTATAAAAGGCCAATACAGAAGAGATGCCGAATTTGTCGCGCAAGGACGAGACAAAACTCGGTAAGTCCCTACAGGCCCCAAAAAACTGACCGTTATAGAGATATTGCCATCACACTACCCCGCTCTAGGAATCGGATGAAGAAATGACCAGCCGTAAACATGGCAACGTCAGTTCAAGGATTCTACAGTATAATACAGGCCTGCGGTTCGAAGTAGGCATGTGCGTAAATGTAGGCTACACCAAGAGAGATTCTGCCATATATATATGACTCTCTGGAAAAAGCACTTTGGGGGGTGAGCCACCCCTATGGATGGAGGTAGAGAGGGGAAGGCATATAAAAGTAATCGAAAATATTGTCGAATCCATGGGTTTCGGTGTCGCTGAAATCAACAGTGACACTCCGCATGTCGTTTAAGTCAAAGTTCAGTCCCATCCGTATGGGGGTGAGAAGGGGTGAAAACATCCAAAATGGCCCATATTATGGATTTATGTGTGTGCACCCCCTCTGGACAGGGGTGGAAAGGGGGTGAAGTATCAGTCAACGTCACAATAACGAAATCTACAAAAATGCGCTTCACACATAATTAACAGGTAACGAAAATGAAAATCCACAGCCTGTTTCTAGCCATTTGACCGGGTCAGGAATGGAATGAATGAAGCCCCATCTAGCGGCGAGGATAGGAATAGTGCCGGCTGCCGAAGCCTGTCGCACTCCTCTGGGGCAATAATTAATTAATGACAGATGAAATGAAATGATATTGGAGAGTGTTGCTGGAATTAATTATGACAGGAAAAACCGGAGTACCCGGAGAAAAACCTGTACCGCCTCCGCTTTGTTCAGCACAAATCTCAAATGAAGTGACCAGGATTTGAACCACGGAACTCAGCTGTGGGAGGCCGGCGCGCTGCCGCCTGAGCCACGGAGGTTTATAATTAACACGTAATAAAATACCTAAAAGTAAACAATCAATACAGTACCCGGGCAGCGCCGGGTAATATAGCTATTGGAAATATATTCTCAGTTCTTCTTTAATGACACCTGATGAGAACGAGTTTGTTTAGAATGAAACCGGAGGGAGCAAAAAAATTGTTCGAGTCCAGAAATACTCCCATCTTCTGCTCTTTTGTCTTAACATTAAACCCGCTTGAAGATAAATAAAAACTTTACTATAAGCCACTTGCTGACAGAGGTTGCTTAAGTTATCGTCAAGGAGTTTCATGGTTATAAAGTCCTTACTCGACAGATTTCTCCAAAGAAGACCAGTTCAATATCAAAGGAACCGAGTGTATCTCCTTGTGTATACACTGTCAAAGTGGAAATCTAAGCCACCTGTCTAGAGCGTGGTGCAATCGGTTTAGAATATAAGGATTGTCACATATTTAACGCCTTGTCGTTAAGATCATAATTACCTTATTATCAATTTCCAGACAACAGAGAGCAGTAGAATTATTTGATAGTACTGTACTCCATGAGGATGCCTCCTAAGACTATTATTTCGACATCAAGTAAACTGATTATGTTATTATATTTATGTCCCATTGACCGGTTTATGTTTCTCAGAGACACCAAGGTGCCGGAAATTTTTCCGCAAGGGCTCTTTTCACGTTTCAGTAATTTTAATGCACTTGAACGCCAACTTGGATTCAGAAAGACCGCGCTCGACCTCTGAGCCACTCAAAGGAACTGAGTGCATTTCTCTCGTGTGTAGACCGTTCTAAAAGAATCGGAGGGTGTGATGATTCGGTTTCGAATCCCAAGCACGACCAAATATTTAATTCCCTTGCCAATCTAAAATAATTTCTTAGTTACAACATTTCTGTTTCGAATTAGTTCACTACGCGTCACTGTCGCTTGCTGTGAGATAGTCCGGCTCCATGGCTAAATTGTTAGCGTGCAGGCCTTGGTCACAGGGGTCCCGGGTTCGATTCCTGGCAGGGTCTGGAATTTTAACCACAATTGGTTAATTCCGCTGACACGGGGCCTGGGTGTTTGTGTCGTCCTCATCATCGCTTCATCCTCATCACGACTCGCAGGTCGCCTACGGGAGTCAAATCAAAAGACCTGCATCTGGCGAGCCGAACTTGTCCTCGGACACTCCCGACCCTAAAAGCCATACGCTGTGAGATAACATGCTGTAAACGTGTGAACACGAAACCATGAATACAAGTAAGGATATGTTTCAATTCATATTGTGGGTTACTGTAGTCACGCCCTAGTTCGTGAACCGTGGGCAACGCCTGAGTGGCCTAGTAAGTGGTCCTGGGAGTCCGGATACCAGTTGCTATGGAATGGGAGTGGGCATCTCGGACATATTCTGAGTCATGGCCCTCCTTGTGCTCAGGCGTCTAGAACTATACCATCCACCGGTGGTCCATAACCCGTTAGAGGAGAGATCCTCACTTGGACTATGTGTAAGTAGGGTAGCATCCTGCTTCATAAATTTACCGAGCTCAGAACATTTTAAGCAAGACTGGGACCTATGGGAGTAACGGAGTCCCACTCCCATTTGACAGGCGAGGGATTCCTTGGAAACAACTTGGCGAACGAAATGGAATTCGATGGAGAGCTATCATTATTAATGGGGCTTACGGATGAAAGAAGGCAGAACTGGCTGAGTCAGCAAAGAGGATGCATCTGGATGTGCTAGGAGTAAGCGATATTCGGGAAAGGGGAGAGAACGAGGAAGAGGAAGGAGATTATAAAGTGTACTTGACGGGTGTTAAAAAGGAAAGGGCAGAGTATGGGGTAGGGCTGTTTATCAGGAATACCATTGCACGCAACATAGTTTCTGTTAGGCACGTAAATGAGCGAATGATGTGGGTAGATTTGGCAGTTGGAGGAATTAGGAAGAGAATTGTCTCAGTGTTTCCAGCATGTGAGGGTGCAGATGAGGATTAAGTTGAAAAGTTTTATGAAGCATGGAGTGACATCGTGGTCAGGGTCAACAGCAAGGATAGAATAGTGCTAATGGGCGATTTCAATGCAAGAGTTGGAAATAGAACTGATGGTTACGAAAGGGTGATTGGTAAATGAGGGGAAGATATGGAAGCTAGTGGGAATGGGAAGCGTTTGCTGGACTTCTGTGCTAGTATGGGTTTAGCAGTTACGAATACATTCTTCAAGCATAAGGCTACTCACCGCTACACATGGGAGGCTAGGGGTACCAGATCCATAATCGAATACATCATAACCGACTTCGAATTCAGGAAATCTTTTAAGAATATACGAGTTTTCCAAGGATTTTTCGATAATACAGACCACTACCTGATCTGTAGTAAACTAAGTATCTCTAGGCCTAAGGTAGAGGAAGTGAAATCTGTCTGCAAAGGAATAAGGGTAGAAAATATCCAGGACGAGGAAATTAGACAGCAGTACATGGATATGATTTGTGAAAAGTTTCGAAAAGTAGACAGTAAGCAGGTTCAATATATAGAAAGTGAATGGGTGGCATACAGGCATGCTGTAGTAGAAACGGCAAGGAAATGCCTAGGAATAACTGTGTGTAAAGATGGGAAAAGGCGAACGTCTTAGTGGAATGATGAAGTGAGAGCAGCTTGTAAACGCAAAAAGAAGGCTTATCAGAAATGGCTCCGACAAGGGCCGAGGCAGACAGGGATTTGTACGTAGATGTAAGAAACATAGCGAAACAAATAGTTGCTGAATCCATGAAGAAGTCGTTGGAAGATTTTGGTAATAACCTGGAAAGGCTAGGTAGAGCAGCAGGGAAACCTTTCTGGACAGTAATAAAGAATCTTAGGACGGCAGGGAAAAAAGAAATGAACAGTGTTTTGAGTAATTCAGGTGAATTCATAATAGATCCCAGGGAATCACTGGAGAGGTGGAGGGAATATTTTGAACATTTTCTCGACGTAAAAGGAAATCTTCCTGGTGGTGTTGCGAACAGCCAAGCTCATGGGGAGGTGGAAAATTATGTTGGTGAAATTACGCTTAAGGAAGTGGAAAGGATGGTAAATAAGCTCCATTGTCATAAAGCAGCAGAAATAGATGAAATTAGACCTGAAATGGTGAAGAATAGTGGGAAGGCAGGGATGAAATGGCTTCATAGAGTAGTAAGATTAGCGTAGAGTAAGGTACCTTCAGATTGGACAAAATCAGTAATTGTACCTATCTATAAGCAAGGGAACAGGAAGGATTGCAACAACTATCGAGGTATCTCATTGATTAGTATACCAGGCAAAGTATTCACTGGCATCTTGGAAGGGAGGGTGCGATCAGTAGTTGAGAGGAAGTTGGATGAATACCAGTGTGGTTTCAGACCACAGAGGGGTGTCGGGATCAGATTTTCAGTATACGCTAGGTAATTGAATAATGCTACGAGAATAATAGGCAGTTGTGTTTATGTTTCGTAGATCTAAAGAAAGCATATGACAAGATACCGAGGGAAAAGATGTTCGCCATACTGGGGGACTATGTAATTAAAGGTAGATTATTGAAATCAATCAAAGGCATTTATGTTGACAATTGGGCTTCAGTGAGAATTGATGGTAGAATGAGTTCTTGGTTCGGGATACTTACAGGGGTTAGACAAGGCTGTAATCTTTCACCTTTGTTGTTCGTAGTTTACATGGATCATCTGCTATAAAATGGCAGGGAGGGATTCAGTTAGGTGGAAATGTAATAGGCAGTCTGGCCTATGCTGACGACTTGGTCTTAATGGCAGATTGTGCCAAAAGCCTGCAGACTAATATCTTGGAACTTGAAAATAGGTGCAATGAGTATGGTATGAAAATTAGCCTTTCGAAGACTAAATTGATGTCATAAGGTAAGAAACTGAACAGAATTGAATGTCAGATTGGTGATACGAAGCTAGAACAGGTTGATAATTTCAAGTATTTAGGTTGTGTGTTCTCCCAGGATGGTAATAGTAAGTGAGATTGAATCAAGGTGTCGTAAAGCTAATGCAGTGAGCTCGGAGTTGCGATCAACAGTATTCTGTAAGAAGGAAGTCAGCTCTCAGACGAAACTATCTTTACATCGGTCTGTTTTCAGACCAACTTTGCTTTACGGGGGCGAAAGCTTGGTGGACGCAGTATATCTTATTCATAAGTTAGAAGTAACAGACATGAAAGTAGCGAGAATGATTGCTGGTACAAACAGATGGGAGCAATGGCAGGAGGGTGCTCGGAATGAGGAGATAAAAGCTAATTTAGGAATGATCTCGATAGATGAAGCTGTACGTATAAACCTGCTTCGTTGGTGGGGTCATGTGAGGCGAATGGAGGAGGTTAGGTTACCTAGGAGAATAATGGACTCTGTTAAGGAGGGTAAGAGAAGTAGAGGGAGACCAAAACGACGTTGGTTGGACTCAGTTTCTAACGATTTAATGATAAGAGGTATAGAACTAAATGTGGCCACAGCACTAGTTGCAAATCGAGGATTGTGGCGACGTTTAGTAAATTCACAGAGGCATTCAGACTGAACGCTGAAAGTCATAACAGTCTATAATGATAATGTATGTATGTATGTATGTATGTATGTATGTATGTATGTATGTATGTATGTATGTATGTATGTATGTATGTATGTATGTATGTATTTTATTTTATTTTATTTTAAGAAAGACCTTGAGAATTTAATGACTGCCAGTTCAAATTTCCACCAAAGTCGTTAAATGTTTAAAAAATGAACAGTAAATATTTCTTTCAAAATGTATATCCTACTGAAGTATTTCCAATAGGTTAGTACTAACTACCTCGTACCATTCAATTTGAGATAACTTCATCATTAGTTACACATACTTTAGTGGTCATTTGGGCAGATTTATCCTTCTTCCCATAAATCTCTCAACATGTTTTCTTATTATATTTTATTTGCCATGAAGGTAAATTGTAGAGCGTTATATATCAAGTAGTCATCTACAAAAGAGTGGAATTTTTAAACCTAGATCTCCCTTTCCTTATCCACAAATTTCAGTCTCAGGCATCTTCTACATTTAATCCTTATTGATCTGTACTCCTGGCTCAGTCTTGCTCGTTTCCTTCCTCGTCTTCAGCTGCCCCACAATCAACATTTTTGTTAGTGAAGTTATATTCCTTTTTATGTGACTGATCGATTTCAACAGCCTTTATAACTTTTTACAACGTACATATTCGATCGCATAATTTTCTCCTAGATCTTCTAATTGTTCTTTGAAAATCCATTTCAGTAAATAGAGCTTGATTATTGCTAGATACGGTATGACCATATCTGCGTATAACAACACTTTAAATGAAGGGTTCCTTTTTCTTCCTGTGAAGGAAATATTTACTTCATAATGTTCAATTCAGCATGTCCATTATTAATAACTTCAGGAAAGTCAATCGTAAAAATAGCTACCAGTGTTTCGTCCCAATGCGACTTATCAGTTAGAATTCGTACTTTTCAAAGACACTGGCCAGCTAGCACAATGTATGTAAACATTTGCAATAAACATATCCTTTTAAATGTAACACCAGTTTGATGTTTTTCATATGATTTTACATTGATTTATTGTTCATTTAATGATTTAAATCCATTTTCCAAAGAGTTTTTAATGCTGAAAACACTTCTTATCAGGCAAAGTAGGGGTGCCCAAACTATGAAAAACGTAAAACTAAGCAATTTTCTCAATTGTGCCGAAAGTTGAAGGGCTAAAGGGACCGGAAATATTTCAAATAGTGAGTGTTGAATAGCTCTGTCAAACTAAAAGAACAAATTTGGAAAATCACTTCCGGCCTAAATACAGTTCCGGAAAAGCAACCTAAAATCACTTGTTCCTTTACTCGATTTCTTTTTGATTGAAATCCAAGCCAAATAAACTTATTTACATAGTTATTTCTGTAATGTGTTCCTTGGTTCAATATCCTCAGGCCTTTTTGATGTTTTCAAAAATATCCACTCCGAACGTAGCTACATGGGCTTAAGTGAAACTCTGCATTGACCCACATTAGCGCTTGTGGTGGTGCTTAAGAGAAACAATGCATTGACTCATGTTAGCGCTTGTAGTGGTGCTACCGGGCGAGTTGGCCGTGCGCGTAGAGGCGTAGCAACAACAACAACGTGGTGGTGCTTAAGCGAAACAATGCATTTGCTAGTTGCTTTACGTCGCACCGACACAGATAGGTCTTATGGCGACGATGGGACAGGGAAGGGCTAGGAGTGGGAAGGAAGCGTCCGTGGTCTTAATTAAGGTACAGCCCCAGCATTTGCCTGGTGTGAAAATGGGAAACCACGGAAAACCATTTTCAGGGCTGCCGACAGTGGGATTCGAACCTACTATCTCCCGAATACTGGATACTGGCCGCACTTAAGCGACTGCAGTTATCGAGCTCGGTACAATGCATTTGACTCACATTAGCGCTTGTGGTGGTGCTTAAGAGAAACAATGCATTTGACTCACGTTAGCGCTCGTAGTGGTGCTTAAGAGAAACAATGCATTTGACTCACGTTAGCACTCGTAGTGGTGCTTAAGAGAAACAATGCATTTGACTCACGTTAGCACTCGTAGTGGTGCTTAAGAGAAACAATGCATTTGACTCACGTTAGCACTCGTAGTGGTGCTTAAGAGAAACAATGCATTTGACTCACGTTAGCACTCGTAGTGGTGCTTAAGAGAAACAATGCATTTGACTCACGTTAGCACTCGTAGTGGTGCTTAAGAGAAACAATGCATTTGACTCACGTTAGCGCTCGTAGTAGTGCTTAAGAGAAACAATGCATTGACTCACGTTAGCGCTCGTAGTGGTAGAGAAAAGGCGAACTGCTAATCTAATCGAGCGGACAACGATGATTAAGAAAAGGATTGTTTTTTAGGAATAAATAAAGAATATATTCTCATACTTTATTATATTTTATTTACCTAAAATCCGTACCTCATATCCCTGGGATGTTTTCAACATTGAGTTGTTTGCCTGAAGGGCTACAACTGTGGATTTTTCACTTAACTCGATTTAAATCCAATTTACAGACCTTCACTCTTGTAGGAGAATACTTTTATCCTTAATTTGATCTCCTTTGAATTCAGGTATTTTACAGGTACAATTAAGAATTTGCGTAACAGCACATAAGCTAGATTACGACAGCCTACTAGTGTCTTTTTTCAAGATTCCCCTTAGAACGAACATCACACCTCGACCAGCCTCAAGGGTGCTCCTTGTAATCGATATCACTTCATCTGCCATCAAGCAGACGAGTGTGGTATTAGATCACTTGATATGATATGAGGTACGAACTAACCACAGGCAGGGTTAACCGCTTGCTAGTAACAGTGGTTTTCAGGGAGATCAGATACCATTAATTATTGTCTTGCTATCGACAAGCTGCAATGTGCCACGTTCAGCAACATGCTGGCTTGGGAGAGCAACAGCATTCCGTGGTCAAGCTGTCAAACCACATCGACGAGCAGCTCAAAATAATGAATAGAGATCTACTGTGTGATAAAGAGGACCTCTAGAAAACGCAGTCTGCGGAAAACGGAGATGTCAAACAAGTTGTAGCACCAGGTTTTTTTTTTTCTATTTTGCTGTACGTCGCACCGACACAGACAGGTCTTATGGCGACGATGGAATCGGAGAGGCCTAGGAATGGGAAAAAAGCGGCCGTGGCCTTAATTAAGGTACAGCCCCAGCATTTGCCTGGTGTGGAAATTGGAAACAACGGAAAACCATCTTCAGGGCTGCCGACAGTGGGATTCGAACCCACTACCTCCCGGATGCAAGCTCACTGCTGCGCGCTCCTAACCGCACGGCCAACTCACCCGGTAAGATATGGCGTATGGCTTTTAGTGCCGGGAGTGTCCGAGAACATGTTCGGCTCGCCAGGTGCAGGTTTTTTGATTTGACTCCCGTAGGCGACCTGCGCGTAATGATGAGGATGAAATGATGAAGACGACACATACACCCAGCCCCCGTCACAGCGAAATTAACCAATGATGGTTAAAATTTCCGACTCTGCCGGTAATCGAACCCGGGGCCCCTGTGATCAAAGGCCAGCACGCTAAACATTTAGCTATGGAGTCGAACAACTCGCCCGGTAAGGTATGGTTTTATGGGCATGTCAATTTATGGGTATGTCATTTGAATGACTGCCACTTCATGGTATATGGACATTATTATAGCATGAAATACTAGCAGTGAAGTCCAGTTTCGTTAGGAATTACTACCGATATCATTTTTAGTGTTTATATGCAACAGGTGATCAAGGAAATTAAACAGGAATTTGTAATGGGAATCACAATCCAATGAGAGGAAATGACGATGGAATTCAAGAGGACTAATTGGGGCAAATATTCTTTTATAGGAAGGGGAGATAAGGACTGGAACAACCTACCAAGGGAGATGTTCAATAAATATCCCATTTAAGTCATTTGAGAAAAGGCTAGGAAAACAGCTGATAGGGATTGATTGATTGATTGATTGATTGATTGATTGATTGATTGATTGATTGATTGATTGATTGATTGATTGATTGATTGATTGATTGATTGATTGATTGATTGATTGATTGATTGATTGATTGATTGATTGATTGATTGATTGATTGATTGATTGATTGATTGATTGATTGATTGATTGATTGATTGATTGATTGATTGATTGATTGATTGATTGATTGATTGATTGATTGATTGATTGATTGATTGATTGATTGATTGATTGATTGATTGATTGATTGATTGATTGATTGATTGATTGATTGATTGATTGATTGATTGATTGATTGATTGATTGATTGATTGATTGATTGATTGATTGATTGATTGATTGATTGATTGATTGATTGATTGATTGATTGATTGATTGATTGATTGATTGATTGATTGAGTCTTCAGAAGATCTGGAGAAAATGCTGAATGGTATAGAGAGGAGTACAAGATGAAATTAAACAAGTCCAAAACAAAAGTAATAGAGAGCAGTCGAACGAAGTCAGGTGATGCAGGAAATATTAGATTGGGAAATGAAGACATTAAGGAAGTAAATGAATATTGTTACTTGGTTAGTATAATAACTAACGATGGCAAAAGTAAGAACGACATACACTTCAGACTGACACAAGTCCTTATTTAAGAAAAGATATTAACTCCATTCAAACATTGATATACAAAGTATAGAGATGTTTTTAAGAATTTCGTCTGGAACTTGGCGTTGTATGGAAGTGAAACATGGCTATAACTACCATAAAAAGAAAGACAATAGAAGATTTTGAAATGTGGAGTTACAGAAGAATGTTGAAGTTGAGATGGGTGGACCGAATCACAAATGAAGAGATACTGAATCGATTTGGCTAAATTGGATGAGAAAAAGAGATTGAATGATAGGACACATCTTAAGATGGTGGTGGTGGTGGTGATTATTTTTTTTTTTTTTTTGCTAGGGGCTTTACGTCGCACCGACACAGATAGGTCTTATGGCGACGATGGGATGGGAAAGGCCTAGGAGTTGGAAGGAAGCGGCCGTGGCCTTAATTAAGGTACATCCCCAGCATTTGCCTGGTGTGAAAATGGGAAACCACGGAAAACCATCTTCAGGGCTGCCGATAGTGGGATTCGAACCTACTATCTCCCGGATGCAAGCTCACAGCCGCGCGCCTCTACGCGCACGGCCAACTCGCCCGGTGATTATTGTTTTAAGAGGAAGTACAACTAGGCAACCATCCTCTATTTAACACTAATCAGAGGGAAAAAACGGAAGGGGTCCGACATTTCGAAAAATGAAGGTATCGGCCAAAGAAAGGCAAGGGCCACGAAGGGCGTGAAAATGAAAGACTCCCTAGCCCTCGCAAACCTAATAGCGTCGGGGTCGGAAAAGAACAAGAGTTGACCAAGGGAGGTCGGATAGGATAGATGAAAGTGAGGAGCCTGGCACAAGTAAGTGGAAGCAATGTCAACACATCTTAAGACACCCAGAACTTGTTCAGTTGGTTTTTGATGGAAGTGTAGGCGGTAAGAACGGTAGGGGTAGACCGTATAAATATGAGAAGCAGATTAGAGCATATGTTGGATATAGTAGTTAAGTAGAAATGAAAAGATTAGCACAGTATAGGGTGGAATGGAGGGCTGCATCAAATCAGCCTATTGACTGATGACTCGCAACATCATCATTTCCACACACACACGTACATACATGTCCGTAATGGGTGGCTTAGACGGTACAGCGTTGCTCTTCCGAGCCCAAGTTGGTGAGTTCAATCTCGGCTCAGCCAAGTGGTATCAGAAGGTGCTCAAATACATCTGCTCGTGTTGTTATTTTTACCGGCGCGTGAAACAACTTCTGCGTGGCAAGCATTGGAGAACACCTCGGTGTCTCTGAAAATCATAAGGGCTGTTAGTAAGACGAAAAAATAACATCAATTATTATTATTATTATTATTATTATTATTATTATTATTATTATTATTTTTTTAGTAGTAGTAGTAGTAGTAGTATTTATTCATTCATCATGTCGTTTACATATTTACAGGACTCTGTTTTATATATACATAACTCTTCTAATAACATTATTACTTGAGAAATATTAATCTTATAACTAAACCACATATATTACAGAAGTAGTAGTATTATTATCAACATATTAATACTTAAAATAAATTGAACTTCTAACTATCTCTTGCACACATTAAATATATTATTATTATTATTATTATTATTATTATTATTATTATTATTATTATTATTATTATTATTATTATTATACAAAATCACACCAACCTCAACAGAGTCGAGTAGATATCAGTAAAATACCACGTAAGGTGAAACCTTGTGTGTGGTAATTTAGAATATTAATTACATAGTGAGAAATATATTTTAAATGATGCCTGAAATACGAGTATGGGTATGAGTGAATGACGGATATGATCAACAGCACATGGTGGAGCATTGAATAGAAATTGGATATGGTGACGTGATATTCTCATTTAGTTATTTCTTCCATAACAATTTTATTATCCCTGACAAAGGATTTAAGACACTTCAGACTCATTTTCTGACCTAATAAAGTAGTTTGTAAAGAACCGGGAAGGACATTAAAGAATTTTGGAATGAAGTACAAGAAATTGCGCTTTGTTATGCTAAGTTTGGGTTTGTATAACATACAACGGTGGTTCATCTTACTGCGTGTTGAATATTCATGTTTAATGTTCTCAATTATATTTTTGTTTTTGTTAATATATTTGTATATTTCAAGGGCATAGAGCTGTTTTACATTAAATATATTTGCTTCAGCATATAATTGACTACTTGGGTATAATCTTCCTTTCTGGTACATTATTCGTAATATAAGGTTTTGAACAACCTGTATTTTATTGATTACATTTTTGTAGGCTCCTCCCCATGCCAAAATTCCGTAGCTAAGAATAGACTGAACTAAAGCGTAATAAACCTCTCTTAACAATTTTATACTGGATATGTATTTTAAGTTATGAAATATATAAACAGTTCTTCTGATTTTCTTTCTTAAATCGGTAATGTGACTTTTCCATTTCATGTTCGAATCAATTAATAATCCCAAATACTTAACATTATTTACTTTATAAATTTTGTAGCAGTTACAATTAAATTTACAGTTGATGTTGTGTACAATTAATTCATTAAAATCGTTTCGTGTATCTGTTACAGAAAAATTCATAAATTTTGTCTTTTTAATGTTTAGAAATAATTCATTATTATCTAACCATGCTTGAACTTTAAGCAGTGCTCGAGTTGCTCTCTGTCTGACGAGATTCCAGCTATCACCCTCAACATAAATGACTGTATCATCTGCATATGTTACGACGTGCGTATGTTCGGCATTTGCTATTGTTTTCTCTAGATCATTAATAAATATAATAAACAATAAAGGACCTAATACTGTGCCTTGTGGGACACCCTTTATTATCCTCATTGGTGTGCTTAGATGTTGATTAATTTTGACATACTGTACTCGATCTGTCAAGTAACTCTCAAGCAAATCCAGCACATTACCCCTAAAGCCGTATTTTTCCAATTTCTGGAGGAGCAAGCGGTGTGACACACTATCGAATGCCTTTTCAAGGTCGAGAAATATCCCTGTGGAGAGCAGAGAAGAATTAAGATTTTCGTATATTCTCTTTGTTAAGGCGGATATAGCATCAGTCGTTCCGAGATTTTTAATGAATCCAAACTGTCTGGGCGAAAGTATTTGGTGTTTTTCTAAAAATTGGTAAATATTGTTCTTTAAGCATTTCTCGAATATTTTTGATATTGTTGTAGTTATCGAAATGGGTCTGTAATTTCTAATGTCACAAATATTTCCAGACTTGTGAAGAGGTTTTACTATTGTTGTTTTAAGCTGTTTTGGAAAGTAACCTAAGGTGAAGGAATCATTGATAATATTCAGCAACGGTTCCTTTAATGACTCTATATTTTCTTTAATAATTCGAGCCGAAATATTGTCTATTCCTACAGCTTTGTTTTCATGTACTTCACTCAAACATCTCTTCAGATCGTATTCTGTTACCGGTGCAAGGAAGCAAGTATGAGGGTTGCGAGCGATATTTAATGTGGAGTCGGAAATCTGTCTGTGATGCTTTGCTTTCTCAGTGGTTTCGTTAATGAAATAATTGTTAAATTTATTAGAAATATTTATGTCATCTTTCCAGATTTCACCTTTATATCTGATTTCCTTGATCTCTTCTTTTCTAACTGACCTTTGTGTTATTTCATTGACTATGCCCCAGACCTTACCCCGGTTATTTGAATTGCGATTGATCAGATTCCTATAGTACTCAGTTTTCGTTTTCATAATTAGATCATTTAGTTTGTTCCTATATTTCCTGTACTGTTCTTTAATTTCCAAGTTATCCTTATTTTTTAAATATTGTTGATAAAGTCGGTCTCTTGTGTGAATAGATTTTACCAAACCGTAAGAAATCCATTCTGTTCTTTTGACTTCCTTTGATTTCAATTTAACAGTGGACAGGCTCATGCAGCTTTTAATTGTATTCACAAATTTATCAAGTTTGATATCTAAATCACTGCTGTTTAAGATGTCTCCCCAATTTATTTTACTTAAATGATTTTTAAGCTCAAAATGATCTATTTTAAAACAGTTACGTCGAAAATTTGGTATATTACTAGGGACCGAGGCATTTTGAATGTTGAGACTTACTATTATAGGATAATGATCTGAAATTTTACTTTGAGAGATGATAGACAGAATGTCGTCATTTCTCAACCTACTTTTAATCAAAGCATGATCAATACAGGATTTACTTGTACCAGATACTCTAGTAGGATTGTTTATTAAGGACTGAAAATTTCTTTCTTGTACCATGTTGAGATATTCGTCACAGTCGTGTTCATTTAAAAGGTCTATATTAGTGTCCCCTATTATCAGTTCGGTTTCAACATGGCATCTATCTTGGATATAATGATCTAACGCACTGAGAAACCGCTGTTTGTGATATTCATGTGACCGATATACTCCTGTAATAGCTACTTTCTTGTTGTCATAGTTAATTACTACTCTGAGAAATTTAAAGTCATCGTACTCAATAATTTCCATTTCGTGCTCCAAACCATTTTTTACCATTAATACAACACCATCACATTTGTTAACTGAACCCTCATTGTAATAAGATTTATACAAGGCATGGTTGCTTATATTTACATTACTCAGTGACCAACTTTCTGATAAAATTACGACATCAAACCTATGATCATATGCTTTCAAAACAACGTCTAAAATGTTCTTATTTTTCCTTATGCTTCTAATATTAGTATGAAAAATTTGTAATGTACTTTTCCCTTCCGCATGCTTCTGCAATCTACTCGTGCAATCTTTGATGCCCCTTCTCGTCTCTGAAAGAGGTTGGTATGTTACATAATCATCTTCTAGATCTATTCTGACTATTTACAGGAAAAGGTTAAAGTCAGCTGTTAGTTATTACTAAGAAGGAAGTTACTGTAAGTACGGAGTTTGTACAGAGGGTTGGGACAAGGTCAGTGTCCAGTGGAGAACCGTAATTAACGAGCTAGTGAAGGTCAAGCAGGTAGACTATAGCCGTTCAGCCAAGCAGGGTGGAATGCAAGAGCAGTGAAGGAGAGAGAGAGAGAGATGGAGAGAGAGGGAGAGAGGGAGAGAGAGAGAGAGAGAGAGATGTGTCCTAGAAGAGGAAACAAAACTTAATACAAAGGGTTACCAACTTATGGGTTAGTAAACTAAACACAGGTTAGATATGAGTAAGCTCATGGAATGTCACTCATCTGCGTAGCGCGGTGCATGCTGCCATCAGCGGTCTTAAACAGGATAACTCCATCACTGGTCCAGACATTTCTGACGCCGAACTTGGAGATAGCCGCCTTCAGAACCGTCAGTCTGGCAGACGTAAGGTCCTCCCGGATCGTGACACGAGATCCTTTTAAATGCCTTTTCTTATTATTATTATTATTATTATTATTGTTGTTATCATTATTATTATTATTATTATTATTATTATTATTATTATTATTATTATTATTATTATTATTATTATTATTATTATTATTATTATTATCATCCAAATACGTACATCCTTAATGGGCCGATAGTTGGCGGTGTCATTGACTCGAGTTTGTACCCTTCATTAGCGTGTGATGTTTAATCAGCAAACACTCACGCCTTCTGGTGTCCACTCTGAATTATCCAAAACGGCCAAAAATACCCAATTAAACAGAGCTCTACCGACGAGTATTCTGAAACATGTGCCTTTACACATAAAAGCCGAATATTCCGAATAATCATTAGAGTTACAATTAATATGCGTATGATCTTCTTTGTACAAAGAGATCAATTTTTTAAAAACGTGCTGGACTTTACTTGGTGGTAGGACTAACCACTTGCCCAATATCTTCGTTTCTAGTGGACAAAATATGACAGTTCAGTAACTACCTAATACTAAAATCACTATTTAGAAAAGTTTTAATATTAAGCAATTGGAATAGGCTTGCAGTTGAACGGAATATCCGAGGCATACTCATACCAAATTTCAGCTCAATTCATCAAGAAGTTTAGGAGTGAATGAGCGAGAAATGAAAAGACACCACCTCACTTTTAACTACTGTAACTACGCCATTTAAAAAAAAACCTATTTCGCCAATATTGTATTATCAGGTGAACGTCTCAAAACAAATCATAGCAGAATATACCCGTCGTTTAGTTCCACATCCTCTTTAATTAAGTAATTAAAAGCTCATTCTAACCATCACCACCTTGACCTTCCTCTACTTCTCTTACTCTCCAAGGCCCAGACAATTATTCTCGTATGTAACGCTGCCGCGGAAGCCTTTTAATGTTGCAAATATTTCTTAGCACGGTCCCCATACTACGAAAATCGTAAAAGTAAGCAATTTCCTCAATTGTGCCGAAAGTTGAAGAGAAAAAGGGACCGAAAAGGTTTCAAATTTTGAATCTTGGATAGATCTATCAAATTAAAAACAAATATCGAAAATCGCTTCTGCCCTAAATGCTATTCCGGAAAAATAGCCTAAAACAGCTTGTTTCTTTATTCAAATCCTAGACAAATTAACCTACTGTATTTACATAATTCTTGCTGTAATGTAATCCTAGGTTCTGTTCCCCCGGGCTGTTTTTGATTTTTTGAAAAATGTCTACACAGAGTGTTTATGAGGGCTTAAGCGAAACTCTGCATTGACTCATATTAGCGCTGGTAGAGGTAGAAAAAGGCAAACATCTAATCTAATCGATATCGGATAACGATGATTGGGAAAAGGATTGCAATTTTAGGAATAAATAAATATATTCTCATACTTCATTACATTTTATTTACCTAAATTCGTAGCTCATATCCCTAAGATGTGGATTTTTGACACCTATAGCTTCATTCATCCAGTCCATTTCCTTACCTCTTCATTTTGACTACACTTTTACCATTGTATCTATCTGTTTGTATCAGCAATCATTCTCGCTAATTTAATGTCTATTAATTTTGAATAAAAATTCGCTCCCTATAGCAAAATCAGTCTAAAAACACTATCGTATTTCCTTTGTTCGATCTAGGAATGTCATGACCAGATCCTTTCAATATTCCGACTCTTACATGCTGAAGATTCGATGCAATTAGATCTTCCACTTAATGTGTAGAGAGATTCGCCTACCATTTCTATGCCCTAAATGGTCAATGGAAATACAGCTCAAACTCCAGATTCTCTCTATATACCTTCTGGACCTCTTGCTTCATTGCTACAAAAGAATGTTCATGTAGATAATCTCTAGAAAAGCCAACGTAATTCACTTGCAAGCACTGGTAAACCAACATTCAGAGCTGTAACCGAGGGTGTAGTTCAAACCCACCTCCTTTATAGTGCAAGCTCAAGGCAACATGACCTATGCTACATAGCTTACTCTGTTCATTATTATTCACACAGACATAACACAATGGAAGTGTGCTGGTAATTTGTGTAGCTTTTTGACCAGAATAAGAAGCAGATGTACAACCGCCTTAAACGCAAATTCTGAGTTGTGTCAAGAGGAGAACGAACCAGGTAGTGGTTTATCATGAGACACAGGTAGAGCGTTAACTTTCGCTACTCAGCACAGAGGAAAGGGGAAAGTTGGTGGCATGTGTCACCTGAAGAAGGCATCCTAGCATAGGCCTTATGCTAGGTCAGGAGAGATTGAGTTACACATGCTATCACGTACCCAGGAAGTGAAGCAGTAAACCTCATATTGCCGTGATGTCATTATTTTGTATTTTTGTTGTGTATTCAGTATAGTTTGCCATGATGCCAATGTTTTTGTGTCGTCGCCATAAGACCTATCTGTGTTGGAGCGACGTAAAGCCCTAGCAAAAAAAAAAAAAATGTTTTTGTGTGTTCAGTTCTGTCTTGTCCATTAGCGTGGAGCATTATTGTATCCTCATAATGTATTGTCTCATGTTGTCTTGGTTCTCTTGTTTTTGCAAGTAATTTTTCCTAATTTTTCTTGTTTGTTTTCTTCTAATTGTTGGATTCTATTTTTCTCCGTTGAGATCGATTAGGTTGTAAAACTGTAAGATCGGGAGAAAAGTAAAGGTTACTTACTTACTTACTTACAGACATAATACATGAGTCATTGATCACCATGATAGCGTAAGTCCTTAAACTCACAGTCACAACATTAACTGTACTAATCAAGGTACCAAAACAATGGGTCCTTTGAGATTACTGAAGTTCAGCAACATTGGGCCAGGTCATCATTTGAATAGGTCGCCTACGTGCTGTTGGTTATTAGAGGATGAGCGGAAAGGAAATGGTCACCTGATCACAAGCAAACTCCAACTCAGGATGTTTGATCAGTAACATCTTCCCTAACTACCGCGGGCTATGAGTATGTGGTGACGTCCAGATTTGAATAAGGCACTTGTTTATTGTTGTTATAATTATTATTTCTTTTTTACAATTGGCTTTACGTTGCACAGGCACAGATAGGTCTTATGGCGACAATCGGATAGGAAAGTACTGGGAGTGGGAAGGAAGCGGCCGTGACCTTAATTAAGGTACAGCCCCAGCATTTGCCTGGTGTGAAAATTGGAAACCAAGGAAAACCATCTTCAGAGCTGCCGACAATGGGGTTTGAACCCGCTATATTCCGAATACAAGTTCACAGCTGCACGCCCCTAACCGCACGGTCAACTCGCTCAGTATACTGTATTATTATTATTATTATTATTATTATTATTATTATTATTATTATTATTATTATTATTATTATTATTATTATTATTATTATTATTATTATTATTATTATTATTGGAGATGAGAGGCTTAGACAGTAGAGACACCTCTGAGCCCAATATGCCTTTTGCCCGGTTTCTGGAACGTGAAATATCGAACCTAAAGCGGTATCAAATATTAACGTGTGTTTTTGGCGTTTCACGAACGTAAGATACATCTATCAGTTCGATAAATCACCTGCTAACTTAGAGCGGTCTGAGCAGGAGATATCTATTTGTTAATTTGGTGGGCGTGTGTGCAGTACTTCAGTATCGTGAGCTCATATTGTGTGTGTTAAAATTTTCTATGGCTTTGTCATCTAATTCCGACGAAGAAATTGGAGAAATGGTCAACGTTCTAGAACAACCACGATTATATTATCGTTGGCCTAATGTTCTCATGAAGTATAGTCGAAGTGAATTCAAAGTCAGATTGAGGGTAAAGAAATATACTGTCATACGTTTGGTTGAGGTTATAGGCGACAATTTTCATCCTGTGACGAATAATTTTCCATTGTCTCCTGTTGATCAAGTATGAATTACAATACCCTTCCATAAAAGTACTGGTACCAGTAACTGAGTACGGTATAACAGATAATTACACGTCTATCGTAGTAGGTCTACTGCAGACCTACTTGCATTGGCAGTGAGCATATACTTTTATCGAGGGATTGTTTATAATTAACGATATTACATTACAAGGAACGAACAAGTTATATAATTATGTTAATTACCATATATTTATCATTATATTGTGATCAAACAATGTTCATATTTTGGAATAAAATGTAATAGATACGGTATATTTATAAGGCTCAGTGCAAACTGGATCGCGCGTGACATTTGTTGCTCGTGTGCATATTTCATTAAAAATCCTCAAACAATGTCAAATTCTTCTGACTGTCCTTAAACACTACGAAACTGACATCCACGTCTGCAAGAACTAGTCGAATACCAATTTCTCGCTGCATGGCAAAGGGGAGATAATAGGAGCTGCATAGAAAGCTCAAATGCGATGCATTACTTGTTAGCATGCGCCTGACAGTCTAGGGAACACATGTAATACACAAAAACAAAGCAGTGCGAGGGGTGGTATACAGCTGTATTTATGAAAATTGATCAACGAACCAATAATCAACAGTTCGATATGTTAGCTGCTCTTCCGCTGTGCAACGGAGTGAAGATCTAACGAGTCGACAGCTGTAACAAATCAATAGCTATCGGACAGATATCTTACCATTCCAGAAACTGTGCATTAGTCCGGTGGTGTTTGGAGGTCCTCTAATAAGCCAGCCTCGTTTCTGTAGATTTACTGGCACGCAAAGGAACTCCAGTGGGACAATTTACCGCCACCACGGAGTGGATACAAAACCATTATTATTATTATTATTATTATTATTATTATTATTATTATTATTATTATTATTATTATTATTATTATTATTATTATTATTATTATTATTATTATTATTATTATTGAGTGCGACATAGAGTTGTAAGCAGCTAGCTTATATTAACTACGCCAGTCTCAGCATGTCAGTTTCCTGTATGAGAAGTGGAATGTTCGAAGCCATGACATTTATTTTCCCCTATAGAGTATTCACTGTACCTTTACGACCCACAAAAGTGTGGGCGCAGTTAATCACTGAATCACATGATCTATTGTGTCATACAATGGAGCAGTAAGCTTTCACAGTAATCAGCTGTAATGAAATTTCTTGTTTTCAGTTACACCATTCATCTACATTAACGACGTTCAAACGAGAGCTATAATATCGGATTTTCTCTTATAATTCTCATTATTAGCTCTGTCTTTGTCTACTCTATCATGTAATTAACTGATTGGTAATTAATTGTTGAAGCCCTCTCAAAAGTGGGAACCTGGATTCATTTTCTTAATAGCTCGTCCATCACTTTGAATTGAACAAGCCAGACAGGATGAGATGTGACACACTTTATAGCTAATGCCTCACTGAACACAGTACTTTCATTAAATTAAGTACGATACTCTCTCTGTACCTTTAAATTTTGCCATCATCCTCAACTATGTGTATGAACTGAGGTAAGATCATCGGTCAGAATAAAGACTGTTGCCAATTATGCTCCATAGACCATAAGAAGGCACAGAAACATTTTGAAGGATACAGTAATCTCGGACATAAAAGGAAATAAAAGAAATTAAATTGTGGACTCATGCGGGCTTTAGGCTTACGGCAAGGTAAAAGAAAAATATAATTAGATACTACGCCTTGATTTAATTACAATTAAAACAAAATGGAAATACAACGATGAGAACAGAGTTGATTACAAGCTGGTTGACTAATAGTACTGATAGTATATGCCTATAAAACATTTAGTGTTCACCCGACAAAATTAATTAAAACTCACCCATAGGCTAGACGGTAAAGATAGTCCGACTCATTGAATAAATGGTCAGCCTACTGACCTTCGCTTCATAGGGTCCCGGGTTTGATTCTCGGCCGGGTCGGCGATTTTATCCTCTTCTGATTAATTCTTCTGGCTCGGTTAATGGGTGTTTGTGTCCATCCCAACACTCTCCTCTTCATATTCACACAACACACTACACTACCAACCACCACAGAAACACGCAATAGTGATTACATCCCTCCATATGGGGTTGGCGGCAGGAAGGACATCCGGCCATAAAACAGGCCAAATCCACATGTGCGACGCAGTTCGCACCTGTGGCCCCACACGTGAGGGAAAAAGCGGTAGGAAAAGAAGAAGAACAAGAAGAAGAGACTGTAAAGAGAGATACGGTTTACTGCCGTATAGTAGGCCTAGACTACAACGGAACGTCAAAATTGACGAGCTAGCAGCCAGATGGTGTCAAATTTAAGTGCTTGCACATGGTAGCTGAGGTCATACAATTATTATTATTATTATTATTATTATTATTATTATTATTATTATTATTATTATTATTCCGTCGCTCACAGAAAAATAGGTAGCGCCTGGATTGAATGGTTGGACAGGGGATCACTTAGAGAAAACGTTTACTTTAACAGAATTGGATATTTTATTTCTTTCCACTTTTAAAATACAGGGAGAGCGTAATTTACTGGCGTAACAAAACAAAGTTCGAATATAACATGGGGATGTTTACATTAACAACGAGCTTGTCAGCTCCAATAATGCATTGGACTTAGAAGTCCTTAATCAGGTAAAGGACTAATTGGGAGAAACTCCCAGTCGTTAACTTACATATGAAAGAGCATAATTGCTCCAAAGAGGTACAATATTATAGAGTCTGAGCTCCAAAATACATAGAGACTAGCCTCAATCAAGCATCGCGTGCTATTTTCAATGTCAAGTACACTCGGTAACCCCTAGGATGATCCCACTTCACAGTTTGCTCCGTGGTGGGCTTATCCATTACAAAATATCAAAATCAGGTTAAGTATTGTCCCTCACGGAAACTTAAACGTAGATACGGTTACCCGAAGAACCATACAGAATATACAGGGGCATAATTACCCATACTAAAATGCCTTAAGAATAAAAAGAAAAGTTTACACAAAACAAACCATTCATAAAAGGCAAGGAGGCGAAGCACCAGCACTCCTTAATAATTATTCGGGAATAGAAAAGAACCTAAGTAGGTATTCTACATTGTATACGGATATCCAAGTAAATACAAGTGCAGTAAATAAGATTGTTTTAAAATTGCATGTCTCTTAGCGTTATCCGAGAAATAGCATGGGGAGGTCCCCATGTAAAGTGTGGGTTGAGGAGTTGTGATGATAACGGCAGGCTCACTTGCCCACTGCCATTTACAATCGAGTTGGGAAGTTAACATTATAATTGCAGGCTCCATTGCCTACTGCGCGCTCACAGTCGATTTGGGGAGATTTCGTTACATTGGCAGGCCCCCTTTCCTAATTCCAGACATTACAGTTGAGGAGCTTTTATTATAGTGGCTGGCAACTTCCCTACTGCCAGTCAAAATTCAGTTGTGCACATATCATTATAATAACAGGCCCATTTTCTTTCTGCCAGCCAACTTACTGCCAGCCACACGGAGTTGGTGAGTTTCCATTAAAATAGCAGACCACTATGCCTAATGCTAGTCATATTTTAGATGGGTACATTTGTTTATAATGGCGGGCACCTTGGCCTACAGCCAAACAAAATCGGGTAGGGGAGTTTTGAACAAAGTTGCATGCTCCCTTGCCTTCTGCAAGTCAAATCGATAAGTGAATTGTTCATTACAATGGTATGCGCACCTTACTAATGCCAGTTACACAGCAGTTGGAGAAGGACCCCATTCCTACTGCCAGTCAAAGTCGGTGTGGGGACTACTGATTAAACAGAGGACACAGCCTTTCTCGATCGCTACAAATCGACATCAATGAATATATATAAATGGACATACGAAAGTATATGCATTTTTACAATATTGCAGACCTTCATTTACAGATTAACCATGTATGTACATAAAACAACTTTGATTCACAGATATGGAACATTATAGAGCTTAACTCACTAATAACTAAGGGCGACAATAATTATAAGTTTAGTATTATTTTCGTTTTTCATATCTGTGCAGTTTTGTTCCCTTGTTCCTTAGGTATTGTTGTTTGTCTGCCTGTTTTATTTTCTTTGGTTTTGTTAGTTAGTTTGTTTTGGCTACCTTCTAATGAGATTGTTGGTTGTTTGTCTGCCCGTTTTATTTTATTTTATTTTGGTTTTATTTTAGTTTGGTTTTGTTAGTTTATTTGTTTTTGGCTGCTGACGTACAGTAGAGTTGGAAGAGGCGGGGATAGGCCTGACCTATCTCAAGATAAAGTGTTGATTCGGTACGTCTGCACATGTAAAGTAGAGTAAAGTAGTGAATAGTGTTAGGTTAGAGGAAGTAAGTTGTCAATGAGACAGTGAAAGATGAGCCGAGTTATGGAATCCGTCTCGGCAGTAAAATATAGGTGTGACAGCCTACATGTGGAGCTAGGCAATCCGCACACATGTGGGTTGTTACAGGAAGGAGTGGTGAGGAAATAACATTGACAGCTTAAAGGGTCTGTGAGGTATCGGTTTCCGAGCCTCATGAGACATGTCTGGTCGTGACATCCCAGGGAAGGGTGGTAGCAGTTCCTCACCAGGGGTGATGTCGCGGCCAGACAGATTTAGGATAGATTTAGTATATATTCATGTAGTAAAGTAGTTAGTTTAGTTAGGTGGTGTGTTGCATGTGGAGCTGGCGATCCGCCCATGTGCAAGATGCTACAAAGTAGATTTAGAAGTAGTTAAGTAGTATATTCATGTAGTAAGTATTTAGTTTAGTTAGGTGGTGTGTTGCATGTGGAGCTGGCGATCCGCCCATGTGCAGGATGCTACAAAGTAGATTTAGAATTAGTTAAGTAGTAAGTAGTCAGTGTCTAGCTATAAATAGTCTGTGAGTGTTTATTTTATTGGAACATTGTAACTGGGCGAAAGCCTGTTATGTTCAGTTCAATAAATGCATTCATTCATTTACAGATTAACGGTACGTCATATCGACAAAGGATTGTGCCGTAAGGCGCAGTATTTAGCGGCCTAAATGGCTTGTCCTATGATATTTTCTCGCATCTCATCTATTCATGGGTCAGATTGAGTTAGAAACGTTGAATAGGGTGAAATTTGTGTAAGATTACCATACATTGCATTCTTCTTCTTCTTCTTCTTTCCGTGCCTATCCGTTTCGGATGTTGGCGATCATGATGGTTATTTTCGTCTTGTTTGTGGCAGAGCGGAACAGTTCAACTGATGACATATTGCACCAGCCTCTAAGATTGTCAAGCCAAGATATTCTTCTTCTTCCAGGACCTCTTTTGCTGTTGATTTTCCCCTGGAGTATTTTTTGGAGTAGGTTGTATCGATCTGTGTTGCGCATTATATGTCCCAGATACTGCAGCTTTCGGCATTTCACTATCTTGATCAACTGAGGTGTTGTGTTCATCCTTCTCATTACTTCCACGTTTGTAATTCTCTGGGTCCAAGATATTCTCAGGATCCGCCTATAAAGCCATGTTTCAAAGGCCTCCAGCTTCTTCTCTGTGTTTTTATTTAAGGTCCATGTCTCTACACCATATAAAAGAACAGAAAATACATAATAGTGCAGAAGTCTGATTTTAGTCCCTAAAGTTAGATTGTGGCTTTTAAACACATTACTCATTTTCTGGAACACACTTCTTGCTTTTCCAATGCGTACCTTGACTTCTTGTGAGCAATCCCAGTCTTCATTTATTATGGTTCCAAGGTATGTGTATTGTTTTACCCTTTCTATACTCTTTTGATTTATAACCAAGTTTATTCCGGGAATATTTTCCTTACTTATAACCATGAGGTTTGTCTTTGCGGTGTTTATTTCAAGCCCGTATTGGCTGCTGACTCTTACAATTCTATCCATTAGTGATTGTAGGACTTGGATAGTATCAGCAAATACAATTGTATCATCAGCATACCAGATAATTATATGACATAGGCTTTGCTCACATATGGGTGGTCCAATGTTTATGTAGAGATTGATGATTCTATCTTTCCTGTAAGTGATTGAAAGTATGAAGTACGCTTGTAAAAAGTCCAAATTTACTTAAAATCGAGAAATAGAGACGAATCTAACGAATAAGAGATACAGATAGACCAAAAGTCATAACACCTAGGTTGAAGATCACTCCAAATTGAACGGAGATTGGGCCATCCGTTATGTGATAGGAATTCCCGTTTATCCTACGAAATACCTCGAAACGAAGGTCTGCACTATCATTAAAATTGCCTCCACATTTCGATATTCTTCGGGGATAAAAAATAAAAAATTTAAAGATCTTGGAAGTTCCATTACAGGCTAAAACGTATAATTTTCCCAAGTTTTCGTCTGGCAGATTATGCCGCAATCTGGATTTTGAGCGAGGGGGATAAAAATTAGGACTTTCAGAAAACTACACCAAAAATATGAAGATGGTCATTATTACCCCTCAAACGTGTAACTGTACAAAAATTCCACAAAAATAGTCAATGTACAGGCACACACAGTCGTTACTTTTTTATTTATATAGACAGATAAGGAATCTGCTCCACGTACAACGCTTTTCGGCTATGTCCGCTGGACTTAACCTGCAAAACCGACCATACATGCTATCTCATTTATTAATCCTCCTGCCGAAAAATGCACATGAGGAAAAAGTTTTAGAAATGGATTTCCATTAAGGATTGTCGATTTCCATTAATTTCGGATGTGCATATTTTGTGGGAGTGCAAAATCGTGGTTTCGGTTTCGGATAAACCCCCAGTAAATTCAGTTATTCAGAAATAATATTGGCCCTAAACGTACTCAGGGACAGGTGGATTCTAAATATCAAGTTTGGTAGAAATATATTCAGTAGTTTTCAAGTTATAAGAACTCATACACTCAAACAGACAAACAGACAAACAGACACAAAAAGCTAATAAATATGCAGATGGTCATTATTACACCTGAAACGGATAACTGTACGGAAATTCCGCCAAAATAGTCAATGTACAGTCACACGGTCGTTACGATTATATTTATATAGATGACAGATAAGCATGGGCACGTTTGTAAGTGCAAACCTTCATTTCGAGATTTACTTCTCCTAAACGGTACATCATAGAACAAACGGTTTGCATCCTCAGACGTCCCTTTTATCGCTCTACATGTTTGGTCTTAAAACATTTTCTTGTATCTCCCATATATATGGGTTCGATTGAGTTACGATATTTGAATGGGGTGAAATTTGGCTACATTTCTAACATTTTATATTGAATCATGAAATTTGGTTCGCATATAGCCATTGGTCGTGTCAATGTGCGTGCTAAATTCGATGACGCTATTTTTCCTATAAGTGTGTCAAAAGCGTGTAAAAAGCACAAGATTTACGCTCGATCGAAATACACAGTCAAATCTACCCTATAATGGAGAGAGAGAGACGATAAAATGTCTCAGGACCAAAGTTGTAGATCACTCCAAATTGAACGGAGATCGTTCAATCCGTTTTGTGATAGGACTTACCGTTTAGCCGCGAAATACCTACAAACGAAGGTCTGCACCGTCATTAAATTGCCTCTATATTTTGATATTCTTCGGCATAAAAAGTGAAAAATTTAAAGATCTTGGAACTTTTCCGTAGATTACCGGCTAAAACGTATAATTTTGCTTAATTTCAATTTTCCAGCTCGTGTGGCAGATTGTGAGGCAATCTTGATTTTAGGCGAGAGGGGATAAAATTAGGACTTGCAGGAAAATATAACTAAAATTATGCAGATGGTCATTATTACCCCTTAAACGGAAAGCTGTACGAAAATTTGGAAAAAAATAGTCAATGCACAGACACACGGTCGTTACGATTTGATTTGTATAGATAAATAAGGAATCTGCTCCACGTACAACTCATTTTGGGCTATGTCCACTGGACTTAGTCTGAGAAACCGACCTTTCATGATATCTCCCCTATTAGTCCTCCTGTTGTAAAAATGCACTGGAGACAAAAATTAGAATTGGATTTCCATCAAGTTTGGTCGATTTCCAATCAGGTTGGTCTCGTACTTTATATATTGTGGGAGAGTAAAATCACCATTTCGGTTCCCTATAAAACCCCGTCTTGCGTTAAGTCCGATGGGACTTCTACCAAAAAACGGTCCGTTAAAGATATCTCCCTTATTAATCTTGTTATCGAAATGATGCACACGAGGAAAAAGTTTAGAAATTAATTTTCATTAAGGTAGGTAGATTTCCATTAATTTTGGTTGTGTATATTTTGAGAGAGTGCAAAATCACGGTTCCAATTTCGTATAAACCCCAAACAGTTCAGGAACTTAGAAACAATATTTGCCCTAAAACATACCCAAGAACTGGTGGATTCTAAATATGAAGTTTGGTGGAAATATATCCAGTAGTTTTCAAATTGTAGAAGGACAGACATCAGACAAACAGACACCAAAGCAATAAAAATATGCAAATGGTCATTATTACACCTGAAACGGATAACTGTACGGAAATATCACCAAAATAGTCAATGCGCTGCGCACTGGTGGGGGTGTTATAGGCGTCATTCAATTGTAATTATTTACTGAGGAATACATATTTAATTTTCAGAAGCAGGAATATCTTACTTTATATATTGTAAGTATGGGCCACTTCGAATGGCATGGTGAAACCTACCACAGACTGATGTCTCCTTTTAAGATTAAGGTATACAATGGCCAGCAGAAATTGTTTTCTCAGAAATTGTGACAATGGGGAAAAGAGAAAGGCAGAGTTATTTCCGAGTCAGTGGAAAAGTGTCATGGGCGCGAGCGATATTATAGTTGGAACAACGGACGGGTCGAGAGCAGAATTCCTAGAAATGATGTCAGGGTAGTATCAGGGTACCAGCATATGGCTGGGCGCAAAGATGGTACTTCAGGAAAAAATATGAAACTTCTCAGCCCCGCGTAAGCTTGGACCAATAGTAAAATTCGCCGGGGAGAAGCAGTCACGACAACTTCGTATTGTAAGAAGCACTATCAACGTTAACCCCACGGATTAAATTTATAGGAGGAAATTATTTTCAAATCCGAGATAAGGTGAAATTTAGAAGCCTAACCATATACACTGACTGACAGAGCAAATGCAACACCAAGAAGGAGTGGTTCGAAAGGGATGAAAGTTGGGGAAAAAACAGAGACGGCACGGACGAATAATGGATGTTTATTTCAAACCGATATGCAGGTTACACAATGCGCACGGCATCGACTCAGTAGGATGTAGGACCACCGCGAGCGGCGATGCACGCAGAAACACGTCGAGGTACAGAGTCAATAAGAGTGCGGATGGTGTCCTGAGGGATGGTTCTCCATTCTCTGTCAACCATTTGCCACAGTTGGTCGTCCGTACGAGGCTGGGGCAGAATTTGCAAACGGCGTCCAATGAGATCCCACACGTGTTCGATTGGTGAGAGATCCGGAGAGTACGCTGGCCACGGAAGCATCTGTACACCTCGTAGAGCCTGTTGGGAAATGCGAGCAGTGTGTGGGCGGGCATTATCCTGCTGAAACAGAGCATTGGGCAGCCCCTGAAGGTACGGGAGTGCCACCGGCCTTAGCACATGCTACACGTAGCGGTGGGCATTTAACGTGCCTTGAATACGCACTAGAGGTGACGTGGAATCATACGCAATAGCGCCCCAAACCATGTTGCCGCGTTGTCTAGCGGTAGGGCGCTCCACAATTACTGCCGGATTTGACCTTTCTCCACGCCGACGCCACACTCGTCTGCGGTGACTATCACTGACAGAACAGAAGCGTGACTCATCGGAGAACACGACGTTCCGCCATTCCCTCATCCAAGTCGCTCTAGCCCGGCACCATGCCAGGCGTGCACGTCTATGCTGTGGAGTCAATGGTAGTCTTCTGAGCGGACGCCGGGAGTGCAGGCCTCCTTCCACCAATCGACGGGAAATTGTTCTGGTCGATATTGGAACAGCCAGGGTGTCTTGCACATGCTGAAGAATGGCGGTTGACGTGGCGTGCGGGGCTGCCACCGCTTGGCGGCGGATGCGCCGATCCTCGCGTGCTGACGTCACTCGGGCTGCGCCTGGACCCCTCGCACGTGCCAACCATCTTCGCCTCAGGCGCTGCACCGTGGACACATCCCTATGGGTATCGGCTGCGATTTGACGAAGCGACCAACCTGCCCTTCTCAGCCCGATCACCATACCCCTCGTAAAGTCGTCTGTCTGCTGGAAATGCCTCCGTTGACGGCGGCCTGGCATTCTTAGCTATACACGTGTCCTGTGGCACACGACACCACGTTCTATAATGACTGTTGGCTGAGAAATCACGGTACGAAGTGGGCCATTCGCCAACGCCGTATCCCATTTATCGTTCGCTACGTGCGCAGCACAGCGGCGCATTTCACATCATGAGCATACCTCAGTGACGTCAGTCTACCCTGCAATTGGCATAAAGTTCTGACCACTCCTTCTTGGTGTTGCATTTGCTCTGTCAGTCAGTGTAATAAAAATTATTAAAAGTTCTTAATTGAGGGAGATTGGCTGGCGTAATTCTGAGAATTCATGGACGCTATTAGTTGATTGGCTGAAGGCAGAAGACGCTACAAACGGCGCGAAATTTTCCGCCCGAGATACGGGAGCTAAATTCACAATTATATTAATTACCAGCGAACGATATTTTTTGAGAATTGGAATAGAGGCTATAATAACATAATTACATCAATGGATCCCAAATTTAAACCACTGGCAAGTCCGCAAATAGTCGTATGAGGATATTGGAACTGCTCAATCTGAGGTGACCTCCCCTGAACTCGGAGGAGGGGTAAAATGAATATAAATACATGGTCGTGGCGACGGAAGTTACTTTTGAAGAATTGTTCGAATCGTTACTACGCCAGGGTTCGTACTTACTTGTGATGAATTGTTTGAGCCGTTAGTACGCCACAGTGCGGACTTACTCGTGGAGAATTGTCGGAGCCGTTACTACGCAAGTACGTGTATGTACTCACTCGTGGAATATTGTTTGAGGTGTTATTATGTTACGTACCACAGTGATCCATGATGTGAATTAGTTCGTATTACAGACATGGACAGTCTACTAGCATGAGTTCGAACATTTATGGAACTCATTAAATCAAAACCTACGGATAGGAGTGTGAGATTCTATATGAAGAATAGGAAGTTACATTACGTGAGAACGGTCGCGAGTGTTCGACGTATTTCACCGAATGAACAGTCAATTACCAACTGATACCTGGTCAGCCACGCGAACGTGAGACGGGAGAATCGAGTGCGCGTCGGGCCGTTGAAGGCGATAACGATGTATCCCATATTCATTAGTGCCCGGGGAAGGAATGAATAATGTATATTTACATTGAGTAGGTTAGATAAAAAGCCAATAGTGTAAAATTTCAGTGTTAAATTTAGATTGGAAAATATTCCAAATGTTAAAAGTTATTTGTTTTTCTAACATTTAAAAATGTGTATATTGAAAAGTGTCAAGGATTACCTCCTCAAGTTGGCATGAATACCAGCAGGATGCAGTGCTAAAACTGGATGGGGCCGATGCTCCTCGTCCAGTTTAACAAACTACAATGTTGAGATGAGTACCCATTAATATAAATTTGTAGATTGCCAGCGTTAACGGGAGGAAATCATATTCTTTCATTGTGGTAACTTGATTGTGATACAAGCCGCTTCCCGGCTAGTGTAAATTCAGAGATAGATAGATAAATGGACAAATTAATATGTACATATCAAGCACTCATCATAACTTTGATTATAAAATAGAGTAGATTAGGGTTGATTTGTTCAAGTGCTTAAAAAGTTCGTAATTGTATACGAGCACGTTTCACGTAAATATGCAATTAAATTTCATTTTAGAGATGCTCAAATGTGTTTTTCAGTTATCGGAAACTTTATAGATATTAAGGCATGTTGAGGGATTCTCCAGAGGTAGAGGGTTGCCAAGTGAATTTAACTGTTGTGGGACGGAGTGAACTCCATTGAATTGTCTGTAAATATCAATGAGTATTTGTGCCGCGAAGTTTCGCCAGTGGACAGAAATATAATAATCAGTAGAAGTATCGGAGTGATAAATGAACATGGGTTATGTGTAAATGAGTGTTTAATAATAAGGCTTTGTGAATAAAGGCACGGGCCTAGTTGGATAGAATGACTGCAAGATAAAGTAATTTAAATGTGGTGGTAACATGTGGTGTGGAAGACTTTAATTCGGGCAGTAAATTTGATTTTTACATTAATTGTTGATTTAACGTTTTTGGACTCATAATAATCATAAATCTTTTGTTTAGAAGAGATAGGGGCACTAGTATATATGGTCACGCTATGTTGAAAGCCCAGAGTGGTTTGAGCCCATTTTTGATGTTGAAATTCGTGCGGGACAAAAATCCGGCATGAGATGAAAGAAAGTCGTACAGATGTTGATAATGAAATAGATGTATCCTGAGGCCTATGTCGAGATAATATGCCGATTTCGGTGTTATGAGTGGCAGAACAGAGTCCACGCACCGAGGATTAATTAGTGAATTAAATGTTTTGAAGAGTTCTAGTGGAATAAATGGACTTCAAATGAAAAGGATAGAATAATTTAGTACTCGCAACGACTGGGTGGAAATTGTCAGTTTGCGCGGTGCCATGGGATTTGAGATTTATCTTGGGAGGACATGGTGTTCCCATAAATTGACGGCAACACGAAAATCAGGTTGCGGGTTCGAATACCATTATTATGTCCCGACCGATAGGAATTCGGATCTTTGTGGTTCATATTGGGATTTAACATATGTGACTAAGTTCTAAAGACTGAAAATTAAAATATAAATTTTCGAAATAATAATAATAATAATAATAATAATAATAATAATAATTTGAAAAAGAATAAGAAGAAGAACTTATAATATTATTTCTGAGAATAATAATAATAGTGAAAAATTGAAACTGAAATATTAAATCAATGATAATTACGTATTACAATAATCAGAATCTCCACTGATAATAATAATAATAATAATAATAATAATAATAATAATAATAATAATAACATTTAAAAATAGTATTATTTCGGATGATGATGTTGACTGATACTAGGGAATTTCAGGTGGCGAAATAACGATATAATGGCATGATGTTGTAAATAATAATTTAAATTTGTTATTTGTAATGTGATGGCAAATCCCTACATCAGGACCATTAGGTTAGAGTACCTTTATCGTTTCCTTCAGTTAACGATAGCATTTCTTGGTTAGGAACCCGGGGAGAGTTTCGGATTATCCCGGGTTGGTCTCAATAAAAGTGGAGGCGATGACATGATTCAGGTGATCGCGCCCACTTGGCCAACAGGTAATTGGTCCATGACCATAAATGGTCATTGTGTTCACGCGGGTCGAAGTGCAACCCTCAGAAATCAACGGTTCCACCACCTAAGTGGATGGGTGGCCAAAAGTGTAAAATATTATGTGAAATTTTTGGAATTACTTGCCAAATTACCGGCAAATTAACGGTCAACGAATTTTGTTGTGTGTTAAATTTTTCTATTTAAATAAAATGACCATTTAGCATTTGCAAGGAAACAGTTCCAGCTTCTTGTTCTTGTAGAATAGTAAACCCTTGGTGACCGTTTAAATATCCGTCCCCATTCCTAGGACGGAGCCTTCCAATTTTTCCCTTTGATCTGATTTAATATAATTTTATAAATCTTTTATTATGCTGAGGCTTAAAGTTAATGGTTAGTGTATCCCGTTCAATCCTGTAGTACTGATTAGATGGCGCCCGTACATTTGACTGGAGATCTTATATCTTCATAAGAAGAATTACTGTTTATTAGTTGCGATAGATTCAGACCGTAGCACCCCCTGAGATAAATGCTCTTTGGGACTCAGGCTTTGAGCGCGTACAGTACAGACACACGGTCGTTACGATTTTGTTTATATAGAAAATTAAGACCCATTGACACAGAGGCTAATCCCATACTAAATAGGGTGACTAAAGGGGAAATTTTAAGGCCTAGACAAGCTTTTCAAAATTTAGAAATTGAAAACTTTAGTCACCCAGCTTAAAAGTATAAGGGGAGAGTACCAACGGTCACCACTCGTGCTCCCTTACATTAAATATTTTTCCAGTAGGGAATATAAGTAGAGTCCTAAAACTGCCCAAAAGGACAAGATTACGTATTGAATATTAAGAAAACTGTTGAAATCTTCCCCGCAAAAGACAGGCCGACATAATCACATGTTTAGGTAAATTTTGCCATTACCCTTAAGCACTGGATATCCTTCAAGGCAGGCGTACCCTGCCTCCCGGCCCTCTATAACCTTCGTCAAGTCGCACTCTCAATAACTGGAGCAGATCAGACAAGATGGCACTAAAGTGCTCTCCTTAAACAACTCCGTAGAGGAAAGTAACGGATTAAATTAAAATCCAAAACATTGATAGGCTAAATTTCCATACACTCGCCCTGATTCGATTGGTTACAGAACTTAGTTACAGGCATGCGACACGCAGGTTACCTTAGGGGAGGAACCAGGTGTAGTGTTGATAACTTCAGAATATAAAAAACAATAACTAGAAAAGGTGATTACCAACTTCAACAAATGAAATATCTTATGAAATTAATTTGTGTTTAGTCCGATAGAGATCGTTAGAAAGTATATGGCAGAGCCATCTGACCATCGAATAAGAAGGTTTTAGATTTTTTTAAATAAGTTGTTGGTCGCTGTCATAGATATCCATAGAGAAGGGGGACAGTTTAAATTACCGGGTAAGGTGTACCCCTGTACAATTATTATTGCAGCCTGGAGCGTTTTTGAAAGAGTTATCGTACATGAATTGTACTCAATGTTATTAATTTTGAAACTATGATACGAGCACTGGTTATTTTTGGAAACATTTAATATACCACTAATACAGGTATGTTTTCCTCAACGCTGGGATAGGACTGGGGGAATAGTGGTCGTGGTGTTAATTAAACTATGAAAGTGCCTGGTGTGTAAATGGGGAAACCAAATAAATCGATCTTCTTGATCGCTTATACGACGGTTGGTCTCAAACCTTTCAAGTCACCAATGCGGACTCAACCCGAACTGTACAGGCTATCTCCTCGGGTTTGAAAGTTGAAAGAAAGCAAAAGAGGTAAGATAAAAATTGTCAGAAGTAAAACGCTTGTAACAATATGTTAAATGCACAAAGACATGTTGTCAACTAATTGGAAACTATGTTTTTCGCCATTTAAATGATGGTAAGATTATGATGATGATGATCATGATGATGATGATGATACCGATCAAGTGGCTGCGTGGTTTGGGTGAAGTAGATGTCAGCTAGCATTCGGAAGATAGTGCGTTCGAACATCGCTCTTGGCAGCCCTAAAGGTGGATTTTGCCATGGTTTCCAATTTTCACACCAAGAAAATGCTGGGGCTGTACCTTAAAAATATTCCTAGACTTTTCCTATCTCATCGTCGCCATAAGATCTATTTGTGTCGGTGCAAATTGTATAATAATAATAATAATAATAATAATAATAATAATAATAATAATAATAATATTTTTCACGTCCCACAAACTACTTTTCGGTTTTTGCAGACGCCAAGGTGTTGGAATTTAGTCCCACAGGAGTTCCTTCATGTGCCAGTAAATCTACCGACACGAGGCTAATGAATTTGAGCATCTTCAAATACTATCGGACTGAGCCAGGGTCAAATCTGCCAATTTGGGCTCAGAGGGCCAGCGCTCTATCGTCTGAGCTACTTATCCCGGCGAGGATAAGTAACTAAGTAAGTAAATAAGTAAATAATTAAGTCAGTCTTCATGATGTTAGGTCTCAAGGCTCTCTCTTACACTACAACAACATTAAAATTATACAATTATCTAAAATAAGTCGTGAATATTAAACAAACTATGAAGAAAATTAAATAATATAGAAGTACTAATAGCAAATATGGAGATGGCAGAAGTAGAAATTATCATATAATGTACAACATGACAATATGAAGGAGTAGAACAAAAATTATAAAACTAACAATAGTAGTAATAAAGCAAAGAAACCTATAAATAGCAAATACATTTATAAATTTTAGAGAAATATGCTCATTCATGCACTCATTCACACTCCACTTATCACACAAATCAACGGTAAGTATTCACTAAGTGATTTCGGCAATCCATTTTAAATCTCCTTCGAGAATGCAAATCTCTGATATTGGCAGGGAGGGTATTCCACAACCTAGCGGTAGTGTTTACGAAGGCGGTGTTGCAAGCCCTGGAGTTACAGAGATAGTTAAACATGAGCCACATCGTATATTGTGGTTATGATACCAGAAGAGATGAAGTTTGATGAAGAGGTAAATCGGTACATCTGAACTTAGAACTCCATGCAGAAGGGACAATATGTGGAGATTGCGACGCTCGTGCCACACGAAGCCTTGACATCTCATTATAATAAGGTGAAATGTTAGAATAATTTCTCAACTTAAATATAACACAGGTTATTAAACTCCGTTCAAGCATCTTATTATTGTCTTGAGATAATATGTCCGTAAGTACCGTGTCACAAATGTCTAGAACAGGTAAGTTTAGGGATTACACCATTTGTATCCTAAGATGTTTTGGTAATATAGTAGAGTAGCGTTTGAGAGGGGGAAAAGGGGTTTCTGTATTTTGCGGCATAAAATTGTTACTTGTTCAGTCCAATTTAGCGTCTCATTATAACACCAAAACATTTTACTGATGGACAACAAGGCGCGACAGTATTATTAAAATTAATTGGGGTGCATGTCTACTTTTTAAAATCCGACTCCGAGGTGTAGATGTAGCGTGCCTTCCTCCTAACCGGAGGCTCCGGGTTCGATTCCCGGCCAGGTGAGTGATTTTACCTGGATCTGAGGGCTGGTTGGAGGTCCGCTCAGTTTAGACTACATGATTACAATTGATGAGCCGTCTGACGGTGATAAGGCGTCTCCGAGAGCATTCGTCGTGCCCACCAGACGATATCTCGTAATCTGCACGCCTTCGGGCTGAACAGCGGTCACTTGGTAGGCCATACCCCCACTTTTTAACAATTTAAAGTCTGTTCTGGCACCAGATATTATAGACTGATTTTTGTTAGGATTCATTAAGGAACTGTTAATTTTACATATTCACTGAGTCCTCGTAAGCCAACATTTACTACGTCAACGTAGTGTTTGGAAAAGAACGCAAATACAAATGGACTTTGTTAAAAAATAAGTGAGAAAGACTGTTGTGCATGTGTACCACAGCACAACGAATATTAACAAATATCTTACCCTTGTGGTAAGTTTTGGATCGTGATTAGTTTCGCAGCTTCGTAGCCACGTGTTCATACAAGGAATAATGACCAAGTGCTGCTAGTTGTTGTTGGCTTCTCCATGGTCTCGTAACATCAGTACAATGGTCTTTAGAGCTGGCCGACGCTCGTGACGGAAGCAATAGTAATTCACTGCAATCCATTCAACACAGAGAGGAAGGTATCAACTGAACGATATCTGGCGTCCCATTCTAACACCTAGGGAACGGATCAACAAAAGACAGAGCATAATTCCAATTCCATCTCGTAATCCCGCGAGGAATCAATAAGCAACTCCAGAAACCAAAAAGCAAACCCCATGGCGCAACAGCCCCGAAGGGCCTTGGCCTACTAAGTAGCTGCTGCTCAGCTCGAAGGCTGGTTAGCACGACGAATCCTCACGGTCGTTATTCTTGGCTCTCTACACCGGGGCCATCACCTCACCATCAGGTAGCTCCTTAATTGTAATCAACCGAGCTCGATAGCTGCAGTCGCTTAAGTGGGGCCGTATCCAGTATTCGGGAGATAGTGGGTTCGAACCTCACTGTCGGCAGCCCTGAAAGTGGTTTTCCGTTGTTTCTCATTTTCACACCAGGAAAATACTGGGGTTGTACCTTAATTAAGGCCACGGCCGCTTCCTTCCCACTCCTAGCCCTTTCCTGTCCCATCGTCGCCATAAAACCTATCTGTGTCGGTGTGACGTAAAAACTCTTGTAAAAAAGTTGTAATCACGTAGGCTGTGTGGACCCCGAACCAGCCCTTAGATCCAAGTAAAAAATCCCTGACCTGGCCGGGAATCGAATCCAGGGCCTTCGGGTAAGAGGGAGGCACGCTACAACTACACCGTGTGGCCGGCAATAAGCAGCTTCACGTCTTGTTATTTCAATTTCAACGAACAGTTAAACATTCTAATTAAGTATGTCAACACGTCCAGTGTACACTGTTGAGCGAGTGAATTAGAGATAATTTGTCTTTATGGTGAAATGGCACTGTAGTGGGCCCTGCGAATTTAATTCTACGGAGTGGCACGTGACTGCGATGACGTCAGACCTCGTACTGGTCATGTGATTAACGGCTGAGGACAGGACGGGCAAGACACGAGATCTCATTTTTTTGCAAGTTGCTTTACGTCGCACCGACACAGATAGGTCTTATGGCGACGATGGGACAGGAAAGGGCTGGGAGTGGGATGGAAGCGGCCGTGGCCTTAATTAAGGTACAGCCTGGTGTGAAAATGGGAAACTACGGAAAACCATCTTCAGGGCTGCCGACAGTGGGGTTCGAACCTACTATCTCCCGAATACTGGATACTGACCACACTTAAGCGACTGCAGCTATCGAGCTCGGTATGAGATCTCAAGCTCTTTAATCTCAGCCAGAATGTTGATGCTAGATGTATGGGACATTGCATCTCCGCAGTCGTGCAGGCAAAGGTTTTTTACAATCCAACATGTCAAGAATGTTTCGTAAGTACGTTGATTCTGGCAAAACTAACGCTGCCACGGTGTACAATCCCTTGTTGGCATGGGTCACCGTCGGCAGTCACTGATAGTGAAAGCAGATTGGCGGGCCACAGTGCAGCAGATCACTCGCGAATGAAATGCTGGTCACCAATGAAGTGTGAGCAACCATACCATCCAGAACCATCTCTTCTTAATGGGGTACAGTAGCCACAGTCCCATTATGGTACCTCTGCTCATTGCACGTCACATGACACAAAAGCTGAAGTGAACAAAGAAACAGTATCTAATTAATTAAAGTAGGTTTTCATGTCTCACCGCATTAAAATAAATAAATAAATAAATAAATAAATAAATAAATAAATAAATAAATAAATAAATAAATAAATAAATATGATAACTGGATTAAACCCACTTCATAGCAGGTTGCTCTATAGCCCTGTACAAGTGTCCTGCTTGCAACAATGATGTGTGGGATGCCTAACGCCTAGCTTACAAAGGACTGCTACAACGCGCTATATTAACGTTGAAAACATTTCTCAGCAGACAAATTAGGAGTCCCCATACTGTGAAAAAGTAAAATTAAGCAATTTCCTCAATTGTGCAGAGACGTGAAGGGTTAAAGGACCTGGGTATGTTCAAATTTTAAGTCCTGGATATATATATCAAACTAAAAATAAATTCAAAAATCGCTTCCGCTCTAAATGTAATTCCGGAAAAACAGCCTAAAATAGCTTGTTTCTTTGCTCTTTTCCTTTTTATTCTAATCGTAGCAAACTTAATTTACATAATTCTTTCTGTAATATGTTCCTTGATTCAATATCCTCAGGCGTTTTTTGACTGTTTGAAGAATGTCCACACCAAATGTAGTTATAAGTGCTTAAGTGAAACTCTGCATTGACTCACATTAGCGCTCGTAGTGGTGCTTAAGTGAAACAATGTATTGACTCACATTAGCGCTCGTAGTGGTGCTTATGTGAAACTCTGCATTGACGCACGTTAGCGCTCGTAGTGGTGCTTATGTGAAACTCTGCATGGACTCACATTAGCGCTCGTAGTGGTGCTTACCTGAAACTCTGCATGGACTCACATTAGCGCTCGTAGTGGTGCTTATGTGAAACTCTGCATGGACTCACATTAGCGCTCGTAGTGGTGCTCAAGTGTTTGTTTGTTGCTATTTGCTTTACGTCGCACCGACACAGATATGTCTTACGGCGACGATGGGATAGGAAAGGCCTAGGAAATGGAAGGAAGCTGCCGTGGCCTTAATTAAGGTACAGCCCAGGCATTTGCCTGGTGTGTAAATGGGAAACCACGGAAAACCATCTTCAGGGGAGCCGACAGTGGGGCTCGAACCCACTATCTCCCGATTACTGGATACTGGCCGCACTTAAGCGACTGCAGCTATCGAGCTAGGTGGTGCTTAAGTGAAACAATGTATTGACTCACATTAGCGCCCGTAGTAGTAGAAAAAGGCAAACTGCTAATCTAATCGACCGGAAAACGATGATTAAGAAAAGGAATGTAATTTCTAGGAATAAATACGGAATATATTCTCATACTTTATTATATTCCATCTAGGCCCTACCTAAAATACGTAGCTCATATTCCTAGGATAATTTCAACATTGAGTTGCTTGCCTAAAATGGAGCTGTGGATTTTTGGATGTAAACAAATAGCAGTCATTTTACTACACATTTGGTGCCTTTCTAAATACGCCAAATATGCAAAATATAAAGTTATTTTTATTTGATATTTTTAACAATTTTGCTTTATGTCGTACCGACACAGATAGGTCTTACGGTGACGATGCGATGGGAATGAATGAAACGGCTGTGGCTTTAATTAAGGTACAACCCGAACATTTGCTTGCTGTGAAAATGGGAAACAACGTAGGGAGGATTAATGTTTAATAACTCATTATGTCATACACGTACAGACATTCAATTCTAATAAAACGTTGCTTGTATATGCCTTGACCGGTTCATCAGTTTTTAATTGCAACTCTGTCCGGCCAAATGCATTTATAGAGGGCAAATGGCCGAGGTGCCGGAATTTATTCCCAAAGGAGTTCCTTTACGTACCAGTAAATCTACCGACGTGAGGCTGACGTATTTGAGCACCTTCAAATATCACCGGACTGAGCCAGGATCGAACCTGAGAAGTTGAGGTCAGAAGGCCAGCGCCTCAACCATCTGAGCCACACAGCCCGGCTAATTCAATTGATCATCAGTATATACCGCCCTGCGCTGTCGAAAAATGCGTCATACGGTTTACGGACAAGCTCTCAAAACGTAAAGGACATATTTTAACAAAAATAGTTAGAACTCACAACAATTTCAACTTTTATTCCAGCTGTATTAATTAGTATTCTGCCATTTAAAGAATCAAATTGGTATCGATATTCCGGTTATTAATCATGCCAAGAGAAAACGCTTTTAAGAAACGAAACCACTTTTCCCTTTTTAAAAATAAAATGATCATTAAAAGATCCCTCGGTCATGCCAAACTATCAACGGCTGCTAATTTCAGATGATCATCTGCCGTGGGAAATGGTCTGAACGATAGCTAGGTAATATTGTCTTACATCACAGCCTACACGGTTTCTATGTTTTCACTTCCGTCATACATTTTGTGACGCTAACTTACGTTACGCAAATTTCCATATGATCTTCAGCCATAAGAGATATTTATTTCCATTTGAAAACAGCATTACGTATTTCTTCAACGGATTAGAAAGTGACTAACCTTGTATATCTCCCTCCTCAGAATTAAAGTTGGCAGTAAACTTTCCGACACAATAGTGGTTCTTGCACATTCAGGTGTAAAAAGGATCGATTTTTAAACTTTTTAAAGTGCAGAATTTTTGATAAGGTAGAAACTTAAAAATGAACCTTTAATTAAAAATTCAGCAATCCATTTACAAGACACGGACATAAAATTCATTGAGTTGTTAGATACAATAAAAGTGCCCCAGGTTGGCTGTAAGAATAGCGGCCCGCTATATAAATTAATGCTCTTTCCTCGGCCGAGGTTATCTCCATCATTGGCGCACGAACAATTGAGCGCCGTTGATCATGTTTGCTCTGTACTGTTGGCAGATAAGTGAAAGTTCATACTTTACAAGGCCAGTGATAGCGCACCGCCTCGCTCTAACTTCGGCCATTCAGTACCTCAAAATACAGGATAAGATCTTATACAAGCTATTTCTGGTCTGTATAGCGCTGCTGTGGGCTTCTATGTAACTTCAAGTCTAAAGCCAGAGTATAGAAAAGAGGAGAATAAAAAAAGTAACGTATATTCTAGCTGCGAACAATAGAGTGCTCCTCTGGTCTGTAAAAGCAGCCTCGCTGCTTCAAAGAGTATTTACTTTTAATTACGGAGTATAAGTTACTGAAGTAATACAGCTTCCTTTAAAACAGTGCAAAGTCTACGTTGAAATTTGATCACCAGATAACATTCTCTGTTCAACAGATTTTAGTTCGATCGACTGTGTAACTCAGTTTATTATGTGCACATTTCCTTGTCCCATGGTTGCAGGATCGAATCTCTGCTTGTTTTATTGCCATTTAAGAATTTTAAATGCAAGTCGCCCATGTCAGTAAATTTAATAACAAATTTCATAATATATAATAATGAAGAGATTTTGGGAGGATAAGAAGGCAAAAACCATCGAGCTGAAGAACAAGTTCAAGCGTGCTCTTTGAATGGATATAGCGAAGAACGTGTGGCTTTCGGAGAAGCCTAGTGCAGGTCCTTTAAGTTGACGCCGTATATGCGACCTACATGTCTATGGGGATGGGGCCCTACCTATTGTAAATTCTAATGCTGAAGATGGATCACACATCCAGTCCCCCGAACAATCGGAATTAACCAATGAAGGTTAAAATCCCCGACCCGGCCGGAAATCGAACCTGGATCCCCTTGGACCTGAGGGTAGCACACTAACCTGTTAACCACGGAGGCGGACAATGCCTTATTGAAACGAGGAAATGACGACCTTGTCATCGTATCCAACTAGGCCAGGGATCACTGATCAGACATTCTGAGCCAGAGTTAACTTGCGGTTAAATAGTCAGTTCCTTCCCACTCTTCTAGGCAACAACACGTGAGCCACCCACCAAGTGGTGACCACACCCAATGTTGATTAACCTGGGAGATCTCACGGAATCCAGTACTTCAACGTAGCTGCGACGTTCATACGTTAGCGTGTTCAAGCACCCCTCTTCATTTGAATATTTCGGTCCACTGCCGTCTCACAAAAGGTACCTAAATACGAGGGAGATTCATTAAGAAAAATGTACGTAATTTCTACATGCAAGTATAATACATAATATGAACCTAGAAAAAATGTTTTAAAATGTCCCAAGATTTGGTTGACTATTTGTTCTAATGAGATCTATCTTGATATAGGCCTATAAGAAACTAGAGTCTAGCGTGAGTCATAAGCATAGCTTGTTGAAAATTTCGCCGTCAATTCCTGATATTATTATTATTTTCTCAGGCAACAAGCAGCTAAAGCAAGGCTACACATTTCACTTGAGAAACATAACGCATCACGAAAATCAGTTAATCTCCTTGTACACTGTATCTGGAGCAAGGAACGATCAAGAAAACCAACAAGTTTAAATACCTGGGAGAATTTCTGGAACCTAATCACCGAGCTCGATAGCTGTAGTCGCTTAAGGGGATTGGTACAGTAAACAAGCTTCAAAATTTGGATATTTTAAATAATTTTTATATCAACTTCTACTGTATGTACAATAACGAAACTTTCTAAATGAAGCATACTACATATTTGCTATGCAAACACATATCTAAGAATTGATTTTGGCATTATCAAACTCGCCAATTAATTATTCAAAATGGCGGCTCTTTGCGAGTCTGTGCTCACCGTTTCCTTCATAGCTGGGCCATTTATCAATATATTAGTGTTCTGCTTTTTTAAATGTACTGATTGAAGTTACAGCTACAAAACTGACCACTTCCAGAACTATATTTGCAAAATTAGTATTTTTAATTTCGTGTTACTTAAATATTACGTATTTTGATCATTTTTCTTGCATGTAAATATATTTTTTCCAAACAAATATCAACCCTAGGCACAAGAATTTGGTCAGTTTTGTAGACACTATCACTAAGATCATGAGAGAAAAGTGGCATTGTTATACACCATATAATTTAGGAGTAACAAAGGAAATGGTTTTGAAAAATACAGTTTTGAGAAAATGAGCTGCAAAGTTATATGACGCCTGTAAAGACACAGCAGTCTTCCAGTGGCTGCTAAAATGCTCCTGGGGCATAAGATATTCCCTCTAAAGCAGACTTCACAGCTTCATTTTCCAGTCTTAATCTTCTTCTGCTTTTTCTGACCTCTTTTGTGGGTTCTTGTACACATTCTTCAGCAAAATTTATACACGTCACGTCCTCTTGTAGCATTGCACGTTCACAAAAGACACCAAGATTCATGCCCATTTTTTGCAGTACAGCCAACCTACTCTTCACTCCATCATTAAATGTCATAACTGCATCATTTGTGGCAATCTGCAGAATTGTATTTCCACAGATTCTAGTTTTTGGGCACACTTTCCAAATCCGAGCATTGAGAGACTCATTAGCATTATGAGTAAAACATCCGAAGCATCTTTTCAACAGTTCATTAGCAACTAAATCTTTGAAAACAGGCTTAATCACATCCATAACAGCTGAAGGTAAGCTGTTTTTGAGTTTTGTACTCTTGAACTGTGCCTGCAGTGACAGCTCGCTGGTACGGGCACCAGGAATTATCTCCTTTTGGGCAGAAGTAATGAAGGGATTTTCATCAGATGAGGTTTTACGGTACCAGCTAGTCCAGACAGCAGTTCTCATATCATTTACTGATGTTGAATTACTTCTTCTAGCATTTCCACAGTAGGTCATCAGAGTATATATTGCAGAATCTGTCAGTCTGTTTTTTTCAGACTGCAATTTGTCATCTGAATGTTTTTCCCCTGTAATTCTTTCTTAAGATTTCTCAACCGTGTGCCCATACGTTTCTGAACATGACAAACACATTCAGGTTTGGTGACTGATACACTAGGACCATACGCTTGCATACCTGGCACAGGTGTGAATGACTTTGTGTCACCATCACCAATATATGTTATGTACCGGACGCCATATGTTATCTCAGAACCTTCAGTTCTCTAAATAGCCTATGCAATGTCTAACATTTTAAGTCGTAACTCCTAAACTAATGCAGATATTTAAATAATTCTTTCACCAAAATGAACTAGAGGAGTGCAGTTAAACATTAAAAAATACTTTCAAAAATTAAATTTTTGAAGGTTTTTTACTGTACTGATCCCCTTAAGTGCGGCCAGTATCCAGTATTCGGGAGATAGTGGGTTCGAATACCACTGTCGGCAGCCCTGAAGATGTTTTTCCGTGGTTTCCCATTTTTACACCAGGCAAATGCTGGGGCTGTACCTTAATTAAGTCCACGGCCGCTTCCTTCCCACTCCTAGCCCTTCCCTGTCCCATCATTGCCATAAGACCTATCTGTGTCGGTGCGACGTAAAGCAACTAGCAAAAAAAAAAAAAAACTAGGAACCTAATCTCTCCGAAGGAGTAGCATTATCAACTCGAGTTAATAAGCTAGAACAGACATATTAACTCAGCAATTACACCTATAATAAAAAGTGTCTCTCCCGGGACCAGTCATCCGCCCTGAAGTCTCATTTGCTTCAGAGTGTCTACTACGCAACAGTAAGGGACTCACGGACAAGGTCGAAATCCGGGAGAGAAAGAGATTGACGAAGATATTAGGACCAGTCAAGGAAGAGAATGAATACAAAAGACGACCTAACCAAGAGCTGTACAAATACACTGAGAAAATTACGGACGTGGCAAGGAAGAGATGCCTAGAACTTTTACAGGCATGTCTACAGGATGCATCATGCCAGATTGACCAACCAGCTTCTCCTTTATAGGAAAAAGAGAAAGACCAAGTCACCATGGTTGATGGAAGTATACAAATACCTGCAGGAACTGGGAGGAACATAAAGAGACTTAAAAGTCCGGGCATCTCTCAGGAGGGGTTCCAGGACAAACCACCAAGAAGGAAGATAATTACCCTCTGGACAAGGGAGAGGAAGGAACAGCACAGCCGGGGCAAACACCAAAAACCACCCGAAACACAATCGTTGAATATCGTGGTCCTTAATCGACCTATACGAAATAATAATAATAATAATAATAATAATAATAATAATAATAATAATAATAATAATAATAATAATAATATAATATAATATAATATAATATAATATAATATAATATAATATAATATAATATAATATAATATAATATAATATAATATAATATAATATAATATAATAATTATTATTATTATTATTATTATTATTATTATTATTATTATTATTATTATTATTATTATTATTAAGGAGAAGAAGAAGAAGAATTTAACTTGTTTCACGTACCGCATACCACATTTAAGGATTTTGGTGACGCCAGGGTACCAGAATGTTGTCCATGGGGAGTTCCATTTCGTATCTGTAAATCTGCGGTCACAAAGCTGGTGCACCTGAAAATTCCCCCCGACTTATCCGAGATCGAACCCATCAACTTCTATTCAGAAGTCCAGCACTTGCACCGTCTAAGACTCTCAGGCTCAGGCGGGGATATCGCCTCAATACTGACACCGGGCAGTGCTTCGGAGCTTTACACATACACACATTGAACCATGATAACAAAAATGTTTCTTCAATTACAAAATATATTATTGGATATTACGTCCCACTAACTAATTTTCACGGTTTTCGGAGACGAAGTGGTGCCGAAAATTTGTCCCACAGGAGTTCTTTACCCTGCCAGTAAGTCTATAGACACCAGGCTGACGTATTTCAGGACCTTCCAATACCACTGGACTACGCCAGGATGGAAAGAGTCAAGTTGGGGTCAGAAGACCAGAGCCTCAACTGTCTGAGCTACTCAATCCGACTATTTATTCAATGATCCGAAAATAATTTCGTGTGGCTATGTCTAGCCGGGTGCAACCCTTGTAAGGCAGACCCTCCGACGAGGGTGGGCGGCATCTGCCATGTATAGGTAATTGCGTATTATTGTGGTGGAAGATAGTGTTATGCGTAGCGTGTGAGTTTCAGGGATGTTGGGGACAGCACAAACACCCAGCTCCCGAGCCATTGGAATTAACCAATGAAGGTTAAAATCCCCGACCCAGCCGCGAATCGAACCCAGCACCCTCTGAACCAAAGGCCACTACGCAGACCATTCAGCGAACGAGTCGGACAATAATTCCAAAGATACGAGTAGATACCAAATAGTATAATATTTTGAGAGGATGATCCAGTAAGTCTCAATCGTAGTACTGTAGCAACTCAGGTATGCAATTTTATAATTGTGGCCAGGTGTAGTGCAAATATAGGACACCTGTTTACATTAACTACAGCGGTTTTTATGACCCGTTAAGCTCTTTTGTGACTTAAGACCAAAAATCGGATCACTCTTCCCACTTCAATGGTTAACCAATTTTCCGCCTGCCGCATTGTAAACAACCTGAGGAACATGCTCGTACGAGATGTTTAATACGAGGTTCGATATAATGACGGAGTGAGGAATCGATGGTAGATATTGGTGGGAAATTAGAATGAAATAGAGAACCTCCTATTTGTATCAAATGAAAGGATGTTAAAAATATAATGATTTTAATTCTTGTTTTACAAACTTTTCTTTCAGGTCTTGTATGGGAAGAAAGGAACATGAAGATGAACGCACGAAAGTATAAACACAATGACTTGTCAGTATGGTAAGAGAACACAATAGAAAGAAGAGACATAAGATAAAGATGAACACAAGTTGTAAAGGACTAGGAGAAGAGGACAAACGCAGGAAGAGAAAAGGATTCAGAGACTTAAGTGATGGAAAAGAAAAGCAAGTGTGAAACCATGTCATTTATAGAAAGTGATGGTAAAAGAAATAGCTACTATAGTAATTGTGTCATTTATTTATTTATTTATTTGTTTATTTATTTATTTATTTATTTATTTATTTATTTATTTATTTATTTATTTATTAACTGACTCAATGCATCCATCATTGACGGATGGATTGTTTAAAATATCACTGACTACCGTCTCCTCAGCTACTGTAATTCGTTTCAAAATAAGGAATGTGCGTTTAATAGTTTATTGTAAGCTACGTTTTGGGGATCAGACCTTGATTTATGGAATAACTATGATTTTTGTTTGCTATTTGCTATACGTCGCATCGACACAGGTAGGTCTTATGGCGAAGATGAGACAGAAAAGGCCTAGGAATGGGAAGGAAGCAGCCGTGGCCTTAATTAAGGTACAGCCCCAGCATTTGCCTGGTGTGAAAATGTGAAACCACGCAAAACCATCTTCAGTTCTGCCGACAGTAGGGTTCGAACCCACTATCTACTGGATGCGAGGTCACAGCTGCGCGCCCCTAACCGCACGGCCAACTCGCCCGGTAAACTATGATTTAGCTCCACTGAACGCCATATAGACCTCTATGTGGTTATTGGCGAAAATGTATCGAATTTTGTCAAACGTCCGACCCTGTGCATCGTTAGATAATGGTCATAGAAACAGCCAGATATAACGGGAAATGCCTTCTTTCAAAATGTAAAAGTTAGGGTTGAGCGCAGCCTTATTCCGAGTAACGGGAACTGAACTTTCTTTACCTATATCTTTTAAACTTCATTTTATAATAATGTTATTTGCTTTACGTCCCACTAATTATTTTCTACGGCTTTCGGAGACGCCAAGGTGCCGAAATTTATTTCATCAGGAGTTCTTTTACGTGCCAGTAAATCAACCGCCACGAGGCTGACGCGTTTGAGCACCTTCAAATACCACCAGACTGAGCCAGGATCGAACGTGCCAAGTTGAGGTCAGAAGGCCAGCGCCTCAACCATCTGAACAACACAGCCCAGGTTTTTTTTCTATTTTCTTTACGTCGCACCGACACAGATATGTCTTATGGCGACGATGGGACAGGAAAGGGCTAGGAGTGGGAAGGAGCGGCCGTGGCCTTAATTAAGGTACAGCCCCAGCATTTGCCTGGTGTGAAAATGGGAAACCACGGAAAACCATCTTCAGGGCTGCCAACAGTGGGGTTCGAACCCACTATCTCCCGATTACTGGATACTGGACGCACTTAAGCGACTGCAGCTATCGAGCTCGGTGCCCAGGTTTTTAAGCTTCTAATAATAATAATAAGAAGAAGAAGAAGAAGAAGAATAATAATAATAATATCATTGTTTTTATGTCCCACACGAACTACTTTTCACGGTTTTCGGAGAAGCCGAGGTGCAGAAATTCGGAATTTTGTCCCACAGAAGTTCTTTTACGTGCCCATAAATCTACCGACACGAGGCATGGAGGGCTGCATCTAACCAGTCTATAAACTGAAGACCCAAACAACAATATGGTGGATGTTTTTTATTATTATTATTATTATTATTATTATTATTATTATTATTATTATTACGGAGTATCCGTGGTTTACAGAGGTGTAAGAAGATGTGGGCATGAATATATGCATAGAGAAAATATCAAATTTTAACTTTAAACTTTAGAATTAAAAATTTTATTTCTTTCATTTTTTAATTTTTTGTTTCTTTTCAGAATTTAAACTTTGATAAACAGTAATCAGGTACAATAAAAGTTGAGTTAGATAGCTCAAATGTTACACCATTCCCAAGAGCACTATTGCTCCAATTAATTACAAGAAAGGAGACCGGACTCCAAAATTTACAACATTAGAAAGAGCGTCTTTGTTCCACACAATTACTCTCTAGGAGACTACTCTCCAATATTTACAAGATTCCAGCCTTTCAAAGGCACAATTCAACTGTTACCTTAGGTTAACAACAACCAGTTTCTCCTGTCTCATTCGCTTGACAGCCTAAATTACATTTGAATAATTAAACATCAGGAGAGGCAATAAGTGCCTATTCTACATGACCTTAGTAAAAAAAAAAAAAAAGGTTCAAGTTATTGGCCGAACACTTGCACTGCTTTGAAATTCACTTGAAAATACCTAAATGGGCTTATGGTCCTAAGTTACAGAGGCTAAGCCTGCGAAAATAACTAGATGGGGAGAAAGATTTACATTACGAAAGGAAAATTTTAAGGTTTACAAAACGATAGTCACATCAATACAAGTTGAAGGGGAATAAAAGAGTGTTCCCACTCTTTACTCCCTAAGCTAGATTAATGACTTAAACCAGATTGAAAATTTGCATTACAAGATTATATTAAGAAATAATTTTAAAACCTTCCCCTCGAGTTAGCTTTCTGATACTGTTACATGATTAAAAGATGTCAGCCATTACCTTGAGCTGCAGGGCCTTCGGGGGGTGGGTGAGGCGTGCCCCCTGCCTCATCTATGAACACTACTGCTAGACTGGAACGATCAAAAGGCAACATGACCCAAAAGGTCCAATTTTTTATAGCGGAGAGGAAGGTTCCAGAATTCTCTGGGCCGAATCCTCGGACACACCCACAATTCCCATTGGATAATCAAATAAATATCAAAAATTCCTGATTGGTCGAACATTTAGAACAAGAAGGAAGGGATAGCAGTGCTAATAACCTTAGAACACAAAAGGAATTTACAACACTCCAGTGATGAAAACTTCAAAATTACGAGTTTCTTAGCAAATTAATTGTTCGTTTTCTCACCAGAGGGAGCCCCTAAATCGACAGTAGAGACATCTGACGATTAACGTTCAAACTTCTTCCACTAGAAGTTTCACTGTTCATATTACCGATAGCCTTCTAAGAGGCGGTTAGTTTGAATGTACGGAGTTTGTGCACCTCCGGTACAATTATTATTATTATTATTATTATTATTATTATTATTATTATTATTATTATTATTATTATTATTATTACTATTATTATTATAAATAAATGTAAAGGATCCAGGCATACCATAAAAAGGCATCATAGCGTAGTGGCGCCCCTTGGTGCGACTACACCCCCGAGTGTTAGTTTTCCTTTCTTAAAAAAGTTTCCTTGGTTTTCCTGTAAATTTCCTACAAACATACAACCCTCAACTTCCTTGCACTTCTCCTTCAGCCATTCCTCCTTAGCTGTCCAGCACAGTCTGTCTATATTCTTCAATCGCCTGCATTCTTTTCTGCCCTTTCTGCCTTTTTGCATTATTGTACTGTACTTTGGTCGTTCATCAATCAACTCCAGTATTTCCTCATCCACTGATTCATACTTGATCTTTCCTTTCTTGCAAACTTTTTTCAGCAGCCCTACTGATCTCATTCTTCACTGAAGATTACTGTTTTCATCCACCAATTATTTATGCGCAGTATACAATTAATCAATGGTCTATGGCCATTTTTTTTATATTTTCCTTTCATTACCTATGTACCAGCTGATACTCATTTCCTCTGCAAAGCGTGCCAAGCCACTGAGGTGCACTGTCCGTTTAAATGTCAGATTCTCTACGAATTAGATCTGAAACAAAATTAACAAATAATAAGGAGTAGATGGAAAACAATTATGATATAAACAACATTAAGTAACTTGTAAACAAGTAATCTCGTTTGATATATAACATTCCTGATGCAATAAAACTGACACTGTATGAGCCTGAAATTGGAGAGTGAAACAAAGAGGAGGGTGAAAGAAAGGGGAGCCATACGAGGATACATCATGGATTTTAATGAGGGTGACAAATAATCTTCTCAGCATCGTCATTAAAATTTCATTCGTTCAAAGCTTCCCCGCGTGATGCCTAGCACTGTTCCATTCAGTGTAAATAAGGGACCTTCAACGAAGGGGCGTTTACTTAAAATAATTAACAAAATATTATGCTACCTATCTAGTAAAATTAAAAGAGATCTATTTATAGACATCCGAACTTGTAGTTGTGACCAAAGTCAACGTGACTTCGTGCTAGTCTTTTGTGGTAGATTGTGATTATTTCGTAGGGGTACACTAACCCATAAAATCACTAAAAACGATATTATAAACAAGTTTAAATTGTTTTCCTACGAACAACCCCAGAGGCTATTTCCAGAACACTCTTTTGACGTTTGTTTGTTTGTTTGTTTGTTTGTTTGTTTGTTTGTTCTTTTGTTTTCGTTTTTTCTTTGCTACTTGTTTAACGTCGCACTAACCCATCGAAGGTTTTCACCGATGGAAGGATGGGAAAGGGCTAGGACTGGGAAGATTGTGCCCGTGACCTTAATTAAGCCATATTCTCAGAATTTTCCAGGTGTGAAAATAGGAAACCACGGAAAAACACATTCAGAGCTGCCGACGGTGGGATTCAAACCCACTATCTCCCGAATGCCTTTCCTTATCCTTGTGACACCTTATTTGCGTTAGTTCAGCGTTAAACGGTTAGTAAAATGAGCAAAATTGTTTATATCGCAGCAGACCCAATGCTTATGTTAACATTACGTTCTGTAAATATATCCAGGATTAGTCAACTAATACCTATGCTCTTCTCAAATTCATCTCTATAAATATTTCTTTTTCTCTCCGCCTATCACAGCGATATTAAGAAAACTAGAACTTCTTGACTATTAAAATTGCCACCAGATATAGCTTGTTACCTCCATTTGACAAGGAAAATACAATGAACCTCATGCAACCACGAGTTCTGAACCTTTTCTTTCAGCGAAGTGTTTATATATTCGCCATGTTGACGCACAATTCTGTACAACTCTGCCTATCAGCATGCGTTTGAACTAAGAATCTTTGAGCTCAGACAACTAGATCTACGCTGATATAAATAGAGTGACGCATTAAGCTTGGCGTATATAATGGCATTACCTCAATCTACAGCCATGTGCCAGAACTCTTCCTACTGAGTATGTGGAGAGATATTTAATAAAAATTGGAAGAGATACGATTCATTTAGGGTGGAATTTTGCATGCTCGATTCTTTCTCAATATATAATTCCATGCGGTGGATGTCGTTGAACTAAAATGTCACCGAAAATGACCAATAAAACGCAGTTGAATTTATGCAATAATTCTATACAATAAGTAAAAAAAATGACTTTTACATATTTGACAAAACTCAGTTTTGACCACTGTATAACGATGGTTTCACGAGTAATATGTCTCTGTCCTATTCACCTCTCAGCTCTTGTTTTTAGTGAAATAATTATCTCTCAATTTACCTGGTAGTGTAGATAATATGGAAATAATGATTTGCTGGATGTAGTGGTAGCACTTTGCCCCGGAGAATCTAGGAAAACTAGTTATTCCGTGGACTCATTACAGATTTCAGATGTGTTTCTCATTTAATGTTCTGCTGTACAATATTCTTTTCTTTCCGCACTGCCTGCAGGACTATACATTTTACGAAATAAAACACTCCCATCTGTCGTAAGCACGTCTTGCCAAAATTAATTCACTAGCTGATTAAAAATACACTTTGTGATGGTTTCACCTTCGGCTCCTTTGATAAATTATCTGAGCAGTGGCCCTCGGTTCAGTGGGCTCCGGGTTCGACCGTCGTGTGGATCGGAGTTTTTATACCTAAATTGTTTATTCCCTTGGCTCGGGGACTGAGGTCTGTGCTGTTATTATCATCCCCGCAATGCATACAGCACACAACATTATCCTACACCACAATAATACGCAGTTCCCATACACCGCAGCGGTTAAATAGTAAATAATAATGGCGTATGGCCTCCGAAGAGGCCAGGGGCGAGTCTTTTTCTCGTAGACGGCCTATTAGGCGACCTGCATGTCTGTGAAGATGAGGGCCCTACCTAGGATGATTTCTAATGTTGAATACGTCACACACACCCAGCCCCTGAGCCACTGGAATTAACCAATTAAGGTTAAAATCCGTGACCCGGCCGGTAATCGAACCCGGGACCCTCTGTACCAAAGGCCAGCACGCTAAACATTTAGCCATGGAGCCGGGCGGTTAAATAGTAATTAATCACTAAACGAGGCAAAGGTCTACGTTTAGAAAAGTATTCAAAACTAGGTATTCACACTGTCTATTTTATATCTTGTTCAAGATTCCTTTTGACCGAGCTCGATAGCTGCAGTCGCTTATGTGCGGCAAGTATCCAGTAATCGGGAGATAGTAGGTTCGAATCCCAGTGTCGGCAGCCCTGAAGATGGTTTTCCGTGGTTTCCCATCTTCACACCAGGCAAATGCTGGGACTGTACCTTAATTAAGGCCACGGCCGCTTCCTTCCCACTCCTAGTCCTCTCCTGTACCATCGTTGCCATAAGACATATCTGTGTCGGTGCCACGTAAAGCAAATAGCAAAAAAAAAAAAAAAAAAAAATCCTTTTGAGGTTTCATATCGGGCTAGCGATAGTCATGCGAATTTACCATCATCATAGTCATCACTCCATTGCGTGCCAGAAAGATTGGATTCAATCGCAAACCCCTCCGTACTGTTCGTATGGACTGAGGACATATGATGCTGTGGATGGTGATTCGTTCGCCGATAGGGGCCGTTAAACCTGGAGCAGAGCCCTTTGTGTTATTCAACAAGTGTAGGCTATGTGTCAACACCACGTTTCATCCTTATCCCACATCATTATCATCTCGCGCCCAGATGCGCAGATCACCCATGGGCGTCAAATAAAAAGACCTACACCAGGCGAGCCGAACTTGTCGTCGGACACTCCCGACACTAATAGATATTCACTAAATTAATTAATACATTCATTAAATAAAAAATAAATAAACAACTCCAATAAAGTTTGTGTGAATTAAATTCCAACATGAAGCGTTAACTTGTAATATTAGTATTAATCACTAAAGAAAAGAGTCAAACGTCTACATTTAGAAAAGTCTTCATAACTATCTCCGGTACGTGTTTACACCCTCTTTTATCTCTAGTTCCTTTTAAGGCTTCATATCAAGTAATTGAGCTCCTTTCGGTATTTGATAAGAGACGAAAGATATAAGTTTCTGATGGGTATAAGATGTATCATCAGTGTTGTGTGTCCAGTTAAAACGTAATCAAGAAAGAAAAATAAGAAGAACCAGGTAGAGAAATGTTCCGAATACGACAGACAACTTCAGGTCCTTGTCATTAGACATGATTAAAACTTGGGTCTCTTTCAGTTCATAATGTAACTGCAATATACAACGATTTTTGTTACGAATTTATGGTAAAAAGCTCAGTATGGCGATAGTTCTAGTGAAGTGGTATGACTCTCCGGTGCATAGTAACATGGTGAGACTCGATTTCAGATCTCCAGTTTCAATTGTGAAGCACTCCAAGAATTTTAATAATAATAATAATAATAATAATAATAATAATAATAATAATAATAATAATAATAATAATAATAATAATAATAATTTTTAATAATGTTTATGATATTGTTTGTTCAGTCTTCCTCAAGTATTTGCTTACTGTTTAGAATATTTAAAATCCAGTACATCATATTTGGTCACATCTTCCTTTTACACATGTCAGGTGCAGAACGTTCACAGTTAACACTCTTCAGATAGATCAGTATCCAAAAGTAAAATACAGGATGGTATTTGCTGTATCTGCCTCTGGATTTTACGTACAGTGATCCTGTACTAAATGAAATACAGTGCAGCTAGTGAGAATTGCTAAGGCTCAGATGTGTTGTCTCAAGTAATTCTGTCTTACAGTACTACATATTAAACCATGTAAAGGTGTTTGTCTAAAGTAGTCTACGTTAGTGGAATGTTTGAAAAATTACAAACTCTAGGGATCTGTATAAAGTTTGGAACTTAATTATTATCATGATAATGTATTTTTAAGTTATGTTATGCTTCTACAGTAAATTTATAACTCAATATAGCTATTTTACAGCAAATAACATTCTGTATATTATTTTTCGGTGCTGAGGAACCTGAGGATTTATACGCCACTCAAACTCTCCCTTACATAGGTATACTACACTGTACTTGGCATTATCAGCTGACTGAATCGGTACGATAAATAAGCATTAATTTCAGGTTTCTTAAAGCATGTTACACACTAGCGAAGAAATTTACATCGTATGTTAAATCTTAGCTTATTCTGATAGCAGGATGAAGTAAAGGATAATAATAATAATAATAATAATAATAATAATAATAATAATAATAATAATAATAAGAATAACAATAATATTCTCACGATAAGTTTCGCCATGACTACAAGCTGCTTCGTAGTTTCCAACCTACTGTATGATTGGTGTAAAGATGGTCACCTCTCTCTACCTTCCGACCTCCAGGAACAAGGGAATTTAAAGGCAGGAGCTCCTTCGTATTTTACGGGAGACAAGAAGTTTTTACGAATGGAATTTTGATTCAAGTATTATGTTACGTTTTTCCATAAAACGCATACTAAGTAAGATATTCAAAATTACATTCCATGCTCCCTTTTTAACTTGGTAGTCAAATTTAAATTTCGAAATAAATCATTTGCAAGATGCAGTTCATATAATTCTTCACATTTGATGCACTGAGGCTGTGTTATGGGTTGTTCAAAGTACTGACATTCAGAACCTGACTAGTTCATCTGGGTGTTATTGGAAGGTGCTACCCATAGAGCCGGTCATGCAGTAACAGCAGTTTCTGGCCCAACGAGGAAGGTAGTAGCAAACGACCTCACTCTTCAATCTGCCCTCATTATGACGTCACCATCGGTTTTCGCCGATTTATTTTAACCATAGCTTTTGATGGTGCAATTTGAGGATAAAACCAATCTTGGGCTGATGACATAACAGGCAGACATTTGATTGCAAATAACGCATACCCGAACCGTGGCAGCAATTAGCCACGTCTCGTTCACTGCTTGTGATCACTATGACACTGGCTCCCAAAGCGTTTTACAAGTCGCTTTACGTCGCCTCGACACAGATAGGTCTCATGGCGACGACGGGATAGGAAAGGCCTAGGAGTGGGAAGGAAGCGGCTGTGGCCTTAATTAGGGTACAGACTCCGGCATTTTCCTAGTGTGAAAATGGGAAACCACTCAAAACCATCTTCAGGGCTACCGACAGTGGGATTCGAACTCACTATCTCCCGGATACAAGCTCACAGCTGCGCGCCCCTGACCGCACGGCCAACTTGCCCGGTCCCCAAAGCGTATTCCCTAGAGGAGCCGCTTTACTTTAGCAAGGGTACCCGAAGATATTATCGGTGTGTTTGTTCAGGGGTAAACAATGATAAAATGATAAAATGATAGGGTGGAGACAAACCAGCACTTTGATTCCGTTCTCTGCCTTTTACATTTGTGAATGTAGATATTTCCAGTACTTGTAATAAACTCAGGTATGGAATTAAACTCAACATCGGAAAGTAAATTCGTGTTAGAATATCTAAAATTCCACAAAATCTTTAAGGATAAACAGTGAAATTTAATACGAACATACTACCTACAATGTTAAGGATTGGTACTTTGAATAACAATAATGCTATTTGCTTTACGTCCCAGTAACTACTTTTACGGTTTTCGGAGACGCCGAGGTACCGGAATTTAGTTCCGCAGGAGTTCTCTTAAGTGCCAGTAAATCTACCGACACGAGGCTGACGTATTTGAGGATATTCAAATACCACCGGGGTAAGCCAGGATCGAACCTGCCAAGATGGGGTCAGAAGGCCAGCGCATCAATCGTCTGAGTCACTCAGCCCGGCAATAGGTACTTTTATGAGAGATATTATTTATTTTCTTAGTATGTGAAATGACTCGCTGTGTATTTATGAAGAACTCTGACAACGAGAATCAACGTATAGTACCGGGCGAGTTGACCGTGCGGTTAGGAGCGTGCAGCTGTGAGCTTGCATCCGGTAGATAGTGGGTTCGAACCCCACTGGCGGCAGCCCTAAGATGGTTTTCCGTGGTTTCCCATTTTCACACCATGCAAATGCTGGGGCTGTATCTTAATTAAGGCCACGGCCGCTTCCTTCCCACTCCTAGCCCTTTCCTCTCCCATCGTCGCCATAAGACCTATCTGTGTCGGTGCGACGTAAAGCAACTAGCAAGCAACGTATAGTAATTCACGATGAAAATATGTGCGTGGTATTGTATGTTACCCGCGTTTAATATTTTACCACACGTAATATTTATTATCTATAATAATAAAAGGAAGTGTTTATCTGTCTGTGTTTTACGTGTGCGCGATGCCCAGCAAAATCCACAGCACGCAGAGATCTGAAATTTTGAACATAGGTGGATGGAAGGGGGTCCGAATGCACCTCGAAGCCGGAATTTTCATTTTCGCTTTCGTTGGTGAGTTATGAACGATAAACCATAGGAAAACGTGTGTTGGGATATGACAGTCCAACGTGTTGTCACCAAGATTAAATGCATAAAGTCAATATCGCTAGGCAACGTACATAACCTAGGTAGAGAACACAATTCAATGATCCATTTTACGTCCATGGCGTAGGAAGCCGTTTTATGTCTTATATGGTGTGAGGGCATATGGCGCTGTTGATGATGATGATTCGTCCGTCGAATGGGAACGTAAAGTCTTGAGCTATTCGAGAGGAGTGGGCTATGTGCCGGCGCCGGGTTTCATCCTCTTCATTCTTACTCTCATTCATTTCATCTCATTACCTCATCTAATTAGGTTGGTATCATGAAGGTCGTACCCGGTATCTTAAGCATTGAAAGTAACAATATAGTAAAAATAAAATAATGTATTGCATGCCATTTACGTCAAAACGATGTGAGTTAATAAATATAATGCTTTAATTTGCTTTTAAATACGTAGTTTGGAAACATCTAACGGTTGAATTAATAAACGCGGGAAAAGCCGCGGGCATATGCTAGTTATAAAATATAATTCACTTCCGACGTAGATACAAACCCTGTGGATATATACAACAAACATTATATCCGTAGATTAGATTCTTTCTGAAAAGAATGCACCTTCGATGAGCTCATAAAATACCATGGGCTCATTTTTTAGGGATTGTACATAGTCGTTTATAAACATAAATATGCTGTGTGGCTTTTTGTGCTTCATTAAATCACTCGTATTTGTTTAATGTTACTGAAATTACCCTTATTAGTAGTGTTCCGAGGTATCTGTGGAACAGCAGAGGTGAAAGAAGGTGCTGGGTGGAATAGGTCTCAACTACGAAATTAAAGTTAATTTAAAATTTAACAAAGGTTATATTTTCTTTTCAAGATCAAGAAATACCAAGTATAACAGGTAGTCAGTAGCATATCAACAAATTAAGAATGTACAGTTGCAATCGGTTAATGGATTTGGGCTTCGAGCCCAGACACGCAATCCTTGAGCAATGAGCCCAACTTTACCTATGTACAAAGTTCAACAAAGGGGCAGAAAACCCCAATCATGCCAAGGAGCACTAGCTCCCAATTACCCAGTTAAGCCTGCTCGAGGCACACAAAAAATATACATTTAAGAAAGAGCAACCCGCTCTAAAAGTTCAAGCCTATTTAAAGGCCACACCAAACTCCACCTTCAAGCTGCCCTCCGGGCACACAAGAACAGGGGTAATGATACCCAACCTACTGAGGCCTATATCAGTAAAGAAACAGGTCAATTACATGGCCCAAAATAACACCTTGACTTGCACTCCTAATACACTTTTACCTATTTGGCACTAGGCCGTATACACAAGGGCTAATCCCATACTAAAGAGGTGACTTGTATAAGGAGACTTTATTACATTTAAAGAAAAAAGAAACGGTCGTGAAAACAAGGTCACCTCAAGACAATAGGAGTGGGAGCTCGAGAGGGTTAGCACTCTCTATCCCAATTTATAGTTAAAGAGCCGAAGTTTTACCAAGTGTCTATTACATTTTAACGATAGGTTACATGAGAAAAGTTTTCGAACCTGCCCCGAGGGTTAAACTGCTGAGCTAGCGAAAAATGAAGTTATTAAACGGCCATTACCTTATGGATGAACTGCTGCCCGAAGAAAGAGGCGCTTCCCGCCCTCTGCTACATAATCACACTAGGAGAGATGTTACTGAAGTGGCGAGGAGACCAGAAAATCAGCAGTTTATATACCCTCGCGGAAAATTCGAGACGTTTCATGAATGGTAGAACACACCCACAGCAGTTTATTGGTTACAGAACACAGTTACAGAGCAGGTTGGGGAAGAAAGCCCCGATTGGCCGAAAATTAATTTCAGAAATTCGGGATTGGCTACTTTCAAAACTGGCGGAAAGAATGGATTAACATTGCCAACTCTCAAACCACAGAACAAAATTTAGCAAAAACAAAACTTATGAATGTTAAATTTCTTCAGGAAAAAGTTCCTTCACTTCGCACTAGGGTGCATAATTGTAGTTCTTAAGTAGTGCCATCTAGAAGAGAATGTTCACACTTCTTACTACAGAGTAACAAATATAAATCGAAAAAGACACAGTTCAGAACTCTTCAAAATTTACAATAGCGACATCTTCTGAGAAACTTTAGAATTAACATGGTTGTTAAAGTTCAGGCTTTCTCCTGTAGAGGAGTTTCAACTGGCGCAATGTTTGAATTAGCGGCGTGGAGGTGTACCGCACGGTACAAGTAGTATACCCAAAAATAAATACAAGATTCGGAAAGTATATGACGATCGTAACTGCTATGAGAGCGCCGTCAGTATATGATCAACAGGGAAAGAGACTCGTGGATGATCAAAATTGATTTCAACCTAATTTTCTACTTCTATATCAACTTAATTAATACAACATAAAGTAAATGTATGAGGTACATGAACTGTACGGGAAATATTATTAATTAATTCATACAAATAGTATTAAGGTGTGCATTTATTAAATAGTTACCAATATAATTCGTTACTTTCAGCATTCTTCCGTTGTGATTAAATAGTAATACACAGTAGTCCATTTGATGTATTGAACTGTGCAATAAAAGTTTAACAAACATTATCTCTGAGGACAATGAATTAATCCCATGTTAATTTTAGACTGTCAGATACTCCAAAGTCACAAATTGTATATTTTATCACACTTAATAAATATAAGCTAATCCCCTTGAATGCATTTAGCGTAAGATGCCTTCAGATTTCACACCTAATCTGACATTTTAAGTGTGGAAAATAAAATATAATGAGCTAAAACGGTTCCTTTTTGAGAAGTTCGATGATAAAATTTAATCACCCCATAGGAAATGTAATATACATTCCTGAATAATGAAACGGAAGAATGTTAGTATATTACGTCTTAGCAGATGTGAAAATATTGGGGTCATTTGACTCAATATGTTCTTCCAGCTAGAGACAACCATGAATACTACTCTCATCAACTTAAAACTCGTAAACTAAACGCCACTCTGAATGAACGAAACAAAAGCGCAGCATGTAAATAACACAGGTGAGTACAATTCTTTTTCAAAAAGTAGAAAAGTACATAAAACTATTATTATTATTATTATTATTATTATTATTATTATTATTATTATTATTATTGAGTGGAATTGATGCGCGTGTTAATGCGCTACGGCTATGAAGCCATGCTCTGCATTCGGAGGCGAGTGAGTTCGAACCCCACCGTCACCTGTCATGAGAATGGTTTTCTGTGGTTTCCCATTTTCACTTCCAAGCAAATGCCGGGATACTTCGTATACAAAGGCCTCAGCTGATTACTTCCACCCCCGGTGCGTTGGGGATGCAGACGAAGAATACAACCACGGTACCCCCTGCCTGTCGTAACAGGCGACTACAATTGGTAACCAAGGGATGATGAAATTAGAAGCATGAGACTATTAGTGATTAGTACCATTACGTGAGGAACACCATGGGTCGACCTTACTTGCGATTAGTACCACCATGGATCTACGCTCTCTAGGAGTAGTATGTCATGTGAGGGACACCACGGATCTGGGAGATGCCTGTCGTTAGTATCATCGTGTGTATCCCAACGAGGCGGGGAGGAGGGCACTCGGCTGCACGGACTAATGTCCATGCGAGAAAAAAAGCCATACGCTGCGCTGGAATTTGTCGGTTCCCGTGTGTTCAGAATGGGTCTGCGTTACGTATGAGTAGTACCCGTATATGAAGATCACCAAGGATCTATATTGCCTCTGATTAGTACCACTATGTGAGGAACACCATGGGTTTCGCTGTTGCCCGTGATTAGTCCCACTATGTGAGGAACACCATGGGTCTGCATTGCCTGAGAGTAGTATCATCATATGAGGAACACCATGGGTCTGCGTTGCCTGTGGGTGGTATCTCAATATGTGATAGGCTGTGGTTTTGCATTGACTATGATTAGTACCACTATGTGAGCTGCACCACGAGTATACGTAGCCTGTAATTAGATCCACTATTTGAGGAACACCATGGGTCTGCGTTGCTTGCGAGTGGTGCCCTTATGTGAGGAATATTATGGGTCTGTGTTGCCTGCGAGTGGTGCCATTATGTGTGACATACCATGTGTCTGCATTTCCTCAGATTAGTACCACCATGCGATAAAAACCATGAGTCTACGTTTCCTATGATTAGTACCACTGTAGGAGAAACGCCATGGTTCTGTCTTACCAGTGACTAGTACTACGATGAGGGGTCGATGACCTAGATTTTGGACCCCTTTTTATATCAAGCATCATCTCAGAAAATAAGGCATTGTGAATTGGATCCACTGATTGTTTAGGATTCATGATCATTTTTGCATCATCATTCGTTTTATATTTTAGTCAGTAGATACATTAGTAGTTGTAATTATCGTTTCATTTCATGCAACTCGTACCATTAGGGGCCGATGACCTTGCTGTTAGACCCCTTTAAACAACAAACATCACCGTCATCGATTCCTTCCACCTCCTTACCCAACTTCATTCACAATCATTAATTTCATCTTCATTAGATGCTCAACTGAGGTTGACGTCAGGAAGGGCATAGGGCGGAAAATTCATAACATAAAATATCATCTCATCTCATCCTCAAGCCTATACAATATAAGGAAACGGGGCTATGGTGGTAGACGTGTATTATTATTATTATTATTATTATTATTATTATTATTATTATTATTATTAACGATAGAAATGATTCTAGATTCACAGAAGTTCGGTAAAGTATGGATGTGAAAAAGCATCAGCAGTATACTTGTTTTTCTGATTCTAAACCCAATACATTCGAAATAAAAGCACACTGGTGAAATAATCCTGGACCTGAGGGCTGGTTCGAGGTCCACTCAGCCTACGTGATTGGAATTGAGGAGCTAACTGACGGTGAGATAGCGACCCCGGTCTAGAAAGCCAAGAATAACGGCTGAGAGGATTCGTCGTGCTGACCACACGGCACCTTGTAATCTGCAGGCCATCGGGCTGAGCAGCGGTCGCTTGGTAGGCCAAGGTCTTTCAAGGGCTGTAGTGCCATGGGGTTTGGTTTGGTTTGGTCTTTAGTGAAATAAATCGCAACAATACTAAAGGTTTCATTGAAGTATACAATAGAAGATGCCTCTAAAAGATATTTGTAGTTAGCAACTATACTGAACTCCTCAATTACATAAGCCACGAAGTGACCCGTTATAAAAGTTAAGAATTAAAATTTCTTGTTTCAAGTCTCACCGAAGAGACCCGTCCGCTGTTTAACTGTCTTGACCTAGAAACCTGCGACCGTGAGCATAAAAGATTCCACGTTAAATATATAATGAGACATCTCCCACGTTGCTTATTAAGATCTTTGCAGTCTGCAGCAATTATCTGTCTCTTCTTCAATGTAAATGTAAATCTGTCCCTAACATAACACTTCCAAGACGTCCAAGGCTTGCATACTCCTATCCAATAGAGACTTAAACTGAAATAAATATTCAATGATAATAATCCCATTTAGCTTAGGGGCCGATGACCTTCGATGTTAGGCCCCTTTAAACAACAAGCAAGCATTTAGCTTAGGGCAGGGATTGGATCAGGCATCAGCTATAAGTTAAGGGGGTTCGGAAGTTTATTACCTAGAGAAATACAAATTATGCAAGCATATATGCCCTAAAATCTAGCTAAATATGACCTAAAATGGTCAAATTTGACTTTAGCGTATCAAAAAGTGATAGACCTAAGCAATAATACCACCAGATACATTTAATCATGCAAACTGACAGCGCTAGAGTAGGTAAATTAAAACTATTCATTCAGTATCGTAGCCCTGAGGCGCAGTTCACATTCTGTTTTCCTAAAAGAAGAACCATAAATGAAGTATTAGCATGCTTTTTGGTAACTGTCGGCGTAAGTTCGTAGAGCATCTCTTTCTTGGAATAATTTATTCTAAACTTGCTACCTATATATTTCGGGAAAAGAAAGAAAAATACATCTACTACAGTATTTTGGAATCCTGTGTTTGAAAATTGAAGTAAATAGTACGCACCTAATTAAAAACGACGCCTCAGTTTAAACAATGCTCAAATTGTAACCAAATATGACCTTACACCACTAAAATGAGCAAAGAAATGACCAAAACAATAAAAAATGACCGAAATCTGCATTTATATGCAACATAAAATTGCTTTAAACAGGGTCAGGGACCCATCATTCACACTTCTTTTTTCAGATTTCGGGAAAAAAAAAGACCCACAATATGAGATACTGAAAACTGAAACTTCACACAGTTATCGATAAAGTCTTCACATACTGAGTACAATCACCTCAGTAGACAAAAATTTTGGCAGTACAGTTATGGACAAAATTTTATTGTACGTTCTGAAATAGATACATATTACACCATAAATAACTTACTGAAAGTAACATTGGATATTTTACAGACTTAAATTATAACTACTAAAAGTAAATACCATGGCGCTGCAGCTCTGATAGGCCTCAGCCTAACAAGGAACCGCTACTCAGCCCGAAGACCTGCAGATTACAAAGTGGCGCAAGGTCATCGCGACGAATAATCTCGGCCGTTATTCTTGGCTTTCCAGCCCCTCAATTGTTCCCGAGGTGGCATGAAATAGACCTCAAACCAAAGTAAAAATTCCTTACTTTACAGAGAATGGGACCCGGGACCTCTGGGTATAAGTCAGGCTCACCATGGGTCCGGCTATATTTATCTTAACCTCTATGAATAACGATGAAAATATGGACAATATGACCGAGCAAGTGGCCATGCAGTTAGGATCGTCCAGCTGTGAGCTTGCGTTCGAGAAATGTGATTCCGAACCCCTCTGTCTTCAGCCCTGAAGATGATTTTCCATGGTTTCTCATTTTCACACGAGACACAGAGTCCGGTACTTTCGGTTTTCATGCTGTAATATGTACCTATTTCAGGTCGTACAATGATATTTTGTCCATGACTGTACTGCCAACATTTTTATCTACTTCAAGTAAGGCCACGGCCGCTTCCTCCCCACTCCTCGCCTTTCCTATCCCATCGTCGCCATAAGACCTACCTGTGTCGGTGCGACGTAGAAGCTAATTGTAGAAAGCAAAAATCTGTGGATTCTGTGCTGGGGACGATGGTTGTTCATCCTCTTAAAACATCTTCTCTTAATAACTGAGGCCTTATTTTTATAGTATTTTAAAATGTTTAGATGGAAGGGATCTGGCGCTCGAAAGAAGAACAAGAGTGTCGGTAGGTAAACTGAAGGGCCATGAAAGAAAGAGACTCTCTAGACCTCGCAAAATACCAGTGGGGTCAGAAGAAAACAAGAATTGGCCCCAAGGGAGATTGGATAAGAAACTTGAAACTGAGGAGGCTCAGACAAATGGAAGCAACACCAGACTCAGCATGGAAATCCCGTGGTCATGTACCCACGCGCATCTATGTTAAGTTGCCTCATGTGTGTATGCGGGACATTTCTAAGTGGAAAGTACGGCGTTCGGGAGCCACCTGGTATACATATATACTTACAGTTTGTTTTACGTCACATCACAGATAGTCTTATGGCGACGATGGGATAGGAAAGGCTTAGGAGTGGAAAAGAAGAAGCCGTGGCCATAATTAAGATACAGCCCCAGCATTTGCCTGATTTCAGAATGGGAAATCACGGAAAACAATCTTCAGGGCTGTCGACAGTGGGGCTCGAATCCACTATCTTTCACATGCAAGTACATAGCTGCGCGACCCTAACCGCACGGCCCACTCACCCGATAATTAAAATATTAAAACACACATGATTGTGTCGTCTTTCATTATTATTATTATTATTATTATTATTATTATTATTATTATTATTATTATTATTATTATTATTTCTTCGTTATACCCATTCAAAGAGCGCGTTTGAAATTGTTCGTTGGCCTGATGATTTTCGCCTTCTTATCCTCCCAGAATCCCTTCGTGAATGCACTGTGTTGCACCTTGCCTTCTGTGGACCACTTCCTACCAGTTTTCTTTTTTAGGTTTCTCCACGAATTTGAGCTTGGCTACTATTGTACTAAAGGCTCCAAGATCTTCTATGATGTCGCCCGTGATATCCATTCCTTCTAGTTTCTTCTAACCTTCTTTGAGTTGATTACTTTAAATAATATTTTGGTGAGTCTGTCGCTAGAGGTCCACTATTCTCCTCTTAATCCACATTTCACTTCCTCTCGTGGGACCATAAGTTTTACGGAGAATTTTCTTTCTTGCTTTTCAATTTCTATAACTTTACAGTGACCTCCAAGTGTTATGTTTTCTGAGGCATATAATGTTTTCGGCAAAACAATTGTCTTGTACTGTCGTAATTCTGTATTACGCGATATGACACCTTTTTTTAAATAATAATTACTTTAACATTATTTATTATGAATGATAAAAGTATCATAAAAGGTAAAATGCAATTATTCTCAGTACTGCTTTATTTTTTAATTATTACCTGATACCCCTATGAAATGTAAATACCTGACCCTTCCCCACTGAATCCATGCCTGCGTAATTAATTGCTAGGCAAAGGTAGTGAATACAGTTCTAAAATTGCAGGAGGGAGTTGTACTTGGCGAATTGTGTCTGCCCGATGAGAAACTGTATCTCCACTGGACTCATGTCTCCAACATACATACCACTATAACGTGGTGTAACATGAACTTTATCGAGGAGACCGACCTCACAGCTCGTGCCCGCCAGGCTTTATTACCTCGATAGCAGCCGGAACTTGTTCTCTTCACCGCATCTGCTTCTGGCTTCCCATTCGAGTCCTCTCCACTGACAGTTTGCAGTCGTGAAATTTTACCTCTTACTACATTAAATTCAATACAAAATTAATTTCTTAGCAAACCAGTTAACATTGTATAATTACTGAATAACTGAAGCAAATCTGTATCTAGCAAAATTGCACCAAGTCAGGTAATGAGATTTATCAGAAGAGGTCACAGCCGCTTATACATATCTGTAAGGTAGGTGATGCACAAGACCGCAGAAAAGACATCACTAAACATCTGAATGTATCGAATTCATCAGTTAGTGTTATGGCAGTGTTCTGGGAAATAAGCACACTTCATGGCATTTTCCTTGTCAGTGGTGGTGGTGGTGATGATTATTGCTTCAAGTACAACCTGTAAATCATCCTATATTAACACTAATAAGAGAGAAAATAAAAGGGTGCCGGCAGTTCGAAAAGAAAGGTATCGGTCAAAGAAGACAAGGGCCATGAAGGGTGTGAAAATAAACGACTCCTTAGGTCTCAAATGCTGCAATACCGTCGAGGTCAGAAAAATCAAGAGTCCCACTGTCGGCAGTATTGAAGATTGTTTTCCGTGGTTTCCCATTTTCACACCAGGCAAATGCTGGGGCTGTACCTTAATTAAGGCCACGGCCGCTTCCTTCCCATTGCTATCCTTTTCCTGTACCATATCGCCATAAGACCTATCTGTGTCGGTGCGACGTAAAGCAACTTGCAAAAATAATCAAGAGTTGACCAAAGGAGGTCGGATACGATAGATGAAAGTGAGGAGCCTGGCACAAGTAAGGGGAAACAATGCCAGGACTCAGCTATAGGTCACATGGTCGTCAACATATGCTCCCAAGTTACAAGGCCACAGGGCCCGTCTTCGTCATCTCTTACGACAGGTAGCGGATACCATGAGTGTTATTCTACCGCCCCCACCAACAGGGGGTTTTCTCGCTCAAAACACCTGAATTGAATCATAGTGCTTTATATTCGTTTGGATGTAATACGAATGTCGCTCGATTTTTTTCATCTACTTAGAGGATACATGTCTTAGACTAAACACATTCTGTGTTGTTGCTATGAACACTAAACCATGCGCCACTTTTTGGCTTTTCCGTTAGTTATTTGCAATGCTGCCAACTGTATGTTTCAACTGAATAATTCTTTTAAATATCGAAGAATATTATTACTGGAAATTAAAATATGTAAAATGCACAATCTTATAGCTCAGGGCCTCTCAAACGCCCAAAATCTCACGTGTGCAGATAGAGGCGCAAGAGCTCCGTGCACTGTGCATCGCTGCCGCTCGGCATGGCTCGGATCAACGCTTCGTCCCTGGGCTACTCGGCTAAGCTCGGCTCAACTCGCCTATACTCGGCTCAAGTCAGCCCGGATTTGGAGCGCTACGGCGCAAGTGGGGCAGAGGGAGACAGGCGGAGCGAGCAAGACAGGCGTGAGGAAAGAGAGAGTAAGCGCTATTGCTCCAAATCGAGGAGTGGGGGGACTGCACTCTGGTCAACCAAGCCAAGTCGTCTTTTGCACCGTGCACAGTGCATGCACCACGCGCATGCACCCTGAGAGGCCCTGTTATAGCTAAATACTCTGTTATCAAATTGAAATGGTCATGGAAATTCAAAGGTTTGTAGCACTAACTGACGAGCCACCAAGTCAGACCAGTAAGGTTGTGTTAACGGCAACACCATTACCATTGATGTAACACCAGTTAGCCATGATAGCAACGGGGCTCATCAGGGAAGTTACTGGGTAAAGGAAACTTTGCAGACAGAAAGAACATCGTAAATATTGATCGCCGGCCCTTTCAAATTAAAAGTTGAAGACGATAACTTTTCCTCTAGTTATTGTTTGACTGTCAAGGTAGTACAGTACTAACCATTGAACATCAATGATCAAGTACTCTGATTGAAAGGAATTCATCAGACCATACTATGGTTACAGACGCTTTTCTGCATGATTCACAGCACATGAAATCATAATAGATGTTCAGACAGGGATTTAGAATATACAGTGCTTCAGTCTTCATAAAGAAGCAATTAAGGTGTAGTTCCTACTATACGAGTAGTGCCACTTCTTCATTAAATGTTGCGTAGTTATTAACTGTAAGCTATTACCGAACAAATGCGCCGCGAGCTGCGTTATCAGGCTTTAAACCTGCTTCCTTGCGAGTATAACGCTGGACCATCCCACTGTCAGGACAGTAATGAAGAAACTCGCAGGTAAATTGCTTGGGTTCGCCTACAGTAAGCTCAAGTCTAGCTAAAATTAATTCCAGAGGTCTTTCAGGCTTGTAGTATTTTATTATGAAAGTTTACGTTTGTTAATTCGCTTTTTTTCACAGCACGACAGAAACGTGCATATTTTGCTGTATCTTGAGATTTGTGAATAAATAAATAAATAAATAAATAAATAAATAAATAAATAAATAAATAAATAAATAAATAAATAAATAAATAAATAAATAAATAAATAAAAACTGCCTAGGCCTATAATGACAATTATTAAGACGCGAGTATCTTTATGAAACGAGTACATTGATTATTCCGTACAAGACTGCATCAAGTGTTTGTGTCAAGAAGCATACATTCGCTCAATAATGAGGAACATTCAATACCATGCACTCATTCTTATTTTCAACTACTACAACTAATTTCGTTTATGTATTTATATTTATCTTCTTCTTCTTCGTTTCGGCTGGTTGTGGACCACGATATTGCAACCGTTCGCATCCTTGACCTTTAATTATTTCCCAGTATTGCCGCATTGGCTTTCTGTGAGCTTCCATTCTTTCATCACTACACGTTTTGCCTGTTTTCAGCTTCGACTTTTCTTGGAATCACTATTATGCTCTATCTTTCTTCTGCAGAGGAATACGTTCCTGGATGTCTTCATGTGTGATCCCTATTTCTTGAAGGTCTTTTTCAACTTCGTTGAACCAGGGTCCCTTGGTTTTCTTGTTTAGAAAGTAGGAAAATATACGCTTGGTAAATCTCTACGAGCTCATACGTGTTATGTGGCCATAAAAATGAATCCTCCGTTTGCGAATGGCGTCCGTTATCCTTTTCAGGTGCAGGTACACTTTATTGTTTTTCCGTCTTCTGTACTTACATTTTTTCTGATTGGTCCTAGAATCTTTCTCAGGATTGTTCTTTCTTCGGTTTCTAACTTTTCAGTTAGATCCTTCCTGTTCGATGCAAGGCATTTTGCTGCATACAGACCCTCTGAACGAATGACTGAACAATCATGCCTAGGCTTGGTGTTACCGGGAGAGTTGGCCGTGCGGTTAGGGGCGCGCAGCTGTGAGCTTGCTTCCGGGGTATAGTGGGTTCGACTCCCCATTGTCTGAAGCCCTGAGAATGGTTTTTCGTGGTTTACCATTTTCATACCAGGCAAATTCTGTACCTTAACTAAAACCACGGCCACTTCCTTCCCACTCCTAGGCTCTTCCCATCCCATCGTCACCATAAGACCTATCTGTGTTGGTGTGACGTAAAAACAAATCGTAAAAAAAAATTGGCGTTGATGGACACTGGTCTTCTGTTGGGTATATTTCTATTTAGTTGGTATGTCACTTCCATCTTGTTGATCCTAGATGTGAATGCTACATTCTCAGAGTTGTTAGGTACTATCCACTCGCCTAAGTACTGAAACTTTCTTGTTCGTTTGATTTTCCCCTGTTCTACGATTTACTCTTTATGAGCTGGCTTGATATTGGTCATAAATGCTGTTTTTCCAAAGGAGAGGTGGAGCCTTTGCTGCTTGGGTTTCAAGTTGGTTGATTTGTTTTGCAGGGAATTCAGTAACAGCGAATGGTGCAATGGTCTTAAGGCGATAGGCAACGTTGCAGCAATACGAGGTATTCCAGGCGGGTCGTTTTTACAGTCGCTGTCGACACTGTCATAACAAGATCGAAACCATCTCCCACCTTCTATAACACTGCTTGGAAACTCTATTTAATGCCAAACATCACAGCATTCGTTCCTTCTTGGTCAAGAGCTTGAACGATTTTGACGTGGCCGTCTATAATGAAGCTCATGGTTTCTTAACTGCTGGCAGCACTCATCGAATAGACATCATCGCCTCGAGGACAAAACAAAACGCGAGCATATAATCGACCTAAATATCATAATCGAGACTGGTGATACGCAGCCAGGAGAGGTGAACAATTAGTCCGTGTATCTCGTACTCTCTTGACAAATACCACCTCCAAAATCTGGAAGTGGTGAGTTGTGGTCGGAGCTAGAGGCACGATTAAAACTGACTCATAATCAATAAAGGTGTAATCAACACAATGAAATTCATCACTAAAGGGATCAATTAGAATCTTCAGACATCATCTACATGAAACGTCATCTTAACACACTCTAGCGCTGCAAATCAGAAATCTCTCTGTTTGATCGTTATATTTCAATTTCATTTATAATAGCTGTATGTCATTGATGAATAAACTGTCTGTAGTCTTCTAGATCCTTGTGATCACCGGTCATTTGAGGCATATTGGTAAATAAGAATATATTCGTCGTTGCTCCTCGAACCGCTGCGGCAATGTTGAGGGAATAAATACTGACCCGCCGCACATGTGTCACTCACAGCGAAAATTCGCTGAATTAGTTCATGAAATACTGAACCTTGACAGAACCTTTCTGGTGAAAGTTTTACGCTAAAATATTATCACATGGTGGTTTTTCCATGCACAACAACGATATTTATATTTATGATATTTCTTCTTTATTCTCAGTTCTGTAATCAAATATACGATACATTTTTTTAAGGTTTTCTCTTTAAAAATTTAGTATGGCATAAAAATCTCATGGTTTAAACGTAAGTGCAAAAACATCATCTTGAAATACTTGGTGTAATTCCATTGCTTAATTTATAAGCTACTTTTCCTAGAGCTGGTATAATTCCAATTCTCCTATTGGTCTTATCACTTTCAAAGTAGGGCCGATGACCTTCGATCTTAGGCCCCTTTAAACAACAGGCAACTTTCAAAGTAAAGCAGCTCTTCAGCATTAGGATTCCAAGTTTGGAATTGCAATGTCTCTCCTTAATCCTTAAAAATACCACTTTAATAATAATACTAATGTTATTTGCTTTACGTCCCACTAACTACTCTTACGGTGTTTGGAGACGCCGAGGTGTCGGAATTTAGTCCCGCAAGAGTTATTTTACGTGCCAGTAAGTCTACCGACACAATATTGACGAATTTGAGCACCTCCAAATACCACCGGACTGAGCCAGGATCGAACCTGCCAAGTTGGAGTCAGAAGGCCAGTGCCTCAAATACCACTTTAAAGTTATATGTTATCCCTTTAAACTTCCGTAGTTCACAACATTGTGATTGGGATGGTAATTTGACTACGAGAAATGGTAGACAGTACAAAACTTCTAAATAAATATAAAAAGTGCAGTCCTGAAAATCTACCCTTTCTTTTATAAATGTTTATACAATAACTGGAAAATTAATTCTACATGTTATTCCAATATTCTCTATAACCTAGTCAGTGAAGCGTCTTGCATAAAAGTTCGATTTTTATTTTTGAGTCCTTATTGGGAAAATTCAGGAAGAAAATAGTATAAGGAGGAGAAACTTTGCAATTAACGGTAATACATTTTGCGGGACGTAACTTCTCAAGTTTGGCATCCACTGTTTTCCACCTAAACCACCACTTTCGATGTTGTGTTCATTGACTACCTATTTTTTTTTACGTCGCACCGACACAAATAGGTCTTATGGCGACGATGGGACAGGAAATGCCTAGGAGTGGGAAGGAAGCGGCCGTGGTCTTAATTAAGGTACAGTGGAATATGAGTGGAATGTATAGACCACATTTGCCTGGTGTGAAAATGGAAAACCACGGAAAAACATCTTCAGGGCTTCCGACAGTGGGGTTCGAACCCACTATCACCCGGATGCAAGCTCACAGCTGCACGACCCTAACCGTACGGCTAACTCGCCCGGTGACTACCATTTTCGTCTCTCCCCTACGGGTATACGGTATTGTTACAGTACATTTAGGAGCTTCCCCATCTATATTTATGTAAGGAGTACTATGTCACTAGCGTATGAATTATGAAGAGAGAGAGAGTAAGGTACGTTATAAATATGACTACAGGGAGATAAACTTTGCAATTAATGGTAATACATTTTTCTGGACGTAACTTCTCAAGTTTGGCATCCATTGGTTTCTATGGATAATCATGCTTGAAGGAGGCTTTAGTGTTCACAAATGAATATACCTTACAACATTATCATCGCAGTGTAAGTGTTATTATTAGAGGAATGATCATATACAGTGCGATACAAGTACTCCTACACTCAGAGAGTCAACATTCATGACCATCTCAATCATAGGTGGTCTAGGTTTTAATAAAGTCTCTGTATTACAGCCAATCGTGTAATCAATTTGTTTCCGATTGCGCCAGGAGGTTGATTCTCCAAATCAGTGGACTTCAAATAATATGAGTGGAATGTATAGACCAAACGTTAACTCGACAATATCCATTCCATTGATCCAGCACTAAACATTCTTGAAATTCCAATACTATTGCCCCAGTTTTAATTGAGATGTACGAAGCATTGATAATGAATGGTCCAGCTTTCATTTCTCCACCTACACATTTTGTATACAACATTGAATGTAATACTGCGTGGGGATTTAGATAATTTCCTGAATGAAAACCTACAACCTGTTTTCCAGTCATTGACGGCATCAGGGATATATAGAATGAAGCATATATAGACAGTTACTACGATGGGGTCGCCACTCCCAAAGTGATATATTAATGACTGATAGATGCTATGAAATGAGAATGGAGAGTGTTGCTGGAATGAAAGATGACAGGGAAAACCGGAGTACCCGGAGGAAACCTGTCCTTCCTCTGCTTTGTCCAGCACAAATCTCACATGGACTGACCGGGATTTGAACCACGGTATCCAGCGGTGAGAGGCCAACGCGCTGCCGTGTGAGCCACAGAGGCTCTAGATAATATCATATCTAATATATTTTTTATTCATTTATAGACAGGACAAATTTTTTCAATTAAATTTACATTACATTACAGCTGCGTAGCACATGAGACATATGACAGTCAGTGACCCTCAGTTAAATACTCGAGGTGGGAGTGGGGGGGAGTTGTTTTTAAGAAAGTGGCAATTTCCAAGTATATTAGTCGGTTTGCCGGGCTGAGTAGCTCAGACGGTTTAGGCGCTAACCTTTTGATCCCAAGTTGGCAGGTTCGATCCTGGATAACTCCGGTGGTATTCAAAGGAGCTCAAGTACGTAAACCTCGTGTCCGTAGAGTTACTGACACCGTAAAAGAACGCCTGCGTGACAAAATTCCTGCAACTTGGCTTCTCCGAAAACCGTTAAAATTAGTTAGTGAGTTAAACAATTATTGTATTATTATTATTATTATTATTATTATTATTATTATTATTATTATTATTATTCGTTTTGCGATAATTCCGAAAATAAAATATATACGAAGGTGGATAAGATGTCTAAGGAGAGAGTATTAACACCATACATATGCACAATAATCCCAAAATAATATCACGGTAAGTGTGGGACCCTCAGCCTACATAAAAAATGAGTACCAGGTTAATTCCTGGGGACAAAGGCGGCCGGGCGTAGAGCTAACCACTCTACCCCATCACGTGCCGAGGTTAACAATGGTGGAAGTCTTTACCTTCTACTCCTCCAAGGGCCTTCATGGCCTGTACGGAGGTGCCTTTGCTTTGCTTTTGTTAAGTGTGGGACCAAAAAATTGAATTTGGGTTAAATTTCGAAAAAGCGGTGATTTTGACCGTCTAAATACTAATATCCACTTGTGGAGAACCGTCAGAAAATTATCTCTAAGCTCGAGATGATGGTACGAAAACTGTTGCCCTAAGACCCTTAAAAATGTTCTGTATGGCAGACAGCATTTCCAAATTTGCTTCAAGTCGACTTGTAAATAAGTTGTGTATGCGTGTAACAATGAATAGAGAATGTTGCGCCGTACATACCGGTACCAGTGCGATGGACTCTGGACAGTTACATGGTGCACGAAATTTCGAATATTATTAAATATTTCCTACTTTTAAAAGCTCCGTTCAAACTTATTCGCCTACCTAGGCCATTCGACGCCAACTATCCGCTGACAGCTCGAAATATACCACATAGTCGAGTATCTCGTCTCCTTACTTCTAAGGTCTTCCCAGCACAAAGTTTGCAACATTTTCGTAACACAATTCCTTTGTCGGAAATCATCCAGAACAAATCGTGTTGCTTTCCATTTCTCGCATCAAGTAGTCCTGGAAACACATTCTAACTGTGGTCTTACCACAGACTACATGCTTTCTCATTTACATCCTTATTTCAACCCCTAAATACTCCCATAGCCATGTGAAGAGATCCGTAACCTTTCATATCAACCTCGGTAATGTCATTACCCCAATGAAGATCATTCCTTATATTAACACTTATGTTCTTAGAATATTCGCCGCAGTCGCTTAAGTGCGGCCAGTATCCAGTATTCAGGAGATAGTAGGTTCGAACCCCACTGTCGGCAGCCCTGAAAATGGTTTTCCGTGGTTTCTCATTTTCAAACCAGGCAAATGCTGGGGATGTACCTTAATTAAGGCCACGGCCGCTTCCTTCCCACTCCTACCCCTTTCCTGTCCCATCGTCGCCGTAAGACTTATCTGTGTCGGTGCGACGTAAAACAACTAGCAAAAAAGAAAAGAAAAAGAATGTTCGCCATGAGGTACTATCACACCATCAACACAATAATTAAAACGGAGGAGACATTTCCTCTCCGTGAAATTTACAATTTTACTTTTCATCCCGTTCGTGTATGCTCGTGCTATATAATCGGCCATTCGTGTCACTACGTAACCAGCCAGTGGTTTTTATAATCGGCCATTTATAAATAAAATTACATTCAATTGACGATCTAAGGTGACTTTCATTTCGTCCAGTCAGATTTCCATCGAGTGACGTTATCACGAAAGTCCACCAGTAATTTTTAGTTATGTTGATAGTTTGCATGCAACACTTATTGAAACTTATGAAAATGGCAGCGGGGTTTATTCACTAACGTGAAAATGTAGTAAGCAGTTTAGTCTATGACTAAGTCTTGGCCTTAATAACAGACTGTACTGAAAGTTTACAACCTAATCTTTTCGAGCTTCAAAACGGGTGCAGCGATTTTGATATTAAAATTGGTATTTGCAAGACAAAAGTGATGTGATGAAATTTGGGAAGAAACCCAAGATTACTGAATGTCAGAAAAGGATACGAAACTGAAAGAGGTAGATTGCTCCATATACTGAGGATGTGTATTCTCTCAGGATGATAGTGTACTAAGTGAAATATTATCAAACCACACCAAACCCCACGGCGCAAAACTCATGATAGGCTTTGGCCTACAATGCGACCTCTGCTCAGACCGAAGGCCTGCAGATTACGAGGTGACTCATGGTCAGTGCGAAGAACCATCATTCTTGGCTTTCTGGACCGGGGCCGCTATCTCATCCTCCTCAGTAGTAATCACGTAGGCTGAGTGGACCTCGAACCAGCCTCCAAGTTCAGATTTAAAGAAACAGATTTCGCACTCGTATCTCTTCTCCGCCATCAGGGAAAGCATAGAATCATGTATATGAGTTTGGGCATGGAAGACGAGAGAGCAAGTAAATATCCTTAATTTGGTCCCCTCTTAGTAGCCTTTTAAGACATGCAGGGGAGATGAATAGTTACGATAAATTGAAAGAAAAGAATGAGCGTAGCCACAAAAGAACTGTAAGGGTAACGCTAACGTATATGTTTCACAAAATTCAATCTCTTAAACCAGAGGGAGTTGAAAGGAGGGGTTTGTACCAAAATCTGCCGAATCGTCTCAGTAGTACAGGAAAAATATTTCATTTCTTTAAAAGTCTACGGAAATATATTTATTTTCAAGATCAAATCATTAAGTGATCACTCCAATAATTGCAGGCTAAGGCTTATAATCCACAATACATTCTGTATCGAGCTCGATAGCTGCAGTCGCTTAAGTGCGGCCAGTATCCAGTATTTGGTTTCCCATTTTCACACCAGGCAAATACTGGGGCTGTACCTTAATTAAGGCCACGGCCGCTTCCTTCCCACTCCTAGCCCTTCCCTGACCCATCGTCGCCATAAGACCTATCTGTGTCGTTGCGACGTAAAGCAACTAACAAAAAAATACATTCTGTAATTAGCAGGTTGCTAATAATAATAATAATAATAATAATAATAATAATAATAATAATAATAATAATAATAATAATAATAATCGTATGGCCTCAGCAACCGTGTGCAGACATGCCAATTTGTCGCCGGTCTGGCTGTCTGCTCGTCAATTTCGACGTTCCGGTTTACTCTAGACCTACTAGATGGCATAAGAAATAAACCTGATCACTCTTGGGCGTCTGTGGCTGAGATTTTAATGAACGTTTTCGGGTAAACATCAAATGTGTCAACAGAGATCTTGTACATTCCGACATAGTACAACATGGAGTGTCGAATGGACTTTTTTCTGCCCTTCAAAGATCCGACAACCTTTGCCGGATTTGAACCCGCTATCTTGAGATCCGGAGGTCGACACTCTTCCACTGACCCAAAGAGGCAGCTAGCAGGTTGCTAAGCGACTAACACTTACACTTCCTCTGATGATGGAAGAATACTGTTCTCTGCTAGATACTCTTCGATTCTCTGACTTTCCTCAGCTTCTGAATATAATCAATAGATGGCAGAACGTTCCCAGTAACATACATGCTGCTAAGACAAAACAGTCTACGTACGTACAGACAGGAAGGTGTCAAGTCGACAAGTCTTCCGTATGGTCATTATTAAAATGCAGGGACGAACGCTTAAAAAATGTGTGTAGTCTACCTACCCGAACCATTATTCAGCCACGGCCAATTGTACGTTACACTATCTCGGGCAAGATCGTTCGAATGTGTTAAAATTCAGATAAGCCCGAATGGTCGAAGCACAGGGAATATGTATGGAAAGAAGTGTCATAAACTAAATTACGAAGGAATCAGTTATTATGTACCGGTATCAAATGCTCATAAAACTATTGGAAAGACAGAAAAAAACAATGTGACTATGACAGGCATATCAAGACGAGTTATATTACCTATTTATAAGGAATGCTAAGGAGCAGCACGGGTCCACTAGTATATTATTATTATTATTATTATTATTATTATTATTATTATTATTATTATTATTCCGCCTCTGTGGTGTAGTGGTTAGCGTGATTAGCTGCCACCCCCGGAGGCCCGGGTTCGATTCTCGGCTCTGCCACGAAATTTGAAAAGTGGTACGAGGGATGGAACGGGGTCCACTCAGCCTCGGGAGGTCAACTGAGTAGAGGTGGGTTCGATTCCCACCTCAGCCATCCTGGAAGTGGTTTTCCGTGGTTTCCCACTTATCCTCCAGGCGAATGCCGGGATGGTACCTAACTTCAGGCCACGGCCGCTTCCTTCCCTCTTCCTTGCCTATCCCTTCCAATCTTCCCATCCCTCCACAAGGCCCCTGTTCAGCATAGCAGGTGAGACCGCCTGGGTGAGGTACTGGTCATACTCCCCAGTTGTATCCCCCGACCAAGAGTCTGAAGCTCCAGGACACTGCCCTTGGGGCGGTAGAGGTGGGATCCCTCGCTGAATCCGAAGGAAAAACCGAACCTGGAGGGTAAACAGATGATTATTATTATTATTGTTATTATTATTATTATTATTATTATTATTATTATTATTATTATTATTATTATTATTATTATTATTATTATTATTATTATTCCCTGTGGTGTACAGGTAGAGTGCCAATCCTAGGCCCTGGGTTCACTTTCCGCGCAGTTCAAATATTCTTTTTAAGTTGCTGTAAATTGCACCAATACAGATAATTCTTATGGCGACGAAGGGGTATGAAAGGACTAGGAACGGAAAGGAATCGTCGGGGGGCTTATTAAAGGAACAGTCTCTACATGTGCCTGGCGTGAAAATGAGAAACCTCGGAAAATCACCTTCAGGGCTGCCAACAGTGGGGTTCGAACCTACTATCTCCCGGATGCAAGCTCACAGCTGTGCGACCCTAAACGCACGAACTACTGGCTTGGTGAAGGATTTTTAATTCTGGACTGAGAAATAGAACGGGCTTCGCTTGATATGAGATTTTCTCAAGCTCATAGTTGCAGGAAGAAATCACACGGTGAGAAGATGTCACTACTGACCTTGTATACATAGAAGAAAACAATGATTACAATGGTGTGCGTAAATTGGTGTCTCCAATTCCAGACACACCACAAGCCCAGAAACGTATCCATGTTCAATCCTTGACGTAGCCGGGAATCCAACTGAGGCCTCCGGTTAAGAGATGGAGGTGGTGGAGGTAATTATTATTTTAAGAGGATGTACTCTTAGGCAATCATCGTTTATTAACACTAATCAGGGTGTCGTAAAACTTGCGCCGAGTAAAAGTTGCACCGTATTAAAATCAGTAAACCTTGCGCCGTGGTCATTAATCATTCTAGGTTAGGTTAGGTTAGGTTAGATTACATTTCACCCACTGATATAAATACGATGCAGGTTTTTTAAATGTGCAAGAAACCAACATTGATGGAGTGAATAACATTTTATATATTAATTCCAAAATCTCAGTACTACAGATATTCACAGACATTCGTTGGACTTGGAAATAAGCCCCTGCGGTGCAGCGCAGGTAGCGGTTGCTTAAGACAGCTGTCAAACCACTTCTACCCCGGCGGGGAAACTTCACGGCTCAACTTTTACTCGGCGCAACTTTTATTCGGCGCAACTTTTACAGTTCCCTAATCAGAGAAAAAAAAATAAAGGGGTCCAACACTTATAGAAATGAAGGTAACGGCCAAAGAAAGACAAGGGTCATGACTTGTGATGTAAGGAAGACACTGGCACCGTGCTTTGACACCGGTGCCAGACTACCGTGCCACGATTTAGAATGAACCAGTGCCAGTGGCACTGCCATAAAAATAAATCTGTGAAACGTTTACAAGAATGAAAATGTTTATGACGTGAATATTGACCTTATTTATACCGTTAGTAAGGACAATAACACACATCAATCAAGTCTGCTTTTCCACGAGTACATCGAACAGCGTGGCGGGCACTGGCACCTGGCACTGTTGCCGAACGAAGCGCTATTTTGTGTGACCATGTGACTGTCTCGTGCCAACAGCACGGAACGTACAGGCGAGTGCTTCTCAGATCAGCAGCAGTGCGCCAAGACAAATCGCTTCTAGAGTACCTACTGGTCACCCCGTCCTACCAAGTTCTGCTGGTCCGTGCCACCTTATGCTTTATTCTCTTTCGTTATATTATCCATTGTCTTGCATTCCGTGTCATTTGTAGATAGACGAAAATCTATCCCTTTGTGGAGCTATTTCACTCCAGATGATAAGAACCAGTACAAAGCAGTGTGAGATATCTGTAAATCTTGTATATCGTTCAAATCGACGATAACATGTTTAAATCGGCATATGCTCCGTCGCACCTGGAAGACCAGTTAACAGCTAGGTAGGCAGAACCTTTAAAATGGTGGTTGGGAAGAAAGCTTCAGTATCCCAACCTTTACTACTTAGCTGTCCTGAAGTTGTGTGTTGTACCAACATCCGCGCCTGCTGAAGGTGTGTTTTCGAAAGCTGGTGAAATTTTCACTGACAGACTGTCAGCGAATGAAATTTAAAAAATACTATTCTTGAATGTGATTGGAAAACTTATTTGAGGGTTGTTTTGTAGTATTTTGTATGTAAATATTAATATAAATGACGGTACATCTATGTGTAGTTCCTCCTTTTGTCAATAAATGAAGCATAAACGTTTTTATATGAGTCCAATGAATAAGTAGTCAGTGCCACGGCACCGCTGTTTTGACACGGTGACGCGTTTGGCACTGGCACTGTAATAGGAGAAAATAAGAGAAGAGTGGCTTCCGTCAAGCATTTTTAGTTATTTCCGATGAAATAAAATGGCATATGGCTTTTAGTGCCGGGAGTGTCCGAGGAAAAGTTCGGCTCGCCAGATGCAGGTCTTTCGATTTGACACCGTAGGCGACCTGCGCGTCATGATGAAGATGAAATGATGATGAAGACTGAGCCATGTATTTGATATTCTCTCCCCTCCTATACTATTTATTGTGCCTGTTTTTTAATGCTTTCCAATTTTGGTACATTATTGTGTTTTTTGGCCCGTTGTTGTCCCTTTGGGCAAATAATAACAATAAAATTATTCCTAAAAGATGCTCCCAGGGTAAAGGAAGTATTTCCGCCCTGGGAACGGCCCGGCCTGTGCTGCCTCCCCTCTGCCTTCCCTCCCGTACCCCTGCGGATGCGCCAAGCCCTTTACGCAGACACACCGTGTCGCCTCGCGTCACGTGGTCTCGCGTCACGGCTACTCTTGGCCAGGCCCTGCGGGCTGGCTGGGAGTGAGTGTCATTCTTGCCTCGCTCTCTGACTTGAGCATCTCACGCACCGCCTTCGAACCCCGGACCGCTAGGGGGTATGGGAGGTAAGCACTTAAAACTCGCTCTTCATCACAGACGATGGGAGGACATTATTTGATTGTAAACCACTGAATAGGCGCTGGAGTTGTTTCAAGTTGGTATAAAAGTACAGTTGCCTCTAAATCGTAATGTATGTGTGAACCTCTTGGGATCGTTTATTGCAGTCTTACTGCAACTTAACTTATTGGGCGCTTGTGCCCTTAGTGGTTGAAAGTATATATATGTATCATGGTATGTCATGTTAAGGGAAAATTGCGCTCCTCCTTGAGCCACCTGAGGTGGCGCTTTATCAATAAGTCTTATCCAGAATTACCTTTTACACTGTTTTTTTGGGTGATGAACTGTGAACAGGGGCTGGATCCCTGTAAATTACAATAGGGCACGTGTCGGAGGAGCCTGGGTGATGTTCGTGTTTAAATACTTTAATCTTTTTTTACTTTTCTTGGTGTTTACCTATTTGTTAAACAAATTTGTTAATCTGATTTCCTCGGCTATCTGTGTTCTTGCCCTCTGGGTTGTGCTATATTCTCGGGAAGTCCAGACCCTATGGAGGCCGCACCTTCTGTAGGTTTCGCCAGTGATAATTCACGGTACAAAACTGGTAGCAGAACGTTCGTTGGATCTGGACTTGTTTTCGATTAGCCGAGGAATTTGAGCCCGTAACATTCTTTCCGTTTCCGGGATTTCTCTAGTCGTTGTGTGGTTTATATCAATTCAACCATGTCCATTCGAGACATACCTTATCCGGGTTCCCTGCGGAAGGAGGAGCTTTTGTATGAACTTGGGATACGTGACTTAGAGTCTAAAGGCACCGTCAAGGCCGATGAAATTTTGTTACGGAATAACTTAAATAGACCGATTACGGAACCCCATTATGCTGAAGGCGAGGTCGCTAGCGCGCTGTCCCTTATTCAGGCTAACCTTTCTAATATTGCATCTGTCATGGATTTTCTGGAGAATGACGTGGCTTCTCCTCATCAACTCAAGAGACTACAGGGTAGATTAAATCACTATTGTCAACGAGTGGAAGATCTCCTTTCCTTGGACTTGAAGGAAGAGATATCGGGTCAGGTTCTCGAATTAAAGGACACATCAGCTGACCTTTTAGAGAAGGTGGAGGCCTGGTTGGCAGGGCTGTCCATTAAATCTAAGCCCGTTCTTCCCCCACCTGCCCAGGTGGAAAGTGAGTTGAATCAACAGTCTCGTAGCGGTGAGCTTGACGAGGAGAGAGCTTCGCTTCCACCGCGGCAGTTTGTTCATTTAAATGCTCCTGCTGATTGTCGCCCGTTGAATCAACAGTCCACTGTGCCACCTTTGAGCTCACCTTTTTCGAATATGCCTCATCCTTTGAATATGATGTTGAAAGGTGTCCCTCGTTACTCAGTAAACTCGACAAGCGATGTGGTTTCTTTTCTTCGGTTTCTGGTTGAGTTTTTGGATCATGCCTTAGTCTTTGGGTTAACGCATGCTCAAATTCTACAGATTATTTATCCATATACGATTGGGGTTTTGTCAAATAAAATAGTAAACGCTATTTCGAATCAATTCTCACTACATCAGTTTCATGCTCATTTATTGGCTCAGTTCATTCCTCCTAGGGCTCTACATTCGTTAGTCCAGAAATTTTATTTCAGAGTGCAGCGCCTGGATGAGTCTCTATCGGAGTTTATTTCGGATATCAAGTTTTATGCCAAGGTTTTTGCGCTGAATTTCACTGAAGAGCAAATTGTAGCTACAATTGTGGAGGGCATTTCTCCCTTATACCGTTCATGTTTATGCTTCGCGTCCCAGCCTCGTAATTTTGAAGAGTTGGAAGCGATGGTTGTGTCTGCGGAGGGGTTTCGGCATGCTGATTCACTTAGAGTTGAGAATACTTCTTCCTTGCCCTGTGATAATTCTGCTTCTTCGTTGGTTAATAAACCTGCCCCATTTAAAAGATGTTTTGGTTGCGGGGCTTCCGATCATCTTCGAAATAAGTGCCCTGCTCGTTCTACTGGCGCACAGGTGTCGGGTGCCAGTTCGGGCACCAGGGTTCAGTCTAGGCCTTCTAATGTTGTATGTTTCAAGTGTGGGGTTCCTGGCCACGTGGCGCGGCAGTGTTCGCGTAAGCCAAATGTTAGCTGACTAGATCGGGAAGCGGGAAGTGTTGGCCTCCCAGATCTAGCGCCTGTAGAACCAGGTTAAGCTCGCCCTTCCTCCCGCGAATATTCTCTTGGGTGTCCTGATCAGTGTTTAGCCATATCCACCGAGGTCAAGGGATTAGCCCCCTTCGTCAAGGTAGAGATAAATAATGAACCGGTATCGGCCCTTTTGGACTCCGGAAGCGTAGTCTCGTTTGTCAGTGAGAAGTGGTTTGCTCTCAATAGTTCTGTTTGTAAATTTTCTGATGTACTGCCTGTATCTCTGTCGTTTGTTGCTGCAAATTCTTCCAGAGTGGAAGTTCCCGGCGTGGTAAAGTGTAAAGTTCGACTGGCTAATTTCTCCTGGAAATTCCCCTTTATGTAACTAAAAATTTGCCATAACCTATAATCCTCGGTTCTAATTTTTTTGCACATACTGGGCTCCTGTTGGATATGCAGGAGGGCTCCTGCTGGTTTAAATTCTGTAAGGCGACTAAGATACCCTTATTTATGTGTAATTCTTCTTCTTCATGTGTTGCCTCACCTCCTCAGGACCAAATGACATTAGACCTTAGTCATTTGCCCGAGAATCAAGCTGTATGTATCAGGGAAATATGTGATGACTTCCCGGACGTTTTCACCGAAGAATTGGGGATGACGAACCTTTTAGAGTACAAGATCGAGGTCACGGACTCGGTTCCGGTTAGGTCACCGCCCTATCGCTTGGCTCCTCCCAAAATGCAAGCGTTAAAGGAGATAGTCAATAAAATGTTGGATCAGGGCATTATTCGGCCGTCTACTTCTGCCTACTCCTCCCCCATCTTCCTTGTCCCGAAGCCTCAAGGTGGTTATCGACCTGTTTTGGACTATAGGGCTTTGAATAAGAAAGTCGTATTGCAGTCAGTTCCTCTCCCTGATCTGCATTCTTGCTTCTCATGGTTCAAGAAGGCTAGATATTTTACTGTTTTAGATTTAAATCAGGCGTATTACCAGATTCCGTTAGCTGAAGAGTCTCGTCACTTGACAGCCTTCACTACGGACTGGAATCTTTACGAATTTTGCCGTTTGCCTTTCGGTATTTCCACTGGCGCTGCTGTCCTCACTAGGCTGCTCGATCAACTGTTTTCTGACATCAAGTTCAACTATCTTTATCACTACCTGGATGATGTCGTAATTTTTTCCGAAACCTTTGAGGATCATCTCCGCCATTTGAGGGAAGTGTTGTCCCGTCTTCGCAAGGCTGGTCTCACGGTCAAACTTTCTAAGGTATCCTTTGCCAAGCCCCATATGTCCTTCTTGGGACATATCGTGTCATCCAATGGCGTCTCTGTTGATCATTCTCGTACCGAGGCCATTCGCCAGTTCAAACCTCCTCTGGATGTTAAGGGTGTTGCTCGCTTCGTTGGGATGGTGAATTTTTTTCGAAAATTCATTCCAAATTTTGCCAATCGAGCAGGGCCTCTTAACGCCCTCCGACGTAAAGGGGTTAAGTTCGAATGGGGGCCCTCCCAACAAGCTGCCTTTGATGATTTAAAGTTGGCCATATCTAACGCTCCGGTGTTGGCTATGCCTGACTTTTCCAAGCCTTTCATTGTTCAGACTGATGCGTCGGCGTCTGCCGTTACGGCCGTCCTGTTGCAGGAGTCGGAATTGGGGAGACGTCCCATTGCATATGCTTCTAGGACCTTGTCTTCTGTCGAAGCCAAGTATTCTGTATACGAGCTAGAAGGATTGGCGGTATTGTTCGCTTTGGAAAAGTTCCGTATTTATCTAGAGCATGAAAGGTTCGAACTCGAGACCGACAATCAGGCTCTGAGTTGGGTTTTAGGGAAACCTAGGAAAACCGGCCGTCTGGCCCGTTGGGCCATTAGGATTTCAGCTTTTCAGTTCAGCGTACGTCACATCCGTGGTTCGGACAACGTAGTCGCCGACTCTCTTAGTCGCATGTTTTCGGATCAGCCTTCTCAGGAGGGCGAATCGTCAAGTTCTGAGGTTCCCTTGTCCTTACCCTTAGCGGGGGCTATCTTGTCTGATACCCCATTACTGTATCATGACGTTGCTAAGTTTCAAGTGGAGGACCCTATTTTGGGACCGATTGTTCAAGATCTTAAGGAAGGGAAAATTATTGATCCTTATGTGTTAAGGAATGGCGTACTGTGTTGTCCTGCCCGTCACGATCATAAAATGAAGGTCGTTATTCCCTCAGTCCTGGTGCCTATGATTTTTAAATACTTTCACGAAACTCCTCTCGGTGGCCACCTAGGAGTATTTAAGACCAGGGAGGAGATTAGGGAAAATTTTATTTGGAAAGGGTTGGACGCTGAAGTACGGGAACTTGTTAAGGCATGTAAGGTTTGTGCGTTCAGTAAGCCTTCTCCTAACACCCGTGTAGGCTTGCTGTCTTCTAGCCAAGCTACCCTCCCTATGCAGCGGCTCTATATCGATTATGTAGGTCCTTTGCCGAAAACTAGGACTGATGGTAATAGGTTTGTCTTCGTCTGTGTGGATGGGTTTACCCGTTTTTCCTGGTTGATTCCAACGAGGCTAGCTACTTCTGAGACTACTATTAGATGTTTGAAGTCTATATTTTCGTCCTTTGGTCCTTGCCAGTACTTGGTCTCTGACAACGCCAAGGCCTTTACATCGAACCTGTTTAAGAAATTTTGTTTCAGCTTGTCCATTTCTCATGTTACCACATCCCCCTATTACCCACAACCTTCTTACGCCGAGAGGGTTAACCGAAATTTGCGGTCTGCGCTCATTGCATTTCACCACGACGATGTTTTGAGGTGGGACACGTCGTTGCCTTGGCTTGCATTTGCTTTCAATTCTGCGGTACACGAGGCTCATAAATTTTCCCCTAATTCTCTCATGTTTTCTTTCGTTCCTAACTCTCCGCTCACCAACTTGTGGAATATAAATGAGTTGTTGTCTGAAAAGATTGATCCCCCTAACATCAGGGCCGTTTGGAGAAAGGCCAAGCAAAATCTGAAGGTCTCGTATGAGAAGAAACAGGAGCGCTATGATAAGGGGCGCCGTCCTACCGATCTTGCCGTCGGTGACAGGGTCTTTGTTAAGAATTTCGTTCCTTCTGGGAAACTCGCTCCTCGGTTTCGCGGGCCCTGCGAAATTATTGATTTCTTGACACCAGTCACCCTGTTGGTGAAAGATCCGGACACGGAGAGAGTGTTCAGAGTCCATTTGTCCCAGGTTAAGGCTGCCTAGTGCTATCTAGGTTTTGTGGCACCTTGTTTGCTATGAGTATTTTTTTTTTCGGTCATTCTTTTCCTTGTGTTTTCCTTCCCCCCGGTTCCCTTGACACGTGTTCTGCCTAAAGAGGAGCTATTTTCTTTGGATTTAAAAATTTTAGTGGTATGTTTAATGATTATGTGAGTCCTCCCGGAGTCCTGTTTCTCCCTTATCACTCCCATACCCCGGTCCGGTTCTTCGAACCATCTCTTGCTTGCATCTCCCCAATGTGCCGGGCATCTATTCGACACAATTGCTGGCGCTTGATTTGTTTTACAGTGTACTGGAATGACTATCTTCGCCCGTGCCTGCATGGGAAGGGCCCCCCGTGTGGGCTGCCTTGGTGTGCCTCGTCTCCAGCTCCCGAGCCCTACGACCTTTGCTCTTGATGGACTATCTTCCGCCAGCCTACTGCTGACCTAGTTTGTGAAGGTCGCTACTGCCTTTCGTCACGTGGCGTGTGTCTGCCACGAGAACTGTCCAGCTGTTTGAGAAGATATTCTTGGTTGTATTGGTGATGGTGTGTGAGGCCGGTCTGGTCTCGAAAATTGACTGAGATGTCACTTGGTGAAGCTATTAATTAACTAACTGAATTAAGCTGAAGCTGTTACTTGTCTACATCCCGGGATATTATGACAAGAACTTTCGTCTATAATACTACAAGAACTTTCGTCTATAATACTACAAGAACTTTCGTCTATAATACTACAAGAACTTTCGTCTATTATACTACAAGAACTTTCGTCTATTGTACTCCAAGTAATTTATGTATTGAGCTTATTAATTGTAAGGCAAGATTTTTATTAAGTTATTAGCCTATGGGCAAGTGTATGGACTATACTGCAAGAGTATTTTATTCATGAAAATTTATTGCTCACCCTGGTTGGTGCTTTAGGGGGGGAGATCTGAGCCATGTATTTGATATTCTCTCCCCTCCTATACTATTTATTGTGCCTGTTTTTTAATGCTTTCCAATTTTGGTACATTATTGTGTTTTTTGGCCCGTTGTTGTCCCTTTGGGCAAATAATAACAATAAAATTATTCCTAAAAGATGCTCCCAGGGTAAAGGAAGTATTTCCGCCCTGGGAACGGCCCGGCCTGTGCTGCCTCCCCTCTGCCTTCCCTCCCGTACCCCTGCGGATGCGCCAAGCCCTTTACGCAGACACACCGTGTCGCCTCGCGTCACGTGGTCTCGCGTCACGGCTACTCTTGGCCAGGCCCTGCGGGCTGGCTGGGAGTGAGTGTCATTCTTGCCTCGCTCTCTGACTTGAGCATCTCACGCACCGCCTTCGAACCCCGGACCGCTAGGGGGTATGGGAGATAAACACTTAAAACTCGCTCTTCATCACAGACGATGGAAGGACATTATTTGATTGTAAACCACTGAATAGGCGCTGGAGTTGTTTCAAGTTGGTATAAAAGTACAGTTGCCTCTAAATCGTAATGTATGTGTGAACCTCTTGGGATCGTTTATTGCAGTCTTACTGCAACTTAACTTATTGGGCGCTTGTGCCCTTAGTGGTTGAAAGTATATATATGTATCATGGTATGTCATGTTAAGGGAAAATTGCGCTTCTCCTTGAGCCACCTGAGGTGGCGCTTTATCAATAAGTCTTAGCCAGAATTACCTTTTACACTGTTTTTTTGGGTGATGAACTGTGAACAGGGGCTGGATCCCTGTAAATTACAATAGGGCACGTGTCGGAGGAGCCTGGGTGATGTTCGTGTTTAAATACTTTAATCTTTTTTTACTTTTCTTGGTGTTTACCTATTTGTTAAATAAATTTGTTAATCTGATTTCCTCGGCTATCTGTGTTCTTGCCCTCTGGGTTGTGCTATATTCTCGGGAAGTCCAGACCCTATGGAGGCCGCACCTTCTGTAGGTTTCGCCAGTGATAATTCACGGTACAAAGACAATACATACGCCCAGCCCCCGTGCCAGCGAAATTAACCAATTAAAGTAAAAATCCCCGACCCTGCCGGGAATCGAACCCGAAACCCCTGTGGTCAAAGGCCAGCACACTAACCATTTAGCCATGGAGCAGGACAGTTATTTCTGATCAGGTGTAGCGTATCGTAATTTTTCGTATTTTTCTTTTCTTGCTCAACCATGAAAGAAAAGAATATTTTCAGCTTGTGAAATCTTAACAAACAGGTCTTTTCCTGAAATTGGTACAGATACTCTTCTAATTATTCTGCTGAATGTTGACTGCCTTGCACTTGGTAAATCAATAGAAACTGGGGCGATACATTAAGGCAGCTGGTCACTTCGTTTTCAGTCCTAGCCCTATCTTATCCTAGCGGCTCCACAAGACCTCTCTGTGTCAGTGTGACAGCAAAAAATATCAAAGAAAAAGAAGGAAATAATAAAGAAAAATTGCATACCACAAAAAACAATTCGGACTATAACTAGAACATTGTGCTTATTCGTTTAACAATGCCTCAATCAGTTGCGTGTACAAGCGTTACAATAAATAATAAATTAATAAGCCTCTTACACGTGAAATAATATCTTAAATCAATTAGCAGTTGTATCATTGGAGGAATAGATCCTCTTTGACTTTCTGCCATTAGTACATCTTCGAACACCGCGAAGATGTTTAATACAGTTCGTTCATCGAATCTGTGCCGAATCTGTTCCTCATTTTGAATTCGCCATTCCTGTAGAACTCAGTCGGGTTTTCAGCATCTCGTTTAATTCGACGAGAAGTATGTGCGGCTTAGATAATCGCCTGGACATCTTGAAGATCTTCCACAAACTGGATAGGTTTACAATGTCCGCCATTGTATTATCCGACTTCGTTAAATAAAAGTACAGGCAACTGGCGGCTTTGAAGCAAAGTCTGGGCCAAAGTCTACATTCCGCAATGTCTGAACTATGAACAGGAAAATGGTGACACGGGAGGGTACGATGTCGACTTTGCCTCTGACGTATCATGAATTATATGTCATATAGGGACATGCACACAATCAAATAAGCAGATAATTGCAGGAGTATTCATCAAAACTGTGGAAGCAGATGACGATCTTGGGCCTTCACCTGCGAGGGGTCCGTGAACGTACAGATGAATAAATGAAACAAGTGATTCAAGTAGTGTATTATTTAACAAATCACAATCCTTAGTTTGGTTAACACCAAATTAATATCACTTTTTTATAAGTAGGATAGCAACACCCCTTAAAACAGTTATAACGGTTAGGTGTAAAAAATTAAAAATGTAACGTGTATTAAACATGTATTAAACAATGCCCCATGAAAACCTTTGATCAAGTAATATTTGAAAAATTAATATATATTTAAAGAAAAATACAAAATAGAACTTAAAGAAGACTAGAATTACAACGGTGGGTACCGAAAATACGAAATATCAAAAGGTAGACAGAGGGTAACTTTTCCTTCTTCAAGTGGAGAAAACTGACCTCGATAACTGCAATCGCTTAAGTGCGGCCAGTATCCAATATTCGGGAGATAGTATGTTCGAACCCCACTGTCGGCAGCCGTGAAAATGGTTTTCCGTGGTTTCCCATTTTTACACCAGGCAAATACTGGGGCTGTACCTTAATTAAGGCCACGGCCGCTTCCTTCCCACTCCTAGCCCTTTCCTGTTCCATCGTCGTAATAAGACCTAACTGTGTCGGTGCGACGTAAAGCAACTAGCAAAAAAAAAATGGAGAAAGGTATACTGTTTACATGAGTAGCCAAGACACAAAATTTTGTCCCAGCCAACTTGAGCACAACAGATTCCAGTGTTCCAAATTTTCCATTCAGAAAAGGGATCCCACTAGGTTCACCCAATCGGCACGACAGGCAAAGTCCAAACCAGGAATCCAAGTTAGAGAAAAAAGAAAAAGGGAGTTATAATGACAAGGAAAGGGAGCAGAAGAAGTCCATCATGGATTAGGTCCCCAAGATCAAAACGTTATAAAAACAGAATGGGGAAGAACCAGCATACCCAAAAAATTCCAAACGTCTCTCCCCTACCTGAGTCATTGAAGACACTTCGGCTATCATGAAGTGAAATAGTGTCGTCATTGAGGCGAGATCGAAGTAAGTTCCAGCCTCGAACTGATCCTTAGCACACTGATCAAGTGTGAAATGAAGCCAGAGAATTTATAGCCAGAAAATAGCTACGTACACTGACGTAATGGTAGGGGTGAGAGGGGAAAGTGACTGGAAAATTAAAGAATATACTAGAAGTTGAAATGACGAGATTAGCGTATGTAGAAGTGCAGAGTTCCGGAGAAGAAAGGAACAACTGTAAAGTAAGGTTAGAAACGTGTGCAAGTATATTGGTGGCGGGAAGTAAGAGAACATTACACCTCAAATTTGTTCTTGAATATGACCGATAGATGTGAGCTTGCATTCAAGACATGGTAGGCTCGAACAGCTTAGTCGGCAACCCTGAAAAAGTTTTTCTATGGTTTCCTTTTTTCTACACTCTGCAAATACTGGTACTATACGTTAATTAAGGCCGCTGGTCATTTTCTTCTCAGTCCTAACCCTATATTATCCCATCGGCTCCACAAGACCTATCTGTGTCGGTGCGACTTAAAACAAATATTAAAAAAAGTAAAGAAACTACTGCATGAAAAATCCTTTATATATTCCAAGGAAGGTTGGCTACAGACAACATGGAAAGCTACTGCAAACAAATCTCGTCGTTGCGCCTGGAAAAATGGCTATGTGATAATGTTGCGGCAGAAATACTGACCCGCAGCACATATGTCATCAAGAGCGAGATTGATTTGAATATACTCGCACAAAATTGGACCTTAGATGACAGAACCTTACAAGCCAACATCATAAGCTGAAATCAATCGCATAGCTATTCTACCAGGTGCAGCAACGATAGGCTGATTGAATATAGCAGACGAATATGTTTAGTCCGCGTACCTTTTAGCGATATTTCTTTGTGCGGGGTGTGGACTAAGGAGGGAGCTCTCACGGTTGCGGTAATACTGCCAACAGAATGAAAATGAAATCTGAATTGAATCGATAATATGATCGATCGATATGAATTTTCTAAACCTTTATTATCTTAAGCCAACAACTGTGTCATACACACTTTATATAACATTATATAACATTTCTCGATGCGAATCTTGTTCCCAGCATGAATTCTGTAGTTTGACTTTGCTGTGTAAATAACAACAGTACTAGTGCGTAAAGTGTACACCAGATGTCAAACAGCAATGCATAAGCGATTCATAGTGTGTGTTTCAAAGGTTGCCAATACGAATCTCGAAGATACCCGAGGTCGACCTATTCAGCACTACGGTGTCCATGTATCGCTAAAAGTTGCGCGTACGGTATATATGCCGGACTGAGTGGATTAGACTGTTCAGGCACTGCCCTTGTGACCTGGCTTAGTCCAGTGGTATTTCAAGGTGCTCAGATACGTTAGCCTCGTGTCAGTACATTTATTGGCACGTAAACTAACTCCTGCGGGTCGAAATTTCGGCACCTCGGCATCTCCGAAAACCGTAAAAGTAGTTAGTGGAGCGTACAAATTAATAACTGAAAGAAGTGTTTCAAGGAGTGTATTATTTAATAATAATAATAATAATAATAATAATAATAATAATAATAATAATAATAATAATGTTATTCGCTTTACGTCCCACTAACTACTTTTACGGTTTTAGGAGACGCCGAGGTGCCGGAATGTTGTCAGTAAATCTACTGACACGAGGCTGACGTATTTGAGCACTTTCAATACCACCGGACTGAGCCAGGATCGAACCTGCCAAGTTGGGGTCAGAAGGCCAGTGCCTCAACCGTCTGAGGCACTCAGCCCGGTAGTGTTTTATTTAATTAATCACAATCCTTAGCGTGGTTAACACCAAATTAAATCACTTTTCTTATAACTGGCATAGCAACACGACATTAAAACATTTAAAAAGGTAATCTGTAAAAGAATTAAACATCTAACCTCGCCGGGAGAATACAAGTATTAAACAATGCCCTATGACAACCTTTGATCAAGTAATTTTTGATAATATATATTTATAATTGATTATTATTATTATTATTATTATTATTATTATTATTATTATTATTATTATTATTATTATTATTATTATTATATGTATGTATGTAGGCCTACGTGTATACACCTAGGTATAATCATTAACTCATTTATTAGTTAATGTAATGCAAAAAAATAAGTCTGACATTTAGACTTGGTACACTGATTTATCATACATTCACGAAGTAATCAACAATCATTCTGAAATAAAAAGAATTGAAATGTCAAACGTAGTTCATAGTAGTTTTATCTCAATAGGAACTAAAATAATGAATATTAAAATTGGGCAGAAGTTCATTACCGTCCTCCAGCAGAACATGCGTTACTGGGCGCAAAGAACGATGTGCTCTTGTCTTTAGCGGCTACGTAGCTTGCAGGCGTGTACGACACTTGCTGGGACAATGGAACCACCTGTGCAGATAAGTTTCAAGGTAAGCAAAGGAGACTGGGGCAGAATCCTCCAGGTTAACTGTCGCAAAGCGCCGCACCAGTCTTGCACTGCAAACAAAGGTGGTCTGATGTTTAAACCCCCGGAATAGCTGCCATGAAGCGGCATACAGACTTCTAGTATCCCCTGAGAACACCACTATTTTAGAGTTTTTATTGTGTCGTAGTTGGCAATGACATCAATTATGAAAGTGACGCAATACCAGATTATTCAACCAATAGGATTGTTTCTTCGTTCACCTACTTTTGACAATGTTGATAGTATAAGCAATGAATTTCATTATTAGGCCCGTATTGATGGATATAACTTGCTTTCTAAATGAATGTTTTATTGCCCACCTAATTAATACTTTTTTTTTACTAGAACTAGTATTTTTGTGACCATGTTTGTGGCCACAACTTTTAAAGATTCAGTCCTATTTGACGTTTGTATTAAGACATTCAATCTTAATGACACTATGTTCTTCGTTAAACTGTCTTGCTATGAACAGCCAAAGATGGCCGCTTATATCTGCCGAAACTAGTCCTAGTAAAAAATAGTGTATTGATTATGTGGTGAATGAAACTTTCCTTAAGAAAATAAATGACGATATTTTTAAGATATTTTACTACAAAAGCAAAGTTACTTCTTAGAGACCGTGCGCGTAGAGGCGCGTGGCTGTGAGCTTGCATCCGGGAGATAATAGGTTCGAATCCCACTATCGGCAGCCCTGAAGATGGTTTTCCGTGGTTTCCCATTTTCACACCAGGCAAATGCTGGGGCTGTACCTTAATTAAGGCCACGGCCGCTTCCTTCCAACTCCTAGGCCTTTCCTATCCTATCGTCGCCATAAGACCTATCTGTGTCGGTGCGACGTAAAGCCCCTAGCAAAAAAAAAAAAAAACCTTCTTAGAGATGTTAGTAGTGTGACCTCAAAGGTGACAATGAACGTTCTCCCTCTCCTACATGTCATACGAGGTAATATTTGTAGTATTCCGCTTGCTAGGTTAAATTTTACGACCTGGGGACCATATTCACCTTTTACCCAAAATTGAAGCTAATCACACAAATATTAACTAAAAAAAGAGTTCCTAAGTGAGCACTTCAACATCTAGAATTCCGATTGTAATTTAGGAACACAGGTGTGTCTATTATTAGTCAAGGGGAGGCCACAATATTATTGGGTTACTCATTTCGTTCAAACTTGAAAAGCTCCATCTACGTTAAAAGTAAACAGATTTATGTGACAGAGGGTTTGAGCCATTAGCCTTTAATTAACAAGAAAATGTTCCTCTAAATTTAACTGCTTGCATGAGACATTTCATTTTAAGATTATTAATTTTTTTTTTACAAATAACTTTACGTCGCACCGACACAGATAAGTGTTATGGCGACGATGGGATAGGAAAGGGCAGGGAGTGGAAAGGAAGCGGCCATGTCCTTAATTAAAGTACAGCCCCAGCATTTGCCTGGTGTGAAAATTGGAAGCCATGGAAAAACAGTATTCAAGGCTGCCGATGGGGGATTCGAACCCACTATCTCACAAATGCAAGCTCACAGCTGTGCTCCCCTAACCGCACGGCCAACTCGCTCGGTGAAGAATAATTTAAACGTGTTCTGTATATAAGTTACAAATCCAACTTTTACATAAAATTGATGCTGATCACGGGGAATAAAGTATTTGTTTCTGTAAGTGTAAGGTAGCAAATTCCAGCCCTGCCAAGGAACGTAACTAAGCCTATATTCATCTCTGCTCTACCGGGCTCGATAGCTTCAGTCGCGGCCAGTATCCAGTAATTGGGAGATAGTGGGTTCGAGCCCCACTGTCGGCAGCCCTGAAGATGGTTTTCCGTGGTTTCCCATTTTCACACCAGGCAAATGCCGGGGCTGTACCTTAATTAAGGCCACGGCCGCTTCCTTCCAATTCCTAGGGCTTTCCTATCCCATCGTCGCCATAAGACATATCTGTGTCGGTGCGACGTAAAGCAAATAGCAAGAAAAAAAGCATCTCTGCTCTCAAAAATTACCAAATTATTAAATATAAAACCTTTTTAAAAGCAGAACGGCGTGTTTATCTTAAAATGAATCTAAATATAAGAGTTCGAAACATAAGACAAAATTAAACAAAGAATGTCAAGTTCCTTTCAAACATGAGATGATGTATACAGTAGTAAAGGACATTACCAACCAATACATACATGACAAATATAGGGCATTACTGAACAAAGGATGAATTGTTTCGACCAAGTCATGATATGAAATAAAGGACATCAACGAAGAATTACATGTATCATAAAGACTTACGACATTACTAAACAAAGATTAGTATGTTTCATCCATACATGGGATGAAGTATAAGACATTATGAACGCGAATGGCAAGGTTCATTAAAATATGAAATATAGTATACGTCATTATTAAACGCAGAATGAAATGTTTCATCCAAATATTCGAATGAGCCGAAGTTTGGCATTATTAAATGTAAATTAGCGTGTCCAGAGATGTTTATTGATATCTTATACTTCATCTATATTGCTCTGACGTTTTGTTTTAGTGTAAATTTAGTTCTACTGAGTTTTATGTTTTCCGCATTCTTGCTCTTAACAATTCAACACCAAAAAGAACAACTTCTGACCAATTAGTTTTACTAGTTTCCTACGTAAACATTCGTGGTAATATATTCTATAAATAATCATACTGTATTTACAACATTAAGACACAGTTAAAAATATATGGCCGCCTTTGTGATGTAGTAGTTAGTGTGATTAGCTGCCACCCCCGGAGGCCCTAGTTCGATTCCCGGCCCTATCACGAAATTTTAAAAGTGTTACGGGGGCTGGAATTGGGTCCGTCCAGCCTCGGAAGGTCAAATGAGTAGAGGGGATTCGATTCCCACCTCAGCCATCCTCGCAGTGGTTTTCCGTGGTTTCGCAATTCTCCTCCAGGAAAATGCGGGAATGGTACCTTAACTGAAGGCCTCGGCCGCTTCCTTCCCGCTTGCTTATCTATTCCTTACAATCTTCCTAACCACCCACAAGGCCCCCGTTCAGAATAGCAGGTGAGGCCGTCTGGGCGAGGTACTGGTCCCCTTCCCCAGTTGTATACTCAACCCAAAGTCTCACGCTCCAGGACACTGCCCTTGAGGCGATGAAGGTGGGATCAAGTGTTGAATCCGAGAGAAAAACCAACCATGGAAGGTAAACGGATTGAGAAAGAAAGAAAAAATGCGTGACGCATCCAACCTTGGCCATCCATCGAGTTATTTACGGATAAAATATGTTCTGAACGTTTGAATATACTATATCTTGAAAGTTTCTAATTGAATTCTTAAAATATTCGTGAAGCCTCAATCCAAATGATTGTAAAGTGCGGTGCAGAAATGAGTATAAATTCTTTTTTTTTTTTTTGCTTTACGTCGCGCCGACACAGATAGGTCTTATGGCGACGATGAGGCAGGAAGGGGCTAGGAGTGGGAAGGAAGCGGCCGTGGCCTTAATTAAGGTTCAGCCCCAGCATTTGCCTGGTGTGAAAATGGGAAACCACGGAAAACCATCTTCAGGGCTGCCGACAGTGGGCCTCTAACCCACGATCTCCCGAATACTGGATTGGATACTGGCCGCACTTAAGCGAAAATTGGAAACCACGGAAAACCATCTTCAGGGCTGCCGACAGTGGGGCTCGAACCCACGATCTCCCGAATACTGGATACTGGCCGCACTTAAGCGACTGCAGCTATCGATCTCGGTAATTCCTTTATTAAAGAGTATAAAATACAATCTCTGTAGCGTTATATCCATAATTATTGATACCATTGAAACTACCTTACGTTTTACAATGAATTCGTTCTTGTCATTAACGAAAGTGAAAAGAGATTTTTGATATATTTAACATTTTAGAAGTTGTGTTATGTGAACCTCTTTGCTAGAAAATACTGTATATAGTGAGAACTCGATTTAAGATTTGAAGAAACAGGCGATGAACTGCATGGAGCTGTCTAGTCTACTATGATGTTATATATCATGGTGTAGCATACCACGTTTATTATGTAACCGCGGAATTACAATTGAGATTCCACGAGCTTTCCAGACATGTTCACACATAATACAGCCTGACGTTTCGCGGCGTGAAGAGATGTATAGCACTTGACATAATTCTTGCCTTCTGCAGAGTTGTATTATAGCCATCAAAATGGTGAGGTGGAGGGCGGGAAACAACATAATACACTGGGGAATCGAGGGTAGTTTCTGACGTTCCCTTCCCTGGACAGTAATTAGTGCACCTACATTTCATCAGAGCTGAAGTAGAGCGGGAAAAGTTGTGTGACATTCCAGACAAAAGAGAACGGTATGATCAAAGGGGAATGCAGCAGCTGGAATCTGTACTCGAGATGTGAAACACTGCAATATTTCTCACACGTTGGAGAATCCGTCCTACTGCTAGAAATATGAGCTGAGAAATTTGTGGTAGTGATTAGTTTTTAAGGGTAAATACAGTAAAACAAGTTATTCACCCTGCTTGGACTCTAATCGTAGAGGAAAGACGAAGTGGTCAGATTCTTCGAAGGATGGCCACAGTGGTCAAATAAATGGAAGATCATGAACATTTGTGTCTTCTCCACTGAGTTAGCGACCAGCATCAATTATTTATGGTAGCTCTACTTTAGATATACTGTACGTATCACGTTTGCCGTACCGTGGATGTCGAACCACTCTCCGAGTTCCGTGCCCAAGACAATCTTCTCCGTGCACGTCCGTATCTCTCCCTCTATGATCAGTTGTATCACTCTGCATTTTTCATTTTGTGGCAGGGGTAGTGATGATCATTGGTTTAAGTACAACTGCGCAATTATCTTCTCAATACACTAACCAGAGGAAAGAATGGAAGAGTTTCGATACTTTAAAGGATGAAAGTGTTAAAGACTGAGTTCTATTGACATCTCCAAGTGGAACTAGGGACTTTAACATGTTTATTCTTTGGTATATTTGTAATGTAGTATGCGTTGCTAAATACGAGCCTCCGTGCCTTAGGTGGCAGCCCGCCGGCCTGTCTTCTCTGGGTTCTGTGGTTTGAATCCCGGTCACTCCATATGAGATTTGTGCTACACAAAGCGAGGTTTATCAGGATTTTCTCTGGTTTCCCTGTTGTCTTTCATTCCAGCAACACTTTCCAATGCAGCCGGCACAATTTATATCCTGGCCACTAGATGGGGCTTCATTCATTCCATTCCTGACCCCATCGAATGACTGGAAACAGGCTGTGGATTATTATTAGTATGTTTTGCTAAGTAAAGAAACACACTTGACGGAAAGACGATGGTGTTGTGGTCAGTAACATGTTGGTGCTGAAACCCTGAAGGATGATGGGGGAGGATAGTAGGCTCCACCAAACGCTGTGTGAGGAAGGTACTGGGACATTCCATGCTTGACGGAGAAGGTCTTGCCACAATTTTGACGGGTACTAAAGCCACCCGTAATTCGAGACCTATTTTCCAAGTAGAAAACAGTTCAGACAATTTAACTCCTACCCACTTCCTTATTCGAGAGAAACAGACCACCATTCCTAGTGCACCGGCAACGCCGACCGCAAATAATCTGACAAAGGAGTTTCGCCAGAAGCAGACGGTAATGAACAACTTCTAGAATCAGTGGCTTAAGGAATACCTCCTACAGTTGCGGACCTTCTATGAAGTCTGGCAACCACCAGAGAAACATCCAAAACTCAGGATAGGTGACATCGTACTCTTACAGGAGGATACTTGGCCAAGACACAAGTGGTAGAAGGCTCGAATCAATTATATGCATCTACGGTGGGACGACAAGATAAGGAGAGTGATACTTCTTCAACCCGATGGGACGAAATTTAGCCGCCCGGTTCAGCTGGCCATCCTCTTAGAGATAGGCCAGGGTGAGCTGGATATGAAAGACTGAATTCTGTTGACATCTGCAAGCGGACTAGGGATCTTACATTTTTATTCCTTGGAAATTTTGTAATGTAGTATGTGTTGCTAAGGAAACAACCTTGAGGATACGACGGCGTTGTTGTGATCAGTAACAGAGAGTATTTATAAAAGGAATTGAAAATGAAAAACACCGTAGACCTCGCAAACTTTACACCATCGGGATCAGAAGAGAACAAAAGTTGGCGAAGGGAAGTTGGATAGATAACCATACAGATAGATAGATAAATGAAAAAATCAGGTACATATGTCCGTGTATTACACTTAACCAGTAGTGTTAATACACTAGGACATAAAATCAAAACCTGATTTCTACCCTACTATACTCAAATAACTGGCCTATAAATATCGAATATACAACATAACATACAAATAAAATTAAATGACATACTGCTTCGTAAATACAATAATTGTAAAATACCCGTGGGGAATTACATTAATTAATAAGAAGAACATGAATAATAATTGTGACGGCAGTATGGCCTTTTACCTGGTTGTAGGCAAACATTCTACCGCTTGAAAGTGGTAAAATCGCACGGAGACAAGCTGAACTGAATTTCAGTTACTGAGTCATTACTAGATGTCATTAGCGTTGTGTTCAACTTAGTTGACAATTATTACTGTATTGCGGTGGCACAAACTGGACGAGGGTCTTTTGTTTCTATGTTATTACTACTGTCTGGTAAGGTCATTATCAACCAATGCGCTTTCTGCCTGTTTATTTCATTATCAACCAATCAGCCTACTGCTCGTTTACGTCTTTTTCAACCAATCTGCACCCAACCCGTCCTTCTAAATGCTGTGAGTTTGAACCTAATGTATCTATCATGATCTGATCTGGAACTGTGCAACATGAAGTGAGGCTCTCCTCCCAGGAGATGACGAGGCTTGGATAGCGGCAATAAGGTACGCAGAACTTTGAATTTCACCTAACATGTGAACTTACCTGCGCGTGGCGAAGGGAAGACATCAGGGTTCCCCTCCAGCATGTAACTGTTAGGGCATGTTGCGATTACCTTTAACTTTATTGTAGATTTCTTATTTTATATTATTTATGTTTTCTAGACTGTCTACGGTCATGGTGTAAAACCCTTACGGGTATTATGTAAATTTAAGGGCGTACGAGTGTGTACCCTCGTTTCCCTTTTTCAGTTTGCTTTCTGGTGTCGAATGTTTCTAACTCTAAAATTTTATCTTGTCTTTCGGAATTGCTTGCGGTGTTCAACAACCCTTTCATTTTCTTCTCGGCTGTTATATTAACTTTTAGTTTTTCCTTTCCTTGTCCGTGTCGTATGAGCTTCTGCTCCTATGCTTTCTGGATTTCTGGATTTCGTATCTGTGTATGGCTCCTGTGGTTTGATATCCCTCTGACCTCTAGTGCGATAAAGCTTAACCCAGGTTGATTCACCAAAAGAAAATGGAGCGAACAATTCCTTACTTAAAGTCAGGTTTTAATTATAGTAACTAACATGCGTATGTCTACCATAAAAATAAGTATATAAAACATTTCCACGTTTTATCATATATACCGAGCTCGATAGCTGCAATCGCTTAAGTGTGGCCAGTATCCAGTAATCGGGAGATAGTGGGTGCGATCCCTACTGTCGCCAGCCCTGAAGATGGTTTTCCGTGGTTTCCCTTTTCCACACCAGGAAAATGCTGGGGCTGTACCTTAATTAAGGCCACGACCTCTTCCTTCAAATTCCTAGGCTCTTTCCTATCCCATCGTCGCCATAAGACTTATCTGTGTCGGTGCGACGTAAAGCAAATAGTTTTATCATATAACGTGTTGACTTCTTTTTCTTCATCATCATCATCATCATCATCATCATATTATTATTATTATTGTTATTATTATTATTATTATTATTATTATTATTTTCCTGTTAGTACAGGCTCTACTTTGTGTATCTTGTTACGCAACTTAACACGGTCAATTCCATCGTCTGATCATAGAACGACTTTTTTCAGATATTTATTTAGAGTATCCTGGGATTTTTGCATATTGGGTCGTCCACATGGCCGGATTTCCTAGACTTTACGTTGATAAGTTCCGTTTGCAATCGTTTAAGGTACAACTCCCTAGACGGACGCATATCTATGAACATTTTCATGCTTCTTGTCGACGATTGGAGTCACGTCGATACAATACGAGAAATACATGACACTTCACACCTGTATTGACGGTCCAAGTCTCATAACTATATATGAAAATAAATAACATACAGTTTCAACCCTTTACCTATTGAGTCAACTTTCCCTAGAATTATCCATTTTCGTCTTTCCAAAACGCCCTTATTTTAATAAGAGCTCAACAACAAATTCGTTACCTCTGTTCCTCTAAATCACGGCTGTCAAACACTGCCCGCCGTAAGCGCAGTGCCCACGTTGTAGTTCAATCCATGTTAATAAAACAGAATTGCTCTCATGACAACAGGGTTACCATATCGAATGGCTTTGCTCAACACCATAACGGGAAAACGGCAGCACATAAATTTGTGAAATTCAGTACTTAATTTCAAGATAAAAAGCGGAAGAAACTAAGCTGCAAATTACTTATCAACTAAGGGGTACGGGAGGGATTACAGGGGATTTTTTGGTTTGTACTGAATCAGATGTACACTACGACACATAAAAATCCTCGGCAATGAATATTAAGGCAAATTGGGGCAGAAAATAGATAAATAATGTTTGTTATAGGGTCGAAGGGTGAGGGATGCATTTAATTGCATTTAATAAATTTGCCCAGGCAACGCGGGGTACTACTGTGCTGTTGTATCATTCACAAAATAATAGTAAAATTTAAATGTGGCCGTAAAGAAGTGATAATATTAAAATGCGCTTAAGAAAGAACAGCTAAATAACAAACCAAGCACAAATAAAACACACGGCAATTTTTTTATCAGTACAAGTTATGCTATGACGTATCGCTTCACACCACAACACCAAAATCTTCAGTAACAACTTATGTACAGTACGAAAATAATAGAACACACAAAAATACTAGGCAATATACAGCCATCTCTCACTCAACACAAGACAATTACGTGCTGATTTAAAGCCTAAAAACACACACGCAACAAGTAAATACTTCACTACAGAAGTGAGCTGCCGGCGGTTCTCAGAGTGGGAGACTACACGAGGCTTGTACCAGAGCAACACAGAAGAAAGAAAATGAAAGAAGGCAACGAAGTGTTGGCTGTTCCTACCATTGTGCTTCCTCCCTACGAATATAATTATGAAAAGAAAAAGTTATGTAGTTACTTTAATAAGTCACGGTCAAAAATGCTTCGTCCTTTTTATCTGGCTTTCATAATCCATTAGAAAGTACAGCATAATATCTCTTAATCACGAGGAATGTCCAACTCGTTGGCTGAACGGTCAGCGTACTGGCCTTCGGTTCAGAGGGTCCCGGGTTCGATTCCCGGCCGGGTCGGGGATTTTAACCTTAATTGGTTAATTCCAATGGCACGGGGGCTGGGTGTATGCGTTGTCTTCATCATCATTTCATCCCCATCATGACGCGCAGGTCACCTACGGGAGTGAAATAGAAAGACCTGCACCTGACGAGCTGAACCCGTCTTGGGATATCCCGGCACTAAAAGCCATACGACATTTCATTTCATCACGAGGAATTATGGGTGTCTCACAGGGGGGGGGGGGTTCACTCCTTGTACGCCTGTAAGAGCAATACTGTTTTCTTAACGTAGAGTGAGCTGTAGAAATACCTGTGCACGCGAGTGCAAGTCTCTTCCGTTCAGTCGGCTTATTCATCCCCACGTTACTGACTCAGGGCTGTGCACACCAACACTATCGATGACATGCTCCAGTTGGCTAACTTAATAGTTGAAACATAACGGCGACACAGGCTGTGGCATAAGGATTGGCACCGTATGTTTTTGGTGGATTTGTGTCCTTCTGTATTAACAAGGCTACTCGGAGAGATGCTACTTTTATCGAGCCTATTTTCCTTTGTTTTATGTATATAAAAACAAGACGTTTTGCCACACAAGTGATATAGAAGCGGAATAGTATTCGGCATTATTCTGCTTCATAATATAATATTGTTCATAGGAGGGTTGAGAATGCTAAAAAGAGCCTTTTATTTTGCACTTCATACATTTTGGCAACCTGTATTTATTTCCCTAGTACACGGTGATTACAAAACATTGCGTTTCGCCCATTTCATGCAAACGCCGTGTTTAATTATGTTTGTCACTATATGAAAGATAATATGTACATGTATTGCTGGAGTGCCGTACTTATGAACATGCAATGTACACCCCTCCAGGCTTACGCTGTCTAATACCGGCCTGGGCTAGCGCTCGTAGCAGCTGCTTCTCGTGCACGCAAAGCTGTCAGTCAACTCGTGACCTTGACATACCTGCTCTAAATTATTCCAAATGTACTCGAACAGGGAAATACCTGTCACCCACCGAAGCATGATGTGGAGGAAGAGTTCTGCACTGTTAATGGTGATATTTAGAGACGAGAATTATAGGCACTAAAAACAGTTAAAATAGGCATATAGGCTCTTAAATTAGCCAAAATAGGCATTTAAATAGGCACTAACGTGTAAAATAGGCAACAAAATAGGCATTAAAAATTACTTATAATTTAATAACACACTCAATTACTATAAAAGGAATTTACAAACAACGTTTCAATGTTTTCCGGCAACAATCTTGTTCTCCACTCATGCATAATGTTTTTGTACTGAGAGAAGTATCTCTCAACATCACATGAAGTGACTGGACAAAACTTCACTGAAGTCACTTCATCTGGTTTTATTTCGCTGGCAGCGGCTGCCTTCCCAGAGGTTCGGACAAAACTTCCCCTGACTTCTACAATCCTAAGTGACTCCGCCAGGGGCATGCCATTCTTCTCCAACTTGGTGATTGCTCCTGGCAGCTTGTTGAAATTTGAAGATGCTCCGGTTTATGCAGGGGCATATTAGCTCCCAACAGTTCAGTGCACAGGTCTGAAGAAAATGGTGGTTGGTCGCTGCCCAAAGTAGACTGGTAGAAAGGCTGCGTTGATGCAGATTTCTGTACTCGTATCAGATGCATCGCAGTATTTTTAAATTGATCTATGTGATATTTTTCTCACAATTGAGCTGAAAAATAATAAAATTGACATAAATTGCATTGCCCCTATATCTTAAATTTTACGGTTGGGCTAATTGGCAATAATGCTTAGTATATATCATGCATTTGTTTCATAAAAGGGGCTGCCTGGCCGAGGCGGTAAAGGCGTGCTCGTTTCGCCCGGAAGGACGTGGGTACGAATCCCTGTCAGAAAGTCGTAAAATTTAAGAAACGAGATTTCCACTTCCGGAGGTGTATATGGCCCTGAGGTTCACACAGCCTACACAAAAACTTAGTACCAGGTTAATTCCTAGGGGCAAAGGCGGCCGAGCGTAGAGATAATCACTCTACCCCATCACGTGCCGCGGTTAACAATGGTGGAAGCCTTTACCTTCCACTCCTCCAAGGGCCTCCTTGCAAAAAAAAAATCGTGAATTCTATTACACTTTTGCTAAGCCTTCGCGAAACACAGGTTGCCGATCCAATATAGCTCGGCTAGGACGATGCCGCAGCGTGTTTTACGAGGTTGCCAAGACTATATTTACAAGACCACGAAACAAGAAGAAGAATGAAAAGAGAGGCACTATAAATCTCAGATTTGTGAACATTTTATTTGTTTCTATTCGCCAGCTTTGTCAGCCAGGTCAGCTGTCATGAAGACTATTTTCTGTTGCCTGCACGAGATCCTGCATCATGTGTGCCCACAAAGCCGCCACCCTCGTTGAAAATTAAAAACCGCGTAATTTGAAATTTTCGTGACATGCTCCCATAAGATTATTTCTGTCACAATTTAGTAAGACTCTAGAGGGGATGCTAAATGCTTGTTACCCTGGGATCTTACGCCCCTTAGACTCTCTTTGACCCCCCCCCCCACCAAGCACAATGTTTACTAAACCAATCCAGACCAACGGTCTTTTCGCTGGCCTCGTCTTGTAAAGATAGTCTTGGCAACCTCGTAAAACACGCTGCGGCATCGTCCTAGCCGGGCTACATTGGATCTGCAACCTGTGTTTCGCGAAGGATTAGCAAAAGTGTAATAGAATTACAGAATTCACGATTTATTTATTTATTTATTTATTTATTTATTTATTTATTTATTTATTTATTTATTTATTTGCAAGTTGCTTTACGTCGCACCGACTCAGATAGGTCTTATGGTGACGATGGGAGAGAAAAGGGCTAGGAGTGGTTAGGAAGCGGCAGTGGCGTTAATTAAGGTATAGCCCCAGCATTTTCCTGGTGTGAAAATGGGAAACCACGGAAAACCATCATCAGGGCTGCCGGTAGTGGGGTTCGAACTCACTATCTCCCGAATAATGGGTACTGGCCGCACTTACGCGACTGCAGCTATCGAGCTCGGTTCACAATTTTTAAAGGGAGTTTTAAAAATTGTATTTCAGTTGTAAATCTCTATTTTCACAGAAAATGTATCATAGTTCAAAATACCGACTTAATTTTCATCCATTCTGTGACAAGAGACAACCGGCGTTCTAACTCCTCGTTCAGTAATTTAATGATTATTTACATTTTAGCAATATGAAATTATAATTGAAAGTTCATGACTAATACAGCATTGCAACAAAACAACTTGCCACAATACATAACTTAATAGGCCTATATATGCTGCAATGAAATGCGATCATGGTTCTCAATCACAAAAACGATAAAAGGAATAAACAAACTTACCTCCTTACTACAAGCTTGACAGACTACCCTTCCATCCGTAGTGAAATTGAGATCCCCTGGATCCACTGCTTCAGCCAGTAGGACTTCGGCGATTTTTCTTTAGGCATTGCCGCAAACACACTTCTTTCTTTTCTTCCACTTCACAGTAAATCACAACACGTTCTGAACATGAAGCGTTCGCGTGCAACAGTTCGCACAGAACATAGTTCGACATTGACTGGTTCTCGCATATGTCTTAGAAGGTTAGAGGGGTTGAAGGCTTCGAGGTCAAATTGTTCCTTGTTTCTCCTGATGGAAATGCCCCTTGAACTATTTCTGGTAACTTCTGAGAATTCCCATTTTTGTTCGTGGGGTAAACATATAATGAAAAAGGAGAAGATAATTCACTGGTAGAAAATCGGCTTTTTAAAATACAATAAAAAGGCATCAGATAGGCATTTCTACTCCAAATATGCACAAACCCCTGAAATAGGCATTTATAGGGACAATAAAACCAATGAAATATAGCTAAAAAGACCCTAAAAGGATTTATATCTCAAAAGCCTACGTTTCTGAGTACAGGAATAAAATAGGCAAATAGGAAAATTCACGTCTCTAGTGATATTGTAGTGCAACGAGTCTTACACGATCCATAACATTGTGGAGCCAGAATAAATTAGAATGTGATGGTTTATAATGTTCCAATCCTATAAAACTTATAAATGGTAGAATTACTTTCATTTCTTATTTTTTACCAAGTTACTTCACGTCGCACCGACACAGATAGGTGTTATGGCGACGGTGGGACAGGAAAGGGCTAGGAGGGGGCAGGTATCGGACACTGCCTTAATAAGGTACAGCCCCAGCATTTGCCTGGTATGGAAATGGGAAACTACGGAAAAGCAATTTCAGGGCTGCTGACAATGGGATTCGAACCCACTATCTCCCGAATACCGAATACTGAACACACTTAAGTGACTGCAGCTATCGAACTCGATTATAAAATGAATATTTGCATGCTGTCTGCTACAATTCCACTTTTCAATCCTTCAGAAAACCGCTTGGCCTGCATTGAGGTAGCTTTGCTTTTTTTAAGTTGGTATTCCCATGGACCATTAAATTGATAATACAAATCTGCCATAAGACCTATCTGTGTCGTGCGACGAAAAGTCACTAGCAAAAAAAAAAAAATAGTCCAGTTCTACTTGATGCTACTTAGGCTGCTTCTATGTCAATTTTGAGGTTTCATTTTATTCTACGGAATAGCATAGGAACGGATCTCTGTTGGGCGACCTATCAATGAGTTTTAATTAATTTTATAGGGTAAACACTGAATGTGACACCAAACAACTTTTACATCACAACATCGTATGACATGAAGTGTAGGGGCTTTTCATTTGAAAAGCCCATCTACCTCTGATGGGTTTGAACACAGGATCTTCGAAACCGGTGGTCAATTTTCTACCACTATGAGTGACTTACCGCTGACAATTGCGGTTCCGGATCTTCTAGTGTTAATCATCTCCGGTGCTTCAACTTTTCTAAAACTAATCCATGAATAACGTGTTATAACAGTCAATCATTTCAATTATGACATGATGTATAGAGTAACGGGTGAACGTACTTTGTTATGTGACTGTTGGACGTGGGTCGTACCCCAAATATGACGTCCTCTAAATCTCTAAGCGATGTAGAGACGATCTACTTGAAACCAGCAATGAGGTACTTGAAAGCGCTGATCAAATAGTGCTCAAGGAAGATGGCAGAAAAAAGGTTAGGGACCAGGAACGAATTACCTCTCAGAGCACCGTTTTAAGCAGAAGTGTGTTCCGGACCAGTAAAACCCATTCGTGAAATCAAATGTATGAAAGAAGGACAGGAAAAGGGCAACTCATTACCCTCTTTGAGCTGAACAGTCTCTACGAAAAATAATAAACGATGGAAACGTTTGATATTAACAAGGGATGCGAATGATGTTAGGAGAAAAATTTACGTCAGTTAGTTAAGCTATTGTCGGAATGGAAGTGTCCGGTAGAGTTACGGTTGATTAGCCGTATTATGCAATGCTGTGCATTCTAAAGGTTATTCATACTGTTGTAGGAAGTCGAGCAAATAAATTAAAGTACAGAAGTTACAAGTTAACATTAGTAGTATGATTTGTTACAAAGACTATCAACTCATTCCTCTCCTTCATCGGCTCTCCAGGTGCCAGTATGGAGTTGACAACCACAGGACTGAGTGGCTCAGATGGTCGAGGAGCTGGCCTTCTGACCTCCACTTGGCAGGTTCGATCCTGGCTCAGTCCGGTGGTAATTGAAGGTGCTCAAATAAGTCAGCCTCGTGTCGGTAGATTTACTGGCACGTAAAATAACTCCTGCGGTACTAAATTCCGGCACCTCGGCGTATCCGAAAACCGTAAACGTAGTTAGTGGGGCGTAAAGCCAATAACTTTATTTTTTTTCAACCACAGGAACCTTAGCTGAGCCTGACGTTGCTTCCAATTCTTTGAGTTTAACTCCACTTTTTTATTTTTCCTATGTAACCTCTCTTGTTCAACTCCTGTCATTTTCCGACCTCGATGATAGTAGGTTTACGAGGCAGTGGTGATGGGCGTGATAATTGTTTTAAGGGGAAAATACAAATAGGCAATCATCTTCTCCTAGTTCTAATAAGAGCAAAATATGCAAGAATCCCGACCTCCAAATGACAAAGGAATCGGAGGGGCCATCTTGTGTGTGAAAATTAACGACCCCAAACCACCCCCCTTCACTCCTACCTCACAAATCTAATGTGTTCGGAGTTAGCAGAGAACAAGATTGACTGAGTAGGGTCAGTTTGAATGATGAAAGTGTGGAGACTGACACTTCAACGAATTAATTCCAGAGGTGAAGTGAAAAGAAACAGGGCACGGTTCTTTCCGGCTGTGTGTATTGTTGAACATCGTACCGGAAACATTATAAGTCACAGTATGTGCGTTAACAAGTCGCAAATGTACTGAGATATGTACCTGGTTATTGATGGAGGGGTGAACACACATCATGGCATCATTGGGAAATGGAGTGGCAGGCCAACCCTCTTCCAAATAAGCCGAGAACGATAAAATAAACTACGAAGATCTGGAAGACATCTCTTCCAGTTTCTCGGAGGGAAGCAGTGGTATTATGTCGTCTTCGGATCGGCCACGGTGTAGCAACGCACTCCTACTTGCTGAAGAGAGAAGACCCCCGGTGTGTACTTGCGGCGGTCATCTTACAGTGGTACACATCCTTATGGGGTGCGTGGACCTGGCCAATCCGCGCCGTTGTCTAAAACTTTCGAGTACCATCTCCCTCATCTTACGAGATGATGAAAAGTCAGCAGACCTCGTCATCCGTCTTGTGAGGGATAGTGGCCTGTTTTACAATGTACAGGAGTATATTTTCTATTCGTTTTAAATTTTATTTTATTTTAACTATGGTTTATTCTATAGACTCTGTTTTAGTTAGTCTTTGTGCATTTTAATGTGTTACATTAACTTTCAATTTGAATTTTATATAGAATATTACACCGGGCGAGTTGGCCGTGCGCGTAGAGGCGCGCGGCTGTGAGCTTGCATCCGGGAGATAGTAGGTTCGAATCCCACTATCGGCAGCCCTGAAGATGGTTTTCCGTGGTTTCCCATTTTCACACCAGGAAAATGCTGGGGCCGTACCTTAATTAAGGCCACGGCCGCTTCCTTCCAACTCCTAGGCCTTTCCTCTCCCATCGTCGCCATAAGACCTATCTGTGTCGGTGCGACGTAAAGCCCCTAGCAAAAAGAAAGTAGAATATTACTCCAAAGGCAATGCCTTATTTGTATATTTTTATGACGAAATAAGGCATTGCGGATTAGATCCACTGATTATTTTAAATTCATATTCATTCTTCGTTTTTACTTCTTAAATTCCAGTCATTGGATGAATTTTAAATTTGTAATTATCATTACATTTCCGCCACTGACATAACATCAATTTATGCCCCTTTAAACAACAAGCGGCATCATCATCATCATACCATGGCATCAAAAGGTAGGTTAATTTTTCCTTTCATTATTTACTCAGAATTAATGTCTTGCGCGCCTATAATCATGAATACTCCTGGATATTGGTTATATGACTGCATTTTGTAATTGATTTTCTGACTGATGAAATTATTTCAAGATAATCAATACTTGTGGAACTGTCAACACGTCGATTATAAAATTCCTGTTTCTAAAGCTGTTGCGTGGAACTTTCCAATTCACAATCCTTCCCCCCTCACTAGCAAGTGCAAGAAATCGATTGTCGCAATTCTTGCAAAGTTAAAAACGTACTAACACTTGACAATTGTAGACATTAACGTGCAATTTATCCACTTCTGTCTTCCAAGACTTCCTGAACCACCACTTCTTCTTCTTCATCATCCTCAAACCCACAGCAATATTAGCAACGCACCCCAAGAGGACCTCTTCTTCCTGCGACGTCTGTGAAGTAATTCACGAGAGACATAATGTGGATGGATGTACCTTACCAACATGAAGCGGTAACTTTTACCAGGGATACAGAATAGTGCTACATGTATTACAACATGTGTCCATGTTCATTGTACCTTTTAAGAATTATACAACTATGTAAAAAATAAAGGCTTTTACTTTTTAGTCAACATGAACATTAAATTTTCTGTGAACATCATTATATTATCTGATTTATCATTCGTGTCACGAATGTTTGCAAAAATCATCATTTGTAAAGTTATTAGTGTTTTCATGCTAGTCACAAACAATAGTGGTTAAATTTATGAATGTATTAGAAACTGAAATAATAATTTCATTCGGTTTTACGTCCCACTAACTGCTTTTAGAGGTTTTCGAAGTAGAATATGAATGTTGGACTTTTTTTTTTTTTTGTTACAAGTTGCTTTACGTCGCACCGACAGAGATAGGCCTTATGGCGACGATGGGACAGGAAAGGGATAGGAGTGAGAAGAAAGCGACCGTGACATTAATTCAGGTACAATCCCGGCATTTGCCTTGGTGTGAAAATGGGAAACCACGGAAAACCAATTTCAGGACTACCGACAGTGGGGTTCCAACCGACTATCTTCCGAATATTGGATACCGGCCGCACTTACGCGACTGAAGCTAAGGAGCTTGGCAATGCTGGACTTAAAAGCTATACAAATTCTCAAACATCTTCAATCATTTAAGTATAAAATGAATAAAGTTACCATAATTGTTCACAAAACAAATCTAATTACTATTATTTTGTCAGCCTTGTATCATCTTAGAATACTGAACTGATGGTTTGTAAATTGTTTGTCCTCCTCAATCCTCTCTTCGACCTTGATCTAAAGACTTGTAAATCGGCTTTCCTGTCCGCCTCGGTGGTGTAGTGGTTAGTGTGATTAGCTGCCACCCCCGGAGACCCGGGTTCGATTCCCGGCTCTGCCATGAAATTTGAAAAGCGGTACGAGGGATGGAACGGGGTCCACTCAGCCTCTGGAGGTCAACTGAATAGAGGTGGGTTCGATTCCCACCTCAGCCATCCTGGAAGTGGTTTTCCGTGGTTTCCCACTTCTCCTCCAGGCAAATGCCGGGATGGTACCTAACTTAAGGACACAGCCGCTTCCTTCCCTCTTTCTTGTCTATCCCTTCCAATCTTCCCATCCTCGCAAGGCCCCTGTTCAGCATAGCAGGTGAGGCAGCCTGGGCGAGGTACTGGTCATCCTCTCCAGTTGTATCCCCGACCCAGAGTCTGAAGCTCCAGGACACTGCCCTTGGGGCGGTAGTGGTGGGACCCCTCGCTGATTCCGAGGGGAAAACCGACCCTGGAGGGTAAACAGATAAAGAAGGAGGAGAAGAAGAAGAAAACTGCTTTCCTAAAATTAAAGGTAGATATCTCACCCCCATATATACTGATAAAATGTTTAAATCGCATAACACGGTCCATAACTTCGTCACTCCTAAACACATTAACTAAATAAATAGATAAGTATATCCTTGATTTCAAACATGTTAGCATTCTTTTGTCACAGAGGTTTACAGTGACTTCTCTTCACCACACACATGATGAGTTCATCCTTGCTTGTACGTCTTCCTTTCTGTTGTACATACCGTGCACCAGGCCGAGTGCACGAAGTGCGCCGAACCTCTCCAGGTTTCCTCCAGGTTCAAATGTTTTGCGCTGTTTTGAAACATCAAGCAATCAACTAGCTTTCGCTTAATGCTAAGACATGCGAGACCTGAGATCCTTGAGCCGGCCTGAATTTCCTTCAGCCGGGCTCAGTGGCTAAAATACGTCAGCCTCGTGTCGCTAGATTTACTTGCGGGATTAAATTTCCGCACCTCAGCGTTTCCGAAAACCGTATAAAATTAGTTAGTGGGACGTAAAGCGAATAACAGTATTATTACTTAATTTCGTTCATACAGCTAGTTTAATGTGTAAATTGAAGTGCAAGAAACAATTTGGAACAGAATAACTAAATATTGAAATATTACGCATCACTTTATCACATCTCGTACTATGCTACACACCTGATGACGGCGGCGACGATGATGATGATTATGATGATGCTAATAATAATAATAGTAATAATAATAATAATAATAATAATAATAATGCAATAAATACATGAGACGAATTACAGCACAAAATATTTCTACTGATGAATTGTGTTCGGCAGTCCTGTGTAGTTAATATTTTTGAATGGTGTTATTTTACTGTAGTCTCTTCATTAGGAATTATCTATGGCAAATAAGTTGGACGAGAATTACGAGAGTTAACAACGAAGTTCGCTACTCAACATCGTGATGAACTGATATTTAAACACTACGAAGAAGAAGTGAAATCAGAATGGTGGTCATTTTTACTGTACTTGAGACTTATTAAAGCGTGAACGAGAGATATGTTTAGCAATATTAATTAAAATAAGATAAATTGAAAGATAAGGCTCAATATCTGGCAAATTTAAAAGTTTATGGTGTAAACTACAGTCTCCGATGAAAATTACCTTCCTAGGTCATAATACATCCTTAAGTAACTAAGTAAGTAAGAGTGGTTCAAACGGTTGAGGCTTCTGATCACAACTTGGCATGTTCGATCCTGGTTCAATCCCGTGGTATTTGAAGGTGTCTTCAAATATGTCAGCCTCGGACCGATAGATTTACAAGCACGGAAAAGAACCCCAAAAACCAAAGCCCATGGCACTACAGCTCTTGAAGTGCCTTGGCCTACCAAGCGACCGCTGCTCAGCCCAAAGGCCTGCAGATTACAAGGTGTCGTGTGGTCAGCACCGACGAATCCTCTCGGCCGTTATTCTTGGCTTTAGAGACCGGGGCCGCTATCTCACCCTCAGATAGCTCCTCAATTCTAATCACGCAGGCTGAGTAGACCTCGAACCAGTCCTCAGGTTCAGATAAAAATACCTAACCTGGCCAGGAATCGAACCCTGGGCCTCCGAGTAAGAGGCAGGACGCTACCCCTACATCATAGGGCCGGCGGAAAAGAACCCCTACGGGACAAAATTCCGACACCTCGACATCTCCGAAAACCGTAAAAGTAGTTAGTGGGACATATAAACAACAACATTATTTATTATTAATAAATAAGTAACTAAGTAAACGAGCAAGGAACACGTATCGGTAAGTAATAACATTATTTATTATTAGAAAGTAAGTAAGTTAAGTAAGCAAGGAAGCAAGTAACTGGCTAAATAAATAGGTGTGTGTGTGTGTGTGTGTGTGTGTGTGTGTGTGTGTGTGTGTGTGTGTGTGTGTGTGTGTGTGTGTGTGTGTGTGTGTGTGTGTGTGTGTGTGTGTGTGTGTGTGTGTGTGTGTGTGAGACCTCCGAAGAGGCCTAGTGAAGGTATTTCGAGCTGGCGCCGTATGGTCAACCTGCGGGAATTAACCGATGAAGGTTAAAATCCCCGACCCGGCCGGGAACCAGACGAGGAACCCTCTGAACAAAAGATCAGCACCAAAACCGTTAAGCCATGTAGCTGGGCACGGTATGCAGGTAAGCCTGCAAGGAAACAATACATAAGTAGGCCTATATAATAATAAGTAAGTATTCGTTCATACTAGTACATGATGATGATGATGCTAATGACACGGAATGTTATTGAAACAATGAAGGACGGATCTACACATCACAAAAGAAATCATAACAGAGCACGTGATTAAATTAATGCAATGCTATCATCTTAGAAGGAAAAGCAACAGGGGAATAATAAATCATTGTACATCTGCGGCGAGGAAGGCGAAGAATTGTACTCATTCCCATCTCGATGATTTGTCGGCTTAAAGTAATAAATCTGAGTTAGCTGAGTTTACTTGAGAACAAACTCCTTGACGTCAAAGTATGCATAAAGTTTTTAGTCCATTTCCTAGTTTCAGTCGAAAGTAACTCCCGTGTAAACACATTCCTCGGAGAATGAACCATTCAGTGTGAGAAACGTTATTCTCCGTTTGCTATTCCCCTAGGTCCCATTCGTCCCTCATATTTTTCACTTGTCAATACAAGTTTAAAGGAGGGTTATATATTTGCTGTCATGATAAAATACATGCAACCTTTTGATCAATAAACTATATACTGCACCGTTCAGTTGTACTCTACCTCAGATTGTTCTCCATAAATCCCATCCAGATTTACTGCGTGACACTTTCGCTAATACTGAAGAGTCCGTACCAGGACACTACCACTTGAACTCTAGAAACGGTTAATTTATTTGGTTAGAAATTTGATAAAGCCTCAGAATATCAGTCGCACTGATTTAAAATGAGCGTCCGGTAAAGATGGATGGTAAAAGTAGCTTTCCTCAGAACGCTGGAAAATGTCGAACGCTGTTAAACTGAACCACAGGCCTCCGACAAACACAGATAAAAGGAAAAGTGACACCAGAAACGAAAATAGTACGAGAGAAAAAACAAATGGAGGAAGGACTGTAATTATTCTACACCCAGCTACATAATTAAGGGGAAATAAAAAATAGAAAATACTCCCATCTGCAAAAAGAAAGCGTCGAACCATGGGGCTCTTCCAATTTTATATTAAATACTATAGTCAGCACTGTATTCCCGAAATTCTCATAGGGTACACTCTAAGTCAGGTCGTAATAAATCCTGGATGACAGACCACTTTGGCGTTTTACATTAAGTGGGTAACCACAAACTGCTATCAATTTAGCATAAATCATTGAAGGCAAAGCAAAAAAGCGAAGACATCTCCGTAAAAGGCCATGAAGGTCCTTGGAGGGGTAGAAAGTAAAGACTTCTACTACCCACAACCTCGGCACTCGATGGGGTAGAATGGTTAGCTCTATTCCCGGCCGCCTTTGCCCCCTGGTACTCATTTATGGTGAAGTCTGAGTGAAACTCAGGGCAATATGTACCTGAGGAAGTTGAAATCTCATTTCTTAAATTTTTCGACCTTCTGACGGGAAATTGAACCTACGTCCTTCCGGACGAACCGATAACGCCGTTACCGCCTCGGGCAGGGAGCCCTTGGCATAAATTTGTCATAGGCTAAAGAAGAAATAGTATGATGACAAAGAAGAAATCCATATTTTAATTCACTAGTTTTAAAATATTAATTCGCTTACACAGAAGTTTTCTACTGGACCTATACGTACTTCCTGCAATTTACTTAAAGGTTATTCCAAGGTACCTCTTTCAATTTGTGATCACGCTCCTCAGTGGAACAAACTCTTGAATTGGAGCATGTTGCAGTACGGCGGTTTGCAGCTATGTCTTCATATATTTCTCAAGTTTAAATCGGTCAACTGGTGAGGCATTTCTATGTGTGAACATACTGTAAGTTATGCCTGGAGATGTAAGCAATGAACAATGGTGCCATTAAATAAGTGATGGCCGATAATTATATTTATCAAGTTAAACCTTCGATGCTTACCGGGCGAGTTGACCGTGCGGTTAGGAGCGCGCAGCTGTGAGCTTGCATCCGGGAAATAGTGTGTTCGAACCCCACTGTCGGCAGCTCTGAAAAAGGTCTGCAGTCTGTTTTAGGTCGCACCGACACGGCCAACTCGCTCGGTCACTATAGCTTAGCTTTCCTTTTAGAAAACCAACTTGACTGCGTAAGTTGACCACGCAGTTAGGGTCACAAAGCTGTGAGCTTGCATTCGAATCCCACCATCGTCAGCTCCGAAGTCGTTTTTCCATGGTTCCCATTTTCACACCAGAAAAATGCTGAGGGTGTACCTTACCTAAGACCAAGGCCCCTATCTCCCCAGTCCTCACACTTTCCTCTCCCTGCGTTGCCTAAAATCTTGTATGTGTTAATGTGATGTTAAAACGAATAAAGAAGGAAACCAACTTCGTTTATTAGCAGCAGTCATAGATTCATCTGACGTGTAAGTTGTCATTAATTTAGTTCCAATTACTGCATTTTTGCTTAGTGTATTAATAGAGGTCCGCCTATGTGGTGTAGTGGTTGGAGTGATTAGCTGCCACCCCCGGAGACCCGAGTTTGATTCCCGGCTCTGCCACGAAATTTGAAAAGTGATACGAGGGCTGGAACGGAGTCCTTGGGAGGTCCACTGAGTAGAGGTGCCTTCGATTCCCACCTCATCCATCCTGGAGGTGGTTTTCCGTGGTTGATCACTTCTCCTCCAGGCACAAGGCTCCTCTTCAGCATTGCAGGTGCGGGCACCTGGGCGAGGTACTGGTCATCCTCCCCAGTTGTATCCCCAAACCAGAGTCTGAAGCTGCAGGACACTGGTTTTGAGGCGGTAGAGGTGTGATCCCTCGCTGAGTTCGAGGGAAAAGCCGGCCCTGGAGGGTAAACAGATAAAGAAGAAGAAGACGTATTAATAGAGGGTGCAGAATCACTGAATACATACATGTACCTATACCGAGCATGTGGGTGCACTGTGTTTTCCGTTGTTTCTCTTTTTCACACCAGGAAAATGCTGGGGATGTACCTTAATTAACGCCACGGTCACATCTTTCCCACTCCTATCCCTTTCCTACGCCACCGTCGTCATCATAAGACCAGTCTATGTCAGGATGACGTAAAGCAAGTTGAACAAAAAAAGACATTTACACATTCAAATATGCTTCACCTTAGTCCCTTAAACTTTATCAGGCATATTTATTTTCCATCCAAGCAATTCGTTCACTGCTACACCCACCAGCAAAATATTGCGTTCTTGCATTCAGCAAGTCCCATCACCGAAGTCAAGTTTATTAATATTTAATTTTCATGACCGCTCTCTACTCGAAATGAACCTTCAATGCATTAGGTCGTTCTTAGTACATATAGTAGATAAGTTAAGTACAGAACAACATTTGAAAAGCCTGCACCACTAGGATCGAACCCACAACATTCAGCTTCTCGGCGGATGCTGTTACCAATTGAACTATAGAGGCGTGACTAATTTTCGCTCTGTTGGAAAGGATGTAAGCTACATGTCTGGCACTATTGTCATCACAACTGTACAAGCATTTTGTACTCGAAATTAATTTTCTAACGTATCAGGTCGCGTTGCCTTCATGTAGTACATGCCAAAGCGTTGTTAAATACAGGAAAGAAATTTCCAGTGGGGCAGTAGTGGGATCTAAACCCACAACTTCTCGATTCCGCAACGTATGTATCTTACCAATTGAACTCTAAGAACACGATATACACAACGTAAAGTAGGCTTCGACGTAACAGAGGCTACGTTTACTAGCTTCGTCTACATTCGGGAGGTGGAGGGGCTGATTCTCACCGCCGGCTGTCCCGAGAATGGTTTTCCATTCTTCTGCATTGCAGAAATGGCGGGACAGCCGCCTTACCCTTCAGGGTAAGGAATGAAAACTTTTCATGTACTGTATGTTTGAACGTATCCCTCGCCCCCTTACCTTCTCCGCAAATCACATCAACGACAAAAATCTCCGTGCCCGGGAGATTGCGTTATCGTCTAGGACAGTTGTATTTTAACTTTGTAGTTGGCGTACCTCCAAATTCCAAATTATTTTACCTTCGTACCGCCGAAGTACGAGTACATCGCAATTATACTAGAAATAACAAATGGTTGTTGCTGGATGAAAATAATATTAACTACAGTAATCATCATCATCATCTTTCGCAGCTTATTCCGCTTGCTCAGGACCCCTTCACGCACTGAGAAAGAGTTGTGGCCGGGGATTTAAGGTCGCATGCCCTTCGTGACACCACGAGATTTTCTACTGAAAATTTCACCCCAGCAACACCAGGAATCAAAAAACACTCACCGGCGTGTCACAGGCAATCAGCTAAGCCGCTACACCACTCTGTTCCCCAATAATAAAAGTAATGTATTGTATATATATCGTCCCTAAGCAAAGGAAACTTTGTAACTGCTTCGAAGTAATGTTTACAGAAGGAGCCAAAACCGAGCGGTAAGTAGTGGCCGGAAAGCTGTCAATGGGAGGTATAAACTGGCACATACAGGGTGCGCACAAATGATTAGTGCGGTTTCAAAAATTTCCTGTTTGTTCTTTATTTGTTTTAAAATTACAAAATTATATAGACAGACAGAAAAACTCGCAAGGGGTAAGGTCAAGAGAGCGTGGAGGCCATCACATGAGGGCGTGATCATTCCCGATACGACTGATCCATCTTTCTGGAAGTCTGCTGCTCAGAAAGTCACGAACAACAACATGGAAATGAGGTGGAGCACCATCCTGTTGGTAGATGTTCATGCTATCGGTCTCCAACTGTGGCATGAGCCAATTCTCCACCATATCCAGATAGATGTACCTTGTAATGGAATTTTCAGCGAAGAAGAAGGGACCGTAAACTTTAAATTTGTAGATGGCACAGAAAACGTTGAGCTTGGGAGAGTCACGAACGTGGCATGGCCTCCACGCTCCCCGGGCCTCACTCCTTGAGACTTCTTCGTATGGGGTTATGTGAAAGACGCAGTTTTACGCCACCATTACCGGCTGATCTAACAAAACTGTGGGCCCGCATCATAATCGCCTTTGGTCAAATTGACAGCGACATGCTACGTCGGGTGTGGGACGAACTTGACTATAGAGTTGATGTGTGTAGAGTCACACATGGAGCACATATCGATCATTTGCAGACTCATAAAAAATTTCGTGAGTTTTCAGTATGTCTATATAATTTTGTAATGTTACAACAAATAATAAACAAACAGGAATGTTTTTGAAACCACTCCAATCATTTGTGCGCACTCTGTATTTTATGATGAATAGTTCGGAAAGGGTTTTCGTGTAGTGGTAGATAAAAACAGTACATCAAAACAATATTTTATTGAAAATGAACTGTTCACTGCAAACAGAAGCTACGACAAATTTACCTATCCTTTGAGATGACTCCGCTTGGCCCTTAGTGGTACGCGTACTACACTTTGAATACTACTGGTCTAGGACATACGTCATCACGTAGTTGCTCTAGGGAGCCAGTGTTACTTGCTCTGCTCGGGACGGGTCTTAGTCACGTGACAAGAGAGAAGCAGTCAGGCGGGTTGCATACCATGACCGTACTGTACTTACCGCTCGGAAATGTTACCATATGAACAACAGCTTTCATAATAATAATAATAATAATAATAATAATAATAATAATAATAATAATAATAATAATAATAATAATTTACAGTATGAATCATATGAGATGAACATGACATAGATTACAGAGTATAATAGGACAAGAAAATTATTCATTGACAAACGAAATATACAGCAGTGTGCAATAATTCCTGAATAAATACATTTTCACGAGTAACTGAAGCTTTGGGACACGTATATTTACCGAAGAGTGATTTGTACATATTCTTTGCACTCTCATTACCATACATTTCATATTCATATGGCATTTATGACTATGACATCACATTAAACACACGAACCGAAACATATCAGTGGTGTACTCCTTCTTCATGGGACTTTTTGGCTTGTTTAGATAGTAGTGTGTCAATGTTTGGTACTATCGCTTGCGTACTGGCAAGTCGCAAAACACATTTCATGTTTTCATCGGTAAGCCTACTTCCGTGTCAAGATTTACAGATCTTCATTAATAAAAACACATGTTCACGTAAATAAGTTAACCCGAATATACAGTACTTACAATATGAGAATTAAATCTCTCCCGTAAAAAACGAACATAAAATTCAGTCAAACTGTTTGTGTTTGCAAACCTAACTCTCATTAGAGTATCGCACTGTAAGTCAATCATTTCTAACTGCAGTTCTGGTCTAAGAGTTTGCACATCTACTGAGAAGGGAATACCGAACACCTGCACATCCTTTTCTATCGCCTGAATATCGTGAAACCTACACTCATAATGACATTAAAAGCTCTTTATGTTCTTCTATGTTTTTAAAATGTGATTCCACATTTTATTACATATTACACATTTTGCTGTGTTATTTTCTTGAACTGTTAAATACTCTTCTTCCCCAGAAGGTTTGAAACTTGTTGGCGTCGATGGCATACGCTGTGCTGAAATCTCTTCCATAGTAAATGCAACTTTAACCGACTAGAGTTTAACGTCGTGTGGTGTGAGGATAAAGATGGGAACACACTAGTGTCACATCTCATTAGTTCACGCGTATCGTGTCGCAATCTAACCTGTCCAGAAAGATGTGATATACATTTGCGCCACTCACCTGAAGTGTGTACTACGTCATGCACTTCCCCTACTCCTTCCCCTACTTGCTCACTAAGCTGCACTCTTTCCTCGAGAGCGGGGAGCAAACTGGCACCGGAGGCATTTTGCTCTCGATCGACGATGCCTGGTCTAGGAGGTCCGGCATACCTTGTCGGGATATGGACTGAAAACTTTAACCCACACAACCTACCTCCCTCCCCGTTTGCCATCCCCCCCATACACGCACATCATACCACCATCACACATGATAGACTCGAGTCACTCTTCGAAACACACACAGAAAAATATTCTTTAAAATATTTGACCAACAGCGCTGGAAATTCTGTCGACACAATCTGAAATATTTAAAGTAAACATGCAGTTGTTTGTAAACGAGTGTTGTAGTAAGATTATGGCAAAAGATGGGCTGAATTTTGAACTGTAGCGATGACTTGATAAGGGGAATTGAAGCTCAGTAAAAGGTATCTTAGTTTCTCTGAAGTAAGCACCTTATAGGGAGCAGTTAATTAGTATAGTGTTTGGCGGTCTTTGACTCGTAGCCAGGAAAGTTTCTCTAATATGCTGTTATCATATGGTCATCATCTGAGGATGAATGAGGCTAGGAAACAAAAATGTTTAATGAAAGCTAGACCAGAAACAAAATGGGCCCGAATTCTCCAAGACTAGAATGGAAGTTGTGAATATTAGACAAGTTCGAGTTGGGCCCTCAGTCAAAATATTCACCTGCAGATTACAGTCTATTCTCGAAGAGTCGAGGTCTAGTTGCACCCCTGTTCGTGGGGTAGCTTTCTCCATTTGTTAATGTTGGACCACTGTTTTTTAATTTGAATGCCCTCCTTAATATTAAGAAGTAACAGAATTACATTTTAATATAAAAAAGACAGTTATTCAAATTATTATATCCCCCATTTAATGAATACCGACGTCTTTTTAACAAACTTGAAATAAAGTTTTTAAAATTGCATTTATGATTAAATCATTACTTAATCACTAAACCTAACCCAATCTAACCTAAGCTAAACTATTTTTGGGTACAGACTCTATGCCATAATTTGAAACTTATTTTAATTGAATATTCATGTTGTAAACATTTCTTAGCATACAAAGTAGGGGTCCCCAAACTACTAAAAACGTAAAATTAAACAATTTCCTGAATTAAAGGGCTAAAGGGCCCAAAAAGGTTTCAAATTGGGGAAGAGTGGAATGTAGTAAGGATATGGTAAAAGAGGAACCGGATTTTGAACTATGACGATGACTTGATAAGGGAAATTGAATCTCAGTAAATATTTTAGTTTCTCTCAAGTAAGTACTCTATCTTGGATAGATCTATCAAACTAAGAAAATAAATTTCGAAAATCACTTCCGGCCTGAATGCAGTTCCGTATAAACTTTCTAAAATCGCTTGTTTCTTTACTCGTTTACATTTTTATTTAAATTCTAGCCAAGTTAACATATTTACATAACTTTACTCTAATGTGTTCCTTGGTTCAATACCCGCAGGTGTTTCTTGATTTTTTGAAAAATGTCTACACCGAATGTAGTTATAAGGGCTTGAGTTAAACTCTGCATTGACTCACATTAGCGCTCGTAGTGGTAGAAAAAGGCAAACTGCTAATCTAATCGACCGGATAACGATGATTAACAAAAGATTGTAATTTTTAGGAATAAATAAATGATATCATCCCGTACTATACTTTATTATATTCATATCATATCATGTTCCTATCATTCTTATCCCCAAGGATGTTTTCAACATTGAGTTGTTTGCCTGGAATTTTTAACTTGTTTCCATAACGTATTTTAACTGTATTTTCTAAAAATTGTGTCTACTGGGGGCAGTTGTATGGGGATAAGTTGACCCTCACTCCGATATGACCAAGGGTCCAATTTAATCGTACGTTTTATGGACACCATTGACCGTGGGCCCAACTCAATATTCCCCACGAATATTGAAAGAATCAGAGGGTGAACTATCTAGGAAGTCAATAAGACGGCTAGAGATACCAAACGGATGAAGAACACAACACTTGGCACCAAGAGAGGAAAATGTTTATCAAAATAGGACAAACATCCAGTTTTACGTGACTATCAGTATCATGAGCATAACCCCGTGACGTACACTGTTTGGTGCAATATGAATCACAGGGAAGTAACTTTTCATTTTTTAAATCCCACATACATTATTTGGTATTCGAACCGCACCCATCTTGGTGAGAATCCGGTGACTAAACCTCTCGGCTATCACACCCCGAAGTGGAGGAAGAATGAGCAAAATAAGACGACATTGGAAAACTAATTCAAGAAGTTGGCAGCAGTGACTGCCACTGTTACGCCATGAACAACCGACCACATTCTCTCCTTATTAAATCCCACGCTACTTCGAGAACCACTTTTTAAAATTAAAATTCATTCTTTTCTTGAAAGCGCAAGAATAAATTATATCCTTGTAGGGATAAAACGGAGAATGGACACATTCAAATGAAGCAATTAACATGCAAATAAGTTTGATGAGTCTCAAATTAATAATAAGTGACGACTAAAACTTAAGGGAAGAAACAGGGAAATATATTTCTTAATAAAGGGATAACTTTCTATAAGTAGACAGTAAAAAATTATTTCACTAAATTAAACAAAGTAATTCACAATTGTATTCAGGAACCTGAATACAATTATGGTACATCTAGTATGAAGTACATTACTGATGCAAATTACGTATAAAAAGTAAATTTAGTTTCTTAAAGGAAAAAGTCAGTGGATTAATTTTCCTTGTAAAGAATGAGGATACAATGGTAAGAGCTATGATACCATGTTCAAACAATAACAATTTAAACTAAAGTTTTTTATAGTTGTGAAGTTTTCATTGCCTGTATATGGATATATTTAGACGCCCTAACTGTCTATGTTGCCTGATTTGAATAAATATGATAATTCTGCCTTTTCAGTTGGTCAATGTTCGGTATGATTTTCATTCAAATTGGTTTCGGAGGTCCGGGGTGAACAATCAGTGTCTCGCTTCCAATGTAACATGAAATAGAGATTGTAGCTCAAAAACTGAATACACTGGATTTTAAAAAAATAAAGAAGGGGCATTAAGACACATGGCATAAATAAATAAATAAATAAATAAATAAATAAATAAATAAATAAATAAATAAATAAATAAATAAATAACTTAAATACATAAATAAATAAATAAATAAAAATGAATGAATAAATAAATAAATAAATAAATAAATGACCGCTGTAGTTGAAGTACTGTGCATGACGTCATCACAAGATGGCCGCCCATTTATGCTTTTTACGGCGAAAGGTCCGTTACCCCGCGGTGTAGCTTGACGTGTAGATACCACGCAGAAACATGTGATGTGTCATTTGATTTATATCGACGAGATCTATCAAAAACACAAAAGTAAATAACAATATTCAAGGTTAAGTGTACTTCAAAAAACTTTCATATTACATGACGAAATGCCTAAGAGACGTATCCAAGACGAAAATGGATACGATAACGGATCGAAAATTCTAAACGTGCATCTGGAGAACGAGCGGGAAGGCTACAGCAGGGTAAACTTTTTCCTGCAGTGTTGACTTCTGGTAAAAACAAATGAAAAAAGCAAAAGGGTTTGTAAATCACACATCTCTTAAGTCTCACATCATTCACAATTATTGAATAATATATTGATAATGTGTAAATGAAAATTTAAATGGCTAAATCAAACAACGTGAAAATTTCAAATTATTATTTTATTTTTAATTAAAGTACACAATAGATGTTTCATCTAAGCAACTCTAGTGGCCGTATCTATTACAGCCTACCACGTCGTTTTAATTAAGGTGAATTGTAATACAAAAATAGAAAACATTGATGTTTAGATTTTCTTCCCACAGAGGAATACACAATTTGCTGATTATGTTGATGTATCAGTTATTAAGATAATATTTCCTAAAAGAATCTTTTGACGTTTGCTTCATTGTAGGAGAAACATATCGCCTTATTTTGATGACAGTTTTTGACATTTGATATTCTTAATTGAGTGTGTACCTGTATCTTTCAAACTGCAGAATAAGGAATACAAAATTTTCCATTGAGTATGAAAAACAATTAAAAGAGACCTCAGAATCGTATCAAAATAGATGTCTGAATTAAACACTTCCGTAATACTGTTCCTCACAAAAATTGCTTGAATTGGATTGAAGTCATTATCATAATTATTCAAATTAGCGTTATCACTTCAGATAGATGCCAAATGCGGATCTAAATAGTTGGATATATTTCAGAGTTACAGCAGCATAAATTTGACACTTTCAACTCGTGTCAAATAAGGCAATCAAACTCCAGCTGGTCGTTTAAAGAATATAAATTCGATAGAAGTAAAACATAAAATAAGTCATACCAGTCATCCTAATACTCAGCACAATAGTTGTTCCTAGTATTAGTTACGACCAGTGATTTAGTTGCAAAAATTTCGCGTAGACTGTGTGTACTGCACGGATGCAAGTATTAGATGTCACAATGTCTACGTCCCGAGGCTAATTAAATGAAATGCATGGATGGAAAGTAGCACACATATTCGTAAGTCACGGAATCAATTTAATGGAACTCAAAGTACGCTCTTTGTCACCGCATTGCGCAACCGCACTGGGCGACCAAGGCGTGTCACAATATGGCATTATGTTAGCGTCGAACGTACTATGATCATATTGTTAGTTTCATATCTCTTGAACGTGTGGAGATATTTCAATAATTCTTTCACCATCATATTTTGCTTGATGAAATACGCATATATAATTTAGTAACAAAATTACTTAGTAGGAAATGTCGACTAGCCCGCTCTAACGTAATGTAGTGGGAGTAACATAAATTCTAGGGATTCTAACGGGACGAACCCCTAATGTTCATGCAAAACTCATAGCATTACCCTTGTGCGGGTACACTCTACTTATTACTCGCTTCAGTAAGTTTGCATTCTAACCTATTACTGTATAAACATCCAGGCCCTAGTTATGTCCATATAGCTTTGAAATGATACCTGAAACACATTTCAGCTAGCAACAGCGAATCAAAGTTACTGACCGCGCTCACGGACGACGCATCTCAAGTGCTGTGTCACCTCACGCTCGCGTAAAAGGGGAATGAATGGGTGTGTTTGAAACTGCTTCGAGTCCAGAGCAGTAACTAAGTAGCAACATGAAAACAATTGCTTTGAGGTTTATAGTCACAAAGCAGTAGGCTGTTACAGTAAGGTCTGCTTTCGCAGAATATTTCAGTACATACGTCCCTTCAGGTGAAACCGTTGTCATGAAGAAAGATATTTACAGGTCACCTTATTAACTCAGCAATGGTCAAAGGGACTCGTACTGCGTGTCTAAAATAGCGTCCTTATATTTCCGACTTGCTGTTTCATCAACTGAACGTAGCCATGACTTTACTTATGCCGGCGGATTAAACATATTCAATGGAGGTCCGACGCTACTTATGAAGATAAATCCCTATAATTTGTATTCAAAATAATACTGTAGTTTAGGCAGTGCATTTGCAACAGTGTAACTTGAAACATGAGGACATTAAACTACTATCAGGACATTTCAAAGTTCCAGTTCTGTGTAAAATGCTGAATAAACGATCGACAAAAACTTAATAATGCATGTGCTATGTGATTTCCCCGTCAACAATGGGTACAATAGCTATTATCAATAATAAATAAATAAATAAATAAATAAATAAATAAATAAATAATAAAAAATTTAAAAATAAATAAATGAAATCTAACTTATGAAAAAGATATACGAGTTCATAATACAGTCCACAGCGACCGATTAAGAGAAAATTCACAAATTCACAAGATAATCAATAAATAATTAAACTATACATTGAAGTACGTAGAAATTGAAAGCTCGGTAAGGCGTAAGAATTACCACGAGATTAACCGGCAATAACGAAAAGGGAAACTGGCACTTCCCTACCAACGGAACACCGACTACTAGTGAACTTAATAATAAATGAGATAATTCAATTCTAATTTCAAACCACGGACATATTTAAAGTTAACTGAATACATTACCGTGGTTAATTGGTTAGCATGCTGGCCTTGGGAGCAAAGGGTTCCGGGTTCGATTGCTGGCCGGGTCAAGTATAAAACTCATTGGTTACCTCCAGAAACTCGGGGATTTTGTGTTTGTGTCGTGTTCAACATTATATTTCATCCTAAGCTGGGTCCCATCCTCAAAGACGCTGAGGTGCCCATTGCTGACAAATCGAACGACCTGCACCACACTACTTTGGATTCCACACGCTATTATTATTATTATTATTATTATTATTATTATTATTATTATTATTATTATTATTATTATTATTATTATTATTATTATCTTAAAGGAGTTTATTAAACAGCTTTGGAAAATCCGTCGGTCCGTTCTACCGGACTGATTTGCTTTATTTTGGTGTAATTACCTGCCGGTGAATCATGAGACATTGGCAGGTCTCTAAGTTCAGCCAGCCTTGAGTAAACATAAAATCAAAACATTAAATGATCAGTCCAATAATTTCAGGCGCAATACATTCTGTACTTAGCGGGTAGATAAGCGACTAACATTTCATTATTATTCTGATATAGGTGCATGCTTGATTACTACCTGTCAAACCATAGAGTATACACTTTCTCTGATCACGGAAGAATACTATTTATTCCCTGCTGGGTACTATTTGATTCTTCAACCCCAGTTCCCAAACATATTCAACAGATGGCAGAGCGTTCCTAATAACTTACACGCTGCTAAGAGAAAAATGTCTACGTACAAACAGACGACATCATAACATACGCTTTAGACATTATCTGGGAACACCTATCGAAGGGTAACCTAGCTCTACTAGAAGAAGTGAAGGCCACGTATCTTAAAAAGGTTCTCTGCCTGGCAAAAAACGCTCCTTCGAGACTAACGTATGAGCTCATGAGACAACCGTTCTATATAGACGAAATGCGATTTTTAAAAAAAATACATTGCTTCCTACGACACAGTACCAAGCTTTACATGAAGAGTTGCAGGATAAAAAAGCGAACATATGGATAGACTTTTACCAAACAGACGGCATGATGTCGTCAGAATGGATGAATTCTGACTACGAACTTCAGCATACCATAACCCGTTTCTTATTAAATGTCCATCAAACCACTGCAAACGGCAGGCGAAACAATATGACTACGAGAGGCATATCAAGACGAATTATCTGACCTATTTATAACGAATGATGAAGAGCAGCACGGGTCCGCTAATTATTATTATTATTATTATTATTATTATTATTATTATTATTATTATTATTATTATTATTATTATTATTATTATTATTATTATTATTCGTAGTAGTAGTAGTAGTAGTATAGCAGTAGATAGGCCTATTAAAATTTGACAAGTATCGTAACTTCGATTATGAACCCCTTGGCAGAATTACTAAAAGTAAAATCACATCTTCGACAACTTTAACAGTCTGTGAGCAAACTGATGTGAATATCTGAGCTGAATAACCCCATATAATATATTTTCAGAAATAATAATTTGGTTATCAATTGAACTGTAAGCTTCAGGATTCGTAATATGCATTTTTACCGGGCGAGTTAGGGGAACACAGCTGTGAGGTTGCATCCGGGTAGAAGTGGATTCGAACCCCACTCTCGGCATTCCTAAGGTGGTTTTCCGTGGTTTCATATTTTCACGCCAGGAAAATGCTGGATCTGTACCTTAATTAAGGCCACGGACGATTCCGTCCATTCCTAGGCCTGTACTAACCCACTGTCACCACAAGACCTATCTGTGTAGGTGCAACGTAAAGCAAATTCTAAAAAATATATATTATGCAATTTTGGCGCATCTTAGGACGATTTCAGAAAAATGTGACATTCAGTTGGGCTGGAAGTATTGCATGTGCAAGTTTTGGATATTTGCTAGGTTATGCTGTAGTTAATTATTACTCCATTTTTCACATGCTTCCCTTGAAACCTCTGAGTCCATAGGCATCTGCAATTCGCAACTCATAAACTGTGAGATTGATTCTGTACGAGGGGGACCTTTTCTAATTCACAATTATTCAAATATTGCACATTTTGAATTCTCGTAGTATTTCCATACTAGTCTTTCTTTCTTTCTTTCTTTCTTTCTTTCTTTCTTTCTTTCTTTCTTAATCCATTTACACTCCAGGGTTGGTTTCTCCCTCGGACTCAGCGAGGGATCCTACCTGGAGCGTGAGACTGTAGAGATAAAACTGGGAAGGAGGACCAGTACCTCACCCAAGCGGCCTCACCTGCTATAATCAATTCATTATGAGAATTACAACAAAATTTGTGTCACACCTAAAGTATCCACTTCCTGCCGTCTTGTTTCCTAAAACAGGATAATTCACAGTTAACTTGCGGAGGGATGGGAAGATTGGAAGGGATTGACAAGGAAGAGGGAAGGAAGCGGCTGTGGCCTTAAGTTAGGTAGTATCCCGGCATTTGCCTGGAGGTGAAGTGGGGAACCACGGAAAACCACTTCGAGGAGGACTGAGGTCGGAATCGAACCTCCCTCTACTCAGTTCACCTCCCGAGGCTGAGTGGACTTCGTTCCAGCCATCCACAGCCTGTTTCCAGTCATTCGATCGGGTCAGGAATGGAATGAATGAAGCCCCCATCTAGCGGCGAGCATAGGAAATGTGCCGGCTGCCGAAACCTGTCGCACTCCTCTGGGGCAATGATTAATGAAATGAAATGATATTGGAGAGTGTTGCTGGAATGAAAGATGATAGGGAATACCGGACTATCCGGAGAAAAACCTATCCTGCCTCCCCTTTGTCCAGCACAAATCTCAGCTGGAGTGTCCGGGATTTGAACCACAGTAATGCTGGGAGAATACACATCCTAAATAATTGAAATGGACTGCCTCTTCCAGCTCTGTATACCCAACTTGACATTTCATTCTCTTAGGTTTCTTACCTCCTGACATCACTTTAGTCCTGTAACGGCTAATTTTCATACCATACTCATTGCATCTATTTTGAAGTTCCAAGACCAAGCCGTCGGCATAGTAAATGATCCATAGTACCGTGAACCAAGAATTCATTCTACAATCAATTCTCACTGCAGCCCATTACTTTGAATGCTTTTAATAATCTAAAATTAATCCCAGAATCCCCAGTACGGCTAATATCGTTTCCCTTGGTACTCTGTCATACGCCTTCTCTAGATCTACGAAACATAAACATAACTGTCCAGAAATAAATCAAGAGGACAATAATTTCATTTCTGTCGTGACGTTCAACAACACGCACGACGCGGAATGTGCTCTCGAGCATGACAGTGCCACCTGACGGTGAACTGGACAACTCGTTGCTCTCTTGCTTTACATTACTGCCGCAAGGGGCCAGCACATGCAGAGGACATTTCCACGCCACTCTGTCGCATGTGTTCGATTTTCTTACCCACAGATTACTTTTAATCTTAGTATTGAGGCTTGTATCTTCAACTCCGTGTACTCTTATGAGTAGAAATTATCGGTCTGCATGAATACTAGGTGTAAGACAGAGAGAGAAATCCAATTTAATGCTCTTGGACTTGTTACTCTCCGAAAACCATGGCTGATTACTCAGCGTGCTGGTGTTCGGTTCAGAGGGACCGAGGTTCGATTTTAAGCCCGGCCGTGGATTTTAACTGCAGATGGTAATTCTTTAACTCGGAGGCTCGGTATTTGTGTTCGTCTTAATACACTACCCAGTTAAGGCCACGGCCGCTTCCTTCCCACTCCTAGCCCTTCCTTGTCCCATCGTCGCCATAAGACACAAATAGTTCTTATGGCGAAGATGGGATAGGAAAGGCCTGGGAGTTGGAAGGAAGCGGCCGTGGTCTTAATTAAGGTACAGCCCCAGCATTTGCCTGGTGTGAAAATAGGAAACCACGGAAAACCATCTTCAGGGCTGCCGACAGTGGGATTCGAACCCACTATCTCCCAGATGCAAGCTCACAGCCGCGCGCCTCTAACCGCACGGCCAACTCGCTTGGTCCGTTAAGTTTTTATGCTGGTTGAATTTTCTTTAAGGAGATTAATACTTGATGTCCTAAGTTTTAGTGAAACAGGAATGGTGCTTAAAGTTCGTTCTATATGCTCATGGGATACATTATCAAGCGCTTTAGAGACGTCTAGTGCAGCAATTCCTCCTTGTAAGTTTTGAGTCTTTCATGCACCCGTCTACAATTGAGGAATTAATAAAATTAATAAAATTTCCCGGGCAAGATACAAAACCATTTTGATTAGAAATAAGTACGACATTTTTCCTGAGCATTTTATCTGTCACTCTTTCAACAATTCTCCGTAATATATAAATTGTTATAGGTTGTCAGTTCTGAACGTTGTCTGGATCTCCACCTTTATGAATTAGTATTCTTCTACCATGCCTGAAACACGGTGGGACGTGTCCCCAACGAACCATGTAAGTTGCAGTGAAAGAAATGGTTTTGTATGCACTGAGGTCTTTAATAACCATTGTTGACGTCATTTGGGAGATATCTGTTATTTTGCTTGTTGATGATGCTTGTTGTTTAAAAGGGCCTAACATCTAAGGTCATCGGCCGATGTGCTATTTTGACATGGACGGTTTGAAGTTGGAGCTGCACAATCAGTATTGCTGGGATTTCTGAAAGGTGAGGTTTGATGGAGTTGACTAATGTTGTTCTGGTGAGCTTCAGGGTAAGATCGAACCAGGTGGCGATTGATACTTTTCAAAAGCCCTCTGCATAACTCACATTTCTTTAATGATTGATGTTAATTGTTCAGGTTTTAAAAGTTACATTGTCAGGAGAATTTTGTGTATCATTAGGGTCTTCATTTTGATAACGACTAATGTGAATATGTATACCGCATGTGGTAAAGTTCTTGTGATATAATTTTCATTCTATGAATGTTTGAGAATTTCCCGTAGAACATGTTGGTTCTTTTCCCATTTTTAGGTTAAATTAAGTCAATGATGAGATCTGAAGAGTCAGCTGCTTTAGTTTTAGTGTAATGATAAAAAGAATGTATATGTGTTATAAACAATTCGAAATAATATCTGGCCTAGAAATGTAGTACAAAAACTAATCTGAAATACAAGTATTTTAAGTGGAAAGACATGAACCCAGTATAAAAGCGTTGGTCCGCCTCTGTGGTATAGTGGTTAGCGTGATTAGCTGGTCCGGGTTCGATTCCCGGTTCTGCCACGAAAATTTGAAAAGTGGTACGAGGGCTGGAACGGGGTCCACTCAGCCTCGGAAGGTCAACTGAGTAGAGGTGGGTTCGATTCCCACCTCAGCCATTCTCGAAGTGGTTTTCCGTGGTTTCCCACTTCTCCTCCAGGCGAATGCCGGGATGGTACCTAACTTAAGGCTACGGCCGCTTCCTTCCCTCTTCCTTGTCTATCCCTTCCAATCTTCCCATCCCTCCACAAGGCCCCTGTTCAGCATAGCAGGTGAGGCCGCCTGGGCGAGGTACTGCTTATTCTCCCCAGTTGTATCACCCGCCCAAGAGTCTGAAGCTCCAGGACATTGCCCTTGAGGCGGTAGAGGTGGGATCCCTCGCTGAGTCCGAGGGGAAAGCCGAACCTGGGGGGTAAACAGATGATGATGATGATGATAAAAGCGTTGACCATATGATGGGTAATCAAACTCTGATGAAATAATTATAAAAACCTAACCTAATTCAATACTTGATTAATCGTGTTAAGTAGATATGATACATAGATGTACAGATATACGCTCGAGTTCGAAGGTTGGTGCGACTACCACCTAGGTATTTACTAACGGTTTTAAACCTCTATGAGTACTGTAATTATAAATGATGATGGTAGCAATGGTATCGGAGATGATAATGGTGATGAGGTAGATGGTAATAATGGAAACTGGAAAGTGTACTAGAACTATGAACTTAACAATGAGTAATAATGATAATGTTATTTGCTTTACGTCCCACTAACTACTTTTTAAGGTCTTCGGAGACGCCGAGGTGCCGGAATTTAGTCCCGCAGGAGTTCTTTAACGTGCCAGTAAATCTACCGACACGGGGCTGTCGTATTTGAGCACCGGACTGAGCCAGGATCGAACCTGCCAAGTTGGGGTTAGAAGGCCAGCGCCTTAACCGTCTGAGCCACTTAGCCCGGCTTAACAATGAGTGAAGAAAGTGGGATTTTAATTTAGAACAGAAAACAATTATGTTATTTGTTTACATTGTTTTACTATGGAAGTTATCAATCAATCAATCAATCAATCAATCAATCAATCAATCAATCAATCAATCAAGCAAGCAAGCAAGCAAGCAAGCAGGCAATCAAGCAATCAATCAATCAATCAAAGATCTGCAATTAAGGCTGTCACCCAAGTGGCAGATTCCCTCTCAACTCCTTACCTAGCTTTCTCTTAAACATTTTCAAACAATTTGGAAATGTATCTAAGATTTCTCTTGATCATTTACTCCAGTCGCTTACTCCTCGTCCTGTAAATGAATATTTACCCCAGTTTGTCCTCTTGAATTCCAACTTCATATTCCTATTATGATTTTTCCTACTTTTAAAAGCACCGTCATGTCATTCCACACCAACTCTTCACTGACAACTAGAAACATACCACATAGTCGAGCATCTCGTCTCCTTACTCGCAAGTCTTCCCATCCTAAAGTTTGCAATATTTTCGTAACACTCCTCCTTTGTCGAAAATCACCCAGAACAAATCGAATTGCTTTGCTTTGAAATTTTTGTCCAGTTCTCGCTTCAAGTAGTCCTGGTGAGGGTCCCATACACTGGAGCCATACTTTCACTGCGGTCTTACCAGAGTGTTACATGCCCTCTCCTTTACATCCTTGCTACAATCCCCAAATACTCTCATAACTATGTTAAGAGATTCGTAACCTTTCTTAATAACCTTGTTTATTAACCCCAATGAAGATCATTCCTTATATTACCACATAGGAAAATGCAGTGTTCCCCATGTAGTTGGAAATATATCTAGGCTGCACTCATTGCTATGTTTATTAAATAATTTCGTTAACTTTAACACTGGTGAATTACTATGTTGTTGGGTGCTTGATCATGTGCAGTAGAAGGTAATATTTTCTGGGCGTGTAGATGGATTAGAGACAGTCAAATTGAACAGAGAGAGCTCGTTAAGGCTACCAGTAAAACTGTTAAATAATTTATAGACAAATAGAGGAACTGCGATTACTTCGCTAGGGACATATAGCCAAGTTGTTTCATTAAGTCATCATAAGAATCAAATTTAGGTAATTATTAGTTATTTTGTACGGAAGGTATCTAGAAAATTTGTTCTACACCATTTCAGCTTTGCTTTCCTACAGTTTATAGTTGGTATTCCAAATGAATGATTCATATTCTAGACAACTTCTTGCAAAGGAGTTGTTAATAACTGAGGTTGTAATAATTAAGGCCGCGGCCGCTTCCTTCTCACCGTCGCCATAAGACTTATCTGTGTCGGTGCGACGTAAAGCCAATTGTAAAAACTATAAATAAATAAAAACAAATTAATGAAGTCAGGTGTGTATCTCTTAATAAACCGTAACACTCTGTAAGTGACGGAATTCACCAATGGCAAATTAGTATTCTAAATATTATATGAATGAAAAATGTTATTTTTATTCCTGGAAAATACCATTACATGACACTTATTTATGTTAAAATTTAACTTGTTAACAACGCTCTAATGTAATATGCTATTGAGGTCTCTCTAAAGAAACCTACAATCCTCCTGTGACCGCATGGTATCTTAGGAGACGTTTACATCATCCGCGAATTGCGACATTTTTGAATACTCGATGCATTTACAAAGATCATTAGTAAGTAGTAAAAAGTGTAATGGTATACGCAATGCTCCAGGGATATGTTACATCAACGCAACCGGGATTCATTGCGATAACGGGTTGCTGCATGGATCAACGCTAACGAAGGGCATTTTGATAACTTCACGTACAAACGAGCTTCATGTGTTATGCTGATACGTTCTTTTCTCTTCCTGTGGTTAATGCAGAGTTTTACACAATGACTTCTAACATGGAAATAAGGCGTTTCCGGAATCATGCCTATAAAACATATTTTCTTCTTCTACGTGTGAGTAATGTGCTCGGAAAGTTGGTCTACCTTATTGTTCCTAACCCCATGACACTACAGCCCTGAAGGGTCTTGACCTACCAAGCGACCACTGCTCATCCCCAGCACAACGAATCCTCTCAGCCGTTATTCTTGGCTGCTAGACCGGGGCCGCCATCTCACCGTCAGATAGCTCCTCAAATTCTAATCACGTAGGCTGAGTGGACCTCGAATCAGCCCTCAGATCCGGGTAAAAATTCCTGACCTGACCGTGAATCGAACCCGGGGCCTCCGGGTAAGAGGCATGTACCCTAGAGGCCGGCTCCTTATGTTCCACCATGTACAATTATGTCGCGTAGCCGAACGTTGCGACGTTAATCAATTTTGAAGTAAGTTCCGAATGAAGGTATCTTGGGTTCGGACCTGAGTCGTAACTCGAGTCCAATAGAAGATTTGATTTAGAAGATGTCAAACTACAAGTCGAAGAATGATGATAGTATTATTCAGCTGTCTAAGTACGTGATACTAACGTCTTAGTAGCTGTGAAGGTACTTATGATAACCTCTGAATAATAAGAAGTATTTTAAAGATGAAAGGTACAGATGATTTAATAGATGTGAAGTTGAGTCCTCCAGCATACGAGCTACAGTAGTGATACTCGTATACTGACAAATTTACATAGATTACATTGTCATTTATATACTCTCACAATCGAGAGTGTTTGGCCTCTGGCCTGACCTATTGACTGGTTACAATTAGATATCAATATGTTTATGAGTTTCCTTTTCTTAGAAAGGTGGACCGATGTGTGGTCATTAGGCTAAGTGAACAAACCGCTTAGGGTTACTATGTTAACAGGATGTAGTAGATAACGTATTTGCTCACTCTTTGACATGTATTGCCGATTTGGGTCATAACACAAATAAGGTATTTACTTCTCTGACATGTATTGTCAGTTTACGTTGCACAAGAGATAAGGAAATGGAGTCTGGTGAATAACAAAATATTTCTTAATAATATGTACATCCGTATGGGAGACTTTCTTGCGTGGCTACTCCACAATTATTATGAAAATCAACAGATCTGATATAGGCGTCTTGGGCTTCTCCTATGTCAAGAAAATAAGGTGAAATTATTTATACCAGGCGAGTTGGCCTTGCGGTTAGGGGCTCGCATCCGTGAGATAGTGGGTTCTAATCCCAGCCCTGAAGATGGTTTTCCGTGGTTCCCTATTTTCACACCAGGCAAATGCTGGGACTGTACCTTAACAAAGGCCACGGCCGCTTCCTTCTCATTCCTAGGTCTTTCCTCCGCGTCTTCAGAAGAAATCTCGACTACTCACGAGGAACACTTCTCCAAGAATGAAAGCTTGAATTTAGACGTTAGTAATAGAAGTGTAAATGGTACCTTCATTCGTCATCAGATGGCTCGCCGTACGCGGTACAGCGCTTGCATTCGAAGCGGACACCATCAGAATCAATCTAGCAAGTTGTCAAATAACAGACATACACACATTATGAAATGATGGCACTGACACAAGCATGGAATGAAACATCTGGTGATCTGGTAATGAGGAAAGTGCGGACCGTGAAAGCATCAGTGGTAACCGACAGAGCGTCACAGACAGAAAGGACCGAACGTAATCAGACTCGCCCGAATCTTTCATAATCTGTACAGTCCTGCATCACAGAAACGTTTGATAATTTACCGATGCAGCCTGGGGTAAGAAAATTTCATTTAATCATCATCTTCACACTCGGTCAAGCAGGACTCTAGGAAATACATTAGTCGATTTATCAATAAACCACTGTCCGACTCGTTGGCTGAATGGTCAGCGTACTGGCCTTCGGTTCAGAGGGTCCCAGGTTCGATTCCCGGCCTGGTCGGGGATTTTAACCTTCGTTGGTTAATTCCAATGGCCCGGGGGCTGGGTGTTTGTACTGTCCCCAACATTCCTGCAACTCGCACACCACACATAACACTATCCTCCACCACAATAATACGCAGTTACCTACACGGCAGATGCCGCCCACCCTCATCGGAGGGTCTGCCTTACAAGGGCTGCACTCGGCTAGAAATAGCCACACGAAATTAAATCAACCACTACAGATCTGCATTTAGGGCAGTAGCCCAGGCGGCAGATTCCCTATCTGTTGTTTTCCTAGCCTTTTCTTAAAATTACAAAGAAATTGGAAATTTATTGAACATCTCCCTTGGTAAGTTATTCCAATCCTTAACTCCCCTTCCTTTAAACAAATATTTGCCCAAATTTGTCCTCTTGAATTCCAACTTTATCTTCATATTGTGATCTTTCCTACTTTTAAAGACACTATCCAAACTTATTCGTCTACTGATGTCCTCCCACACCATTTCTCCACTGACAGCTCGGAACATACCACTTAGTCGAGCAGCTCCGTCTCGTTTCTCCCAAGTCTTCCCAGCCCAAACTTTGCAACATTTTTGTAACGCTACTCTTTTGTCGGAAATCGCCCAGAACAAATCGAGCTGCTTATCTTTGGATTTTTTCCAGTTCCTGAATCAAGTAATCCTGGTAAGGGTCCCATACACTGGAGCCATACTCTAGTTGGGGTCTCACCAGAGACAAATATGCTCTCTCCTTTACATCCTTACTACAACCACTAAATGCTCTCATAACCATGTGCAGAGATCTGTACCATTTACTTACAACCATATTCATGTGATTACCCCAATGAAGATCCTTCCTTATATTAATACCTAGGTATTTACAATGATCTCCAAAGGGAACTTTCACTCCATCAACGCAGTAATTAAAACTGAGAGGACTTTTCCTATTTGTGAAACTCACAACCTGACTTTTATCCCCGTATATTATCATACCATTGCCTACTGTCCATCTCACAACATTATCGAGGTAATTTTGCAGTTGCTCACAATCTTGTAACTTATTTATTACTCTGTACAGAATAACATCATCTGTGAAAAGCCTTACCTCTGATTCCACTTCTTTACACATATCATTGATATATATAAGAAAACATAAAGGTCCAATAATACTGCCTTGAGTAATTCCCTTCTTAATGTTTACAGGGACAGATAAAGCTTCACCTACTCTAATTCTCTGAGTTCTATAAACAGAGCCACCAATTCAGTCACCCTTTTTTCAAGACCAATTGCACTCATTTTTGCCAGCAGTCTCCCATGATCTACCCTATCAAATGCCTTAGACAGATCAATCGCGATACAGTCCAATTGACCTCCTGAATCCAGGATATCTGCTATATCTTCCTGGAATCCTACAAGTTGGGATTCAGTGGAATAACCTTTCCTAAACCCAAACTGCCTTCTATCAAACCAGTTATTAATTTTGCAAACATGTCTTATATAGTCAGAAAAAATGCTTTCCCAAAACTTACATACAATGCATGTCAAACTGACTGGCCTGTAATTTTCAGCTTTATGTCTATCGCCCTTTCCTTTATATACAGGGGCTACTAGAGCAACTCTCCATTCATTTGGTAAAGTTCCTTCATGCAAACAATTCTTTGCTTTACATCGCACCGACACAGGTAGGTCTTATGGCGACGATGGGACAGGAAGGGGCTAGGAGTGGAAAGGAAGTGGCCGTGGAATTAATTAAGGTACAGCCCTAGCATTTTCCTGGTGCGAAAATGGGAAACCACGGAAAACCATCTTCAGGGCTGCCGACAGTGGGGTTCGAACCCACTATCTCCCGAATACCATGCAAACAATAATCAAACAAGTACTTCAGATATGGTACTATATCCCAACCCATTGTCTTTAGTATGTCCCCCTAAACCTTATCAATTCCAGCTGCTTTTCTAGTTTTCAACTTTTGTATCTTACTGTGAATGTCACTGCAGTCATAGGTAAATTTTAATACTTCTTTAGTATTAGTCACCTCCTCTATCTGGACATTATCCTTGTAACCAACAATCTTTACATACTGCTGACTGAATACAACTGCCTTTTGAAGATCCTCGCTTACACACTCCCCTTGTTCATTAATGATTCCTGGAATGTCCTTCTTGGAACCTGTTTCTGCCTTAGAGTACCTATACATATTCTTCCATTTTTACAAAAATTAGTGTGGCCACCAATTATGCTTGCCATCATGTTATCCTTAGCTGACTTCTTTGCTAGATTTAATTTCCTAGTAAGTTCCTTCAATTTATCCTTACTTCCATACCCATTTCTAACTCTATTTCTTTCCAACCTGCACCTCCTTCTTAGTCTCTTTATTTCCCTGTTATAATATAGTGGATCTTTACCATTCCTTACCACCTTTAAAGGTATGAACCTATTTTCACATTCCTCAACAATTGCTTTAAACCCATCCCAGTGTCTGTTTACATTTTTATTCACCGTTTTCCACCGATCATAGTTGCTCATTAGAAACTCCCTCATGCCTGTTTTATCAGCCATATGGTACTGCCTAACAGTCCTAATTTTAATCTCTTCCTTTTTTTCACATTTATTTTTTATTACCACAATAACAGCTTCGTGATCACTAATACCATCTATTACTTCGGTTTCTCTATAGAGCTCATCTGGTTTTACCAGCACCACATCGAGAATATTCTTCCCTCTAGTTGGTTCCATCACTTTCCGAATCAGGTGCCCTTCCCATATTAACTTATTTGCCATTTGTTGGTCATGCTTCCTGTCGTTCGCATTTCCTTCCCAATTGACATTTGGTAAATTGAGATCACCCGCTACGATCACGTTCCTTTCCTTATCGTTTCCCACATAGCAGATTATCTTATCAAATAATTCTGAATCAGCATCTGCGATACCCTTTCCTGGTCTGTACACTCCAAACACATCAAGTTGCCTATTATCTTTAGAAATGAGCCTTACCCCTAGAATTTCGTGCTCGTCATCTTGAACTTTTTCATAGCTTACAAATTCTTCTTTCACGACAATGAATACTCCCCCTCCTACCATTCCTATCTTATCTCTACGATACACCCTCCAGTTCCATGAGAAAATTTCTGCATCCATTATATCATTTCTCAGCCATGATTCAACTCCTATTAGAATATCTGGTAAGTATATATCTATTAAATTACTCAATTCTATTCCTTTCTTTACAATACTTCTGCAGTTGAGCACTAACAGTTTTATGTCATCCCTACTTGATTTCCAGTTCCCTGTTCCCTTAACACCGCTCCCTAAGCCACCCTGTTTCCCTGAATGTACCTCCCTATAACACTACTAAACAAATTTCCCAACTTATATGTACCACTGTGGTTTAAGTGAAGGCCATCTGAGCGCAGATCCCTATCTCCTACCCACCTATTAGGATCTAGAAATTTCACTCCCAGTTTCCCACATACCCACTCCATAGTCTCATTTAAATCCCCAATCACCTTCCAGTCAGTATCCCTCTTACACAGTATTCCACTGATAACAATCTCCGCTTCCTTAAACACCCGTGCTGCATTTACCAGATCCCACACATCCCCAACTATGTTGGTACTTATACCTGGTTGTCTTACGTTGTTAGTACCAACGTGAAACACTACAAACTTCTCCTTTCCCGCCTCCTTCTCTTCTACTTTCCTCAACATCTGCCTTAACCTAATTCCTGGATAATACTCCACTCTGGTACCCTTTCCTCCACACACTTCCCCGACATGTCTAACGATAGAATCCGCCATGACCAGAGCCTCAACCCTACCCACCTCATTTGATCCCCTCCCCTCTTGGTCAGTCCTATCTTTCCTGACAGCTGCAGAAGCTACTTCCTCCTCCCTTTTCTCCTTCCCATGACCCTGTTCCACCCTCCACCTGTCTTTTCCTATCCACTACTCCATATTTCCCTTTCCTAACTCTTCCCTGTCTTCTACTTCCAAACTTCTCGGGAACATTTCACTGTTCCTCATCTTCCCTCGGTTGTTCTGCCTGCAGTGACTCGTACAGATTTCTCACCGACACCTGCCCTGAATTTTGATCCTGAATGGAGCCCTTAAACTGCAATCTCCTTCCCCTTAAAACATTAGACCACCTGTCTTCCACAATTCCCCCCTTTCCTTCCAATCCCTCTCTTACACCTACTGTATCCTGTACATTGTTTGGAGGCCTACTTTCCTTCCTGTTCTCTGAGAGAATCCTAATTATCTCCCTCAAGCCCTCCAACTCCTCCCTCACACTCCTTAATGCCTGGCCACACCCACAGTTCCTACACTCGCACTGGTTAGCCATTTGTTACTAAATAATGAAAAGAAACGGAAAAATAAGGTAACTTATTCTGTGAAAAATAAAAGTGAAAGGAAAGAAATATTTTCTATGTTAGTCCACAAAGATCACACGACAGTAAGTTATTTAATACAGGCTACTACTACTCTACAATACTACAGTACTTAATTGTACTATTTTTATTCCTACAACACGCTAACACGATGAAAATTGCTGTTAATTACTGGAAACAGAGAATAATACACAATAATTACACATTTCTTAACTGAAGTTAAGTCTACCCTAATTACAACAACAGAATTTTTAGTAAAAGAGTTACTACAGATACCACAGAGACGGTACTATACTATACAAATATTTCACAGTAATAGAATAAACACACTACTTTCTAATAAGATGCTATAATACACTACAATAATTTTAAACTACGATCAGACGTATTCTAATTACAACAGGTTCGAAATTCGCAAAACTACTCAAACTTATATAATAGGCACTCTAATTTCTAATAAGCTACTATACTACACTACAATAATGTTAAACCTACGTTCAGACGTATCGTAGCTCCTTACTAAGCACAAATAGAAATGAAAATTCCAATTAGGCCAAAATTTAGATATTCGCAAGAACTACCGGTACGTACTCAAAGATTACCAACAAAGTTAAACACGTATACAGTACAGATTAATATTAGTACTACTTTGTCCTACTATGCTGTATTAGAAATGAAACCTGCCGTTTGCACAAAAATACACACGAATATAACAGGCAAGATACTATCTAATATACCGTATCTACACTACAATTCTCAACTGAAATGCGGTTATGTGATCTTTACATATGGTGGATTACTATTATTTTCCCTACTCCGCGGGACGCAGAATAAAAGTGTCCTTAAATGCTGAAAAATATGAGGTTGTTTACAATAATTTCTCAAAAGTATTTCTGTCTAAACAACGCCAGGGACTTGAATTGCAATTATTGGAATGTAGGAACTTGATTATTAGCTAACCGCTCATAAATACTGAAATGTCGAGGGTGTGAAATATAAATTACGGATACTTTAACTGCCTACTCAGAACTACAAATGATCGGAATACAAGAATCAGCTGATTTTTATTTATATTTTCTTGATACACTGCACCCTTTGTTCACAGACTGTAGCCAACAATGCCAATATTTGATTAAGAAGAGCGACAATAATCAATAACAATAACGACTGCTAACTATTTCGCCAGTGAAATACTGTCTATTCTGTTAATATCATTTCTTGAAACAAAATTTACAACAGTATCGCGTTATTAAAAGAAGTTATTACCTTCGTGATAGGTGGGACCGTTGACCTGCTATTTGAAATACCCTGTCAAATGCCTGCACTAATAGATATAACCGCTGCCGAAGTTACGACTCTTTTTAATATCCAATCTTTGTAAGTACCGTATTTTATCAACAAACCTATTGATATTTTAATAATACTATTAAAAAGGAAGATATATTTCTTCTTTCACGCAGACCTAAATTACCGGTTGTAATCTAGCGAACGCCTACGGAACTACTCAGTGTGAAAACTGTAAATAAATGCCACTAATCGCATATTACTACAAATAAACACTAAACACAATTATTTGTAGAGCTAAATGTATCACACACACACACACACACACACACACACGAAATTTGGTAAATTTCTACAATTATTAACTACTTTATCACTGGGATAACACAGAGCTCTTGGAACAGTCAACCACTCGCTAGCGCATCCAACAATGGCAGTGTAAGAGCTCTCAGATTTAGATTCACAGTGGCTAAATATTACATATCGTTTGCCTCCTCTCCTCAGTTGGAGTTGCATATATGTAGCTCAGTAGAACCAAGTAGAAAGCTGATTCACTCTACCCCTCAGATCCAATGCGGTTCAGGTCTTCAGAAACCAAGTGAAATAGGATCGTGTTCTTTAGGGAGTTTATTACTCTCAATTCTGTCAACATACGAAAGTACGATACGTTTCATACAAAATATGGGAACGTAATAATTCAATATATATTCTATTCGAGAATATTCACTCGAAACAGATACATCGTATGTTAATTATGATTTGTTGAATATAATTTGAATTACGTTTTGCTAAGTTATTCCTAAATTTGAATATGTTCTCTAAAGTATCCTAGAGGTTTTACTTACAAACGAGAAAATACAATTTCAGAATGATGATCATGCTGTTGTGGATGATAAGGCTGTTATTGAAGATATAACAAAATGAAAATATAATTATCATATTATTAGTTTTTATTCATTTCTCTACTACATACTGCTCATCCATCAAACTATTTTAGTACTTCAGGCATTATTGTTAGATAGATTTTTCGTTTGATTATTAAAATTTTGGTGTACCACATAAGGGGTTTCACTTTTGATGGTATTACTGATATGCTAATTTGGCTCTCTTGAAATTGATATGATTCCGGTAGACATAATAATAATAGTAATAATAATAATAATAATAATAATAATAATAATAATAATAATAATAATTTTAACATGATGACTAACGTACACTTAAATGAGGTAACTACTCTAAATCTATCTCTTCATTTCATTTTTGTTTATATTCTTTTTTAAATTGTGTTCATTATTTTTATTATAATACTAGCTGATGTACCCATGCTTCGCTACGGGATTCTCAGAAAGACTGACTTTGTGGTTTTCCTCACCTGAAATCAACATAGGTCATTACAAAAACGTAAGTATGAATGTAGCGATTAAAAGCAATGCTATCATATAAAATACTCGATCAAATGGAAAGCCGTACGTTTTATCACTTTTAACGAACAGTGCTGCGGTTAGATTGCGGTGCCAATCTAATAGTCCAAAGTTCCAGAGCTGGGATGACCAGGCCGCAGATTGCCATGAACACTCATCTGCCATTATTCCGCTAAATATGCACACTGTTCATTCCAATCAGTGCCTCAGAGTAGGGATTGAATAGCCCGAATGCTATGATGATCCAGTGTGTTACGTACCAGCAGTATCAAAAAATTTATAAATCAGGGGAATGGCATGCTAAAGAAGAAAGTTATCTAACTCCCCAGCTACTTCCCATCAATATTCAGACAGGCTGTTACACTCTGTACGACTGGGCGAGTTGACAGTGTGGTTAGCGGTGCGCAGCTGTGAGCTTGCATCCGAGAGATAGTGGATTCGAATCCCATTGTCGGCACGCTGAAGATGGTATTCCGTGGTTTCCCACTTTCACACCAGTCAAATGCTGGGCCTGTACCTCAATTAAGGCCTAAGGCACTCCTAGCCCTTTCCTATCCCCTCGTCGCCATAAAACCTATCTATGTCGGTGCGACGTAAATCAAATAAAAAATACTCTGTACGCAGCAGTAATCCTATCTACCGGAGATGAGGGGCAACAGAAGACACAAAGCACATCACGACAAACAATGGTCAATGTAATGCTATTGTTGATCAATGTTATGAGCTTTCTATATTGTAAGCCTTCACATTTAGTTTTCTTACGACTCTGTGATTTGTAAAATATTTTATACCATAAACTGTAGTTTCTTATTCTCCGACTTTACATACCGATTTTCATTAAACACTGTTTATCCATTTTCTCGTTACTCGGCGCTGATATGGACTTAGTAACAAAAATCAAAATTCATGAATATCTTTGTGATCATAGCCAGTACGGTAACAATGTATAAGACATGAATAATATGAAATTTAATACTGTATGACCTTAGTTATGTAGCATTCATCGATTACACCTCTAATAAGAAATATTTGAGAATTACATTTTAGGCCTTCCTCTAAACTACCATTTCACTCAGCGTGAATAAAATAATTTACAGCCTAAACTATAGCGACTTATTTTCTGACTTTGCATACCGATTTTCATCAAGATAGGACTACTAATAACAACAATATTTGAGAATTAAATTTTAGGCCTTCCCCTAAACTACCATTTTTCTCAGCGGGAATACAATTATTGATAGTCTAGATTGTAACAACTTATTCCCCAACTTTGTATACCCATTTTCTTTAAAATACGACCACTAATAACATAAAAAGTTGAGAATTCAATTTTAGGCCTTCCCCTAAACTACCATTTCACTCAGCGTGAGTAAAATGATTTATAGCCTAGATTGTAGAGGCTCATCCTCCGACTTCACATACCGATTTTCATTAGACCGCTAATAACATAAAAAGTTGAGAATTCAATTTTAGGCCTTCCCCTAAACTACCATTTCACTCAGCGTGAGCAAAATGATTTATAGCCTAGATTGTAGATACTCATCCCCCGACTTCACATACCGATTTTCATTAAATTCTCTTCAACCGTTTTCTCGTGATGCGTGTACATACATACAGACAGACAGATAGACAGACAGACAGAAATTACGGAAAAGTAAAAAGTGCATTTTCTTGTTACTATGGACATGACCGATACAGAAATACCATTATTTTCAAATTCTGAGCAATGTACAGACAAAACTCTTATTTTATATATATATATATATATATAGATTGTTATTGCTACGCAATACATTAACTCATTTTTATCTCTTTCTCTTTTTTGCTTTTTTATCCAGTTTGTTCTTTGTATTTCCATATATTTTGTATTTTGTAATTATTTTTAATAATAATAGAGGTTATGAGTAAATATTGTAATTAGACTAACGCCTGTATATATGCATTCAATAAATAAATAAATTCATTCATTCCTTGAACTACGAGTACTATCCAACAAGTCAGAAGGGTCCATTCAACGAATACCAACAGCAAGCTACCTTAAAATTGTGATGAAAAGCAACGTCCCTAATATTTGCAGGTAGGGAATTCCATCACCTTGGCGCAGACTGTAATGTTAGCTATGTGTATGAGAAGGAGCGTACTGAAAATATTGATTCAGTAAAGTGAATATATATAAGATAGGTTCAAAAATTAAGGTAACAAGAGCTTGCAAGGAGAAACTTTATTTTACAGGCATATATAAGGATACATAACACTAGGGCACTGATACGCATTACCATTTAACATAGTCACCATTACTGTCCAAACACTTGTTCTAACGGTACACCAAGGCAAGGATGCCGGCATGGAAGGAATCTGCGACCAGTTTCTGAACCTTTGTCTTGACAGCATGTTGAACGGCCCACCAAGCGAGTTGGCTGTACGGCAGCTAGGTTCGCGTAACTGTGCGCTTACATTCGGTTGATGATGGCTTCAAATCCCACCGCCGGCAGCCCTGAAGAAGGTTTACCGTGGTTTTTCATTTTCACACCAGAAAAATTCCAGGGCTGTACCTTAATTAAGACCACGGTCACTTCTTTCCCGTTCCTATGCTGCCGTAGCTGTTAGCGCGACGTTAAACTACTAGGAAAAAGAAAAGAAAAAATGAACGGTTGAATCGTCGTTGAATCGCTTATACCACCCAGGTACTTCCTGAACGATTCAAACTTATGGAAATCACCGGGTGCCAGATCGGGGGTCGGGGTTGCGGGGGATAGGAAGGATGGTCCACTACTTCCCCCCGGAAACACCTCGTTACCCTAATTAAGATCTTTTCTGGTGTTCTATTTGTCATGCTTATACAGGTTGGTAGGGAACAACATGAACCGGGTATGTCAGCGTTAGAGGGTTGGTCATACTGATAAATAAGTTAAAACAAATACTTCGATATCTTGCACCGTTGTCATTTTATTAGCTGCTGATATTAGCCAATCAGATCACTTCGCTGGCGAATTCAAATGCGTTTTGCGAGGCGGTGTTGCTAAACCTGCATTGGCATGAGAGCACCAATCCTAGAATAAAACTTCGCCAGGAATGAGGTTTGAATACAGACCTATGAGATGAAACGATCGTTCCAAAGCAACTGCGCTACGGTGACACTGGCTGAAACCAAGGGTGTGTTTGTGTCTGATGTTGATTTCCCAGCATGACACTCAAAACGCTCCTAAGTCCTTTACGTTTCCTCTTCAAGGACCGAATTAAGAAAGACATGCCCATGTACACGGCGTTCGTAGATCTAGAGGTGAATGGGATCAGATACCAAGAAAGGAGAATTATATTATAATCTGTACAAAAATCGGGCAATATCCAGTATTCGGGAGATAGTAGGTTCGAACCCCACTGTCGGCAGCCCTGAAAATGGTTTTCCGTGGTTTCCCATTTTCACACCAGGCAAATGCTGGGGCTGTACCTTAATTAAGGCCACGACCGCTTCCTTCCCACTCCTAGCCCTTTCCTGTCCCATCGTCGCCGTAAAACCTATCCGTGTCGGTGCGATGTGAAACAACTAGCAAAAAAAAAAAATCGGGCAGCAGTGATCAGAATCGAGGGCTTTGAAAAAGAGGCAGCAATCCAGAAAGGAGTGAGGCAAGTATGCAGTTTGTCCCCTCTCCTTTTCAGTGTTTATATAGAAGAGGCAATAAAAGAAATCAAAGAGGAATTTGTAAAGGGATTCAAAGTCCAAGGAGAGGAAATCAAACCCCTGAGATTTTCCGATGATATTGTTTCTCTACAAGATCTAGAGAAATTTCTGAATGGTATGGACAGAGTCTTTTAGACAGAATACAAGGTGAAAATAAATAGGTCCAAAAGAAAAGTATTAGAGTGCGCTCGAACAAAGTCAGGTGATGTAGGAAATTTTACATTAGGAAATTTTTAAAGGAAGTAGTTGAGTGTCCTTACATGGGCAGTAAAATAACTAACGATGGTAGAAGTAAGGAGGACATAAAATACACACTAGCACAAGTAAGTAAGGCGTTTCTTAAGAAAATAAATTTGTTCACCTCGATAATTGATATAGGAATCAGAATGTTGTTTTTGAAGACTTTATTCTGGAGCGTGGCATTGTATGGGAGTGAAACGTGGATGATAACTAGCTAAGAAAGAAAGAGAATAGAAGACTTTGAAATGTGGAATTACACAAGAATGCTGAAGATGAGATGGATAGATAGAATCACAAATGAAGAAATACTGAATCGAATTCGGCTAAATTTGACCAAGTGAAGAGACAGAACGGTAGAACACATCTGAAGACACCCAGAACTTGCACAATTGGTTTTTGAGGGAAGTGTAGGTGGTAAGAACGGTAGAGGTAGAACTAGGTACGAATATAACAATATTAGAATAGATGTACGATGTAGTAGTTATATAAAAATGAAAAGGTTAGCACAGAACAGGGTGTTATCCAGTCTATGGACTGATGACTCAAACAACAACGATGTTGTAGATAACCTATTTCTGTACAATATTTGAAGTGCAATGTCCCGAAGATATTCCGGATGAGTAACTCGTTGTACAGAAATGTGCGTTGGTCTCATTGTTTGTCTGTAAGGAGGATGAATACCTATTATTGTTGATCTTCTCAGCCAAAGAGAGAGGAAATAGAGCGAACCAGTGAGCTGGTGCCGGCAGACAGCCAATTCCTGGGGATAAATCACACGTCGCAATTGCTAGCTTGCGGGACACTGACACGGTTAACAAATTGTTCCTCGTGCAGTTACTCATAAGCCCTGTCACCGCGAGAAAGAAGTAGCCAAACGGTAGAGAAATTTGAGAATTAATGTAAGAACACGCTGTTTTAGCACGAATAATGGAGCTCACTTATCACGGTATGCGGGATGCAGTTAAAGAATGATAAAGATAAAATCGACTATAGGAAGAGAATTCTATTGATTTTGAAGATAGTTATAGGAGTGAAGTTCGAGAATATCGTAAATTTATGACACATCTGAACTTATGTAAAAATCCACAGTTCCATCTCTCCAGGCAAGCAACTCAATGTTGAAAACATCCTGGGGATATGAGCTACGAATTTTAGGTTAATAAAATATAATAAATTATGAGAATATATTCTTTATTTATTCCTAAAAATTGCAATCTTTTTCTTAATAACCGTTATCCGGTCGATTAGATTAGCAATTTGTCTTTTTTCTACCGCTACGAGAGCTAATGTGAGTGAATGCAGCGTTCCACTTTAGCCCTTATAACTATATTCGGGGTGTACAATTTTCAAAATCTAAAAACGCTTGCGATTACTGAAACAAGGAACACATTACAGAAAGAATTATGTAAATAAGTTAATTTGGCTAGGATGTGAATGAGAAAGATGAGTAAAGAAACAAGAGATTTTAGGCTGTTTTTCCGGAAGTGATTTTCGAATTTTTTTTTTTTTTTTTTTTTTTTTTTTTTTTTTTGATAGAACTATCCACGACTCAGAATTTTAAACCTTTCCGGATCCTTTAGACCTTCAACTTTACTCATTTGCTTTACCTCGCACCGACACAGATAGGTCTCATGGCGACGATGGGATAGGAAAGGCCTAGGGATGGGAAGAAAGTCGCCGTGGCCTTAATTAAGGCACAGCCCCAGCAATTGCCTGGTGTGAAAATGGGAAACCATGGAAAACCATCTTCAGGGCTGCCGACAGTGGGGTTCGAATCCACTATCTCCCGGATGCAAGCTCACAGCTGCGCGCCTCTAACCGCATGGCCAACTCGTCCGGTCAAGAAGTTTCACAGTAAAGGTAAAGACGTAAAAAAGAAAATTATCAAAGAAAAGGCAATAACCTCTATTAGCACCACCCAGAGGACACGTGTAGGGTACAGTAAGCTTAAACCGACGGATGTTGAGCAAAGTTGTCCACTACGAGCAACTACTCTAGCAATAGCGTATTCACCAGCTGAATCTTGCTCCTCTGTACCCTCAATAGCTCCCACACTAGTCTGGTTGATGTCGAACTTCACCACACAATGAGAATTATATCTGGCACATTGCGCTCCACTCCTGTTCAATGTTCACCATAGCTGAGAAACACTCATCTTCCTCACATCAGACGGCAAAGCGCCCTTGTCAGACGGTGGATCAGGGTACTGAAGAACAGTTATCTCCCAATACATCCAGATGCTGATGAAAATGCCGTGACAAGAATAAAATCACGGAAACCTACCTGGAAGACGGCAAAGGAATTAGTCAATTCACATTTTAAACCTGATGAAACACGGAAAGATGAATGGTCTCAATCACACCCTCACATCATTGTCAACATTAGGGATCCTCCTACAAAGTTGCCTGGGTTTCAACCTTTCTCGCTCCACCTGAACCACACTTAACAGGATACCCTGCGGAAACAGGGGAAGTGCTCCTGCTCTACATCAGTGGGGCTGGAAAGATTCTCCTGCTTGTGACTGTGGTGCTGAAGTGCAAACAATCGTGCAAATTCTGAATAATTTTTATGTCAAGAACGTGTACTTAGAGTCGATTGTCAATTTTAGCATCATACGCTAAATATATACATTTTATTTCTTGATGATAATAATAACAATAATAATACCTTGTAGTATGACTTATACACATAAACTCCTGGTTGTAAAACTGAGTAACGGGATTAGACATTTCCGCCGCCCTCAAGTTTGAAAAGCGGAAATACAAGAAGCGTCTCATTGAAATGAAAAGTGTGAGGCGAAACCTGCCAGCCAGGTACTGTACCTTGTCTCCACACAGACGATACAGTTTATATAAATGAGTGTTTTGGCACCCAGAGACAGAAAGGTTCTGGCACTAGCTCGAGACTTTAAGCTTGAACATTTTTATGTTACTCAAGATGCGTAAAGACATGCGAATATAAGAATTATAGGTGACAGTAAGTAATAAAGTATATATCCTGTTCTTTCGTTCTGGAAATTTTGAAATAACTGGTATAGTGGAAAGAAGACTAAATTTTAGAATTAATCATTTGCTATAATTGTTATTCTTCACTACACTATATATAAGGCAAAGCACATTAGTGAGCATTATAACACAAGGGAGAGACGTGTATATAGCTAATAATGCTTATGATAATAATAATAATATTAAAAACCTAACCCCATGGCACTACAGCCCTTGAAGGGCCTTGGCCTACCAAGCGACCGCTGCTCAGCCCGAAGGCCTACAGATTGCGAGGGGTCGTGTGGTCAGCACGACGAATCCTCTCGGCCGTTATTCTTGGCTTTCTAGACCGGGGCCGCTATCTCACCGTCACATAGCTCCTCAGTTCTAATCGCGTAGGCTGAGTGGACCTCGAACCAGCCCTCAGGTCCAGGTAAAAATCCCTGACCTGGCCGGGAATCGAACCCGGGGCCTCCGGGTAAGAGGCAGGCACGCTACCCCTACACCATGGGGCCGGCAATAATAACAATAATAATAGTAATAATAATAATAATAATAATAATAATAATAATAATAATAATAATAATTAACAGTAAATAATCTGGACGTCTGTGAGGATGGGGCCTTATCTATAATGGATTCAAATATGAGGTTGGTACATTCACCCAGCTCCCGGGCCATCGGAATTAATCTGAACCGGCCGGGAATTGAAGCCACGACCAAACGCCTACACGCTACCATTTAACCATGGTTTCGGACAAAATCGAGTCCTCGTCCCGAGATGGTGCAGCTATTTTCAGGACCCCCCCCCCCACCATCTACAGAGAAGATAAGCTGTACGTACCATTTTAACTACATCCCAGCCCTCCTGCCAGTCTTAAATCTCTGGCACTACCGGAAATCTAACCCGGGCCACAGAGGATGGCAGCCAATAGTGCTAACCGTTACGCTACGGATGATTACATAATATCAATGATCAAATATTAACATCCAACTTGCTCATGGGGCCTAATTCATTATTTATATGTTTATCCATATATCTTCTTTCTGTTGTTCCCTCTTGCTGCACAGACCTGCAAAAGAGGGTATTGTAATACGTTTCCCTTTATCATTTCGTCCTTTTCTATATTATCACTCTACATAAACTCAATTAGGTAATTTTAAACCATGTGCATGTTATACTTGTTAATATTAGCACTATTTACTGAAATCTTTCATCACACTCGGTACACAGTTTCCTCAAAATAGTATAATTATTTCAGTAAATGACTTCTTCAGTACAAGTCCAAATTATAAGAACTTACATTTGAAATTAATGCTAGAAATTTACAAGAGTGACTAAACACGTAACATTTCAAATTCTAAATAAGTATTACTACATATTTCTTGTTTTCTTAATCCGTTTGCCGTCCAGGGTTAGTTTTTCCCTCCGACTCAGCAAGGGATCCCACTCTACTGCCACAAGACGGTGTCCTGGAGCGTAAGAATTTGCGTCGGGGATAAAATGGCATTACACATAGCGTACCACCTGCCTCCATGGTGTACTGGGTAGTGTGACAAGCTGCCACCCCTCGGAGGCCCGGGTTCAATTCCCGGCTTTGCCACGAAATTTCAAAAGTGGTACGAGGGCTGGAACGGAGTCCACTCAGCCTCGGGAGGTCAACTGAGTAGACGGGTTATCGATTCCCACTTCAGCCATCCTCGAAGTTGTTTTCTGTGGTTTCCCACTTCTCCTCCAGGCAAACGCCAGGATGGTACCTAACTTAAGGCCACGGCTGCTTCCTCCCCTTTTCCTTGTCTATCCCTTACAAATTTTTCATCCCCACTAGGTCCCTGTCAGCATAGCAGGTGAGGCCGTCAGGGCGAGGTATTGGTCCTCCTCACCAGTTGTAACCCTCCGACCCAAAGGACACTGCCCTTGAGGCGATGGAAGTGGGATCCCACGGAAACACCAACCCTGGAGGTAACCGGATTAAGAAGTAATAATAATAATAATAATAATAATAATAATAATAATAATAATAATAATAATAATAATATGTGGTCTCCGGAGAGGTCTGGGTCAGGTCTTTCGAGTGGGCGACTGATACGTTACCAGCGCGTCTGTGAGAATGGGGCCCTGCCTATGATGTATTTAATGACGAAGACGACACACACACCCAGCCTCCGAGCCATCAGAATTAACCAATGATGGTTAAAATCCGCGACCCAATCGGGAAACAAACCCGGGACCCACAGGACCACAGACCAGCACGCTAACCTTTCAGCCTGGAGTCGGACTCGTTGGAAGTGGCAGATATATATTGCTCTATCCTACAGCGTTACATAGCTAATTCCTAATCAGTTTGGTATTTCAGCTCCTGACAGGTATGTTTATAATTTTTCTCTTTATATAATTATCTATCAAAGGAATGAAAGCATAGGTCATGGCCGGGAATCAAACAAAGAACCCTCTGTACCTAAAGACTCGACGCTGGCCATTCAGCCAAGGAGCCGCACGCTACATTCTAATTATATAAATAAAATTCACAATCGTTTAAATTAAATTATTTTAATAATTTCTAAATTAATTGTTAACTGAACATGTCATTTTCCTGTATGAAGAGATCGGTGACGAGGAGTGGAATAGCCCCGAGGAAGAGAGTTAAAATGAGCCCGCTCCTGCTAGTTAATTACCGTACAGGTATGTGTGTGTGGCCTGGCAACTTGCCACCTACTGTCCACGCAAAATACTTAACCGCTCTGTCCCTGGCAAATACAGTGGCTATTGTCAAAACGTCGTCTGCAGAAATTAGATGAAAGGACAGGTTTCAGGCGAAACACCCAACTGTAACCATCATAATAGACAAAGCATGTAGGCTACAACATGTGGGTCAGCAACGCCATGGAATGAATAGGAAAGTTCTGATGGTGACGATTAGGGATCAAATTCCTGTGACATCTCAATATTTTTATACTGCTCTCTCTTTACAAATTCGAATAAAATTAAACACGTTTCTAGATTTTTGTAACACGATAGCACGGTTTTTATTGGTTGTATAAATTTATATTTTACTATATTTTAGGAAGCCTCCGTGGCTCAGGCGGCAGCGTGCCGACCTCTCACCGCTGGATACCGTGCTTCAAATCCCGGTCACTCCATTGTGAGGTTTGTGTTGGACCAAGCGGAGGCAGGACAGGGTTTTTCTCCGGGTACTCCGGTTTTCCTTGTCATCTTTCATTCCAGCAACACTCTCCAATATCATTTCATGTCATTAATCATTCATTAATCATTGCCCCAGAGGAATGCGACAGTCTTCGGCAGCCGGCATATTTCCTATCCTCGCTGCTAGATGGGGCTTCATTCATTCCATTCCTGACCCGGTCGAATGACTGGAAACAGACTGAGGATTTCCACTAATTTTAGCATGTCTGAAAAGAAAATGGTTAAGCTAAAGAAGAGAATGAACTCGTGTACTGGGTTCAAATTTGGCCACATTAAAATTATTTTAGCCATTCTTCAAAAGTATTCACATGTTTTCGTGCGATATTGCGAAGTACCTTGTTTGTGTTTGTTTATTTTGGATTTATTTTCCTTACAAAAATATGTTGAGATTAAATGTTTAACGAGCAGATGTTGTCAAAATAGAAAGACAAGATAATGATACGAATGTGGCCAATTCCCTGCTGATTGGCTTCTGCAAAATTAATCTTCTGAGGAATTTCTGGAAAATATTTAATTATTTTTTGCCGTATTTCAAAATTTTATATCACCATTGCCTTCAGTTTTGCTTCGTAGTGTAGCTATTACCATTTCAGAAGTATGGAAAGAATCTTGGGATTATCATAAGTGGCACATTAGACTGGAGTAAGCACATAGCAAGCGTCTATAGAAAAGTTTACTCAGTCACCACTAATCTGCATATAGGGCAGTCGCCCAGGTAACAGATTGCCTACCTGTTGTTTACCTAGTCTTTCCTTAAATAATTGTAAAAAAATTGGAAATATATTGAACATCCCCCTCGATAAGGTATTCCAGTCCCTAACTCCTCTTCTCTTAACCGAATATTTGCTCAAATTTGTCCTCTTGAATTCCAACATTATCTTCATATTGTGATCTTTCCTACTTTAAAAAAAAAAACTCACAAGGGAAGTACCCCAGCTCGAACGGCTAAAACCGACTGTAAGTGCGCTTAACATACGAAGATATGTCTGTTCTACTATCCATCAAGTGTATTTATCTGTAAAACCACGCATTAGTGTACAATCAATGTTTGGAAATTACGGCGTGCGAAGATTGCAAAAACACAATTCGCAGCAGAAACTACCGTGCAACAGCACTTCGGACCATTATAGTAAGAAGAAAGAGATATGGTGCAGTATCATTTGGCAAAAGGTTGAACACGTGCTTGCAGCAAGAACTCTTAACACATGCGGTACGGTACCGTGTTGAAATAATCATCTTTACCACAATAGAATATACTGTGTTGCCCTTTACTCGATGTCGAAGTGTAAATGTGGAGTTTCAATGAAGTGATTAAAACACAGAGAAATGAAACAGTATGCACACTTAACGAGGGCAACATGTAGACATACTACATTATTTACAATGTTCCCGCATTGCAATAGTCCAAACTCAAATGCCACGGTGATCACGTTATCAAACGAAGCAAGAGGAATATCCACATCATAACCTGCTCTTTGCCATGCGTATGTTAACATAGGTATGTATCTCGGTGCAGACAGTTGAATGTAGATGACGGAGTGAAGACGGATGATGAAGTATCGATCATATAACGTGGCCTGCGTGCTATCTATTTGCAAAAGTACAAAATCAACAAGACGTCTGACATAGAGCTTGTATTGCCTAATATACATCCAGAGGTTGAAAATATTTGCTTGTCTTTGGTGGCAATATCTTTAATGTAATATCTTTATTTGGAAAACATTCTTCAATGACGCTGTAGTCTTTGTGTCCTGACCAGAAATTGCAAAGCAATAGACCTCTCTCATCAACATGTTCAGCGAGGACCGAATTAAAGAAGCTCTTCATATGTGCTTTAGTCATTTTTCCACTTTTACTCCCTTCAACATGGATGTTTCGTGGACACATTGCTGTCAGTTTCTTTGCAACCTGCGGACCAAACGTTCTATCCTTTTCCTGCAGACAAATGTAAAGCTTGTTCGCTAATTTGCCATTCATGGACACAGCCACATCAATTGTGTAACTACAGTATGCGTAGAACTATGCACAGACTATACCAGACCAATTGTTGATTTTTCCCCTCTGTTTGAAAATTTTGCAGAAGACGTTAGTTCAAAAAAATTGGCTCTGATCACTACTCCACACGCATTCCTTCATTATATTCCCGTCTTGAATAAACATGTTCACGTCTGCCACAAATGTTTCTGCTGTTTGTATAATAACTTGCTCTTCTTCAATCTCTTTGCAAGCCATGAACATAGTGATATGTCTGGACGAAATATTCTATTCGTCTTTGAAGGCCCTGACAAAATGCAACGACGCTTTAAAATTGTCCAGAGAAACTGCTCTAGCGGCCTCCAGAACCCACGCTTGAATGTGCTAGTAGTGGACCTCTGATCCATTATCTCCAGCTCTGTCAAATTTCGTTTTTGCAGACTCTTTTAAAGCCTTCAATTTTAATGTTTCCCTTGAACAGACCTGGGTCTTTCGTTTTGCGCGTTACATGATCTAAAATTACCTTGTAGTTTGATTTCGACCTAATGCAGCTGTAACGCTTCATTAGTTTCTGATAAAAATTATAACCGCGATTTAATAATCCGCATAAATGTTGTCCAATGTTCGGTCATCAATACTCCGTATCACACTTGTTCGTACACGTTTTGGGGGTGAAGGAGCGAAATCACTGTCACGTGTAGTTCCTTCCGTTGATGGATTGTCGGTACGGTTGGAACCCTCATACTCATGTGCTGTTTCTTCTACGCTGTCCGCCTCACAGTCACCATTACTCTCCAATGTGTCGGTATGTAGTTCTGTTACAGATCCATTGAATTTCTGCGTTATGATATCATATAACATGCATGGAAATGGCCCATCCTCCACTCCAATTACATCTTCACTATCCAGTGTGTAGCGTCGGTGTACCTTTTCGCGCAGCAAATTCACAACATTCACAGGTTGATTGGCTTCCACCTACTCATGTCGGACGTTTGTGTGTGCGCTATAGTACGACACACTGCAACTGACTAGCAGGCATTGCGTGTACAGCTCCAATGCAGCGAGGCGTGTGCCCTAACTGTCAGATGGCGCTGGCGACCGAACACGTACGTACACAGATGAATGGCCTTGATAGCTATTGACATAGTTACAACTGTATACTTTAAGCCCACTTTCTGCCTATTTTAGCCGTTCGAGCCGGGGTACTTCTCTCGTCAGAATTAACCGTCTACTAATGCCATTCCACGCCATCTCTCCACTGACAGCTCGGAACATACCACTTAGACGAGCATCTCGTCTCCTTTCTCCCAAGTCCTCCCAGCCCAAACTTTGCAACATTTTCGTAACGCTACCAGAAGAAATCGAGCTGCTTTTCTTTGGATTTTTTCCAGTTCTCGAATCAAGCAATCCTGGTGAGGGGTCCAATACACTAGAACCATACTCTAGTTGGGGTCTTAACAGAAACTTGTATGCCCTCTCCTTATATTAACACCTAGGTACTTACAGTGATCCACATAAGAAACATTCACCCCATCGACGCAGTAATTAAAACTGAGAGGTCTTTTCCTGTTATTTAAAGTCACAACCTGGCTTTTAAATTCTTTTATCATCATACAGTTGCCAACTGTCCATCTCATAACATTGTCGATGTCTTTTTGCAGTTGCTTTAAATCCTGGAACTTATTTATTACTCTGTGCAGAATAACATCATCCCCAAAAGCCTTACCTCTGATCCCAATTCTTTACTCATATCACTTATATATGCATAAGACAATATAAAGGTCCAATAATACTGCCTTGAGGAATTCCCCTCGTCTTTCCACCGCCTCAAAACTCGCCAATCATTCTTTACATCATCATCATCATCTGTTTACCCTCCAGGTTCGGCTTTTCCCTCGGACTCAGCGAGGGATCTCACCTCTACCGCCTCAAGGGCAGTGTCCTGGAGTCTCAGACTCTTGGTCGGGGGATACAACTGGGGAGTATGACCAGTACCTCGCCCAGGCGGCCTCACCTGCTATGGTGAACAGGGGCCTTGTAGGGGGATGGGAAGATTGGAAGGGATAGGCAAGGATGAGGGAAGGAAGCGGCCGTGACCTTAAGTTAGGTACCATCCCGGCATTCGCCTGGAGGTGAAGTGGGAAACCACGGAAAACCACTTCGAGGATGGCTGAGGTGGGAATCGAACCCATCTCTACTCAGTTGACCTCCCGAGGCTGAGTGGACCCCGTTCCAGCCCTCGTACCACTTTTCAAATTTCATGGCAGAGCCGGGAATCGAACCTGGACCTCCGGGGGTGGCAGCTAATCACGCTAACCACTACACCACAGAGGCGGCCCATTCTTTACATACAGCATGAAAACTCAACTTTTCTCGACACCTATATTTCCCAGACTTAGAGTTATGTAATGACTGAGTACCTTATGAGACAAAACGCTGAAAGTACAGAAGGTATAAAGTCCATATTTTAACTCAAAATCTCCAAATACGTCTCCCCTTATTATTATTATTATTATTATTATTATTATTATTATTATTATTATTATTATTATTATTATTTAGTTAAAAGAGAACCGTAGCGTGCCTGCCTCCTACCCGGAGGCCCCGGTTCGATTCCCGGCCAGGTCAGGGACTTTTACCTGGACCTGAGGGCAGGTTTGAAGTCCACTCAGCCTACGTGAGATAGCAGCCCTGGTTTAGAAAGCCAAGAAAAACGGCCGAGAGGATTCGTCGTGCTGACCACACGACACCTCGTAATCTGCAGGCCTTCGGGCTGAGCAGCGGTCGCTTGGTAGGCCAAGGCCCTTCAAGGGCTGTAGTGAAATGGGGGCGGAGGGTTAAAAGAGTACTACGAGCCCTAAATTAGCATGAAATAAATAAATAAAGTAATAAATAAATAAATAAATAAATAAATAAATAAATAAATAAATAAATAAATAAATAAATAAATAAATAAATAGTGGGATATAGTTTAGGGCATAAGAGTAGGCATATTTCAGTACTTATTAGATTATAGAAATCCAAGCTCTAGATATACTCAGGGGCGTAGCCAATGGGGGTGGGTTCTGGGGTTAGAAACCACTCCTCCCACACCAATGGAATTTTTACAAAAGAAAATAAAGATAAAATGATAATAAACAAGTGAAAGTCGACTCTCTGGGTTGGCTCTTTTGAACATTCACAGAGACATAATTGTAAAGTGAACAGATCGTCTGAATCTATTTTCTAAGAAGCCTCGAAAGTTGGATTTTAGATTATAATCTGAACATACCATTTGCCGTAAAACCATTTACCTTTGTCATATTTTTCTTGTTCTGTATTTTAATGTAATATTTTGTAGTTTACCAGTACGCAATCTGAATATCAACATAATTAACTTGTATTACTGTCCTTACAATGACACTCACGCAAGCGCGCACCACGCACGCATCGTGTTCTATCATTTTGTAACAGTAGCCCCCGCTATCGGTCAATTCTGGCTACGCTACTGGATATGATTATTTTCCCTCTGTACTCATAAAATCTAAGGTGTCCGAGAACTGCTTAATACACACACAAAAAAAAAAAAAAAAAAAAGGAAAATAGGTGCTAGAATACTTTAGGCATATCATGAGAAATGAAAGAAAGTACGGAATACTTTACCCCAATGGTCACAAAATATGGTCTCACGAGACGAGATATACGCCTGAACACAGATGTAACTACATCCCTCCCTCTCCTCCCTCTCTTTCTCCCATAGTTTTGAAGAGGCATCAGGAGCAGACTCCTGTTATGCTTATACAGTGCTGTTCGAAAGATTGTTTGTGCTATGTATAGATTACAGTATCTCCTAAACTTTCTGTGCCAAAAGCACGGAAACGTCCCCAAGAAATACATAGTCAAAGTAAGACTAGATTTGAACATCTATAGGATACCGACTTCCTCTATGTCGAAGTGTTCGTAATTTGGAGTCGACACTTTTTTATATAACTTTTTTACATCCCACTAACCACTTTTACGATTTTCGGAGACGCCGAGGGGGCGGAATTTATTCCTGCAGGAGTTCTTTCAAGTGTCAGAAAATCTACCGACGTGAGGCTGACGTATTTGAGCACCTTCAAATACCTCCGGACTGAGCCAGGATCGAACCTGCCAAGTTAGGGTTAGAAGGCCAGTGCCTCAACCGTCTGAGCCACTCAGCCCGGCAATGATACCTTTGTAAAAGACAAGTTAAAATATTGTATTGTTTCAGATTTTTCTTTTAATGCTGACCCACCCAAACACTTGCTTATCAGTTCATTTGTTGCCATATCCTATTCTGTGAGCAGTTCTCTTTTCTTTAAAAAAAATCTAGAACCATGACGGATAACCACGCTTAAAGCATGTCAGCCCTCATGGGCAATTAAATGGAGGTACTTCTGAGGCATCTCGTAATTCTGAATGTCTACTGATCCAAGATGCATAGGCTCAGTATTGTGACAATGGCCACAATAAACTATTAAATGAAAGAAATAATGAAATAGAGATTAAACATATGCAGGCCTAATAACTTAACAAATTATAATTCATTCTTTCACTTGTTATTCATTATTGTGAATACTGACTGTAAAGACGGTGTTCACAGTCTGTCTCTGGCTCACTTCTACGAACGATTCCCACCTCCAGACTTCACTAGAGAGTTTGAGATTTTGTGGCTATCGTTCCTGCTGATCATTAGAGGGATCTTCGCAAAGAGAGGTAAAAGCGACGGAGCTCTTGGTTGAGAAATCTGAGAGTCTGGTACCAAATACCTTCAAATCATCTATTCTAAAACGCTACCAAAAGGTATGAAATCTCCATGATGTCAGCCAGCATCCGGAACGGATAGACCACTAGAAGAAGAGGTCCGACACTTCGAAGAAAAATATCTGCATAAGAAAAGGAAGGGCCAAGAAGGATCTGGAAATGTAACACTCTCTAGGCAACGAAAACCTAATAATGTCGGGGTTGGAAGAGAACAAGCCTTGACCAAGGAATGTGAATATAAAGAGTGTATTCGTAATTTGGAGTAAGCAACTGTAGAACTGTGACAAAACAAGTGTAGGAAATTTCAGACTGAGTTAGGGAATCTATAAAGAAACAAACAAATAAACAAACAGTCTGTCAAATATTTAAGGTGATCAATATTTAAGACAATGAGAATTTTTTTTTTTTTTTTGCTTTACGTCGCACCGACACAGATAGGTCTTATGGCTACAATGGGACGGGAAAGGGCTAGGAGTGGGAAGGAAGCGGCCGTGGCCTTAATTAAGGTACAGCCCCAGCATTTGCCAGGTTGGAAATGGGAAACTACGGAAAACCATCTTCAGGGCTGCCCACCGTGGGGTTCGAACCCACTATCTCCCGGATGCGAGTTCACAGCTGCGCGCTCCTAACCGCACAGCCAACTCGCAATGAGGAACAAACGTAGGAATTAAAGGCTCTCTAAATCCGCACGAGCCTTATTGAGAACGTGTTGAACTCAAGATAGATTATTTAGTTTTTGCGCTCAAACCTTCCCTCTTAACATATCTGGAATTTTTAACGGTCATATTATATATTTTGTAGAAATGCTATTGTAGATACATGGATATATTCTTCAAATTAGTATCAAGGACGGAAGGAAGCAAATTATAGGATTCCATTTTTATTTTTTTTTTATTGTTTGGTTAAAACCTTCGTCGTTTCGTATCTTCTCCTGTGGATATCCGAATTGGAACAAGAAGGCTAGCACAAAAATAATACGTTCGAGATGTAATGTTAACATACAACCATCCTGCACCATCTGCACCAATAATCTGGTTCAGCTGAAGATGATAATGTTATTCGTTTCAAATTTCATTAATTTCTCTAGTTTTCGAGGAACACCAACTTGACGGCAAACAAGCTTACATCCGTCTGGCTCCTGATATAGCATACTAACTTGCTACATACTAAATACGCGTCGCTTGATGTTGGCTTGGAGGAAAATAATGACAAAGTTATCAGCCCATCTTAGCTATAATCGGAAGAACAGGAGGTCCTGTCTTTCTTCAAAGAAAGGTGGTAATTGTGATCATTGTTTTTTAAAGGACAAATCAGCTGCGTGATAATCAGTCCGCATAAACAAATTAAATGTACACACAAATAAAAATAAACATCAAATATGTATTCAATGAATGAACTTTCTTAATGTAAGATAAGATGTAAATGGTGGTGGTAACACACCGGTTTTCGGCGACAAAAGGATGGGAAAGGGATAGAATTTAGGTAGTGGCCGTGCCTTTAATTAAGGTCTTAATTTGTCTGTTATGAAAATGGCAAAACCACGGAAAACCATCTTCAGGGGCGCCAATTGTGGGATTGGAACTCACTAACTTCGGGCTTTTAATGCACGAGACTATCTCATTCAGATATTTTTGGGCTGAATTGGCTATCTATGGGAATATATTTCAGAAAGGAATTGTAATTATTCACTTTCCATTTAAAGCACGTCTAACAGCATACCGTTGACATAATATTTAAATTAATCTTGTCGAATAAGTGTTTAACAACAACACGTGTGTGTTCTTCATAAAATTTGCCTTCTCTACGACCATAACACGGTCGATAGGACGCAGCTGCAAGGGTATACATCTGCCAAAGCCTGCAGACCATGTCACGTGGCGACAACTGGAAGCTGTAATAACACTTGGAGACTCATCTCCATTTCTTATTTCACGGTCATGATGTCATCTTTTCTCACCCCAGGAATGTCAACTCATGAATAGAATAACAGTGTATTATGCGTTCCTGCCTTCAGCTCTACCAAACAGCTCTATGAAACGAAGCAAGAGGTATCCCTAGTACACTACTTACTCCATTTTCGTATGTCCACTAAATTCAACTACACCAAAAATGTTAAAAGTTCTTAGGAACTGAAGAACGAATTGTCTTTACGAAAAGGTACGCCATTTCCTAGTTTAAATTCAGCAAAATTCAACTATTCATATCTCAGCAGTTATAAGCATTATTTAAACAACGTGTTTAATATACATTAATTACTATTCATGAAATAATGTTCATAGCATTTTAAATGTTAGTGATTATCTATAACATATTTATCAAATTTGCATATTATTATTTTGTAATGATGAGGTTTTCACTATAAGGTAAGAGTGTATTCTGCCCAAAGGCAGGTCCGAACCTCCGCAGAGGTGTTCCTGAGCCGGAGTTTACGTGCGGTAGGGTGGCCAGTTCCTTTCCGCTCCTCCATTCCCTTACCCCCCACTAACAGCGCGTGGCAACCCATCCAACTCCTGACCACGCCCAATGTTGCTTAACTTCGGAGATCTCACGGGATCCGGTGTTTCAACACGGCTACGGCCGTTGGCGTTTCGACTATAAATATTACAAATTACTTTTGTTAAATTATGTCAAGATTTATATGAAGAACAATGTCTAAATCACCCCCTGTAGGTGACGCTGGCCGAATACACTCACGGTATCCCTGCCTGTCGTAAGATGCAACTAACAGGAGAACCTAGGGTCTCAACTTGGGAGCGTGAGTTGCGGACCACGGGACACTTAGCTGAGTCTAGCAAGGCTTCTACTTACTTTGTGCCAGCCTCTTCAGCTTTATTTCTTCTACCTCTCTTGATCAACTCTCGTATTCGGTTCGCAAGACTTAAGAAGTGAATCACTTTATCACGCTTCATGGTTCCTTCCCTTTCGCCATTCATCCCTGTGATTAGTGTTCAGGGAGGATAGTTGCCTAGTTGTACTTAATTTATATTAAAACAATAATCACCACCACCACGCTCTAGAACCTCTACGCTATACTTTCTGATTTTCTTCTTTTCTAGTTTGTAGCAATACAAGGACAGGTACAGAATTTATCCAGAGAGAATCTGAAAATCGAGTTATATTTATTTTAACTATGGAGTGAAATAACTAAAAAAATTAAATAATGGTAATAAAAGTGTATAAACATATAACAAATCGAACACATAGGTATTCATAAACTATATAAAGAACAAAATTTTCATCACGGAAATATAGTGCTTTTTTGCATCTAAACACTTTGGACAGCAGTCTAGAAATATGTCATTTTGTACAAGTTTATTTATTTATTTATTTATTTATTTATTTATTTATTTATTTATTTATTTATTTATTTATTTATTTATTTATTTATTTATTGCACACTACAGGACTTAGTGTCCCAATTACAGTGGCAACTACGACAGATAAGCTACAATTAACATGGTGAAACTTATATCTAAACTATATTCTACAATTTTATCTAATCTCCTATAATATTGATATAAAATATGAAAGTATTTTCTAAAGACTAAAGAACGTTATGTTAATGCGGTGGAACAACACACGACAAAGTAAAATGATAGAATAAATGAACCAATACGTTATATTACGTAATCTATCTATATAACTATAAAAGGAAGTGTCTGTCTGTCTGTCTGTCTGTCTGTCTGTCTGTCTGTCTGTCTGTCTGTCTGTCTGTCTGTCTGTCTGTCTGTCTGTCTGTCTGTCTGTCTGTCTGTCTGTCTGTCTGTCTGTCTGTCTGTCTGTGCGCGATGCCCAGCAAAATCTACAGCACTCAGAGATCTGAAATTTTGAATATAGGTAGATGGAAGGGGTCCGAATGCACCTCGAAGCCGGAATTTTCATTTTCGCTTTCGTTGGTGAGTTATGAACGAAAAACTATCGGAAAACGTGCATTGGGATATGACAATCCAACGTGCTGTCACCAAGATTAAATGCATCGAGTCGCTGTCGCTAGGCAACGTACATAAAATAGGTAGAGAACATAATATTCAAGGAGCCATTTTACGTCCAGGGCGTAGGAAACCGTTTTTGGTCTTATATGGTGTGAGGGCGTACGAGGCTGTTGATACTCTGCAATGAACATGGCTCTGAAACTGATGACGAATATTATTGAAGCCACCATCATGACTGAGCATGCTGCGGACGAAGTAGTATTCCTCGGACTGTAAGTCCATTGAGTAGGAAGCCATTTTCGGTCCGCGACACGAGGAGCCATCAGCCCGTAATATTCGGAAGTGCTTAGGTGTATGTGCGCGAAGCGCAGTCAAATCTACGACACACAGAGATCTGAAATTTTGACATAGGACAATCGCTTAAAGTTGTAGGACTCCATCCTCGAAAACGGTGCTTTTGCCATTGTCAACTGTACGTGGATTGTTCAAGAGTTCGAAAGGCAAACACACTACAGTATACATCTTACCTCCAAATGGAAGGACATTAATAGGGTTTATTCCGAAGCTCTAAAAAGAAACAATATATTTTGTATTATATAACATGGTCTTTTACATGGTTTTAATGTTATTTGTACCATCCATCAACCCGATATCTTAAGCATTGAAAGTAAACAATATAATAAAAATAAAATAATGTATTTCATGCAATTTACGTCAAAACGATGTGAGTTAATAAATATAATGTTTTAATTTGTTTTTAAATAAATAGTCTAGAAACATCTAACGGTTCAATTAATAAACGCGGGCAAAGCCGCGGACACATGCTAGTTCAATATAAGACTTAAGTGTGTACCCAGGGTCGTATAACAGATTGCATAGGCACTACTTGTCATCGAGACGACAGTGGTTCGAATTTCAGCGAATGAGAATGTAACTATTCTCTTGGTATTCGGATACATCTTCTCTATTTCTTCAAAACATAATTGAAGATTTCGGGGGTTAATAATGTCAAATCACACTTTGTAAGTTCTGAAATATAAATGAATGAATTTTAACAAAATGTTTACTGCTAAAATGTTGAATCTTTGAAATATCTTACTCCATACAATAGCATATGTAATCCTTCTTTATGTAACATCCTGAGAAAATTGCACACAGAACCAGTATTATAGGTAATTAGAGTATATTAAACACTGAATGTGCCTATCAATTTGAGGGTTGTAATTGTTTACGTGCAACAATTATACACGTAGTGAACTGACAGTGCAAATAAACATCTGTTTCTGAAGTTCTGGGTTGAAGTGCTTCGTTTACCGCCGTAGATATAGAAGAATAGAACGGAACTTCACGTTGGATATAACCGTTTACAACAAACAATTGAAAAGTCCAAAATATGAGGGTTATCACTTTTTACCGCCAGGTCTTCAATTATTACTCTCTGTTCGATATGGGACACTTCAGCTCAGCACACTGATGATAGAGGAATCCCCTAGCTCCAGGTTTTTTCGAGCAGGGGTACGTTAGGTGGCACGCATGCGTGGTTGCCGGCATCCCGATATGAGAAGGGAAGAGGACGTGCCATCAGGTTCATAGTGGCTCTCCGTATGGAGTCTCGTTTCGCGGAAGTACTCTTAGGTTCCCCTCTTCAGCCACTGGTCCTCCGTGGAGATTAAGTGGAAGGGAGAAGGAAGGAGTTGTCCATCCAAGTCGCTGGAGAGCCGCGGAGGGAGGGGTAAAGGAAGATGACACCCAGGCAAGCGTAAGCACAGTAGAACAAGACTTTTTCTTACAATCTGTTTTAAGTAGCACCGACACAGACAGTCTCATGGCGACGGTGGGATAGGATAGGCCTAGGAGTGGGAAGGAAGCGACCGTGGCCTTAATTACGGTACAGTCCCATCACTTGCCTGGTGTTGAAATGGGAAACCACGGAAAACTACCCTTAGGGTTGCGGACAGTGGGGCTCGAACCCACTATCTCCCGGATGCACGGCCAACTCGCCCGGTAGAACAAGACTAGAGTAAACAGATTTCCTTTTTATAGGGTGTTGTTTGTGTGTATTTTTGGAAGTAATCTAAGCTATAAGGAGGCAGCTCTGTAAGATTATGGCTAATAAATTCAAATTCAATTATTATTCTCTATTCATTTCAAAATATTTTTCGACGTATAGAATCTACTGAAAATCAAGTCCTGACGGCCCCCATTGTTCTTCTAACACTTTTCCCACTCGTTGGTGGGTCGCGGATGCGAACTTTGTCGCCCATGAGGATTTGGCCCAGTTTTGCGGCTGGATGTGCTTTCTGACGCCAGCCGTAAGTGTGTGGAGGGGGGATGTAGCTCTACCACTTCGTTCCATTTCCTGCTACGGGATCGAGATGAGGTGAGATGAAAGATAAAGGTGGTGATTATTATTATTATTATTATTATTATTATTATTATTATTATTATTATTATTATTATTATTATTATTATTATTATTATTATTATTATTATTATTATTATTATTATTATTATTATTATTATTATTATTATTGCTTAAAGGGGCCTAGCATCTAAGTCTTCGACCCCTATAATCACCACGTAATGGTAAAAAATAAAAAGAAATGAAATTATGTTTTAAAAACTGGCATACAAAAATTAAGAAGAATCCAGTATATCAGACGTGATTCAAAAGTTTCCGTTTAAGGGCGTTGGTGCAGCGTACATGCAACGTAGCGTGACTCCGATGCGAGTATTTAAGCACGGACATGTACAGTAGATAAAAGGATCCATATGACTGTGGTGCCGTGCCGAGGTGCGTGCGTTAAAGCGGCCACGTGAATTACGGCGACGTTATTACCAAATGCGTCCAAACAGGACCAACGTGCTGTTATTCTGTTCTTAGCTGCCGAAGCATAATTACCGGTGGACATCCATCGGATATTGAAGACTATGTATGGGGCAGCATGCCCGTCGAAAACCACCGTTCTCGAATGGTGCACCAAGTTTCATCCGAGTCGCGTTTCGACACAAGACGCTGGTCGATCTGGGAGAACAGCCTCATCCATTACGCCAACTCAAGTGGGAGATACTCGAGCATCCGCCCTGTAGTCCTGATCTCTACCCATGCGATTATTACGCCTTCGGTCCCCTCACAAAGGCCTTGAAGGGTCGACGTTTACTATAAGACAAGAATGTGCAGCAGGCAGTAACGGAATTCTTCACGCAGCAGGACACGGGGATATTCAACCTGGTGCGTCGGTAGGATGAGTACCTAAATAAGTTACTCACGGCGCTTTTAGGTTATAGACAATTTGTCCAGTATGGTATAAGATCCAAGCATCAGGTTAAGTTTTAAAAAGTACAGACAATAGGTCTATTTTAGTTTCAATTAATTACTAATGCTAGGTAGCGTATAACTGGGTAGCATTGTCTTTGGAATTTCAGCAGGCAACCAGCAGTCAGTTCGAAGCAATATATGTGGGATTTTCTTGATCCGAACCGTCACATCACTGCTCTTTACATTCAACTTAAGAGTACAAACACTGTATCGACAAAAACGTATAAATACAAGGTAGCTTATTGAACTAAACATGTTTCCGTAATCTAATGGAAGGAAATAGCTGTAGTTTCCACGGAAACAGTTCTTATTCTTTGAGTAATATTGTTATTGATATAGTGTTTATTTTCGATTCTGAAGATTCTGAACTAATTAAATTTGCTTAGCCTTTCGTGGGACTTAATAATGTATGATTATATGACAATTATACTATGAGAAATAGTAACATAAGAAAAAAGACACTTAACAGTAAAATGCAAATAAATGCCGAATAGATTTACAGTAGATTCAGTTTCAATGAAAGTCCACAATATTACGTATTTATTGATAGTATTTACTCCATAGTAGCATATATTTGTTCAGAAATAAAAGAAATGTCTGACAGACAAAATGAAGGAACCCTTGAAAGACTTCCTTCTCTGGGAACATTTTACGCCCGAAGTAAATAATAAACTTATTACTGCCGTGCGGTTCTGTTCACTATACGGTCCGCACCCTGGCTTTATAAGGAGTACGATTTTCAACAACGCAAGCCAATAATGTTACACGAAGTATTATACATACATTGAGTGCTTAGGGGCCTTCTCCATATCGTAAGTTACACTGCTGTTAGGAGAAGGACCATGTCAGCGAGGTAGTTTCATTTTTATAACCGAACTACTTTGGTAGTAGGACTGCTGTATGCATCCAACGTCCTCGCAAATTATGACCAAGATGGACGTAAAGTTGACTGACGATGGACATCATCAGATTTTGAAGTCACCACCTGGCCATCAGAAGATTTTGGAGTCGCCAGTTTATCAGTAAGAAGATTTTGGAGTCGCTAGATGACCATCAGAAGATTTTGGAGTTTCCAGCATAACATCAGAAGGTACTGAAGTCATCAGCCGATCATCAGATGATTTTGCAGTCGCCAGCCGATCATCAGAAGATTTTGGAGTCGCCAGCGGAACATCAGAGGATTTCGGAGTCGCCAGCGGAACATCAGAAGTTTTGGAGTCGCCAGCTGTCCATCAGAAGATTGTGAATTAGGCTAAGATGTGTGTTTTTGTGTGTGGGGGGGGAGTGGTTTTGTGTGTGTGTGTGTGTGTGTGTGTGTGTGTGTGTGTGTGTGTGTGTGTGTGTGTGTGTGTGTGTGTGTGGGTGTGTGTGGGTGGGTGGGTGGGTGTGTGTGGGTGTGGGTAGGTGGGTTCGGTGTGGACGAGTTTGTGGGTGTGGATGGGTTTATGGGTGTGGGTGGGTTTGTGTTGGTGTGGGTGTGTGTGTGGGTGGGTGTGTGGGTGTGTGCTGGGGTTTACCGGTTGTAATGTACGAATGTCATTATGTAACAAATTTCATTTCATTATTGGCTAAGGGAGAATTTATTATTCGGTTAGAGTATCTGGCTGCTGTATGGGTGGTACTGAGTTCAATTACGAGCCCTGTACAGGGTTCTTCTCGGCTAAGGTGTTGCCTGCTGTGCAGGACTCACACAGCCCAGAATAAATAATTGAGGTACTGCTTGATACAATCGGTGCAGAGCTCCAGGGGCGAACAGTGTAGAAGGGTATATTTATTTGGGGCTGATGACCTAGATGTTAGGCCCCTTTAAACCATCGTCATCATCATCATCATGAAGAATACCGGCGGAGGATAGCTGCAGTACAGCGGAGATCAGCTTTAAGAATTACAGAAGATGGCTTACGGCAGACGAATGGAACGATGGCACCAAGGATGGCAGGAATATCCACGAGGGAAATGGACTAAACGGCTGATACCACTTGGTAGCACGAGCACGCATTACGCAGCTCTTGACAGGCCACAGACATTTTAGAAAATGTCTGCATAGAACAGGCAGAGCGAGCAATCCATTGTGTGTTTATTTTAATGATGCTGACGATATACTACTGCTGTACTAAACTATGAGTTGACACACAGATCTTAGAAGACTTAAACGAAACGAAATGTAATATTGTCAATAAATCTAATGTTGTTTTTACATGTTTTACATTGTGACAATAACATTGATTTCATAACTTTAACAAAATGAATTTTTATTTTGTGCGTAACAGATTTATATGTAATTAATTCGTATAGAGAGGATCACATTTACAGTTTAAATAACGTGGTTGCTGACACAATTTAAAAATGCAAACTTTGAAACCTTGAACGAATATCAATGGCCTACTTTTAATAACACGTATCTGAGAATGCACTTCCTATGCTTACGCTTCCTAACCATATATAGCTATGCAGTCTATCAGAACAATTTTCGTTGTGTTCCTTTTTCTCTGCACTCGTAGAAATCCTTGAAATTGTACAGGTTGGGAACCACAAATCTATAGCACTCAAAGTAAAAACAGACGTAGTTCAGGGTTAAGTTACAGGACATTTTCTCTTCCTCGTGTATATAAATGCTTTGTGAGCAATTTAACCTGCAGGTCAGCACTCTATCCAGATGATATCGCTGTCATAACAAGTGGTAAGGAGTTAACAAATGTGGAAAACGAAAGGTTAGAGCTGCTACAGAAATCTTTCAATCGGTAGCAGGCTGATAAACTATTTTTAAATAGTAACAAGATGGAAGTTATTTCTTTTCACTTAATTAAATGAACTTAAGATTAGAATGAGCATAGTTCTGTCAAGTTATTGGGAATACTTTCAGATTATAAGTTAACCTGCTATACTCACGAAAGTTATGTAAAAGACTGTCTAGAGGGTTATCCTTACTTCGAAGACTGAAAGAGTCATTTAATAGTAATCCGATGTTTTGTGGATGCTATGCTTTCTTCCATTCACATTTATCATACTGTACCAAATTATGGGGAAATTCGACAGACGCACAAACATTAAGTGGCAAAATATGGCAATATGATGAAAGCTATAAAAGGGAAGGCCAACAGGGAGTCATGCAGGCCTATGTTTCAAGAACTTGCTATTATGACTCTCCCATCACTACACATATTTCATTGCATTCATTATTTTCAAATGAAATCTCGATGATCTGACATTCCGTAGAAATATTTATTCATAAGATACACGGAGAAAGAACGATTTAGATTTTCCACATGTTAAATTGATGAAGACACAATAAATGATAGATATAATGGGATTAAATTGTTCAATAAGCTGCCTACCCAATGAAAAGATATGCCCTAAAGTAACTACAAAAAAGGTCATGGGTTCAATATCTCAAAAATGGCTGTTATTGAACAGTTTCTATTCACTATCAGAATATGAAGAAAACGCTGTTGTCAAGCGGCGAATATGAAAGTCAACACCTCCTGTTAATAGATAGATAACACTGGTAGTTTTGATCAGCTCCAAGGTTACTATTCAATAGACAAATAGCCCAAAGTATCATGATAAGCTTTCATTTCACTTTCCAAATTCGCCGCATGACAATGGCATTATTGTTGCCATTGATGCTTTCAGGGCCCGTACTTGTAGACATGATGTAGGCTTTTGGGCTTATGCCGTGTCAAGAAAATAAGGTGAAATTCTTTACGTTTCGCAGAGAACTGTGCTCTGCGTCATCAGAAGAAAATATCAACTGTCCACGAGAAAGGCTTCTAAACATGAGCTTTTGAATTTAGACGATATAATAGAAATGGAAATGGTACGTTCATTCGTCACCAGATGGCTTCCGGGGCGCGGTACAGCGCTGGCGTTCAAAGCGGAAGCTGACGGAACAATCAGAGTCAGTCTAAGAGAGTTACATAACATGTGTACGTAATATAGGGCATAGACAATTGTATGACATAGACACAAGCCTGGAATGGCCTTACATTCACAACACCACAGACCGAATTGCCAAGGTCCTCCGCAAACACAATATAAAAACCTTGTCTACATTATGTGTCAAAAACTTAACATACTAGAGACAAGAAACTTGGTATTTGGAAAATCCCTTAAAAATACAAGAACCAGTACCTTTTTGTTTTCGGAGAAGGCACTTAACAGGGGTGAAAAGAAGTGAAAAATAGTTGAATTATTTTTTTATGAGGATACTTATATCTTCGAAACTGAAGATGTTACAGCCGTGAAAATTCGTGTTTGGAATCTCCTTTTAAAAATAAAGAAATATGTATTTATTTTTTCGACATGGGAGAAGGCTGTTTCTCACATGTACAGTTCTATGTCGCATGGTCGTATTAGCTCCAAAAGGTAATACCACAAACAAGGTTTACAAAGAATTTCTGGTGTAAATGAAACTCAGTTTTTGGGTGAGTTTTTATACTTCAGGTAGTTTCAGGTAATGTCTTAGTACAATGCCGAGGAACGATTACTTTGATCAAATTACGAAATCCACGCGAGCGAAGCCGCGGGTAATTGCTAGTATAATAATAAAAAGGAAGTGTTTGTCTGTCTTTCTGTCTGTCTGTGCGCGATGCCCAGCAAAATCTACAGCACGTAGAGATTTGAAATTTTGAACATAGGTAGATGGAAAGGGGTCCGAATGCACCTCGAAGCCGGAATTTTCATTTTCGCTTTCGTTGGTGAGTTATGAACGAAAAACCATCGGAAAACGTGCATTGGGATATGACAATCCAACGTGCTGTCACCAAGATTAAATGCATAGAGTCGCTGTCGCTAGGCAACGTACATAAGATAGGTAGAGAACACAATATTCAAGGAGCCATTTTACGTCCAGGACGTAGGAAGCTGTTTTTGGTCTTATATGGTGTGAGGGCATATGACGGTGTTGGTGATGATTCGTCTGTCGGATCGGGACGTTAAGTCTTGAGCTATTCGAGAGGAGTACATATGTGCCGGCGCCGGGTTTCATCCTCTTCATTCTTGCTATCATATATCATGTCATTCATTTATTTCAACAAGCAACTTTTACAAGAATTACCCGATGTTCTACACAGTTACAAGTCTATCGACTACACGGCAGAGCTTCGAAAGACTTGGAGTCACCTGGAGTGCCCTCGAAAATCTTAGAGCGGACGATTGTGGCACAAATTATCCTTCTTAAGAATAAGAATCCTGCCCTCTGCAATGAACACGACTCTGAAACTGATGACTAATATTATTGAAGCCATTCTCACGATTGGGCATGCCGCGAGCGAAGTAATATTCATTCCTCGGATTCTAATAATTTCTTCGGATATACAGTTTAAGTTTAGATCTCTGCAGTGTTCAAAATAAAATGTCTCTATGTAATAATAAAGCAAGCGTAATCTTCTTCTTCTTCTTACTATATATAAAATGGATGCATGCATGTATGTGTGTGTGTGTAAATGACACATCTCCTCCTAAACCACTGGAGCAATTTCATCGAAACTTGGTACACTTATGACTTACTATCTGGAGACGATCACTGTGGGGGTAAGCCATCCGTAGCTCCCTTAGGGGTGGGGGGGGTCAGGGGGGCAAGGTATAAAAATAATCGAAAAAGTGCCGAATCCACAGTTTTCGGGGTCGCTGAGATGAACAGTGACACTCCCCATTTTTCAAATGTCAAAATTTAGCTCCCTTTCGCATGGGGGGTGAGGGGCGAGTGATATATAAAATTAAACGAAAATAATGTCGAATACATAGTTTTCGGGGGTCGCCGAAGTGAATTGTATACTCTGGATTTTTAGTATCAGGAGACAAACAACGTGGGTTTAAGAAAGCCCAGAAACACTTACGGGCGGGGGGCGAGGGGGTCAGATAAACAAATTAACGAAAATACTGTCGAATCCATACTTTTTGGGGTCGCTGAGATGAATAGTGACACTCCGGATTTTTTTAAGTTCAACCCCCTTTGGGGTGGGGGCGAGGGGGAGTGATATATAAAATTAAACGAAAATAGTGTCGAATACATAGTTTTCAGGGTCGCCGAGGTGAATTGTACACTCCGGATTTTTTGTATCAGAAGACAAACCAAGTGGGGGTAAGACAGCCCAGGAACCCTTAGGGGCAGGGGGTGGGGCGAGGGGGCTGAGATATAAAAATCATCAAAATAGTGTCGAATCCATACTTTTCGGGGTCGCTGAGATGAACAGTGACACTCCGGAAATTTTTAAAGTCCAAGTTAAGCTCCCTTCGTGGTGGGGGCGATTGGAGAGTTGTATATAGAAATAATAATGATATATAGAAATAATAGTGTCGAATACATAGTCGCTGAGATGAATAGTAACATTCCGATTTTTTAAAACTCAAAATTTCGCCACCTTTATGGTGGGGGAAAGGGGAGTGAGATATAATAGTAATCGAATATACTGCCGAATCCATAGTTTTCCGGGTCGCTGAGATGAATAGTAACATTCCGGATGTTTAAAGTCTAACTTCAGCCCCCTTTGGCATAGGGTGTGAGAAAAGGTGAAAAAATAAATTGTCAGAAATGACCGAGATAATGGACGTGTGTATGTTCCAGTATGACTTTCAAGTATGACTTACTGCCTGGAAAACGTACTGTGGGAGTAAGACGCCCCTAGAACCACTAGGGAAGCAGGTAAAATATTATCCACCATAATAAATGGAAGTTTGACGCGATCTATATATACCGTACTATATATATAAATTAAGGCATAAAATGAACACAGACGTAAATTAGTGAGACCATTCTAGGCATCTTAGAAATTTAAAACCTGGTACCAGACAACCTGATGACTTCGAGATCCCTAGAAAAATCTCAAATTTTCATAATTCTCTGAGGGGTACATGCTGGGAGTTTCAAACCTGCATAAGAACACATCCGGTGATATTTATCCAGAACCTACAGGTTTTATGGGGTTAAAAGTTCCCTTAAAGTCCTGATTTTTTACCCACTCTCCCATATCAAGATCGCAGCACAATCTCCCAGACAAGTTAGAAAACAGAAATTTTGCAAAATTATAGCTTTTAGCATGTAACCGACGGAAAAGTTACGAGATGTTTAAAAATTTTATTTTTTACGCCCGAAAAATACCGAAATATGGGGGAAATTTTAATGACGGTGCAGTCCTTCCTTTCGATGTATTTCGTGGCTAAACGGTAAGTCGTATCACAAAACGGATGGCACAACCTCCGTTCAATTTGGAGTGATCTACTACTTCGGCCCTATGGCCTTTTGTCGTATCTCTATCCCTTATACATTAAATTTTTCTCTATTTCTGGATGTACCTAAATTTTACACTTTGTACACGTACAATTGATGGTTTGATTCACTTATAGGAAAGATGGGATCATCAAATTCTACACGAATATTGGCCCACCCAGTAGCCATATGTGAGTCAAATGCTATGTTTGAAGCTGTCGCATAAGTATCTGATAAGTAATTTACTGCGTGAAAATCTTACACAAATTTCACCCTATTCAAAGTTTCTAAAATATAATGAATTGTGGTAGACAAGTGCACCTGTCGTTATCATCAAAACTCCACAACTCGCACTTTACATTGGAAACATCGTCTGCGGAACTCCCTATGCTTTTCCTCGGATAACGGCAATTTACATGCAATTTAAACATTATTATTAACTTCATGTACAGTAATTTACTTCGATATCCGTATACAATCTGGAATACCGTAGCGAAGCACGGGTAGAATTTGCTAGTTTTTATATATAGTAAGAAGATGACAGATAAGCATGCGCACGTTGAAAAGTGCAGACTTCCACTTCGAGATTCATAACTCCTAAACGGTGCATGATATTAACAAACGGTTTGCGCCATCAGACGCCTCATTTGTCGCTCTACATGTTTGTTTCTAAACCATTTCCTCGTATCTCCCATATTTAGTGGGAAAATTGGGTTCAAATTTGAATAGGGTGAAATTTGGGTACATTTGTAACGTTTTACATTACTTTTTGCCTACTTATGTATAAGCTAGAATAGAAATTTGGTCCACATATGGACTTTGATCGTGCCAATGTGCGAACCCAACTTGATAATCCCATCATTCATATAAGTGTGTCAAACAATGAAATGTACTTGTAAAAATCACCAAATTTACGAACAATCCAGGAATACGGCCTAATCTAACGTATAAGGGAGAGAGACACGACAAAATGTCATAGGACCAAAGTTGTAGATCACTCTGATTTGAAGCGATATTGTGCCATCCGTTTTGTGATACGACTTACCGTTTAGCCAACAAATAGCTCAAAAGGAATGTCTGCACAGTCATTAAAATTGTCCCCATATTTCGATATCTTTGGGGGTAAAAAGTGAAGAATTTGTACATTTTGGAAGTTTTCCGTCGGTTAGGGACCAAAAGCTATAATTTCACCAAATTTCAATTTTCTACCTCGTCTGGCAGGTTGTGTCGCCATCTTGATTTGAAAATTTTTAAGCGCACGAAACCTATAGGTCGTCGTTTTGGATAAATTATACGACTGCGTTCTTATTCTGAATTCAAAATTTGAGGCCTCCGGCGTGCCCCCGTGAGGGAATTGTAAGAATTTTCGATTTTTTTAGGGATCCTGGGGTCATCAGCTTCTCCCGTACCAAGTTTAAAATGTCTGAGATTTGTGGAAGTGGCTCATTAATTCACGTCTTTTTTCACTTTTAAATATTTATATATACATCGCTCCAGACCGACTTGCTTTTATATATAGATACATAAAAACATGCAGTTATTTTCTATGTAAAAAGGTATATTGATGTAAAGAATCGAACTTTTTTTTTTTTTTTTTGCTCTGGAATAAATCAATTGAATGCTTTAAGGCCTATAAGCATCAGGCTACCTTTCATGGGCCTTCAACTTCATAGTAGAACCAATAATGTATCCATAAGGAGTGTTGGTCTTATGCGATGATGTCTCCCCATCGATTGTTGTCAACATTAATCAGCCGACTAACTTCTTCACGGATGTTAAATCTCTTGTCTTGCAAGGCATTGGTAATGACTGAGCTGGTAGCGTGACAAAGCGACTAGTATTTACGTTGACTATTTGTGGAACTATAATACAGTACGCAATATCCAGCAAATATCATTTTTGTATTCACGTAGATTTGGAGAAGTATGAATATGGCAGCGTATGCGGAAAGAGGTCTGTATATTAGAAGCGCACTCAGTATGCTATATTAGTGGTTAAGTAGGTAAAGGTTTTCTTTAATATATTTCTTCTGTTAACTGCATGCAGAGTTTCTGAATGAAAATATTACCACTGCTGTCCTTATAACCGCTAATGCAAACATTGCTTGCCTGTGAACACCAAAACAAAGCTTCTACCACGTACATAAAGTATTTACTTTTCGTGTTATCCCCACCATTGTTTGTTTACAAACAATAGATATGAATGAGGATTTCTGCACAGAGAAGTTTGATGAATAATTTAATTCAGAACAGAATATGCATGAAGACAGAATTACAATGTATAAAAGCAGTCTGAATGGTTATTAAGAAAACAGTTTTTGTAAATACCCACAACGTATACAAACTATCTTCAAGGTAGTTTTAAAGTGGGAAAATAGAAATTCACAATTGTATTCAAAGACGTCTAGGTAAACGACTGCGCCGTCCTCTCACCGCTGAGTTCGGTAATTTAAATACCGGCCACTCCATGTGAAATTTGTGCTGGACAAAGCGGAGGTGGGACAGGTTATTTATTCTCGGAGTAGTCCGGTTTTTCCTGTCATCATTCATTCCAGCAACTTTCACCAACATCATTTAATTTCATCTGTCAGTCATTAATCATTGCCGCGGAGGAGTGTGACAGGCTTCGGCAGCCAGCACAATTCCTATCCTCGCTGCTAGATGCGGACTTAATTCACACCATTTCTGACCTGGTCGAATGACTGGAAACAGGCTGTGGATTTTCATTTTCATTCAAAGTAGTCTATATTATGACACTTCATTCAAATAAACAACAGTATTACGTAAATTATTGAATTTTATTATTCAGCAAAATAAATAAATAAATAAATAAATAAATAAATAAATAAATAAATAAATAAATAAATAAATAAATAAATAAATAAATAAATAAATAAATAACAGAAATGCATACCGTTTAATGGTCAAAACTAAACCTTTCCTAACATCCCTTACATCAGCTAGCCACAAAAGGAGCCGGGAATTGGTCAGAGGAGCGCAGGAAAGAATTCAGCGAGAAAATGAAGGAATACTGGGCCAACAGGAAGGCTCAAGAGGCCACTAAGAACACAATCCAGTACGCAAAAAGGGGCAGACGACCACAAAACCACAGCTAGAACACAAGCACCGTGGTCCACAGATAGCCTAAACGCAAAGAAAAATAAATAAAATAAATAAATAAATAAATAAATAAATAAATAAATAAATAAATAAATAAATAAATAAATAAATAATCTTCAACATGGTGTGGGCATTCGTACTCTGCGTTTCTCTAACCTAAAACATCTCCTCCACAAGCTCCCGATTTTTCGTGTTTTCTTGAATGCTGTCCATCCAAAGCCCTCTGCGACGTTCTCGATTCCTTTTCCCTGCTGGAAGCAGTTTACTCATCTTATACCCCACATAATGTCCGGCTCAATGGCTAAATGGTTAGCAAGCTGGCCTTTCGTCCACAGGGTCCCGAGTTCGATTCCTGGCCGGGTCGGTGATTTTAACCTTACTTGGTTAATTCCATTGGCTCGGGGGCTGGGTGTGTGTGTGTAACGTATTCAGCATTATAAATCATCCTAGGTATGGCCCTCATCTTCACAGACATGCAGGTCGCCTAATAATCGAAGTAAATTGCTGTACATAAATGAATAAGATTTTTTAAATTGCATGTCTCTTGGCGTTATCCGAGAAAAAGCATAGGGAGGTCCGCAGACGTTGTTTCCAATGTAAAGTGCGAGTTGCAGAATTGTGATGATAACGACAGGACCACTTGTCTGCCCGCAATTCACTATGCGTAACGTCAGTCACATTTTGATGGGTACATATACCTAATGTTATAGAGAATCAGGTAAAAGAGATTTTTTTAATTGCACGCTCCCTTGCCTTCTGCTAGTCAAATCAAGAAGGGAATTATACATTACAACGGTACACAGGCGCTGGAGAAGGACCCCATTCCTATACCTAGATAAAGTCGATGTGGGGAGTACTGATTACAACAGCAGACGCCCTCTTGCTGAGAGTCACTATTGATTTGTAAAGTATTAATTACTGTACAATGTAAGACACACCCCCTTCTAGATCGCTACAAATCGACTTAAATTAATAAACGTAGATCGACATACGGAAGTATATGCAGGTTCACCTTCATTTACAGAATAACGGCCGCTAAACGGTGCTTTCATATTGAAAAACTGATTGTATGAAAAGACGCCTCAGGCCACATTTAGCTATCTAAATGGCTGGCCTTACGATATTTCCTCGTATCTCATCTATTTAAAGGTTAAATTATTTTAGAAACGTTGAATAGGGTGAAATTTGTGTAAGGTTTTCACACAGTGAATTACTTTTCAGAGACTTATGCGACAGCTTCAAACATAGAATTTGGCTGGGTGAGCCAATATTCGTGTAGAATCTGATGATCCCATCTTTCCTATAAGTGAATCAAACCATCAATTATACGTGTACAAAGTGCAAAATGTAGGTAAATCCAGAAATAGAGCCAAATTTAACATAAGGGATAGAGATACGACGAAACGTCTTAGGACCAAAGTTGTACATCACTCCAAATTGAACCGAGATTGTGCGTTTTGTGATACGACTTACCGTTTAGCCACCAAATATCTCGAAAGGAAGGTCTGCACCGTCATTAAAATTGCCTCCATATTTCGATATTTTCCGGGAGTAAAATATAAAATGTTTAAACATCTCATAAAATTTCAATCGGTTACAGGCAAAAGGCTATAATTTTGCCAAATTTCTGTTTTCTAACTCGCCTGGGAGATAGTCCTGCTATCTTGATATGGGGGAGGGGGTTAAAAATTAGGACTTTCAGGAAACTTTTAAGCCCATGAAACCTATAGGTTATCGTTCAGGATAAATATCACCGACTGTGTTCTTATGCAGATTTGAAACTCCCAACGTATCCTTCTCAGAGAATTTTGAGAATTTTAGATTTTTCTAGGGATCCCAAAGTCATCAGGTTGTCTGGTACCAAGTTTTAAGTTTCTAGGATGCCTAGAATGGTCTCATTAATTCACGTCTGTATTCATTTTTATGCCTTAATTTATATATGTATAGTACAGTATATATAGATCGCACCAAACTGACTTCTATTTATTAATGTGGATTATATATTTCACCCGCTTCCGAAGTGGTTCTAGGGGCGTCTTACTCCCACAGTATGCTTTCCAGGTAGTAAGTCATACTTGAAAGTCATACTGGAACATACACACGTCTATTACCTCGGGCATTCTTGACCATTTATTTTTTCACCCTTTCTCACCCTCTATGCCAAATGGGGGGCAGTTTTGAAGCTGGACTTTAAAAATCCGGAATGTTACTATTCATCTCAGCGACCCAGAAAACTATGGATTAGGCAGTATATTCGATTATCATTATATCTCACTCCCCCTCCCCCTAAAGGGGGTTAAACTTTGAGTTTTAAAAAATCGGGAGTGTTACTATTCATCTCAGCGACCCCGAAAACTATGGCTTCGACACCATTTTCGATTATTTTTAAATCTGAATCCCCCTCACCCTCCACCAGAAAGGGGGATGAACTAGGACTTGTAAAATATCCGGGGTCTCACCATTCATCTCAGCGACCCCGACAACTATGGATTCAAAATTATTTTCGTTTATTTTTATATATCACTCTCCAATTGTCACCCACCACAAAGGGGGTGCCATTATTCATCTCGGCGACCCCGAAAAGTATGGATTCGACACTACGTTCGATTATTTTTACATCACAGCGCCTTCGTCCCTCCCCCGCCCCTAAGGGTTCCTGGGGTGTCCTACCCCCACTTGGTTTGTCTCCTGGTACTAAAATTTCCAAGTGTACCGTTCACCTAGGCGAAATCGAAAACAATGTATTCGACACTATTTTCGATTCATTTCATATATCACTCCCCCCTCGCCCCCGATCCCAAAGGTGGATGAACATCGGCTTATAAAATAACAGGAGTATCACTATTCCTCTCAGCGACCCCGACAACTATGGATTCGACACTATTTTCGATTATTTTTATATATCATTCTCCCATCTCCCCCACTACGATGGAGGCTGAAATTGGACTTTAAAATATTCCGGAGTGTTACTATTCACCTCATCGACCCCAAAAAATATGGAATCGACACTACATTCGATGATTTGTGTATCTCAGCACCTCGCCCCCCGCCCCTAATGATTCCTGGGGTGTATTACCCCACGTGGTTTGTCTCCTGATACTAAAATTCCGGAGTGTCACTGTTCATCTCAGCGACCCCGAAGACTAAGTAATCGACAGTATCTTCTATTATTTCTATATATCACTCCCTCATCACCCCCAACGAAGAGGGCTGAACTGGGACATTAAAAAAATTCCGGAGTGTTGCTATTCATTTCAGCGAGCCCTAAAAGTATTGATTCGACACTACATTCGATGATATATATGTCTCACCCCCTCGCCCCCTACCCCTAAGCGTTCCTGGGGAGTCTTACCCCCACGTGGTTTGTCACCTGATACTAAAAATCCGAAGCGTACAATTAACCTCGGCGACCACGAAAACTATATATTCGACACTATTTTCGATTAATTTTATATATCACGCCCCCCTCGCCCCCCAAAGGGGGATGAACTTATAAAATATCCGGAGTCTCACCATTCATCTCAGCGACCCCGACAACTATGGATTCGACACTCTTTCCGATTATTTTCATATATCACTCTCCCATCGCCCCCTACTACGAAGGAGGCTGAACTTGGACTTAAAAAAAAAATCCGGAGTGTGACTGTTCATCTCAGCGACCACGAAAAGTACAGATTCAACACTACGTTTGATGATTTTTGTATCTGAGGCCCCTTGCCCCCCTGCCTCTAACTTTTCTTGGGGTGTATTACCCCCACGTGGTTTGTCTCCTGATACTAAAAATCCGAAGTGTCACTATTCATCCCAGCGACCCCGAAAAGTATGGATTCCACACTATTTTCGTTAATTTGTATATCTGACCCCCCTCGCCCCCCGCCCCTAAGGGTTCCTGTGCTGTCTTACCCCCACGTGGTTTATCTCCTGATACTAAAAATCCGAAGTGTACAATTCACCTCGACGACCCCGAAAACTATATATTCGACACTATTTTCTTTTATTTTTATATATCAATCCCCCGCACCACCCCCCTAAAGGGGGCTGAAATTGGACTTTAAAAAAACCGAAGTGTCACTATTCATCTCAGCGCCCCCGAAAAGTATGGATTCGACACTATTTTCGTTAATTTGTATATCTGACCCCCTTGCCCCCCGCCTCTAAGGTTTCCTGGGCTGTCTTATCTCCACGTGGGTTGTCTCCTGATACTAAAAATCCGGAGTGTACAATTCACCTCGACGACCCCGAAAACTATGTAATCGACACTATTTTCCTTTAATTTTATATATCAGTCCCCCCTCGCCCCCCACCCAAATGAGAGCAGAAATTTGACTTTTAAAATTCGGGAGTGTCACTATTCACCTCAGCGATACCAAAAACTATGGATTCGACACTGTTTTCGATTTTTTTTCCTGACCCACCTAACCCCCCACCCTTAAGGGGGCTAGAGGTGGTTTACCCCCACAGAGCTCGTCTCCAGATAGCAAACAATAAGTTTCAAAATTTGATTGAAATTGCTCCAGTGGTTTTAGGAGAAGGTGTGTCATTTACACACATGCATCCATTATCAGTCCCCCTCGTCCGCCACCCAAATGGGAGCAGAAAATTGACTTTTAAAAAATCGGGAGTGCCACTATTCACCCCAGCGACCCCAAAAACTATGGATTCGACACTATTCTCGATTATGTTTTTACCTGAACCCCCTAACCCCCACCCCTAAGGGGGCTAGTGGTGGCTTACCCCCACAGTGCTCGTCTCCGGATAGCTAATAATAAGTGTTCAAAATTTTATTGAAATTGCTCCAGTGGTTTATGAGGAGAAGTGTTATTTACACACATACATTAATCCATTTTCGCTCATTTTTATAAATCACTCCCCCCTCACCCCCTAAAGGGAGCTGAACTTGGTCTTTAAAAAAACCGGATGTGACTATTCATCTCAGCGACCCCAAAAGGTATGGATTCGACACTGTTTTCGTCAATTTGTTTATCTGACCCCCTTAACTCCCCCCCGCCCCTAAGGTTTTCTGGGCTGTCTTACCCCCACCTGGTTTGTCTCCTGATACTAAAAATCTGGAGGGTACAATTCACCTCGACCACCCCGAAAACTCTGTATTCCTGTATTCGACACTATTTTCCTCTAATTTCATATGCTAGTCTCCCCTCGCCCCCCACCCAAATGGGAGCTGAAATTTGACTCTTAAAAAATCGGGAGTGTCACTATTCACCTCAGCGACCCCAAAAACTATGGACTCGTCACTATTTTCGATTTTTTTACATGACTCCCCTAACCCCCCACCCCTAAGGGGGCTAGAGGCGGCTTACCCCCACAGTGCTCGTCTCCAGAGTTTAAAGAATAAGTTTCAAAATTTGATTGAAATTGCTCCAGTGGTTTAGGAGGAGGTGTGTCATTTACATACATACATCCATCATCAGTCCCCCCCCCCCCCTCGCAACCACCAAAATGGGAGCAGAAATTTGACTTTTTAAAATCGGGAGTGTCACTATTCCCCTCAGCGACCCCGAAAACTATGGATTCGACACTGTTTTCGATTTTTTTACCTGACTCCCCTAACCCCCCACCCTTAAGGGGGCTAGAAGTGGCTTACCTCCACAGAGCTCGTCTCCAGATAGCAAACAATAAGTTTCAAAATTTGATTGAAATTGCTCCAGTGGTTTTAGGAGGAGGTGTGTCATTTACACACATGCATCCATTATCAGTCCCCCTCGTCCGCCACCCAAATGGGAGCAGACATTTGACTTTTAAAAAATCGGGAGTGCCACTATTCACCCCAGCGACCCCAAAAACTATGGATTCGACACTATTCTCGATTATGTTTTTACCTGAACCCCCTAACCCCCACCCCTAAGGGGGTTAGTGGTGGCTTACCCCCACAGTGCTCGTCTTCAGATAGCAAATAATATGCGTTCAATTGCTCCAGTGGTTTAGGAGGAGATGGGTCATTTACACACATACATCCATCATATGCCTTTGCTGGCGAGATTTAGTGTTTACAGTGCACTATGTCTTCTGGTATGGTCTCTATCAAACTTGTTACTTTCATTGACCTGTCTCAGTCTCATCCTTGGCTTTGACAATATGAAAGTGACTGCGGTATGAATGATGCTAGTAATACCATTCCTTATGCAGCCAGTTCCTGTTATGTATGGTGTGAAAATATCGCTCATAGGGTCGGTTGGTGCATACATTTCAGTGGACTTGGCAGACTGATATGTAATAGCAACGGCTGGCTCGGTGAGGAAAGCAACAGGAAACTACCTCACTCCTCATTTCCCTAGTACGCCTCTTCAGTGACGCCTAGGCTATTTATGACAGCTGTTGGCGGAGCTTCAGAGGATCAAACCAGCCTTCGGGCTGAATACCCAAATTACATACAACATCCATCATCAGTCCCCCCTAGCCCCCCACCCAAACGGGAGCAGAAATTTGACTTTTAAAAGTCGGGAGTGTCACTATTCACCTCAGCGACCCCAAAACTACGGATTCGACACTATTCTCGATTATTTCTTTACCTGAACCCCCTAACCACCAACTCCTAAGGGGCCTAGAGGTGGCTTACCCCCAGAGTGCTCGTCTCCGAATAGCTAATAGTAAGTGTTCAAAACTTTATTAAAATTGCTCCAGTGGTTTATGAGGAGAAGTGTTATTTACACACATACATTAATCCATTTTCGCTTATTTTTATATATCACTCTCCCCTCACCCCCTAAAGAGAGCTGAACTTGCTCTTTAAAAAACCCGGAGTGTCACTATTCATCTCAGCGACCTCAAAAAGTATGGATTCGACACTATTTTCGTCAATTTGTTTATCTGAACCCCTTACCTCCCCCCCCTGCCCCTAAGGTTTTCTGGGCTGTCTTACCCCCACCTGGTTTGTCTCCTGATACTAAAAATCCGGACGGTACAATTCACCTCGACCACCCCGAAAACTATGTATTCGACACTATTTTCCTTTAATTTCATATGTCAGTCTCCCCTCGCCCCCCACCCAAATAGGAGCTGAAATTTGACTCTTAAAAAATCGGGAGTGTCACTATTCACCTCAGCGACCCAAAAAAACTATGGATTCGTTACTATTTTCGATTTTTTACATGACCCCCCTAACCCCCCAACCCTAAGGAGGCTAGAGGTGGCTTACCCCCACAGTGCTCGTCTCCAGAGAGCAAAGAATAAGTTTCAAAATTGGATTGAAATTGCTCCAGTGGTTTAGGAGGAGGTGTGTCATTTACACACATACATCCATCATCAGTCCCCCCCTCGCCCCCACCCAAATGGGAGCAGAAATTTGACTTTTAAAAACTCGGGAGTGCCACTATTCACATCAACGACCACAAAAACTACGGATTCGACACTATTTTCGATTTTTTAACTGACCCCCCTAACCCCCCCACTCCTAACGGGGATAGAGGTGGCTTACCTCACAGTGCTCGTCTCCAGATAGCAAAAAATAAGTGTTCAAATTTTGATTGTAATTGCTCCAGTGGTTTAGGAGGAGATGTGTCATTTACACGCATACATCCATCATCAGTCCCCCCTCGCCCCCCACCCAAATGGGAGCAGAAATTTGACTTTTAAAAATCGGGAGTGTCACTATTCACCTCAGCTACCCCAAAAACTACGGATTCGACCCTATTTTCGATTATTTCTTTAACTGACCCCCCTAACCCCCCACTCCTAAGGGGGCTAGAGGTGGCTTACGCCCACAGTGCTCGTCTCCGGATAGCAAATAATAAGTGTTCAAAATTTGATTGAAATTGCTCCAGTGGTTTAGGAGGAGATGTGTCATTTACACACACACATACATCCAGAAATATACTAGCAAATGTACCCGTGCTTCGCTACGGTATTCTACGATGTATACGGATATCGAAGTAAATTGCTGTACATGAATGAATAAGATTTTTTAAATTGCATGTCTCTTGGCGTTATCCGAGAAAAAGCATAGGGAGGTCCGCAGACGTTATTTCCAATGTAAACTGCGAGGTGCAGAGTTGTGATGATAACGACAGGTCCACTTGTCTGCCGCAATTCACTATGCGTAACGTCAGTCACATTTTAATGGGTAAATTTGTTTATAATAGGGGGCACCTATACCTAATGTTATAGAGAATCAGGTAAAGAGTTTTTTTTTAATTGCACGCTCCCTTGCCTTCTGCTAGTCAAATCAAGAAGGGAATTATACATTACAACGGTACACAGGCGCTGGAGAAGGACCCCATTCCTATTCCTAGTTAAAGTCGATGTGGGGAGTACTGATTACAACAGCAGACGCCCTCCTGCTGAGAGTCACAATTGATTTGTAAAGTATTAATTACAATGTAAGACACACCCCCTTCTAGATCGCTACAAATCGACTTAAATTAATAAACGTAGATCGACATAGGAAGTATATGCATGTTCACCTTCATTTACAGAATAACTGCTGCTAAACGGTGCTTTCATATAGAAAAACGGATTGTATGAAAAGAAGCCTCGGGCTTCATTTAGCGATCTAAATGGCTGGCCCTATGATATTTCCTCGTATCTCATCTATTTAAAGGTTAGATTATTTTAGAAACGTTGAATAGGGTGAAATTTGTGTAAGGTTTTCACACAGTGAATTACTTTCCAGACTTATGCGACAGCTTCAAACATAGAATTTGGCTGGGTGGGCCAATATTCGTGGAGAATCTGATGATCCCATTTTTCCTATAAGTGAATCAAACCATCAATTATACGTGTACAAAGTGCAAAATGTAGGTAAATCCAGAAATAGAGCCAAATTTAACATAAGGGATAGAGATACGACAAAACGTCTTAGGACCAGTGTTGTAGATCACTCCAAATTGAACGGAGATTGTGCCATCCGTTCTGTGATACGACTTGCTGTTTAGCCACCAAATACCTCGAAAGGAAGGTCTGCGCCGTCATTAAAATTGCCTACATATTTCGATATTTTCCGGGAGTAAAATATAAAATGTTTAAACATCTCATAAAATTTCAATCGGTTACAGGAAAAAACCTATAATTTTGCCAAATTTCTGTTTTCTAACTCGCCTGGGAGATAGTGCTGCCATCTTGATATGGGGGAGGGGGTATAAATTAGGACTTTCAGGAAACTTTTAAGCCCATGAAACCTATAGGTTATCGTTCAGGATAAATATCACCGACTGTGTTCTTATGCAGATTTGAAACTCCCAACGTGTCCTTCTCAGAGAATTTTGAGAATTTTAGATTTTTCTAGGGATCCCAAAGTCATCAGGTTGTCTGGTACCAAGTTTTAAGTTTCTAGGATGCCTAGAATGGTCTCATTAATTCACGTCTGTATTCATTTTTATGCCTTAATTTATATATGTATAGTACAGTATATATAGATCGCGCCAAACTGACTTCTATTTATTAAAATGGATTATATATTTCACCCGCTTCCGAAGTGGTTCTAGGGGAGTCTTACTCCCACAGTATGCTTTCCAGGTAGTAAGTCATACTTGAAAGTCATACTGGAAAATACACACGTCTATTACCTTGGGCATTCTTGACCATTTATTTTTTCACCCTTTCTCACACTCTATGCCAAATGGGGGGCAGTTTTGAAGCTGGACTTTAAAAATCCGGAATGTTACTATTCATCTCAGCGACCCGGAAATCTATAGATTAGGCAATATATTCTATTATTATTATTATATCTCAATCCCCCTCCCACTAAAGGGGGTTAAATTTTGAGTTTTAAAAAATCGGGAGTGTTACTATTCATCTCAGCCAGCCCGAAAACTATGGCTTCGACACTATTTTCGATTATTTTTAAATATGAATCCCCCTCACCCCCACCAGAAAGGGGGATGAATTAGGACTTGTAAAATATCCGGGGTCTCACCATTCATCTCAGCGACCCCGACAACTATGGATTCAACATTATTTTCGTTTATTTTTATATCACTCTCCAATTGCCACCCACCACGAAGGGGGCTGAAATTTAAAAAAATTCCGGAGTGCCATTATTCATCTCAGCGACCCCGAAAATTATGGATTCGACACTACTTTCGATGATTTTTATATCACAGCCCGTTCGCCTCCCCCCAGCCCTAAGGGTTCCTGGGGTGTCCTACCCCCACGCGGTTTGTCTCCTGATACTAAAATTTCCAAGTGTACAGTTCACCTCGGCGAAATCGAAAACTATGTATTCGACACTATTTTCGATTCATTTCATATATCACTCCCCCCTCGCCCCCGATCCCAAAGGTGGATGAACATCGGCTTATAAAATAACCGGAGTATCACTATTCCTCTCAGCGACCCCGACAACTATGGATTCGACACTATTTTCGATTATTTTTTATATCATTCTCCCCTCTCCCCCACTACGATGGGGGCTGAATTTGGATTGCGATACGCTCTGGCAGCCGGCGAAATCCCTATCCTCGCTGCTACATCGGAGGTTCATTCATTCATTCCTTACCTGGTCGAAACTGGTAACAGGTTCTGGATTTTCATTTACTTTCTTAATTGGGAAAAGGGGACACCGAGCTGAGTAATTTCGACTAAGAGTGACCACATCTTTACAGTGGCATTCGGCAGACACTGCGCTGGTCCTATCTTCAACTCTCCTAAGAGTGGATTTCCGTGGTCATCCATTCTCCTCATTAAGGCGAATGCCCGGACAGTTACCCTCCCTGACGCCAACCCTACTTGGAGGGATGTATTCGCTATTGCTATTTTCTGTAGTGGCTGGCAGTATGATGTATTGTGTGTAAATGAAACATCCCAGTCCCCGAGTCTGAAAAGTTAACCAGATGTAGCTAAAATCCCGTTCCCGCCGAAAATCAAACTCGGGATCTCTGAACCTGTGCCTACGACGCTGACAATTCAGCCAAGAATCCGGACAAACTAAGCATCGCCACGTCACCAGCAAATAATATACAGTGTACGCCCTATTTATATTTACTCTGTATTACTGAGGAATGTTATTTGACGAATTACTCTAGGAATAGTCTATGTTTCTTGCATCAACACCGTGACAAGTTTAAGATTCGTAAACACAGATGTATAGCCTACATATAGCATTTGTATACAATTTCAAGTTTATTTTCATTGATCCTATTCAAGGAACATGAATATATTCACTTGATTGAAGCGAACGTGCCATGCTGTGAATTGTTTTGTCATATTTCGTGTCTTATATTCTATCAATAAAATTTTAACGACCGATCACAAACCTTTCACATTCTCACTGTTAGCAAAGTCGAAACTGAAAGACCTCCTTCATATTCTCATTTACGCAGCTTGGAATCTGTCTGGTTTCAATTTATTTTATTTTATTTTTTTTTTTTTTTTTTTGTGTGTACAAGTCTCGAGTCTAAAAACCAGGGCGCTCATGACAACACGTTTAACGATTCCATTCCAATTTCCACACTGATTAAATTATTGAGGTTTATTTTCTTAATTTCACCTTTAGAACTTATTTATGGAAACTACAGTGCATCTGTAAGTCGTATTTGAATACTCGTAAAGTCAAACCATCTAGTAGCTGGTTCCCTCCGAAGTTTCTCTCAGGATAGCTGGTGCTCGAACGAGTCTCATCCGGTCAAGCGAATGATTAGAGGCCTTGGGGTCGAAACGACCTCAACCTATTCTCAAACTTTAAATGGGTGAGATCTCCGGCTTGCTTAAAACATTTTTGAAGCCGCGAGAGATTTATTTCTTTGATCGGAGTGCCAAGTGAGCCACTTTTGGTAAGCAGAACTGGCGCTGTGGGATGAACCAAACGCAGAGTTAAGGCGCCCGAATAGACGCTCATGGGAAACCATGAAAGGCGTTGGTTGCTTAAGACAGCAGGACGGTGGCCATGGAAGTCGGAATCCGCTAAGGAGTGTGTAACAACTCACCTGCCGACGCAACTAGCCCTGAAAATGAATGGCGCTGAAGCATCTTGCCTATACTCTGCCGTCAGCTCGGCATTGAGGGGTGCGCGGTTTCGCTTCGGCGGCCCGCCCTGTGAAGCCCTGACGAGTAGGAGGGTCGCGGCGGTGAGCGCAGAAGGGTCTAGGCGTGAGCCTGCCTGGAGCCGCCGTCGGTGCAGATCTTGGTCGTAGTAGCAAATACTCCAGCGAGGCCCTGGAGGACTGACGTGGAGAAGGGTTTCTAGTGAACAGCCGTTGTACGCGAGTCAGTCGATCCTAAGCCCTAGGAGAAATCCGATGTCGATGGGGTCCGAGACTACGGTGTTAGGACTCCTCAATCTTCTGAGAATAACGGATGTTATTAGGATACAGTACGCTTATAAAATTGTCAAATATTCTGAGTTGTATACTAAAACTGTTTGTGTAGTGGGAGGGAAAATTACAAAATAGCGCTCTAAATTCCCAGTAATATATTACCGTAACTGTTGGAACAGGTAAGGATGTATTCTACCCGAAGACAGGTCCAAACCTCCGCAGAGGTGTGCCTGAGCCGGAGTTTACGGGCGGTAGGGTGGCCAGTTCCTTTCCGCTCCTCCATTCTCTTACCCCCACCAACAGCGCATGGCAGCCCATCCAAATCTTGACCACGCCCAATGTTGCTAAACTTCGGAGATCTCACGGGATCCGGAGTTTCAACATGGCTACGGCCGTTGGCTAACTGTTGGTAGGATGAGCTAAAATAGTTCTGAATCCGTCCGTATTCTACTACTTGAACTGTGAGTTGTAACGTCTCAACGATTAAAGCTGCATTCATCCAAGTGAAAGGACCGAATTTCGCTTCTGCATAGTGAAAAATGTTACTTCTCAGACAGTTCACAGTCGACTCAGCAAGCTATGAAAATAAATATTTTCAACGGAGAAACTCTACTACCAATGGTCACTTGACTATAAGAGTTACGTTAGCGACCAGCGACATTAGCTAAATCACTCGCCACTGTGGAGACAGTCCATCAGCATTTGAGGGATGCTTGTTTTGAATCCCACCGTTGGCCATTCTTGCATTGTTACGCCATCGTTTTCAACTCATCTTCAAGAAAATACTAAAGAGATAATGGACGCTTCCAGCACAATTCATATGTAAACACACACAAATAAACTAACGTGAATAGATACCACAGTATCAGACTTGACGAATTAATTTTACAAAAAATTTAAAAATCTATTCTTTTTTAGTACTTGTTTGTTCTCCTCCTACATAGAAAAGAATTTTAGTGAGATAAGCTTTTATTTATTCAGCTTCCATTTCCTTTCCCTTTCCTATTGTTTTCTTGTAAAGGTTTCGAGACAACTTGTTCAACGCCCGCTGGGCTGAGTGGCTCAGACGGTTGAGGTGCTGGCCTTCTGACTAGAACTTGGCAGATTTGACCCTGGCTCAGTCCGGTGGAACTTAAAAGCGCTCAAATACGTTAACCTCGTGTTGGTGGATAACGGATAACGATTTCTAGGATAACGATACGTAATTTAACCGATGTTTCTCTCAAATGGTATTTCATTTAACTAAGGGATCTCCTATATAGCCAACGGAACCGCAGCCAGGAGTCGATTCTGGCAAACGGGGCGTGTAGGTACAATTTACTTTTTCATTTATAAACTGGAAATATCTTTCTTCTTCATATACTCAACATCAATACCTTACCAGTAGATAAAAATCACGTTAAACGAACTAACTTCGTCCAACCTCACCATCAGCAATTGGGATTCTGGGTTTCTCGACCTGATTTCTCTTCCCTGAAAATACTGATATTTTTACATTTATTTGACTGTTTATATTGTGATAACTGTCACGAAACATCTATTTACGTGGAATCTGGAAAACAAGGATGTGAGTATTCATTGCAACAATTCCACGAACATTGGTCGGGATTGCAACTACGGCCACTTACCATTTATATGGGCAAAATAGAGCAAGGCTACCATTTGTCTTGAATTATTCAGCATCGTTACTGTTCCGATGGAGTTGTCCGATGTCCTCACAAAACTCAAATGGAACAGGAATTTGTCCCGATGTTTATTTAAGCTAGATTATTATTTTTTCATTTATAACACAGCAATTTTACACCTGTAAATGTGGGTCCTTTGCCTATAAAGCTTGTAAGTTCTGATTGATTTTATTAAATACGACGCCAAGTTTGGATGACAATAAACTGAAAGGTTTTGAAGAAGGTAGTGAATTTGGAAGTTCTATCTTCGTGAATTCTCTGTTGTGAAGGAAACTTTTAATGTTGTTGAGAATGGACGGAAAGAGTAATGACAATTTAAAAGAAAGTAGGATGTCAATAACAAATCAAGTTGAAACTTGAAAGTGTTCCCCTTGATTGCTGAATTTTCATTTTCATTATGAGGGTCTAATATTAGTATTGAAATGCTATTTTTAAACATGAATCAAGACTGGTCTTCACACAAGTCACCAGTGCAGTGAGTGTCAAGTTCAACGTGAATTATTCTTTCGGCATGTAAATATTATAAGCTCCTTCAAAACAAGCAGTTGCTGAAATCTCCGAAGTAGTGAACACATTTCTGAAAGACTGATATACTGCGTATTATAATATAACAGTGTATTAAAAATGCAGTAAGTTTATTTGGTGGAAAAATGCTCTTGGGATAATAAATCTAAAAGTGCATTTTGCAAGATATTTAGCCTATGATATAAGCTATAAAGTATATTGGTTATAGGAGTGCTAGCTGTACACCATGTGGGCTTGAGGGAGGCAACCCGATTTACAGCTTGAGAAATCTTGTAGGCTTAAAATAGAGAAATTATTAATATACCCCTTTTACTTGTATCTAAATTGGTAAAAGTCATGAGTTTTTGTGTTAACGTAATTTTTTAACATAGCACATTATAAGAGATGTTGTCTTGCCGCAATTTTACCCCCGGATAAAAATCATTTAACGGCCCAATAAACTTGAGTCTAAGCACTTCAAATGTCAACTGACTACGCCGAAATTCGATCTCGCTGCGTTATCTAAGAGGCGAGTGTTTAAGCGACTACCTAACGCAATCGGTCATAAATTGTAGAGTCCGGATTATTAGGTACTGATAGGTTAGAATGAAAACTTACTTAAGCCAGTAACAAGTATACCCTACACTGTGCAACGGTTATGCTATGAGATTTGCATAGATATTAGGGGTATAGCCTATAGAACTCCTTGAATTTATTCTACTCTTCCTACATTATGGTACAACGGGTTGCATGACACTTCCTACAAACCAAATTACTTTGCATTCTAACATATTACCACCTAAAAATCCGAGGTATAGTCGTAAGTAAGAAAGATAAGGGGGGAAGATATTTTCTCTTTATTAAAAACTAGATTTTATTCTCAGCTGGGAGGTTTTCAAAATTACGGCCACCTACAGGTTAAATACAGTAATAAAATTGCGCTATGATTAAGGAATACTTCAGAATATTTTAGGTAAAATTTAGAAATTTATGGAAATGAAGACAAAGATGATGTACTTGTGCGTTACAAAGTAAATAATGCGTTACATTAAACTTCATTTCTCATGTGGACACTTATTGCCGGCCCCGCGGTGTAGGGATAGCGCGCCTGTCCCTTACACGGAGGCCCCGGGTTCGATTTCCGGTCAGGTCAGGGATTTTTACCTGCATCTGAGGGCTGGTTCGAGGTCCACTCAGGCAACGTGATTACAATTGAGGAGCTATTTGACGGTGAGATGGCGAACCCGGTCTAGAAAGCCAAGAATAACGGCCGAGAGTATCTCGCGTGCTGATCACACGACACTTCATAATCTGCAGGCCTTCGGCCTTAGCAGCGGTCGCTTGGTAGACCATGGCCCTTCTGGGCTGTTGCGCCATGGGGTTTGGTTGTTGGTATGTGGCCACTTATTTCAAAAGTGACCTGCATTGAACAGGTTTGCATACTGATCATGGTCGTAGTTATTATAATGCGAATGAATTTATAATTGACTAGCGAATGTACCCGTGCTTCGCTACTTTATTCTACATTGTATTCGAATATCGAAGTAAATAGTGTGCATGCAGTCAATAAGATTGTTTTAAAATTGCATGTCTCTTAGCGTTATCCGAGGAAGAGCATGGGGAGGTCCCCGTACGTTGTTTCCAATGTAAAGTGTTTGTTATGGATTTGTGATATAACGGCAGGCTCACTGGCCTACTGCCATTCACAATCGAGTTGGGAAGTTTACATTATAATTTCAGGCCCCATTGCCTACTATGAGGACAGAATCGATTTGGAGAGTTTTCGTTAAAATGGCAGCCCCCCTTTCCTACTTCCAGACAGATTACAGTTTTTATTATAATGGCAGGCAATTATCCTACTATCACTCGAAATTGAGTTGTGCAGTTATCATTATAATGCCAGGCCCATTTTCCTACTTTCAGCCAGCTTACTGCCAATCACACTAAGTTGGTGAGTTTCCATCAAAATAGCAGGCCACTATGCCTAATGCCAGTCACATTTTAGATGAGTACATTTCTTTATAATGGCGGGCACCCTTGCCTACTGCCAAACACAATCGGATAGGGGAGTTTTAAACAAAACTGCATGCTCACTTACCTTCTGCAAGTCAAATCGAGAAGGGAACTATTCATTACAATTGTAGGCCTTCCTTACTAATGACAGTTACACAGGAGTTGGAGAAGGAACCCTTTCCTACTGCCAGTCAAAGTCGGTGTGGGGAGTACTGATTACAATAGCAGACCGACCCTTTCTCGATCGCTAAATCGACATCAGTGAATATATATAGATCGACATACGAAAGTATATGCGTGTTTACAATATTGAAGACCTTCATTTACAGATTAACTGCTACTAAACGTACGTCATATCGACAAAGGATTATACCATAAGACACGCCGGATTTAGTGGCCTAAATGGCTGGTCCAATGATATGTCATCTATTCTTGGGTCAGATTTAGAAACGTGGAACAGGGTAAAGGTTTTGTAAGATCATCTCACATTACATTACTTTTCGGATAATAATGTGACAGCTACATACGTAGCATTTGGCTCACATATGGCTACTGAGTGGGCCAATTTTCGTGAAGAGTTTGATGATTCTGTATTTCATATAAGTAATTGAAAGTATGAATAATGCATGTGAAAATTCCAAATTGACTTAACATCGATTAATAGAGAAAAATCAAACGTAAAAGGGATACAGATACGGCAAAAAGTCATAAGACCAAGGTTGTAGATCATTCCAAATTGAACGGAGATTGTGCAATCTGTTATGTGATAGGAATTTCCGAAGGTCTGCACCATCATAAAAATTGCCTGCATATTTCGATATTCTTCGGGGATAAAAAGTGAAAAATTTAATGATCTGGGATGTTTTCCGTTCGTTACAGTCTAAAACGTATAATTTTGTCAAATTTCAATTATCTTCTTTTTCTTCTGGCAGATTATGCCGCAATCTGGATTTTGGGCGAGGAGGGTAAAAATTAGGACTTTCAGGAAACTAAACCAAAAATTATGCAGATGGTCATTATTACCCCTTAAACGGAAAGCTGTACGAAAATTTCGCCAAAATAGTCAGTGTAGAGGTACACAGTCGTTACGATTTGATTTATATAGATAAGGAATCTGCTCCATGTAAAACACCTTTTGGGCTATGTCCGCTGGACTTAACCTGCAAAAGTGACCATTCATGATATCTCCCTTATTAATCCTCCTGACGAAAAAATGCACATGAAAAAAAAGGTTTAGAGGTGGAATTCCATCAGGTTTGGTCGATTTCCAGTCAGGTTGGTCTTGTTCTGTATATATTGTGGAAGAGTAAAATCACCATTTCGGTTCCTTATAAACCGCCAGTCCATTCCGGAACATGAAATGTTATTTACGTTTAAAACCTACCTTTGGACAGGTGGATGCTAAATATAAATTTTGTTTCGAATGTCTTCAGTAGTTTTCAAGTTGTAAGGAATACGCTTTACACGCACCCGCTCGTGAGTTAAGTCCGATGGGACTTGTACAGAAAAACGGTCCTTTAATGATATCTCCCTTATTGATCCTCGTATCGAAATGATGCACATGAGAAAAAAAGGTTTAGACATTAATTTCTACCAAGGTAGGTAGACTTCCATAAACTTTTGTTGTGTATATTTTTTGGAAGTGCAAAATCACTGTTTCGGTTTCGTATAAACCCCCAGTTAGTTCAGGGATTTAGAAACAATATTTGCCCTGAAACCTATCAAGGACAGGTGTATTCTAAATACGAATCTTGGTGGAAATGCATCCAGTAGTTTCTAGCATTCACGTACATACGGCGTAATTAAGGAAGAAAATAATACAGTTAAGAATGTTGAAACTAATAGAAAATGGATTATAACTGAGGACAGCCGGATAACGACAAATAAATAAATGCCGTGAGTTATGGATATAATAAAGCGCTAACAGAGGAGAAATTTAGGTTCAGTGATTCTTAGGTAAACAAATATGAAGATGACTAATGGTGTTATTACTTAATCTATTCGAGGGCGGTTATAACCTCCAACGATATTCCGCCAATATCCCGCAGATGAGCCGATTGATGCCTCTCTTGCCATCTACCCAAGGAACAACCACGAATTTAAAAGCATGATGAGGAAAATGGCAATACGTTACTTCCCTACTGGCATGCAGTCAGAGACGTTGCCATGGTAACCTGTAGGTTCGTTGTCGGTCTGTCGGTCACTAAATGCAGAGCATGATACCAGCAGAAAATTGTAAATTTCTCCGTCATGTGAAGAGTAAGGTAAATTATGAACATAACGAAAGTTGTTTATAATGAAGAGACGTTTCACGTACGGTAAACGAAGTTTACAGAAAATCAATAGTATAAGAGAAAATAGAGGAAAACCACTGTGGTTTTCCTATAAACACCCCGTCTATTCAAAGATTTTAAAATTATATGCATATCGGAACCTTTCCTGGGATGAGTATACTCTAAATATGAAGTTTGGCTGAGATCTATCCAGCCGTTTCGACGTGATGGTGGGAAAACCACTCTGGTTTTCCTATAAACCCCCCGTCTATTCAAGGATTTTAAAATGATATGCATATCTAAACCTTCCCCGGGATTAGTATACTCTAAATACAATGTTTGGTTGAGATCCATCCAGCCGTTTCGACGTGATGGTGGAAAAACCATTCTGATTTTCCTATAAACCCCCCATATATTCAAATATTTTAAAATGATATGCATATGGAAAACTTCCCCGCGATGAGTATCCTCTAAATATGAAGTTTGGTTGAGATCTATCCAGCCGTTTCGACGTGATGGTGGAAAAACCATTCTGGTTTTCCTATAAACCCCCTGTCTATTCAAGGATTTTAAAATGATATGCATATCAAAACCTTCTCCGGGATGAGTATACCCTAAATATGAAGTTTGGTTGAGATCTATCCAGCCGTTTCGACGTGATGGTGGAACAGACAAACAGACAGACAAACAGAAACAATTTTATTTATATAGATTTTTACACTCGTTCTTCACCCCCTTTCCATCCCCGCCCAAAGGAGTCCTATGAGTGCCTTACACAACAGTATATTTTTTTCCCAGATATTAAGTCTTATTTGTACCTATTTTGGTTGACAGCTATGCCCAAACGTACATGCATAATCTCACTGCTCTAGAATCCTGGAGCTGACGTTGCCATGGTTACGGCAGTTCATTTCTTTATCCGATTCCTAGAGCAGGGGTAGTGTGGTGCCAATATCTCCGTAACGGTTGGTTTTAGGGCCTTAAAACATGGTTTTCGGGCCCGTAGGGCTTACCGAGTTTTGTTCTTTGCGTTAAGAGGATTAAATTGAGCTTTGTCTCGTCCTTATACGACAAATTCGATATTTTGCCTATAATAGTATAAGAGAAAATGGAGGAAAACCGTTTTTCCTATAAAACCCCCGTCTTTTCAAAGATTTTAAAATGATATGCATATCGAAACCTTCCCCGGGGTCAGTATACTCTAAATATGAAGTTTGGTTGAGATCTATCCAGCCGTTTCGACGTGATGGTGGAACAGACAAACAGACAGACAAACAGACAAACAGAAACAATTTTATTTATATAGATTGTAATATATAATTGTTGTTATTGTTGTTGTTGTTGTTGTTGTTATTATTGTTATAACTGAGATGGCATTAGTATAATGGCTTGTACTTCAGTGACTTCTCCTTCCTTCAAATAATGATTTAAGGAGAAGTGCAAGTAGGCAATTATTCCCTCCTATCACGAATCGAAGGAAGAAGAATAGAGGTTGCAGTCCTCTGAAGAAAGAAAGTATCAGCAAAAGAAAAGGAAGGGCCACGGAAACCGTGAAAACCAAAATGACAGCATACGCTTCATAAATCTAATACCGTGAGAGTCAGAAGAGAATAAGAGTTAACAAAGAGAAGTCAGACGAAAGACAGAAATGAGGAGACTGCCACAACAAGTAGAAGCAATACAGGAGTCATCTCGGATACCCTTCGTTGTCAACCCCCAATCGTATGTTGCGAGCCCCTGAGTGGTGGTGGTGGTGGTGGTGGTGGTGGTGGTGGTGGTGGTGATAAGAGGAAGTGCAACTGGTCAACCATCCTTTCCCAACACTAATCAGAAGAAAAATGGAAGAAGTCCGACACTTCAAAGAATGAAGATATCGGAAAAGAAGGCGAAGGACCTCGAAGGGCCTAGTCTTCACAAATCAAATATCACCGGGGCCGGGAAAGAACACGAGTAGGCCAAGAGAGGTGGGGTAATAAAGATAAAGGTGAGAAACTTGACACAAGTGGAGCCCTTAAGGGGACATAGTAGCTTAGTTGCTGACTTTCTGCCCAGACAGCGAGGTTCAGTTTCCGGTAGTTCCACGATTGGAATCCTGTGTACAAAAATCTCGTGGCGTCAGGAAGGACATACGGTCTTAAACCCCTGTCAAACTAAAAATGAAAAAATTGTCTATAGTGATCTCGGATATAGTCTAATGGGATAATCTGAAGAAACCTTTATTATTATTATTATTATTATTATTATTATTATTATTATTATTATTATTATTATTATTATTATTATTTAACAGTGTTTCTCGTGATTTATGCTCACGAGATTTCAGTATCATGGAGTTGTCCCGTTATCTTATCTCGGAACGTGCGTTCTACGGATAGAGTCAAGTAACTAGGTATAATGCACTTGTGAGAGTTCAGTTACGGAGGTCATAATAATGTCAAGATAACACTCTGCGCTTTGCATAACAACAATTAACTTACTTTACGACTGTTATAATATCTGCGAGAGGAGAGTGGAAGTCAGGAATAGTTTAGTGTATCACTAGTAATACGCTGGAAATATAACCTGTAGCACAGTACAAGTTTTATTTCATGATATAATAATAATAATTTCGCGTGGCTATTTCTAGCCGAGTGCAGCCCTTGTAAGGCAGACCCTCCGATGAGGGTGGGCGGCATCTGCCATGTGTAGGTAACTGCGTGTTATTGTGGTGGAGGATAGTGTTATGTGTGGTGTGTGAGTTGCAGTGATGTTGGGGACAGCACAAACACCCAGCCCCCGGGCCATTGGAATTAACCAATTAAGGTTAAAATCCCCGACCTGGCCGGGAATCGAAGCCGAGACCCTCTGAACTGAAGGCCAGTACTCTGACCATTCAGCCAACGAGTCAGACATTTCATGATATGGTAGGCCTACATCAGTGTTACAGCCTCACTGAAACGTGATGTCGAATGCTTAATTTCGACGTATTCGTTGGAAACGATTTCTGAGTGCAGAATTATTATTTTTTGTTGTTGAAATCTTAAATGCATTATTTTAAATATTATTATTGTATCCGCCGCCTCTGTGGTGTAGTGGTTAGCGTGATTAGCTGCCACCCCCGGAGGTCCGGGTTCGATTCCCGGCTCTGCCACGAAATTTGAAAAGTGGTACGAGGGCTGGAACGGGGTCCACTCAGCCTCGGGAGGTCAACTGAGTAGAGGTGGGTTCGATTCCCACCTCAGCCATCCTCGAAGTGGTTTTCCGTGGTTTCCCACTTCACCTCCAGGCGAATGCCGGGATGGTACCTAACTTAAGGCCACGGCCGCTTCCTTCCCTCATCCTTGCCTATCCTTTCCAATCTTCCCATCCCCCTACTAGGCCCCTGTTCATCATAGCAGGTGAGGCCGCCCGGGCGAGGTACTGGTCATACTCCCCAGTTGTATCCCCCGGCCAAGAGTCTGAAACTCCAGGACACTGCTCTTCATGCGGTAGAGGTGGGATCCCTCGCTGAGTCCGAGGGAAAAGCCGAACCTGGAGGATAAACAGATGATGATGATGATGATTATTGTATCCAATGTCTTCGGGCATATGGAAACAGTTTTAGATTTGTTGTAACTTGGTGCTACCATAATTAGCAACAACAGCTGTGAATTGGTCATCATGAGAGGGATCGACATGGGCCGCGAATAGATTGACTCAACTATCTCATTTTTGGAAGGATCCCTCTCTCATTTCGGTAAACTAAACATCTGATGAGTCTAGACTCTAGTCTCATCTCTCCTCCTCTACAGTGATTACATGTAGACCTAAGAGAACATTTGAGAAAGATCAACTCACTTGAGATGTGGTGCTGGAGAAGAATGCTGCGCATCCCTTTGACACCATTTCGTACCAATGAGTGCAAATTTGTTGGGTCATTTTATACAATGTGAAGAAGGTAGTCTCCAAAAACACACAACTCCAGGAAGTGAATGAGCTTCTACACGTTGGTCAGATCGCATAAAACAATGAACCAAGATATCCCTCACAGAAACCATACATTTGGCAGAAGACCGCAAAGGATGGAATCTTGTACAGAGAAATGTCTGCAGACTACGATCTTCAGAATTGAGGGAATGAAAATAAGAAGAATGTTATTATTCGGCCATGTATGACCGATTGTTATTTCTTAATTCAACTTCAAGAAAATGCTGTAATATCAGCAATGGCGCGTGGCCTTGGGAGAGGCCTGGTACAGGTCTTTCGATTTGACTCCGAACAGGCGATCTGCGCGTCTGTGAGAATGGTGAATTCTAGTGATGTGACGTTGTGTGCAACATAGATTAGATATCTTGAGAACTTTTTCCAAAACTAGTCTTTTCATCGCAGTTGATAGAAGGAACTACCAAAAGATGTCTGTGCATAGGCAACACTGCACCGAGGAGTCCGATCACATCAAAACAAGAAAGGAGCAGAGTGAGCGGAAGCAGTGCTGGGGGAGGGATAGTAGGAGAGGTTTACCGTGGTTGGTACCAAAAATCAAAAAAAGAACACGTTACAAAAGAATTTTAGATGACCAAGTGTATTGGAAAACAGCAGCTTTAACGAGAATACAGTACACACTAACATTTTTGGTGAAAATAGATCCTCAAATATACCCTGGACATTGTAAGAAAGTATCAAAGGGATAATTAAGCTAAACCTACAGAACAAAATTTGACCAATATATATATGCAAGAGATTAAAAAGGAACTGCCATGCAAGCTCCGTGCTTTAACAGTTTTTCCAAAGTTATACAGATAACCATCTCAGATGATATATTTCTTATGTAGAGTTTTAAAACCTTTGAAAAAAACAACCTTTTTTTTAAATAAAATTGGTGAAAAAAGTTTATCACTATATACACCTTGTTAACCAAGAAGATATAGTCCGAGAAAAAAATCCCAGGCATTGATTTACAAGGACAAAATAGCTCGGGTCCCCGTTTTAGAGGAAACGTTTTCGAAAGCGGACTAACCCACAGATAAGTTTGGACAAGATTTTACAAAAATCGTTGCAATAGAAACACTGTGTCAGCGTGAATCTCGACCATATAATGGAACTAGATCACAAAACCAGTTTTCTCAATTATTACTATTATTATTTTGAAAGGAGAGGTGTCACACACACAATCACCTCAAAAGATAATTATTAATATTATTATCTGATCAAATTTGGAGGGAACAAGTACACTTTTACCATGAAGATCAAGAAATATTTGGCCACAAAAAAAACCAAATACGCCTCCAGGGCGCCCTAATACAAAAAGCATACACACCTAATAAAAGAGAAAAGGGTATGGTAAAAAAAGGAGGATCAGTACAATAAGGATAAGTGAGGATGAAAAGAAAGGAAACTCCGACTGCGTAATGCTGGAGAATGTTTGATCTGCCAATAGATTTTTTTTTATTTTTTTTTTTATATCGTCTAAGGTCGTGAAAGTTTTCTGTTTTGACGATGTTTAGGCTCAGTCCACATCACCAAGTGTTCAGCACTAAAAATCAATTAATCTTAATCAGTTTTGAAGGTGGCAAGGAGTAGACTCGAAACCAAGGCCTTGAAACGTTTTCATAGCATGCCATCACTCAACATGCCGAAACAGCCCGAGTATTAAAGTTTCCAAAACAAGTTTAGTAAATGATATGTTTAGCTCACCAAAGTCCTTTCAGAATAACTCCATCAGCTGGTAGGGAAGAAAATGGCGCAGCACACGGCAAGCCGTGCGAGGTCCGTAGTCCCTCCACACACACACACACACTATTTACAGAAGATGATGCCAGTCTGCTCAAGACGGGCCAAGCAGTCCAATATATACACGCCCGGAAGCGAAGACTAGTTCATTCGAGAAAGATCAAGTGACGTGGCAGATGACGTAGTAGGTGCGAGGCAGACAGAAAGACAGCAGTCAGTGTGTCGAGAAAGTCGGAGGGTAACGACAGGTGAGCAAAGTAAGGTAATTCCGATGATAGGAAGAAGTATTGATAACCAGAGCAGACAATAATAATAGCATTATAGTCTTGTAGAAACATAAAATTGTAGAGTATGTGGAGATGTACATGCGACGAAGTTTGCAGAAACTCGTAGAACGTCGATGGAGAGGTTATGGCAGTAGCACGTTACATATTCCTGCCACCGGGCGGAATCCGAAGGATGGGCGAAAGCAGGTAGGCGTAGCAGCAGCATCAGCAGCAGGGATGTCCAAGAGCAGCTTCTCCACCGGAATCGATGATCGGCGACCAGAAGAAACGCAGTATCGGAAAAAAGAAAAAGGAACAACAGAAGTATGGAAAACAAAGAAGCAAGCAAAACAAAGAAAAAGGAAGTAGGAACAATGGAAAGCGGTCCGGACCAATGCATAGTAGACTTTAAGTGGCCAAATATAAAAATTACAGGAAGTTTCCCATGAAAATAAAAAGCAAGGACAATACAAGAAAGGGGCATGGGAGAGTCTGACATCAAAAGTGTGTGTGGGTGGAGGAAAAAAAAGGACTGGGTGAGCCAAAAAGAGTAAAATAAATTTTCAGAGATGTGGACCAGAACAAACAAAGCAAACAGAAGGTAAATCCAAATACCAGATAATAAACAAAAAGGAACTCTCCCTCAGTACGCAAGAAGGTTCAGGAGGAAAATTTCTTAAGTTCGGAAAAATGGGCCTGCCGAATATCCTGAGGGTTGGAGAGAGACTGCAATTGAGCAGTAACCAAAGAGGGGAAAGAAAGAATGCGGTATGGGCCAATCCATAAAGGAGAAAGCTTAGTCGAAATATGATGTTGGGTAGAACTAATGGGATGATTTTTTAACAAAACCTGATCAAAACGTTTGAACTTAGGCGGACGAAGACGGGAATTACATGTTTTACGGTAAAGGTCCCTGGCATGATTTAAATTAGCAAGAGCTTCCCGAAGTTGAGAGTCAGTGAGTAAATGAGGAGGGGTAAGCAATAAAGAGGGCAGGTTCCAGTTTAAAGATAGAGGAGTATGAAGATCTCTTCCCAAGAAGAGTTTAGCGGGAGAAAAGGAGGTAGAATCATTAACAGTAGCATTTAAAGCTAGACAAAAGTGAGGGAGTTCAGTATCCCATGACTTTTGATCTTGGGAATGAAAAATGGAAAGAAAAGATTTAAGATTCCGGTGGTAACGTTCAACAACATTTGCCTGAGGGTGATAGGGTGAGGTACAGACCTTTTTGATACCATAAGAAAAACAGAAATTATAAAAAACTTTTGAAGTAAAAATTGACGCGTTATCAGAGACCAGAATTTTAGGAATGCCTATAAGAGGAAAAACGTGATTAGTTAGTAAATTAATGATAATCTGGGAAGAAATGTTACGTAATGGGCGTACAACAAGAAATTTGGAAAAACCATCCAATAAAGTAAAAATGTAGGAGTTTGATTTGGAAGATTTGACGAAAGGACCGACAATGTCGATATAGAATTTCTCGGCCGGGTAAGTAGAGGGAGAGGCTGCATAGGTCCCAAAAGGTTGATGATTTGGGGGCTTATGCTTTTGGCACAGGTCGCAAGATCGGACCCAAGAGAAAACATCCTTTCGCATTTGGGGCCAATAAAACTGAGAGGCAATGCGAGAATAAGATTTCGCCATTCCAAAATGTCCACCAGTAGGGGATCCATGAAAATATTGAAATATCATGGGGCGTAATGTGGAGGGGAGAACCAGACGAGGAGTAGCCCGAGGAGTAGGTTTAAAGACAAGGAGTTGATTTACAATGCGAAAAGGCCCAGAATAATCATTAGAAGAAATATCGTTTTTCAATTGTTGGCAGTATGGATCGAGATTTTGATGGTCTTGGCAGGACTGAAAGGAGAAAGGAAAATCAGTAAGAGAAGAAATAGAATTTACCATAGCAACCGGAAGGTGGTGTATTTCGGAATCAGCAAGATGATGATCGTCAAATAGGCGAGACAACGCATCAGCGACCGAATTTTGAAAACCAGAAATAAATTTCAAAGAAAATTTGAAACGTGACAAACGAAGCAACCAGCGACCAGTACGTCCGATTTTCGGAGCATTATTAAGTAACCAAGAAAGTGCTTGGTTGTCAGTGCTGACGATAAACTCGCGATGATCGAGATAGTCGGAAAAATGTTCAATTGAAAGGATTAAAGCAAGTGCTTCTCGTTCATAAACGGAATATTTACGTTCCACAGGTGATAGTAAACGACTATAATAGGCAATAGGGCGGGTTTCGCTCTGTATAGTTTGTTGCAAGACAGCGCCAATGGCGACATCGGAAGCATCAGTAGAAAGTTCAAATGTAATGTTAAAATCAGGAATTTGTAAGAGAGGAGCTTGGGATAGTTTAGTTTTTAAACAGGAAAAGGCATTTTGCTGTAAGTCACCCCAGTGAAACTTTACGCCTTTGCGTTTCAATAAGTTAAGAGGTTCGGAAATATGGGAAAAATTAGGTATATATTTTCCATAAAATCCAACCATACCAAGAAAGGAACGTAACTGCTTTAAGTTCTGTGGAGGTGGGACTTTATGGATGGCAGAAACCCTATCCGGATCGACAGCAACACCGTTAGAACTGAGAATATGACCTAAAAACTTAATCGAAGTTTGAGCAATTAAGACTTTAGAAGGATTAACCGTTAAACCCACGGAACGAAGACGCGTTAATACTTCACGAATATGCTGTAGGTGAGTGGGAAGATCAGGGGAATAGATCAAAATATCGTCAATAAATGGGAACAAATATTGATATTTTATGTCAGAAAAAAGTGAATCAACAAAGCGTTGCATAATTTGAGAACCTAAATTAAGTCCGAAAGGAACTTTCTTAAACTGAAAAAGACCATTAGGAGTAATAAAGGCAGTGTAACGGGAGCTAATTTCGTCTAGAGGAATTTGATTGTATGCAGAATTAAGATCGAAAATGGAGTAATATTTGGCGTTGGAAAAATGTTGAAAAGCGGACTGCAATTTGGGCATAGGATAGGAATCGTAAAGTATACGCCCATTTAATTTACGATAATCCACGATAAATCTCGAAGATCCATCGGGTTTATCGACAATAAAGGCAGGGGAAGCATAATTAGAAGAAGAAGGAATTATGGTTTTGTCCTGAAGCATTTTATCAATTAATTGATTTAAAATTTTCATGCGAGGAGGGCTGAGAAAATAGGGGGATGAACGAACAGGAGTAGAATCAATTAAGTCAATATGAGCCTTGAAATTTTTGACCGTACCAAGAACAGGAGTAATGACATCAGAAAATTCAGTTAACAAAGAATCAATTTGATCAGAATGAATAGAATTAATACTGTGAGACATGGATGAAGTTGAAGGATAATCAGCAATATTAATTAATGGAATAACCGTTGAAGAAAAATGAAAAGAAATCGTAGAGTTCATGGAATCAAAAATAAGACCAGTGTGGGAAAAAAATCGTAGCCTAAAATAAGAGGACAAGATAATTCCGAAACAACAAGAAAGGTAAACGGCCAAGAAAAATGTTGAATTTTAACAGTGAGAGAAATATGACCAAGAACATCAATAGGGTGATTAGAAGCCGAAACACAACCGACAGTAGAAGGAAGAAAATGAAGGTGAGAAAATACCTTTTTCAGGGATTCAAAGAAAGATAAACTGATTAAAGAAACAGCAGCCCCTGAATCAAGAAGAGCGACGGAGGGGACATTATTAATAGTCAAGACAATATGAGAAGTAGGAGGTAAAAATGACGAACTTTCCGTCAAAACAAGTTGAGAAGAAAATTCAGACGGCAAAGATCGAACATTTGAAACAAGAGTAGAGGGGGACTGAACAACAGAAGACAGATTTTGCCCATTATTACGCCTACTGTCTAATGACGCGGGTAAGCCACGTTTCCCGAATAGGGAGTAGCACAATTCCGAGATATATGACCCTTTCCTTTACAACGGAAGCAAATAATAGGAGAAGGAGTATTAGCAGAAGAAACGGATGTAGAAGGTAAAGGACGAGAATGGAGAGGAGGGGGGATAGATGAGTAATAAGAAATATCTCCCAGAGAATGAATGGCGTGAGATTGAGCTAAATTAAAAAGCTGAAGCATGGACGTGGGAGGATTTAAGGCATCGAAAAGCTGCCGAAAGGAAGGAGTAGCGTAGAATTGGACGATAGAAATTAAGTCATTGACCGAGTGAGCAATGTTTAAAATATCACTATAGGTCGTAATCGAATCAAGATAGTCATGAGCAGGTTCAGTGGGAAGTTGATGACGACGAATAAATTCAAGGCTCAGCTTGCAACGTATTTCGTAAGGTAAGAAATAGTTGTTGATACCAATTGGAAAAACTTAACATATTATCAACCCAAAATTTAGTAAAAAAACCGATCGTTTTAGGGGACAGTAATCCCATTAACTGAGGAAAAGAAGCGAACCCAATATTTAGAAATTTTCGTGCAGAAAAGAGCCACAAGGTCAGACTACGAGGATCAGTAGATTGTAATTTAGGGACTTGATCAAGAGATTGTTTTATGATCTGTACATTGAGAGAGGTATCAACAGACGTGTATTGAGGTAGTGAAGGGGGAGGGGGGTGGAGATGTGGATCGGGAGGCATAGAATGAAGTTGAGGTAATGAAGAGGGCTTGGCCTCTGAATCACTGAGCAAATCATGAGAATTAACACGGGAAGATAATGTTGGGGTATCAGAAAAGGAGAGTAAGTTACTAGTGGAAACCTCAGGTAAAGACCGAGTATGATATACTGGGGGTGGAGATAAAACGCTATCGTCGCCCAATCGAAAATCATCCGAAAAGCAAGCCATAGTGTTACGAGAACAACCAAAACAAAAATGCGAAAAGATCTAAGGAGAAACCAAAAAAATGTATCAATTTAAACAAGAGAATAAGATGAGAATGAGGAAGAAAGGAATGTCTGCTACCATATGTGACGTTGTGTGCAACATAGATTAGATATCTTGAGAACTTTTTCCAAAACTAGTCTTTTCATCGCAGTTGATAGAAGGAACTACCAAAAGATGTCTGTGCATAGGCAACACTGCACCGAGGAGTCCGATCACATCAAAACAAGAAAGGAGCAGAGTGAGCGGAAGCAGTGCTGGGGGAGGGATAGTAGGAGAGGTTTACCGTGGTTGGTACCAAAAATCAAAAAAAGAACACGTTACAAAAGAATTTTAGATGACCAAGTGTATTGGAAAACAGCAGCTTTAACGAGAATACAGTACACACTAACATTTTTGGTGAAAATAGATCCTCAAATATACCCTGGACATTGTAAGAAAGTATCAAAGGGATAATTAAGCTAAACCTACAGAACAAAATTTGACCAATATATATATGCAAGAGATTAAAAAGGAACTGCCATGCAAGCTCCGTGCTTTAACAGTTTTTCCAAAGTTATACAGATAACCATCTCAGATGATATATTTCTTATGTAGAGTTTTAAAACCTTTGAAAAAAGCAACCTTTATTTTAAATAAAATTGGTGAAAAAAGTTTATCACTATATACACCTTGTTAACCAAGAAGATATAGTCCGAGAAAAAAATCCCAGGCATTGATTTACAAGGACAAAATAGCTCGGGTCCCCGTTTTAGAGGAAACGTTTTCGAAAGCGGACTAACCCACAGATAAGTTTGGACAAGATTTTACAAAAATCGTTGCAATAGAAACACTGTGTCAGCGTGAATCTCGACCATATAATGGAACTAGATCACAAAACCAGTTTTCTCAATTATTACTATTATTATTTTGAAAGGAGAGGTGTCACACACACAATCACCTCAAAAGATAATTATTAATATTATTATCTGATCAAATTTGGAGGGAACAAGTACACTTTTACCATGAAGATCAAGAAATATTTGGCCACAAAAAAAACCAAATACGCCTCCAGGGCGCCCTAATACAAAAAGCATACACACCTAATAAAAGAGAAAAGGGTATGGTAAAAAAAGGAGGATCAGTACAATAAGGATAAGTGAGGATGAAAAGAAAGGAAACTCCGACTGCGTAATGCTGGAGAATGTTTGATCTGCCAATAGATTTTTTATTTTTTTTTTTATATCGTCTAAGGTCGTGAAAGTTTTCTGTTTTGACGATGTTTAGGCTCAGTCCACATCACCAAGTGTTCAGCACTAAAAATCAATTAATCTTAATCAGTTTTGAAGGTGGCAAGGAGTAGACTCGAAACCAAGGCCTTGAAACGTTTTCATAGCATGCCATCACTCAACATGCCGAAACAGCCCGAGTATTAAAGTTTCCAAAACAAGTTTAGTAAATGATATGTTTAGCTCACCAAAGTCCTTTCAGAATAACTCCATCAGCTGGTAGGGAAGAAAATGGCGCAGCACACGGCAAGCCGTGCGAGGTCCGTAGTCCCTCCACACACACACACACACACTATTTACAGAAGATGATGCCAGTCTGCTCAAGACGGGCCAAGCAGTCCAATATATACACGCCCGGAAGCGAAGACTAGTTCATTCGAGAAAGATCAAGTGACGTGGCAGATGACGTAGTAGGTGCGAGGCAGACAGAAAGACAGCAGTCAGTGTGTCGAGAAAGTCGGAGGGTAACGACAGGTGAGCAAAGTAAGGTAATTCCGATGATAGGAAGAAGTATTGATAACCAGAGCAGACAATAATAATAGCATTATAGTCTTGTAGAAACATAAAATTGTAGAGTATGTGGAGATGTACATGCGACGAAGTTTGCAGAAACTCGTAGAACGTCGATGGAGAGGTTATGGCAGTAGCACGTTACAGTGATAAAGACAGCACAAACACCCAGCCCCCGAGTCAATGAAAGTTAAAATTCAGGACGTGGCCGGGAATCGAACCCGGGAGCTATTGGACCAAAGACCAGCACGCTAACCATTTAGCCATGTATGATTTATTGATATTTCTTAATTCAACTTCAAGAAAATACAATGATGGTACCATTAACATGCATAAAGTTTAGGGCTCGGGGTCTATCTGGAATTAGCGTAAGCAATTTTGCGTCGACAAAATGTCGACACCGTAACCAGGCAACCAGCGTACAGCATATGGATGGAAGAACGACGCCATTTTGGTGGACGGAAAGGCATGTTTTGGAAGATGTTGATTTTGGGCGTATTAGACCTATGAAGAGAGGTTGTAAAGAAAGCAATGGCGAATAATTTTAACTGGAAAAAGTTAATTAACATTCTGAACACTGCGGAAGGAAGAGAAAATTAAAATTATCCGTATTTTTGGATCACTTGAACAGCATACATCCAAACATTAAATTTACCATGGAGACTGATGGAGACTGAACGTGGAGGATGTTTGCCGTTCTTGGATATTTTGTTTCCTAGAAAATCTGATGGAACTTTAGGTCATTCGGTTTACCGTAAACCCACCCACACACTTCATGGGTCCTCTCTTCAACATCCTTGCCAAAAGCATGCTCTGCTTAAACCCTTATCAGCCGAGCAAAGGAGGTTTGTGTAGAGGACAAATTAAACGGTGAGCTTGAGTTCTTAACCAGAATATTTCTGAGCAATGGCTACTCACGGAAACAGATAGACGAAGTGCTTCATCCTAAGCCAAAAGACATGATTCTTGTCGTTTGAGTCTGGCCTTCTTGCCATACGTATACTCTGTCACGGATAGGATTGGCAATATTCTCAGAAGGCACAATAACAAGACCATTTTAAGTCTAATATCATCATAGACAATTGCTTGCGATCTGTCAAAGATTCTAGTGGTTTAAACTGTGCTGAAATGTATATGATTCCTTGCTCCTGTGGATCGGTTTATGTTGGCCAAACATGTAGGAAAGTAGCAACAAGGGCTAAGGAACATCGCAGGCACTTACGTCCTTGCCAGCCAGGGAAGCCTGTTGTGGCAAAACATAATGACCATCACACCATGTTTGAATCAACTTCTATAATTTATAAACGGAAACATTCTGCACCTGGAATCATTCGCGAAGTGATAGAAAATTGCTAAACACTCGAATAATTTTAACGAAGGTGACGGCTATATAGTGAGTATATCATGGCTACCCTCCATAGCAAACTCGTCAACATCTTTCTCCGTGACTCTGGAAGCCCTGGAATGAGCCATATTTCTAACAGAGTCCCTCTATCTTTAGTCTGGTTACTATGAAGTGACATTTACCATTACATGTTTTGATATTGTTCCGAAGACGATCTTGTTCACAGGATCGAAACACGTCAGCTGATTATTAATATTACGCAACCAAATTGTTAATATATCATTTAGTGGTCATGAAAGTCTACGTATTAAAATAAGAGAAAATTACACTGACTGACAGAGCAAATGCAACACCAAGGAGGAGTGGTTCGAAAGGGATGAAAGTTGGGGAAAAAACAGAGTCGGCACGGAAGAATAATTGATGTTTATTTCAAACCGATATGCAGGTTACACAATGCGCACGGCATCGACTCAGTAGGATGTAGGACCACCGCGAGCGGCGATGCACGCAGAAACACGTCGAGGTACAGAGTCAATAAGAGTGCGGATGGTGTCCTGAGGGATGGTTCTCCATTCTCTGTCAACCATTTGCCACAGTTGGTCGTCCGTACGAGGCTGGGGCAGAGTTTGCAAACGGCGTCCAATGAGATCCCACACGTGTTCGATTGGTGAGAGATCCGGAGAGTACGCTGGCCACGGAAGCATCTGTACACCTCGTAGAGCCTGTTGGGAGATGCGAGCAGTGTGTGGGCGGGCATTATCCTGCTGAAACAGAGGATTGGGCAGCCCCTGAAGGTACGGGAGTGCCACCGGCCGCAGCACATGCTGCACGTAGCGGTGGGCATTTAACGTGCCTTGAATACGCACTAGAGGTGACGTGGAATCATACGCAATAGCGCCCCAAACCATGATGCCGCGTTGTCTAGCGGTAGGGCGCTCCACAGTTACTGCCGGATTTGACCTTTCTCCACAACGACGCCACACTCGTCTGCGGTGACTATCACTGACAGAACAGAAGCGTGACTCATCGGAGAACACGACGTTCCGCCATTCCCTCATCCAAGTCGCTCTAGCTCGGCACCATGCCAGGCGTGCACGTCTATGCTGTGGAGTCAATGGTAGTCTTCTGAGCGGACGCCGGGAGTGCAGGCCTCCTTCAACCAATCGACGGGAAATTGTTCTGGTCGATATTGGAACAGCCAGGGTGTCTTGCACATGCTGAAGAATGGCGGTTGACGTGGCGTGCGGGGCTGCCACCGCTTGGCGGCGGATGCGCTGATCCTCGCGTGCTGACGTCACTCGGGCTGCGCCTGGACCCCTCGACGTGCCACATGTCCCTGCGCCAACCATCTTCGCCACAGCGCTGCACCGTGGACACATCCCTATGGGTATCGGCTGCGATTTGACGAAGCGACCAACCTGCCCTTCTCAGCCCGATCACCATACCCCTCGTAAAGTCGTCTGTCTGCTGGAAATGCCTCCGTTGACGGCGGGCTGGCATTCTTAGCTATACACGTGTCCTGTGGCACACGACAACACGTTCTACAATGACTGTCGGCTGAGAAATCACGGTACGAAGTGGGCCATTCGCCAACGCCGTGTCCCATTTACCGTTCGCTACGTGCGCAGCACAGCGGCGCATTTCACATCATGAGCATGCCTCAGTGACGTCAGTCTATCCTGCAATTGGCATAAAGTTCTGACCACTCCTTCTTGGTGTTGCATTTGCTCTGTCAGTCAGTGTATTTATTTCTCATCATAAGTATCTTGCAAATACTTATGGCCATAAAATTGTGTGCTACATCAGCGACCATGTTTTTGGATGTAGACCATGATAGGAGGGGCTATCTTGTAACTTGGCATTGGAATGTTGTGTGGTGGAACATCTCCTGCCATATTGTTGGACGTAGATCTTTCGATATATCTGAAATTTTTATCTCCCCTGTGGGTTGAGTGAAAGGATCCATTATCTGTACCCCCTGCATGTAAGAGGGGAACAACCAAAGCAGCTCATTCGTTCTCTAAGCGGAAAAATATATCCATGATTTTATTAGCGATGTGACGAGTCGAATACTTCGTCAACTCGAGTCAATCATATTCGGAAACAGTACCAAATCGAGTTTGGAACCCGAGTGCTTTCTGTGTGCGCAGAGTTTACTCTAATCTATGCGGATTGCACATTTGAGGCATGAAAACGAATACAACTGGATTCGTATTCGTATTGGAAGCTGAAGAAAACATTAATAAATAATAAAACAGAAATACTGAGTCCTTCTCAAAATTAAACCAAATAATTGTCTCAACCTTCTGTACGGAAAACTAATTCTGTAACACGTTACACTAAAACTAAAGGACCGGGCGAGTTGGCCGTGCGCGTAGAGGCGCGCGGCTGTGAGCTTGCATCCGGGAGATAGTAGGTTCGAATCCCACTATCGGCAGCCCTGAAAATGGTTTTCCGTGGTTCCCCATTTTCACACCAGGCAAATTCTGGGGCTGTACCTTAATTAAGGCCACGGCCACTTCCTTCCAACTCCTAGGCCTTTCCTATCCCATCGTCGCCATAAGACCTATCTGTGTCGGTGCGACGTAAAGCCCCTAGCAAAAAAAAACTAAAGGAAAAAGGCTTAATAATTTGTAAAAATAAAGTTAATACTGTAACTGGTTTCTTGCTTACGTTAGGAACTCATTAAAGGACAGAAAGCACTCTGCCGAAATCGGGGCTATCGGGACATTTCGTATCTTTGCCCTCATGTAGCAAATGACGAGTCGAACACTTCGTCAACTCAAGCAACTGGTATTCGGGAACTCTGCCATTTCGAGTTGGCGACCATCGCTATGTCTTGTGAATGAGATGGGATTTAAAGCACATAAACAACTATTATTCCTATAATTGAATGAATACTCGATAGTTGAACTTGAGCTCTCTTCCTAGCATTTATTAAAAATCGATCAGTCAATGAACAGAAAGCACTTGATCTCACTCGGGATGATTCGGGCGAGTTCATGTCTCTGACTCGAGTAACTAGGGAGCGCGTCAGCGAGTGAGGTCTAATCGCAGTCGGCCATGATTCATCTGGACATCCGTCTATTTCTTTACTCGAGTTACAAGAGAAATTTTCTCGAGTTGGCTCGAATACACGCTTGACTCGAGTTAAACGAGTTGAAATATTCGACTCGTCACATCACTAATTTTATAGGCCAGGGATGGCGAACGTATCACACGCGTGCCACAAGGTGACATGCAAACACAACTTCTGGGACACGCCACACATCATACTGATATATTTGAATTTTTTAACATGTAATAAATAGCATATATTTCAACATTACGCTTTAATAAAGAAATACTCTCAATTAATTATTTGGCCATATGATTTAAAAATTTGATTATATTAAAGCACAAATATATCTTATTTCTAAAATTCACCTGTTTTAAAAATGTAATTTTCAGTGTTTTTTGCACAATAAAACCATGAAACATTCAGTCGAGTGTATTTATATGTAATGCAATCTAATAACATGCCTTTTCTGGCAAGACCTAGTGTTTTCATTGCACTATGTCTCCTGGTGTAGGCTAGAACAAATTTCTTACTTTCATTGACCTGTCTCAATCCCATCATTGGCTTTGACAGCATGAAAGTGACCGAGGTATGAGTGATGTTAGTAATGCCATTCCTTATGCAGCCAATCCCTGTTATGAATAGTGTGAAAATGTTGCTCGTAAGGTCGGTTGGTGCGCGTATTTCAGTGGGCTTGGCAGACTGAGATGTAATAGCATTTTCTGGTTCAGCGAGGAAAACAACTGGAAAATACCTTAGTTCTTATTTCCCTAGTACACCTCTTCAGTGACGCCTGGGCCACCTAACGGATGATGGCGGAGCTGTTGAGGTCCAAACCAGCCTCCGGGCTGTGCGCTCAATATAAAATCTAATAACTAAACGAAGTCAAATTAGGAAAATAACTGATTGCACACTAGACAGTCAAAAGTAATAAACAAGACGTTAACTAACACGCTAGTCGGAAAAGATTTGCCATCCCGAATATAGGCTTTTGGGCTTATGTTGTGTCAAGAAAACAACGTGAAACTCTTTACGCTTCGCAGAGAACTTCGCTCCGCGTCTTCAGAAGAAAATCTTGACAGTTCACAAGGATTTCTACGATAATGAGAGTGCGAATTTAAGAATGCTTTACCGTTGCTGGCCGTAAGTGGTACACTCATTGGTCACCAGATGGCTCGCTGTATGCTGGCACAGCTCTAGCATTCCAAGCGGGAGCGGACGACGATTCCAGGCCATGTGTTAAGTGTCATAGGTGTGCTGCACCCCCTCCCAATCTCCCACACCGTCTCAAATTATTATCATCCTCTGCTTTTTATCACACACTTTCTTTCCATTCTTCAGCTCTGTTCTATTCCATGCTGGGTGTGTTTCGTTGCACTCTATTTTTTTCTATTTATTTCTGCTACCACATTCTTTTGATGACTTCTCTGTTACTTCTCTTACCGAAAAATTAGAACATTATTTAGAAATTCAAAAATATAAGCGTAATAATGTAATAAAGTACTGAAATAAATGAAACCATGCCGTGCATGATCCTAATTTATTTATTTTGATCCTAAAAAGTCTAAGAATGAAATAAATAAAAATACATAATATCCTAATATGTTTTTACAGCTATAACTATACATTATTTTAATTATACATTATTTCATAGGTCATATTACATTCTCTTGTAAATCTAACTAATCCTCAGGCACGCACTTATTCATACTACAACCATTCAGCCAGCTGACCTCAGCAGGTATACACCTATTATGACAGGCAAGGGATGACGCGGATCTAATCTACCACCCACAGGGGATTTGGCGTTCTCTTCAGCATCAGTATAGCTAAATAGCCTACATACACAATCCATTGACAGGAAGCTGAACGCTAGTTTGCTTCTAATATCTGATATAATCTATTCCAGACCACTTCATTAACTCCTAGTTATCATTTGAGAAGATCAAACGCCTTTAACAAAGGGTATAGGAAAATTAAATGATAACTAGAAAATAAAAACATATTCATAAGAGAACTATTCGGAATGAGGAAAGGCTTTGGTGTGTAAGGGGATGTAAAATTATACCCACGTACAAAATTTCAACTATTGAACGCAATGAGGTTAATGATAGCTGTGAGGATTTGGGGATGTGTGAACACTGCGCAGATTCAGCTGAAAATGGTGGTGGTGATTACTGTTGTAAGAGGAAGAACAACTTTGTAACTATCCTTTCTTAAGGCTAATAAGAAGGGGAAATGGGTGAGTTCCAAGCCTTCGAAAAATCTCACAGGGGTAAACTTTAGAAGAGGTGTATAACATTTCTCTGAGAGATCCAAAACAAAGGTTCACAACAGTTTGCCATTTTACTAAAAGAGAACGGAAAGAAATAACCTACAGTAGTTGCCTATAGTCATCCACGTGGCCACCGGGCGTTTTAAAATCAGCCCTAAGCCTGCAACAACGCCATCCTGGCCAGGAAACTTAATATCTGGATGAAGGACGTAAATTTAATAGTAGAATTAGATTACTACGTCTTGTCTTTTATAATTGTATATCTTCTTGGTGTTGCCTGTCTAAGGATGGTATTCCATTCCATGTCGTCTAACTTTATTGTCTGATCTTTTAGATAAACCTAATGAAAGAGTCGGAAAGAAGTTTTCACTCATTGAGAAGTTATCTGAGTAAAACCACCAAGAAATTAATAACCCACAGTAACTATTAAAATAATGTGGCTATCTTTTATTCATTTTGTTATTTGCTTTACGTCGCACCGACGCAGATAGGTCTTATGGCGACTATTTGTATACAATTAGTAGAGTAGATATTATTGCTTTCTTAAGTATAGGAAAATAGAAATAATTTGGATATGCTTTTCTTTAATTAAAATAGTTTACGTCTTCTGCAGTGAAATTTCAAAAAAAAAAAAAAAAAAAATACATTTGTGCGGTAAATGTAAACTATGTCCGCCTCTGTGGTGTAGTGGTTAGCGTGATTATCTGCCACCCCTAGAGGCCCGGGTTCGATTCCCGGCTCTGCCACGAAATATAAAAAGTGGTACGAGGGCTGGAACGGGGTCCACTCAGTCTCGGGAGGTCAACTGAGTAGAGGTGGGTTCGATTCCCACCTCAGCCATCCTGGAAGTGGTTTTCCATGGTTTTCCACTTCTCCTCCAGGCAAATGCCGGGATAGTACCTAACCTGGGGCCACGGCCACTTCTTTCCTTCTTCCGTGCCTATCGCTTTCAATCTTCCCATCCCCCACCAAGGCCCCTGTTCAGCACAGCAGGTGAGGCCGCCTGGGCGAGGTACTGGTCATCCTCCCCAGTTCTATCCCACGGCCCAATGTCTCAGGCTCCAGGACACTGCCCTTGCGGCGGTAGAGGTGGGAACCCTCGTTGAGTTCGAGGGAGAAACCAACCCTGGAGGGTAAACAGATTAAGAAAGAAAGAAATATAAACTATTATTACACCTGTGAATACAGAGTATAACATTTCAGATAAAATATGTATTAATGATACCATTCCACTGCACGAAATAACACGAGGGCTGAAAGTAAAGTAATGGCAATATTGATAGAACGCAGTGTTTAATGAACTAACAAGTACAATTGCATCACATTCCTTCAATGTAGTCATCCGCAAGGTCTAGTACCATTGGCAAATGTCGACAAGGCGTTCTCTGTTGATGACAGCGGCGAAGCACCCGACTGCGTAGAGTATAGATGCCACGTTAGGAAATCGGCGGTCTCAGAGGGCTTCCTTCAACTTCAGAAACAGGTCGAAGTCACAAAGGCTCATGTTTGGTGAGTATGGAGGGTGTTCCAAGACCTCATTCCGACAAACACGAAACGCCTTGACCCATAATGCAACCGCCATATACGGTAATGCATTCTCGCCACAGACTTCACATAATCTTCCATAGCATCATAATGCATTTTCTCCACGGGAAACCTCGATATTAATCCACGAACGCTGATCACCTTTTGAAAATACGCTTTAGCGTGGTAAAATCGACACTCTTCACTTCAACGCCACACAGCAACAACACTCCTAACTCGATGCCCGTCAGTTGCACACTACATATCGACAGCAGCGCCACCTGACTGCTCCCATATCCCATTTGTTCATGTCCGATCTGCTGCGAGTGTCTGGACTACGTTGCCACTATTTTATTCACAGCCCTCGTATAGTAGCAGACTCCCTCTTATCTAAGAAATTCGTTCCAGTTGCTCTCAACCACACATAACATCCTGACCAGAGCTGCAGCTAATCTAACCCTCAAAATACTCGTACAAAATCACAGATCCGCCCTCTACAATAATGCTTTTGTTGACGGTAGAATTCGAACATGAAATTTGTTGCCCAAAGATCTAAGGGACACCATATCTGAACCAATACTTTTTTTTAATCTTGGCAGAGATATTACGACGAATTAGGTTGAATATAAATACATGAATTCGCTTTTCCTGTTTTGTTATTTCATTCCGTGTCTTAGTAGGTTTCGTTCTAAATTATTTTTATTGACAAATCAGGGCAACTTTTTTATTCTACGTTTTATATTTATTTCTTTTTATTTCCTTTAATTCTTTTTAATAAATATGTGTACAGTTTAATATTATAGTGTGTGTAATATATTGGTAAACATTATGTACATGGTCTGGCAGAACAGCAGGCTTCGTAGCCTGAGTCATGCCATGAAACAAACGCATAAGAATAAGAATAAGAATAAGAATAAGAATAAGAATAAGAATAAGAATAAGAATAAGAATAAGAATAAGAATAAGAATAAGAATAAGAATAAGAATAAGAATAAGAATAAGAATAAGAATAAGAATAAGAATAAGAATAAGAATAAGAATAAGAATAAGAATAAGAATAAGAATAAGAATAAGAATAAGAATAAGAATAAGAATAAGAATAAGAATAAGAATCATAAATAGACCGTACCATGGATTTACAGGCAATACATAATAAGTCTGCTTTTGATACTTTTCATTTTTGACTTAATGCGTTTTACCTTTAAACCCACAAGTTGGCCGTGCACTTAGGGGCACGCAGCTGTGAGCTTGGATTCGAGAACCCCACTTTCAGTAGATCTGAAGACGGTTTTCCGTGGTTTCCCATTTCCTCACAAGGCAAATGCTGTGGCTGTACCTTAATTAAGGCCATGGCGGTTTCCTTCTCACACCTAGCCCTCCCTTTTCCATCGTCGCCATATGGCCTACCTATGTAGCTGCGACGTAAAGCTAATTGTAAAAAAAAATAACACGGTATTAAAAAATTTCCTCTGTTTAAAGGAAAAACTTGAGTACATTACCTTAAAGTCGTTAGTTACTGAATAAGAAAAGAAATGTGTAAAACTACTCTTGTTTGCAGAACAATTATAATGAGCTAGTCTTATCTCTGTGCTTGTTTTGTGCTAGCTAGCTTACAGGGAAACTGGCGTAGAATCTTAATGAGGTACTCCATTCTCCCTGCTTGACCGGTACAAATTGGTATAGCGTAGAGGAAGTATAAGATGAACTGTACCTCTTCATCTTTACGCGATGTATTAGAACTTGATCGCCTTATGCAGATAATTTCTATTTCAAAACATTGGTGCAACGTACCATACATACAGTGTGATTCAGCAGCCCCTTCCAATATCGTTTGCTGGAGCCCAACTAACGTGCACATGGTTATAGAGGTGCTATTCCCTCTGCAGGCGTACAGTATGATACTAAAGTTCAGTGAGCATATTTTTCATACGTTCTGAACCCTAGCCAAATGTTGTATCATCCGCTCGCAAAACATATCACCTTCAAATCATGTAGCAAAGTCCCTTTACCATGTAACTTTTCCTCCCTTTCTTAATCTGCTTACCTTCCAGAGTTAGTTTTTCCCACGGACTGAACGAGGGATCCCACCTCTACCGCCTCAAAGGCAGTGTTCTGGAGCTTCAGACTCTCGGTGGGGGTATACAACTGAGAAGAATGATCAGTACCTCGCCCAGGCGGCCTCACCTGCTATGCTGAACAGGGGCCTTGGTGGGGATGGGAATATTGAAAGGGATAGACAAGGAAGAGGGACGAAAGCGGCCGTGGCCTTAAGTTAGGTACCATCCCGGCATTTGCCTGGAGGAGAAGTGGGAAACCACGGAAAACCACTTCCAGGATGGCTGAGGGGAAAATCGAACCCCACCTCTACTCAGTTGACCTCCCGAGGCTGAGTGAACCCCGTTTCAGCCCTAGTACCACTTTTCAAATGTCGTGGCAGGGCCGGAAATCGAACCCTGGCCTTCGGGGGTGGCAGCTAATCACACTAACCACTATACCACAGAGGCGGCCCTTCCATGTAACTTCTTTCATTCTTTCTTTCCTTCTTAATCTGCTTACCCTCCAGGGTTGGTTTTTACCCTCGGACTCAGCGAGGGATGCCACCTCTACCGCCTCAAGAGCAGTGTCCCGGAGCTTCAGACTCTTGGTCGGGGATACAACTGGGGAGGATGACCAGTGCCTCGCCCAGGCGGCCTTACCTGCTATGCTGAACAGAGGCCTTGCGGGGGCATGAGAGTTTGGAAGGCATAGACAAGGAAGATGGAAGGAAGCGGCCGTGGCCTTAAGTTAGGTACCATCCCGGCATTTGCCTGTAGGAGAAGTGGGAAACCACGGAAAACCACTTCCAGTATAGCCGAGGTGGGAATCGAACCCACCTCTACTCAGTTGACCTCCCAAGGCTGAGTGGACCCCGTTCCAGCCCTCGTACCACCTTTCAAATTTCGTGGCAGAGCCGGGAATCTAACCCGGGCCTCCAGGGGTGGCAGCTAATCACACTAACCACTACACCACAGCGGCGGACCGTTTACATTCAAGCGCCGGAAAACCCGACCAGCTCCATAGGGTACACTGGGCAGCTTATAGCAAGTAGTAGGTTTACTGCGGTCACAATATCAATTTAGTGTTTAGCCGGCGTGTCAGGTCCATATTATCCAGAAGGCACACGCATGTCTTCCAGTGTTTAATGCTAGTATAACATTACGGCGTCCTAAGATATCCGGTTGTGTTGTCTGAGCATACCGGAAGGGCAGATGTTTTCGGGACGTAATTAATATTGTGGGTTGGATAAAACTACATTGGAAGGGGCGGTTGAATTACGCTGTGTTTCTGTGAACTCAGAAATTATGCATATATAAAGTACAAAGAAAACTATATAGATGAACTGCGTACTATGAGAGAATTACTAACCTCATGGCACTACAGCCCTGAAGGGCTTTGGCCTACCAAGCGACCGCTGCTCAGCCCCAATACCTGCAGATTAAGAGGTGTCGTGTTGTCAGAACGACGAATCCATGAGAGCATTATCGAGCCTAAAATACATTCAAAGGCTTATCAAAGATGAGTACATAATCGAGAAATACTTCACCGAATAAAGCTAGATCTGTAGACGCAAAGCAAAAAATATGTGCTTCAATATATATTTCCCATTTTCACACCAGACAAATACTGGGGCTGTACTTTAATTAAGGCCATGGCCGCTTCCTTACAACTCCTAGGCCTTTCCTATCCCATCGTCGCCATAAAACCTCCCTGTGTCGGTGCGACGTAAAGCCAGTAACAAAAAAACATTCGGCAATCAACTATTCCCTCGATGATCAGATTACTTTTTCTTCTATTACTTCAGGTCTACCTCGGTATGACCAACGTATTCATAAACTGTTGGTTCACAGTGGTCGACAATCTCTTTTTCGAGCCTAATTTAACACAGGATCGACTCGCTAGTGTGGTTTGACATCTACGGTGGCACCGCAGTTCCAAGGCATAGGTCCCGCGGTGTTCTGTCATCCTAACTGTCCAATTTTCTGCGGCATAATTTGTGATTTTCGTCTTGGCAGTGACACCAGATACGAGTCAGCTCCCGCTTGTTGCCATTTATTGATGGATGCAGTTCTTTTGCATCCATCTCTTGGCATAGCCGAGAAGAAAGTGTAGCTTCCACCGAAGTCCCAGTCTTGCCCATGGCTGTGACAATATCAAAGCTGCTGAGGTATGGATTGTGCTGAGTACAACTAGTGCGCTCGATTGTTATGAAAGGTGTTTGTCATAGGGTAAGTCGTGCTACAATAGCATTTTCTGGCCCAGTGAGGAAAGCAATGGCAAACTTCCTCACTCCTCAACTTGCTTATCACTCCTCATTTTAGCGCTGCCATTGGTTTTTGCGGTTTCCGTATAACCGCATAGCTTTTGGTGGTGCTATTTGAGGATCCAACCACCCAGTAGGCTGATAATCTAACAAACAAATAGTCAGTTTTGCAGCCGGATTTCTCTCTGTTGCGATGGGCCTGCGGATTTCGGGCTCATAGCCACCGGTGGTAGTGACACGGTGTTCAAAGTGGTTGACGGTGTAATAGCCAGCGGCTCTTGTATACCTGGGTAGTTGTTGTTGGGACAGTCTATGATTCCTTTTGGTCTTCGAACTTCTGTTTTCGAGTCCGTACACTCTGCTCTGATATTCCAATATTCACATGATGCACGCTCATCAGAGTGTCATTAGCGTGTCGTAAGTTGCTAATTTTCTTGTCACCAACTGCGATGTCACCATTCCAATCTTGGAGGATCTTCCTCATGATGCTCTGCAGATGCTGAAAAACTGGAACGATAAATTTCTAATACTTTTAATCAATCTTGAATTTACAATGTCCAGGTACACAGTATTTGGCAACATAGATAGTACTGACATAAGACACATGCTCTGAACATCAAGATATGTCGACATGACAAAATGTTTTTTGGCTTTTGACATGTCAAGAAAACAAGGTGAAATTCTTTACAGTGTTCTTCGTGAACAGTCGAGATTTACTTCTGAAGACGCCGAGCAAAATTTTCTGCGAAACGTAAAAACGTCATCTTGCTTTCTTGACCCTAGAGAAGCCCAAAAGCTTTTCTTTTTGCTAGTGGCTTTACGTCGCACCTACACAGACAGATCTTATGGCCAGAAAAAATTACTATCATGTCTACAATTACGAGCCGCGAAAGCATCAATCAAAACATCAAGATATGTCATTAACAAGCAATGTGATGACATCAACACTTATCTAACTGCGACGGTACAGCGTTGGTTCAAAATATGCACCCTGACGTCTTACTCCCTGTTCATAACGGTCCTGTAGTTGTCGAAAATATTAATGAACAATCGATCAATTAATCAATCACCACTTATCTGGATTCAGAGCAGTCGCCCAGGTGGCAGACTCCCTATCAGTCGTTTACTTAATATTTTCTTAAATAATTTCAAAGGAACTGGAAATTTATTGAATATCCCTTTGGTAAATAATTCCACTCCCTAATTTATCTTCTATAAAATAATGTTTGCCCCAATTTGTCCTCTTACATTTCAACTTTATCTTCATGTTGTGATCTCCCCTACATTTTAATATATCACTCAACCTTATTCGTCTATTAATGTCATTGCACGATATTTCTCCGCTGACAGCTCGGAATGTACAGCTTAGTCGAGTTGTTTGTCCCCTGTCCGTCTTCTTACCCAAAGTTTGAAACATTTTCGTAATACTACTCTTTTGTCGGTAATCTCCTACAGCAAATTGTGCTGCTTTTCTCTGGATTTTTTTCCAGTTCTCGAATCAAGTAGTCCTGGCGTGGGTAACATATACTGGAAAAATACTTTAATTGTGGTCGAACCAATGACATACATGCCCTCTTTTTTACACCCATACTACAACCTAAAAATTACCCCCATGGTAATATGAAGAGGTCTACGAGCATTGTTTACAAACTCGTTCATGTGATTTCATTTTCGTCTCCTTTATTATCGTACTATTTTTCTACTCGCCATCTCACAACATTTGTCACAAAAACACAAACAATTACTGTATCGTCTTTCGTAATCTGGGAGTTTTTTTTACGGGTGGAACGAATAACCGGAAAACGGATTCTTTCAACATGACCCGCATTACGAGAGAAGAAACAGTAATTAATTGTGTGCTTGAGGTAACCTACGTTCATAAACACGTTCGACAATCTACAGGACTGGTATGAACAATGTGTGAGACGTAAGTGAACAGTTTGAACACGTGTTGCACCGACGCAGTTGGTTGCGTGTTGCTGTCGTCACCTTGCGTGTTACAATGACGTTTGTTGACGTTCATAGTATGTTTGTAATTTCAGTACTTACTGTTTTTTACTGTCGTGTACTGTATTTGATGCACATGACACAAAAACGACAGATGACGCATCGAGGTAGCCAAACGCTCTGAAATTGTGAGTCAGTGGGGGTTTCCCATTCTAGTTGCTACTTTCGAGAAGCAGGGGATACCGTGGATATATTCTACACTATTCCCACGATGCAGTGGGGGAGAAGGAGTGCGAGATACCACGACATCTTCAGTTGTATTGTTTGACGTACTTGACCGGTTCTATTGTCTCCAGTATTAGCTAGCTGTCTCTTTAATCGTAAGAGGCTAAGTAAACCTTGTTCCAGGCCTCAGTTCTGAAAGGGATAATAATCGAACCGGGTGCCCCCAGATTAGAGACAGATACGTTACCCTTACAACACGGGACAAATGGCTTTCTATTTAAACAAATACAGTATTCTCTCTATCATTCTTCTACCGCGTAACACAGCTTTATATGCGACGAGACGAGAATTTATTTTCTCCACCGTAAATGTGCACCTTATCCAACGACTTTCTGTTTATGAAAGAAAAATCTCCGACTAGTTAGTATATTTAGTTATTTTACTCTCAGGTGGTGGTGGTGTTTATTGTTTTAAGGAGAAATACAAGATCTCTAGAACAGAGGAACAATTTACACAGCCAGTGAATAACGGCTCAGAGGTAATGTACTGCAAATATACCGTGTTCGTTTCAGGCGATAGCACATTTGAACATGCATTACACTAAAGAAAACAGAAATAGCAAGTAGATTCTGTATACCTGGCAGTCTATACACAAATACACACTGACTAACTTATTATGTGTTTTATTTATTCTATGGCTAGCACTCAGTTCATAACAGAACGTCACAGAATAGAAATCAGTGGATCACAAACACACACCTAACCCCACGAAACAATTCTAATAGCAGAGGAAATAGTGTCTAACTAAAATAACTATCAAACTGCACAAATTCGACATTCAAATTCTGACACTGCTAGAAACTAAGTACGCAGACGAGAATTAGTTTCAGTCAAGAAAATACAGAATTTATAAAGGAATGCTAGCAATATCCATCCATAATGAACCTACCGAGTGAGTTGGCCGTCCGGTTAGGAGCGCGCAGCTGTGAGCTTGGATTCGGGATATAATGGGTTCGAAACCTACTGTCGGCAGCCCTGAATATGGTTATCCGTGGTTGGCCATTTTCACTCCGGGAAAATGATGGGGCTGTACCTTAATTACGTACACGGACGCTTCCTTCCCACTCCTAGCCCTTTCCTCTCCTATTGTCGTTATAAGACCTGTCATTGTCTGTTCGACGTAAAACCACTTGTAAATTTTTTTAAAAATATTAAGTAATAAATTTCGGAATTAATTCCGAAACAATCTCACTCCTTTCGATCAAATCAGGAAACAAAGCATACGCACATGCTCCACGAACAAGTACAAATGGAAAAAACAAAAGAAAGAAGAAAGTGACTTCTAGGAACTTCTGCAAGAAGTAAAAAGTAAAATCCTAAAACACCATGACAGAATACTGTTAGGAAACTTCAACGTGAAAACTGGTAGAGAGAAAATTTAGAAGAGCAGTAGGATGAGACCATCCATGCAAGAGAAATAAAAGAAAGGGAGAAAGATTAATAAACTTTTATTGAACTTTCCTTCACCCTATTATTTCAACATACTTTCTGACACTCTCCAACCAGAAAGAAACCTGAAGAGTGGTGGGGGTAATTATTGTTTCGAGAGGAAGTACAACTAAGCAACTATCCTTTATTAACACTAAACTGAGGAAAAATGTGGAAGAGGACCAACACTTCGAAAAATGAAAGGTATCGGCAAAAGAAAGGGAAGAGACACGAAGGGCCTCAAGACGTAATACATTCTGGGTCAGAAAAAAGAACAGTAGGTGACTAAGAGAGGTCGGATAGAAAAAGTGAAGGTGAGGAGCCTGACAAAAGTGGAAAAATGCCAGACTCAGCTAAGGGCCCGTGGTCGCCAACCCACGCTCCCAAAGTGAGAGCTACTGGGGCCCCATTTAGTCGCCTCATACGACAGGCAGAGGACACCGTGGTTGTTATTCTAACGTTCCCACCCACAGGGTGGTACAGTTATTTTCAGGAGGTGTGCTGCACGTACCATGACATCCCTCCTGCCATTCCTAAATTTCTGGCAGTACCGGGAATCGAACCCAGGCCCGTTAGGACGGCTGCTAATAGTGCTAACCGTTACGCTACGGTGGCGGACACCCACAGGGTGAGAAATATGAAGAACTTCCAGCCAATTCCAAAGAGAATTCCAAATTAATCACAGGTCAGCAGTCATCTGGCAAAATCTTCCCATGTGGGTGGAAGCGGTAGAATTAACATCCACGGTATTACTCAACCTGTCGTAAGAGGCGACTAAATGGGGCCCCGGTTGCTCTCAATTTGTGAGCGTGGTGTTTCTTTTCTATTTGCTTTACGTCGCACCGACACAAATAGATCTTATGGCGACGATGGGACAGTAAAAGGTAGGAATGGGAAGGAAGCAACCGTGCCCTTAATTAAGGTATAGCCTCAGCATTTCCTGGGGCAAAAATGTGAAACCACGGAAACCATCTCCAGGGCTGCCGACAGTGGAGCTCGACCCCACTATCTCCCGGATACAAGCACACAGTTGCGCGCCCCTAACCGCACGGCCAACTAACCCGGTGGAGCGAGGTTTGGCGATGACGGTGCCCTTAGCTGAGTCCTGGAATTGATTCTATTTACTTGTGCCAGGCTCCTCACTTTCATCTATCCTATTTCACCTCCCTTGTTCTTTCCCTATCCCGACGGTATTAAAGCATTCGAGGCCTAGGGAGTCTTTCATTTTCACGCCCTTCATAGCTCTTGTCTTCCTGTGACCGACACCTTCAACTTTCGAAGTGTCGGACAGCTTCCATGTTTTCTCTCTGATTAGTGTTAACCGAGCTCGATAGCTGCAGTCGCTTAAGTGCGGCCAGTATCCAGTAATCGGGAGATAGTGGGTTCGAACCCCACTGTCGGCAGCCCTGAAGATGGTTTTCCGTGGCTTCCCATTTTCACACCAGTCAAATGCTGGGGCTGTACCTTAAATAAGGCCACGGCCGCTTCCTTCCCATTCCTAGGCATTTTCTATTCCATTGTCGCCTTAAGACATATCTGTGTCGGTGCGACATAAAGCAAATAAGAAAAAAAAAAAAAGATTAGTGTTAATAGAGGATAGTTGCCTAGTTGTACTTCCTCTTGAAAGAATAATCACCCCCACCACCAACTCAGGCAAAATCAAAAAGAAATAATGAATGTGAAAGCCAAAAAGGTAATTACAGATTTAGATCATCACTTGTCCCTACTAAAAGTAAAGGCTCAACCTAAAGATCCAAAGTGAGAACGACCAGAACGCCAAGAACTGACCCAGAAGTTCAATTCAGACGTCTTTCTAGCAAGTTTACCCTCACAAATCTACTCAGATTGTAATAACCTCAAATACTCAATAAGCCAGTCATACCAAAACATCGGTACGCCATCCAGAAAACGAAAACTTAGTTTGTAATGACAAATGTGCAAAAGCGGTAGATCTAAGAAATAAAACTTTGCAACTATGGAACTCTAACAAATCAAAAACTAAATGGCAGTAATTCCTCAGAATTCAAAAACTAATACCCAAAACCATCAAAGCAAAAGAAGGTAAATACTATCAAACTAGACTAACGCAAATTGAACAAGACTTTATGAAAAACAACTCTGGGACAACAAATTTAAAAAAATTCGAATTTACCAAGCACCCAGCCTGTGCTTTAGACATCCAGATAAAAGAAAAAAGAGAAAACTGTAAACTCCCTGAAGACTACTTTCAAAGCCTACTAAATTGTGAAATTCCCAAAGATCAACTCACCTACTGAAAATACACAACAAATCCAGACTCAGCTACCCTCACATTAGCAGAAGTCAAGCAACGTATCACATTTATAAAAGACAACAAATCACTTGGCGAAGACGGAATAACTGCCGAAGAGTTGAAATTAGGTGGTGATAAACTCACTTAAAGTATTCAAAAAATCTAACAGGTCATTTGGCAAACTGAGTAAAACCCCGAAGGTTGGAAATGTGCATTAATACATCCACTTCACAAGAAAGGAGAGAAATCAGATATATAGATGGATTTACCTTCCATCAATTACCTATACAGATTTTCTGTAAATCTCTATTTAATTAATTAGAAAAACAAATAGACCACCTCACAAAAGAAGCGTGACAAGGAGCATGAGAATGAAATACACTCTAAGCTTCGCAAGCCTAATGCCATTACAGTCAAAAGAGACGAAGAGTTGACCAAGGGAGGTCGGATAGGAATGACGAAAGCAAGGAGGCTGACACCAATGCCAGATTCAGCTAGGAATTCAGTTTTCACCAACCTAGGCTCCCAAGCTGAGAGCCCCAGATGGTTACGCTTTTAGTCACCTCTTACGAAAAGCAGGGATAACTGTGGTTATAATTTACAGGACCACCCAATGTTCAAATTCTCGCATCTACTGCCACAATTCACGTCGTACTTTTCTGATGAACCGAATCCTAGACCAAATAAGTTGCTTCAGTGCATTCTACTGCAGACCTAATAATGGCATGTGATATCATGTAACTCCTATTCGGACATGAGCACACAGAAGTCTGCAGTTTAATTTTCAGTTAACTACTCTACTTGTTAAGCAGTACTTCTTTATTGCACGGACTGTACTACCAGTTGGCTAGGAGGATGGCTAACAAACGTGACCAAGTGCTTAATCACCAGTCCATTCGCAGAGTTTAAATGAACTCATTGGCTAGCGACAGTAAACTACAAATAGTACAAGCTTTTGTCTCGTGACAGCAGTCAATTTATCCGACAGGTGAGGTCCGTTAGACTCGTCAGAGGCAAGATCGTGAACTTTATGTAACGTTTCGTATTATCTTTAACAGGTAAAGAAAATACGGATATGCGGCGACTTATAAGGGATAACATTATTAGGCTTATCCTGACATACATAGCGCTCAGTGAACTGGCTGCATGGTACAACGGCCTATGTAACTGTTAACTGGCATTTGGGAGATGGCAGGCTCGAACTCTACCATCGACAGCCTTGAAGATGGTTTTCCGCGGTTTCATATTTTAATAATAATGTTATTGTTTTATGTCCTATATTTGACGGTTTTTGCTGAAGCCAGACCGACGTATTTCAACACCTTCAAATATGACACGACTGAGGCAGGATTCAACCTGTAAAGTTGAGTTTCAGAAAGCCAGCGCCTCAAGCGTCTAAGACACTCAGCCCGGCGACTTCACATTTTCACACCAGGTAAATGCTGGGGTTGTATCATAATAAAGGCCACGGGCATTTCCTTCCCAGTCCTATCTCTTTTCCATCCCATCGCCGTCGGAAACCCCTCTGAGTTATCACGACGACATGAAAGTTGTTAAATCATACATTTATTACAGTGCATTTACGGGCGCAATACAGCCTATAGGTGTCAAAATAAGGTCCGTATATACATATATAAGCCTTCATTTTCTCCAGATCTGTGCATTTAAACAACCTACCCTCCGTCACGGATGACCTGCAACCTCGGGCATCTGCTCTTATTTCATTCCTCCAGTCATTCTTCCGTACGTGGCCATCTTGTGCTTACACATGCTCCCACCCTTCTATCACTCCTTCCTACGGATAACCAACTGTTCTCCACCTGATCCAACGCCTATTTGGTTGAGTCAGACAGCTGAGCACTGGCCTAGAACACCCACTCTGACACACCCTCTTCATCCCCCCCACTCGGCTAACCCACCGTGTGGGGAGACCTTGGTAATCTGCTCCTGCTCTGCGTGTTTTCTTTCTACTTACCACAACAAGAAACTACGCCAAAAAATAAATACATATATATATATATCGCACTAACTACCTTATTTCTACATCCTCCCTATAACTATTAAATTCCACTTCTTTTAATTTCTTTATACGTCGTTTTCTAACTACATCTAAAAATTTACTTATATTTCCTATGTTTTTCCATTCTTTCACTGTCCATTCTATGATCTTCTTTCCGTTACCTGGCTGTTCATGACTTTTAATTGTTTCTCACTCAAGTATTTCAATCTCTCCACTCGAGTTTCCTTGCACACTATTAACAAGTGAAAATCTTCTCTTGTTTCTCCTCGCAATATACATATCGAATTGTCTTTCATTCTTGCCCAACCCTTATTCATATATATACCTATACCCGCCATCCACCAAATTAATCCTCTTCTCTCTAACGTATTAACATTTCCTATTCTTAAATTAACTACTTGATTCATTTTATTAAACATGGTTAGGGTCGCTCTCTTCGTTCAGTCAGCCTCCAACGACTGTGCTTGAATATCTTTCATCCTTTTTATAGTATTCCTCCAACACACTACATTCCTCCTTTTCCACTCCTTCTCCCAATAGTTTCCTAAACCCAACCTATCAATAATATTTTAATCTTATCTATCCAGAAATCCCCATACTTACTCTTATTTTGGTGCCGACAAGCCGTCCGTAGGAGTAGACCACTCCCACCCATTTTAATCTTCTCCAATAACTCAACACTTTCTTCATAATATCGACCTCTATGTACTCATTACACATAACTCTAGCATCTGCAGACTATCTGATTTAGTGTATTACGTTCTTTTCAACTCCCCGTACTTCTACTCCATATAACACCCTACATATTACCACTGCTTTAAACACCATTTTCTGAATATTATCATCGATACCCGTCAATTTGTTTTCCAATGTCCTTATACATTAAAGTGCTACTAATCCCCTCTACTTTGCTTGAATTTGATCGGACCATTTACCATTCCTACTAATACAAACACCCAAATACTCTAGTTTATCAGTCTCCTCTATTTCCTCTCCTTTTATCAACCATTTCTTCTTTGTCTTCCTTTTCCTACTTTTCCTGCATACCATCACCTTTGTCATATTACTATTTATTCTCAACGACCATTTACTAGCACACTCTTATACCACATTTATACTTTTTGTAAAACCCCTCCTATCAGGGTCATCAATCATCAGCAAACATCAAGCCTGGGATTTCTTGTTCTCATAATACAGGACAGGCCCACTTCTCCTCCCCGTGTCCGCCCAATATGCCATTTATAAATATAAAAAAAAGATTGGAGATATTTTACAACCCTGTATTAAACCTATATTTGATTCAATTAAACCACTTATAACCCCTTCCTCTATTCTAATGTTACAATACACTTCCTCATATATGACCTCAATCGCGATTCTCACCTCTTCTGAAATTCCCACCCTCCCCAATCTTTCAAACAGCGCCCACATACTCACTGTATAAAAGGCCTTTTCAAAATCCACCATTGCTATATACACATTTCTTCTTTCCTCTCTCAAATCTTTATCTATTATTGTCTTATCATTATATTATCCATCGCCCCCCGTCCCTTCCTAAAACCACTCTGGTAAATCGATAGTGTGGAAAACTCTTCCGCCCAGTTTCTCCAGCTGTTCGCTAATATGCACGTATACACTTTACTCAATGCGTCTAATAAAGTTATGCCCCTGTAATTACTAGGATTATTCTTTACTCGTTCGGAATTTGGAACCTTCTAACACCTTGTTAAATAACTTCACCATACTCTCAATCATCCGGCTATTTTTGTACCTTCTTTCCGAAACATATTTGTTATTCCATTCCCACCCCCTGCTGTCTTACTTTTCGCTTTTCCTAGCACTTCCAACACCTCTTCCCCTGATATTTCTTTATCCAGCTCATAACTCCCTACCTCCATCTCATTCCCTTTCTCTTCCTTCCACCCATCCTTCCTTCCTAACACTTTACAAAAATATTCCACCCATATGTCAAATTTTAGGTTTTACCTAATTCTTCTCTCCTCTGTTAATTTTGTTGATTGTCTGTACAATCCCTGTTAACCACCTCTGTTTGTTCCTTCTTCCATAACTTTCTCCCTTCTATTATGTTTCCCTTGTACTCCCTCAACCTACAATTCCCCTCTTCTCTCCCCACATGCTTTCAGAACTCTCTTAGCGCCCTCATGGCTACTCTTCTCAATTCCTTGCACACCCTATTATATCAACCCTCTGTCTCTTATTTCTTTTTCCCTCTGTTTCTTTATACCTCTGCTACCCTCTTTATGGGATACTAGTTACTCTACAGCTCTATCCACATTATTACATCTCAAGGCTACTTCTTCTAAATAATTATCTAGTCTCACTTTAACTTCTTCTGTCCATTTATATTTAGTGAGTCTCATACCCATTTCTCTACCCCTCCATCTTGTCCCTCCCCATCACCATTCTCCATTCTCCTCGGGTTTATAAATACCGGGGCATGGTGAGATTCAGTCCTGTCAACACCCTCAAACTCATTTATTCTTGCCACCATGTCCTCTGAGCTGAGGTCCAAATCAATAACACTACCTCCATGCCTCACAATGTAAGTCAACTTCCCATTCGTATCCCCAGTCCACCATCCATTCAGAATGTACAGATTACCAGACGAGCATAGTTCCAACAGTTTCTGCCCATAACAATTTCTCCCTATATCTTCATTCCGTCTCTCACCCCTCATTACTTCCTTCCCCTATTTGTTATATACTGGGCTTAAACCAACTAGTTTTTCATTCCAGTCTCCCTTAAGTATCTTCCCATCTTCCTCATACTTTTCACTGATCACACGAATTTCCTCTATCAGCTCCTCGGAAAAACTATCGTTAGAATGTGCCGATCCCCTCGGGTGGTTATATAGAAAAGCTAGGTATACCTCTTTTATCTCCCCACCTCCCAACTTAAACCTAATCGAAATCACTTCCTCCATTTTATTTTCTATTTCTTCAATCAATTCGCATATTTCTTCCTTTATTAATAATGTTATTCCTCCCGGATCTATTCCCCTCACCCCTGTTTCCTTTTCGTTACATTCCTTGCCACAAACCCCTTCCAAGATAATCTTCCATACTACTAACCATGTCTCGAAAAGGGCTACAATATCAAAACTCTCCACTAATTTTACCACCTCCCCGTTACCCAACTTCCCTACCACCCCTTCAATATTTACAAAACCTATCTTTCAACTTAGTTTCCCCCCCCCCCGTCCTTTCTCCTCCCTCCCTTATACTTGTTTCCTTCTCTTACAATATTTACTTCTTGTTACCCTCGTTCCTTCTCTTTCGGCTCCCATTTCCTCCTTTCTGACCATTTTAACACTCTAACTTCTTTCTCGTCCTGCCCTTTATTTTTCTTACCCCAAGAGGCTTTTAAACTAAGGCTTCTTCCCTTACCCGGCCCTCCTCGCCGTCTTCTTTCTTCTTCTTCCACTTGTCCGCTTGCGTGCGTCGGCTCCAAACTATCCTCACTCGTTCTTCTCCCCGTTATCCCTTCTTGTTCTGTGCACTGGACTTTGATCACTTCCTCACTGCTATTCACTGCTCCGTCATCACAATCTGAACTTGTATCGACCTTCCTTTCGCTTTCATCAGCCAGCTCGTCGACAACCTTCATCCATTCCCTGTAGCTTGTTTACCGACCACACACGTGACCGTATTCCATTCCCAACGACAAGCTGCTGACCCCTAATACATGCTATCAGGCCTTGATGCCTAGCTCCCCATAAATGTTTCCTTAAAATTCTAAATTCTTTACTAGCTTTACTACCGATATCGCTCTTTAACCGCACTTCTTCCCCTTTTAAGCTTCCTGCGTTCCTTAGCACAATATCCAACATCAGTGTGGATAATAGCGAAACTTTAATGGGCATATTGCCCGTCCTTCTCCCTACTCTATACATATCGTCTATGTCCACCTCACTAAAGTTAATATTCATTTTATTTTTACCACACACGCCACCTTATACACTACATCCAATTTATTTTCTCTTGCAGCTTCTTGTACACCATAAATAAAAATATTGTTCCTTCTTCTTTCTTGATCACCAAGTTTTTGAACTTTTTCCTCAGTATTTCTGTCTCTTATTCATTGCTCTTCACTTTCACCTTTAGCTCTTTCATCTTCTCTTTGATGCACTGCTTTCTATGCTTAGGCTGCTCCTTTATCAACTCGGTTACTTTTCTTTCCATCCAAGAGAGCCCACGCGGTCTAGACCCGGATTTATCTCCACACCCCCTACTGTTATCAACACTGCCACCACCACTGCCACAAGAAGTGGCTCCAATATCCCCTCTTTCACATCCTTTATCTTCTTATTATTTACCTCTTTACTCTTCCATCTGAGCTGCCAACTTCCTATCGCAGCTCTATGTTGTTCCAACGTGTTCCCCATTCCTCAGCACTCACTCGGCATATCCGTACTCTCTGCTTGTTCAATCAAGACTGAACATCTGTATATCAATAGCTCACGTTTCATTCGTATCTGTGGTTCCCTAGTTAGTGATTCAATCTAACGGAGCTGCCCACGGCTGAAAAATGAAGCACTTTTGATATTGAACCCATCCTTTAGAAAGGGTTCAAAACATTCCTTTTCTCTGGAAGTAGGCCGCTGGTACAATTTTCTAAATATGCACAGCGCTGAACTCATAGACCTAAAAGTAATGTAAGTTTGATTATGAGGCCCTTGGTAACATTACGGGAAGTGAAAGCAGTGTGTCGATATTGTTACGAATAAAACACCGTTTGTTTCATCATTCTAATTTATTTCCGGATAATCCAATAAATGCACACACTTATATACGCACACAGTTCTATTCAACCATGAATGACCACACTCACAAATTTCTGGTATTTACAAGTCTTTATTCTTTTCACATGGCCGAGAGTCCAGGTCGTTGGTATTGCCTGGGAGACCGTAATCCAGATTGACAGGCCTCTTACTGCGCTTACAAGTAAGTCACTCTGTATAGCAGCTGAATGTAGACCGCTAGGTTTGAACACAGGGCTACCGGCCACACAAAACACGATGACTATTCCTTGGTTCGACTACATAGACAGTCCAGTAATCCCTACAGTCAAACACAGTGAACAACTAAATAGCAACAGCTCAACAGTATTAAACAGCAGGGCAATACCCCTCACAACAACGACCGTTAACACTGTTCCAATTACACTTACGACAGCTGCTCCAGTCGCTGACTGTACGACGGTTTACAGTCCACAAAAGTACACACACAACACACAGACTACTCTAAGGCAGTACACACAGTATTCCGTTCCTTACTTGACGATACGCTGACTCCCGTGGGACACTGACAGGAACCAACAGCCGTCTTAATCCTGGTACTCACTTCAGCCTCCGGTGAGTCACAGGTGACAGCCATCACCCCTGTCCCCCTCAGCCCAGCCACCGAACTACAACACACCGAGTCCAACTCCGACTCCAACACCGAGTGCAATACTTACTGATTGTTCTTTTATATAGTTCGGGCGATATGTACTGGAACATTCGCGATGTGGCTACACTCGGAACATTCTCGTTGTATCTCCCAGAAACGCGCGGGAAAGCCAAACGAAGATAACATAACACGGAAAGGCCAGCCATGCCATCAAGACCGGCCGGGAGCTCCTCGATCAGCTGACTTACTAGTGCCTTCCAGGAAGTACTGAAAGGAGCTACCACGTAAGTATATCTTAAGGCTTCAAGAGTTTTTCGAGGTGTAGACCTTAGCTGAAAAAACCGAGCGAAGTGGCAGCGTGTGTTAACGTGCTACGGCTATGGAGCCAAGCTCTGTATTCGGGAGACAGGTGGGTTTGAATCCCACCGTCGGCTGTCCTGAGAATGGTTTTCTGTCGTTTTGCATTTTCACTTCCAGGAAAATGCCAGGGACATTTCCTATCCGCAAGCTACAGCAGATTCCTTCCACTTCCTTACTCAATTTTATTCATCATTCATTTCTTATCTTCAGTGTCTCCTCAGTTGAGGTTGTCGTCACGAAGAGCATTTGAGCAGAACGTGCTGATTGATTGATTGATTGATTGATTGATTGATTGATTGATTGATTGATTGATTGATTGATTGATTGATTGATTGATTGATTGATTGATTGATTGATTGATTGATTGATTGATTGATTGATTGATTGATTGATTGATTGATTGATTGATTGATTGATTGATTGATTGATTGATTGATTGATTGATTGATTGATTGATTGATTGATTGATTGATTGATTGATTGATTGATTGATTTGGTGATGGCGGCGATGATTATTGTTTCAAGAGGAAGTACAACTACAGTAGACAATCATCCTATATATAAAACACTAATCAGAGAGAAAAATGGAAGCGATCCGACACTTTGAAAAATGAAGGTATCGGCTAAAGGAAGACAAGGGCTGCGAAAGACGTGAAAATGAAAGACTCTGTAGACCTCGAGTGACCGTCGGGGTCGGAAAAGAACAAGAGTTCACCAAGGGAGATCAGATAGGATAGATGAAAGAGAGGAGCCTGATGCAAGTAAGTGGAAGCAATGCCAGGCCTCAGATCTGGGTCCCGTGGTTGCCAACCCATTCTCACCCAGTGGAGAGTCCCTTGGCGCATTTTAGTCGCCTCTTACGCCTCTACTGCCCCCACCCACAGGGGTAGATTGACATAAAAGCCATCGCAATGGAGTCGACAGGAATGAGATTTGAAGTTAGAAAGGAAAACCAATCGTCGAAGCGAGAAGCGTGTTTCTTAAATTTAAACATCTTGTGCGTAGCCGTGTCCTCCAATTCAAAACTCGTTAGCGTGTTGTAAGGTGTTGTGAGTTACCACTGCTGTTTTACGGTGTCGAATAATAGAGACTAAAGGCTTCGAAATGTAGACGTATCGCAGAATGTTCAACATCGGATGAATAGACCACGTCACCAAAGAGGAGGTATTGAGTTGAGCCAGTAAATTAATATGAAGTCTTAACCTTCGCAAAACGAAATGACCGTGGCTGCCAGTTGTCCAGCCAAAGGAACAAAGCAAGTGTGTGTCCCTAACTTTCCGTCCCCATTTCCTTAACCTGAAAATCAAGACTGCCACCCGTGCCCGACTGGTTCGTCGCCTAGCCGGCACTCGATGAGGTCTTATCGTTTCCCTTCTCCTCCTCATCTAGAAGACATTCGTTCGACCTCCTATTATCTAATGTCTCACCACCTGGGCACCCACATCCCACTCCAACCGCAACCTCTACCACTCTCTCTTCTTCATTGTACGCCATACCGTACGGCATGCCCTCCTGCTCCCATTCCATTTCCATGCTTCCGACTTGTATGATATATTTCCCTACCCTAAACTCGACTCCTATGTCGTAATCCACTTCCAACTTGCTTCCTTCGGGCCCACAACCGAGACCCCCCCCCCCTCCCTTAACAATCTCCTACGTGATCCGCATTCCTCCTCCCCACACTTTATCCAAACTCCTCCATATCCTTACCGGCGCCACCTTCCACTTTAAGGTGATGCTTAACTGTGATCTGTGACGGGACGCCCTAAACCCTATTTTCCTCCCATCTCTCCCCAATAGGCCAAACGCTTCCCATCCACTTATTTCCACACATCCCTTACCCACTTCCTAAATCCCTCACTTCAGCTTTAACCCGCCCGAAAGAAGGCATTACCTTCTAGATGGCCTGCCCCCCATTCAGGGGAGGAATGAAAACATGCTCAAAGGAAAGGCGGTACTCGTCGGCGGCGTTTTACGACGTTCGGTTTCGGCTCTCGAGTCAACTTGTTCCCTGGTTGATAGTCATATCGTCGTTGGCGGGACAAAACCTCCTATGTGAAATATTTTAGCTTAAAACTTTGGCCGGTAAAGTTCTGTCATCTAAGGTGCAATATTGTGTGACAGTTGTCAAGGCATTCTCGCTCTTCATAATGTATGTGCTGCAGGTCAGTATATCTCCAAAAATATTAACACATAGGAGGTTTCGTCCCGGCAACGACGATATGCTTGTCTCAAAGATTAAACCAAGCATGTCTCAGTGCAAGCCATATAAAAGTGAAACCACGAATGGCTCATTAAATCAGTTTTGATTCCTTAGATCGTACCACTTCACATCGATAACTGTAGTAATTCTAGAGCTAATACATGCAAACAGAGTCCAGACCAGAAGTGAAAGGGACGCTTTTATTAGATCAAAAGAAATCGGCCGGCTCGTCCGGTCCGTTTGTCTTGGTGACTCTGAACAACTTTGGATTGATCGCACGGTCCTCGTACCGGCGAAGCATCTTACAAATGTCTGCCTTATCAGCTGTCGATGGTAGGTTCTGTGGTTGTAACGGATAACGGGGAATCAGGTTTCGATGCCGGAGAGGGACCTTGAGAAACAGCTACCTCATCCAAGGAAGGCAGAAGGCGGAAAAATTACCCACTCCCGGCGCGGGTAGGTAGTGACGAAAAGAAACGATACAGGACTCATCCGACGCCCCGTAATGGGAATTAGTATAATTTTAATCCTTAAACAACTACCCACTGGAGGGCAAGTCTCGTGCCAGTAGCCGCGGTAATTCCAGCTCCAATAGCGCATAGCTGTTGCGATTAAAAAGCTCGTCCCACGCTGAAGGTTCATCGGTCGTCGGTGTCTAACTGGAATGGTTCTTGGGACGTCCTGCCGGTGTTGTCGAGTCGAAAGCGTGCGGCCACCGTGTACAATCTATCATAGAAGGCAAGAAAGAAGGAAAATGAGGATGTGAAACCTCCGACAATGGTTCGACATCTACAATATGGGCATTCAGGCACGGGAAACGCAAAATAGGAACATTTACTCCAATACGGTCGTCAACCTTCTGTCGAAAGACGGGATCAGAAGCAAAAGAAGAAGTAGAAGAGTGTCTTGGGGAAAATCTCCCCTAGTTGCAGGTAGAATAATCATCTGGTATTATTTCCCCTAAATGCAGTTAATGTACCATCACCAACATAGATCTTAGGCAATGAAACTCCTCCTCTGAATGAATATAGCCTTCCCAATTTCCGGATCAAGTTCAGAATGAATTCCCTTGGTTCTACACCAGAATCGAATTTGAAATTTAAAATAAACCGACTGGCCTTGTTAACTGATCATACTGTTGAATTAATAAATTATCAAAAACTCTTGACACTAAGTTCAATGAAAGATGGGTAGTTTTGAGGTCTATAAACCGTTTAAGATGCAATATTTGAAGGCCAGAATATACCCTAAAAATCGGGTAATTCTGAAAAATATATATCGTCATGGGCGAACGAGCCAGTAAATTAATACGAAGCCTTAACCTTCGCAAAACGTAACAAATCGGACTATTACGATCACATCTTACGAAATGATTATTGAACAAACATGAAATAATCCTTCCCTGAGTCTACGTGCATGTGGAGACTCAAACTTATAGCGTAAGTCAACGAAAGGTCCCTGGAGATTTTCCAGATACTAGACTAGATATTCAAACCAACTGCTATTCCTGACATTAGTGTAATCATTATCATCATTATCATCATTATCATCATCATCATCAGAGTCTGATCAAAACCCTTACGGAGCATTGTATTTCATTTGTTCCACAATGTTCCCAAAATTTTCCGTACTATATTGTGCGACCTAGAGTCCTAGATAATAGACCTTCTCTTCCCGCTGTCCGTCTCTCGGATACCACTCCATTACTGGTTTTGTTCACTTTAAATGGTCAGATCTTGCCCAGCCAGGTCCACTTCTTGGACCCCACCTCCTTTTGTACATCCCCTAGCCTAGCTTTATGCCTCATGACAATTGTAAGTTGACGATTCTTCACAAATATTGTAGTTTGTATGCATTTTTGCAGTAATCTTGAACTTGAGAGGTCTAGTCTGTTAGACCAAACGTACTGTATATTCTTCAAAGTGAAATGTAATCCTCTATTATTGTTGTTTCATTTTATCTACCTTCCTAACATGACTTTTTGTAACCTGTTGATAAATGTTACTACGAAGTAATTATGTCGCAAATTCTTGCGGCCAATATCTCGGACAGAAACTCATCTCTCAACATTTACCTTGAACATAAATATTTGTATATCCTATGGCAAATGACTAATTAAACTAACAACACTCATTCCCCTAGTTAATTGTTGGCCTAATGTACCTACCAGTAAGAACTGGCGGTTTGTATAAATTGATCTCTCAGCAGGCTATACATGCCACGTTAGGGTTGAAATTCCCAATGCAGTATATTTCGTTGCTTTAGAGGTAAAAATCTCTAAGTGTCATTTTCATGGTCCTGAGATAAATGAACTTTTTGTAGGTCATAAATGAACCAGAAATGCAGTTGGTTCTAAAATAAAATTGCGATGGAGTCTTCCATTGCAGTGGACGACCTCTTCAAGAGTCAGAAAAGTAATATTTTGATCTGAAACTACGTATAACTCTCAAGTGCACTTAGTGACTTTTACCTCTAAAATAATTATTTTGAACTTTGAACGCCGGTAATTTGAATTCCACTGACTACATTCAGTTTTCCTGTCGAATCGGGTGGCAGAATACATTCCCCACCTGTCCTAAAAGGCGACTAAAATGAGACCACATGGGTTCCTATTTAGGAGCGTGGGCTGGCTCCCATGCGGACCCCAGCTGAGTTTATCATTGCTTCCACTTACTTGAGCCAGGCTCCTCACGTTCCTCTTTCATATCTCACCTCCCTTGATGAGTGGCAGGTTGGACGCTGGCTCAGTCCGGCGGTATTTAACCCAGAAAAAAAACTGAAACTTTTTTTCGTAGATTAATTTTCTCTTGAAAATGTTTTCAATGGTGTTACCTAAACACGACTGTAACAGTCGTTTGGTCTTCCAAAGGCTTGTCTGTGCAATAAACGATGCCCTCTATATAGGACGGTAGGCTTTAGAAGAGAACATTTGGACAAACTATATGGAATGCCAGGATGTACATATTATCCATTGTTTACCATTTATAACAATGACATTTTTAATAATGCAACATGAAATTCTAATTATTGACAAATTATCAGGGAATCACATAAATCACACAATCCTTTGCATGATATGCCGCAAAACACTTGACATGCAAATCAATGTTACACTTTCTGCACCGTGTTGTCTTCTGGTGACTATATCAATATCTTGTTTGAGATAATTGAGGGAGATCAAATAGTCTAGCCGGTCGTCTCTAGAATCAGTGTGCTTCATTCGTGATAGTTTACTTGGTCTCCTTATAGCTGCGCGCTCATCTATATATATAAAATAAGAGTTTTGCCTGTACATTGCTCAGATTTGAAAAAAATGGTATTTCTGTATCGTTCACGTCCACAGTAAAAAGGAAACGCACTTTTTTCTTTTCCGTAATGTCTGTCTGTCTGTCTGTCTGTCTGTCTGTCTGTCTGTCTGTCTGTCTGTCTGTCTGTCTGTCTGTCTGTCTGTCTGTCTGTCTGTCTGTCTGTCTGTCTGTCTGTCTGTCTGTCCGTCTGTCTGTCTGTACACGCATCACTTGAAAACGGCTGAAGAGAATTTAATGAAAATCGGTATGTAAAGTCGGGGGATGAGCCACTACAATCTAGGCTATAAATCAGTTTATTCACGTTGAGTGAAATGGTAGTTTAGGGGAAGGCCTAAAATTCAATTCTCAAATATTTATATTTTAAGTGGTCCTGTCGATAAATACTACATAACTAAAGTTACATAGAATTAAATTTCCGATCATTTATGCCTTATACAATTTTACCGTACCGGCTATGATAACACTATTCATGAATTTCGATTTGTGTTGCTAAGTCCACATCAACGCCGAGCCACGAGAAAATGGGTGAACAGAATTTAATGAAAATCGGTATATAGAGTCGGGGAAGAAAAACTGTAGAACCTGGGTGAAATGGTAGTTTAGGGGTAGGCGCCTAAAATTTAATTTTTAAATACCTTCGTTATTGCTCCTATAGAAAAGTACTACATAACAAAAGTTATAGAGAATACAATTTCCGATCATTTATGTTTTATTCAGTTTTACCGTACCGACTGTGATAAGAGTAGTATTTCCGAGGCGGAAGAAAACTAAATGCGAAAGCCTACAATATGGAAAGCTCATGACATTGATCAACAATAACATTACATTGACCATTGTTTGTTGTGATGTTCTTTGTCTCTTATCGTGCCCTCAACTCTGATAGATGGGATTACTGTTGCGTACCGAGTATAACAGCCTGACTCAATATTGGCGGGAAAGAGCTGGGGAGTTAAAAAACTGTTTTCTTTAGCATGCCATTCCTCTGGTTCATACATTGTCTGATACTGCTGGTACGTAACACACTGGTTCATCAGTATTCCAGCTATTCACTCCCTAATCTGACGCACTGTTTTGAATGAGCAGTGTGCAGATTTGGCAAGGGCTCACTTAGTAATAGTAGTATGACCTGGTCTAGAATTACAATTTAAGCCTATTCCAAATTACAGCACTACAATTCATTAATAATTCAAAATTCAACCCTGAAAACACACGTTACTTGAGCGTCTTCCTCTTCACTTTTATTAAATTCTACATTCTTTTTCTTCGAAATTAGCAGTGAAGAGGGGTTTTCTCCTCTGGCTTGGAGGAAAAGTTTGCCTCCAAGTCAGATAGATTTTTCCGCCACCAGTGTAGTGAAATGAGATTTTCCGACTCATCGGGTACTCCTAAGAAAGAGATTAGTAAAAGGGCATAGATTTGTCCTCCTGGACTCCCCGCTATTCGACCCCCCTCCCCCCGACGAAAAAAGACGAAGAGTGTTCACGGATCAAGGCTGTGCAGCTTGGCCATTCTAGCTCTGGAACTTTGGACTGTTAGGTCGGCAGCATAGTACTGATCGTTAAAAGTGAGAAAATGTGTTGTTTTTCATTTGATCGAGTATTTCATATTGCTCTTAATCGCGTGATTCCTACTGACGTCCTTGTAATGACCTATGTTCATTTCACTTGGGAAAACCACTAAGGCAGTCTTTCTGAGACTGTAAAAAAGCAGGTGGAGAGTGAGTGTCTGCCATTATAATGAAAACTACTCAACCTGATTGCGACAGAGTAGGCAACCAGACCTACCATCACAATAAAAATTCCCTAACCCAGTCTTCATATGAGAAAAGACGACCCCCTGTGGGTGGAGGCGGTAGAATAACACTCACGGTATCCCCTGCCTGTCGTAAGAGGCGACTAAAAGGGGCCCCAGGGGTCTGAAGTATGGAGCGTGGGTTGGCGGCCACGGGGCCCTTAGCTGAGTCCTGGCATTGTTTCCACTTGTGCCAGGCTCCTCACTTTCATCTATCCTATCCGACCTCCCTTGGTCAACTCTTGTTCTTTTCCGACCCCGACGCTATTAGGTTTGCGAGGGCTAGGAAGTCTTTCATTTTCACGCCCTTCGTGGCCCTTGTCTTCCTTTGGCCGATACCTTCATTTTTTGAAGTATCGGACCCCTTCCATTTTTTCCTGTCTGATTAGTGTTATATAGAGGATGGTTGCCTAGTTGTACTTCCTCTTAAAACAATAATCACCATCACCTGAGAAAAGACGTTTGGTGACTTCCCCGTCGCGTTTCTAGGGTAACGTTCCTATGCAATATAATGCAATCTTGCTCACAAAGTGTACACTACTTAACACAGAATTCTATATACAATGTAGAATTCCGTAGCGAAGCACGGGTACACCAGCTAGTTTGTTAATAAGAGGGCACTAACAACAAGTCGTCTGAATGCCAGGTGCTCGAGGTTCCCTCCACTTTGCTTGTGAAGAAGCCACACATCCTGCTCTGCCATGTCGATGCAATGCGTTTTAATTTGGGAGTGCCACTTCTTGCCATGAATGGCTACTCAGTACAGAGATATATTTTGGTCTGTACGATCGACTTCACCCATATGCTGGTGCTCGTAAAATACTTCCTGGAAGGTTTATTTATGTCTACATCCGATTCATCACCGGAATCTTCATCACTAATATCTTCAGTAGCATTATCTGGAGTGAAATAAAAATATCTAGAGCAGGGGAAGGGTCATCTGCTTTTCTTCTTCTAATATCTCCAACATTTCATCAAGGTAGACTAATTAGTTAACGTTACGGGTACGTTGGCTGCTAAGTTTGGTAATAAAATGTAGCAGGTATTGTTTTAGAAAGAACTTCTTTGTATTAACCTACCGTCCTTTATATGGGACGGTGTAGTTTGAGTGGGCATAATTGCCTTGTAGTTAGAAAAGTGTATTCGAGAGGTGTGTAAATAGTATCTTAAAGATAAGTTGATGTGAAGGGTTTATACCGCCATCTTGACCCACGACGACTTGGCTATGAACATGGACATTCTCATAGTTTTCGATTTGGACAGTTATTAGTAGGATGTGTACCTGATCTTGTTATATTTTGTTATGTTTGTTATATTTTATTATGAAAGTTTACGTTTGTTAAATAGTCTGTTGACAGTGCAAGTGAAATTTGCTCAGTGTAGCTGTATCTTGTGCTTCGTGAATAAATAAATAAATAAATAAATAAATAAATAAATAAATAAATAAATAAATAAATAAATAAATAAATAAATAACTTAGATGAAACATAATAGTATGCTGTGTTGGTATGTTAACAGTGTACATACAAAATATCACAGTTGTATGTTTAAATAACAGCAATGATAATACTCACAAACTTTTTGCCATGGCGGAGCAGATCTTGTTACCTTCTGATCAGAACACAATGTGTACAACAGCGTCAGCACTTACAAATGACAACAAAACACCGTAACAAGGGTACGAAGACAACAGTCACTCGCCAGAGAATTGTTAAAACTAAACTAGAATACCAAAACATGTACTGTCCTACATATAGGAAAGTAGGATTATCTGGGTTAGCCGCTCAGTTATGTCAGCCTTGTGTCGGCAGATTTATTGGCACGCAAAGGAACTCCTGCAGGATTAAATTCCGGCACCTCGGCGTCTCTAAAAACCATAAGAGTACCTAATGGGACGTACACCCATTATTATTATTATTATTATTATTATTATTATTATTATTATTATTATTATTATTATTATTATTATTATTATTACTCCCGACCCCTGCGGTATTAGGTTTGTAAGGCGTTTTCACGCCCTACTCTGTCTTTTCCGATAGCTTCATTCTTCGAAGATTCGGACTTCTTCAATTTTTCTTCAGTTTAGTCTCAAGGGTGGACAGTTGGCCAACTGTACTAATAATAATAATAATAATAATAATAATAATAATAATAATAATAATAATAATAATGTTATTTGCTTTACGTCCCACTAACTACTTTTTAAGGTCTTCGGAGACGCCGAGGTGCCGGAATTTAGTCCCGCATGAGATCTTTTACGTGCCAGTAAATCTACCGACACGGGGCTGTCGTATTTGAGCACCTTCAAATACCACCGGACTGAGCCAGGATCGAACCTGCCAAGTTGGGGTTAGAAGGCCAGCGCCTTAACCATCTGAGCCACTCAGCCCGGCGCCAACTGTACTACCTCTTAAAAAGTAACCATTACCACCGCATTTTCTAGAACATGAAACCGTACCAAGGTGCACGCTTCTGTGCCAGAGCGCCAAGCTGTTCCAATATGAGTAAATTATATGGCTACTGTACTCAGAGGTGGTGGTGATAATTGTTTTAAGAGGAAGTACAACTAGGCAACCATCCTCTATATAACACTAATAAGACTGAAAACATGGAAAGAGATCCGACACTTCGAAAAATGAACGTATCGGCCAAAGGAACGCAAGGGCCACGAAGGGAGTGAAAATTAAAGACCCCGAGACCAAGGGAGTTCAGATAGAATAAATGAAAGTTAGGAGCCTGGCACAAGTAACTGAAAGTAATGCCAGGACTCAGCTGAGGACACCGTGGTCGCCAAACCCCGCTTCCAAGTTCAGAGCCCTTGGGGCTCCCTTTAGTCGCCTCTTACGACAGTCAGAGGATACCGTGCGTGTTATTCTACCTCCCCCACCCACAGGGGGAGGAAAGAACAAAAGTGACCAAGGGAGGTCGGATAGGATAGACGAAAGTGAGCAGCCTGTCACAAGTGGAAGCAATGCCAGGACTTACCTAAGGGCCCTGTGGTCACAACCCTAGATCCCAATACAAATGCGACTTGAAAATACCCTAATATTATTACAAAGCATTTTCCTACAAGATCAGAATTTCATTTATTAAACTTATGGCAGAACAAGTACAAAAACACAGTTACAAGTTAACAAATGGCATCAATTGGAAGATATGTATCATCAGTATGCTTTATTACGAGGTCTGGTAGACTTTCTTGAACTTGGATTATTATCTGATATTCCTTTTCGGAAGTGCACGGTTTATAGATGAGAGTTTTCATCCTAGTGGCATACTTTGGTAACAAAGAAAAGCTCCTTATAGTACTCACATGCGTAAAGTATACGTTCAAATAGTTCAGTTTCTTACATTTCATGATAATCTTTGACATTCCATCCGCCGTTGCTAGAATACAACCCGAGAGTCTTAGTTTCTCGAGACCGCAGCAGTGTTTGCTGATGCTGAACAAAACATCATCATCAACTAATGGACAGAGACAAATAGACAATCTCTGTAAGACATTCCATTGGAAGCAACTTATTAAGTTACACCATGATGAACTGGTAATCTGGAGTGCCATCGAAATGTCTAGAGACCTTAATTGTTTTAGTGCTTCCAATTTTAACATTCCTTCGTACGTAACACTGGCAGCGTATCTCAAACATAAAGTTCGTATATTAGTACAAGATGCTACGGCATCAATGTTAAAATCTGTTAATTCAGAAACAATCAGATGAAGATCTCGTAGATTATGCTGAAGACCACTCTTAGGAGCGCGAGTATAACTGGCACAAGGCAAGAAATTCAATTTTCGATAATCACTAAAGTTTTGCGTTAAATCTTCCGGTGCTTCAATGGTGTATGCACTGATAATGTTTTCTCTGTGAATGTGGGGCAGCATTGAACCAATAATTCTGTAATATTTAACGCAATGTGTTTTGTCGTTCTTAATAAAATGGAATTGTTCATGATAACGCTTGAGTAACAGAGTTATCAGATCTATGTTTATTGTGTCTCTGTACCTGGTGTTCAAGCACCGTTTGATCTTCAAATAGCGAATCTGCGTGTTATAGTTGAATACAAAATGAAGGATTTCCTCCACAAACGGGTGTTCAACTATCTCAAGTCTTTGTAATGAAGGAGAATGGCCAAGTATCGAAGCTGCTTTTGCAAGACTCACCGACAAACCTGTCAAGCAGATTTCCCTCCAAAGACTTGGATGTCGTGATAATAAATACCATTTTTTACAAACTGGTGCAATGGTAAAGTAGAGTTCGTCCTTGCGGAACCACGAAAATATATCCAATAACAGTTCATCTGGCAGATCATTAATATTCAGGCATCTTTTCAACGGTCCCTGATTAAAGATCAGTCGTCGATAGAGAGAGTGTATTACCTTGCCACGTAAGTGGTTTCCATGCCTTCTAGGAAGGATCTTAATCCCACCAAATCGCGAGAACTTTCTCATTGTGAAACCTGGAAAAATTAATAAAAGTTAATTATACAAAACAAGAGTAGACGCTGTTTTAACCGACCGGCCATGGCCTGATAGGGACCTGGTCCTGTATGCTTCTTCTTCTTCTTTTTTTTTTTTTTTTGCTAGTGGCTTTACGTCTCACCGACACATATAGGTTTTATAGTGACGATGGGATAGTAAAGGCCTAGAAGCTGGAAGGAACTGGCCGTGGCCTTTATTAAGCTACAGCCAGGTGTGAAAATAGGAAACCATGGAAGACCACCTTCGGGGCTGCCGACAGTGGGATTCGAACCCACTATCTTCCGGATGCAAGCTCACAGCCGCGCGCCACTAACCGCACGGCAACTCACCCGGTGGTCCTATAAGGAGAAAATGAAATAGACAGTTAAACCGACATAAATAAAGGGTCAATCCAGCAATTGAGTCAGTCATTTAAGAAAGGGCATATGTCCTAATTGTCGACTTTTTATTGCAGATTAACATTCTTCTCGTCCTGGTCCACCTTTTCGCGAAAGGAACGACACCCTTATCGTACCAGTAACATGCTAATATTAAGGTTGATTTGTGTATGGTTTGGAAGTCATACGCACGGTATCCTCTGCCTATCGTAAGAGGCGACTAAAAGGGGCCCCAGGGACTCTGAGCTTGGGAGCGTGGGTTGATGACCACGGGACCATTAGCTAAGTCCTAATATTGCTTCCACTTACTTGTGCCAGTCTCCGCACTTTCATCTATCATATCTGACATTTGGTCAACTCTTGTTCTTTTCCAACCCCGACGGTATTAGATTCCCGACGCCTAGGGAGTTTTTCATTTTCACGCAATTGGTGGCCCTTGCCTTTCTTTGGCCAATACCTTTATTTTACGAAGTGTCGGATCCCTTCCATTTATTTTCTCTCTGATTAGTGTTACATAGAGGATGGTTGACTCGTTTTACTTCCTCTTAAAACAATAATCACCACCACCACCTTATGGAATGACTTCTTTGCGTATAGAAAGGAACAGCTGACTTTTCTTTGGTCAAACAGCTGAGTACACCTTCACTTGTTTACTAACATCGATTACCAAGATTATGGCATCGGTTAATGCAGTTTCTCAGTGTTCCGATGGCTGTAAAAAGCGTAAGGAAGGTGTAAGAAATTTACTATATGGTAGCCAAAATTTTTTTAGAGGGAAGGACTGTCGGATTAATCTCGAGGAAGAGGATTTCCTTCCAACTAGAAAATTCGTTTCTAGTCAGCACCATTCATGCACTTCCTTTACTCTGCCATAGATCCAGGAACCGTACGGACAAATCTGTTAGTCAACGGCCTTATTGAACACTCCTTCGACTTGAAACTAGACAGCAACGTCCAGTTTACTAACGAACTAGCCAACTAAGAACCTATTCCTATTGACTGGAATAGTATGAATGACCTAAAGCGTCTAGGAGTGTACATTCTTGGAGTGTACAAAGACTTCTTCAACGAAATACTAGCGTGGCCAACTGTTCGTGAGACTGATGATGATTTTGATTGACTGTCATCATTCGAATGATTACTAATTGTAGAACAACGACACAGTGTGTCCACACTATCTGAGTAAACAATGTCTTTTTGCTGCAAAACCTGACTTTAGTTCAGCCATTATTATAGAAAGACCACATATCCATAATTTTTATCTGCCAATTTCCATAAATTCCTCCATATTTTATCAAGTAACCTATCCACAACCATCAAGGCTAACGTTGAAAACACATATATTTAACCTAAATAGCAAATTTGACTTTTAAGTCAGTTTTTTACCCCTCCTGAAAAGGCACATTTCTGGGCATGTGTTACTTTTTAAATGTCTGATTCAACTGTAGTACTATACTTCAACGTCTAGTCAGTAATTGTAGGTTCTTTGCAATGCTCTTGTACAAACCACGACCATAAAGCATCATTGTCGGCTCCTTTAAAAGTACGTCTAATCGAAAGCACTTTTTTCTTATTCCACCTGAGTACACTAAACTGCAGAGATCATCGATTGTGCTGTCAATTATTTACCAAACTTTCTCTCCGATACTAAATTCATTACAAATTTCACCTTTATCTAGATATTCTAACACACTAAGTCCCTACTGTATTGTTAAACGTTCCGTTTTCCCTTCCCGGGATTCAGTTTATAATCATTCAAAATTGAGGGTTGTTTCGTTTTTTGTGGCAGTTATTAATTACGACCGATATAAAGAAGATACTTCTATTAAACGTCTACACTTCCCAGTAGTATGCAGAACCCATTTTCAGCAATGTGGAAGCCGTAGTATCCCCGTAGCAGCGCCCGGATGGTGTGAATGGAGTGGACTATCACCAGCAGAACTTCAAGAACAATTCGGAAGCTGATGCCACGAAGCAGTTCTCTCATTTTCGGTGTCAGATCACAATCATAGTCCGTGAAGTATAGGGGATGATAGAGCACTTCCCAGACCCATTGAGCGCACAAGTCAGCCAGAAGCTGCGCGACATGCATCTCTACATTGTCCCTCAAAATGCGCCTGCAGAACGTGTCGTCACTTTTTGTGCAACGCTGGTCTCAAGTAATATTCCTAATATGAACAGTATTACTGTATTTACCCGAAAGAATAAAAGTATATTCTAAAGGCATTTTATAGTAGCTTATTGACTTACCGGAAGAAATTTGAGGAATCCTATTATTTCAACAACTTATTTTCGTCTCAGAACCTGTGATCATGATGTGGTAATTTCTACCATTACTCTAGAAAAGCATGGTGATGAAGTTCATTTCACTTCCGTTACATCTTCGTCGTAGAAGTGATATTTATTACAGAACACCTTGCATCTTTTGGCATGGAAGTTTTCCTTCAGTATTAAATGTGAGCTCAACAAGACTGCCCCATTTCTGTGGCAAATATCTTCAAATGTTGTGGGATATCATTCTCTTCCTCGTGTACAAACGTTCATTGTGTGTAATGTTACGTGAATGGCAGCTTCTAAAATAAGTGCACAGTCCGCGGGTTTTTATCAACATACTGAAAATATATCAGAAATATTCAAGAATATCTTAGCTCCTTATATCATATCGAGAACGGATAAAATTTTGAAAAAATAATGAAGGATCTGTCGACAGTTCGAGCACCTTGCTTCCATGGAAACATCTTTCCTCAATTTTGGCTCATTATTACTACATTCTTGTTGTTCTTCTTTAAAGTAAAACAGTTTTATACCAGCTACGTCGAGCTGAAATGTAATCAATCAATCAATCAATCAATCAATCAATCAATCAATCAATCAATAAATCAATCAATCAAACAATCAATCAATCAATCACTACTGATCTGCATTTAGGTCAGTCGCCCAGGTGGCAGATTCCCTATTTGTTGTTTTCCTAGCCTTTTCTTAAATGATTGCAAAGAAATTGGAAATTTATTGAACATCTCCCTTGGTAAGTTATTCCAATCCCTCACTCCCTTTCCTATAAACGAATATTTGCCCCAATTTGTCCTCTTGAATTCCAACTTTATATTCATATTGTGATCTTACCTACTTTTAAAGACACCATCCAAACTTATTCGTCTACTGAGGTCCTCCCACGCCATCTCTCCACTGACAGCTCGGAACATACCACTTAGTCGAGCAGCTCGTCTCCTTTCTACCAAGTCTTCCCAGCCCAAACTTTGCAACATTTTTGTAACGCTACTCCTTTGTCGGAAATCGCCCAGAACAAATCGAGCTACTTTTCTTTGGATTTTTTCCAGTTCCTGAATCAAGTAATCCTGGTAAGGGTCCCATACACTGGAACCATACTCAAGTTGAGGTCTCACCAGAGACAAATATGCTCCTTTACATCCTTACCACAACCCTGAAATACTCTCATAACCATGTGCAGAGATCTGTACCCTTTATTTACAATCATATTTATGTGATTACCCCAATGAAGATCTTTCCTTATATTTATACCTAAGTATTTACAATTATCCCCAAAGGGAACGCAGTAATTAAAACTGAAAGGACTTTTCCTATTTGTGAAACTCACAACCTGACTTTTATCCCCATTTATCATCATACCATTGCCTACTGTCCATCTCACAACATTATGGAGATCATTTTGCAGTTGCTCACAATCTTGTAATTTATTACTCTGTACAGAATAACATCATCTGCGAAAAGCCTTATCTCTGATTCCACTTCTTTACACATATCATTGATATATATAAGAAAACAAAGGTCCAATAATACTGCCTTGAGTAATTCCGCTCTTAATTTTTACAGGGACAGATAAAGCTTCACCTACTCTAATTCTCTGAGTTCTGTTTTCTAGAAACAGAGCCACCCATTCAGTCACTCTTTTGTCAAGTCCAATTGCACTCATTTTTGCCAGTAGTTTCCCATGATCTACCCTATCAAATGCCTGAGATAAGTCAATCGCAATACAGTCCAACTGACCTCCTGAATCCAGGATATCTGCTATATCTTGCTGGAATCCTACAAGTTGGGCTTCAGTGGAATAACTTTTCCTAAACCCAAACTGCCTTCTGTCAAAACAATTATTAATTTTGCAAACATGTCTTATATAATCAGAAAGAATGTTTTCCCAAAGCTTACATACAACGCTTACATACATCAGAACGCCTACAGGCAAAACGTGGAGCTCAGGGCATATCACGTAACAAGTATGTGTTCAACGAGCAAGGACTTGTAAGAAAAACGGGAGCAGCAGATTCGGTGTATGTATACAACCACATTGCCACGTTCGAATGTAAAAACTTCTGTCTTTGCAAATGTTTCACTTCAGCAAATTCAATCATAGGATAACGAGATTATGATGATGATCATCATCATTATTATTGTTGTTTAAAGGGTCTTAAAATCTAAGTCATCGGCCCTTAATGAATATGAAAGGAAATGAAATAATAAAAATGTATAATTTACCCAGTGACTAGGATTTTTCAATTATAACGATGAGGTAAATGATTACGAATTTAATATAGTGGATTTATTTTGCAATGCAATATTTTAGTTACATTATTAAAATACAGATTAGACCGCCTCTGTGGTGTAGTGGTTAGTGTGATTAGCTGCCACTCCCGGAGGCCCGGGTTCGAATCCCGGCTCTGCCGCGAAATTTGAAAAGTGGTACGAGGGCTGGAACGGGGTCCACTCAGCCTCGGGAGGTCAACTGAGTAGAGGTGGGTTCGATTCCCACCTCAGCCATTCTGGAAGTTGTTTTGCGTGGTTTCCCACTTCTCCTCCAGGCAAATGCCGGGATGGTACCTAACTTAAGGCCACGGCCGCTTCCTTGTCTATACCTTCCAATATTCCCATCCCCTCAAGGCCCCTGTTCAGCAAAGCAGGTGAGGCCGCCTGGGCGAGGTACTGGTCATCCTCCCCAGTTGTATCCCCGACCCAGAGTCTGAAGCTCCAGGACACTGCCCTTGAGGCGGTAGAGGTGGGTTCCGTCGCTGAGTCTGGGGGAAAAACCAACCCTGGAGGGTAAGCAGATTAAGAAAGAAAATACAGATTAAACTGCAATAAAATTAGGCACTGACTTAACGGATAAAACATATATATAAATATTATTCAACTTAAAAACTAAAACTTAAAACAAACAATAAATAGCAGTGTCCAAAAGGTATCGTTGACAATAAAAAAGTTGAAACAAATAACTAAAATAAACTATTCACTTTAAAAAAAGATAAAAACCACCGCTCATAAAACGGATGACGACATCGAATTGGTCCAGTTTACGGGTGAATGCCCTTCCTGACGCCAATCATATACGCTATTGCGTGTTTCTGTGGTGGTTGATGACTGGTGTCTTGTGTGTATTGAGACAAACACAAACACCCAGTCCCCGAACCAGATAAATTAACCATACACAGTTAAAATTCTCGGCCCAACCGGGAATCGAACCTGGGACCCTCTGAACCGAAGACCGATACTCTAACCCTTCAGCCAAAGAACCGGAGAGGGGAATTCTTGTATACATACTTAAAATTCAAAAAAATATGTTCCTAGAAGGAAACCCTAATTTAATTTCATCGATTGCAAATGTTAAAACATGTAAGCTCTTTAAGTATTTAAGCTTTTTCAATCGTGAATTTACCAACGTTTTGCTCCAGTGTAGCAGTGGTCTCATCATTTGGAATGCTACACCTTTCCAAGACGCTGGCGCTAGTGCGCCGCTGAGACACCACTGCAAGCCTCCTATGTAGGACAATGCAGTGACGATGCACTAGGGGAAGCACGTGCCTCCACTGAATTTGTACTACTTTCAGTAAGTATATATATCTGGATTAATGAAAAAAATATATATCTCACATTTATGAAGAGTCCTACGGCTCATTTTTCAGATGCACCCAGAGGTGGGGAGGGGGTTATTTTGTTCTTGTTTTGCACCTCAGTTCTATATTTATAAACATCCTCTTCTCTACATATAACATGTTACACGGCAAAGTGTATTGGAAGGGTGTTTTGAGTAACACAACCTAGGTAAATAAGTCAGTGAAAAATTATTATAAATTCACGTGGTAATTTCATTATCCTGTCTCTTACTTATCCAGTTAATTAGCCTAAACCAAGTGTAATTAATATTTGATAGGAAGTACTCCAATTAACCAGACGATTTCCATAGGGAGTATGACGTTATGGTAGACATTAATTTAGCAGGCTCAATTAAGCGTATTCTACATGTCCATCAATGTCCCACAGAGGATACTGTGACAAAGACGCGATTAATCACATTAAAATTGAAACGGAACTACTTGAAGAGATAATGCTTGGCTCTGTAAGACAGGGGAACGCAAGCGGGGGGGGGGGGGGGAGGGTTATCGGGTTCAACTGAATATTTGAACTATAAACAATATATACATACATATATACCGGGCGAGTTGGACGTGCGGTGAGCTTGCACCCGGGAGATAGTGGGTTCAGACCCCACCGTCGGCATCCCTGAAGATGGTCTTCCATTTTCACACCAGGAAAATGCTGTGGCTGTGCCGTAATTAAGGCCACGGCCGCTTCCTTCTCACTCCCAGGTCTTTTCCATCCTGTCGTCACTATAAGACCTGTCTGTGTCCGTGTAACGTAAAACAAATTTTTTAAAACACTAATATAAAATTATGATTAACTGAACTTTCTTGTGAATCAACACCTGCGACTAGAAATAATAATAAGAATAATAGTGGTGCACACTTCATTTATCACAAATTATTATTATTATTATTATTATTATTATTATTATTATTATTATTATTATTATTATTATTATTATTATTATTATTATTATTATTATAGTATATTTGAACCTGGAAGGTCTCCATATTAGATACTAGTATTTTATTTTGTACAAGAAGTTGGAAAACACAATAGCTATATTCAGGTTTTGGAATACATCCAAAAAAAATCCTACGACACTTAACGCCCTTGAAAGGGAAAGTTTTAGTTAATCATGCGGAAATCCAAGTCTTGGACATGGATACCCTGAAATCAGCCCCGGACCGAAAAATGAGAGTTTTAGGTGTGGTCGGGAGAATGCAGTGCCGATACCTTGGCGCGGGAAATCTCTCGCTCATGACAGAACAGACACGTCCGAATGAGTCTGGGCAAATCGGTACGGTAGGGAGATTATATATATGCGTGTGAAGGACGTTATCCAGCATACAATTTACTTTTGAACTATTGAACATTTGAACTATTAACTGTTGAATTATTACCGTTATGAACGTAACAATGTTATAGCGTACTTACTCAACTCTTATACAATTCTATGTGCTAGTGTACTAGTCTTCATTGGTCTTCTATGTTTCAAGGTAACTTTCAGTAATCTCTGGTCTGATTTCAAGGCATAGACCAACAACGTGTGTTTGTGCAAACCAAATGTTAGTATCAGTGCATAAAGAGGTACAGTATCAAATAGTTATACCATGTGTTGACGGTGAGAAGATACAATTTGTGTTGATACACAAAAGGAGTGGAACTGTAACTATTGGTCATCGAGCTCACTACAAATGGTAGTGCAGTCCTTGCTGTCGTCTCCCAGTACATTCGTTCTACGTTTATTTAATGTACAGTACATAGTGAGTCTTCCAGCAGTTATTCATGTTTTGAGTGTACATTTTATAATTTTGGGTAAATGAAGTGCTCATGCACTGATAGAAGTCAGAATATAGTCAATTATTTTAGTTATTGGAGAACCTAGGTCCAGTTACTACCCGTTTAATCGTTTTCATAGGGTTAGGTAAGGCTCGTAGCAGATGTACTAGCACTCAGCTTTAAGTGCACGGCCTGGGAGAGAAAATATTCTTTATCAAAATTCGAGATATCCAGTTTGGTTAACTCTGGCTCCCAAATTACGGGCTTTTCAGTTAATAATTGTATTCATTTCATATTTGTTATATTTGATTATTTTAAGAATTCAATTAACGTCCAAACGAGCATTTTATTTATATTAAAAATTGAAAATAAGCTCAGTAATAATAGTAACATTAAACAGACATGTAAACTGCATTTGACTGAACGACCAGTCATCAAACTGCAACCCCCCCCCCCCTCAATTCATTACGAAATTCTGCGTTCGCCACCCGGCAGGAGCATAAAACATTTCGACAGTGATTCAGAGATTGACTTTCAAATCTACAAGCGATAAACCGAGGTCTATGTGAGAGGAACAGGGAGAGAAACTGAATATCGAGCAAGAAAAAGTAGAAACAATATAGGACGAGTGAGGAGGAAAATAGGAGGAAGAAGAAGAAGAACTGGTTTAACTCTTTCAGTCGTGTCGTCCACGAACATGGTTCTTAGAATTAAGCCGTCGGAATTCTTCAAAAATCTGAGATACGGTTTCCTATGACTGTATTTCAAAAATTCTGTAAGGCAACATTAATTAGTACAAACTAAGTTGTTATTTAAAGAGATAAATTAACATGGTAGGAGAACATTTTGTTTTTACTAACGAATTAGTTTGTACCAATTTAAAAGATCTCACACGATTACTGAAATAGAGTTATAGGAAACGGTATCTCAATTTTTTGAAGAGATTCTATGTTCATTTCTGAGACAAGCCCAGGCAGTCTTACATTTTCACGTCCTTCGTTGCTTTTCCCTTCTTTTTCCTTAAAAGATAGTCAGATCTACTTGACTTCTTTTCTGGATCTCACAAAAACCATTACGAAAAGGTCCCATGGCTACCACGATAAAAACAGTCAGGCAGATATATAAGCTCGTATATTTGATGTTTAAACTCTAATACACCACATTTTTATACACAAACATCAGAGGGTAATTCAAGAAATAAGTTTCCTATTTATTTATCGTGGAATAATTAAAGGTAGGCCAAGGTAAAAGACACTGTTTTATTCAGCAACAGTCCTTCATTTTTAGAAAAACAAAACTTAATCCATCGTTATTAAATTTATTTATTTATTTATTTATTTATTTATTTATTTATTTATTTATTTATTTATTTATTTATTTATTTATGGTAGTCTAACATCACGCTAACATATTTTTCGGAGAAAATGGTGTGGGAAAGAATTATAAATGCCGGACTCAGTGGCTCACACGGTTGAGGCGTTGGCCTTCTGGCCCCAACTTGGCAGGTTCGATCCTGCCAACCCACGCTCCCAAGTTATGAGCCCCGGGGCCCCATTTAGTCGCCTCTTACGATAGGCAGGGGATACCGTGGATGCATTCTTCTTCTGGGTCCACCACCCACAGGGGGTTATAACCTCCAAACTCGAGTACATACAATAATTTGGTCGACAGTAAATTATACGTTTAAAATGCTGATTCCCATCACACGTTTTCCAGGCTTTGGACTGGCATAATTATTGTATTAAAATAATTTTGACGTGTTTAAAATCAGCTTTAACTAAGCTTCGTCAATTAATTTTTTCGGCTTTAGGTAAGCGTCGTTATAATTTTGTTCCTTTGTATACCTATATACCTATTTACATTAGGAATATCTAAATGTAAGAATGTAAGAATGTAAGAAATTGCCTTTAAGCAGGACCTTATGTCGCTGGTTTCTTCATATTTCTTAAGGGTTCTTTCAATCCTGTCACCGAGCTCGATAGCTGCAGTCGCTTAACTGCGGCCAGTATCCAGTTATCGGGAGATAGTGGGTTCGAGTCCCACTGTCGGCAGCCCTGAATATGGTTTTCCGTGGTTTCCCATTTTCACACCAGGCAAATGCCGGGGCTGTACCTTAATTGAGGCCACGGCCGCTTCCTTCCAATTCCTAGGCCTTTCCTATCCCACCGTCGCCATAAGACATAGCAATCATGTCATCTTTCTTCACATGTTTCGTCTTCCTCTGCTTCCTTCTTTAAACAAACCACCAAATCGTCGAATCGAGGATGTGGATTTCCAACTAAAGAATTGATCTTGTGATGCCATCCCTCTACAGCATATTTTGTTGTTCGATGTTGCTTTTTGTAACAGATTCACACAGTTATTGGTAACTCGCTGATTTCAAGCCATACGTCTACATAATAGTCGAACAAGCCAGTACGTTTTTCTGTAGAAGGAGCCTGAGAATGTATCACCAGCCATCGCTCACTGATGTCATCTATCTTCAAAAATGCCAGAGCAGTGCTAATTCAGATGTGGAGACGTATATCTTTGTTCTCCTTGTAGTCCAAGTTCCTGTACATTTCTCTGCAGACATTGCTTCATGTGATAAAACAGCCACTTAATTCTGCTGACGGAAAAAATTCTCGTAGGGCTCATATCGTAGTTGCTTCGAAGTCAATAGCGATTTTCTTAAGAATTCCATTGGGGAACCGTTTCCAAGATAAGGTGAAGAAACGAATATTTCTTTCTTTTTGTTAGGCAGGAACGCAAAGACGACTGGATAAATGTTACTTTCATCAATCCGATCTCCAAGGTCTGCGTGAATGGTGTATATCTGACCGAACTGTTTGCTGCAACTCTTGAACGTGTCATCCATAAAAATTTGCGCGCAATGCCTCAGACTTTCTTTGCCTTTTTCGGCACTAAAAATTATAATTCTTTCTCCCATGCCGTCGTCAGCTGAAAGAAACGGGCTGCCATTATTCATCCTTAACGCCTCTTCATTAAGAATTATCTGAGCACTTGTTTTTGGCTCTACTTTAAGTCCGCGTGCATGATTTCGTTGCTGAAGCATTGTTCTTTTTAAAGTTTCTTTAGCTGGCATGTCAGTGACAAAGTCGTAGCCTCTGTTATGCAGATCACCCAACTCCTGCGCGTAAATACGTGATAGTGGAGTCGCTTCTTCTCTTGCTCTCTTCTTCGCCTCTTGAACCTGCTTTTTCACTGTGAAGACCGCTTCTTCAAGTGGTCCACACCGATGAACGACGTTAAGAAGAATTTCTTCGCCTCTTGCCCTCAGCCGTCCTTTACACTCGTTCTTCTCCTTCAGACACACTCGGGTGACTATAAAAGGTTAACACTCCCTGTGCTTTCTGTACACACAACCTTTGTAAAGTGCACAACGATTTCCCTGATTAGTAACTGTGAACGCCATTATAGCACACAATAGTAAATACAGCACTCATACCAGAAAGTTCCGGTATAAAATGGTGTTTGTGGCTGAAGGTATCAGTCTCTAAATAATGCCCGCTAGAGGAAAATGTTGATTTGCAAGGAGCGAGCAGGTACTCGGGCAGGTTAGCGGCGATACCCCGAGATTAAGCTAATGAGGCCCACCCCCTGCTGCTGTGATTGCAAATGTCCTGTGACAACTGGGGAATTCCTGAGAGTGGGCACAAGTTTATCTCAGTGACGGCAAAAATATCCGTGACCTCAATTGTTGAGCAACGGACTAAGGGCCAGCACCTTTTAGACACGTTTGTGCGACTATCGCCTATAACAACCGGTCCCTTCGGATTCGTAAAAACCTATTTTGACTGTACTTGCAATTATACGGATTGGAGAGAAACATCATAAAAGGTGTCCACTGACATTTTTTTCCAGAGTTGATAAAACTTTGATGCAGATAATTTAGTACAATTTCTTTTTGTTAGGCAGGAACGCAAAGACGACTGGATAAACGTTCCTTTCATCACTCCGATCTCCAAGGTCTGCGTGAATGGTGTAGTGATTCTAGTTCCTGTGGCGTTTGATTACAGACTTCAACTAAAGATGACGCATTCGCCGCATAACGACAATGAACTTTTATATTTCGTTTAATGCAAACTAAAATACATTTTATCTTATAGCTAATAACTTATTGACCGTAGTAAACATGGCGCAGAGTTTAGTCTAATCCTGTGGGATTACATATAAATGTTCCTTGTTTTTAGTGTGAGTACGTGGAAAAGCAGAAATTTGGACATAAATGTTCAAGTATTTATGAAATGAATCGCACCGCGCTGTAAGTCTAAGTAATTGAATTTCTGAAAGAGCTGACTGGATTAATCAACAGTAGAGTGAGTGTCCGACTCACCAACTCAATCTAGTTGGGTCGATCCCAGCTCAGTACGGTGTTACTTGAATACTCCAGCCTTGTGTCAGTAGATTTATAGCACCTATTCGTGTAAATGCGATTAGTTTCTAGTTTACGGTCGTTAAATATGCCTCAGAACATTATAAAATCGTGTGTCGTCGCATTTTCCGCCTGGAGTGCACGTTTTGGGAAATAATATTGGCTCATGATGTCTACTGTATGTTGCGGGATTATAACCTCAGTCCTTCGAGAGCTGTTGTTCGTTAACTGAGTTCCTATAATGCATGTCGTTGCCACGTTTATGGGACATCTTACAGTTTGTAGGTCAAGTCCAGCAAACACTACTAACTTCTGCTCGGATTAAATTTAATCACAATTTGCTTTACTTCGCACCTACACAGAAAGGTCTTATGGTGACAAAGGGATAGGAAAGTGTTAGGAGTGGAATGAAGGAAGGAAAGAAGGAAGGAAGGAAGGAAGGAAGGAAGGAAGGAAGGAAGGAAGGAAGGAAGGAAGGAAGTAACGAAGGAAGGAAGGAAGCGACTGTGGCCTTACGTACGGTACAGCCCATGCATTTGCCTGGTGTGAAAATAGGAAACCAAGAAACCCGTCTTCAGGACTGCCGACAGTGGAGTGGAAACCCACCATCTCCCGAATGCAAGCTCACAGCTGCGCGACCCTAACTTGAAGATATTCTTCCACGATATCCCATTTTCACACTAGGAAAATACTGGGCCTGTACCTTAATTAATGCCAAGGTCGCTTCATTCCTACTCCTAGCCCTTTCACATACCATCCTCACCATAAGATCTATCTGTGTCGGTGTGACATAAAACAATTTGTTTTTTAATCCACAGTTCTAGTCCTTCAGGCAAGCGACTCAATGTTGAAAACATTCTAGGAATATGAGTTACGAAATTTAGGTAAATGAAATAATAATAATAATAATAAAGTATGAGAATATATTCTTTATTTATTATTAAAAATTACAAGTCTTTCTTAATCTTCGTTATCCGGTAGACTAGATATCAGTTTGCTTTCTTCTACCACTACAAGTCCTAATGTGTGTCAAGGCCGAGTTTCACTTAAGCCCGTATAACTACATTCGGTATGGACATACTTTCAAGTCAAAACTGCCTGAGATTTTGGAACAACGAACACATTACAGAAAAATGTATGTAAATAAGTTGGCTAGCATTTGAATAAAAAAGACGATGAGTAGAAAAACAAGTGATTATAGGCTGTTTTTCCTGAACTGCATTTAGACCAGAAGTGATTTTCAATTATTTTTTTAGTTTGATAAAGCTATCCGAGACTCTTAATTTGAAACCTTGCCGGCCCTTTAGCCATTCAACTTTCGGCGCAATTGAGGAAATTCCTTAATTTTACATGTTTCTGCTAAGAAATGTTTTTGACAATTTAAAAAAAGACTTGATAGTAAGGATACGACCAGCTCGAGCCGTCAGCAGAGAGATGGCATTGAATAACAATAGTAAATGAATAAGCTTGGTGGAATTTTTAAAAGTAGGAAACATCATAATAATGTTGGAATTCAAGAAGACAAACTGGGCAAATGTTGATTTGTAGGAAGAGGAATTAGGGATATAAATAATTTACCAAGTGGTGTATTCTATAAATTTCCACTTTCTTTGAAATCATTGAAGAGAAGACTAGATGAAGAACTAATAAGGAACCTCCATCCCGGGCGACAGCCCTAAATGCATATTATCAGTTGTGATCAACTGAGGACCTCCCCGCAATAAGGATGTAACTAACAAATCAGTAATTTTTCCAGGGAGAGAAAAAATATTTTGAGGGTTTATTTCATTGTATACACTACTTGAACCAATTGCACACACAAGTGTACAAATGCGTTAATCTATTAAAACAATAAATATTGTTTTTAATAGATATACATAATAGATTATTATTATTATTGTTGTTATAACTTAAGGTTTCAAATACAATGTATAAATTGGAAGTGATTATTTTTCTTTTTTGTTCTATTTGCTTTACGTCGCACCGACACAGATGCCTTTTATGGCGACGATGGGACAGGAAAGACCTGGGAATGGAAGGGAATGCGGTGTGAAAATGGGAAAGCACAGAAAACCATCTTCAGGGATGCCGACAGTGGGGTTAGAACCCACAATCATCCGGATGCAGGCTCACAGCTGCGCACCCTTAACCGCACGGCCAACTCGCCCGGTGGAAGTAATTCAATGGAAAATAACCTGCAAGTATGTCTTACGTTTGTACATAACAGAAGAGAAATTCTGTACATGCACTTGGAACAAATATTAGTGTAATAATAAAAATAACAACAATTACCCAAAAGTCAAGAAAATATTTCCAAATGTAGATGTAATTTCGTCTACGGCCTTTATTTAAATGATTTATTACATCTGACGGTGAATCAGCACAACCACTGTCCATTATCTTGACTGATGTTCCATATGTACACCACGGAGGACTAAGTTCTGCTGGATGTAAAGCACAGCATAGAGGCGTAACGATACACCCTATTTCTACTGAAATCTCATTTTTCAAACATTTGATGGAAATATTCTTATCTCTGGGAGATATTCAGTTTATAAAACAATTCCGTTATGTTTCAACGAGCTCCCACCAACAAATCGACCACTTTCATATCATCTATGGTTGGTATATTGACATTCATCTGTAGTAATTCAGTCTGGGACTCGATCTGTCAAGTTTAAATAATTTTGAAAATAAAAAACCACAGCCTGTTTCGAGTCATCCGACTGGGTCAGGAATGGAATGAATGAAGCCCCCATCTAGCGGCGACGATAGGAATTGTGCCGGCTGCCGAAGTCTGTCGCATTCCTCTGGGGCAATGATTAATGACTGACAAATGAAATGAAATGATATTGCAGAGTGTTGCTGGAATGAATGATGACAGGGAAAACCGAAGTATTGGGAGGAAAACCTGTCCCGCCTCCGCTTTGTCCAGCACCAATCTCACATGGAGTGACCGGGATTTGAACCACGGAACCCAGCGATGAGAGGCCGGCGCACTGCCCCCTGAGCCACGGAGATTCCCTTTTAAATAGTTCTGTTTCTATTAAAATAATATGTTCCTTTGTATTCCTTTTTTAAGTGTGTACATTAATGTGTACTTCTTTTTCCCTTCTGATGACTGAGGACAGGGATTATCCCAGATTGAAACGATGCACTATTGATCTTCACCACGAATAACAAATTACGTGCCGCATACATTTAAACTGAGATCCCCGCTAATATTTTCATTATGTGTACATCTTTCACAGAGGATATGTTCTGTCTTTATCAGTAATGTTTGTTTATGGCAGGTTCCACTTGTACATCCATGCAAGTATCGTTGGTCACCCCTGGGTATTCTCGTGCCACGCTGGGGTCAGCGCCTGCCGTGAGAGGTCTCCAGGGATTGTCACGACCTCATGTTGTTAGTGCGAACTCTATGAAATTCAACGTTTCCTGGTTATGCAGCAGCAATGGTGCAGGATTTGCATGAGAAATACATCACGCTCAAACAGCTTGAAATTTACACTAGAGAGCCTTCTATTCCTACCACAAACATGGAAGAGGAGAAAAGCCACTGATTATCAACGTGCTTAAAAGTGTAATATCATTCCAAATCTACAAATGTTATTTGACCAAAGAGAGGGCGTTACCTTCTAGCTACCCCATGCCATCCGTTCAGGGCGGGGAATAAAATTATTTTCGCTCGTATGCTCCAAACATTCCAGTAGGCCTACTTCAGGGTTGCCAACCGTACATTGCGCCTATTGTAAAATAATCTGATAACTAATTATGTAAATGTTACTTTTTATAATTTTTTGATAACTGAAATGAATTACTAGACTTTAAGGAATTTCTAAACAACAAAATTTTCAGTGTGAATGCATTTGTCCTCTTTCTATTACACTGTAGATAGCTTGTGTGTTCTTGTCTAGAATTTTTGTGGCAGTGACTTTCGCTATGTCCCTGCGCAATAAATCACATCACGAATCCATTAACCTGATACGTTGCCAGATACTTGATTAAAATTAGGAACACGAATAGACTTATTATATTTTTAATTAACACTTGCTTGCTAGTTAATGCGTTCAAAATATGGGTAAGTGCGAAAAATTCACGCCCGCATCAAATATGTTTAACCACCCGCAAGAGTCACAGCTGTACACGTTTCAACCATCCTGCAGTTCTATACCCTTCTCGAATCATCATATGTAAGGAAGGGATGATGATGGTGACGGTGGTGACTGCGACAAAGATTTCAGGTTTTAAAACTCGCTTAAGATTCTTAAGAACAAATTAATATATTATGCAATAAACGAATAGTTATTTTGAGTAATTCGACTACGATAATGATGATGTTTGGAGTGATCACGATTATTTAGTTCATCCAGTAAAAAAATATCGGGAATTTCAACCATTCGCAGCTGTTTATCGCCATGATGTTCTCGTTTTAGTTTTATTATTTTCGTTTTATGGGACGTACGTGAACTTGTTTTCAAGTAAATTCATCAGAAAAACGCACTGAAACATCTCTATAGCTTCTGCAACAATAAATCGTTGTTGCGCCTCGGATCACCGTTATGTGACAATGCTGAAGGGAGAAATACTGACCCGCAGCACATGTATCACTTACAACGAAAATTCATTGTTATTGTTCATGCTATACTGAATCTTAGATGACAGAACGTTCCTGGTCAGAGTTCCAAGCTGAAATATGATCACATAGCGGTTTTCCCAGGCGCAACAACGTTATTTAACCACAGAGTGCACAATCAAGAGGACGGTGGCAGGCCGTGACCCAAGGAGTTTCAGTGGGAAAAAATAGTATATTTCTGAGCTGAAGGTTTTGTTCTCTGAATAGGTTACAGCCGTCAGAACGATAAAATGATAGCTCTTCAAATGTATGTGTCCCTCAGTGGTTCACTACTACCGTATAATCCTCACCCAAAGTATCGTGGAGTAATCCTTGATCGGACACTCATTCAAAGACCATCTTGAAAAGATAGATAGATAGATAGATAGATAGATAGATTAGATAGATAGATAGATAGATAGATAGATAGATAGATAGATAGATAGATAGATAGATAGATAGATAGATAGATGCAGGAAATACTGTAGCACCCTTCTCGTGCAACTCGAAACTCGACTGTTCTGTTCTCTGCGCATCTCCAATAAATTTTTATTCGGCCTGTTGGCTCACCAACTCTAAGTCTGCTACCTCACCGAACCGAAAAAAGCAAATAAGGCTGACACCAAGATGGAAGTCGACCTCCCCAGTCTGTATGTCTGTCTCGCCAGGATGTCAATCCAGCTATCCCCGAAGAAGACATTGAAGCAGAACTCCCCACGATTGGCATCCATCATGCCATACGATTTTCCGCCGGCCCAGGACCATCACCTGTTGTGCTACTCTATACTCCATCTGCAGATGACTTCTGGAACTCTGTTGATAATGGATTGTATATCCAAGGCAGCCTCCATCGAGTAGAAGAAGTTCCGGTAACAACTACATCAGCCCAGGCAACTGCCTATACCACAGGTGAGCCTACAACAACTACGCCATCACAGGGACTATCACAAGTACAGACTTCGTCAAATTTCTACACCACTCCCATTACCACCACCTACACCACCACGACCACCACCGTCACATCGACCACTCCGACATCTACACTCACTACTTCACAGATCCCTGTTACAACAGTTGTCACATGCCACCCACCATCACTAATGACCTCTTTACTCCTCCCTTCCCCCATCTCTCCACAACCTCAACATCAATATGTATTTTCTGGAACAACGAATACTACAGTCGACGCACCGCCTTCACCATCTTCACCCAGAACAACAGCCTCCGCAACATCTTCGACCTCGCAGCCATCACCAACTTCTCACAGAATGTCCAGCTGTGTCATCCGTGGAGTGGACCCGGCTCTCTCCGAAAGGACCATATTTCATCAACTACAAGCTAAAGACGTCCCAGTTCGCCGAGTCTTCCTCATCAAGAATGCATCAGGGCCCACATTTATGGTATGCATCTACATCTCGAGCGCCGCAGATGATCAACACCTCATCGACCACGGAGCTTACGTATATGTCCAACGTTATAGAGTAGAACTGTCCATCTCCCCCCCCCCCCCAAATTCTGTAAGACATCTCACCAACAATTCTTACCACCGCCCCCAGGCAGCCAACTTCTCACCTCGTCAATCTGTCAGTCCACCTCCTCACCCATATAGTTTCTTTCCTTACCCATCTCCGACACTGGAAATCATCCGGTACCTAATATCTTCCCTTCATAATCTCACTACGTCCTTGCAACTCCTCGCCTTTCAATACTATCCTAGTACTCCTCTTTAAACCTCAATCCTAGCGACTATCCCCTAAAATTCACATCTCCGTAGCCCAGAGGCCCCATATTTCCCTCTCATTAAATTTCACACATCTCCCTTCCCACCCTACTCATTCTTCATATCACAGTTATTTTCGCTTCCCTTGGCTCGAGAAAGCGCGACACGCTCTAAGGGGCCCGCCCCACCCTCCGGGCGGGGAATGAAAACATTTTCGTCCTCGTCGTAATACCGTAGTATCCTTCACAAACTGTGTGGCACCTCCTTATTTGCTTCATCAGTTATATTGAGATGATCAATTCTTGATTTGGTGCATTCGGCAGCCGGGTATTGCTGTCCAGTGTAGCTGAATAGCACCTACAAAATGAAAATAGACGTCCAACTCATCAACTCCATGCGGATGATATTTGGGACCATCCAGTCAATTCCAACGTTCTGACTACCCTTCTCTTCCCATATTGCTCAACAAGATTTGCTCTGTTCGAATGCACTACTTCTTATAGAGTGCATGGAGATCAGCTCCGACCCTTTCGTACCAGTCCATGGTGACCTGAAGGACCTACCAGTCAGAACAGCTAAATAGGTAGAATCAGGCTTCAACCTTGATAAAGCATGGAAACACCGGCTCCATCGCTAAATTGTTAGCGTGCTGGCTTTTGGTCACAACCGTCCCGGATTCGATTCCCGGCAGGATCGGAAATTTTAAACATAATATTGGTTAATTCCGTGGCACGGAAGCTTGGTGTATGTGTCGTCTTCATCATCATTTCATCTCCATCCCAACGCGCATATCACCTACGGGCGTCAAATAAAAGAGACCTGCATCTGGCGAGCCGAACTTGTCCTCGGACACTCCCGACACCAAAAGCCATATGGTATTTCATTTCACCTGTAGGTACAAGCTGCCCCAGAATCGTACTGACTGTTCAATCCCAATCATGTTCCTGAAGGATTTGACCTGGACAAAGTTGAGCAGGCTTCCAACAAACGTGAAAGAGGTACTATTCACTCCCATAAATGGAGCTTCCGCAGTCGTACTGACTGTGAATGTGGAGGTGCTGAATGTCCTCTCCGTTTGAACAAAGGGGGAGTCGAACGCTTGATAACTAACTGATCTTGACATGCAGCTGTGAAGCAGATACAGTGATGTACTTCTCATTTTTTCAGAATACAGGATATCCTTCCTTGCTGTATATTGTTTAGTTGGTTGTTTGTGTTTGTTCTTTCTAGTTTTCCTTTTTAAATTATTGTACCATGTTATGTCATTCGCTAAGTAATAAATGACCAGGTAAAATGCCTATGCAATTGTGATTTATCAGAGGGCTGGGGGATGTCATGGCAACTATTTTCTTCACTCACATCTGCACGGCGCTTCCATACAATGGGAAACATGGTACTCACAGTATAGTGACACAGCATGAGATGGTGGAACGTTGGACAGGTACCACACTCAGGGCGATGGGACTCCAGTAGTGAGTCAGTCTCCGTGCAGAATGGATGTGATGAGGTAAGTACTTGAACACCTACCATAGACACCGAACCGATCTCCGTGGAATTTTGACCGCATTCCCAAAATGTACAACTGGACAACAATTCCCGGCCGAGTCGAGGGAATTTAATTTTAAACGGTCCCCTTAGCTCGGGGACTGGGTGTATGTGCCGTCCCCAGCATCCCTGCAACTAAACCACACTAACACGCACTTTCCTATACACAACAGATGCCACCCACGTTCGTCGGAGGGTGTGACTTACAATGCCGCCCCCCCCCCCAACGGGTTAGCAATACCAAACCAAATCCCATGGCGCAACAGCCCCGAAGGGCCATGGCCTACCAGGCGACCGCTTCTCAGCCCGAAGGCCTGCAGATAACGAGGTGTTATGTGGTCAGCACGACGAATCCTCTCGGCCGTTATTCTTGATTTCCTAGACCGGGGGTAAGCAATAGCCAATCAAAATTAAATCAAATACTCTTTTGATAAAGCGTTTCTCTCATTCTGTCCGTGGCGCGAAATTTGCCGGTCGTGGAGTATTTCCCACAATCTCGCAACAGTTCCGTGTTTTTCTAATTGGATGTGTAGTATTGTTTCCAGCTGAGCTATTTGTTAAAGAACAACTTATAGGTACAGAAAAGTAAGAATAAAGAGACGACCCGTCAAAGAGAAGTGTGTGGGAGACACTCTCTTGCTCTATTAACGAGGATCTGTTACTCTTAAGAGAATAGCTGTGTGGGAAGAAAGAGTGTAGGAAGACAGAGGGTTGACGAACTGAGAACACTGACAGGTACTGGGCAAGAGGACTGGTAAGTCGTATTAAAGTGTACCAGTGCTCGTTGGAGCAGTAGCTCCCAGTTTATTCAGAATGTTTAAACATATTTCAATGAAATGTAATAATAATAATAATAATAATGCTACTTGTTTTACGTCCCACTAACTACTATTTTAAGGTCTTCGGAGACGCCGAGGTGCCGGAATTTAGTCCCGCAGGAGTTCTTTTACGTGCCAGTAAATCTACCGACACGGGGCTGTCGTATTTGAGCACCTTCAAATACCACCTGACTGAGCCAGGATCGAACCTGCCAAGTTCGGGTTAGAAGGCCAGCGCCTTAACCGTCTGAGCCACTCAGCCAGGTTCAATGAAATGAGAAACAAATTTAAAACAATAAAGTCAACCAAGCAGCCTATGTGATTGAGCCTTTCTGTATCAGTATTTCACCGTATAGACCTTCCAGTTGTTCCCAAACTTGGGGTGAGGGAAGGGGTCAGAAGAAACCAAATATCGCAGTGGTGATCAAAACCACCACTCCGTCTGCAAGGTACCCAGGGACCATGCGACTTGTGTGCGAATTGTCTCGGCAATCACGCTATTTCGTTCTTCAAGAACGCTATTAAGGCACATTATGCCCACCGCCAACTAATTTAGACTTCAACCACTCTCTCAACAACCCCCGTTTCTACTAAGCTTCAAACCCCCCAACAACCCATCAATAGCAACAAACCTGCATCGGGGAGATAGTGGGTTCGAGCTCACGGCCGGCAGCCTTGAATTTGTTTTTCCGTGGCTTCCCATTTTCACACCAGTCAAATTAATTAATTAATAATTAATTAAGGCCACTTCCTTCTAGTCCTAGGCCTTTACTATTCCATCGTCGCCGTAAGACCTATCAGTTTTGGTGCAACGTAAAAAAATAGCAACAAACCAAGTCACACAGGCTCACCTTACCATAGAAATTTTAAAGTCGTTACTTTCCTGACAAACTCATTCTAATCCCAGACCCCTCCCTCCGCTTACCTTTCAACAATGCATACCTAAACAAACGCTTGGTATCCCACACAGTCTATCGTAGCTCTCATAAACGAGCCAGTACATATGGCACAATCCTTCGCGCGCCATGCTCTGAAGCACCAATAGCCTCCAACACCACATCTCAATTAAACTTTCTTATCACCGGAAGCTTCGGACAAAATTTTGACACCATCAAGATTGTAAATTCACAAGAAATTTAACCATTGAAACAAGCAATATTGCCCTCCGTCTACCTGGTACATAGGACCCTTTTCGAGGTCGGTGGTCCCAACTTTCAACACCACTTGAGTGCCGTGGCACACAAGGTGGGCTCAAACGAGTTTGGATTGGATTTGAAATTGACCTCAGGAGTGTCTTAACCAAGTTTATACTGAACATTAAGATCATTAAAGATAAACAATGTCATTCATCCCGTTGATATTCTGTGTCCTCTTGAAATTGCTGCTAAGAGTGAAAGGTATTATTCCCAAATATATAAATTCATTGTCATCCAGTCAAGTAGACCGTATGGTCCTGCATGGTCTCAGGCCACCTTTTCATCTGGCGTCTAATTGATCTTTTTCCGGTGGACACGTATTTTAGCATTCATTTCGATAATTTCTCTTGCCCATTCACCGAACTTCGATCGCTCTTTCAGTTTTGTCCCTGAATGTCTATGTACTGAAGCACAAGTTCTTAAATGCAAATTCCGTTTTTCAAATATGCATGTAATTAATGTAAGTCTTTAAATCAGTTGCATGTTTATTTAAATCACCTCCAGTATTCAGACGAACAGTTTGGATTTCAAGCAGCAGCTTCTTGTTTCAGCCACACACTCTACATTTTGTTAAAATTACAGTAGTTGGTGTACTGTTGCGAATTCTGAAACATTAATCTCAAATATAAGTTCTTGATTTTTTTGTAACACTATTGGGGAGAGGAGGATAGAATGAGTTGTGCAGAGCTTGCAAGGGGGAGAGCGAGGGATACGATTTGTAAAATATTTGGAGCCACTGGTGTATACTGCCGTATCAACATCTTGGTGTTACTCACTCGTTTCATTAATGACTACTCATACATCTGTTCGCGACTGAACACTACATACAATTACCCATGAGCAAAAACGGTCGTAGGCAAGTAGATTACAATTTTCATAACAGTCAGGTTTAGAGATTTATTTATCAAACCAAACTCCAACGTGCACCACCCTCGAACGGCCATGGCCTACCAAGCGATCGCCGCTCAACCCAAAGGCCTGCAGCTTACGAGGTATGGTGTGATCGGCAAGATGAATCCCCTCGCTCGTTATTCTTGGATTTATAGACCGAAACCGCTGTCTCACGGTCAGATAGCTCCTCAATTGTTATCACGTAAGCTGAGTGGATCTCGAACTATCCCTCAGATCCAGGTAACATTTCTGACATGACTGGGAATCGAACTCGGAACCTCCGTGTAAGAGGTAAGCACGCTACCCCTACACAGCGGATCCGACAAAATTTATAATAATAATTGTGACATGAGTAAGGGCTCCCAGCGAATTTTAAATTGTGCATTCTCCGACTGTGCTTCCATCTCTAGAGAAAACCGTGAACTTCATGAAATCGTCAGTAGCTTTTCCATTTAAGGACTAGATGTCTCTGACATCAAAATATTACCTAATCTAGAGTTCAGATGTCATTACTTGTTAGGGAGAATGTGTGTAAATTTACTTTATTCATAGTGTTTACCTTCCGTTCTTTATTCTTTTTCTTTGCGTTTAGGCCATCTGCGGACCACTGGGCTTGTGTTCTGGCTGTGTTTTTATCGTCGTCTGCCCCCTTTGGGGTACTGGATTGTGTTCTTAGCGGCCTCTTGAGCCTTCCTGTTGGCCTAGTATTCCTTAATTTTCTCGCTGAATTCTTTCCTGCGCTTCTCTGGCCGACTTCTTTGTGGCTAGCTGATGTAAGGGATGTTAGAAAAGGTTTAGTTTTTACCATTAAACGGTATGCATTCCTGTCAGTTATGGCGGCTTGATTAATATTACGCTCTGGAAGATCTTTGTCCACTTGCTTGGTCCAGGGGAATCCAGTAGCTTTGCCTTTGTTAGCAACCTTGGAGATCTTATGAGATAATCTATTCGGATCCATTCTGTGTAGGTGTCCATAGAAAGTCAGACGTTTTCTTCTGATGGAATCTATGAGGTTTTCTTGATGCTGGTAGAGCTCATTATTGGGTTTGTACCATCGACTTCCATCTGGTAGGATCCTTGGTCCTATTATTCTTCTCAGGAATTTCCGTTCTTGCACTTCCAGGGCTTTCGGTGGGGTCTTTTTAATTAGGGATAAGCATTCTGTTGCGTAGAGGACTGATGGTCTGACTACTGCATTATAGTGTCTTAGTTTTACATTCTTTGATAAATGCTTTGGGGCATAAGTTTTCTGCAGGCATGGTAGGCCTTGTCTAATTTGATTTTCCTTTGTTCAAGAGCCATCGTTTCGCTTATATTCGCTGATATCCACTCTCCAAGGTACTTCACATTTTTAGCTCTCCTGATATGCTTTGTATCAGTGACTCCCATTGTTGTAGGGGCATCTTTGATGTTGGTGATAAACTCGGTCTTTCCAATGTTGATCAAGAGACCCGCTTTAGCTGCTATAGAGTGCAGTGTTTGAAGCTGCATAGTGGCCTCATGCATGCCGTTTGCTAATAAAGTAAGGTCATCAGTAAAGGCCAGGCATGGAATCCTCAAATTGTCTGCTTTAAAACCCATCCTTAATCCGGTGTTCTCAGGTAATGACCTGGTCTATTCTCTTATGATCTTTTCCAGGACACGGTTAAATAATATGCGTGAGATACCATCTCCTTGACTCACCCCTGTTTTGATTGTGAAGCTCTCTGATAATTGACCTCTAAACTTAACTTTGGAAGTGGTGTTGTGCAGGGTGGCTTGCACCAAGCTATTAATTTTTTCGTTTAGTCCCAGTTCTCTTAAGGTGTTGAAGAGTGTGATTCTATCGACGGAGTCATAGGCCTTCTGAAAGTCGACGAAGATAGCTACCCACTGTCGGCATCTTTTCTTGCTATATTGAAGGATGATCTTCAAATTTTGTATCTGTTCGGCACATGACCTTGCAGTTCTGAACCCTGCTTGATATTCTCCTAGTTCTCCATCCAGTTGTCTTGTTATGTGCCGTTCCAGAATCTTGGATACTTCAAGGAGTGATATTCCTCTATAGTTGCTGGGATCTGTTTTGCTTCCTTTCTTGTGGATTGTGTGGATAACGGCTGATGTCCAATCATGTGGGAGGCTTTCCTTAGCCCATACGTCCAGGATTACTTTGTGTATGTGCCTGAATGTTTGCTCACCAGCCTGTTTCAACATTTCTTCTACTATTCCGTCTTCTCCAGCGGTTTTGCTGTTCTTGAGAAGTTGAATGGTCTCCTTGACTTCTTCATATGTGGGACGAGGGATGTCTTTGGTATCTGGGTTATCTGGTTCTCTAACTGGGAGGCGCTGCGCAGGTTCTTCAGAATTCAAAAGTCCTTGGAAATAATCAGCTAGAGTCTTGATGCAGTCATCCGTCTGTTCTCTGGAGGTATGAAGTTTGGGGTGTGAACTGGGTCTCTGTTGTTTTAGACCTTTGTATAAGTCTCCAGAGTTGTTTATTCCAAAATCCTTTTAGGCTTGCTTAATCAGTTCTTTGTTGTATTCTCTTTTCGGTCCTATTATGATGCTGGAGGTGTTCTTTCTTTGTGTTATAAAGGCTTGAGGGTTGGCTTCGTTTTTATGATGGTTCCATTTGATCCATGCTCGTCACCTGGCTTCTATAGGCTCATCGCATTCGTTAGACCACCATGGGTACTTGTTTCCCTTAGGTCTGTTGGGGATCATCTTCTGAGCCGCGTCTGTTATAGCATCCCGAAGTGGGTCCCATATTTTAGTGGTGTTAATTCTATTGATGTGTTGGTTCAGACTCTCTTGGTAACTTGCATTGTCTTCTTTAAGTATGGTGATATCAAACCTAGGAATCTTCTTTTTCTGCATAAGCATAGCCTTGGTCTTATACAGTGGTTTCAGATTCATCTTAACCATGCACAGGTAATGATCGGACTCGATGTTATCTCCTCGAAAAACGTTCACGTTCATAATGTCGCAATGGTACTTCTTGTCTATTGCTACGTGATCAATTTGGAACTCGCCCATCGTGCTGTTTGGGCTGCGCCATGTCATGGCCTTCCCAGGTAGGCGTTTAAAAGCGATAGACTTCAAGATTAATCCATGTTTAGTGCACCGACCAATTAGCCGTTCCCCATTCTTGTTGGTTCTCTTATCGGCGGGGTATCTTCTTACAATCTTCCGGTATTTCTGTTCTCTCCCAGTCAGAGCGTTGAAATATCCTAGCAATATTGTCGTATGATGATGTGGGATGTGGTCTGGGGTTTCCTCAATGGTGTCCCAATACTGATCTGTAGTCTCTGTTTTTTTTTTTTTTGTTTTTTTTTTGTCATTGGTCGGAGCATGGAAGTTAATCAGAGAGTATCCCCTATTGCTAGACCTGAAGGGTAGTACTGAAGTTCTGTCATTGGGTGAAGAGAAGCCAAGTACACTCGGAACTAGTTTGTGGCGCAGTGCGAATCCTGTCTCCAGGAAGAGTACATTCATCATGACTCTCTTACCAGGCTTTCCCGTATATATTCTATATCCTTGAGACTCCATGGCGTCTTCATCTGGGAACCTAGTCTCTTGTAAGGCTGCAATGCTGATTTCAAGGGTGTGTTTAAGTTTTTCGGTCTTGATCAGGGAGTTAATATTGATCGTTGCTAGGTATGTGATGATCCTTTTTCATTTAGTTCCGACTGGGTCACATGAAGTCAAAGGTCCCCCAGAATTCGACTACCTACAAAGCAAATGGCCCGTCATGAACGGGGGTGGATTGGTTACCACCTGGTGATCTAGCATAATTGTTTTCGTACTTCATGTTTGAAACACAACAGTGTATATATGGGCACCTGAAAGTGACGAGTTGTTGACTATCACCGTAGTAAGCCTTGGAGCCTCCAGCACTGATCGGTTCATCGACCCAGATTCCCGCTGGGATTGGTTACCCAACCTTCCATTGGGTTGCTCAGTTTAACAGGGACAGTTCTTGTAGGTTACGTGCTGGAGTTGGAGAAGAGACTAGTTGGATTCTCTTGCTGAATCCAATATTTTATGCTGCAGATATCCGACAACGACGTATTTCACTCCCATTTGCCCTGAGCCACAAGGACTCCTCCCAGGTTAATGCCTGGGACCATTCTCTATTTTAATTATCTGAAGTTACCTAAACTGCAATTTTTTAATCCCCCTCTAAAGGCGTGATATGAAGCTCATTAACCTATCAGAGTACCGGATATGAATTTCATTTAACCCAATCAAAAGAGTTTTCACTAAAACATCTAGATGGTTCTGTCAAAACCTCTATATAAGCAGCAAGTTTCGAAGAGAGTCTGTCTGATCTTATGGCAGCTTGAGTGTGTGTACTACGAACTAAGGAGAGAGAGAATCTCCTTCGATAGATAAAAAGGCAGCGTTTCGGCATCATGAGTTCATAATAAACAAGGTAGTTTAGTTTATTGCCTTTCTTATATGGCGGGGCTCAGGCTATGAAGCCATATTATACAACAGCTTTATACAATTTACAGAATAATGTACATAAAATATTTTTTTCCACATATTTCTAAAAATCACTAAAATTAATGTACTTAACCTCTATAATGTTGTTATTGATAATTAAGAACTAATTATTACGTTTTTACGCCGGCCCCGTGGTGTAGGGGTAGCGTGCCTGCCTCTTAACCGGAGGCCCCGGGTTCGATTCCCGGCCAGGTCAGGGATTTTTACCTGGACCTGAGGGCTGGTTCGAGGTCCACTCAGCCTACGTGCTTAGAATTGAGGAGCTATCTGACGGTGAGATAGCGGCCCCGGTCTAGAAAGCCAAGAATAACGGCCGAGAGGATTCGTCGTGTTGACCACACGACACCTCGTAATCTGCAGGCCTTTGGGCTGAGCAGCGGTCGCTTGGTAGGCTAAGGCCCTTCAAGGGCTGTAGTGCCATGGGGTTTGGTTTGGTTTGGTATTACGTTTTTACGTTAGTGAGATCTACTTTTTACATAGTTGAGTACCACATTAAACATTTCCTTTTAAATAACCTCGGATTCCTTATGCCTCTAATTTTAGCTGGGATTGAGTTCCAGGAACGTATGGTAGCAGGTACGAATGAGTTGTTGTACGAGTTACTCTTGTGAATGGAAATGGACAAGAGGGAACGTGTGGATGACCTTGAGGGAGCTCTATTGGAAGGGGAGAGGTATTTAAAGTCCGTTCTAAGATAGTCGTAGGCAGTCTTAAGCGAATTACTGTGTGTGAAGCTAGGGAAGATTTCTACGTTCCCCTTAGTATGTAACTGCTAGGTCACCGGCTCCGTTCTAAAATTGTATGGAGGGCTTTCTATTTCAAGAACAAATGTAAATTTTCGACCTTAGATTTTTATGTTTTCATTTCCCCTTGCGGAAATAGTTGAAATGTGAGGATGCACGAGTGGTTTTTCCTCGTTAACCTTCCTCTAAATTTGTGTAGAGTGACTAAGCTTCCAACCATCTAAATTTTCCTTCCGTTTTTCGGCTTTAAACCTTGTAATACTTAGTCAACCGGTAATGTGGGATTAGCCTCTGTAACATAGGGCTCAGTAATCTTAATTCTTACAGTAAATTAATTTGGAGTGCTTAGATTTACACCTCCATTTCAATGTGTACTTTCAGCCTTGTAAATTTAAACGTTATTTTCTATTTCTTAGGCTTAATAGTGTAGGCCTCTGTAAATCATATCTATGTTTTTCTGATGGTAACATTCATATTAGTTGTGTAGAGGTAATTTGTACCGCAGTGTACTACTGCTGTCTTCTTTGGTGATGACCAACGCTGTCATAGTTGAACATTCATAGCCCACAAAGCGGCATATTGTACTCTGATGTAAAACGAACACTCGGGTTTAGAAACTCCGTGTACTGAATATATTCGGGAAGCTAAGGCTTCTGGTTTTGACTGTGTAAATCACAGAATGGGTTACCTCTCACTTTGCTAGATTCTGAAGACCTGCAGGTCAAAGATTTTGACTGTGTTACTCAAAACGAGTTGTATTTAATTCATCATACTGCTGTAAATCCTTTGGAGCCTTCGAGCTCCTTATGTTGTAAATATCCAGGGTTAATCTATGGAAATTCTAGAACGACTCCCTTTAGATGAATTATTGAAGGTACCTTGCCAAATTAAATTAATGAAAATTTGTTAAATGCAATGAAAGAAAAGAAATAAACTTCAAATGTGATTTTGATAGCTATCGGCTACATAAATTCTGGTTAATCCTTGTTCAGCAATTCACCCATCACGATTCCTTCCCCTCTCTGCTCCTTAGAAACAACTACTGTAAGAATAATAGTAATAATAACATACCTAGACTACGGTGTTCTACTTTTCTGATATGACGCCATTTATTGTAGGTTTCGTTCGTGCCAATTTCGATGTACCATTTTACTTTAGCAAGTGGCTAGGAAACTAGAATTCAGCTGGGCGACTCTTGTACAGAGTTTTCATTAATTTTCATGAACAAGCACCTGATGTTCCACCAGAGACTTTCAACATTTCGAGATCATACGATATGAGTACCGAACGGAGTATTAACCTCCCTTCATAAACACGAGTCAGTACCTATGCCGGGGCCGAATCCATGATACTGGGATTCAGATACCGATACCTTATCATTGATTCATAGACGAAGTATAGAGTTGATAAATTGGGCAAAACTCCTACAGATTTCTCTGTACATTGATTATTATTATTATTATTATTATTATTATTATTATTATTATTATTATTATTATTATCATTATTATTATTATTATTCATCTTTCTTCATTATGCCCAAATAAGGAGCGCGATTTAACTTATTTAGCTGATGTAGCCTTTTTCTTCTCCCAATATCTCTTGATCTTCTCGCTGTGGCTTTTCTTGCGATCTTCTGACCGGGTTTTGTTGGTGGCTATGCTCGGATAATGTGTAAAGTGATCGACTAATTTTCTGAACTTAGATCTGTCTAACACAATGTCATCTGTGATGCCTATTTCCTGAAGATCTTTTCCAACTTCGAGCAGCCAATTGTTCTTTACTTTCATTGATAGGGCGAGGTTTAGAATTCTTTCGGTCAATCTCTGATAACTCATTCTGAGAATATGTGGATTTCCGCGTTTGGAAGCGGTGCCCTTCTCCCGTGTGTCTTGGTCCTAAAATTTTCCTCGTGATTTTTCGCTCTACTTTTAGGATATTTTCCAGCTTGCCCTTGCTATGAAGGGTTAGAGTTTCCCCTGCATATAAAGCCTCAGGTTTGATTACAATATTGTAATGTTTAATATTAACGTGGAGACACATACATTTTTGTTGTAGATTTCTTTTGTTCTCCCATAAGCTCTTCTGAGTTTTTGGACACGGTTGTTTTGGGCTATTTTCTCTTGTCCGGTTAGTTCGAAGATTTCGCCCAGGTATTTGAAGTGAGGGACTCTGTTAATCTGTCCGTATTTTGTATTGAGACTATGGATGTCTAGTTTTGCACAGAAAAATTCAGTTTTCTGGAAGGAGAGATGAAGTCGGACATTTCTGGCACATTCTTGGAGAATTTCAACTTGCTTTATTGCTGTGACTTCATCGCTGGACAAAAGGGGCAGGTCATCCGCGAAGGCTAAGCATGGAATTTCAAGCCTTTTTTTTTTTTTTTTTTTTTTTTTTGTGTGTGTCCCAATGTTTACTGGGTTCCAGCTATTTTGTGCTTTCAGTTCTTTTTCCCGTTCGCTCATCACCTTGTCTAGGACGAGGTTGAAGAGAAGGGGTGACAGTCCATCTTCTTGCCGGACACCAGTTTTTATCAGGAATTCGTCTGAGATTTCTCCCATGAATTTCACTCTTGACTTCGTGTCAGTGAAGGTCTGTTTGGTCAAGTTTAGCGTTTTGGAGTCTAGTCCCTGTTCTTTCAGAATTATTATTATTATTATTATTATTATTATTATTATTATTATGATTATTATTATTATTATTATTATTATTATTATTATTATTATTATTATTATGCCGGATACATCGCTAAATTGTTAATGTGTTTGCCTTTGGTCGAAGGTGTCTCGGGTTCGATTTTCGACAGGGTATTCATTGACTAGGGGACTGGGTTTGTGTGTCGTTTCCAACATTAGATTTCATCATAGATACCACAGACTCATCGCCTACATCAAGCCTTTCCGGAGGCCATACGCAAAAAGTAGTAGTAGTAGTATTCACGAGGTGACATTGTGTCCGCCACTGTAAAGTAACGGTTAGAATTATTAGCTGCTGTCCTCGGAGGCCTGGATTCGATTCCCGCCACTGCCAGAGATTTAAGAACGGCAGGTGGGCCGGGATGTGATTAAAATGGTATTTTCTAATAATAAAGTTAGCCTTCATTGCTACATTTCAGTATTATGGAAATAAATAGTCGTTGGGATCGCGACAACCGCTTTGAAATACTTCAGCTTAGAACTTTGGCCGGTAAGCTTCTGTCATTTAAGGTTGAGTGTTGTGCAATATTGTGTCTGGTAGACCTCGAATTCCGGCGAAAAAGATTTTTTGTTTATTTGTTTGGAGAACACATGAGAATAATTCAGAACGATCTGCATCAATAAAACTTAATATTAACCATGGCAACCTTCGTGGAGTATCTGGTGTGAGCAGTGAGTCGACTCTTTCCCGCAGGTGCAGCAGTTGATGATGTATGTGATGAGGGCTAGTATTTATCCCACAATGTACTACCACATAGCGGTTTTCGCAGATGCAACGACGAAATGTGAATTAAATCGGTAAAACGGAATATTTCATCACTTAAGCAACGTTATGTTCTAGAAGTGTATTTATTTATTTATTTATTTATTTATTTATTTATTTATTTATTTATTTATTTATTTATTTATTTATTTATTTATTTATTTATTTAATCCCTTTACCGTCCAGCGTCTGTTTTTCCGTCGGACAAAGTGAGGGACCCCACCTCTACCACCTCAAAGGCAGTGTCCTGGAGCGTGAGACTTTGGGTCGGGGAGGAAACTGGGGAAGAGGGCCACTAGTTCACCCAGGTGGCCTCTCCTTCTATGCTGAACAGGGTCCTTCTGGAGGATGAGAAGATTGGAAGGGAGCAGTCGTGGTCTGAAGTTATCTACCATCCCGGCATTTGACTGGAGGAAAAGTGGAAAACCATGGAAAACCACTTTGAGGATGGTGGAGGAGGGAATCGAACCCCTTCTACTCACTTGACCTCCCGAGGATGAGTGTGTTCTATTCGTCCTCGTACCACTTATCAAATTTCGTGGCAGAGTCTGGGAGCGAACCTGGTCCTCCAGTAGTGGCAGCTAATCACACTAAGCACTACACCACAGAGGCTGATTTATTTATTTATTTATTTATTTATTTATTTATTTATTTATTTATTTATTTATTTATTTATTTATTTATTTGTTTAATTTATTTATTTATTTATTTGGAGAATACATAAGGATAGTTCAGAATAAACTACAGCAATAAAACTGAATAAGTCTTATTAACTCTGGCAAACTTCGTTGAGTACCTCGTGTGAGCAGTGAGTCATTAATCACCCCCCCCCCCCTTCTCACACGCAGCAGTGGATTGTGATGGATACCATCCGATTCAGCGATATTGAAGCTTTTCACAAAAACTAACCCTGAAGACCTCCTTTTGGACTCGAATATCCGTTTCGAAAAAAAAGTGATCCTGAACAGTCTATTTCAGTTAAAAGAGAGAAACGAGCAATGTACGTAAAATGTGAATATTATTACAACAAAAGGGGGCTCGCTTCGCCCGGAAGGACGTGGGTTCGAATCCCCGTCAGTAAGTCTTAAAATTTAAGAAACAAGATTTCCACTTCCGGAGGTGCATATGGCCCTAAGGTTCACTCAGCCTACACCAAAATTGAGTACCAGGTTAATTCCTGGGGGCAAAGGCGGACGGCCGTAGAGCTAACCACTCTACCCCATCACGTGCCGAGGTTAACAATGGTGAAAGCCTTTACCTTCCACTCCTCCAAGGGCCTTCATGGCCTTTACGGAGGTGACTTTGCTTTGCTATTACACCAAAAAATTGTCCCACTTGTATTTAATTCCAAATTTTGAAGTTTATTATCTTATTTTTGAATCAAGATGTTGTTCTCAGTTTCTTCAAAAAGTTGAAACTTAATGAACAGGAATGAATAGGCATCATTGAAACTATCTATCAGAATCAATCAGCCTATATACGGGACTAAAAACCAACTGTAGAAATTAAATATAAACCTCTTTGTAACGAATCTAACCGTAGAAAATCCAAATTTTAGTTGTTCTATTTTAAATTCTTCAGTACGCTGCGTAACATTGCGTTTCCTGAATGAAACAGCCTCACTTTATTTCTGAATGCAGTTGTTTCTCTCTGTAAATTTATTTTTCGGAGGTCTGAAACGTGCGCTAATAATTGCAAATTCTCCAGCGTCGTCCCACGCGTCGTGCCCAAGTATTTGGCATCAATTATTTCATCTCAGTGTAGCACAATATCGGTCCGTGGGTGGGTGAGCTGGTAACAGAAGTACTGCAGTGGTGACACAATTATCCACACGTGTGTGAAATACGTTTTGTCCATCGACATTGCGGCTCTTTGTTATATTGTTATGGTGTAGAACGACAGCGTTGTTCACCACAACAGTACAACCCCTGTTTTGTATTATATGCTTAACGCGTTATCACACTCATGGTATCCGAGTTATGCTTTTTGTTGTTCCTTCGAAGGAAACTTCGTCAGTTCACCACGTCAGGAAGAAATTTCAGATGTTACCTGTTTTTGACTGGGTAAAATGATTTATTAGAGCCTCTGCGGCTCAGGTGGCACCGCGCCGGCCTCTCACCACTCCATGGTTCAAATCCCAGTCACTCCATGTGAGATTTGTGCTAGACAAAGTGGAGGCGCGAGGTTTTCCTCCGGGTGCCAGTTTTCCCTGTCATCATTCCAGCAACACACTCCAATATAATTTATTTTCATCTGTCAGTCATTAATCATCTCCCCAGAGGAGTGTGACATGCTTCGGAAGCCGGCACAAATCCTACATTCACTGATAGGTTGGGGCTTCATTCGTTCCATTCCTGACCCGGGCAAATGACTGGTAACAGGCTGTGGATTTTCCTTTTCAAAAAGACTTCATTATTTAAACTCTTCATATCCAAATCAGTTCGTGGATTTTGATTATTATTTTTAATTAAATTCCATCCTAATCCTACTCTCGATGCCAACTTTGCCTGGTATAATTTCTCTATTTGTGTTGTACCTACATGTAATTAATGGTGATTGTTGTTTTATGGGGGAAATACCAGATTGTCAACTCTTCCTAGTCTAACCAGTAAAATCAAAGCGTATTAACCTTCAGGTGATGTGGTTCCCAGTTCAATTCGCGGTCGGACCCTGGTATTTTTTTTGCTAGCGGCTTTACGTCGCACCGACACAGATAGGTCTTATGGCGACGATGGGATAGGCAAAGCCTAGGAATTGGAAGGAAGCGGCCGTGGCTTTAATTAAGGTACAGCCCCAGCATTTGACTGGTGTGAAAATGGGAAACCACGGAAAACCATCTTCAGCGCCGCCGACAGTGGGACTCGAACCCACTATCTCCCGGATGCAAGCTCACAGACGTGCGCCACTAACCGCACGGCCAACTCGCCCGGTCATGGATTTTTAACGTAGGACTTAAATGATTAATTTTTTGGATCACGTATTGCGTGTTTGTATTGTCCAGAACATTCCTACAATTTACACACTGCACATAACATTGTCATCCAACACACTAACACACAATTTTCTAATAGTATTAGTAATAATAAAAATGATATTGGTTTTACGTCATGCTTACTATATATTTTTCATTTTCAGAATCGCCGAAGTGTCGTAATTTTGTCCCACGGGAGTCCTTTTTAGTGCTGGCAAATCTTTCGAAACGAGTCCGACGTATTTCAGTATATTTAAATACCGTGGAACTGGGGCATGAGAAAAATTGTCAACTTGGACTCAGAAAGCATCTCTCAACTGTTTGAGGTACTCAGATCGGTCATACAAGTTGTGAAATATGGACTACAAACATTAACGTAGTCTCAGGAGTTGAGGTAGTCTTGTCAAATAAAAAGATAATGTAATTATTGACGAAATGAGATATGGTTTCTCTGAACTCTACACTGAAGTATATTATCAGGTATGTCTGACAACCAGTAATGCACATCGTTTTTAATACTGGAATGCGATGCCAAATATATGAATTTAGTTTAGGTGTATGTAAGTATAATATCCGTATATCAAATAGGCTGATTAAAACTCACAGTGTTAGCTCTAACAAGAATAAATGAGAAATAAAATTCCCCTCCCGAACAACTTAGTTTCTGTCCCCAGATGATATAGCACAAATCCTGTCCACAACCAAAAAAACCACGTACCATTATATAGACCGTCAGTCAGCTTGAAGGGTTTCAGAGGCAGAAAACTACAAAATTATATGAAATTATTATGGAATAATAAATTTAGAAATGTGTTGTTCCAATTGTTTTGTGAAAATTGTAGTAAGTACTCCATTGCGGAAGAAAAATTGCCCACAATAGAGTCGGCATGCAGGAAGTATTCTAACTAAATATTTCTAGATCATAAAATGACGTATTAGATTATGTTTTTCAAAGAGAATTGATTATCATCGTTCAGATAGGATTTTTAAACAAAAGAACATACAAAGTCTGAATGAATACTGCATAAGCAAATTGTGTAAATGTATGTCCCAATTATTATTCGAGCTAATATAATAATGAATTATCTTATCAGAACACACCATTAAAAGATTTACTATAGCTGGCCACCACGTTTACAGGACAATGTCACGGATGTATTATACGGGGATGTCATCCTCCGACCCAGGGGGACACCGTGTCTTAATGGAACACTGCGTGCATCCATCGTACGGATCTCGTTAATGATCACGATATCGCTCGACTAGTGTGGTCGTCGTGTTCTCCGGACATGAACCCTATCGGACATGCCTGGAATAAATCAAATAAAGCTTTTATAGCAAAAACTAAGTTCCAGGAAGGAATTAATTAAATTTTATCGATTACGAGTATCAAATTATTCAAGCTATTTTGGCTCCATCACTGCATTGTCCGACAAAGGTGGTTTGAAGTTGTTTCTCAACGGCGCACTAGCTGCCAGCATCTAGGAAAGACGTGGCTATCCAACTAACGAGCGCTCTGCCACACTTTGGGCGAAACACTGGTAATTTCACGATTGAAAAGGCCAAAAGAGCTTGAATTATGTTATTATTTTATGGAAGGCACGAACAACAAACCATTGTGCAAGATCCACGCCAAACCACCATTAAGTGTGAGATAACTTGGATCAACATTGATGAACTACAGTAGTGGACAGTGTGCCAAAACGAATAATTCAGACATGCATAAATGCAAGGGGGGGTGTTACCGGGCATTAATGTTGCTGATGTGTGCTGCATTCAGTAACTCAAATTGAGAAGGCAAAGTGGAATGGCGTTGTATTGTTGGGCAATAAATAACGCTGATAAGGTACCTCTCTTTCGTTTCTTTATTGTAAATAGTTAGGAACTCTTTGATACGACATGATGCAAAACTTATAGAAGAACGATATTACGTCTCCGAAAACCATAAAAAATGTAGAGAGTATGTGGGAGTATCTCGGGTTGCTCAGTTAATGGTTTGTGGCGTAATACACTGACTGACAGAGCAAATGCAACACCAAGAAGGAGTGGTCAGAACTTTATGCCAATTGCAGGGTAGACTGAAGTCACTGAGGTATGCTCATGATGTGAAATGCGCCGCTGTGCTGCGCACGTAGCGAACGATAAATGGGACACGGTGTTGGCGAATGGCCCACTTCTTACCGTGATTTCTCAGCCGACAGTCATTGTAGAACGTGTTGTCGTGTGCCACAGGACACGTGTATAGCTAAGAATGCCAGGCCGCCGTCAACGGAGGCATTTCCAGCAGACAGACGACTTTACGAGGGGTATGGTGATCGGGCTGAGAAGGGCAGGTTGGTCGCTTCGTCAAATCGCAGCCGATACCCATAGGGATGTGTCCACGGTGCAGCGCCTGTGGCGAAGATGGTTGGCGCAGGGACATGTGGCACGTGCGAGGGGTCCAGGCGCAGCCCGAGTGACGTCAGCACGCGAGGATCGGCGCATCCGCCGCCAAGCGGTGGCAACCCCGCACGCCACGTCACCGCCATTCTTCAGCATGTGCAAGACACCCTGGCTGTTCCAATATCGACCAGAACAATTTCCCGTCGATTGGTTGAAGGAGGCCTGCACTCCCGGCGTCCGCTCAGAAGACTACCATTGACTCCACAGCATAGACGTGCACGCCTGGCATGGTGCCGGGCTAGAGCGACTTGGATGAGGGAATGGCGGAACGTCGTGTTCTCCGATGAGTCACGCTTCTGTTCTGTCAGTGATAGTCACCGCAGACGAGTGTGGCGTCGGCGTGGAGAAAGGTCAAATCCGGCAGTAACTGTGGAGCGCCCTACCGCTAGCTAACTCTGCCCCAGCCTCGTACGGACGACCAACTGTGGCAAATGGTTGACAGAGAATGGAGAACCATCCCTCAGGACACCATCCGCACTCTTATTGACTCTGTACCTCGACGTGTTTCTGCGTGCATCGCCGCTCGCGGTGGTCCTACATCCTACTGAGTCGATGCCGTGCGCATTGTCTAACCTGCATATCGGTTTGAAATAAACATCAATTATTCGTCCGTGCCGTCTCTGTTTTTTCCCCAACTTTCATCCCTTTCGAACCACTTCTTCTTGGTGTTGCATTTGCTCTGTCAGTCAGTGTATAAGATTCAAATAGACAGAATTCAGATATATTATAACTTGAGAAAGTAACCCATTATAATAAGAAGAATAACAAGTAAGCAGAGTTCGCGAAGCGTGTGGAAACCCAAAGGATCCAGAATTAGGATGTGAAAAGAATCGATAACCAGATCAATAAAAAATTGTATTTTTAAATAAACAAGTAACAAACAACAAGCAATACGACCGATAAGCTAGCGTAGCAATAACAACCTCAAGTATGACTTAAGAAAAGTATGGTATATCATTAAGTTGAACTCACCACAAAACTTTGACTACATTGAGCACATTTCAGAAAAAATGTGATACCCGAGTATACTTACGTGATATAAAGTACCCAAAAAGGAGAAGAACCCTACAGTGGGGAAGGAAAGGGGGATCACAGCGAGGGATAGGAAATGGGACCTCGCCGAGCAAAGTAAAAAGGCAGAATATTTTGAAAACTATCACCACATAATGAAAGAGTCTGTAACGCATTTACGGAGAATATTGAACTTAACGTTCCAACAGTCAGACATCACGATGCCTCAGTTCCAGAATTAGTTAGCACTAATCAAGCATAGCACTCATACCAAATTCACAAAGTTACAAGAATATATGATGGCTTGAATAGAGGCGAGAAGTGCCAGATTCTGAAACGTTATGGTGTACCAAGTCCCAGCAAATAATAAAATATATTTGCTCACCAAGTGTCTCCAAATATAAAGTCCTGGGTGAAGGATGATATACCTTGCTGCGTCATTTAACTAAAGTATTATCTATGGCCTTTGTACACTGACTGACAGAGCAAATGCAACACCAAGAAGGAGTGGTCAGAACTTTATGCCAATTGCAGGGTAGACTGACGTCACTGAGGTATGCTCATGATGTGAAATGCACCGCTGTGCTGCGCACGTAGCGAACGATAAATGGGACACGGCGTTGGCGAATGGCCCACTTCGTACCGTGATTTCTCAGCCGACAGTCATTGTAGAACGTGTTGTCGTGTGCCACAGGACACGTGTATAGCTAAGAATGCCAGGCCGCCGTCAACGGAGGCATTTCCAGCAGACAGACGACTTTACGAGGGGTATGGTGATCGGGCTGAGAAGGGCAGGTTGGTCGCTTCGTCAAATCGCAGCCGATACCCATAGGGATGTGTCCACGGTGCAGCGCCTGTGGCGAAGATGGCTGGCTCAGGGACATGTGGCACGTGCGAGGGGTCCAGGCGCAGCCCGAGTGACGTCAGCACGCGAGGATCGGCGCATCCGCCGCCAAGCGGTGGCAGCCCCGCACGCCACGTCAACCGCCATTCTTCAGCATGTGCAAGACACCCTGGCTGTTCCAATATCGACCAGAACAATTTCTCGTCGATTGGCTGAAGGAGGCCTGCACTCCCGGCGTCCGCTCAGAAGACTACCATTGACTCCACAGCATAGACGTGCACGCCTGGCATGGTGCCGGGCTAGAGCGACTTGGATGAGGGAATGGCGGAACGTCGTGTTCTCCGATGAGTCACGCTTCTGTTCTGTCAGTGATAGTCACCGCAGACGAGTGTGGCGTCGGCGTGGAGAAAGGTCAAATCCGGCAGTAACTGTGGAGCGCCCTACCGCTAGACAACGCGGCATCATGGTTTGGGGCGCTATTGCGTATGATTCCACGTCACCTCTAGTGCGTATTCAAGGCACGTTAAATGCCCACCGCTACGTGCAGCATGTGCTGCGGCCGGTGGCACTCCCGTACCTTCAGGGGCTGCCCAATGCTCTGTTTCAGCAGGATAATGCCCGCCCACACACTGCTCGCATCTCCCAATAGGCTCTACGAGGTGTACAGATGCTTCCGTGGCCAGCGTACTCTCCGGATCTCTCACCAATCGAACACGTTTGGGATCTCATTGGACGCCGTTTGCAAACTCTGCCCCAGCCTCGTACGGACGACCAACTGTGGCAAATGGTTGACAGAGAATGGAGAACCATCCCTCAGGACACCATCCGCACTCTTATTGACTCTGTACCTCGACGTGTTTCTGCGTGCATCGCCGCTCGCGGTGGTCCTACATACTACTGAGTCTATGCCGTGCGCATTGTGTAACCTGCATATCGGTTTGAAATAAACATCAATTATTCGTCCGTGCCGTCTCTGTTTTTTCCCCAACTTTCATCCCTTTCGAACCACTCCTTCTTGGTGTTGCATTTGCTCTGTCAGTCAGTGTATTATCTCTTCCTCTTTCTAGATTCATGTTTGCAACAAACTATAATGTGACCTGTGGAGCTTACATTTTTTGAGTATTTATTTGAGATTGTATCGTCAAAAGTGTCTAAACTTTAATGTGTTTATAATTACATGTGAAGAAATAAATATCTAAATGTAACTTAAAGGGATAAAGCATTTTTTTAAACGACGAGGAAATACGAGTTTTGGTACTTCAATAGTGGCAATACTTTTGTATAGACACTAGGAAACTAACCCATTGTCTCTCGCCTAGGTCATTACATAACCTACTTTACAGTACATGGACTCTCCCATGCAGCGCTCAGCGCATGTGCCGTGCTGCGAAGAATATCGCCTGTGCGCTGGTAGAATATAGCGCTTTCGAATGAGGAACAGCGTAGCTGAATAAATATTAAATATGCCAGCAGCCATACAGCGCACCAGTGTGATAAAAATCTTCGTGAGGCTTGCGGTGAATCGGCGTTGCCTTACAGAACAGTAGTATGGTAGGCAAAACCTTTCAAAGACGGGCGTAAACGAGTGGCAGACATGCCCCGGCTGGGCCGCCCTGGTATCAGTGAAGAGGACGTAAAAATACACACAAGTATCCCTTGTATGTTTAAATATTTAAATATGTTTAAATATAATATTTTTTTAAACTTGTGTGTGCGACAGGCTGAAGATCCTTCAAGTTACATTTAACTGAGTCGACAATGGAAAGTGTGGCTTCCTTCTTAACAAAATAAATAACGTTAATTTATGCAAGACAGAAAATAATCAGAAGCGGGGGCTTGTGTGTCTTTCAGGCAGGTTTATATCAATTGAAAACAAAGGTAATCCGCTAAGTTGACTAGTACAAGTAGTAGTTTTTAGAAGTGAATATAGTAATAGGTGCTTTGTATTTAGAAGCACATAAGAACTCAACGAGACGTCTAATGTCCAGAGTGCTGGGTTCTCTTCGAAAATTGCCTCTTTCTTTACCAAGCTGGCAGAGATATGTGCTATGCGGCTGAAGGTACATTAGCTTTCCACATAGCTCGACATCATCACAGCTTTCGTTCCATAGACCATACAAGGAAATAGCATAAAGTACTTCTTAACGACTCTGCAGTTGCCAAGGAAATTTCATGAGCTCGTATGAAATGTGAATCTATAATTATTTTCTTACCCCACATTCAGTGAAATTGACAGTAGAAGTAATAACGGCTGCTTCGTGTTTTAGTCTTGCTATAGATGCAAATTAGAATGTTTCTCTCAACATATTTCCTAATCTCACATAATAAATATTTTGAGAATAATATTTGTCGTTTCGAAGTTATAATTCCAATTTATTTAGCGTATGGCTAGAGATACAATGTCTGTCATAGATAGGATCTACACTCCTATATGCGTATATCTAAATTTTGGATGTAGTCTATAATTTCTGGGGTCAAGCTGAGTGGCTCAGATGTTGAGACGCTGGCCTTCGTACCCCAACCAGGCAGATTCGATCCTAGCTCAGTCCGGTGGTATTTGAAGTTGCTCATATACATCGGCCTCGTGTCGGTAGATTTACTGGCAGGTAAAAGAACTCTTGCGGGACCAAATTCCGGCTCCACGGCATCTCCGAAAACCCGTAAAAGTAGTCAGTGGGACGTAAAGCAAATAACATTATATTATAATATCTGGGGGTGGCGAGAGCAAAGTCACTAGCACTGCCGTTATACTTTCTGTTCTTATAACCGGTGATGATGTGCTGGATCGTTTGTTGCGTAGCACCGCAGTCACACTCAGGAGTTGAAATTCTGTTCTACTTGAAGTGGAAGCCTGCACAGCTCCCGTCGTTGATTCGAATCTAGTTCAGTGTGGACCATAGTCTACAAGGGAGGTTGAAAACTTTGTGGTGGCTCTTCTTCACAGGAAGCATTGTTGGGCAATAGTTGTCGTTGAGTCTCTTCTGCAATTCAACGGAATTTGGTTGTTGCTATTCCTCAAGTTCATGGCATCATGTGGATGAGGGCGGAAGATCGCATCCACGGTATGCCTTCTCTGACGTAAGAGCTGACTAAAAGGCGACCCCTGGAGTTCTCACAATTTTGGAACGTGGATTGTAAACAGTGGAACACTAGATTAATCTGGCATTGCTATCATTTACTTGTATCAGACACCTCACTTGTATCTTTCCTATCCAACCTCCTACAGCTCCTTCCTGTCCTCGACGACATGTGGTCTGTGAGGCCCAGGATGTCATTTATTTTCACTACTTCGTGCCCCTTCACTTTATTTTGCCGATACATTCATTTCTCGAAGTGTCAGACGTCTTCCATTTTTTTCTCTGATTAGTGTAAAAGTGAGGTTGTTTGCCTAATTGGTATTCTCCTTGCAACAGGAATCACCATCACCAATAGGTTCCTTGTTTAAATATTCGTATGTTTCCCACATTACTAACAAAAGGTTGCCTAGACGACACATTAAAGGAGTGCTTGCTTTAACTTGAAGACCGTGGGAAAAGAGTTTTCGAATTCTCAGTAGGCATACGGTCCTTGTGTTCATTCAGCCTACACCAAAAATGAGAACCAGATTCATTCCTGGGTACAAAGGCAGCCGGGTATATAGATAACAAATGTGTCCTACTTAGCTTCAGGTTACAAATATTGGAAGTTTACAACATGCATGTCTCGAATATTTAAACAAGAAATAGGCTTAGTTTCCACTTTTACTTTACTAATGATGTTGGGACGTAGCTGACTCAGGTTTATTTGTGACAGGGGATGTATGCTCCTATATTGGTACACTCCACATAGCAGTCTGCAGTAAAATATTTATTTATTTATTTATTTATTTATTTATTTATTTATTTATTTATTTATTTATTTATTTATTTATTTATTTATTTATTTATTTATTTATTTATTTATTTATTTATTTATTCGAGTGTTTAGGGTTCTTTTCTCACATCACTTCGAAAAAGTATTAGTACAGTACCTCAAGACTAACCAGCCATGCAACTGTTGAGCAGGCTTTGTTATTTTTCTGTCTTTTATTTTATTTTTTGATAACATATTTTGGCTGACAAAATATTTTGGTGGAACTATCCATAGTTGAAAGTCTGGATCATAGTTCATGGAAATGATGATAACAAAATATCCCTCTATTAATAGATCTAACAAAAGTTATGGCAAAACTGATCGCATATCAGCCTATTCCACAAAGTGGGAAAATACATTGAAAGGAAACTTGTATCACAGAGACCTTTACAACACGAATGATCTATCTTTTTCAAGAATATTTCACTAGCATGGACATCCCTGAGACACAGGACGTAAGTCCAGTTGTTCTTTCTCGCAAAGCCAGGAATCGATTTGCCTCCAACTCACCGTAGAGAATTTTTATGACATGCCAGGAAGGGACCTCGCTGGCCAGTCTTTAGAGGTTCAGCTGCGTAGTGAAACTAGTTCTCCTTTCAGTACCGTAAATCTCACTGTTAGAATACCTTTTTTTAAAAATAAAAGATCAGTACATGTGTGTAATATTAATCTTCCTCTTTGGTTCAAGCTAGAAAGAAATATGAGGAGATGTGTAGTATCCGATTAGAAGAAAGCAACAGCGTCGCTAGGTGAGGTCTATGTTTGAGATCTTAACGTGAATGTAATCTATGTCGTTTAAGACAGGAGATAAAAGCAAAGCAAAGCAAAGTCATCTCCATACAGGGCATGAAGGCCCTTGGAGGGGTGGAAGGTAAAGGCTTCCACTATCCGTAACCTCGGCACTTGATGGAGTAGAGTGGTTATCTCTACGCCCGGCCGCCTTTGCCCCCAGAAATTAACCTGGTACCCATTTTTGGTGTAGGCTGAGTGAGCCTCAGGGCCATATGCACCTCCGGACGTGGAAATCTCGTTTCTTAAATTTTACGACTTACTGACGGGGATACGAACCCACGTTCTCCCAGGCGAACCGAGCACGCCTTTACCGCCTCGACCATATAGCCCGTTTAAGACAGGAGATAGCATTAGAAAATCGGATCAGGAAAGTGAATTAATAAATATGGCACCTAGATAATCAAAGGCAAAACAGTCTATAATGATAATGTATATATGTATGTATTAAACGTTCTTCTTCTAGCTTTTCCTCTACTGCTTTAACCCCTTCCTGTCTAGTAAGTTAATCGTGAAGGTAATGTACCTTCACTTTATCCTCCTTCATCCTTTACTGATTCACAAATACTGCAAACTGTACTCCACTAAAGCAGTTCATAGTATCTTTCTTACTGGAGGAGAAGTCTACAGAAATTAAAACTCAAGATATGTATTTCTGAGAGTGCATATATTTGTGGTTGTCAGTCAGAAAGCGGAATACTTCTTAAAACAATTGAATACCTTGGTACAAGAAAGTGTTAACTCATTTTCTTATTAGAATTGAGTTTTCTTTATGCAAGAAGATGTCAACTCAGTCTCTTTCTTATAATGTTACAAAAATCCTCCAGATGTCAGCAGAGGCTGCGATATTTGCCTTGCAGAAGGTGTTACATCTGAAAGATGCTATTTTGTTACATGGAAGAAGCTTTGATTTCGGATGCAGGTGTTAACTCTGGAAATGAGTTAACACTTTCTTGCAACCATTGATAGTTTCAATCAATTCTCGTTGCTCAAGAATAATTTTAATGATATTTTAGTTTCAAACATAGTGAATAATATACTGTACGTAGTGATTTAACTTCAGTTGGAATTCATACAAGCACAGTCCTAGCGTAAGTCCGTTTTAAATTTAATGAAATTAATGTTACCGTATATTAATTTTGTAAAGTATATTCTAATACATGTATATTATTTTATGTAGACGCTACTTAAAGGGGCTTTACAACTGAGGGGCATGTAATTCAGTTCTCACCATCCAAGTTAATTCACTTGTTTAATTCCGTTTAACATTTCCAGATCAATCTTCTTTATCATGACCACCTCACTCCCACTACTTGTACCAGAAACGATTCGCGTCCGTTATTTCAATAGTGCGATGGCTTGAATGCCTAACGTTCACCCGTAAGGACCAGATTCGAACTCCACTTAATCTCGACATAGAATTTTCACCGAAAATGATCACATACAGTCAGGAAGGTCATTAATAGAGCTCGGAAGTTGAGGAAAACCCTTTTTTCTGGAGGAAATGTTATGAGAAAGACCAAGAAGCTGAAGTGGGTTTACAAAATAAATCCTGCAACGAGAGCATTTAGGCGAATATCGCAGATTACGTCGACAATTACCGTCTGACTTTTTTTTTTTTTTTTTTTGCTTTACGTCGCATCGACACAGATAGGTCTTATGGCGACGATGGAACAGGGAAGGGCTAGGGAGTGGGAAGGAAGCGGCCGTGGCCTTAATTAAGGTACAGCCCCAGCATTTGCCTGGTGTGAAAATAGGAAACCACGGAAAACCATTTTCAGGGTTGCCGACTGTGGGGTTCGAACCTACTATCTCCCGAATACTGGATACTGGCCGAACTTAAGCGACTGCAGCTATCGAGCTCGGTCCGTCTGAGTTCAATGTAAGTCTAATCTCCTATCTTCTTGTCAGCGTTTTTTGTAGTCATGACCTCAGACATATAAAAGTGGGTAGTTTTTCTCCTCCTCGATCAGTCCTTCCCGTGTCCATTTCAACAGAAAACGCGGTAAAGTACGTGGGCAAGAAACTCGAAACTCAACTGGTCGCTGCCAGTTACGTCCTGGATGAGATCGTTATCACAGACCGGCGTGTGTTTGACAAATATGATGCAATATTACGAAACACTGTTTGGCGTCCAGCCTGCTGCGAGCAGAGTTCGCAGAACGTGGTCGCAGTCCGCATTTTCTGTGCCAAGGACTTCACCGGTAAAGTGTAGCAACGCGGACGGGCATTCGGTTTCGTTAAGGTAGGCATAAATTATTAGTTAAAAGTTAATAATGAATGATCGTTAAGGCGAGAAGTCTATTTGGTTCTGACACCATTGTTAGACCGTTCGAGCCCAATTTGTCGAAAAAATTTCACCATCAAAATGTTGGTCGGCAAAGTACGACGTAGGAGAGGTGTTGGTATTCTATTTCTAATCACTACATTGCCGTCCAAAAGCAGGGATTACACTCTAAAGGGAAACGGGACAAAGGTTGGACCTACTTACGTTCATAATGAAAGTCCACAACCTGTTTCCAGTCATTCGACCTGGTCAGGAATGGGATGAATGAAGTCCCCATCTAGCGGTGAGGATGAGAATTGTGCCAGCAGCCGAAGCCTGTCTCACTGCTCTAGGGCAATGATTAATGAATGACAGATGAAATGAAATGATATTGAAGAGTGTTGCTGGAATGAATTATGACAGGGAAAACCGGAGTACCCGGAGAAAAACCCGTCCCGCCTCCGCCTTGTCCAGCACAAATCTCACATGGAGAGACCGGGATTTGAACCACGGAACCCAGTGGTGAGAGTCTGGCGCGCTGCCGCCTGAGCCACGGAGGCTACTACATTCATAATAATTAATGAAATAGAAAACTAATGGATAACTTAACTTTCATTAAAGTAGCTGTTCAAAGTGATGTCCATCTTTCCGTATACAAACGCTGCAACGGCGTAAAAAAAAAATCCTAAACACTCGTATCTCCGCCTCACGTATCAGTCGTCTGATGTTCTCCGGGGCCACAGTCGGCGGTTGCAGACAAGTAGCCACGGCTGATCCGTGGTCCAACAGTTCTGCGCTCCGACCGACAGACCGAGCAGAGGAAGGATACCACGACTCTACCGTGGCTCTGCGTCTCTGTATTCGGAAAAACGTAGAGGGTCGGGTCTTCCCCGTCGGCTGTCCTGAAAAGTTTTTTCCGTGGTTTTCCATTCTCCTGGACTAAGGCGAATGTCGGGACTGTTCCTAGTATACGCCACGGCCGTCAACCCTCTCACACTCTCCGAGCATCTCCTTTTCGTAACAAATCTCCTGGCCTGAGAGACGGCGTCAACGTCTAAGAGGCCCTCCTCCCCCTTCAGGGGTGGAATGAAAACATTTAGTAGTAATCTACAGGACTTCAAGAGTACCTGCGTGCTCTATCCCCGCCATTCGCGAGGAAAGCAAACATTTCCCCAGTCCACTTGCAGCTTATATTCGAGGTAACAATAAGCGCCAAGCTCACTACGTCGCTTTCTTTAGCCATTTAAAGTCATCATCAGAAAAATCCACGAGTAGTATGCTTAGTGCCTGCTTGGAAATATTGCAGGAGTGTTTATTTTAAATATGCTTTAGTCGACCCATTTTCTGATGGAATGAGTCGTTGCCGACATACGTTTGGGAGACAGTTCCTAGGATGAAGGATGTTTAAGTGAAGAGTTCATTGCACAGACTTGATATGTGTGAATACTAATAGAACATTTTGTCTCGTAGGAATTATACTCTCGTATTTGTTCAGAGGTCTGCAGAAAAATATAGCCAACCGTACCTTACAGTCGTTTTTCACCGTTCTTGTGGCTATGATCACGATATTAACTGTCACGTAAAGCTACATGTTTGTTCTTTTGTTCCTTCTTTCACCCTCATGAGTTCAAGGAGAATGTTTCTGAGATATGCGACATCCGCAGAATGTTGGCTGGAATATCACGAGAACGATGTAAATGCTCATTTACAAATATTAAACACGATATTAGTTCTCTACTTCTCAACAGTTAATTATGTTATTATTATTTTTACGTCCCACTAACTACTTTTACGGTTTTAGGATACACCGATGTACCGGAATGGCTGAAGAAATGAAGAAAAAGAAAGTTTTGATGTGACAGCCAACACCACACAGGACGAGGAATATTTCATTCCGTATGAATCATGCGGCGTAGAATGCAAGGTTGAGGAGAGGATTAATGAATGAAGACTGGAGAGGCAGGCATGTCTGAAAGCTAGAGTGCGAGAGACGTCGCTAAGTGTAATAAACCTTCCTGCCTTTACTACCACCACACATCACTCATTCCGAGGAAGGCAAGATAAGTCACTTTTTAGAGTTTTTATTTGTTTCGGTCAATGCTCTCTATTCGTCGACAGTAACAAGAGATGTCATTTCTTCATAATACTGAAGAAATATCCAAATTATACTTCCAGAGTATTCAGGAGCACAAAACAGTCACCGATAAGAATCAGAAAAGTTGAGTTATCTTGTGAATATTCCGATTAATTTTAACAAAAGTGGCTTCAACCAGGTAAGTCAGTTTGTCTTGTGTATTCTGTTGTTATTGTGGATGTAGACATTATTATCTTTTAAATGAAGTATTGGTAGTAGGTAAGGGTTATTCTGCCCGAAGGCAGGTCCGAACCTCCGCAGAGGTGTTCCTGAGCCGGAGCTTACGTGCGGTAGGGTGGCCAGTTCCTTTCCGCTCCTCCATTCCCTTACCCCCCACCAACAGCGCGTGGCAACCCATCCAACTCCTGACCACGCCCAATGTTACTTAACTTCGCTGATCTCACGGGATCCGGTGTTTCAACACGGCTACGGCCGTTGGCAAATATTGGTAGTAAATTTACACAGATGCTTCTGTTTAAACAGAACTGTTAAATCTTCCTAGCTAACAGTACACAAGTGTGACTTACACCACTTTGGGTTTGACTGGACCACATCAGAAAATAATACCTTGTCAATATAGAACAAGTCACTGTCATTCAAGATCCAAAAGAGATACTTTATTAATATTTTGAATTAAACAAAATCCTACCAAAATCATTATTTCGAAAGCTGTTTAATATGACGCAGAATGATTTGACAACATTTGATGAATCGGTGATTTCATAATGTTTAAAAACAAAAATTCCTTCACATGAGAACTTCTATTTTTGACTTGTTTTGTTATTCCCTGGGATGAGTTACATAATGAATTTATAAGTTTATGTTTGTAGATTTAGACATATTACTCTGAATTTCATTGCTATATAGATGCATGTAGATTCACCTCCCATTGATAGAGTACTGAACTGTTCGGAATTCAAGCCTTGAGTTACTTTAGAATACAAGAAGTCGGATTCCTGCGATCTGATATCGAATGTAATGAAGGAGATTCCGGGTAATATTTAAAATAATCTCATGAAAATGAAATGGCGTATGGCTTTTAGTGCCGGGAGTGTCCGAGGACAAGTTCGGCTCTCTAGATGCAGGTCTTTTGATTTGACTCACGTGTTCGACCTGCGCGTCGTGATGAGGATGAAATGATGATGGTGATGACACATACACCCAGCCCCCGTATCAGCGAAATTAACCAATTAAGGTTAAAATTCCCGTCCCTGCCGGGAATCGAACCCGGGACCCCTGTGACAAAAGGCCAGCACGCTAACCATTTAGCCATGGAGCCGGAAAAATAATCTCATATTTCAACAAAAGTGTGTGCTAATGTAGTGTTACTAAAAGGTTTAATTGGATTTTATTTTACCAGTAACACTATTATCCTTATTTTTGTTATAGATCATGTTCTGCATTGTGCAAATCATATCCGGAAAAGTTTGTAATTTGAAACTCCTACTACAACCGGCCAAACTCAATGAAACCCGATAAAATGTATACCTTAGATGCAAGGTAAAACTACTCAAAAATATCGCCACGTTTGGAAATTTAATTTAGTTTGAACATTACAACCACGACATCTCTTCAGGCTGCAATATAAATCGATAATAATATTATTATTCCATATGAAATTCTACATTTTCAAAACATATTATGCAGGTATCACATATGAAGAAATTATATGGTGCCGGATAATTTGTAGATATTATTATTATTATTATTATTATTATTATTATTATTATTATTATTATTATTATTATTATTATTATTCTTGTTACGGATTTTTCCGTGGTAGGTAGAGGTGAAAGAAGGTGCGGGTGTGAATAGGTCTCCAGCTACGAAAGCAAAATTAATTTAAAATTTAACAAGGTTATATTTTCTTTTCAAAAACAAAGAAATAACAAGCATGGCAGGTACAAAGTAGCAAATCAAAAAGGGTAGTTACAATATTTACAGGGATTGGGCTTCGCGCCCAGATTTTACACTGCTTGGGCAATCAGCTCAGTTTTACCCCAAACACGAGTTTTAACAGAGGGGCAGAAAACCCCATTCATACCTAGGAGCCCTTGCTCCAAATTACACAGAAAAGCCTCCACGAGGCATACAACATTCAATTTTCAAAAGAGCCACTCGCTCTCAAAATTTAAACCAAACTCCACCTTCAAGTTGTCCTCACTGGACATAGACACAGGGGTAAAATACCCAACCTACTGAGGTCTATTAAATAAAAATGGGCAATTACATGACCTCTAAAATAACAATTTGAGAGGAGGCGAACTTGCACTCCTAATACACTTGTTTAAAAAACCTAATCTGGCTCAAGGCCACTAATGCAAGGGCTAATCCCATACTACCGAGGTGACTTTAGAAAAGAGCAATTTGTTTTACATTAACGAAGAATAGGTTGAGAAAATAAGTTCACCTCAAGACAATGTGAGTGGGAGCTCGAGAGGGTTAGCACTCTCTATCCCAATATGCAGCTTAAAAGAGAATAGAAGAAAAGATCGTTACATTTTAGGAAAAGGTTACATGGAGGAACGCCTCGCACTCGCCCCGAGAGTTAAACTGCTGAGCTAGCAAAGAAAGAATTTATTAATCGGCCATTACCTTATTGATGACCGCTGCCGAGGAAAGAGGCGCTTCCCGCCTCCTGCTATGTACTTTATACACTGAAAGATGGAACAGAAGTCGCCCGGAGACCCTAAAATCAGCAGTTTATATCCTCTCGCGGAAGGTTCTAGGCGTTAGGGGAATGAAAACACCCTCCCACAAACTTTTTATTGGCTCGGGTACAGAAACATATCCAAGTTGGGGGAAGATACATCGGATTGGTCGGAAATAACTCAAAGAAATTCAGGATTGGTTAAATGCAAAACAAGGGGAAAGAGAGGGGTATACAGCCAACTTAAACAATAACTGAAAAAAAATTTAGCAAAGACAAACATTTGAAATAAAAATTTCTCCAACAAAATAGTTCTTTGACTCCGCACTAGGTTGCACTATTGTTGATCTTCAGTAGTGTCCTCTAGAAGAGAAAGTTCACACTTCTTACTTCAAGTGAAACAAAACCACATCAAAAATGACACAGTTCAAAAACTCAAAATTTTCCACGTGGTGACATCTTCTGAGAAAGTAGAGAATTAATAGCGTAGATAAAGTTCAGACTTCCTCCAGCAGAGGAGTTTCAACTGGCGCACATTTTAAATTAGCGGAGTGGAGGTGTACCGCCCGGTACAGACCTCCCCCCCCCCCCCAAAAGTTCCTCCCGGGGTGACACATGAAATTGTTTGAAAACAAGGTCCAAGTTTTGATGTAGATATGGAGATTAATTGCCAAAAAAAATTTATAAGGTTTTCTTAATTTGGTTTGATTTAGTTTCAAAATTTTGTTGTTGCAGATGAAGAATAGTTTTTAAGTTTGTAGAAGTAGAATTCCGAAGATGGACTTTTAATACTTAAAAGTGATGAAAAATTTTGCAATGTCCACCAAATATTGCTGTTGAATTCCCAAGTGTAGTCATTGCTTATCGTAACTGTCCATGTAGTTGATGTTGATGAAGTTGGATGGCCAGACCGGCCGTTGCAGCTTGCGTCCAAAGGAGGCCGCTCGGACCCCTCAAGTACCCTGAGATACCGCTCGCCCGCACTATGAGGGGAGCAGAGGTGTTGAAACACGCCGCGCCCGCGGTGAACATATACAGGCTGCGGGCAAGTAGCTGGTCGTGCGCCGCACATCAGCCTTGGCCGGGAGGAGAGCTCCGGCTCGCCGTGCACATGTCGTCCTCGCTGGGGCCGAGGGGGCCCGTCCTCGAACCCAGCCGCGGCACAGCGCCGCGCGGCTGCGGGGGCACTGAAACATTAAAGCTAGGCGGCAGAATTGTGTTGGACCATCATGTTTCTTTTGAGGGCACAGGCATGTAGAGAGATTGAGGGGCCAGCGGCGTGCAGATATCCATGGCATTTCATCTAAGCCAGCCACTGTGTGTAGTGGAGCAGGAGACGGGAGCGTGGTAATGGCCGTGGCAAGGACAGGATGGCAGTTTAACAAATCGGGGGAGGTTTACAAGAAATGCTTAAATATAGAGAAATATAATAGAAGGAGCAGAAAGCCTTTAGAGTGGAACTCAAAAAAAATATAACCTACATATTCCTATCAAATTATATGAAGCAAGTTGAAACAAAATTTACACCGGTTTCACCTGGGACAGGTGAACCCTAAATATCCTCTCGGTGGCTGGATTGCTTACTAACAATGTAACCGGAGTAAGAAAATCGAGAATGATGCATGGCCCATGAAATCTGGGGGCAAGCTTGCCCGCGGGAACAAAATTCTTGACCATCACCTGGTCACCTACCTTCAAAGTGGTGGGTCTCCGTCCACGATCATACTTTTCTCTAACCTTTTCATGAGATACCTTAAGATTGGCTTTAGCCTTCTTCCAAAGATCTTTAATATTATCCGGATCTATTGTCTCGGGTAGAATGTCACTCAGAGACCAAAGGTTAGAGAGCGGCGTGTTGGGAACAAACTTGAACATCAAGGAAGCAGGAGTGAACTTATGAGATTCATGAACCGCCGAATTCAAAGCAAAAGCTAACCAATGCAGGGACGTGTCCCACCTGGAATGATCTTCATGATGATAGGCAATAAGTGCGGACCTAAGATTACGATTAACCCGTTCAGCCAGAGATGGTTGAGGGTAATAAGCAGAAGTAGTTACATGAGAGATGGATAAGTCAAAACAGAATTTACGAAATAAGTTAGATGTAAAAGCCTTAGCATTATCAGATACAATATATTGGCACGGACCAAAAGAATCAAAAATAGAATTTAAGCAAGTAATGGTAGACTGAGCGGTAGCCAGCTTAGTCGGAAATAACCAAGAAAATCTGGTAAAACCATCTACACACACAAGGATGAACTTGTTGGCATTACCCTTTGACTGGGGGAATGGTCCTACATAATCAATATACAGGCGTTCCATGGGGCGCGACGCTTGCTGAGAAGACAAGAGGCCTACCTTGGTGGACATGGTCGGTTTACTAAGCAAACAGGATTTACAAGCCTTTACTAGTTCACGGATTTCACCGTCCATACCTTTCCAGATGAACATTTCACGAATCTTTTCACGAGTTTTAAAGATACCAAGATGCCCTCCTAATGGGGTCTCATGATAATACTTGAAGATCATAGGTACAAGAACCGCTGGAACAACAACTTTCATCATCTTATCATGCCTCGAAGGGCAACATAGAACACCATTCCTCAGAACATAAGGGACAACATGTTCCCCAGAAGAAAGGGTTTCCATTATCGGAGCCAGCGTCGGATCTTCACGTTGGTATTTCTCGATATCCCTAAAGAGCATGGGGGCATCCGTTAAGATGGCATTAACATCAGATAGTATGGACTCGGGAGGTGATGAACTGTCGACCGGTTCTTGGGTCTCGACGTCGTTTGAAAACATACGGCTGAGTCCATCAGCGACAATATTTTCGGTACCTCTGATATGTCTAACATCAAACTGGAAGGCAGAAATACGGATGGCCCAGCGGGCTATACGACCAGTACGACGCGGCCTACCTAAGACCCAGCTTAGGGCTTGATTATCTGTCTCCAGGTCGAATTTGACATGTTCCAGATAGAGACGGAACTTCTCTAAGGCGAATAAGACTGCCAAACCTTCGAGCTCATAGATGGAATACTTGGCTTCTTGAGCCGACAATGTCCTAGACGCATAGGCGATGGGGCGCCTCCCTAGTTCAGTCTCTTGAAGAAGGACTGCAGCTACCGCTGACGACGATGCGTCGGTTTGGACAATGAATTTCTTCGAGAAGTCAGGCATAGCAAGTACAGGGGCATTACAAAGAGCTAATTTAAGGTCTTCAAAAGCGGCTTGTTGAGAAGTTCCCCACTCGAATTTGATGCCTTTCCTACGAAGAAGGTTTAAGGGCGCCGCTCTATTAGCGAAGTTAGGAATAAACTTCCTGAAGAAATTCACCATACCAATGAACCTGGCGATACCTTTAATGTCCTTGGGAGGTTTAAAATCACGGATGGCCTGTGTTCTAGAATGATCGACTGCTACACCATCAGGTGACACAATATGCCCTAGGAAAGACATAGAGGGCTTAGCAAAGGCAACCTTGGACAACTTAACAGTTAACCCAGCCTTACGAAGGCGATCGAGAACCTCTCGCAGATGATCTAGATGTTCTTCAAAAGTCTCTGAAAATACGACGACATCATCCAAGTAGTGATATAAGTACTCAAATTTGATGTCGGAGAAGACCCTATCTAGTAGCCTAGTGAGTACAGCTGCTCCGGTGGGGAGCCCGAAAGGCACGCGGTTGTATTCGTATAAATTCCAGTCCGTGGCAAACGCTGTAAGATGTTTAGACTCTTCGGCAAGGGGAATTTGATTATAGGCCTGATTCAAGTCCAAGATAGTAAAGAACTTGGCCTTACGAAACCATGAAAAACAAGAATGAAGGTCGGGAAGGGGCACAGATTGTAACACCACCTTCCGATTGAGAGCCCTGTAATCAATGACAGGCCTGAAGCCTCCTTGGGGTTTCGGGACTAAAAAAATAGGCGAAGAATACGCTGACTTAGAGGGCCTAATAATACCGTCCTTCAACATCTGATCGATGATTTCTTTTAGAGCCTTCATTTTAGGTGGAGATAGCCTATAAGGTGGAAAACGGACAGGAATCGAATCCGTGACCTCAATTTTGTATTCAATAAGGTCAGTAACACCAAGAGTATCAGAGAACACCTCGGGAAACGACTGACACAATTTGCGAATACTATCAGCCTGCTCCTCAGGTAGATGTCTAAGGTCTAACAACATCTCATCCTGGGTAGGCGAAATAGAAGAACATGATGCAGAATTACACTTTAATAGAGGGATATTACAATTAGAGGCAAATTTGAAAGTGCAAGACCTACTCTGAAGATCGAGCACAAGACCAGTGTGAGAAATAAAATCCGCTCCCAATATAATGGGGCAGGACAAATGCTTGGCCACAAACAATTTAACTTTCCATGTGAATTGAAAAATACGAATTTTGACATATAAGGAACCGAGAATTTCTAATGGAGAGGAATTAGCCGCAACGTATTGGATCGCCGACAAACAATAGTTAGGAAGCTTGCAAACAGATTTCAATTTTGAATACCAATCAGCCGAAATAATAGAACATACACCACCTGAATCTAAGAGAGCTGTTATAGGCTCGTTATTTAACTCAATTTTGAGAAAGGGGACCGGTGCGGGGAAATCCGCCGCAATCCTAAGACACCCTTTGGGACCTTCAAAAGATGAATTTGAAAATTGCTCGTTCCCTGAAGTTACAACCTGTTTACCCGGGGCTGAGTCTCGGGAAGATGGATTAGTCGACTCAGCCGAAGCCACTAGTCACTTTTTATTATTGGCATAGGTGGAATTTGCACCAGAAGTTGAGCAGGAGGGGGTGCTATTCGAATTGGGACAATTCTTGGCGATATGTGAGAAAGCCCCACATTTAAAACAGCCTTGTGATGACCCGGCTCCATTCCTTGTCCCACTTGACTTGATCAGTGGACACTTGTTGCGCAGATGGTCAGGCGACCCGCAAGCATAACATTTACGGGGATTGACTGGTCGGCGAGGTGGAGGCCGAGTATTACTAAAGGAAGGCGGGGGTTCTTTCGCGACACGCAAAGAATCGGCGTATCTAACTCCTTCCGCTGAGACGGCCAATGCTTCAAGTTCAGAGAAAGTTTGCGGGCACGCCGCGAAACACAAATATGACCTGTAGGGTGGTGAAATCCCTTCCACAATAGCTTGTACAATCTGATCCTCAGGGAAATGAAGAGCAAACACCCTAGTATAAAACTTAATGTCCTGAATGAAATCAGCCAAGTTTTCATCCAAGCGTTGTACACGGTAATAGTACTTCTGAATAAGGGAGGACCTGGCCCTAGCCGGGATGAAGTTAGCTAGCAAATGGGCATGGAAATCCTCAATAGATGATTGCTCGGCAATGGCTCTTACGATTTTATCTGAGAGAATATCAATAGCATACGGATAGATAATTTGCAAAATTTGACATGGAGAAAGAGAAAACACAAGGGCATGATCCTGAAATTCAACTAGAAATCTTAAAAAAGAAATTACATCACTGGTGGTATTAACGGAAAACTTAGAGATACCTCTGAGCAACATTGCCAATGGATGAGGGAAGCTGCTAAACCCGGGTGACATAGTAGGTAAAGGTTTCAATGGCAAAGAAGTTAATTCAGAACGGATGTTACTCAATGATGCACGACGTTCAGATTCGTTGTCCAATGGGGCAGGGATAGTTTGAGCAGCAACGGTTATCCTATTCACTTCTCCCTTGGGAGGCGCTTCCTCACTACCTGCATTCACTGTGGTGGGTAGATCGCTTTTGGGAGGAACCTCCCCTGTTAACAATTGAGTGACCTTGCTAGATAATTCAGACATATTTTCAAGCAGCGTACTAGCTTCCTTCTTCTGAACGTCATTCAACTTTAGAGACAACAGATCGTTAACCCTATTCGAAAAATGATATAGCCTAGCTTGCACACGCTTAATTTGATTAGGAGAAGGATCATTTTCATCAAAAAAACTAACTACAGAAGCTAGCCCAGTAATATTCTCCGTGATCGTGGAAAGAGAGTCGTCAATTTCTTTCTCTCCCAAATTGGGGATGGAAATGGGCAAATCTAGGGACTCTCTAAGCTTGTTTGTGTCTACTGCAACCGTGCCTCCAGATTGTACATTTCTAATAGTCAATTCATAGATCAACTCCTCCTTGCGCAAATAGTTAAGATGGAGAACATCGCGAGGGACGGGCATGGTGACAGAACAATTTTGAAAAACTCAAAAAATTCCAGCAACTGGGAAAATAGTTAGAGTTCGGAACAAACAATATTTAGCCGTCAAAAGGGGCTAAATTGAGACCCATTCAACCACGCTCTGCTACCACTTGTTACGGATTTTTCCGTGGTAGGTAGAGGTGAAAGAAGGTGCGGGTGTGAATAGGTCTCCAGCTACGAAAGCAAAATTAATTTAAAATTTAACAAGGTTATATTTTCTTTTCAAAAACAAAGAAATAACAAGCATGGCAGGTACAAAGTAGCAAATCAAAAAGGGTAGTTACAATATTTACAGGGATTGGGCTTCGCGCCCAGATTTTACACTGCTTGGGCAATCAGCTCAGTTTTACCCCAAACACGAGTTTTAACAGAGGGGCAGAAAACCCCATTCATACCTAGGAGCCCTTGCTCCAAATTACACAGAAAAGCCTCCACGAGGCATACAACATTCAATTTTCAAAAGAGCCACTCGCTCTCAAAATTTAAACCAAACTCCACCTTCAAGTTGTCCTCACTGGACATAGACACAGGGGTAAAATACCCAACCTACTGAGGTCTATTAAATAAAAATGGGCAATTACATGACCTCTAAAATAACAATTTGAGAGGAGGCGAACTTGCACTCCTAATACACTTGTTTAAAAAACCTAATCTGGCTCTAGGCCACTAATGCAAGGGCTAATCCCATACTACCGAGGTGACTTTAGAAAAGAGCAATTTGTTTTAAATTAACGAAGAATAGGTTGAGAAAATAAGTTCACCTCAAGACAATGTGAGTGGGAGCTCGAGAGGGTTAGCACTCTCTATCCCAATATGCAGCTTAAAAGAGAATAGAAGAAAAGATCGTTACATTTTAGGAAAAGGTTACATGGAGGAACGCCTCGCACCCGCCCCGAGAGTTAAACTGCTGAGCTAGCAAAGAAAGAATTTATTAATCGGCCATTACCTTATTGATGACCGCTGCCGAGGAAAGAGGCGCTTCCCGCCTCCTGCTATGTACTTCATACACTGAAAGATGGAACAGAAGTCGCCCGGAGACCCTAAAATCAGCAGTTTATATCCTCTCGCGGAAGGTTCTAGGCGTTAGGGGAATGAAAACACCCTCCCACAAACTTTTTATTGGCTCGGGTACAGAAACATATCCAAGTTGGGGGAAGATACATCGGATTGGTCGGAAATAACTCAAAGAAATTCAGGATTGGTTAAATGCAAAACAAGGGGAAAGAGAGGGGTATACAGCCAACTTAAACAATAACTGAAAAAAAATTTAGCAAAGACAAACATTTGAAATAAAAATTTCTCCAACAAAGTAGTTCTTTGACTCCGCACTAGGTTGCACTATTGTTGATCTTCAGTAGTGTCCTCTAGAAGAGAAAGTTCACACTTCTTACTTCAAGTGAAACAAAACCACATCAAAAATGACACAGTTCAAAAACTCAAAATTTTCCACGTGGTGACATCTTCTGAGAAAGTAGAGAATTAATAGCGTAGATAAAGTTCAGACTTCCTCCAGCAGAGGAGTTTCAACTGGCGCACATTTTAAATTAGCGGAGTGGAGGTGTACCGCCCGGTACAATTATTATTATTATTATTATTATTATATAATTCGCTGGGGCCATCAAGGACCACGTTAAGTCTTGTTGCATTTGACACTGAACTTGGCCTTCTTTAGAGCCAAAATTTCCCTCATTCTTTGTGAGTGGGCCTGCTTATGCTCCTCTCTCCAAGGGGCACCGTGTCTTCTCTTCGGTTGCTCGTCTCGGTTTAGCCCGTTCGTCAATATTTTCTTGCGGAAGAGATCTCTGTTAAGGGCGTCTTCAGCTGAGATATGTAGCATTTGCAGGTCTTCTTTGGTATTTCTAAACCAGGGAATTGTGGTTTTGGGGTTTGAATCAAAAAAAGTGAAAGATTTCTTTAGTTAACTTTCTTCCGTCCATTCGTTTCAGATGACCGTAAAATCGTGCCCGTCTTTTTCTGATTGTGTCGGTAATTTTCTCTATTTTGTTGTAGACTTCCTTGTTGGATCTCTTTTGATGGATTCCATTTCTGTACTTTGATCCCAAGATTCCTCTCACAATTTTGCGTTCTCTTTTCTCCAGTTCTTCAAGGAGTCCTTTGTTGGCATTTAGAGACAGGGTTTCGGCTGCATATAGAACTACTGGCTTCAGAACTGTTTCATAGTGACGTATCTTGGTGTTTTGGGAAAGGCATTTTTTGTTGTAGATTGTGCGGAATGTTTGGTAGGCTATTTCCAGTTTGCGTACTCGCTCCTGAAGTGCTTCTTTGTCCAGTCCATTTTTCATGATGATCTCACCCAAGTATTTGAATTTGTCTACTCGGGTGATGTCCCCGTATTTTGTATGGAGTTTTGATGGAGCCTCTTTGATGTTAGTCATTACTTCTGTTTTCTCAAACGATATCTGCAAACCAGTTTGTTTGGATTTGGTTCCTATTCTCAATGGACTGTAGTTGGGTTCCTGTAATCTCACCCTCCAGGTTCTGATGATCTTTTCAAGAACACAGTTGAAGAGTATCTGGGATAGCCCATCACCTTGTCGGACTCCTGTTTTGATGTCAAAGGAATGCGAGAGACATCCGTGGAACTTCACCTTGGATTTTGTATCGGTCAGGGTGGCTCTAATTAATGCCAGCAGTTTCAAATCAACTCCAAATTCATTTAAGATGTTTAGCAGGACTTCCCGGTCAATGGAGTCGTACGCTTTCTTAAAGTCCACAAAGACAGACACATACTGCTTGGACCTTATTGTACAATATCTGATGATCGTTTTGAGATTTTGGATCTGTTCAGCTGTTGAGCGACCTTTTCTGAACCCTCCTTGGTATTCACCTATTTGACGTTCGACTTGTGCTTCCAAACGCTCCAGGATGGCAAGTGATAGAATTTTGTAAGTCACAGGTAGCAAAGATATTCCTCTGTAGTTGTTGATGTTCTTCATGCTGCCTTTTTTGTGTAATGGATGGATCAAAGCTATTTTCCAATCTTCGGGTAGTGTCTCCTTGTTCCAAATTTCTTCTATTTGCTTTTGCAAGATATCAAGTGATTCCTCTGGGGCATATTTCCATACTTCTGCTACTACTGAGTCTTCCCCCGGCGCTTTGTTATTTTTGAGACGGGCAATGTGGCGCTTGATTTCATCTCTGTCGGGTGGCCTAGAATCTGGGTACCTGAGTAAGGGTTCCTTGGTCTCAATGGCGCTTTGCGGTTTAGAGCAATTAAGTAAATTCTTGAAGTAATCTGCCAGAATGCTGCAATTTTCTTCTTTTGACGTCGCCGGTGTGCCGTCCTTTCGTTCAAAGCATAGAGAGGGTGGTGGTTTATAGCCAGTGAGTTTGCGTTTGAAGGCTCTGTAGTACTCTCTGCTTTCATTCTTCCCAAAGTTTTGTTCTATCTTTTCAATGAGAGATTTTTCGTATTTACGTTTCTCAGTTCTGAACACCCTAGCTGCTTGGGCACGTTGGGTTTTGTAGGTTTCCCAATCATATTCTGATTTCATAGAGTAGTACTGTTTCCACGCATTAAGTCCTTCTTGGAGGACTGATTCGCAGGTACCATTCCACCAGGCATGCTTTTTGCTTCTCTTGATTTCTGCAACGTCTTTGGCGGCCTCAACAAGGAGAATTTTGGCGTTGTTAAAGTCACAGTCATTTGGTCTAGCCTTCTCCTGGAACTCCTCGACTCTTTGCCGAAGTTTATCATTGTCGAAGCGTGTGATCTGTTTGGTTGTCTTCCTTGTGTTTGCGGGAATTGGTTTGAATTTGATAAGAGACATATAATGATCTGAGGCCACATTGATGCCTTTCTTTACCTTGACATTCATAATCTCAGGGCTGTTTCTCCTGGAGATTGCCACATGATCAATTTGGAACTCTCGGAGAGCTTGGACGGGAGAACGCCAAGTCATTTGCTTTCTGGGTAGATGGCGAAAGTGGGTCGACATGACCTGCAGGTTGTGATTTTCACAAATGGACACCAGTCTTTTGCCGTTGGGATTGGTTCTTTTGTGAGCAGGGTAATTTCCTATAACTTTCTTGTATTTCTGTTCACGACCTAGTTGGGCATTGAAGTCACCCAATAGAAGCTTGACATGGTGTTTGGGGATTTTGTTCAATTTTTCATCCAGTAGGTCCCAGAAATTATCAACTTCGTCTGGATCAGACGTGTTCTTATCGTTTGTAGGAGCATGTGCGTTGACTACGGCGTAGGTTTTGTTCGCGCATTTAATTGTGAGTATAGACAATCTGTCATTCACAGGTTCGAAATTTGCAACCGATTTAAGGATCTTGGTTCTAACAGCAAACGCGGTTCCAAGCATCACAGCTCCATTGAGGATTCCTCTTTGCACTTTGCTCTTGAAAAATCGGTAGCCTTCGTATTCAAAAATCTCTTCATCTGGGTACTTTGTTTCCTGTGGGGCCATTATTGATATCTGATTTTCGTGAAGAGCTTTGGTGAGGGTTTCCAGCTTGCCAGTTTGTGTAAGTGAATTTATGTTGAAAGTTGCTAGAAAGGTTTTAGATTTTGGCCTGAGTTTTTGACTCTTCGGGATACACCGAGACGCTCCGACTCGTCTCTTGCATGATGTCGAGTCTCCCCCAGAATCCGAACGAGACTCGTGCGCCGTGGCGTTCACGACGAGGGATTTATCCGAAGATTTACCCCCTGGGGTATGTTTCTTGAAATGTTGTGCCATCATGCTTTTTGACTTGACCTTGCTTTGGACGGGTACCCGTCCTTTTACAACTAGGGTTGTTAGCCCTAGATGTTGCCTCAAGATGTTTTCTGGCTTCTGGTCATTTACCAGTCTTCGCCGTAACCCTGGCAAGGGTCAAGTTTTTTTTCACGGTGGTATTTTATTTTCCTACTACCCTCTGACTCTGCTGGCGGCAGAGCCAGCGAGCTTCCCCAATTCCAATGGGACGCGCCCGATGGAGGTAACCGGTAAATCCCCACACGGGTTGTTATTATTATTATTATTATTATTATTATTATTATTATTATTATTATTATTATTATTTACAAGAATATGCCCATTTGTGGAGCGCGATAGAACTTACTACCGGGCGAGTCAGCTGTGCGGTTTGGAGCGCGCAGCTGTGAGCTCGCATCCGGGAGATAGTGGGTTCGAATCCCACTGTCGGCAATCCTGAAGATGGTTTTCCGTGGTTTCCCACGTTCACACCAGGCAAATGCTGGGTCTTTACCTTAATTAAGGCCACGGCCGCTTCCTTCCCATTCCTAGGCCTTTCCTGTCCCATCGTAGCCATAAGACCTATCTGTGTAGGTGCGACGTAAAGCAAATAGCAAGAAAGAAAATATACCTTACCTAGCTGATGTTGATCTTTCCTTCTCCCAAAATCTCTTCATCTGGGTACTGAACATTTTCCTACATTCCTCAGCCCATGACTTATTGAGCCTGGTATTCATTTTCTCAGCAAAATAATGGTTGTTGATTACTTTTTTGAACTGGAGTGTCTTGAACGATTTTCTGTGGGATGCCAGTTTTCTGAATGCCTTTTTCTATTTCACTAAGCCAACTGTTCTTGGCTTTCATTGTGAGTTGTTGTATCTGTTCCGGGTGAGTCTATAAGCCTTCCTTAATTTTGAGAGCCTCTCCTTAATTGCTTCATGATTCAAGCCTGATGGCTGAATTACTCCTCCTAGGTACTTGACCTTATTCGATTGATTAATTTGGACGAATTTAGACTTTAGAAGTTTCCCATCTAGATAATAAGCGGATCCTTCCATGCACTGAGATTTTTCATACGATATTTTGACCCCAGTTTTAGCTGCAATTTCACGTTTTTCAAGGGCCTGAGAATCCTTTTCGTGAGCCTGGCATTCTTCATTCTGAGAATGTGGTCATATGACTCGCCTTTTCTTAATGGTATCGATGATCTTTTCAGAATGCGGATTAAGCTCCCGAGAATTTCGTTTCATCCAGATTCCCTCTTAGTACACTGGACCAAAGAATTTCCTCGATTTTTCCTCTCCTATTCCCCTATGTCATTAATAAGTGATCTTCCTCCAATGATCAAGGTTTCTGAGGTGTATATTGCTTCAGGTTTAATAACTGAATTGTAATGTCTTAATTTTGCGTCCCGTGAGTAGGGCTTTAAGTTTGTACATAACTGATAGTAAGGATATTGATGTCTTAATGTCTGTGTTATCCCCTTTTTTGTGGGCACATTTCCAGTCTTCAGGATTTTTCTGCGTAATCCAGATGTCTTCAAGAATTACTTGAATTGTCTGAGCTAGGCTTTCACTTACTAAGCCCCTGTGGCTTCGTTATTTTTAAGTGCACTGATTCTTTGCTTGATGTCTTCTAGTAAGGGGTATTCTTAATCTGGATTTGGAGTAGGTTGTTCAAATGTGAGTTGTTCTACAGAAGGTTTGCAGTTTAAAAGATCATGGAAGTAGTTTGCGAGAAGTTTACAGTTTTCTTTTATTATTTGTTTCCAGGAGCCGGCCCGGACATTTAGAACATAAACTAGGTATTTGGTAATTTGATAGTTCCACAGAAAATGTTTTTAAAAGTTTCTTGTATTGTTTTCAAGTAATGTTGAACTATTTCTGTCTGTCCATTTTGATCATATTTGCGCTTTACGGATCTAATAATTTGTGAGACTTATTTCTGGACTTTGAGGAATTCATACTAGTTTTGTCCTATTTTATGGTAACTCCATTACTATTATAATTATTACAACTTAGGTACACGGAAAACAACGTCCTGTTCGTATTGAATCTGTTTATTACCGAATGACGTCTCCCTGTATGTTATCATAGTGTTTATTCTAGTATTTTCATTTTACTTTTAACTAGGGTCGACAAGGAATCGAACGTGACATTCAGAAATGAATTTTCTAAACAAACAGGGAAAAGGAAGCTTATAGTTTGAACTAATTTTTGATATAACAATTATAGATATAGGATCATTCTCTATATGTGAAACGTGAATTTTCGTTTAAAAATACCACGTACAGTATATCTAGGATTCGTACCGGAGTAAGTTAGAATAAGTGATGTCATATGGTTATCACGCCCGCATACAACAGAAAACTCTCTGGTGAATGAAACTGAAATTGAAATGGGAAACCTGAAAAGATGGCCGTGCATTTAGCGTATACTTGAGATAACAAGAAGACGAAACGCTGGTTAATAGGGCAAACGCCTGAAAAGCCTTACATCTGACATGTTTTTGACATACTCTGTTGGCAAAAAATATCTAATTCCCTCCATGGGAATTTAGAATTTTCCATTCGGAATTGCTAGGCGGGCAATAATTCCATTGTGGAGATTTATCTCCCGTATGCAGTTATCAGACTGTGCCTCTTATATAGGCTTCTGATATGCTCACCTGGATACACCCAGCGTCAGTGGGTAGGGTCTGACACATCCCACTTTGACGAGTCTAGTGTCAGACCTAAGACGAAACACTGGTTAATAGAGCAAACGCCTGAAAAGCCTTACATCTGACAACAAGAATAGGGAAAAAGTAACACCAATCTACAACAATTACAAATGATGGCTAATAATGATAAAATCGAACTAAGTCAAGTGTATCATTCACAGCAGTAACCTCTTTATATGAACAATATTTGTTTCAACCTTGTTTCTAAACCCACGATTATAATACCTTAAATAACATGACATCGGATTCAGATCCATTATACAAGTGGCGTTCCTACAATCCTACTACCTCTGCTGGATTTGAATGTAGTTTATAATGTAGTTACTACCCTTATTCCATCACCTTCATTCTATGTAAAATTTAATTGTCAAGTTACTCGAGCAGAAATCCTTCACCAGACTTTCTTCTTTGACTCGTACAACTCCACTTTTGCAAATACTGGCAGAACTTACAAAGCCTCAGTTGTGTATACAGAGAGCATAATATGATCCGGGCGAATTATACACAAACAACAAGTACAATAATGTTAATTTAATGCAGATTGATATTTTCTTAGCGATCGCGATAAGCTATGATTCCATTATATAAACCTACAAATTTTCCAATTAATATTATGCTGCCTCCCACTGATTATGAACTAGTTATTTACACAACGGCCAGAAAAGTGACGTTTTACATTACGAGTGAGTGGTTCGGACGGAATTTCGGAACGCTAATGTAGAATTCATGAGTATCATTGCGTACAAACAAACAATTTTACAGTTTTGTTTTTTTTTTTTGCTTTACGTCGCACCGACACAGATATGTCTTACGGCGACGATGGGATAGGAAGGGCCTAGGAATTGGAAGGAAGCGGCCGTGGCCTTAAGTAAGGTACAGCCCCGGCATTTGCCTGGTGTGAAAATGGGAAACCACGGAAAACCTTCTTCAGGGCTACCGACAGTGGGGCTCGAACCCACAATCTCCCGATTACTGGATACTGGCCGCACTTAAGCGACTGCAGCTATCGAGTTCGGTTTTTACAGTTTTAATTCCATTTCAGTATGACTTAAATTTAAACATTTTTAAACTATTTACTTTTAATTGTAAATTTTCCATAGCCCCTCATATAGCCTCAGCTACCATATTACAAACATCTTGACTTGACTTTGTTTAGACAGCGTGCGTGTCAACTTTGGCGTTCCATTTTACTCTACCGGATTGCAGAGAAACCGATACTGTCTTAGGTGATATGCAGCTAAGTTATATTTTTTTCTGGTAAACACCAAACATGTTATCACAAAGGAGTGGAATTTCATGCAGTAACATTGCAATGAGTCGAAGGCATCCTCTGGCCTGCATGCAAATTCAGTAGGAAAATTAGCATGAATTTTAAAGGATCGTGCCCCTAATGTTTATGCAACTCCTTAAACAGGAGCGTTGTACGGCCTTGAAAAGCTTTCAACACGTTGAAATCTAAGATGTTACTGTTTACAAGGACGATTACTGGTTATCACATTATTGTTTAATTTCTACTCCGAGGAGTTGTTCAGATATGATCTGGAAGGTGTGGAGGATGGCATTTCTTTCATGGGGTAATTAGTAACAACTTCTTGATGTGTTTTAGAAATTTGCCATTGCTCAGCCTAGTTATCTCGTTTTCTATCATACTGGAAATGTTAACAGTTCAACTAAATTTTTAAATATATTAGTTCTTGAATATCATCCATTACAAAGTTTCTCAAGGCATTTATTTTGTGATTATAGAGGTGATTCAGAAAATAAGGAACGAAATATTTCTCAATTATTGCACATGTTATAGCCTACAAGAAGCAAGACGGGGAAGGAGAAGGTATTACCTAACAACAGTGTAAGTTACATATTTCATCCCACTGCTCCTCATTCGTCCCCACTCCGCTACTTATAACTGAATCACAATAGAGAAAAGAAATTTGATATCTCGAACAGAAAAACCTGCAGTTTCTTACAAAAAACGGAACCGGACCTCGAACACAGCAAAAGGAAACCTCAGAAGAGCAGACCTATTCATAATCCGAAAATGAACAAAGATTCTTCCATGGAAGGAAGTGACTCTGCTGAGGCAATACTGTGTGGTCATTTGTTCTCTAAATAGGTAAAAAGGTGTGTTTCGCGTATAGAAGTGTAGAAAGTCGAGAGTGGATTCATCGCGCATTTGATGGACAAGAGGATGGGAACGAATACGTATTATATATGTGACATTTGTAAATAGTAGTAGCCCTTAAATCAGGAAAAAGTGCCTTTTGTGTGTTTATTTTTGTAGCTTTAATTTAGCGTACTTTTATAGATTAATCTTGACAGCACTTGTAGTATTATTTACGAATATATTATAAATTATTTTTATTAGGGTCCCCATTTTTGCGCCCTTCACCCCTATTATTAATAAATATGTCATCAAATAGATTTGTGCAGAATACTGAAATCTACTGAAGTTAACTACGTCACTAACAGTAGTAGTCTCTTCCTATGATTTACCATTGCAGTCATGGCAATATTCTTAACAGTCAAATTTCCCGGGGATTATAAGAAATAGAAATTGTTAGAGAATGAATCTGTCTATATACTATAATAATAATAATAATAATAATAATAATAATAATAATAATAATAATAATAATACAAATAAACCAAATCCCATGGCGCAACAGCCCCGAAGGGCCATGGACTACAAAGCTACCGGTGCTCAGCCCCAAAGCCTGCAGATTACGACGTGTCGTGTGATCAGCATGACGAATCGTCACGGTCAGAATTCTTGGCTTTCTAGACCAGGGCTGCCATCTTAACGGCAGATAGTTCTTCAGTTGTAATCACGTACGCTGAGTGGCCCTCGAACCAGCCCCCCGATCCAGATAAAATCCCTGACCTGGCCGGGAATCGGACGCGGAGCCTTCGGGTAAGAGGCAGGCATCTAAGATGTTACTGGTCACAAAGACGGTCCCTGATTATCACAAATCGTTTACCTGCCAACATAAATGTCGGATAGAACTTTTTCCTTCCTGCAATCCTACTACCTATGCTCGATATGAACCTGCAATCTTGGGATTAACAGATGAAGGTACTATTATTATAAGATGTCATTAGACAAAAGTTAGATACTATTTTATTTTTTTAAATTTATTTTTAATATCTGAATCCAGTCCTTTTCAGTTTCGACTCAGTACATTTATAACTGTTAGGCTGTTCAGTCTGCCGAAACTAACTTTCAGTAAATAACTGTATAAACAACCTGAAAGAGAAAACATACGATAAGAGTATTACACCTGAAAAAAAACTTAATTAAAATAGAATGACCAAGTTTCGTACGTGAAAGAACATCATCAGACTCACACTCAAAATAAAATGGCGTATGGCGTATGACTTTTAGTGCCGGGAGTGTCCGAGGACAAGTTCGGCTCGCCACATGCAGGTCTTTTGATTTGACTCCCGTAGGCGACCTGCGCGTTGTGATGAGGATAAAATGATGATGAAAACGACACATACACCCAGCCCCCGTGCCAGCGAAATTAACCAATTAAGGTTAAATTTCCCGATCCTGCCTGGAATCGAACCTGGGACCTCTGTGAGCAAAGGCCAGCATGCTAATCTTTTAGCCATGGAGACGGACAAATCACTTCAAATATTTAGAAATAAACACAGTAAATTCTGGAGCAGAAACAAAGCAGGGCATCATTAAGACAAGTTCCAGATTTCAAGTTCCTAAGTTTTTAAATAGAAATAAACGTAAATATTTGAGTGTGATTTGATAGAATCTGATGATGATCGTTAAAGAACGAAACATGTCATTCTATTTTAATTAAGTTGATTCTTTTTCTGGTGCAATACTGTTACCATATGTTTTCTCCTTCAGGTAGTTTACAAATATATTTACTCAAAGTTAGTTTCGGCAGACTGAAGAGCCTAACAGTTTAAAAAATCCACAGTTCTAGCTCTTCAGGCAAGCAATTCAGTGTTGAAAACATTCTAGGGATATGAGCTGTGAATTTTATGGAAATAAAATATAATAAAGTATGAGAATATTTTATTTTTTCTTAAAAATTGCAATCCTTCTCATAACAGTCGATTAGATTAGCAGTTTGTTTTTTTACCACAACGAGTCCGAGGGAAAAACTGACCCTGGAGGGTAAACAGATAAATCAGAAGAAGAAGAAGAAGAAGAAGAAGAAGAAGAAGAAGAAGTATGCCACTATATTCTTCGAAATCTCGTCCGTGGAGTTCTTGATGTAGTTGCAGGTAATACGGACGAAAAAAACTGAAATGCAATATCCTTACAACAGACGACTGGCTGATGTTGGCCTGTTGTGCTACTGCCCGGGTATCGTGTGAGGATTCTCCCGGAAAATGTCCAAAACCATCTGAGCAGTTTCACCGGACGTAACTAGTGCCTCTCTAATAGAACCTGTTCGGCAAAGTGACGAAGTTGTATGGAAACGTCGCTCCACCCTCCTAAACGTATTTGCGTTTGGTTGTTGTCTGTGTGTAAATCTTTCCTGGTACAGGCGATGTGCTTCCTGTGCTTTCTGTCTTGCTTCACCGTCAGCACGTCTGTGGTTAGTCAACTACACCACGGTAACTGTTGCCTCCAATTTATCAGAAAGCTTACTTGATGTAAAACTACGTCCCGCTTCACAAACTCCCACACGTCCTCTATCAGTATGCCATTGCTTTTAGCGATAATTTCATAACCAATCGAAAGCTTATAATTGGCACGTACATTTTACACAATCGTATGACAGTTTTATGTATTGTGTAAATACCTGTCGCATACATGTGTTTGCAAAAGTCGTGCAGTGAAGAAGCAGTAAGTGCTTTAAAGGCGATTGTAGCTTGGTATACGGCAAAGGAAAATCGACCATCACCCCACTGACGTTCGTTGGGATATCTAAAAGCAGAAACGTTAGGCACAGCGGACTCACCCGGTATAATTTGTTAGTAAATTAGACAGAATGTTTTAACTACTTTGCCTGTGTACATGTTTAACACCCACACCCTTTCTCCCCACAGTCACTGTTGCGACGCCATTCATGTCCACCTTCACACACTCGCTTCTTAACTTGGTTTCTATTCCCGCGGTTTACAGAATGTAAATTATTGAACATAATTATCAAAGAATGAAGACCATAAAGTTGTCTCTAACTCTATCGTATATTATTTTAACAGTACAGTATATTATCATAATCTGATAATGCCGAGTACCACTTGCAATACATCAAGGCATTTCTTACTGCTTAGCAAATAATATTGAGTTTATAAGCGTATATCATCTATGTATGTTATATACACTCATACCTAATAGATCTGTGAAACAAAACCTTTGCAAATAAATATACACCGGATGTAACAGGATTTAAAAGTCAAACTTCAATGAATGACAGAGGACACTAAAATAAATAAACATAGATCGGATATTGAGATGTTTTTGGCGTGATTGAAAATTGTGTGTGCCCAAACTTTGTCCCGTTTCTCCACTGGATCGGGTACGAAGTGAGATGAATCTTCGTAGCGAGGTTTTACGACCATCAATCCAAATACACTAGAAACAATACGCGACACTTCCGGATTTACCCTTGTTAAAATGGGAGACAAGTCGTAAGTGACGCTCCTAGTAGCTTGACCTGAAAATTCGCGCTAAATTCAAATATCAATGGAAATGTATATACGGAAATGGATAAATAAATTACGTCTAGAACGAAAGTGTTACTAAGACATTAACATCAAAGTTGCTAAAGCAATTCTGGATAAATGAATGAAGAATTATTTAACAGGTTATTATTTAAAGACTGAAATTATACATATAATCAAGATGTAAAATGGACTGCTGTGAAAAGGCTTGATCTTTCATTTATGCATTACTTTTTTAGCTTTAGAATTCCTGCCTGAACGTTCACGGCTATATTTTTCTTTTTTCTCATTTAAAAGCATTGTATCATCATATTAAAACATTTGTCAACAAAAATATCGGCACATTCCTTACATACATGATTCAATGAATTTACATTTAATAGCTGGACAATTTTCCTTTTAACTTGAAGCCTACTAACAGAAAGAAAATCTAAAAATTTAGCCTCAAAAACATTCAAACTTTCCCTATAAGCAATACTTGCCATAATGTTATTACATTAGGGTAAAGCAAATTTGCATCATCATATTGTTTCAACAAAATATGTACATTTCTTAAATCACCCATATTTTCGTCAGTGCTTGACAACGCATTACGGCATTCCAAATTGGGTAACTTGGAATACAACCAGCCACACCCATATGCATATGTATTTTCCTGAATTAATTCAAACCCACAGATCACACCTACAACAACACATCGTATTGAAGGTTAACTGTTGCACCATACAATAAAATATGCGTATAATATTTTAAGCCAGTTAAAATATGGGTCGAGCAGGTCAGAAGATTATGAAGTACTATAAAAATCTCCTTATCACTGGAAGAATATATATGCAAACACAATATTACTTACATTTTCTTGTCACGAGGGAAATGGAAGAAAGACCGCGCATTCTTCCCTACTTCATAGTTACTGCAGCCAAACACAGCACATACCTTTCCCCTCACGTTGAGACGAGATATCAAGGAATGACACACGCTACTATTTAATTATGTTAACTCACTGAAAATGCATAAACAACACCAAAAACTTCACACACAATTACACGTGCTTTTATGACAGAATCAGTAGTTCTCAGGTCAATGCGCTAGAGAGAGCTCTAATAGCTGTCCCTCGATATTTCGCAGAGTGTAGTGTATTGTCTCTACTGTATTTGATCAATCTCATCAGAGAAGGTAATGAGATGAAAAATAAATGACGTGATATGTGGAAGTAGGAAGGGTGAAGGTGAAAACTGGTGCCGGCACATAGCCTATTCCTGTCGAATAGAACCAAGGGGACTGCTCAAGACTTAACGTCCCTATCCGACGAACCTGTTACAATCGATGGCTTCCTTTATGTCCTCTCTCCATACGAACGTAGCGGAGTCCGGCTCCATGGCTAAATGGTTAGCGTGCTGGCCTTTGGTCAAAGGGGTCCCGGGTTCGATTCCCGGCAGGGTCGGTAATTTTAACCATCATTGGTTAAATTCTCTGGCACGGGGGCTGGGTGTATGTGTTGTCTTCATCACCATTCCATCCTCATCACGTCGCGCAGGTCGCCTACGGGGGACAAATCAAAAACAGACCTGCACCTGGCGAGCCGAACCCGTCCTGGGATCTTCCGGCACTAAAAGCCATACGCCATTTGATTTTTCACGAACATTGCGGAGAGGTTTTGGCATGTAATTTATTAATTAGAAATTCCACCCTGCCGACCAACATTCTATAAATATTTTTTCCACAAACAGGACTCGAACCGGCCAACCACGGTGTCAGACCATATAGATTTGACGCCTTAACGATCATGGCCAGCAGACGGTGTTTTTTGACTTGATTGATATTGAAATTATTAAATTGAAATTTAATTTAACCCTCTATAAAAGGGCGGCTTCCTCCAATATGGTCTGAAGGGGAAGCGGGCTGTGTAGTGGGTAACGTCCTCTATATGGCCGGGGAGGTTTGATATGATGGAGGTCGTGGCCTACAAAAGAACTCGCCTTAGTGCAGGAGAATGGAAAACCACAGATAACCATTCTTAAAACAACCGACGGTGTGTACCAGCCTCTCTCCGTCTCCCGATGTGTAGAGGTGTAGAGCCATGGACCAGCCGTGATAACTCGGTTTCTGCATCCGCCATGCCTCTGTCTCAAACAGAATTCAGGCTTGCCGAGGATTAGCCCTCCAAACGGAATTGGGTCTTGGGTACTCTTTCTGAATAATCTGATCTATGACTGCATTGATGTGAAAGGATGAAAGACCTGTTAGAATGGAATCAGAACTGGTCAGAGAATGATCTACATCCTGATAGGGGTTAACATTTCCTTGGGTCGCTTGTAGCAAAGGCCAATGGTATTGTAATTACCCAACGTGGAGACGAGAGCGTTGCTCTTATGGATTAGGCCAGAATAGAATTTCCGTGACGTTTTCTTTATTCTGGTACTAATCTCTTTAGTTTTGACAGATTGATGGATGTCTAATTCCGTTCTAACCAGTGTGCACCTGAGATAAGACGTAGCGCACGATTTTGTATGCCCTATCCAGCGGAGTTTTGGCTGCCATTCCCCAGACCGGACTGGCACATTCGAGGATCCGTCTAAACGAGGTCTTGTAAAGCGTGAGCATGTTTTCTAGATTACGTTCTTGGTCGACTTTCATAACAGGAATAATTTCAGATAAGCGTCTGATCGCATGGGCCGAAATCAAAATTATATGGTTCTTGAAGGTGAGTCCTCTGTCTGGGATAACTCCCAGATATTTGTACTTATCCACCAGATCACATCGCCAAAGAAGATCAATGGGAGACGGTCAGTCCCGGTACGTTTAGAAAGTAAAGTAGCACTACTTTTGTTTACATTAATTTTGATTCTCCACTTTCCAAGCCATGGTTCGAAGGTAGAGAGGGCATCTTGACGGTAATTTCTTACTCTAGGTGGTTGCCACGAGACAGAGGAGAGAGCCGTGCTATCTGCATAGGTATGTCAGTCATGTATAAGTTAAAGAGGATAGGAGAGAGAACTCCACCTTGGGGAACACCAGCCAAGATAAGGAGAGGGTTTGACAGGGTTTTGTTAACCGACGTGAGAAATATCGTGGCCAGTGTAATTCAAACCGTATTTTAATAATAATAATAATAATAATAATAATAATAATAATAATAATAATAATAATAATAATAATTTAATGTTATTGGCTTCACGTCCCACTACCTACTTTTACGGTCTTCGGAGACGCCGAGGTGTGGGAATTTAGTCCCTTAGGAGTTCTTTAACGTGTCAGTAAATCTACCGACACGAGGCTGACGTATTTGAGCACCTTCAAATACCACCAAACTGAGCCAGGATCGAACCTGCCAAGTTGGGGTCACAAGGCCAGCGCCTCAACCGACTGAGCCATTCAGCCCGGCCCGTATTTTAAATAAATAGTGGGCAGTCTCAGATATTAACAACATCTGAACGATGTTCGATTTCAATAGCGACACCAAAGAATGAAAACCTCGTGGGTGTATTTTTTTCTTCTGAAACTGAGATACTGTGTTTGTACCAAAGGTTGAAAATCTCGTATGTTAAGCTGCTCAATGATGCAAAAAAAAAAATAGGTCAAACTAAAATACACTGCCCTCTAGTGGCGAGTTAGAAAACCACGTACATCTGAGTAAGCAGAATTTAGTGTAAAATCCTCGTTGACCATTAATAATAATTAAACAATTTTAGATTTAGTTTCTGTAATGATTAATATTTTATAAAATAAAACAACTAATTAAAGATTAAAGTGACAAATTACCTGTTAGAATCATCTGGCTAAATAATCTAAATTAACTAATATCTTCTAGTAAAAATTAAATTATGTCCACCTTTCATGCAATATGAATTTACACTAGTCTCTCTGAAAATATACTGAAATATAACGAACACGGTGTAACTCTTTTAAGTGCAAGAGTATTAAAATCTCCATTGTCCAATAACTGGCGAATTAAGAAAAACATATATTGTAAGCTGTAAATACGTGCATGTGTTATGAAACATATTTATCAATAAATTTATAGAGAGAGGCTTTGAATTATAAAATAACGGTTTTTCCTCGCTAATTAAATTAGTTAAATCGACCACAATGGGGTTTTCATTTTTAGGTGTCGATATAGGGTTATATTTCGTACTTATGTTAGGCTCAGTGCCACATTAAGGGGTTTAAATTCAAACGTTTTATTATACAGTTGCTTCAACGAGCCATCCCTAATGAATTAAGTACATTTAAGCTCACCCTGCACATCGTTATTACTAATAATAATAATAATGATGTTATTTGCTTTACGTCCCTAACTACATTTACGGTCTTCAGAGACGCCGAGGTGTCGGAATTTAGTCCCACAGGAGTTCTTTTACGTGCCAGTAAATCTACCGACACGAGGCTGTCGTATTTGAGCACCTTCAAATACCACCGGACTGAGCCAAGATCGAACCTGCCAAGTTGGGGTTAGAAGGCCAGCGCCTTAACTGTCTGAGCCACACAACCCGGCATCGTTATTACATCGTACAGTGCTTATATTAACCCGCTGAACACTTGTTTTAGCGCTCACACAAGTTCTTGAAAGAGAACTGTTTAGATCGTGAATGAAATTCAAAGTTGCGCATGTCTGGATGGTCACCATTACTTCCTTAACTCCTCCCCATTAAAGCAGATATATTTATTGGTAATGAACTACGAAACTTAGCAGAGGTTAAAACTTTCAAGGTGTTGGATGACTATGTACCGGAACTAAGTTCAATTCTGTGCCGTGGAGTGTGATTATTGTAATCTAAGCATAGACACTCGCGTATAGATCCGCCGACACGAGTCGTTCGCTGTGGGGGGGTGAGCGCAGCTTGGCAGTAATGGGGCGAGGGTAGAGGGAAGCATGTCACGTAGGGGACGTGCGTAGTAAAACGTCCCGAGTTTACTTGACAGTGGTGGGTAGGGCGGGCGTGGAGCGTCATACGCAATACTGCGGAGTCCACAACACGCCACGTGTGTTTGAACTAGCGAGTCCCTGAGAGAACAAGCATCAAAACATGAGTAAGGAGGTGTTCTATCAATGACACGATAAACAGATTTTCTAAAATATTTTAATAACGTGAAATTCATTACGAGAAAGTTACTTTTCGTGCACAGGTAAGAAGAATTTCTATCTTTAACTTCGCATGACCTTTTACCAACAAGTAGGCAAAATATGTATTATCAAATTTCAACGTTCAATAGATAATAATAATAATAATAATAATAATAATAATAATAATAATAATAATAATAATAATAATAATAATAATAATAATAATAATAATATTTTCTTTATATTTAATAATTTCTTTTTATGTATAACTTATCTAAAATACATTAGCAAATGTGTAGTAGGAATCTTTGTAATTATTTACACCTGCAAAGTAGTTAATATTTTTAACTGAAAGTGAAGTTGTTTCATATTTCTATACATTGGTGCAACCCTTGCTGTTTACAACATTAATTAGATTTGTACATTTACATCAGCATAATTAGTATGATCATTTCGTCCTGTGGTGTAGGTTTTTATCAATTCCTGAAAGTATCCTTCGAAATATATTTGTGACACATTTTTCATTCAAGAGCATATATTCCGGCTGTAATGTTATCTTCTCCTCATTCCTAGTACCTTCCTGCCATTGTTCCCACCTGTTTGTACCAGCAATCATTCTTGATAAAAGGCTAATTTAGGAATGAACTCGATGGATGAAGCTGTACGCATAAACCGGCTTCGGTGGTGGGATCATGTGAGGCGAATGGAGGAGGTTAGGTTACCTAGGAAAATAATGGACTCTGCTATGGAGGGTAAGAGAAGTAGAGGTAGACCAAGACGACGATGGTTAGACTCGGTTTCTAACGATTTAAAGATAAGAGGTATAGAACTAAATGAGGCCACAACACTAGTTGCAAATCGAGGATTGTAGCGACATTTAGTAAATTCACAGAGGCTTGCAGACTGAACGCTGAAAGGCATAACAGTCTATAATGATGATGTATGTATGTATGTATGTATGTATGTATGTATGTATGTATGTATGTATGTATGTAATGTTATCTTCTATTATCCAAAGTTTCACATGGTTTTTAGTTGATGTTTTGTTCTCAATTGTGTCATTTCTGAGGGCATCTTGTTCAAAAATTTAGGAACTACAACTTGTAGTGTTCTTGATCCATATTTGTTGTAGTACCTGATGCTCTGAAAATAACTTCTACGCCTCTGTCTTGTTCCCTTCTATATTGTGGCTTCCAGTAATTTTCGTTAATTAGGTTGTACATTTAACTCTCAAGAACCTTTCATTTTTATACATTCCTTTTAACATATCCTGACTTAAGCTAAGTATTCCTCTGTTTTCGTACCAATAAAACGTCTTAATAATAATAATAATAATAATAATAATAATAATAATAATAATAATAATAATAATAATAATAATAATAATAATAATCATATCACCTCAACTACCGTGATGACATCTAAACCGCCGGTCTCAAGCTGTTTTACTCTAACAGGCTAGCAGAGGTGTAAAAAGTGTGTTCGTGTTATCCAGAAGGTCACGGGTTTGATTCCTTGTCGGGAAGTCAAAAACTTTATAGAGACGTGACTTCTTCTGTAGAAGCACATGGGTTTAAGACTTCTTCATCCTACACCAAACATGATTTCCAGCTTAATTCCTTGCAAAAAAGATGGCCGGGCATAGAATTAACCACTCTGTCTCACTTGGTGTCGAGGTTACGAATAGTGGATAATAATTTCTCCAAGGGCCTTAGTGGTTCGGGGAATCCTTGGTTCGATGCGCGGCTGAGTCGGAGATTTTAAAGTATTTTAATTAGCAATATTCACATTACAATAGTCCAATCATTATATTATATATTGTGTGTTGGCGTGTATACATTACAAAAATTCCATCATAAAATAAATTCAAAGTGGCTAAAAGATGGCTTGATGGTAAGTAAAATATGTCATCCCTTCAGTCTTGATTTATTCACCTATTTTTCCTTCACCATTCGAATATGATTGCAAAAACATAATAATAATAATTTTATATACGTATAAATTTTCCTTAAATACAAATTAAACATTAAACAACCTAGATACATCCAGAAAATTTAGATATGTTCACAATGTTTTTTTTTTCTTTAATGTCCTACATTTACTTGATAAAATATCATAACAAGGGAGGAAATATTTATTGTGTAGAGGGACGTAATTTGACTAAGTGCTAAAGTTATTACAGTGGTAATTAATTGTTGTAAGTAGAGATATTCAAATAGTAATTATAGTACTTTTAATAGCCTGCAGTTATCATAGGTAAAAATTTATTATATGATTCATACATGTTTGAAGGAGCCAAGTGTTCAGGCCCTTTCCTCATTTTTAATGTTCCTGTGGGTAGAGTATTAAAAATACGTGGTCCTAGATATGTCTCTGTCCATGAAGTGTGTTTCTGTTCTAGATTGGTAATGCAGATCTTAATTGTAGTATAGTGTCATGGCATGTGCGTTTCTGGTCCTGGAATCTTACGATTTGTGTTGTCACAGTTTTTGCGCATAACTGTCTTATGTTTAAAACCTGGAACTGAATTGAAAATTTTATCAGCGGAAAAGGATTTCCCATGCGTACTTTTAGTATCTGCTTATGGGTGATGGATAGAGTGATTATATACTTGCCAAGTGCCCCAACCCATCTTATAATTCCGCATTGCACTACAGAACTGACAAGTGCATAATAAACATTCATCATTATCCTGAGAGACACAATTCGTCTAAACCACGAGTGACCGAGCTCGATAGCTGCAGTCGCTTAAGTGCGGCCAGTATCCAGTATTCGGGAGATAGTAGGTTCGAACCCCACTGTCGGCAGCCCTGAAGATGGTTTTCCGTGGTTTCCCATTTTCACACCAGGCAAATGCCGGGGCTGTACCTTAATTAAGGCCACGGCCGCTTCCTTCCCATTCCTAGCCCTTCCTTGTCCCATCTTCGCCATAACACCTATCTGTGTCGGTGCGACGTAAAACAACTAGGAAAAAAAACCACGAGTGGCAAAGCTTGCCCACCATAAGCAGAGTACCCGTGCTAGAAATACACACGAGGGCGCAAGACTCTTTCACTCACTCGGATTGCACTTCCCCACGTTAGTGACCCAGGGCTGCAGTTACCTGCTTTGGTCTACAAATAATGGGTCAACATTCATCTGCATAGGCTGTGGCATGAGGGTTGGCATAATCATTTGTTAGTGTGTGCTTGTGCATTTCTGTATCAACATGGTTACTTGAAGAGATGCTTCGTTTAAAATAGCCTATTTTCTTTTGAATTTATAAAATCATGACGTTTTGCTACAGAAGCGGTAAGGTAGCGGCATAGTATTCGGCATTATTCTGTTTCACAATTATTCATAGGAGAGTTAATTCCCTAAAAATTGCCTTTCATTTTCTACTTCATTGCTTATGCCAACCTTTAAAGTAGTTATTTACTTTCCTGGTAGACGGTGATTACAAAGTATGTTGTTTCACGTATTTTATACAAATGTTAATGAGAAACGAAAAGTGAAGAAGTCTGAAACTTCAAAAAATGAAGGTATTGGAAGAGTAATGGGAAGTGACACGAGGGGTATAACAATGAAACAAATCCTCGGACTCGGAAACCTAGTTGACCGAGAAAAGTCAGATAGGAAAGATAAATGCGAAAAGAGCCTGGAATTTCCCTATTTCTTATAAGGGGTATCAACACAAAATGTCACCAGTATTCGGGAGATAGTGGGTTCGAATCCCACTGTCGACAGCCCTGAAGATGGTTTTCCGTGGTTTCCCATTTTTACACCTGGCAAATGCTGGGACTGTATCTTAATTAAGGCCACGGCCGCTTCCTTCTCACGCCTGACCTTTTCCTGTCCATCGTCGCCGTAAGACCTATCTGTGTCGGTGCGACGTAAAGCAAATTGCAAAAAAAAAAATGTCATCAGACACCTGTACTTAACCTGTCTGAATGGGTTCCTTTAATAATACGTGTGCAGTAGAACCTCATTAATCTGGACTAATTAAAACTCTAGGTTGTCCGAATTAATGAAAGTCTGGATTAAACAAAAATAATTTAGCCAAGGTACATATTTAAATACTCTGCTCAGTAATAAGTACGTGTACAGTACATCATTTTTAACTTAAAAAATACAAAGGTTATTTAGTACACACGATATAATGCAATAACGTATTATACCCTACAAAACACAGAACTTGAGCATCTTCAAATACCACCAGACTGAGTCTGGATTGAATCTGCCAACAGTGCAGTCAAGACCCACCTCCATTGACCACACTTCACATGCTTACTAGTTTGAAGAAACTACTGATCTTTTGTCGACTTCCTTTGACATTAACTCACGCAAATGTCTCAGATGATCGTAATATGCAGATATGTTTTCATCATTGTTATCTTTTAAGATATTTAATGACAAAATGGTCTTTAATTTCACTATGTTTTGGCTTAGGGATAATATTATCACCTGCTTCACCCTCGTCAAATCCATCCTTTTCAGAGCTTTCTTCAGCAATCACAGTTAAACCATTCCTGGTCTGCGTAGTTTACAATATTGCGCTTATAACTCAGCTTTATTCTGTAACCAGCTGATGTACCCGTGCTTCGGTTCGGAATTCTACATTGTATACAGAGTTCTAGGTTAGGTAGTGTACACGTTGTGAGCAAGATTGTATTAAATTGCATAGCTCTTAACGTTACCCTAGAACGCAATTGGGAAGTCACCAAACATATTTTCTTATGTGAAGACTGGGTTAGGTAATTTTCATTGTAATGGTAGGCCCTCTTGCCTACCATCAGTCACAATTAAGTTGGGGGAGTTTTCATTATAATGGCACACACTCACTCTCCACCTGCTGTTTTTTATCCTGAGAAAGACTACCGTAGTGGCTTTTCCAACTGAAATCAACATAGATCAGTACAATGACGTCAATAGGAATGTCGCGATTAAAAACAATGCTATCATATGAAATACTCGATCAAATTAAAGACCACACATTTTCCCATTTTTAACGAACAGTACTACGCTGCCGACCTAACAGTCCAAAGTTCAAAAGCTGAAATGACCAGGCTGCAGACAGCCGTGAGCCGTGAACACTCTTTTACTTCGGGAGGCAGGGGGGCGTGAAGTTGAGGCGGGGGGGGGGGCGATGTTAACGAATTCCTGCAGGACAAAATTCCGACAACCAGCCTCTGCCTTAAGTATGCACACGCCTCATTCAAAACAGCGCGTCAGAGTAGGGATCGAATACCTGGAATACTATGATGAACCAGTGTGTTACGTACCAGCATATTAGAAAATGTATGAACCACAGGAATGGCATGCTAAAGAAGAAAGTTTCTAACTCCCCAACTATTTCCCGCCAATATTCAGTCAGGCCGTTATACTCGGTACGCAGCAGTAATCCCATCTATCGGAGTTGAGTGGCAGCATAAGAGACAAAGAACAGCCGAGAGGATTCGTCGTGCTGACCACACGACATCTCGCAATCTGCAGGACTTTAGGCTAAGCAGCGGTCGCTTGGTAGGCCAAGGCCCTTCAAGGGCGGTAGTGCCATGGGGTTAGTAATTTTTATAACTTTTTATGTAGTAATTTTCGACAGGACCAATAACATAGGTATTTAAAAATTAAATTTTAGCGCCATCCTCTAAACTACAACTTCATCCAGGGTGAATCAAATTATTTATAGCTTAGACTGTAGTTTCTTATTCCCCGACTCTATATACCGAATTTCATTAAATTTTGTTAAACCATTTTCTCGTGGCTCAGCATTGGTATGGATTAGCAACAAAAATACAAATTAATAAATATCTGTGTTATCATATCCGGTACGGTAAAAATGTATGACATAAATGATCGGAAATTTTATTCTGTATAACTTTAGTTACGTATACGATAGGACCACTAATAATGTGAATATTTGAGAATTAAATTGGAGGTCTTCCCCTAAACTACCATTTCACTCAGCGTGAATAAAATTATTTGCAGCCTACATTGTGGTGGCTCATCCCTCGACTTTACATATCGATTTTCATTAAATTATCTTCTGCCGTTTTCTCGCGATGCCTGTACATGCATATAGACAGACACACAGAAATTACGGAAAAGTAAAAAGTGTATTTCTTTGTTACTATGGACATGACCGATACAGAAAAACGATTCTTTTTAAATTCTGAGCAATGTGCAGACAACTATTATTTTATAAATATAGATTACATTTATGTATTATTATTGAACGGCTGTCCGAATTAAGCGAAGACCGGACAAATGGGGTCTGGATTAGTGAGGTTCTACTGTAACTGATATTAGTTTGGGACTGATGAGTCCTATTATTATTATTATTATTATTATTATTATTATTATTATTATTATTATTATTATTATTATTATTATTATTATTATTATTATTATTATTATTATCCAGTTGATAAGTCGAAGAAATACGTTTGAGAATATCGTCGCGCTAGTAACGCAACTCTCCAACATCTGCTGGCCATTCTGACAGATGATAATAATAATAATAATAATAATAATAATAATAATAATAATAATAATAATAAAGTATAATATAACGTCGTTTCAAATGGAAGGTTTGTATGTTTTAAGAAAAGTCAAAGTGTTGGAGATTTGCTCTTAAACGTGTTTCTATACCATGTCAGGAAATCTACTGACGCAAGTTTCTCGCATTTAAGCGCTGTTGCAGACCAACTGTCTGCAATCAACCGAAAATGGTGCAATGTGATGCACAGGCTATGAGATTTTGCTCCTTTCAGAATGTATTAAATACTAGTACCGTAACTTAATACATATCACGATCTACTGATCATTACCACTGAGAATCAGTCTCCGAATCACCCCTCTGATGAATAAATAGTTGTATATAATCCCATCATGTGCCTAGAGACGGGCTGAAAATGCAAGAGAAAAACGCTATCATGGTGACCGCTAAGGTCCTATTCAATATTTCCCCACCATCTCTATCTCGACGACGACCACCACCACTACCATCATCATCAACCATCGTCGTCGTCGTTATGTCCGGCTCCATGGCTAAATGGTTAACGTGTTCCAAGGGGCCACGGGTTCGATTCCCGGCCGGGTCATTGGTTGACCTTCATTAGTTAATTCCTCTGCCTTGCGGACTAGGTCTGTATGCCGTCTTCACAACATTAGAGTTCATCATGGGTAGGACAAATGCGCAGGTCGCCGATAGGCATAAATTCGAAAGACCTGCACCAAGTCTCTAAAAATTGCATCATCATAATCATCGCCACTGGCATTATCAATTACAGATATGTGTATGTGGCGTCATCATCCACTACAGAGAAGCAATAACAAAAAATGCTGGAAACTATCACGATTTCCCTATACTATCAAACTGTTCCTACTGGGATATGTACTAACAGCCATGTGGACATTTCAGAAACAATGACACGTTCCTCCCCGTATGCTATACGTTATACTGCACAGTTCGTTGGCGGGTCATTGCGCTCCAGAATCGATATTGCTTTATGAAGGTTAATTAATTAGATGAAAAAATATCTACTGCCTAAGAGCCTCCGTGGTTCAGGTGGCAGCGTGCCGGCATTTTACCGCTGGGATTCGTGATTCAAATCCCGGACACTCCATGTCAGATTTGTGCTGGACAAAGCGGAGACGGGACAGGGTTTTCTCCGGATACTCCAGTTTTCCCTGTCATCTTCCATTCCAGCAACACTCTCCAATATAATTTCATTTCACCTGTCGGGCATTAATCATTGCTCCAGAGAAGTGCGACAGGCTTCGGCAGCCGGCACAATTCCTACCCTCGCCGCTAGATGGGGTTTTCATTCATTCCATCCCTGAGCCGGTCGAATGACTGGAGACAAGCTGTGTATTTTCATTTTCAATAATATTGCCTCTGTGTGTGACCACATTGGCAACTACCACAGAAACACGTAATAGTGAAAACATACCTCCTGATAGGTTTGGCAGCAGGAAGGGCGTCTGGTTGTAAAACTGGGCCAAATCCAAATCAAGTTCTGGCGCCTTTAAATAAACTGAGTAGAAGGCCAGGAAGAAATAGAAGAATATCTCAGTGTTTGAAGGCGGTAGAAAATACCAACGACCGGGCGAGTTGGCCGTGCGGTTAGGAGCGCGCAGCTGTGGGCTCGCATCCGGGAGATAGTGGGTTCGAACCCCACTGTCGGCAGCCGTGAAAATGGTTTTCCATGGTTTCCCATTTTCACTCCATGTCGTACGATGTCGACATGTAAATGATCTCTGGTGATAGGCCTACATTTGGTTTTTACCCGACAAAATTAATTAAATCTCAGCCATAGACGCCCAAGAGAGATCCGGTTTACTCTGTCTGCCATCTAGTGGGCCTAGAGTAAAACGGAACGTCAAAATTGACGAGCAGACAACCAGATGGCGTCAAATCGAAATGTCTGCACACGGTAGCTGAGGCCATTATTATTATTATTATTATTATTATTATTATTATTATTATTATTATTATTATTATTATTATTATTATTATTATTATTACCAGGTAAATGCTGGGGCTGGGCCTTAATTAAGGCCACGGCTGCTTCCTTCCCATTCCTAGATCTTTCCTGTCCCATCGTCGCCATAAGACCTATCTGTGTCGGTGCGACGTAAAACAAATAGCAAAAAAACAACGGAATCCCAGTCTGTCTTAAATAGGCGTAACACCTGGTGGGGGGAGGGGCTCAGTCTGGACGCTTACCACAACATCACTCGCTGAAGCTAGCATTGTTTCCACTCACTTGTGCGAGTTTCCTGACATTCATTTTTCCTATCTGACCTCTCTTGGTCATCCCTTGATCTCTTTCAATCCCGACGGTACAAGATTTGCGAAGCCTGGGGGAGTCTTTCATTTCCATTCTCTACGTGGCCCTCCGCTTTCTTTTACCAATACCACTCAGTATTATAACGTTCCGGAGTTTACCATTTTCTGTTCTGATTTGTATTAAGAAGGGATAGTTACGTACGAGTAGGTGCTTCTGCCTATAATAATAATAATAATAATAATAATAATAATAATAATAATAATAATAATAATAATAATAATAATAATAATAATAATTTTTACCGAGTTTTGGTGGTAGGTAGAGATGTAAGAAGGTGCGGGCGTGAATGGGTCTCAAACTACGGAATCAAAGTTAATGTAAAAGTTAACAAGGTTTTATTTCCTTTTCAATATTAAGTAATAACAAAGAACAGGTACTTAGTAGCCGAAACACAATTTGAAATGTACAATTACAGGGATTACAGAGTTTGGGCTTCGAGCCCTGAGTTCACAATTTTTGAGCAACTAGCCCAACTTTCCGATATACAAATTTTAACAAAGGGGCAGAAGACCCCAATCAAACCCTGGAGCACTTGCTCCAAATTACACAGTAAAGCCTCCTCGAGGCATACAACACTCCGTTTCCAAAAGAGCCACACGCTCTTTAATTTAAGCCTCTCCTAGGCCACACCAAACTCCACCTTCAAGTTGTCCTCAACGGACATAAACACAGGGGTAAAATACCCAATCTACTGAGGTCTATTAAATGAAAAGCAGGTTAATTAAATGACCTCTAAAACAATTTGAGAGGAGGCGAACTTGCACTCCTAATACACTTTGATTTTAAAACCTACTTTGGCACTAGGCCGTTATTACAAGGGCTAATCCCATACTACAGAGGTGACTTAATAGCAATTTACATTACATTACGGAAGAATTGGTTGAGAGAATAAGTTCACCTCAAGACGATGTGAGTGGGAGCTCGAGAGGGTTAAGCACTCTCTATCCCGATATGTCGTTTTAAAATAGAATAGATACCAGTTGTTTTTACATTTTAGGAAAAGGTTACATGGTTGAACGCTTAGAACCCGCCCCGAAAGTTAAACTGCTGAGCAAGAAAAGAAAGAATTTATTAATCGGCCATTACCTTATTGTTGACCGCCGCCGAGGAAAGAGGCGCTCCCCGCCTCCTGCTATGTACTTAATACACTGAAAGATGGAACAGAAGTGGCCCGGAGACCCTAAAATCAGCAGTTTATATACTCTCGCGGAAGTTTCTAGGCGTTAGGGGAATGAAAACACCCGCCCACAATGTTTTTATTGGATAGGACCCCGCAACAGATACAAGTTGGGGGAAGAGACACCAGATTGGTCAGAAATTTCTAAAAGAAATTCGGGATTGGATAAATCTAAAACAAGGGGAAAAAGAGGGGTATACAGCCAACTTAAACAAATAACAGAAAGAAATTTAACAAGAAACAAACTTTTGAAATAAAAATTTCTCCAACAAAATAGTTCTTTGACTCCGCACTAGGGTGCGCTATTGTTGATCTTCAGTAGTGTCCTCTAGAAGAGAAAGTTCACACTTCTTACTTCAAGCGAAACAAAAACACATCAAAAGTGACACAGTTCAAAAACTCAAAATTTTCCACGTGGTGACATCTTCTGAGAAAGTAGAGAATTAATAGAATAGATAAAGTTCAACCTTCCTCCAGAAGAGGAGTTTCAACTGGCGCAACTTTTAAATAAACGGTGTAGAGGTGTACCGCCCGGTACAATAATAATAATTGTTACCGCAATATTGTGGATCAGAGAGGTGTAAGAAGGTGCTGAAGTGAATGGGTGAACAGGTGAATGACCCGAGGATAAGTTAAAGCACTAAATGTTGAAATGTTCTTTCTTTCCTTTTTTAAATTTGATAGATAATTTGAATAAACAACAACAATATAATTATGATGAGCCTATCAGCTCAGGTAACAAGAGCGGATTATGAGTCCAGAAATCAGGTTCAATAGAGAAAATTATCCAACGATAGTTTACAAGGGATCAGCATTTTACCTCTGAAGGTACACAGTTTTACAAGAGCATATTTGGAAGAGCATTCTAGGAGACAGAGCTCAAAAAGGTTACTGTAGTCCAACCTCTTAGAGGCACAATCTTCTTACAAAATTATTTCTTCTTCTTCTTCTTCTTCTTAATCTGTTTTCCCACTAGGGTCGGTTTTTCCCTCGGACTCGGCGAGGGATCCCACCTCTACCGCCTCAAGGGCAGTGTACTGGTGATTCAAACATTGGATCGTGGGATACAAGTGGGGAGGAAGACCAGTACCTCGCCCAGGCGGCCTCATCTGCTATGCTGAACAGGGGCCTTGCGAGGTACGGGAATATTGGAAAGGATAGACAAGGAAGAGGGAAGGAAGCGGCCGTGGCCTTAAGTTAGGTACCATCCCGGCATTTTCTTGGAGGAGAAGTGGGAAACCACGGAAAACCACTTTCAGGATGGCTGAGGTGGGAATCGAACCCATCTCTACTCAGTTGACCTCCCGAGGCTGAGTGGACCCAGTTCCAGCCCTCGTACCACTTTTCAAATTTCGTGGCAGAGCCAGGAATCGAACCCGAACCTCCGGGGGTAGCAGCTAATCACGCTAACCACTACACCACAGAGGCGGACAAATTATTTCTTACAACATTCAAAAACAGCGTTTGCATTCACTTCTGCTCAACAGTCTGTTACACACTTGTTTATTATTAATTACACTTTAAAACAGGGAAATGAGTGCCCATACTAAATGGCCTTAATGGAAAATGAAAAAGATTTAAGATGGTGGGCCATGAACAAAAGGCAGGAGGTGAAACACTCGCACTCCTTTTAGAAAAACACTAAAAATCCTAAATGGACTTATAGCCTGAAGCTGCAGAGGCTAAGCTTATACTACAGAGAGGTGACTACATGCGAAATATTAATTACCAAAACAGTGTGAAGGATTTAGAGGTTCAGAAAATCTTAGTCACCCCATTCCAAGTTGAATGGGAATTGACAGAGAGTGAACACTCTGTATTCTCTTAATTTACATCTTTCGCAGCAGGATCAGAACAGAGTCCTCAGACTTGCCGGAAATTTATATTTAAACACTGACTTAGAACTTTACATTAAGAAAAGAATTTTTGAAACCTTCCCCTTAAGTTATCTGCCTGGATCTATCACATGTTAAGAGATTTCTGCCATTACCTTGAGTGGTTGGGCCTTCCGAACGATGGCAGGCAGCCCCTGTCTCCTAATAACACGCCGCACTCACTCGACCAGAGCGATGAATATGACAATACGGCTCTAAAGCGCCCAGCTTTTATAGCATCTCAGAGGGGTAAGTTCCAGAACTGTCTTGAGATCGGCAGAATGCCTGTACACACCCCCAATTTTAATTGGCTGGAGAAATATACACAAATTACCTGATTCGTTATTAACTTAAGGAAGAAGGAAGCCGCAGGAGTGTTGACAACTATAACACATGAAAAAAAAAACAATCTACACAACTTAAGATTTATAAACATTGAAAACTGAAAATTCCCTTAAAAATTAATTGTCCGTAATCCCGCCAGAAGCGACACATAGGCCGATAGTAGAGACACCTAATGGTTAATGGTCCAAGTATCTTGAGTTACATTAGTTCCGGATTCACCACACAGATGGCCTTAGGGCCGATGACCTAGATGTTAAGCTCATTTAAACGACCATCATCATCATTAGATGGCATTCTAGGACGCGCGCAGTTCAACGGGACGGAGAATGTGTACCCCCGGTACAATAAGAATAAGAATAAGAATAAGAATAAGAATAAGAATAAGAATAAGAATAAGAATAGGAATAGGAATAAGAATAAGAATAAGAATAAGAATAAGAATAAGAATAAGAATAAGAATAAGAATAAGAATAAGAATAAGAATAAGAATAAGAATAAGAATGTTATCGTTTTACATCCCACTACGTACTTTTTGACGGTTTTCGGAGACGTCGAGGAACCGGAATTTTGTTCTGCAGGAATTCTTTCTCGTGACAGTAAATCTACCGACACGAGGTAGAGGCATTTGATCACCATCAGATACCACCGGACTGAGCCAGGATCGAACCTGCTAAGCTGGGGTGAGAAGGCCAGAGCTTCAAACGTCTGAGCCACTCAGCCCGGCAATCCGGTAGTCTGAATGGTACACGCGATAGAAGCGCTCGCCCTGATAACCTACGTTGGCAGGTTTTATTCCGGCTCAATCTATTTGAAGTTCCTTATGTACATCAGTCCCACTTTTTGTAGATTTATCGGGACGTAAGAGAACTTATGAAGGGCGAAATTTCGGTATCTCTGCGTCTTCGGAAAACTTAAATATAGTCAGTTGGGCGTAAAACCAATATTATTAATCATAATAATATTCATAGCACAGCAAATACTCAACGCAAAAGCTAGTTGGAATCTCAAGAGCTCCGCCGTCAGAGGTTATAAATGGGCGAGACTTCACTGAAGAGATGTACAATGGAAATGAGGAATGATGTAGTCCCGTTGCTTTCTTCACCGAACCAAGGGATGTTATTTCATATCACTCTGCCAGGCCCACTAAAATGTACGTACCAAACGATCCAATGAGTAACATTTTCACAACACATTTTCACTGGCGGCATAAGGAAGTCCGTTACTAGCATCGCTTATACTTCAGTCACTCATGTCGTCAAAGCCAAGGATGAGACTGAGACAGTTCAGTGGAAGTAATAAAATTGTTTTAGCCCACACCAAAAGACATAGTGCACAGTAAATACTACATATCTCCAGCAAGGGCGTTCTACTGCTACAGACCTAATGAGACGGCTGGTTGTCGGAATTTTGTCCTGCAGGGATTCATTAACGTTCTGGAAACGAAAGACGTAAACTTGTTCCACTTAAACCCCTCAAATGCCAGTGACTTTAACTGGGTTCGAACCCGCCATTCTGGGTCAATGACTGTACGCCTCTGTAGCGTAACGGTTAGCACTATTAGCTGCCGTCATCGGGGGCCCAGGTTCGATTCCCGGTACTATCAGAAATTTAAGTATGGCAGGAGGGCTGGTATGTGCTTAAAATGGCACATAGAGTTCACCTCCATTGGGCGGGGAGATGCCTTAAAAGAGCTGCACCACCTCAGAGTAAGGACACGAATTTACTTTACTAACCGACTGCACCACTGCGATCGGCCAATGGAATTTAATCGATATTTAATTTACCGTTATAAGATAATAAATTGTGACGTTGGCTTAATTCTGTAAGATTGTTATCAACCCTATGTGATGTACGTCAGCAGTGAAGACTAAATGTAAATTTAATTATATTTCTACCAAACTAGCGGTGTATGGCTGTCACCGCCAGACAAGCAATATTGCTTCGCTCACAAATAATGTAGCGGGTACGCTGTCGAATTGCGAGCTCTCTCTAACTTATTCGTATACCATTGACAATGTTAATAGTCCGTTGTTGATAGAAAAATTTCGAACGAGCTGTTTTGGGTCACGGACGCATATGTTGATATAAAATACGCACTGCGTGTTAGATATTATCTAAATATAGTACCTGGCCAGTGTAGATTTTAAATTTCATTGTTGACATTTCATTTTCTAATTTTTAAAGAGTGATCTTGAATACCATTATATCCATATCGTTTCCCACCCCTGGTGCAGTAGATGGAACTCCAGCAGCTGGGAAATCGCTTCACGGCACTTGGTTGCCTAAATTTTGAGAAGCACATGATAAGTCTATTAACTCTCGACATTGGTTATTTCTTACCCTTTGGTATTATGAAAAGACATTCTATTCTCTTGAATGCATTTTTTTGTAAGTTTGAAGCCATTATTGTCCATAAGTCGGGGCATTTTACAAAAGAAAGCAATTTTCGCACTTCTTCGCACCAAATTTTCTGAAATATTCTCTGTTTGATTCTCTTTTGCCGTATACGTACATAACCCTCTACGACGAATCAAAAGATACCTCACACGACGTTCTACCACGCCGGCTTATATAGGTAGTCTACACTAATTATTAGCCGCGAGGCACGGCGGTTTTAGTATCTCAAGAGGGCAGCTCTCTAATGCATCTGCCGATGACAACATACTGAGGTCAACCGAGTGACCTGAGCGAGCTGTTAGGGTCGCATTGCTGGGAGCTTGTATTTCGAATCTCACCGTCTGCAGCCCTGAAAATAGTTTTCCGTAGTTTCCCATTTTCATACTAGGCAAATAGTGAGTCTGTACCTTAATTAAGGTCACGGCCACTTCGTTCCCACTCCTAGTCCTTTCCCACCCTTGCGTCGTCGAAAACCGCCGAAGTGTTAGTCCGACGTTAAATCACTAGGAAAAATTCCGATGTCAGGCTCTTGTTGATAGATACACTGGCCCTTCCACTTTAAAAATGATTATTGAACACTTGATTGCCTAAAACTGTTTCGATTTTAGGATGTTCATGTTTTTGTAACCCTCCGCTCTCTTAACTCGGTTCTGAAACTATAAACGTATTCTCCATTCAAAAATAGCATTAGACTTCAATCAAAGCTTGGCACGAAAATTTTCTCGCTGAAGTCAGCACTAATATGACAAAATTACTTTATTTCATATTTAATTATCCCTACACGCCCTTACTGCTTTTAGGAATTATTCTCAATATTCCCAAGAAAAAACATATGTGGTTCCATACACACTAGACGTTTGGTAATATGATCATTCCTTACACAAAGGGGTGTCGAATTAGCCAGACATTCGAATTACTGAGAGTTTCTAAAAATGTAATTGAATACAGTAGGGCCCACGAGAGTTGAAGTCTGACGTTTAGCGCCACCGGCGAGAAAAAGTTGACTAACGCTGCTCGAAAATGGCCTGTTGCTATGGCAACGATAACAGAGTTGCAACATTTTAGGACGCTATCATCACGTGGATTGGCTTGCTCTCAGTCACTTTTGTCGTTCATATTCTGACTGATTTCTTTTCTCGATGAAGTATCGTCTCCCTATTGTGTTTATTATACCGTAGTTTATTCCTGAATTGTACAGGTACCGTTAACAATCCGAGTTAAATAATAAAAAAAACTATCAATGTGGGTAGTGTTATTCTATTCTGTGATTAACATGTGCATTTGTTGAGGTTATTGTCAGAAACTGATGATTTTGTTAGTGATTATGAAATCTTTTATATATATCGATAATGTCGTGTTCTGTCTTAAATGCTGGAATTATTAACACTAGCTTAAGAACCGGTCAAGGGTAAATGAATTGTATTAGGCCTAGGCCTACATGTTTTATTAAACACTCAGCCTGTCTGAAAGGGTGGTAGGCCGCAAATGGAGGTAACTATGACAACGCAGCGTACTTAGTAGTTACAGCTTTCGCCGCTCACCTGTCAGACTTCAACTCTCGTGGGCCCTACTATACGTACTGTATATCCAGAGGGTGCCAGAATCGCTTTCCTGCCCTAACTGCTCTCGTAGCTTGTGACGTCACTGTGAGGATAGGGCTCTCTAAGACTAGGTATGCTCGCCCGCCATTATGGTTCATTCCTGCACTACGTTGGTAAGGCAGTTGACCGCCCCAGCCTAATATATCACTCTTTTTTACTGTTCTCAACGCTAGAAAATAATGCTAAACTAACATACTGTAAAAATACTCATTCTCAGTATTACTCAAACGGTTGCTCAACATAAATATTAGTGTATTTCGTACATTATTGTGTAATTTTACTCGAAACGGTGATTGTAAAAGCAAGGTCGTTGATAATTTACCTTATAATAAACAAACAAACTAGGCATGTACTCTCACTGGAGAAATATTAGAAAAAATAGCTTACTAATAAATCGTATTTTACTATTATATTATTGATAAGTAGATAGGTTGTTCGTAAGCTATGCGCCGCGGTACCGTCTAACGAAATGAGGGACACCGTGGTATTGATATAGGCTACTGTCATTCTTAAATCGTGGAATTTGACGAGGTAATCGGTCAGTGTCGAAGATATATAAATTGTGATAGATGATTTTGATACCACATGATCTCAGTCGGTATTTCATACTTGCGTAAAATTGATTCAGCGCTTATTTCAATGTTGTCAAAATAATAAGAAAAATATTCTTCGAACAAAAATAACGCTGAAATGTCATGTACGAAGATGAACACACCCAAGTAACTGGGATTCTTTAACTGTATTTCATTCTTCTAAAATTTAGTCCCTTTTATTATTTACTACTATTTAAAAAACATTCTCTGAGCAAAATAAACTTAATTTTTGGTGAGTGTTTTTTTACAAGTTGCTTTACGTCGCACCGACACAGATGGGTCTTATGGCGACGATGGGACAGGGAAGGCCTAGGAGAGGGAAGGAAGCAGCCGTGGCCTTAATTAAGGTACAGCCCCAGTATTTGCCTGTTGTAAAATGGGAAACCACGTTAAACCATCTTCAGGGCTGCCGACAGTAGGGTTCGAACTCCATCTCCCGAGTACCGGATACTGGCCGCACTTAAGTGACTGCAGCTATCGAGCTCGGTTTTGGTGAGTGTTATGAATCTCATCAGCTTATGCAGTTGTAATGAACAGAGGATTTTAGTTTGTTCACCCGAACGTTCATGAAACAGATGTTATGTTATTATAAACTACACTCGGGAAGAAAATAGGAATAGAGTAACTACTTCTGTAGCTGAATCTTCTCTCCCAACCTGAAGTATTGCACTGATAATCAGTTACCAGTGACTTGTGAGGGGAGTGACCCACGAGGTGTGGAGAATATTGACAATTTTTTACTTTGGCGATGTTAACAGTACTTCTTTTTTACAGAGATTCCTCTGCTTTGAGGAGAAGTAGTATGATTTCTCAACACGACTCACCTTATTAAACTTCAAAGGTTTGCAACATTGGTTAACTTGCTCAGGCAGCATATTAAAAAAAAGATATTTAGGTAATTTTTACAAACTTATTGTCTCCTTTTGTTACTGTACAGTATTTACAAAACAATAACATTCCATTCCTTGCTTACATTTTTCTCTTCTTTTCCGAAGCAGTTCCATACATTTCACTTCGTTTCCGTACATTTTCTTAAAAGTCCACAACGGTATAGGATCGAATTTTGAAGAAGTGTGTAACAATTTTTTCTTTTAAATGTTGGAGAACATATACTGGTGCATTTATCATTCAAACTTTTCTCCGTTACAAGATTTGCACAATTTTGCATTATATAATGCTTATAATCCCTATATACGACCTCACAGTTACAAATTAATTTCATAACTTCAAAATTTGGTTTCTTTAAACCACCCCAATTTTAATATTTCAGAGCTTGAGTCAGAAAGCTCATAGCTTAAAACCTGTTTGCATATAGGCCTACCACAAAAATGCATTTGTTGAACTGCCAAACAAAGCAAAGTCACCTCCATACAGGCCATGAAGGCCCTTGGAGGAGTGGAAGGTAAAGGCTTCCACCATTGTTAACCTCGGCACGTGATGGGGTAGAGTGGTTAGCTCCACGCCCGGCCGCCTTTGCCCCCAGGAATTAACCTGATACTGAGTGAACCTCAGGGTCATATGCACTTCCGGAAGTGGAAATCTCGTTTATTAAATTTTACGACTTCCTGACGGGGATTCGAACCCACGTCCTTCCGGGCGAACCGAGCACGCCTTTACCGCCTCGGACAGGCAGCCCCTGTTGTACTACCACCAACGTTAAACAAATTATTTCTGTCATATGAAGTTAGTTTTGACAAACATCATAACTGTGGTGTTTGGATGTTGAACTCCTGTTCCCGGAGTTTGGGGGAAGAACTGAATACTGAATGATCGATGTGACTGATTTAAGGGATGTAGTATTGTCAGTGGGAGCTGGATGCAGGTTTAAGTCAGCAGTTGAAGTAGAAGGTGTAGCAGAGGGAGTGGATGCATAACGCAGACCAGAAGGGAATCTAAACAACCTGTATCCCGCGGTAGAGACATTACTACAATTAGGTGCAGAACAACCCACCATTATGTAATAAATATCCACACAAATATAGCACTATTCCGTCCCTGCACGCGGTGATTAAAGCAATACGTTCAATGTGACGAAGCGAACGCTCGTAGCAGAAACTAGAGTTTGATCACATGGCCCATTGAGCATGTATGAACCAAAATGGCGGCTAAGCATACCCATCTTATAGAGCCTTAGTGAGGACACTTCTGCAGCGTGTTCCAAGCGATAACATCAGTAAGCTGTCTCCGGTCAGCTGTTTATTTTTTTATTGCGTGTTTATTAAGTGAATTAGTACAATGTGTGAGTGAAGTTTAGATTACGTGCTGTTATTTAGTGCAAGGCGGTGATAAATTAGTAAAAATAGGAATAACCGCGCCGTTGCACAGTGTAAAAATGTGGCCTATAAAACTGAGAATATCCTCATTTATCACGGCTTTCCAAAAAAATACTATTTATGGGCTAAATGGGTGTTATGCTGTCAAAGAGCTGATAAAATCAGTCCGAACGCTGCTATAATTTCTTCCGCACATTTCCTCACTCATAACTATGAATGGGACTTTAAAAACGAATTTTGCCGGGTTCGATCCCGGCTCGGTCCGGTGGAATTTGAAGGTGCTCAAATACGTCATCCTCGTGTCGGTAGATTCATTGGCACGTAAAAGAACCCCTGCGGGACTAAATTCTGGCACCTCGGCGTTCTCCGAAAACCGAAAAATTAGTTAGCGAGACATAAATCCATTATTATTATTATTATTATTATTATTATTATTATTATTATTATTATTATTATTATTATTATTATTATTATTATTATTATTATTAAAATGAACTGTTGGGCTAGCCATTAAAAATGAAATTGAAGGCAGATGCTGTACCCTCCCGAAATATTCCTAACTGCCATGGAAATGACATCGATGCTACAAGTACACATACAAGAAATGATGACAATCAGCTGACAACATTTGCGCCATTAGTGTTATTAAAATAATTACTATACTGATATTCTGAAAGGAAATGATCTGAAATTATTGTGAATAGGCTATTCCCGTTATTATATTTCCGTCTCTGTATGATTTTTCTACTTGTTCACGGAAATTATTACATTAGGTTCTACAGAAGTTCACAGCGGGCGAAATGGCTGTGCGCTTAGGAGCGCACAGCTGTGAGCTTCCATCCGGGATATAGTGGGCTCGAACCCCACTGTCGGCAGCCCTGAAGTTCGTTTTCCGTGGTTTCCCATTTCACACCAGGAAAAATCTGAGGTTGTACCTTCATTAAGGCCACCGCCGCTCCCTTACCACTCGTAGGCCTTTCCTATCCAATCGACGCCATAAGACCTATCTGTGTCGGTGCGAAGTAAAGCAAAATTTTAAAAAAAAGTTCACCAGTTAACGAGTACAGACACGTTTTTCGAGGTAGCTGGCAATACCAAAGAAGAAATCAATCGGCTGAAAAAGTAATACAGAGACTGAAGACAAAAAATTTGTTATTAAGGAAATAATCTATGGCTCTCAACAAGTCCCAAGTTATAAAATATGCTGAACCTTTTAGGAAACGATCTTCGCACAATTCGAAACAAGAAGTAGTGAACGGAAGCGGGTCTGGTCTCAATATTGCTCTTCGGGCCAAATTTGATCCCTTCTGAGCATAAACAAGAGAGTTAGGTGGGGTTTCCAGGACATTGCAAATGCTCTTACCTTAAGAGCTCTCTCTCCTTAGGCATATGCGTATTAGCGAAAACAGAGATACCCTCTACCTTGCCACTCAACCTTTCAAAATTGGGCCAAGCATTTTTTAAGTGTAAACCTAGAATTCTGACTGAGGTTCTCGATCTCATTGAAGCTAAAGGCAGAAACATTTAAGGACTTACAGAAGGTAGCAGTTATCGTCTTCGACGAAATGAATATAGATGGTCGTGTGTTACGATTCATCTGATGACGTGATTTTAGGTTCACATAATTCCCTGAAATTCTTCTTCTTCTTTTACTTCTCCTTCTCCTCCATCTGTTTACCCTCAAGGGTCGTCTTTTCGCTCGGACTCAACGTGGAATCTACCGCCTCAAGGGCAGTGTCCTGGAGCTTCAGACTCTGGGTCGGGATACAACTGAGGATGAGGACCAGTACATCACCCCAGGCAGCGTCACCTGCTATGCTGAACAGGGGCCTTGCCGGGGTATGGGAAGTTTGGAAGGGATATACAAGGAAGAGGGAAGGAAGCGGCCGTGGCCTTAAGTTATGTACCATCCCGGCATTTGCCTGGAGGAGAAGTGGGAAACCACGGAAAACCACTTCCAGGATAGCTGAGATGAGAATCGAACCAACCTCTACTCAGTTGACCTTCCGAGGCTGAGTGGACCCCGTTCCAGCCCTCGTACCACATTTCAAATTTCGTGGCAGAGCCGGAAATCGAACCCGGGCCTCTGGGGGTGACAGATAATCACACTAACCACTACACCATAGAGGCGGACTCCTGAAATTCAAAACAAAATAATATCGCTGTACGTGAGAACAAAAACATTCATTGGGATTAGATGAAACAGGAAAGATATATGGACATTTTTATGAAAGAATGCTGTGAAGAAGAATCGTCTCTGGGTAGCATTATCATCACTTAAGACGAGTTAATATCTAATCTCCTACAGAACATAAGTCTACATGTATAACAACATATTCGTAAATAATTGCATCGTAACCTACATAACCTACATATCATATAACTTGTATGTTTCTTTCTCTTGAGGCTGCTATAATTAACTATAATAAGTTGGATACTAATTGTCTTTTATGTTAAGTTAAAAAGTGTTGAATTCAGTATTTACCTCAATTATATGCTTATTAGTTCGAGTACTTCTTTCATAAAATATTATTTCCCTCTGTTTCGCAATCACCGCTGTGTGTGTATGTGTATTATTACAGCTATAGGCCTATATATATTTATTTATTTTTTTTGCTATTTTGCTTTACATCGCACCGACACAGATAGGCCTTATGGCGACGATGGGTTGGGAAGGAAACGGCCGTGGCCTTGATTAAGGTAAAGCCCCAGCATTTGCCTGGTGTGAAAATGGGAAACCACGGAAAACCATTTTTCAGGGCTGCCGACAGTGGGGTTCGAACCTACTATCTCCCGATTACTGGATACTGGCCACACCGCACTTAAGCGACTACAGCTATTGAGCTCGGTGGCTATATATTTGAGGCGTTATGTTTTCGTATTAAGTTTAAATGATAAATGTTATGTCCCACCTCTACCACCTCGAGGGCAGTGTCCCTGAGCTTCAGACTCTGGGTCGAGATGATACAACTGGGTAGGGTGACCAGTACCTCGCCCAGGTGGCCTCACCTGCTCTGCTGAACAGGGGCCTTGCGCGGGGATGGGAAGACTGGAAGGGATAGACAACGAAGAGGGAAGGAAGTGGTCGTGGCCTGAAGTTAGGTACCATCCCGGCATTTGCCTGGAGAAGAAGTGGGGAAACCACGGAAAACCACTTCCAGGATGGCTGGGGCGGGGGGGAGGGGATCGAAGCCACCTCCACTCTGTTGACCTCCCGAGGCTGAGTGGACCCCGTTCCAGCCCTCGTACCACTTTTCGAATTTCATGGCAGAGCCTGGAATCGAACCCGGACTTCCGTGGATGGCAGCTAATCACACTAACCACTACACCATAGAGGCGGACATATCGTTAAATTCAATGTTACACTTTAGAACTCACACTTTTAATATAATTTGACATTGAAGAAATTATTCTTTTCCTTTTTACAATTTCCTTTTACGTCACACCGACACAAATAGGTCTCATGGTGACCATGGGCTACGAAAGGCCAGAATGGAGCGAGTGTGGCCTTAAATAAGATACAAACCCAGCGTTTTCCTGACGTGAAAATGGGAAACCACGTACAACCACCTCCAGGGCTGCCGTCAGTGTGGTTCGAACCCACTATCTCTCGCATGCAAGCTCATAGCTGCACGCCACTAACCGCACGGCCTACCCGCCCGGTAAGATATTCTTCCTTGAGTTTCCTACACGCCATATCAGCCACTATGAAACATGCAGCAGAAAGATGCTCGACGGCTGTACAGCATGCTTTGTCACCCAACCGTTTTACCAATATTGGTACATCGGTGCTCCATGCATCAGGTTCTTGTATTTTATACTCGAGGAAAAGTATCTGCAGCTTCTGCCAACAGCGTGAGAAACCTTCAGGTTGCTTTACGTCGCGCCGACACAGAAAGGTCTTATGGCGACGATGAGGCAGGAAGGGGCTAGGAGTGGGAAGGAAGCGGCCGTGGCCTTAATTAAGGTACAGCCCCAGCATTTTCCTGGTGTGAAAATGGGAAACCACGGATAACCATCTTCAGAGCTGCCAACAGTGGTAATAGATCTTGGGAAGCAGATCGCAGTGTCATAAGTTTCAGGTCTGTAGCTTGCACCGTCCTCGAGGAAAGCAGTGTTATGGGAATTGCAAAAGTTGCCACGCAGCGGCTGGCGGTAGCTACTTACGGGTCTGCCGGGTACATGAGTAGGGTGACCAGATGCAAACAGATTTAAAAAAAGAATACAAAACAATTTAAAAAGGAGGAAAATGCAGAAAAAAAGAGGACATAAACATCTTCCATTGAGAGTCTGAATTTAGACATATATTCTAATTTTTATTACATACTTCTTCTTCTTTATTTGCTTACCCTCCAGGGTCGGTTTTTCCCTTGGACTCGGCGAGGGATCCCACCTCTACCACCTCAAGGGCAGTGTCTTGGAGCTTCAGACTCTGGGTCGGGGGATACAACTGGAGAGGATGACCAGTACCTCGCACAGACGGCCTCACCTGTTATGCTGAACAGGGGCCTTGCGGGGGAGTAGGGGAGCAGTGACAGTTCAACTCCACCTCGTCAACATTTTTTTTCTGAGTCAGCACACGAGGTCATTGACCCCTAGTAGTGTACGGTACCTAGGAGTTCTGACCCCGAGGTCATTGACTCCTAGTATAGTAGTAAGGCTAGGCCGATTTGTGGATTTTGCATAAGAAAGCAAGCCTAACCTCACAGTCGCCATCTTGAGGGGCGTAACCTCACTTTAACGGCTAGGTGCCCTTCCCGACGCCTAAGAGAGCAAGCCTAACCTCACATCCGCTATCTTGAAGAGGGTATCTTTATTGTTACGGCTAGTTGCCCTTCCCGACGCATATAAAAGCAAGCCTAACCTCACATCCGCCATTTTGAAAAGGGTATTCTTAGTTTTACGGCAAGATGCCCTTCTCGACGCCTAAAAGAGCGAGCCTAACCTCACATCCGCCATCTTGAAAGGGGCCATCCTTATTTTTACGGCAAGATGCCCTTCCCGACGCCAATTGCGCAAGATGGCGGCTATACACAGCTCTTTATGAGACACCCTAGGGGCGCTTGTGCAAGATGGCGGCTATCTAATTGCACATGATGGCGGCTATACATGGGATCTTATGAGACGGCCTAAGGGCGATTGCACAAGATGGCGGCTGCTCTTATGAGACTCCCTAGCGACGCTTGCGCAAGATGGCGGCTATCTAATTGCACAAGATGGCGGCTATATACACGCTCTTATGAGACGGGTATAGGTGATTGCGCAAGATAGCTGCTATACATAGGCTTTTATGAGACGCCCTAGGGGCGCTTCCGCAAGATGGTGGCTCTACACGGCTTCTTATGGAGAATGATGACAGCTATGGGTGCTTGCGCAAAATGGCTGCTATACATAGGCTCAGAGCATCGTGCTGCCATCTTTACAGCACTAAACCTCACGGCTACTACCTTTGGCATGTGGTGGCGGGCAATTTGAAATTCCACGTGCTCTTGTTTGTAAACAAAGCTACGTGCTTTTTGAAAACTGACAAGCTGACAGCAGCCATCTTTAATCAAAAGAGCACCATGCTGCCATCTTTACGACACTAAACCTTACGGCTACTACCTTAGGCACGTGGTGGCGGGCAATTTGAAATCCCACGTGCTCTTGTTTGTAAACAAAGCCACGTGCTTTTTGACAGCTGTCAAGCAGCCATCTTTAATCAACAGAGCATCGTGATGCCATCTTTACGGCACTAAACCTCACGGCTACTACCTTAGGTACGTGGTGGCGGACAATTTGAAATTCCAAGTGCTTTCTTGACAGCTGCCATCTTTAAACAACAGACGTTCGCAAACTTCAGTGCTGGCAGGGGCTAAATCGACATGCCTGCAACCTTAGGCATGTAGTGCAATTTGAAAAATTCTACGTGCTTTTTGACAGCTGTCAGCCGCTATCTTTAATTACATGCACATGGCTTACTGCTGTCTTGATGGAAGTAAACTTTATAGCGCGGAATTTAAATTGATATTAACGGGACTTAGCCACACCACAAGCTTAAACAAGAGAGCATCGTGCTGCCATCATGACGGGGCTAAATCGTCAGGAGTGCCACCTTAGGAACGTGGTGGCGGGCAATCTGAAATTCCATGTGCTCTTGTTTGCAAACAAAGCCACGTGCTTATGAAGAAAGCAAGCATAGAGGCTACTGTATAAGATGAAGGCTATATATAGGCTGTCATGACTTCCTCCTCATCCTATGACAAGGTATAGCTTCATGTCTCTATCAAACAAGTTTAAACATGCATTCTACTGCGCAAGATAGGAGCTGTACACAGACTCTTATGAAGAAAGCTAGCTGAGGGGTCCTACTGCACAGGATAGTGGCTATACATAGGCTGTTAAGGCCTCATCCTCCTCCTCCTCCTCCTCCTCCTCCTCCTCCTCCTCCTCCTCCTCCTCCTCAACCGTATAGTAAAAGGGCTCCTCCTCTTGGCTATACATAAGCTGTTATAGCCTCCTCCTCGTGGCAAAAGGCCACCTCTTCCTAGCAAAATGGCAAAAGGGCTCCTCCTCCTGAAAAAGGGGCTCCTCCTTGTCTGCATTGATGTGTTCAGATCACTAAATAAGTCATTAAAACATAACAAGACTAGAATTGAACACTGTACTCGATGTCGTTAACTACAACATGTGTTCAGAACACTGATTGATGTGTTCAGATCATTAAATAAGTGATTAAAACATAACAAGACTAGAATGGAACACGATACTCGATGTCGTTACTTACAACATGTGTCCAGGTCATGTTTACTTGTCAGCAGTGGATACCGTTGTTCGTTCAATCTAGTTACAGAATGCAATTGTTAAAATATAGAATTGACATGCTGTACGTATGACAAAACATTTTGACTATTAAACAGAAAACTTTTATCCCTACTGTGCTATATGTTCGTCAAGACAAGTTACAATTAGAACACACTAGAACTGATTGTAGAACAATACGAAACATGTTTACAATTAGTGTTAAAACATTATGAGATTAATCTCTCTGTTGATGCAAACGCACTTCTATGCTATCAGCGCGCACACGTAGAATTGCAAATGTTGTATATCTCCAACCGACATACTTCTTCTTAATCACTGCAGAAAAAATTATTACTACATAGCAGAGGATACTTTTGTCCTAAGGAGATAGATTTTGCGGGATTCGAACTCATGCAACAGAAAAAAGATCTGTATAGATTTCGAACTCTGGTTTAGTTACAATAGATTCAATGCCTGTTCTCTTATCGCAAACACCATAGAGAAAGAAAGAAATTATAGGATCTGAACTTACATACTTCCTTTTAAATCAATAATCACTACTATACAGATAAAATAGCGCAAGACAATACGATTTTCTGCAACTATATCTTCTATCGTTATTCATATTTGAATTTAAAAACATCACAACAGCCTATCTTCTTGTAATCCCGGGAATCGAACACGTGATTACTTAATTGTGCAACGATAACGCTGTAATCATTGACAGAAGGGCAACTCCAAGTCAGCGGAACGATAGATATAGATGATAGATGCACTTCCTTATAAAACAATAATCACTGCCATTGATGTGATTAGCGCGTACAAGCTATATAACACTACGAATCGAACCCACAGCTACATAGTAGGACGGTATCGACACTTACATCAGATGTTTAGAACACACTATGTTTAAAATCAATCTACGAAATATAGAAGTAAACGTTACATTTCTCTTAAAACAATAATCACTACTACGATTAACATTACAGTTTGAACCGCCTTTCTTACGATCCGGAGGCTAACACGTCATCAACCATACAGTTTAAAGTTGATTACAGCTAAGATACAACTTCTATTATTTGCCTGGTGCGGTTCGAACCTGCCCGCTCCAAGCTGATAGCTACATGCAGTAGCATGTGAATAAACGGTAACACAATAATCACTGCTTACTATTACTCTGCATCATAAAACTAAACAAGATGCATCCAGTTTTCGAAGGCGTTGACATGTAAATTATTACCACTGCACAGTAGAAACGCACACACTTACCTGAAATTAACAATTGAAAGAGAAGAGAACAGATCTGCATTTGACACACACACACACACGCACACACACACACACACACACACACAGAACATTCAATGCAAATATTTGCATGCACCGAGCTGGCTGACTCGCGACCGGAAATAAGTGTTAAAATACAAATGATACAGCAGTGTGCGTCGACTGCGTGTCGTGGCTCACAGAGGAACATTGTACTGAGTTAAGATTATGTGGATTTTAAATTGCCCGCTACCACATGCCTAAGGTGGCAACAGTGAGGTTTAGCCCGTTAAGATGTCAGCACTAAAGTTTGCGATGTTCTGCTGTTTAAAATTCCGCGCCCACGTGGTTAAAGATGTCAAAAAGCACGTGGATTTTAAATTCCGCGCTACGACGGTGCATAAGGTGGCAGCAATGAGGTTTAGCGTTGTGAAGATGGCAGCAGTGAGATTAGCGATGCTTTAGTCTCCTTAAAAGTGAGGTTAGGGTCCGTAAGATGACAGCTGTCAGAAAAGCACATGGCTTTGTTTGCAAACAAGAGCACGTGATCGTGACGTCACAGTCACGTGGTATGCTGCGTCAGCGCCCGAAGTTTAAAATCCAACACTTCGAAAAATGAGGGTATCGGCCAAGGGTCACGAGGTGCGTGAAAATAAAAGACTCCCTAGGCTTTGAATGCTCTAATCCCTTCGGGGTCGGAAAAGAACAAGAGTTGACCACGAGAGGTCGAATAGGATAGAAAAATTGAGGAGCCTGGCACAAGTAAGTGGAACCAATGCCAGGAATCAAGTAAGGGTCCCGTGGACGCCAAGCCACGCTCCCGAGTGTAGAGCCCTTGGGGCCCCTTTTAGTCGCATCTTACGACAGGCAGGGCATACCGTGGATGAATTCCATAAACACCATCCTCAGGAGGATAGATTTATTTGGAATTCAAGCCAAAGGAGTCTTCTGGCTGGTGGTCATTTGAAATTAGCAGCCGTTAATGAATGGACATGGCCAAGAGAGCATTTGATTTTCGCAAAGGGAAAGGTGGGTTTTTCTTCTTTTTCTCTAATTTAGGAAGTTATTCATTTGTCAACTGTTTGAAGTTTTTGAAATACGCCCTTTAGGTTTAGGTCGGCAACATAAGGTAAGCAACTCAGTCAAGAATACGGCGAAGTATCGCATAATTTTGTATTTTTGCTTCTATTTAATAGGTCATCATCTGACAATAACATATTTCAGTTTATCCCGTTATTTAAACATTTACATTTGCCTGATGTGAAAATGGGAAACCACGAAAAACCATCTTCAGGGTTGCCGACAGTGGGGTTCAAACTCACTATCTCCCGAATGCGAGCTGATTAAATGTTTAAATATCACACGAATTAATATGTTGTAATCTGACAATAATGCATTTTTCTTCACGTAATTTTATTCGTGCGATATATTCTAACTAATGTATTTGAGTGTACTGAACTGTGAGGTAATGAAAATAAACTGAATACATAAAAAATCCTTTCTGAAATTAACTCAGGTCTACATTAGTTCACATGAATTAGGCCGCGAGAGAAGTGTGCCAAATACCGGATATAAAAGAAATTCAATACTAGTATTAAACCACTGATTTTCACAGTCTAGTTAGTGTTGTCTGACAATACATTTTGTTCATCCCTACATTTGGGCGTTTAAAGAGCATAATATAGAATCCATGTGGTTACAATAAAGTCTGCAGTATTCCGTTTCAAGGACTGACTTCTATGCGTAATTCCAGTAAGGAGTTGTACTGAATGAGTTAGTAGCAGACGGTGACGCATAAACATGGCCAGATAGAGGGCGTTACCTTTTAGATGGCTCGCCCCATCCTTTCATGGTGGGAAATGGAAGCTTTCTATGTATGTACGATACTTAAACTCACTTGAGTCCAAATGGGTTGGTTTGTGGACAGCGGGTGTCAATTATGGTCCGTTTATTTATTTATTTATTTATTTATTTATTTATTTATTTATTTATTTATTTACCGAGCTCGATAGCTGCAGTCGCTTAAGTGCGGCCAGTATCCAGTATTCGGGAGACAGTAGGTTCAAATCCCACTGTCGACAGCCCTGAAAATGGTTTTCCGTGGTTTCCCATTTTCACACCAGGCAAATGCTGGGGCTGTACCTTAATTAAGGCCACGGCCGCTTCCTTTCCCCTCCTAGCCCTTCCCTGTCCCATCGTCGCCATAAGACCTGTCTGTGTCGGTGCGACGTAAAGCAACTAGCAAAAAAAATGTATTTATTTATTTATTTATTTATTTATTACTTAGTAGGTTTCTAGTTTTTTCGCAAAGTATTCACGTGAACAAACTGAAGGATTTGCTGGAAGAAGGACAGAATTGCACGAGTGAGTAGGTAGCTTCCAAGTTATATCGTGCTAATGACTTACATCGCTACATTGTCTTGTTTCAAACAACTTCATCAATCATTTATTTCAGTATCTGTTGAAGCGAGGAATGATTATGTTAAACTAGAACTGAGTTTTCTCCTTGTGTATGGTTCTATCGTATGTATTTGTCGCGACGATAATAGGCCAGAAAATAATGCTGTTGAGAACGTGGGAGAGTGGAGCAAGTATTTGACTGAATTCGTTCGTTATGGTAAAATCAATTCTGTTCTTGGCTCTCGTGTTCTTTACCATTTCCACCCGTCTGCAACACGCCACGTTCCACATTACCAGTACACATGACACGCTAGCACCGCAGGTTACAGGTCGGCTGAATAAATAGTAAACATGACGGAACCTGTAATGCTTGAAAAACAAGCATGTTAATCTTCCTATCAAACCCCGTGCAGCAACAGTTTCATTTCCTCGATGGTAATGAATAATTAATTGTGTATGAAGACGATAGAATGATGCGTTCATTGAACTTTCACTTTCAGAAACGTAGATCGGAATTTGCTAGCAACAGGAAGTTCCATAACGAAAAAAAATCACTAAATTCCCTACAGTTATATGCACATTGTCATTTTAGAAGAAAGGCAAGAATATTCTAAAGTAAGTTTAAAGTTTCACATGCATGTTTTTATTTGATCTTAGTCATCAAACCTCTAGATTTATTTGGTAGTGTGGTGTGTGGTGGTGAATATTGTTTTAAATCGACCTGCAACTGGGCAACCATCCTTGTATTAACACTTTCACAATTTGCTGTACGTCGCACCGACACAGATAGGTTAGGCTATATGGCGACGGTGGGATAGAAAAGAGCTAGTGTCGGGAAGGATGTGACCGTGGCCTTAAATAAGGTACAGCCCCAGCATTTGCCTGGTGTAGAAATGGAAAACCATGGAAAACCATCTTCTGGGCTGTCGACAGACGGATTCGTACTCTCTATCTCCCGAGTACAAGCTGACAGTTACGTGATATTCGTGAACATTCGCTAGGTCTTTTAACACGAATCAGAAGGAAAACTGGAAGAGTTCCGACACTTCGAAAAATGAACGTATCGTCAAAAAAATAAATGTTAAGGGCCACCAAGGGCCTGTGTATGGCGTGTGGCCTCCGGAGACGCCTGATGTAGGTCTTTTTGATTTGACACACGTAGGCGACCTGTGCGTCGTGATGAGGATGAAATGATGATGAAGACGACACACACACACCCAGTCCCTGAGCCAGGGGAATTAACCAATTCTGGTTAAAATTCCCGACCCAACCGGGAATCGAACCCGGGACTCCGATGACCAAAGGCCAGCACGCTAACAATTTAGCCATGGCGAAAATGAGAGACTCGCTAGGATTCGCAAACCTAACACCGTCGGGGTCGAGAAAATAACAAGAATTGACCCTGGGAGGTCGGATAGAAAACATGAAGGTGACTCAAGTACAGTAAGTGGAAGCAGTGCTGGAGGAGCCGTGGTCGCCAATCCACGCTCCAAAGTTGATAGCCCCTGGTCCTCCCTTCCATTCACCTCTTGTGACACTCAGGGGATACTACAGATGTATTATATTATCCATACCCAAAGAGGGATAGATTTATTTGGAATTTGAGCCAAAGGAAATTGCCGTTATAATTTTAAAAGATCCACATGCAATTGTTACGGTTCGAACGGCGGCCACATTAATGAGAAGCCAATGATGACACTCGGCTCTTATAACCCTCCCCGGTTTCTGGGTGAAATATGGCACGCAATGCAGGTGAGCTAGTGGCTTTGCGTCGCACCGACACAGATAGGTCTTATGGCGGCGATGGGATAGGAAAGGCTTAGGAGTTGGAAGGAAGCGGCCGTGGCCTTAATTAAGGTACAGCCCCAGCATTTGCCTGATGTGAAAATGGGAAACCACGAAAAACCATCTTCAGAGCTACCGACAGTGGGATTCGAACCCACTATCTCCCGGATGCAAGCTCACAGCCACGCGCCTCTAACCGCACGGCCAACTCAGCCAGTAATGCAGGTGAGGAAGTTATCACGCTGCCCAGGTGACTTTCAAATATCTAAAGGCGCTCTGGTTGGACATTGGTTGTCTTGGTAGGCGTTTTTTTTACTTTAGAAACTAACAACAGTTACAGTATACCGGATGATTCAAAAGGTTGCACTGTAACTGAATAACTAATCTGTAGAAGAGTCGAAGTACAACTACTTTCGAATAAAAACGTATAGTCAAAAAAAAAGACCTGTGTCAAGTCAAGTCCGGGAATATTGCTCAATACATGCTATTAAGACCCACAGCAGAAAACGAAAATAAACATATGAAACATGTTACAAAATATTTGTCAATCATACGGAAGGTTACAAAGTCTCGGCTACAGAGAGATATCTCGTGCAAATGTTTTTCCATCACTGTCTGTCTCTTCAACTACGGCCGTCGGCTCCATCTGTTCCAAAGCTGTCATCTTCCATGGCCGTCGGCTCCATCTGTTCCAAAGCTGCCATCTTCCAAGGGCGGCGGCTCCATCTGTTCCAAAGCTTCCATCTTCCATGGCCGTCGGCTCCATCTGTTCCAAAGCTGCCATCCTCCATAGCCATCGGCTCCATCTCTTCCAAAGCTGCCATGTTCCAAGGGCGGCGGCTCCATCTGTTCCAAAGCTTCTATCTTCCATGGCCATCGGCTCCAACTCTTCCAAAGCTGCCATCTTCCATGGCCATCGGCTCCATCTCTTCCAAAGCTGTCATTTTCCATGGCCATCGGCTCCATCTCTTCCAAAGCCGCTATCTTCCATGACCGTCGGCTCCATCTATTCCAAAGCTGCTAACGCGCAGTCGTTCCACCACGTCCTTGGGCGTTCTCTTGGCGGTTCCCCATCTGGTTTACAGTGAAGTACTCGATATGAGAGGGATCCGTCTGCCCTGGTGGCATGTCCGAACCATTGCAGCCTTCTTCTTCCTATTATCCTTCCGATATCTGGCTGTCCAAACCGTTGGTACAGGCCCTCTTACCGTCTTCTTTCCCATCTTCCTTCCACGATGTTGTAAACGAGTCCATAGATGTTCCTAAATACCTTCCTCTCGAAGGCACAAATTTTCTCCTCAGCCGTTGGTGGAATTGCCCACATTTCACAACCGTACGTATCGGCCTACTAATGTCATGGACCTAATTTCTCTGTCAATCGCTGTTTCACCTCCGTATTCATTTCACTTACGCTTGACAGTAATTAACCCAGGCATTTAAATTATTGGACTCATTTAAAATGATGTTCGTCAACACTAATGGAATGAACGATGGTTTAATGACGTGATGTAACCCTATACTTCGTATTCTCATTGTTCACCATTAAGCCAACTTCCTTGGCATTGTGTAGTATTCTAGAGGTATGAGTGTGCACTTGCTCTAGCGTATCGCCTATAATCATACCCCTCCCTCGTTTCGATCAAACATGCAACGCATTGTAGCTGAGGAAGTCTATTTAATTTTATTTTTCCAAAATGCTCTACGTGTCTAAACAGTGCAGAACTGACAATCAATGAAATGGCCGTCCGTTGTACATCATTTTGAAAATATACTAGAAAATAAAAAATAAATTAAATAAATTATCCGTTATGTAGTTCGTGACATTTCCAGGTTTGTCCTACGCAGGGTTTCGTCCTCGATTAAAGAGTAGACTATGTTCCTTTTGGAATTTTATTTTATTTCGAACCCTGTATGGCCTACTTTTAATTTTTGAGCAACCATTTGAAGCACCTTGTACTTAGAAAAATGAAGGATCTCTCGAGCCATGGTGATAAAAATATGCTTCATTCACACTGAAGGACGAAGCTTCTTTTCCCCATTCACGAAGCGCATTTTAGTGCGTGTTTTTTTTTCCCCCACGACTTGCTTTACGTCGCATCGCGACAGATAGGTCTTATGGTGGCAATGGGATAGTAAAGACCCAAGAGTTGGAAAGAAGCGGCCGTGGCCTTAATTAAGGAACAGCCCTAGCATTTGCCTGGTGTGAAAATGGGAAACCACGGAAAACCATATTCAGGGCTATCGACAGTGCGGTTCGAACCCACTATCTCCCAAGTGCAAGCTGAGAGCTACGTGAACCAAACCGCACAGCTACTCGCACTGTCCAACAGTAATGTCGTGGCTCCTCCAATCAGGTCGGATGCATTTGAGAGAGTTTCAGTCCAGCAACTCGTGCCATAGTAAGTTAAAATAACTGCTGCGAAACAAACTTTCGACATACAGAGGTCTGTTAAAGACGAATCGCAGTCAGAACGGACTCTAAACTAAAAACATTCAATTTATATCTGCTAAACACCAATAAACTGCGCTTACATTCCTGCAGATAATATTGACATCTATTATTTCACACCCACACACTCTGAGGTTACCTTCAGGAGTTCGTCTGTTCGCTCACATCACACTTCATTCCAATTCGTTTTGTTCAGGCAGACACAGTTACTGTCGATAACTCCAATGCGCAGTGCTCACTCGCCCCCTCAACTGAGGTCAATGAAACTGTTTACGACCTTCGAAGAGACTCGTATGCTCTCAGTGATGAGGTCGTTAGCAGCTGAGACGAAACGCTTTAAACTCAATGTTCTCAGTTACATAGAGGAGATAATTATTTCACGAGAAATACAGGAAAGACAATCGTATCCGATTTTAACAATAATTAGAGGAGAAAACGGAATGATTCCAATCCTCCAAATAATGAGACTATCAGCAAAAAAAAGCCCGTCCGGTGGCCATGACCACTCGTTCGAGTCCCGTCCGTGTCCCATCAGAATATTGATCGGCAGGGTAAGGTGTATACAATTTATTATCAGTAGACTGGGTGCCAAAAGCCTGGGTTCAATTCCGAACCTCTCCGCGAGTGAGGGGGTGGTGATGATTATTGTTCTAAGAGGAAGGACAACTGGACAACCATCCTCTATTAACACTAATCAGAGGGGAAAATATTTGAAAGGATCCGATATTTCAAAACTGAAGGTATCTGCCAAAGAAAGATAAAGGCCACGAAGGGCATGAAAATGAAAGACTCCCTAGGCCTTGAATGCTCTAATACCGTCGGGGCCGTGCGGTTAGGGGCGCGTGGCTGTGAGCTTGCATCCGAGAGATAGTGGGTTTGAATCCCACTGTTGGCAGCCCTGAATATGGTTTTCCGTGGTTTCCCATTTTCACACCACGCAAATGCTGGGGCTGTACCTTAATTAAGGCCACGGCCGCTTCCTTCCAGCTCCTAGGCTTTTCCTAACCCATCGTCGCCGTAAGACCTATCTGTGTCGGTGCGACGTAAAGCCACTAGCAAAAAAACAAGAGTTGACCAAGGCAGGTCGGACAGGATAGATGAAAGTGAGGAGCCTGACACAAGTGGTAAAAATGCCAGGATTCAGCTAAGGGCCACGAGGTTGCCAACCCACGCTCACAAGTTAAGAGCCCCCGGGGCCCTTTTAGTCGCATCTTACGAAAAGCAGAGGATACCGTGGATGTATTTTACCCCCACCCACCCACAAGGTGTGTGTACAGGGCGAGTCTCGCAAGAGTTGCCGTCCTTCCTGCATGCCACGTCTCGGCAAACGAGCGTGCGGTCACCGCCACACCGTACCCATACACGCGTGAAAAGCCCATCAACATCGATGAATAGATAATCAGATTGAAAAGAAATAACACTTGCACCATGACAGTAAGTGTTGAAAATGCTCTCCCTCAGTCTGTGGGTTTCTTTAATATTGAAAATATTTCTTAGCAAATTAGAGGTCCCCATACTACGAAAAACGTTAAATTAAGCAATTTCCTCAATTGTGCCGAAAGTTGAAGAGGGAAAGGGTTCGGAAAGGTTTCAAATTGTAAGTCTCGGATAGCTATATCAGACTAAAAAACAATTCTGGGAAACAGTCTAAAATCATTTGTTTCTTTACTCGTTTTTTAAATTCAAATCCTGGCCAAATTAACCTATTTAGATAATTCTTTCTGTAATGTGTTCCTTGGTTCAATACCCTCAGGCGCTTTTTTTATTTTTTGCAAAATGTCCACACTGATTGTATTTATAAGGGCTTAAGAAAGCCAAGCGGAGGTCCGGGTCCGATTCCCCGCTCTGCCACGAAATTTTAAAAGTGGTACTAGGGCTGGAACGGGGTCCACTCAGCCTCGGGAGATCAACTGAGTAGAGGTGGGTTCAATTTCCACCTCAGCCATCCTGGAAGTGGTTTTCCGTGGTTTCCCACTTCTCCTCCAGGCAAAATGCCGGGATGGTACCTAACTTAAGGCCACGGCCGCTTTCTTCCCTCTTCCTCGTCTATCCCTTCTAATTTTCCCCAAGTCCCCTGTTCAGCATAGCAGATGAGGCCGCCTGGGCGAGGTTCTTGTCATCCTCCCCAGTTGTATCCCCTGACCCAGAATCTGAAGCTCCAGGACACTGACCTTGAGGCGGTAGAGGTGGGATCCCTCGCTGAGTCCGAGGTAAAAACCGGCCCTGGAGGGATAAAGAAGGAGAAGAAGAAAGCCAAGAATAACGGCCGAGAGGATTCGTTGAGCTGACCACACGACACCTCGTAATTTGCAGACCTTCGGACTGAGCAACGGTCGCTTGGTAGCCCAAGGCCCTTCAAGACTATAGTGCCATGGGGTTAGTTTTTTTGTAAAACTCTGCATAGACTCACATTAGCGCTTATAGTGGTGCTTCAGTGAAACAATGCATTGACTCACATTAGCGGTCGTAGTAGCAGAAATAGGCAAACTGCTAATCTAATCGACCAGATAACGATGATTAAGAAAAGGATAATAATTTTTAGGAATAAATAAAGAATATATTCTCATACTTTATTATATTTTATTTTCCTAAAACTCGTGGCTCATATCCCTAGGATGTTTTCAACATTGAGTTGCTTGCCTGAAGCAACTGTGGGTTTTTAATACAATTAGCTTTACGTCGCACCGCACTCATACGTCTTATGGCGACGATGGGGTAGGAAAGGGCTAACAGTGGGAAGGAAGCGGCCATGGCCTTATTTAAAGTACAGCCTCGGCATTTGACTGGTATGAAAATGGGAAACAACGGGAAAGCATCTTCAGGGTTGGCAACAGTGGGGTTCGAATCCATTATCTCCTGAATGCAAGCTCACCGCTGCGCGACCTCTATCTTCACTCTTTTCAATTCAAGCACATTAATCTTCAAAATTTCGGTGCAAATTTAATTTTTCAGTTCTTCTGTAGTGCGGAGGTATCCTCTATACACTCTCTTTCAAAGTACCCAACGAATAGAAATCGCAAGGCATTAAATCGGGAGAGCGAGCTGACCATAAACCTGCACTAACTATTCTGTCCCCGAAAATATCACGAACTGTGTTCAATAAATTACGAACATTATGTGCTGTAGTCCTGTCTTGCTGGAAATATCCGAGCGACCTTCCCTGTCCTATCAGTTGTGGAAAACCTAGTTCAGTATTAACCCTATGTCATAATTATAATCCACAGCCTGTTTCCAGTCATTTGACCAGTTCAGGATAAGAATGAATGATGTCTCCCATCTAGCGGCGAGAATAGGAATTGTGCCGGCTGCCTAAGCCTGTGGCACTCCTCTGGAGCAATGATTAATGACTGACAGAAGAAATAAAATTGGAGAGTGTTACTGGGATGAAAGATGCCCGCAAACCGGAGTATGTGGAGAAAAACCTGTCCCGCTTCCAATTTGTCCAGCACAAATCTCGCATGGAGTGATCGGGATTTGAACCACGGAACGCAGACGTGAGGGGGCGGTGTACTTTCGCCTGAGCTACGGAGGCTCCAGTATTAATCGTATGTATCGTTCAGAATTAGTGACATCGAATAAAATAATTGGTCCTGCAATTCTCTTAGCACTAATAGCACACCTAACTCCTATTTTAAGGTCATGAAGTGGAGTTTCTGAAATTATTCTTAGACTCTTACCTGACCAACACCGGCTGTTTTGCGAATTTATACGTCCATGCAAATAAAAGCAGGCCTTATCAGAAAACAACACTAACTCGGTATTTAATTTATCACTGTTCTTAGACGAAAGAAATCAAATACAACAATACTTCTTGCAACTGGATCTCTTAGGCTTAAACTTTGCACTTCTGTGATTTTGTAAAGTTTAAATTTCAGTTTTCATGCCACCCGCCGTGCAGAAGAATATGAAACCTCGGTGGCATTTTATTTTATAATTCTTTTTAGCACTGAACACACAATAATAAATTTATTCACAATTTTCTTAATTCCGTAATGTCATGAAGCGCACTAAAGCGCACTGTATAACAAAGAATTACACTGTACGCTATACGAAAGCTTATCGCAAACTAGCCGAGACCATGACATCACTGAGCGAGTTATATAGGTCAGGTGACACGCATCATCCACTCGTCCAGACACGACATAATTGACATTTCGACTAAGGCTCGCACTGTACACTCTAAATGAAAAATTTGCTTGTGACAAAAGTATAAACTAATGTTACTGTATTTTGTACAAGTTTAAGACCAGCTTGAATTACATTGAATTTAGAACTACGGTGACTGCTGTATTTAGTAGTAGTAGTACTGTTTTATTATTATTATTATTATTATTATTATTATTATTATTATTATTATTATTATTATTATTATTATTATTATTATTATTATTATTATTATTATTATTATTATTATTATTATTATTATTATAGAAATATGATTTATTAAACCATTAACTTCCCGCAGGCTGCCAGCAATGGACAAAGTGTACAATAAGCAAATGAAAAATGTAAAGCTACAAAGTGGTGAACTAGCATCCATTATGAATAAGCTGATGGAAGGCAGGATTAAAAACCAAAATTACGTTCAAAGGTTGCAGATGTGATATCACACTATTCCCACTGAACCTCGTATTATAGATAGGAGCCGATCCTAAACCCTGTTTTTGTTATAATAATAATAATAATAATAATAATAATAATAATAATAATAATAATAATAATAATAATAATAATAATAATAATAATTGTTACGGGGCTACCAGTGGCTCAGTAGAGGTGAAACTAGTGGGTCTAACTACAAAGTCAAAGTTAATTTAAAATTTTAACAAAGGTTATATTTTCTTAAAACAACAAAATTTAGCCTAAACAACTTAGTGAAATAACAATGTCCCAGCAATTTAGAAACAAGACTTAGAAAGATCCAAGACTTCAGAATTTGAATACTTTTGGGCTACAAGCCCCTAGTTTTACCGTTCTGAGCTCCTAGCTCAACTTTACAAAAAATATACATTTACCCAAAGGGCAGAAATCCCCTAATGCCTGGAGCACTTGCTCCCAAAATTGCAATATCAGGCCTCCCAGAGGCAATTTTACAACACTTGAAAAGAGCTGACGTGCTCTCGTTATACACAGCCTACTTAAGGCAACACCATGTGAAAGCCTAACAATCACTGGCCTTACAAGGCACTACTTACAAATTACCCTCTTATTACACAGGGGTATCTAGTACCCAACCTACGGGGCCTTAGTAAAAAAGAACAGGTTCAATAAACGGCCCGAGTGCAACAGGAATGGAGTCGGAGATTGAGCTCCACAAAAAATTTACAGACCTATAGGACACTTGGCCAACGAAACAGGGGCTAATCCCAACCTACTGAGGTAGCGGGATGGAAATCACTTTAATACATTGCAGAAACAAATGCGGTACATCACACCAAGATAAAGGGCAGCTCGAGTATATCACTCTCTATCCCCGGATTACAGTTAAAGATTTATGAAATTTTACATGAGCCGAACAGAGAATTACATTTTAAAGAAGTTGGTTACATAATTAAAGTTTCGAATCTTACCCTCGGGTTAAACTGCAGAGCTACCAAGAAATAAAAATGTTAAACGGCCATTACCTTGCTGAAGAACTGCTGCGTGAAGAAAGAGGCGCCTCCCGCCCTCTGCGTGATACACACACTTAGTTAGATGTAGATCAAATGGCCAAGAGAGGAGAAAATCTGCAGTTAATAACCCTCGGGGAAAGTTCGAGACCTTTCATGAATAATCAAGACACACCCACAGAGTTTTATTGGTTAAAATCAAAAGTTACACTCAAAATCGATGAAGAAATATGGGATTGGTCGAAAATTATTTACAGAAATTCTTGATTGGCTAAATTCAAAACTGGCGGAAAGAAAAGATAAATATTGCCAACCCAAAAATGAATGAACGAAATTTAGTAAAGATAAAACTTATGAATACAAAGTTTCTTCAAAAAGGTTCCTTCACTTCGCACCAGGGTGCATGATCAAAGTTTATTAGTAGTGACATATATGAGAGAATGTTCAAACTTCTTGATGAATGGAAAACAAAAAAAAGTAGAAATTCACACAGTTCACAATAACAAATTTTAGTGGTGCCATCTTCAGAGAAAATTTATAAGTTGGTCCAGTTTCAAGTTCACGTTTTCTCCTATAGAGGAGTTCTTTAAGGCGCAAGATTTAAATGTGCGGCGTAGAGGTGTACCTCCCGGTACAATAATAATAATAATAATAATAATAATAATAATAATAATAATAATAATAATAATAAGTAGCATATACGCGCAGCTTCGTCCGCGTTTATTAATTCAACCGTTAGATGTTTTAAACCATTTCTTTAAAAGCAAAAGAGCATTAAGACTATATATTTACACACATCGTTTCTACACAAATTGCATGAATTACATTATTTTTACCTATATTGCTACTTTTAGTGCTTAAGATACCGGGTTGGTGGATGGTGCAAATAATATTAAAACAATATAAAATACCATATTGCATAAAAAACTAATTTTTCCTTATAGTGATTATGGATACACTATATTAAGTGTCCTTCCGTTTGGAGCTGAGATGTAGCCTATATTGTGTTTGCCTTTCCAACTCTTGAGCAACCCACGTATAGTTGACCATGGGAAAAGAACCGTTTCCTAAGATTGAGTCCTACAACTTCAAGCGATTACCCTGGTGCCTTGTTGATGGATATAGCGAAATACAAAGGAACGAGGAACTGCAGACGTCTAAATTGAAACGGTATATCCGAAGTAATAATAATAATAATAATAATAATAATAATAATAATAATAATAATCTTCTTCTTTTCCTGCCGCTTTTCCCACACCTGTGGGGTCGCGGGTGCGAACTGTGTCGCACATGTGGATTTGGCCCTGTTTTACGGCCGGATGCCCTTCCTGACGCCAAACCTCTATGGAGGGATGTAAGCACTATTGCGTGTTTCTGTGGTGGTTGGTAGTGTAGTATGTTGTCTGAAGATGATGAGGAGAGTGTTGGGACGGACATATACACCCAGTCCCCGAGCCAGAAGAATTAATCAGAAGCGATTAAAATCCCCGACCCGGCTGGGAATCGAACCCGGGACTATCTGAACCGAAGGCCAGGACGCTGGCCATTCAGCCAACGAGTCGGACATATCCGAAGTGATGACTTTAATCTCAGGAATGAATCATCGTCCGCGGCATGTCCGGTCATGATGGTGTCTTCAAAAATATTCGGCATTACTTTCTTAACTGAGAGTCGTGTTCCGTTACAAAGAGAAGGAGGATTCACATTCCTGAGAAGGATAATCTGGCTACAATCTTCAGCTCCATGATGTTCGAGGGTACACCAGGTGACTCCAAGTTGTTCAAAAGCTCTGTCGTGTAGTTGACAGCCTCATCTGTATCAAATGCCGTGTCGACAGACTTGTACATTTGCAAAACACCAAGTAATTATTGTAAAAGTTGCTTGTTGATGACGTTCACTGCTTCATTTCTCGGAGATCTTTGACACAGCCATGCATAAAAATTATAAGTCAATGAAATGAATCTCGAGTAAACATTGAGCTTTACCCATATAATAAATAATTGAAACGAAAAAATGTTATAAAATTATTAATGAACAATTAATGTTAACAATTTCAAATCTCTGCTTGCCATAGATTTGGCTGCGCATCGCACACGTACACACAGACAAACAGATCCGGATATTACCTACTGAATATGGCTCCTCGTGTCGGGAACCGAAAATGGCTTCCTTCACCATGGACCTAAAATGGCTCCTTGACTTGTATTTCCATATCTTATGAACGTTGCTTAGCGACAGTGAATCTATGCATTTAATCCTGGTGACTGCACGATGGATTATTATTATTATTATTATTATTATTATTGTTATTATTATTATTATTATTATTACCGGGCGAGTTGGCCGTGCGCGTAGAGGCGCGCGGCTGTGAGCTTGCATCCGGGAGATAGTAGGTTCGAATCCCACTATCGGCAGCCCTGAAGATGGTTTTCCGTGGTTTCCCATTTTCACACCAGGCAAATGCTGGGGCTGTACCTTAATTCAGGCCACGGCCGCTTCCTTCCAACTCCTAGGCCTTTCCTATCCCATCGTCGCCATAAGACCTATCTGTGTCGGTGCGACGTAAAGCCCCTAGCAAAAAAAAATATTATTATTATTATTATTATTATTATTATTATTATTATTATTATTATCTTCTTGTTTCGTTTCGGCCAACTAAGGACCACGTTATTTCAACTGTTTCCCTTGAGCTTTAATGTTGGTCCAGTACTCCTTCATTCGTAGACGATGTTGCTCCTTTCGCTCTTTTCATACACGCCTTTCCTGTTTTCATCTTCGACTTTGGTTGGAAACTCTGATATTCTTGGAGTTTCTTAAGTGGGTCACGCTCCTGGATATCTTCAAATGAGATCTCAATCTCCTGCAGATCTTTCTGTACCTCACTGATCCATGCCCCCTTTGCTTTTTTCTCTTGGAGCAAAGTGAAAATGCGGTTGATTAACCGATTTGACTTCGTTCTGGCCATGTGTCCATAAATAGTAATACCCCTTTTTTCGCATCACATCGGTTATTTTCTCCACATGCGAGTACAACTCGTGGTTGTGCCGTCTCCTAAACTCACCGTTGTCTTTGACTGAACCTAAGATTTTCCTCAAAATCTTCCCTTTCCTTGGCCTCCAAATTCTCCATCATGCCTTTTTTTTTTTTTTGTTCATGGTGAAACTTTCTGCTGCATATAGAGCCTCTGACCGGATGACAGTGCAATAGTGTTTGATTTTTGCATTCAGAGATAAAGATCGTTTGTTATAGACCTTTTTAGTCAGATGGTAATCCATTTTAATTTTATTCATACATGAAGCAAAGGCTTCATTTTCGGACATGTTAGGTTCTATCCATTCACCATTATACTTACATTTTTCAGCCCGCTTGACTTTTCCGTGAGTCCCTTCTAGCTCACTTGGCGCCACTTTGATGTTTGTAATGAATTTCGTTTTCTCAAAGGAGATTTGGAGGCCCGCCTTTGTAGCGTGTGTTTAAAGCTGGTTGATATTCTTCGTGGCCACATCCAAGGAATCAGCGAAAACCACAAGATCGTCTGCAAATACTTAGACAGTCAATTGAAAGGTTCTTGTTCTTGTGGCCTAGTCTGACTCCGCTTTCGACTTCTTCATAACACATTTCTCTGCGCCATTCACGGATCACTTTTTCAAGAACGCAGTTGAACAACAGAAGTGAGAGACCTCCCCCTGCCTAACTCCCGTCCGTATTTCAAAGGCATCAGAAGTCTATCGTCTGAACTTCACTTTTGAGATGGTGTTGGTGAGAGTCTGTTGGATGATCGCTCTTGTTTTAACGTCCAAGGCAAATTCCTTTAAGATCTGAATTAAGGTACTTCTGTCAATTGAATCATAGGCCTTCTTAAAGTCGATGTACGTTACCACGAAAGATTTGCTCCTTAGTTTAAGATACAAAAGGACAGATTTCAGATTCATAATCTGCTCCACACATGACCGTCATTTCCTGAACCCTCCTTGGTAATCTCCCAGCTCTGTATCTATCTGTTCTTCTGCCCTGATTTGAAGAGCTTTCGAGAGAATTTTGTAGGTTATGGTAGGATGGAGATGCCGCGATAATTGTTAACAACCGACTTGTCGCCTTTCTTATGAAGTGTGTGTATTTGGACAGATGTCCAGTCACTTGGAAGTCTTTCGGTATTCCAGATTTCATGTACGATGTCCGTTAATTTCTCCACTGCATTGTCACTAGCAAACTTCCACAATTCAGCTATTATCGAATCTTCACCCGCCACTGTATTGTTCTTCAAGGATTGGATAATCTGTCTGATTTCCTTTTTCGTGGGTGGAGCTGTATCTTGGTGGACTTGTGTTTTATCTTCAAATGTAAATCTAGAATTGGGGTCTCGCAGTTAAGAAGGGATTCAAAGTATTTTTCAAGGACCCGGCAGTTTTCCTTGTCGTTATGGGCTAGGTTCCCACTGGAATCTCTGAACAGTAGGCTCGGTGGATCGTTTTTCCTCAAGTTGCTTTTAAATGTTTTATAAAAGTCTCGTGTATTGTTCTTCTTGAAATCCTGCTCAATTTATGAGAGACGGTGTTTATCAAAAGCACGTTTAATGCTGCGGATGATTTTTGCTGCACACTTTCTCTCATTCAAGGAGTTTGTCCAGTTCACTTGGTTCTTTAGCGAGTTCCAATTCTGCCAGGCGAACGTGAGATCGCGACATGATCAATCTGGAATTCACCAAGGTGGGGATTGATTTGGGGATTTCCAGGTCTTCTGTTTCGAGGACAGGTATTTCAAAGCAGTAAAATTCATTACGAGGTTGAATGCCTTACACAACTCTATTAGCCTTTCTCCATTACGATTTGTTCTCTGGTGAGCAGGATAGTTTCCAACGATGTTTCGGAACATTCTCTCTTGACTACCTGCGCATTGAAATCTCCAAGATAGATGATGGTATGTTTGTCTGGAATCTTGGATAAAATACCCTCAAGTTCTTCCCAGAATCCATCAGTTCCCTTCGTATCTCTCTTGTTCGCTTCGTTAATCGGCGCATGAACATTCACAATAGTATACCGTTTGTTTGTGATTCGAAAGGACAGAGTCGAGACTCTGCTATTCACAGAGGTAAAATTTGTGATTGAATCCAGAATCATTTTCTTGAATACAAATTCTGTGCCAAGGTGGGGGACAGTTTGTATGACACGTTTACCAGGTTTACCCTTGAAGATCCTGTAACCTTTAGATTCAAAGGCCTCCTCATCTGTAAATCTCGTTTTCTGAATTACTGCAATCAAATTTTCTATTCAGATAGGATATGTGTGAGCTGTTTCAGTTTTTCAACCTTCTGGAGAGAATTGACGTTAAAGACAGCAAAGAAATAATTGGCTCTATGTCTGATCTTTCGTGGAGTCACCGATACCTCCGTGCATGTCGGTGCAGGCTCCCCAAAATCCGAAGGCCCGTTAACGTCGTACAAGACGACGGTAGATTGGTTGCCACGTGGGGTAGTAGCTTTAGATGAAATTTTCTCCATGCTTTTCACAGTTGAAAAACTGTGGACTGGGGTCGGTGATATTTCGCACCGACCAAGGTACTACCAAGGTTGTGAGCCTTGGAGCCTCCAGCACTGATCAGTTCACTGACCTTGTTTCCCGCTGGGATTAGTTACCCAACCTTCCACTGGGTTGCTCGGCTTAACAGGGGCACCTCTTGCGGGTTACGTGCTGGAGTTGGAGTGAAAGAGGCTAGTTGGATTCTTTTGCTGAATCCAATAGTTTATTGTTGCAGATGGTCGCAACGATGCATTTAACTCCCCATTTGCCAGGGCCGTAAAGATCCCTCCTAGGTTGACTCCTAGGACCTATTATTATTACTATTATTACTATTATTTCACATCGTTATGCCCAACTGAGGAGCTCGCTTGAACGTATTTAGCTAATGATTTTGCTTTCTTCTCTTCCCAAAATCTCTTCATCTTCTCACTGAAATTATTCTTACGTTCGTCTGTCCAGGTTGTCTCCGCAAAGCAATGATTATTAATCAGTGTTCTGAAATCAGATCGGTTCTTCACAGTTTTCTGGTTGATGTTGATTTCCTGAAGATCTGATTCTATTTCATTTAGCCAGTTGTTCTTGACGTTCAGTGTGAGTGTAAGATTTAGAATTATTTTGGTCAGTCTATCACTGTTGATTCTGAGAATGTGACCATAAAATTTCAACCTCCTTTTCCTGATACTGTCTGAGATTTTTTCAGTATGGCAATAAATTTCATGAGATTTCCTTTTCATCCATACTCCCTCTGTGCATACTGGGCCGAAAATTTTCCGTAAAATGTTTCTTTCTTGCTTTTCTATATATTTTATGAGTGATCTACCGCCAATAATGAAGGTTTCCGATGCCTATAATGCTTCAGGTTTTATTATTGTAATATAATGTCTTACTTTTGTTTTCCGAGATAATGATTTTTTGTTATGTGTGTTCCAAGTGATTCGATATGCTTTCTGTAATTTAGTCATTCTCTCCTTATTTGCTTCACGATTTAATCCAGAAGGTTGAATGATTTCTCCAAGGTATTAGAATTTATGTAATGGCAAATTTGTCCAGATTTAGTCGTCATAGCTTACCCATCTAGAAACCGAGAGACTCCTTCCACGTACTGGGTTTTTTCATATGATATTTGAAGTCCTGGTTTGGGTCAAATTTCGTGTAGGTTTTCGAGGGAGTGGATTGCTTCTTGCCTATTATTAGAAAGAATTGCCAGGTCGTCTGCAAAAGCTAGACACCGCACGTGAATTCTGTTTTTTAGTTGCATACCAAGAGTTATTCCTTTAACTTCTTCTTCCCAGGTTCTGATTACTTTTTCTGGAACAAGATTGAACAAGAGAAGTGACAGTCCATCTCCTTGTCGAACCCCTGTGTTGACATCAAAAGACTCAGATATTTATCCTAAGAATTTAACTTTGGAAGTAGTGTCAATTAATGTTTGTGTGAACAATTCTCTTTTTTTCTGTCTACTTTAAATTTTTCGAGTATTTTGAAACGTGTCTGTCGGTCTACGGAGGCTTTTCTAAAGTCTACGAAGGTGATCACTGTTTGCCTAGTTTTGCGCATTTTTGTTGTAAGATAGTTTTGAAATTGAGTATTTGTTCTGTTCATGATCTGCCCTTTCTGAAACCTGCCTGGGGTTTTCTTGTTCCTCTATCAGGCGCGTCCCAGGTGGCGGATCGGGGGGCTCGCCAGCCTTGTCCGGAGGGTCTGAGGGAAATTAATACCTCTCGCGGACCAAGAACAGGTACAGCCAGAAAACATCTTGAGGCAACCTCTAAGGCTCAACGCCTTAGTTGTACCAGTGAGGTTGACGAAGGTCAATCTCCCCATTTTCTTCAACTTACTAGCATGTTTATTATTATTATTATTATTATTAGTAGTAGTATAAATATATTTCAGTTGACTTTTCAAGAAACGCAAGACTTCTCCTTTACTATTGAGACGATCTGGAAGATTTTGGTACAAACCACACCTTTTAATTCCCTCTGGTTTAAAAGCTTGAGTTTTGAGAAACATACACGTTAGAGTTTTATATCTATAGATAATAATAATAATAATAATAATAATAATAATAATAATAATAATAACAACAATAATAATAATAATAACAATAATAATAATAGAGAGCCTCCGTGGCTCAGACGGCAGCGCGTCGGCCTCTCACCGCTGGATACCGTGGTTCAAACGCGGTCACTCCATGTGAGATTTGTACTGGACAAAGCGGAGGCGGGACAGGTTTTTCTCCGGGTACTCCGGTTTTCCCTGTCATCTTTCATTCCAGCAACACTCTCCATGCTCATTTCATAGCATCTATCATTCATTAATAAATCACTTTGGGAATGGCGACCCCATCGTACTAATAGCCTATATCTGCTTCATTGATTCCATCCCTGACCCGGTCAATGACTGGAAAACAGGTTGTAGGTTTTCGTTCTCAATAATAATAATAATAATAATAATAATAATAATAATAATAATAATAATAATAATAATAATAATAATAATAATAATAATAATAATAATAATACAGCAGAAGTTCGTTTTAACGCCGTTGTCGGGAGATATGCTTTGCGCCACGTTATAGCTTACCGAGGTAAATGGAAAATGACCTACGGGGCGACAGAAGACTGGGGGGAAAATGGTAGTCTACAAGAGAACATAATTTTTTGAAAGACACTTTACCTAAAATACACACTTTCTACATTCCATTTTTCACACGATCGATTATGTTCAATTTATCGTTCACAGAATACGCTTTTATTTTTTTGTGACATCACAGCACCTGAACCGAACTCAAGACGTAACTAGTAGATTGTCTAACAAAAGCTAAAAGCCAACACGGTCACTTTGTTTGTAAGCGCGGGTGTAGGCAAACAAATAATTCCTTTCTCCTGTGAACGCAAAAGTTTGGCCTGTTGTTCACATCCCATTATTTTTGTGAACAGACAGGCATGCAGTTTATAAAACCAGTCATCCCTTGTAGTTCTGTTCAGCGCGGAGTCGACAAGAGTTACAGATTTTAATGCAGAATCCCTCGATGCAATTCGTTTCTTCATGAAAAGAATTATAATTTTATTGATGAATTTTTCGGAGACATGCTTTGTATCGCGTTCAGTCTGAATAAGCGGCGAATTGGACCGCGTTTAACCGGCTTCCGCTGTATTATTATTATTATTATTATTATTATTATTATTATTATTATTATTATTATTATTATTATTATCGTAGTATGAAAATCATTGTTTTAAAACTAGGACCAGTATTGATTACATGATATTTAGTTATAATTTAACAGTATTATCACCATTCCCACATTGGATATATTCCCTCTTTTGTCGTCATGTGCCGACTAGACACTGTAAAGCACTTCTGCATCCAACGTATTCCTGTGTACCCTATAAAAACCAAAACTTTTCTCATTTAACTCCGTGGTGATGTTATAACTCTCGGCTAATCAAAAGCTGCTGGTAGAACATGTACAGTTACTAACATTTCTCGTTTACTCTGGTTGTAGATTAAAAATAAGCAGTGTTTAATTCCAAAGTTGAAGCATGAGCCTACAGTTCCATATTAGACAGAAAAATACCAGCCAGGTGATATTCAGGTGATAGGTCTTATGATTGGTGCCAGGGGGATGATCCCCAAAAATGGTGGCGGAATCATAAGTGTTTTCGGGATCCGCACTGATTAACTCGTGGACCGGGAGCTAAAAGCTCTCAGAGCGTTTATCCTCATTTTTAGACATCATCTATACTCAGGTGGAAGAAGGTCAATTGGCCTCAAGTCCAAACCATAATCATATTTTAAATTTTGTAGGATTTTTTTTAAGATTTTGCTTTACGGTGCACCGACACAGATAGGTCTTATGTCGACGATGGGACAGGAAAGGGCTAGGAGTGTGAAGGAAGAGGCCGTGGCCTTAATTATCGTACAGCCCCAATATTCGCCTGGTGCGAAAATGGAAACCACCGAAAACTATCCTCAGGGCTGCCGACAGTGGGGTTCGAACCCACTATCTCCCGAATGCAAGCTGGCAGCTATGTGACCCAAACCGCGCGGCCACACCCTCTGTCTTTTTTACGAATTATTTCTCAATTTGTTCTTAGAAGGTTTTAAACGTCTTTGTAGTTTTTAACTTGACTATTTATTTTTAATAAGGGGCTGCCTGGCCGAGGCGGTAAAGGCGTGCTCGGTTCGCCCGGAAGAACGTGGGTTCGAATACCCGTCAGGAAGTCGTAAAATTTAAGAAATGTGATTTCCACTTCTGGAGGTGCATACGGCCCTAAGGTTCACTCAGCCTACACCAAACACGAGTGCCAGGTTAATTCCTGGGGGCAAAGGCAGCGGGGCGTAGAGCTAACCACTCTACCCCATCACGTGCCGCGGTTAACAATGGTGGAAGCCTTTACCTTCCACTCCTTCAAGGGCCTTCATGGCCTGTACCGAGGTGACTTTGCTTTGCTTTGCTATTTCTTTTTAATCAATATTCACTGTATTGTGTATTCTTTTTCTTCGGACAGCCTCCATGCGGAGGAAGAACTTATAATAAAATAATAAAAATCAAAAATGAAATGAATCGGTGAATATTATCGTCTTCTGTACTAGATAATGCCCAACATGTCAAGAATATCCTCTTTATTTCTGGCGATCAAGCAGAAGGATATGAGGAAATCAAGCTCATCTTCGTTTAGACCACGGAATCTATGAACAGCAGAGACAAAAGCTTCCTTTAACACAAATTTGGAACGAACAAAGAACATATAACAGAAATAATAAGAAAAATAATATCGCTACTTTTTTGGACATAGGATGATAACAGATTTACAAAACAAACATTCATGTACCTTTAGGAGAAAAGGTCAAAAATGAGCTGGATACAACAGGTCAAGAAAAGTTTCGAGACAAATAAGAGAAGGGACTATGGAAAGAGAGATAAGAATTTGTAGGAATAATGAAAAGGAAACCCGGTGCAAAGTGGTCTGAGGACAGAAGAATAAAGCATAGTAAAATGTTGAAGAAATATTGGAAAGAGCAGGAGAGGAAACACTAGGGAAGGATGAATTGAAATTGGCATGTGGTCCGTAGCAGGCCTCATCGTAAAGAAGTAAGAATATGCATGAAGGTCTTGAAAAACATTGACATAATCTACACACGCTGAATTATAAAATATAGTCTCCAGTAAGTGTCCGTGTTTGTTTAAGGACGGTTTAAGTGAATAAAACAAAAACCTGTGATTAAAGTGACCCGATCATTAAATACTTCATTGAGAGAAATCATCGTTGTTGACCTATCCGAGGCTTTTGATAGAGTAGATCATGGGAGTCTGCTGACGTAAATAAGGGCTATTGGATGACATAAAAGAATCGTTGAACGGTTTGAGAGTAACAGTTCACAGGCCAAAGAAGTTGATTCTGAAAAGAAGAGACACTACTAACCCTATTTTAAGTACTTTGAAGAAAAGTATCACATACCCGCCAGTTGCTGGGAGATGATTGGGTTGCTCTTCGGTGCGCGAGGATCTGCCACAAAATTTTCAGTTTATTTCTTCCATCCTCTTGGTATTCCAGTTTCGTTTTTAAAATATATTTGTTTAGATGTTTTACATAATTCATTATCAATGGTAAATCACTATTTATATGGTAATTGTAAAGAAAAATAAAGTTTCCCTTGTCAGGGTTAGCTGTACAACAGGGTCATTTCAAAATTTAAAAATATGTAAGCAAATTTTATCCCAAGATAAATAGTGTGAAAATTATTATCAATTTGATGTTGTACGGAATCCCTTGTTCTAGGGCAGCTATCCCTTGTGGAATTTGTCTATGATCCTAGAACGATTGAGAGGGTGGTCCCGCAAGAGAGTATTATTGGACCTTTATGTTTTCTTATGTTTATAAATGATATGAATAAATAACTGGAAACGCAGGCAAGGAATTTTTTTCAGATGAGGTTATATTGTATAAAGTAGTTAATAAGTTACAGGGTTGTGATCAAGCTGCAAACAGACCTCGACAATGTTGTGAGATGAATAACAGACGATGGTATGGTGGTAAACGGGGTGAAGAGTCAGGTTGTACGCTTTACCAAGATGAAAAACCCACTCACTTTTAATTGCTGAGTTGCTGGGGTGAAAAACTTAACAGGTTTTATTCATTGAGTCGACACTGAAAAAAATGGCTTCCTTCTTGATAAATTACTCGACACGATAGCTCCCAACATTTCACAGATATCAAACAAAATCATAAAATTCCACACAATGAAAATAAAAACAAATCATTAGACATAAAAGAGGCAAAAGAAATACACGTTGCAAAAACGCAATGCCAACCAAACCAACTTCAATGATCACACACTCTTGAAGTTTTCTCCTCAACTATTAAATTACTTTAAATTTCGCTAAAGTGACATTCTTACTCTACTTTTCTTTGCCTCTTAATTAACCCCATTGTAGATTACTCTGACGCCAAGTACGCCTTTAATTTGGGTTAAGTTAAATCTGTCTGCAGTAAATTCTTTGAATTTACGCAGTGGCCTACCAAACAGGACCGTACTGTAGGCTATCATTTTATCATTAAAGATAAAGTCATACGAATTACTCCTTAATTCATTACTAGGCATTAAATTATTCTAAAAATCATTATCATGATAGACTGTAGCCACGTATCAACTCTCTCTCTCTCATTCTTTCTTTCTTTCTTTCTTTCTCCACTGAACAGAGACCAACCCCTCTTCGCCTTCCACTACCTTACCTACAGAGAGGTTTGTGTGCGCCAACAAATTGCTTCAACTGGAGACGATCAAATGTACCTCCTCTTCTCATGGTTCAACACTTCGTAAATCATTCTCTAGGAAGATGTATGTCCATACTGCTGACAATAAATGGAACTCGATTAGTCCTAAATAACAATAAAATAAGGGTTAAATCTACAAACAGAGGCTTCTAGACTCCAGCACTCTTGTAATAACTCACACTTACTGTTAACAGGCATAGAACTAGTTGAGAAAATAATTAAAAATCAAATATCGTAAATAATCTCCATTACCATTCATCCACTACCACACTTCCATATCGTGTTCAGGACACATTGTCGGTTCCTCTCTCAGTGCATTCCACATATTGTTTCTAAAGTTATACTTAAAAGTGCAGAATTAGGGCGAGTAAAATCAATATTTTTCCCTTTATTTTACTAAAGAAAAGTAGTACACAGCTATGTCCTTGTTCTGTGTAATCTCCGCTACGTTCAAAGCAGGTCTTCCAGCGCTCACAAAGAGCATGAATTCCTCTAAAGAAAAGATGATTCACTTGTCAGCGCAGCCACTCGGCGTACACTACCTCCATCCTTAATCTTCATCCGAAAAGAAGGATCCTATTTTCCTCAGTGCTTTCTCGAGTGGCCCAAACACATGAACCAAAGCAGGGGAAAGGTCTGGTGAATATGGTGGATGCAGGTCGGACTTTAATGCTGGATGCAGGTCTGTTGCACGGGGCGGTATGGTGCCGAGGATTCTCATGCTGCTGTGACACGGTTGCATCACTACTCTTGATCATCATTCGCAGATAAATTTCAATAGAGTTCACACTTTCACTACTCAGGAACCGAAAAACAGACCTCTGTTTTTCCTTGCATGTCTGAATTGGAGCGGTCATTGTTACACAGGCACTTTAATGAATTTTGGTTCTCTGCACGGTGCTGCCGCCTGTAGGATATTCATTGAAACCTTTGTAATGGTACTGCTAACAGAGAAAACCGTGGCGTGAGATTTCGAACTTTGAATTACACTTGTAAAGTTTGAAGTTGACTCACCCTTGCGATAACTCACATTTACTGTTAACAGGCATAGTAGCAGTTGAGGAAATAATAAAAAATCCAATATCGTAAATAATCCCCGTTATCATTAATCCATTCCTTTGCTGGCGAGACCTAGTTCTTACAGTGTACTATGTCTTCTGGTATGGACTACAGCAACTATCATTGATCTGTGTCAGTCTTATCCTTGGCTTTGATTATATGAAAGTGGCTGAGATACGAGCGATGTAATACGAACTTCTGGCTGAGGGAGGAAAGCAACGGGAAACTACACCATTCCTTATTTCCTAGTATGCCTCTTCAGTGGTGCGTATCCCATCTATAGCAGCTAATGGTGGAGCTGTTTAGGATCCAACCAGCCTTCGGGCTGAGGACTGAACATGCTCATCCTTCACCCTACGAAAATATAATTCTTCGCAAGATATCGGATTTTTTTATTTTACTTTTTAAGTTCTGGGGTGCAGTCGAATGAAATCACATGATGCATGGAATATTAGATTACGAAGTGAAGTCTTTAAGGAGGTGGATGAATATCCTTACTTGGGTAGTAGAATAACCCATTTTCATAACAGTCAGTAAGACATAAAATGTAGATTGGCTCAAGTAATGAAGGTCTTCTTTAAGAAGATAAATTTCTTAAAGTCAAACATAGACATGTGTATCAATAATATTATTGTAATATTTCTGAAGGCTTTCATGAGGAGTCTGACTTTGTATGGAAGTTAGACAATAACTGACGCAGGAAGAAAAAGAATAGAAGCTTTTGTAATGCACTACTGTAGAAAAACGCTGAAGATGAGATAGGCGAAAGAGCCAATGAATCGATTTGGTGAGAGGAGATTCGGCGAAATTTGATTAGAAGAAGAGATAGGCCTGCAAAAATTTGCAAAAAAAAAAAAAGACACACCATGAAGGAGCCATCACAGGAACACGTAAGGAGGTACAGACATAGGACACGGTGGTATAAAGAACACATGAAATATTACAGTACACCAAGCATTTACTGAGGGGTCACAAACACTTGTGCCACCCATAGCACGAAGACAGGTGGTGAAACGGTCTCGTATTTAGGTTTATAGACGTCAAATGTTCTCCTGTAGAAGATCCTGACGTAGCTGGCACAAGTGACCCTCCAAATACGGCATACTTGCCACTGACAGAAGTTGCCGTTCTGTAAGGTCCCAAACGTTCTCGATGGGCTAGAGGTCTGAAGACTTGGCGATCTTGCCGGCAAGGAAACTTGTTGATATCACAAAGGCAACCCAGAGATGCCCGTGCCATGTCAGGCCGGTCATTATCCTGCTGGGAAACGAAGTTGTTGAGCTGCACCAGGACGGGAAGCACACACTGTAGCAGAATTTTCTGTTCGTATCGCCGTACCTTCGGGGTTCCTTCATTCACCACTAGTGGAGAGCGGGAATGGTAAGAAATTGGCACCCAACGGCATGACACATCTCGTTGGGGCGGTGTGCCGCAATACAATGAAGTGTGGATAACAGCGCTGACCTCGACGTTTGGAGACTCGAATTCAGCGGTCGTTTCTATCCAGAGAGAGTCGTGAGGAAAACAACACGAAATTCCACAAACAGATAACCATGAGGGACGTAATGTACTGGGGCCTGTTCCACGAACGAACTTTGCAACTTTTCAACTTTGCACTTTGCACTTTTAAATTATTGCAAAGTGCAAAGTCTTTATGTTCGGCCATGATCTAAGGTAAGGGTTATTCTGCCCGAAGGCAGGTCCGAACCTCCGCAGAGGTGTTCCTGAACCGGAGTTTACGTGCGGTAGGGTGGCCATTTCCTTTCCGCTCCTCCATTCCCTTACCCCCCACCTACAGTGCGTGGCAACCCATCCAACTCCTGACCACGCCCAATGTTGCTCTTAACTTCGGAGATCTCACGGAATCCGGTGTTTCAACACGGCTACGGCCGTTGGTCGACCATGATCTAGGTTTTACTTTTCGATTTCTTCGCAAAGTGAAATGTATTCTGCTTCACTTCGTCCCATGATCCTGCTAACCAGAGACCTGTTCCACGAGTGATCCGATTAAGTTCTGTTGCTTCCAGGAGTCAATGTAGCAAGCGGTGCCGATACCTTTTAATTTAGACGTTCCAAAAAACCCTGGTCCATTGGTTGTATCAAACTTGTTACGTTAGAGGGCAAAAATAAAATACGTCACATCACATACTAGTTCCTGTTCATCTGGATGTGACCCTGCGTTGTCCAGCAATAAAACTGCTTTAATAAGCAGACATTTCTTTCTAAAAAACGTCTTAGTTTCAGACACGACAACAAACACGCACGTGATCTCAGTAGCGGGGAGACACAGTACAATGACATGCCGAGAATAATCAGGGAATGAAATGCTGTAGAAAACTCATTTTAAATTTGCGAAAATAAAAACTCAAATAACGCTCCGATTTAACGGAGTCTTGCATTTCCGAGGTTCGGATTTGCGAGACTCGACTGTACCAAGTTTCATTCAAGAATACACATATAAGCATTTACCTAGGAAATTTAATTCTGAATCCTACAGGCCTATGCATATTCGTTTTGTTTGTAAGACAACAATTTAACCGTTATCTTGGTTTTCATGCACCAAAACAAAGACATGTATTTTTTTCCTTGAAAACGTTTAGAGTTAGAATGAAAATGTATATAAACTTTTTCCCAGGCAAATGCTGGGGACCGGGCGAGTTGGCCGTGCGCGTAGAGGCGCGCGGCTGTGAGCTTGCATCCGGGAGATAGTAGGTTCGAATCCCACTATCGGCAGCCCTGAAGATGGTTTTCCGTGCTTTCCCATTTTCACACCAGGCTGTACCTTAATTAAGGCCACGGTCGCTTCCTTCCAACTCCTAGGCCTTTCCTATCCCATCGTCGCCATAAGACCTATCTGAGTCGGTGCGACGTAAAGCCGCTAGCAAAAAAAAATGCTGGGGCTGTACCTTAATTAAGGCCACGGCCGCTTCCTTCCAGTTCCTAGGTCTTTCCTGTCCCATCGTCGCCATAAGACCTATCTGTGTCGGTGCGAAGTAAAGCAATTAGCAAAAAAAGAAAGATTTCTAAGTACAATTTGTAGGCTCCATTTTGTTTAGGCAGATGCACATTTTTCTCTGCTTCCCTCACATTTTTTTTTACTGCATGGCCCCCTTAAGAGACCTGAACCAGTTTAGCGTATCCTGTCCACATTGAACAAATATATTTGTGCACTAATTTTCATCGAAATCGGCTAAGCAGTGTAAGATTTACAGTGGAAGAGACAAAATTTAAAAAAAAAAATTCATTCACAGTTCTCCTATAAGAATAGATTAGAGAATATGTCAGATATCTCGTTCAGTAATAGCCTGATTATAACAATCAGTTATGATATCAAGTGCCGAGGAGCCTTAATTGAAAGCGGTAACGTTAGTAATTATGTCAGCACAACACTGGTTACCACATCTTGGCATTACCGGCGGTCAATACCTATTACAAGGCGCCTAACTCAATTTCCCTCTCACGTCGCGCCGCGGGGAGGCACATCAGCTCGATTTCAAGACTTGCTTAATTTTATACCTTCCACTTCTCCGTCGTGATAACAACACCCATTTTAATACATCACAGGAACTTCAGATCTTATTCTGTTCAGCACATTCACAAATACTTAAGATTACACATCAGTTCCCGCGAATTATTATTTCTGTGAATATCAACCGAACTTCAAAAGCGTTCTTTATGCTTCATAAATTTTATTTAAAATAAATTATTCTTAAAATCTCATTTAATTCTAGGATAAAGCTTGAAAATAGTGTTAAGGCCACTAGAATATCCTACGTGGAGATATACATGTCACCTTGTTATTTTTGTCCTACTGTACGGTTATGAAATTAACTGGGAGCAACAAGTTCTTTTAATGAGAAGAAGATTTATTAGAAGGAAAGCTATGAAGGGCCCTGTATCAGTGGAAAGGTGAAGTCTTAAAATAGACCCGCTCATAACCTTAGTGCTTACTGGGGTAGAGTAGTTAGCTTTATAGTAATTAGCCTTTGCCTTCACGAAGTAACCTGGAAATGAAATGTCGTATGACTTTTAGTGTCGGGAGTGTCCGAGAACATGTTCGGCACACCAAGTGCAGATCCTTTGATTTGACACCCGTATGTGACCTGCGCGTTGTGATGAGGATGAAATGAGACGATACATACACCTAGCCTCAGTGCCAGCGGAATTAACCAATGGCAATGATAGTTAAAATTCCCGAGCCTGCCGGGAATGGAACCCGGAACCCCTATGACCAAAGGCCAGCACGATAACAATTTATCCGTGGAGCCAGACAGTAACCTGGAACACTTCCTCGACTTCAAAATACTCGAATGAAGTGCTGAGCAATAATCCTTAAAGTCTTTAAGGGAACTGCCAAGTTTTCTCGGAGTAAACGGAACGTTGGAATCAGGTTGAGTCACTCAGATCTTCAGACTTGGATAAAATACCACAATCCCCTCCCTTTAGCCGTTCTGCTAATGCACCTCTAAATTGGCCTTCTCTCCTTTTAGCCCTCTGTAATTTTCAATTGATTTTCAGGGATGTATTTAGTTTTTACATTTCGGCTTCTTTTGCATCTGCAAGGAATAAGACGTTCGATTTTCCCTTGACGTTTTCAAAAATATCTTCACTTCGAGCACTTTTTGAATATTACCTCTATATATTGAAAAACTCCACCAAGAGCTCACATGTCGAACCACTCTTGAAGAACGCATATTGATAATAATAATAATGTTATTAGTTTTACGTCCCACTAACTACTCTTTTACGGTTTTCGGAGACGCCGAGGTACCGAAATTTAGTCCCGCAGAAGTTCTTTTACGTACCAGTAAATCTACCGATACGAGGCTGACGTATTTGAGCACCTTCAAATACCACCGGACTAAGCCAGGATCGAACCTGCCAAGTTGGGGTCAGAAGGCCAGCGCCTCAACCGTCTGAGCCACTCAGCCCGGCGAACGCATATTGAATGAACGCGTGAATACAAATTAACTTTCTGAAAGGTTTACCACGGGAGCTCGCTTTTGTGTACACTACAAGCTTACAAATCAAAATTCTGCATTGATAGTTTTGTGAACTCTTACAGTCAGCACTTCTTGAAGTGTAGTTCTTCTCAAATCAATAAATGTCACGACTGGTCTGCATTTAGGGATGGCACTCAGCGGGCAGATTCCCTATTAATTGTTTACATACGAAGGTAATCCCAAAAATAATGTATCCTATTTTTATAAATGCATAGACCTGTTTATTTTTACAATGGTTTACACCATTTTACAGCTTGAACATTCAGCTATTTTTCTACATAATCAGCATTTCGGTCGATGCATTTTTGTAGACGCTGTGACAGTTTTTGTATGCCCATGTCATACCAGCTCGCCGCCATGCTGTTCCGGAAGTTGTGAACCTCATCTTGCACCTCGCCGTCGGTGCTGGCACCCATCTTCCGGTATTTCAACTTTTCCGTTAAAATTCTGTGAGCGGTGATTCGGGAAACCTCAGGAACCAAAGTGCAGAAATCATCCAGGGTGATCCGCCGATCTTCACGCATGATTTGCTCAACCTTCACGACTGTCTCGTCGGAAATTGACGGTCTCCCCCTCCTTTGTTCGTCGTGAATTTCAGTCCGACCGGCTGCAAACTCTCTACACCACTTAGGATCATTTTTGACATCCATGCACTTGGCGGGAACATCCAACGGGAGCTCCATTCTCAACAGCTGCCAAGCAAAGCCTGTGTGTCTCAGCGCGGCGTGCGCATGTTTATATTTAGATTTAGATTTAGATTTATTATTTTTCTTTAGATCTACAGTAATAATACCCATTTGATCCGTTATAAAGAAAAATAACAATGTCCAGCCTAAAACAAATTTCATACAACTAACTTGGTGGACGCATGTTTATATGCGAGCGCGAGAAACACTCTTCACAATATTGTGACCAACAGCCACACGAACAGAGTTCTATATTTATAAAAGTATAGGATACCTTATTTTTGGGATTACCCTCGTACGTTTTTCTTAAACGATTTCAAAGAACTTGGAAATTCATCGGAATTATTCCGATATCTAATTCCCTCACTATAAACGAATATTTGCCTCAGTTTGTCCTCTTGAATTGCATCATTATCTTCATATCATGATCTTTCCCATTTTTATAAATGTCATTCCAGCTTATTCGTCTACTAATGTTATTCCACGCCATCTCTCCACTGACAGCTCGGAATATACCGCTTAGTCGAGCAGCTCGTCTCCATATTGCCAAGTCTCCCAGCTCAAAGTTTGCAACATTTTCGCAACACTCTTTAAATTGTAAAAGTAACTCATCTAAAGATTAGATTATTTAAATTTCCGAGAGATAAGAATAGGAAGGCAAAATGAGTGCAGAACTGCCGATGTGATAAGTGGCAGTCAACAGAACATTCACAGCTATGCGAGGTTTGCTTGATAAAAATGACGTAATAACTACCCAAGTGTCCGCCTCTATAGCATAAAGGTTAGTCGTATTAGCTGCCGTCCTTGAAGGCATGGGTTTGATTCCCGGCACTGTCAGAGATTTAAGAATGGCAGGAGGGGGGGGGGTGTGATAAGAACGCAGGTCACCTCCATTGTGGGTGCGCCTGAAAAGAGCTGCACCACCTCGAGACGAGAACACGAGTTTTGTCAGGCTCCATAGCTAAATGGATAGCGTGTTGGCCTTTGCTTCAAGAGTCCCGGGTTAGGGATTTTAACCTTCATGGTTAATTCCGATGGTTCGAAGGCCGGGTGTGTATGTGTGCCTTCCTCATCATCGGAAATCATCATAAGTAGGGTCCATCTTCACAGGTCGCCTATAAGGAGTCAAATCGAAAGAGCTGCGTCAGGTCTCTCCGAAGACCATACTCCATTATGTGCATGCCCTGATGTGCGTTAGCAGACTTTTGAAAGACAACCTGGGTAATTCCATCTCTTTTGGAGGAAAGATATTGTTCTACGTGGAGGTTTTAGACAGGTTTTGCCTGTTGTTCCACATGCTTCCAAACAATCTGTGATTCAGAACTGTATTAAATTTTCTCCTCTTTGGTCAGAATATAAATACTTCATCTGTTTAAAAATATGCGAGCAAAACCAGAAGAATTAGGCTTTGTTAATTTTTGTTGGAAATTGGTAACAGAGATTAACATTCAGAGAAATCTGTTATTGACTGACCACCCTCTCTGAAATTTACGAGAATAAATTTGAGTCACCTTCTCGAAACTTACCATTAAACGAGCACTATGACCAAATCTACTCTAATAGATCGGAGCGGCCAGAACGTACATCAGTGCAAATAATTGAAATACTGAGGATGAAAATAGAAATCTCCAATTTCCCATAGAGTTCCTGAACAGCTTATTATTAAGTCGCTTGCCTCCTCGTGTCCTTAAATTAAAACTTGGAGCAATTGTAACGTTATTAAGAAACTCAAATTCTTCACAGGGCTTCTAAACGGAACAAGATTAATTGTACGAAAAATGCACGACAATTGTTTGGATCTCAAAATCATTACGGCGTTAAGTGTTGAACAGAGAGTATTGATTCCTAGAATTGATTTAACACCATCGACACTACTCTTCCATTTAATCTTAGAGAAGCCAGTTTCCTAATCTCTCGGCATTCAGTATGACGATTAACAAAGTTCAAGGACAGACTTTAGATCGCGTTGGTGTATATTTACCCCCAGCCTGTATTTAGCATGGCCAGCTGTACCTAGCAATGATTCGAGTTCGATCACTTGACAATTTGAAAATACAAATAGTGCCAGAAAGCCGTAGGACAATAAATGTAGTGTTTAAGGAGGTGCTCAAATGGCACTACGTTTCAGATAAAATGGACCAAACATTCTCTGAAAATAGGTACTACACACTTCAGTTTATAAGTTAAATCCTGGAGTCTGTAGTTAGCCACTGCAAACTACATTTAGCAAATGCTGTCACTCAAAATTTTGTAAGTAGCAGACAAATATACTTTACCAAACCAGGGACTTAGTATTCCGTTGAATTTCAACGGTGTCAGCCTATTAATTAATTTATATTATATTACATATCCTAGAATGAAAAGTTATAGAAGTATATTATGTTTGTTTCTATTCTCTAAGAATTTTTGGTTTCTTTTTAAACACATTTAACTAAAAGCGATTCATTCTGATAAATACATTTAATCTGGTGATCCTTTTCTTATCAAAAATCAAACAGGATATTGATTAAATCACTTAAAATGTGCCTATAGTATTCATATTTAATACTTCAGAATATTTTCTTGAACATGTTCATTCAACGTATTGCATGATGTATTTATATTCATTGGTTAGCACCATTTTCTTGAAACTGGAAATGTAGCCGAATATTCTACGTAAGAGTTCATTACACACTAAAATGATATGCATAAAATAAAAAGACATTTGATTAAGGTTACAAAGTGAACTTTACTGTGAGAATATTGCATATATCTACAACGTACATTAAGTCTATTGAGAATAATACATTTAGTTTATGTCTTCGGATATCTCTTATACTTTCGTAACTCCTCAAGGTTTAGTCGAAGGTAGCAACAAGTATTCTTCCACTGTAAACTGACAGAGAGCGAAGCACTCACAATACCTCTGAGGTCTTGTGTAGTTGGAGGGTGCCACACCCTGCTCCCCCAGAGAGCGTGGCGACCAACCAGTGTATTATGTCGCCTCCGCCCGCCCGTAATGCCATACGAAGAAACATAACGACAATAAATTTTAGAGAGAAGATGGAGTTGTTTTTAAATTAAATCTCTGTCTTAAACATTTAAGTACAAACACAAAATTAAAATATAATGGAAACTGGAAACAACTCACAATTAAAACTCAGTGCATTGGATCCCATTACTGCTACATCATACTCTATTGGCCTCTTGAGGTCTGTACTGTTTGTATCTGGTAGTACCTCGATTATTTAATTCCAAGGCTGTGATTTCTGGCGGGGTTCTTAGCTCAGTTTTTTCCTGACCACGGAAGTATAAGTTTTAAGAGACCCATGGAGTCTTTCATTCCATTACATTTCATTTTTCGAAGAGTCAGACCTATACCATTTTCCCCTTTGATTAGTGTTAATTTAGGATGGTTGCCCAGTGAGATTTTCTCTTAAAACTATAATCACAACCACCACCACTGTGAGTACGTAAACTAACGAATTCCTTACCCATATACAGTACATACACTTTCAATACAGTTATGCCTTTCAGCGTTCAGTCTGCAAGCCTCAGTGAATTTCTTAAATGCCGCAATAATTCTCTGCTTGTAACTGTGGCCTCTTTTAGTGCTATACCTCTAATCCCTAAAAAACTGAGTTTAATCCTCGTCTTCTTGGTCTCCCTATACTTATCTTACTCTCCATGACCGAGTCCATTATTCTCCTAGATAACCTATCCTCCATTCGACTCAAATGAACCCAAAACAGAGCCGCTTCATGCGTGCAGCTTCATTATGAGAGTTCATTCCTAAATTATCCTTTATCTCTTCATTCCGAGTAACCTCCTGCCATTGTTCACACTTGTTTGTAAGATAGATCACTCCCCGCTACTTTCATGTCTGTTACTTCTAACTTATGAATAAGATATCCCGAGTCGGCCCAGATTTCACTCCCGCAAATCTAAGTTGGTCTAAAACCGACCGGTGTAAAGACAGTTTCGTCCGGGAGCGAACTTCTTACAGAATATTGTTGATCACAACTGTCCGACTCATTGGTTGAATGGTCAGCGTTGAGGCCTTCGGTTCAAAGGGTCCTGGGTTCGATTTCCGGCAGGATCGGGGATTTTAATCGTATTTGTTTAATTCTTCCGGCTCGGGGACTGGGTGTTTGTGTTTCTTCCAACACTTTCCTCTTCATATTCAGACAACACACTACACTACCAACCGCAACAGAGACACGCAATAGTGATTACATCCTTCCATATAAGATTGGCGTCAGAAAGGGCATCTGATCGTAAAACAGGGCCAAATCCACATGTGTAACACAAGTTCGCACCCGCGACCCCACAGGTGTGGGAAAAGCGGTAGAAGAATAAGAAGAATAAGTTATTGATCACAACGGCGAGATCACTGCAATAGCTCTGCAGCACCGTATGTCCTACTATACTATCATCCTGGGAGAACACTCATCCTAAGTACTTGAAATTATGTATGTGTTCTAGGTTTGTATCCATAATCGGATATTCAATTATCTTAGATTTCTTCCCTACTGACATCAATTTAGTCTTGGAAAGGCTAATTTTCATATCATACTCATTGCACTTATTTTCGCGTTCCAGGATATTAGACTGCAGGCTTTCAGTACAATCGGCCATTAAGACCAAGTCGTCAGCAAAAGCCAAACTACTTACTGCATTTTCACCTAGCTGAGCCCCTCCTTGCCAGTTTAAACTTTTCCGTAGATGATACACATAAACTGTGAACTACAGTGGTTAAGGATTACAGCCTTGTGAGTACCTTAAGCCAAGAAATCATTCTACCATCAATTCTCACCTCAGCCAAATTGCCACATAAAAGGTTTTTGATTGCTTTTAACAACCTATCCTTAATCCTATAGTTCCCCAGTAGAGTGAACACTTTTTCCCTCAGAATTCTGTCATATGCTTTCTAAAGATCCACGAAACATAAACATAACTGCATATTCCTGCCGTAGCATTCTTACAATTGCCTGGCGCATACTGAAACTCTTATCCTGACAGCCCCTCCGTGATCTCATACCACACTGGTTTTCGTACTCTACAACAACTGATCGCACCCTCTCTTCCAAAATCCCAGTGAACACCTTGCTTGGTATAATGATCGGTGAGATACCTCGATAGTTGTTGCAATCCTTCCTGTTACTTTTCTAATAGAAATGTGCAAATACCGCTTTCGTCCAATCAGAAGATACCTAACATTCCATGCTAATCTTATTACTCCATTAAGCTATTTCATAAATGCTTCCCCACTATATTTCACCATTTCAGATCTAATTTCATCTCTTTCTGCTGTTTTATAAAAAATGGAGTTTACCATCTTTTTAATTTCGTCAAGCATAACTTCACCAAATGGCATCGTCCTCCTCCCCACAAACTTGGCTTTCGTGACGTCGCCAGAAATATGTCCTTTCATGTTCAGAAGTTTTCCAAAATATTCCTTCCACCTGAGGGCAAAGAAATTGGAAATGTATTGACCATTTCCCTTGGTAAGTTATTCCAATCCCTAACTACCCTTCCTTTAAACGAGTATTTGCCCCAATTATTCCTCTTGAATTCCTACTTTATCTGTATACTGTGATCTTTCCTACTTTTAAAGACACCACTCAAAATTACTCGCCTACTAATGTCATTCAACGCTATCTCTCCACTGACAGCTCGGAACATACCACTCAGTCGAGTAGCTCGTCTTCTTTCTCCCAAGTCTTCCCAGCCCAAACTTTCCAACATTTTTGTAGCGCTACTCTTTTGTTGGAAATCACCCAGAACAAATCGAGCTGCTTTCCTTTGGATTTTTTCCAGTTCTTGAATCAAGTAATTCTGGTGAGGGTCCCATACACTGGAACCATATTCTAGTTGGGGTCTTACCCGAGACTTATATAACCTCTCCTTTATATCCTTACTACAACCCCTAAATAGCCTCATAACCACGTGCATGGATCTGTACCCTGAATTACAATCCCATTTATGTGATTACCCCAAAAAAGATCTTTCCTTATATTAACACCTAGGTACTTACAATGATGCCCATAAGGAACTTTCACCCCAACAAGGCAGTAATTAAAGCTGAGAGGACGTTTCCTATTTGTGAAACTCACAACCTGACTTTTAACCACGTTTATCATCATAGCATTGCCTACTGTCCATCTCACAACATTATTGTGGTCATTTTGCAGTTGTTCACAATATTGTAACTTATGTATTTCTCTATACAGAATAACATTATCCCCGTAAAGCCTTATCTCTGATTTCACATCTTTACTCATATCATTTATGTATATAAGGAAATATAAAGGTCTAATGATGCTGCCTTGAGGAATACAGGGTCAGATAAAGCTTCGACTACTCTAATTTTCTGAGAACTATTTTCTAGAAATATACCAACCCATTAAGTCAGTCTTTTGTCTAGTCCAATTCCACTCATTTTTGCCAGTATTCTCCCATGATCTACTCCAGAAAATGCATTAGATAGGTCTATCGCGATTCAGTCCACTTAACCTCCTGAATCCAAGATATCAGCTATATCTTACTTCTTGAGTATTAGTGACCTCCTCTATCTGGACATTATACTTGTAACCAACAATCTTCACATACTGCTGACTGAATACTTCCGTCTTTTGAAGATCCTCGCATACACACTCCCCTCGTTCATTAATGATTCCTGGAATGTCCTTCTTGGAACCTGATTCTGCCTTAAAGTACCTATACATACCCTTCCATTTTTCACTAAAATTTGTATGACTGTCAGTTATGCTTGCCATCATGTTATCCTTAGCTTACTTCTTTGCTAGATTCAATTTCCTAGTGAGTTTCTTCAATTTCTCCTTACTTCCACAGCCTTTTCTAGCTATATTTCTTTCCAGCCTGCACCCCTTCTTAGTCGGTTTACTTCTCTGTTATAATATAGTGGGTCTTTATCATTCCTTACCACCTTTAAAGGTACAAACATGTTTCAAATTCGTCAACAATTACTTTAAACCCATTCCAGAGCCTGTTTAAATTTTTAAATACCGTTTTCCACCGACCATAGTTACGTTTTAAAAATTCACTCATGTATCCTTTATCAGCCGTACGGTACTGCCTAATAGACCTATTTTTAAGACCTTCCTTTCTGTCACATTACTTTTAACTACGACAAAAAACGGTTTCGTGATCACTAATACCATCTATTACTTTGGTTTCTCTATAGAGCTCACCTGGTTTTACCAGCACCACGTCCAGAATATTCTTCCCTCTAGTTGGTTCCATCACTTTCTGAATCAGCTGCCTTTCTCATATTAACTTATTTAATCAACTAACCAATTGGTATTTGGTAAATTTAGGTCACCCGCTACAGTTACCTTCCTTTCCATAGAGTTTCCCACATACCTCATTATCGTAGCGAATAATTCCGAATCAGCATCAGCGCTACCCTTCCCCGGATTGCACACTCCAAAGAGATCAATTTGCCTGCTATATTTAGAGATGCGCCTTACATCTAGAATTTCATTATGTCATCTTTAACTTTCTCGTAACTTATAAATTCTTCTTTCAACAGAATGAATACTCCCCCTCCTAACATTCCTGTCCTGTTTCTACGATACACACTCCAGTTCCGTGAGAAAATTTCTGCATCCATTATATCATTTCTCAGCCATGATTCAACTCCTATTACAATATCTCGTAAGTATATATCTATTAACTTACTTAATACTATTTCTTTACAATAATTCTACAGTTCAACTCTAACATTTTTATGTTGACTCTTTTTAAAGAATCCTAACTTATACGTACTACTGCGGCTTAAATGAAGGCCATCTGAGCGCAGATCCCTGTCTCAGTACCCACCCATTAGCATCTAGAAATCTCACTCCCCGTTTCCTGTATACCGAATCCATAGTCTTATTTAAATCCTCAATCACGTTCCAGTCAGTATCCCTCCTACACAATATTCAAGTGATAACAATCTTCACTTGCTTAAACTTCATCCGTGCTGCATTTACCAGATCCCACACATCCCCAGCTATGTTGGTACTTATACCTGCTTACCTTACTTTGTTGGTACCAAAGTGAAAAACTACCACCTTCTCCTTTCCCCCATCCTTCTTTTCTACTTTCCTCAACATCTGCCTTAACCTAATTCCTGGATAACACTCTACCCTGGTTCCATTCCCTCCACACACTTTCCCCACATGTCTAACAATGGAATCCCCATGACCTGAGCCTCATTCTTACCCACCTCATTTGATCCCCTCCGGGTCAGCCTATCTTTCCTGACGGCTGGAGAAGCTACTTCCTCTTTCTTTTTCTCCCTGTCAGGACCCTGTTCCACCTGTCTTTTTCCTATCCTCTACTCTTCATTTTCCTTTCCTACTTTTCCTTTCCTCCTACTTCCACACCTCTCATCAACAAGCCATGTTCCTCACCTTCCCTCTGCTGTTCTATCTGTAGTGACTCGTACCGAATTCTCACAGACACCTGTCCTGAATTCTGATCTTGAATAGAACCCTTAGCCTGCAATGCCCTTCCCCTTAAAACATTAGACCACCTGTCCTCTACAGTTCCCACCTTCCCTTACCATCCCTCTTTTACACCTACTGTACCCTGTACATTGTTTGAGGGAGGCCTACCTTTCTTCCTGTCCTCGAAAAATAATCTTAATTATCTGTTCAGTTATTTCAAGATATCTATTATGAGTTCACCTGATTTACCCACAACACTATTCATTTCCTTTTTCCCTCCCTTCCTAATATTATTCATTACTGTCCACAGAGGCTTCCCGTATAACTTCTTTAAACGCAGTAGACACAAATGTCGTATTTGCCTTCCCGATTTCTCGATAAATGTACATGAATGGGTTTTGACAACTATATTCCTTTCGACAGCTCAGTGCATTTTAATGCTACACTGACCATTAACTTATTCCTCACCGTTAGTTACCTACTATTTTCCATTGCGAAATTATAATTATTATTACTACTATCGTCCTCTGAATTTCATTTTTAACCTAGTCATCTGAGATATATATTTTACCTTACTAAATAATTTTCTCTCAACACTTTTCCCCAAACTCTAGCCGAAAGAAGGGGCTACCTTGCCGCCGAGGCGGTAAAGGCGTGCTCGGCTCGCCCGGAAGGACGTGGGTTCGAATCCCCGTCAGGAAGTCGTAAAATTTAAGAAAAGAGATTTCCACTTCCGGAGGTGCATATGGCCCTGAGGTTCACTCAGCCTAAACCAAAAATGAGTACCAGGTTCATTCCTGGGGGCAAAGGCGGCCTGGCGTAGAGCTAACCACTCCACCCCATCGCGTGCCGAGGTTAACAATGGTAGAAGCCTTTACTTCTACTCCTCCAAGGGCCTTCATGGCCTCTACGGAGGTTGCTTTGCTTTTGCTAGCCGAAAGAAGTGTGTTCTTCCAAGTGTATTCTTCTCTTTTAAACTGCAGTTGATGACTCCAAAATCTGGCGATCAGATGATGACTCTAAAATCCATTGATGAAGAGCTGATAACTACAAAATCCTTTGATAAGCTGGTGACTTCAAAATCTTCTGTTGATCATCTGTTGACTCCAAAATCACCTGGTAATGAGCTAGTGACTCCAAAACTTTATGATGCTCATCTGGTAAATCAAAACCTTCTTATGATGAGCTGCTGACTACAAAATATTCTGATGATGTCCAACCTCAGTAATCTTGATGTCGATCTTGGTAACACATTCGGAGGGATACAGCAGTCCCGCCACCGAAGGAGGTGGATTATGGGAAGGCAACCTCTCGCTGACATGACTCTTCTTAGAACACTAACTTCCGACGTGAAGAGTGGTAAATGGGTTAACGCACGACCCACACCACTCATTGTTGGTATGTTAGTTCGTACGACATTAAAGGCGTGCTCTTGTTGGAGATCGCCCTCGTTATGTAGCCATTGTGCGGACTTTACAGAGAACAGCACCACACGACAATAGCAAGTCTATTATTTACTTCGGATTTTGAGTGTTCCAAGAAAATAATTATTTTAGGAATAATTTCATTTTACAGATGAAACCTCTCGTTTTACTTCTAGACAAATGAATGTAATACTATAAATGTATAATGCAGAATATGACGGATTTTCATTGAAACTGAGTGATAAAATATTCAGCATAGTTTTGTCTTTCACTGTGAAGTATCCTCTTCCTTAAGAATAAGTCTTGTCTTTTATTTGGCTCAACGCATGGCTATGCAACTAAAATTAGTTCAGAATTTCCACTGTAGAACAATAAACACGATATTAATAATAATTCAAATAATCACGACAGTTTCCTTGGAAACGTAACTAAAATACAGTATTTTCTTTCCAATTTGAGATTTTGCAAGCTAGCTTGTCCTCATACATGAATGTGGGTTTCACGTGAACTGCAGATTCTCGTGCAAGGCGAACCGCAGGAATATAACTGTTCGGTTCAAAGAATCCCACATAAAATGCACAGAATTCGATTGGCCACCGCCTTGGCGAGATACTGTACCATACACGGCGATACTCAGATATGCGCTCCTAGCATTTTTAATTAACTGAAGAGAAATTTTGCACAGAATACCTTATACAATGGTTTAATTTAAGGCAGGGCTTCTTTACCTGGGTCCGTGGATGACTTCAGGGTGTCCCGAAAGTGAAATAAAAATTACGGGATAATTATTAATTTTAGTTTTCCTAAATACATGTGTACTGTATTTATATAAAAATCCATTTCCTGATTATAACTGACAATGGTAGAGTTCATGCAATACTTGACTAATGCGACATTGTCCTCGTATTTATTCAAATTAGGTACTATTGCAGTTCAATGGGGTATTGTAACAAATCTTCAGTATCTCCCTCATTCACTGCATGCAGTTTCAACTAGAAGCTAAGCGCTCTTGAGTAGCCGTTATTTTCATCGCGTTCCCTGTATGCTTGACAATTTGGTATCTGCCGGTAATTTATTTGATACGTTTCTTTAACAGGATGATGCATTCTCTGATGCCCTGCTATAAGTTTTGCTATTTAAATTAAATATCCTTATGGCATTATTTACTTCGGATTTTGAGTGTTCCCAGAAAATAATTATTTTAGTTGTAATTTCATTTAGCAGATGAAACCTCTCGTATTACTTCTAAACAAATTAATACATGCTTGACAAATTGATATCTGTCGGTAATTTATTTGATACTAGCTGATGTACCCGTGCTTCGCTACGGGATTCTCAGAAAGACTGACTTGGTGGTTTTCCTAACTGAATTCAACATAGGTCAGTATAAAAACGTCAGTAGGAATGTAGCGATTGAAAGCAATGTTATCATATAAAATACTCGATCAAATGAAAAACCGCACACTTTCTCACTTTCAACGAACAGTACTACGGTGCCGATCTAAGAGTCCAAAGTTCCAGAGCTGGAATGACCAGGTCGCAGACTGGCGTGAACACTCCTCTGTCATTATTCCGTTAAATATGCACACTACTCATTCCAATCAGTGCCTCAGAGTAGGGATTGAATAGCTCGAATACTATGATGAACCTGTGTGTTACGTACCAGATATATCAGAAAATGTATGAACCAGAAGAATGGCATGCTAAAGAAGAAAGTTATCTTACTCCCCAGTTACTTCCCGCCAATATACAGGCAGGCTGTTACAGTCAGTACGACCAGGCGAGTTGCCCGTGTGGTTAGGGGCGCGCAGCTGTGAGCTTGGATCCGGGAGATAGTGGATTCGAACCCCACTGCCGGCAACCCTGAAGATGGTATTCCGTGGTTTCCCATTTTCACACCAGTCACACCAGGCTGTACCTTAAAGCCAAGGCCGCTTCCTTCTCACCACTATTCATTTCCTATCCCATCGTCGCCATAAGACCTACCTGTGTTGGTGCGACATCAAGCAAATTTAAAAAAACCTCGGTACGCTGCAGTAATCCTATCTATCGGGGATGAGAGGAAACAGAAGACAAAAATCACATCACAACAAACAATGGTCAATGTAATGTTATTGTTGATAAAGTTTATGAGCTTTCTATATTGCAGGCCTTCACATTAGTTTTCTTTCGACTCTGTGATATTCGGGTGTCCTACAAAATTATTTATATCGTAGACTGTAGTTCCTTATTCTCAGACTTTACATACCGATTTTCATTAAATTCTCTTCAGCCGTTTTCTCGTGATGCGTGTACATACATGTAGACAGACAGACAGACAGAAATTACGGAAAAGTAATAAATGCATTTTCTTGTTACTGTGGACATGACCGATACAGAAATGCCATTCTTTTCAAATTCTGAGCAATGTACAGACAAAACTCTTATTTTTTATATATAGATGTTTCTTTAACAGGATGGCGCACCCTCTGATGCCCTGCTATAGGTTGTGACATTTAAATTTAAATATTCTTATGGCATTTTCTAATATATTCAAGGAATTTCCATATCGAGAGATGATGAGTCACCATCAACCTTTGGAACTGCTAAAACAGTACCGCCCAACTTGTAGTTACACATTATTGGCATTTTGACAAAAAAAAAAATAGACTGTTAGATTTTCTGCCTTTTAGAACTAATGTAATCAGACTTAATCTTGTTTAGGCATTTTTTACGTTGGATATTTTTATTCCATTAGATATTGCCTTTGAACAGTTGTGAAGCTCTTGACCTGAAAACCTTGACCTTTATGGGTCATATTATACAGTAGTAGATGTTCGCACTACCCAAATGTTAAATTTCCATCGGTCTTAAATGGACAAGGTATTCCATTAGGCCGAGCGAGTGGCTTCACGGTTTGAGTCGCGTAGATGTGAGCTTGCGTTTGGGATATAGCGGGTTTTAACCCCACTGTCGGCAGCCTTGAATAATAATAATAATAATAATAATAATAATAATAATAATAATAATAATAATAATAATAATAATGTTTTTACGTCCCAGGAACTACTTTCTGGCGGTTTTTGGAGATGCTAAGGTTCAGGTATTTTGTCTTCCGGGAGTTCTTTTACATGCCATAAATCTACCGACACGAGGCTGAAGTATTTGAGCACCTTCAAATACCTCCGGGCTGAGCCAGGATCGAACCTGACAAGTTGGGGTCAGAAGGCCAGCGCCTCAACCCTTCGCTGTCCCATTATCACCATTAAGTCCTATCGGTGCGACGTAAACGAATTGCTGAAAAGAAAAAGTTTTCCATTTGCAGCTAACTAGATGTCATGTGGCGTTTTCAGTTATAGCAATGCCCGGTGCCTCGGTTGAATAATGGTCAGCGTAGTGGCTTTCAGTACAGAGGTGTTCAGTTTCGATTCAAGACTAGGACCTTAAATCGTTAATTCCCTAGGCTCGGGAACTGGGTGTTTATTCTGTCTCCAATATCCCTGCATCTCATAAACCTCACACAACACTATCCTCCAGTGTAATAACGCAATTTCCTATACATGGCAGATGCTACCCACCCTCCTAGGAGGCTTACAACGGCTGCACTAGGTTAGCAACAGCCATGGGCCGATGACCTAGATGTTAAGCCCCTTTAAACAACGAAACAACGAAAGCCATACGAAATTAGTATTATAGTCATAACATTAGTTTTCCCGACCTCGATATGGCATATGCTCCTCATAATTCAGTAGTTACATGCTCGCACGCACTATAGAAATAATCTGGCAGCTGCTCGAGTAGATACCTTTGGAGCTATGAAAGTGAAAGAATTTTACTTTCATTTGACGGAGAAGCGACTCCTGGAAATGAGTTGGCAAACAACCCAGTGTGACATTTGAACAGGGGTCATTAATTTTATGAGCAGCTATGAAACTTAGAAGATGAACTGGCTGAGTCAGCAGCAGAAGTAGAATGGGGCTGGTTGTTGAGATACAGTTTCTTTTTTATTTGCTACCCTACATTCTCTACAGTAGACGAATCATGAAATGCTGTCTATTATTGTTTCAAATCCACTCTCTGGCCTTCTCTCCCCAGAGTATTAATCTCAAAACCCACTAAATAGTGCTCCTCTTTCGTAGTATTAGTTGGTCTGTGACCACGGTGAACGTTGCTTAACTATCAGCGAATGAGAGACAGAGAATGTGTCTGTAGTTGGTACCCTCGCACTGTGTCATTGTTGTGGTGTAGGGACATTCTCACCATACCCCAACTAGTTGAGTGCCACAGTTCTCTCACAACCGCCGTATTATGGAGTGGTCACTCATCCGGGGTAAGACCGCGATGAAAGTTACTTAACTGTTAAGTTGGGAATAAGTTGCGCTTCCCTCGGATATCGTTAATTCCAGTACGCGACGACGTGATAAGACTAGTGACCAACTGAAGCGTGCGGCCGAACAACGGAACAAGCATCAGTTTGAGCAAAGTAGGTATTTTCGGTGGAACATCGAAATTGAGGCCTCTTCTAGTCTTTCTGATTGCGTGTAGTAGAATGAAACAACGGGACACGTGCGCAGTCCGACGTAGGTGGATTCAGCATGAGCTGAAGTGTTTCCAGCCATTTACAATTGCCTCTCCTACAGATTTGCTCAGTGGTGCTTGTCCTGTTGTTTGGACGCACGCTTCAATTGCAAAGCCAATACCACCCTGTTTGATGGTGGTGTTTTAGTGGTGAAATATTTGTGTCCAGTAAGCTTCGAATGCGGGTTGTTGTTTGTCTTATTTTTGGAATTTAATTGGTTTCCCTGATTACCGCCTTGAGTTTGACTTCTATGGATGTGGTTTCGAGTACAGTACCATCCTCACCGAGCTCGATAGCTGCAGTCGCTTAAGTGCGGCCAGTATCCAGTATTCGGGAGATAGTGGGTTCGAACCCCACTATCGGCAGCCCTGAAGATGGTTTTCCGTGGTCTCCCATTTTCACACCATTCAAATGCTGGGGCTGTACCTTAATTAAGGCCACAGCCGCTTCCTTCCCAGTCCTAGCCCTTTCCTATCCCATCGTCGCCATAAGACATGTCTGTGTCGGTGCGACGTAAAGCCAATAGCAAAAAAAAAGTACCATCCTCGGCTACAGATGTCACGTGATCGACCGAAGGAAGAAACAAAAACAGAAAGGTTGTGTGGCTAGAATGAGAGTCAGCGACAGGTCCAATATTCTAGGCAATGGCTGCTCTTTATTAATGAGATTTAACAGTATTGTTGTAAGTTTCTGTTAGATTCAAAAGTAAGGATACTTCAGTATAAACGCTGAAAAAAACAACGAACATGTGGGTCGAACGCAAACCTAATCACCCAAAATTATAGTTCAATTATTAAGATTGGTATATAATATTGCTATACAGGTTCAGTTATTTAGTTTTTTAATCGGAACGAAAAAATAACCTCTTTTCGACCCTCTGTGGACAAATCTTGTTTTAAAACTTTGTAAAATAAAATCGTCCCTCTCTCAATATGTCATAGCCATAGTGTTCTTGGTATGTTTTCATAATAACAAAAAATTGTTAACGTCATTGTCTAAAATGCAATTATCAATTAGTTGTGAAATGGGATCCTGAGTACTCCGAAGTCGGACGATATTATGCTAAACACCGTTATGAACGCTTTCCACGCCACCCAATACTGTGCTAAATTTTTCATTTTTCCGTAGCTGCTATATCCTACGTCTATTCTGATCTGATTTTCACATTCACGTCGTAGCCTACTGCTACCATTCCTACCCTGTAAACTTAAAAACTACCTGAACAGGTCCCGGGTGTCTCAAGGTGTGTCCTATCGATCCATCTAAACTTCTGGTCAAATTCTGAAGAATCTTTCTCTTCTCGCCAATTCAATTCAGTATCTCTTCATTTGTGACCTGATCTACTCATCTCACCGTCAGCATATTTCTGTAACACCATATTTCAAGAGCTTATATTTTGTTTATTTCTGCACCACTTATTGATAAGTTTCACCTCTATACAGTGCCATGCTCCATACAAAAGTCTTTCGATTGATGTATCTAATGCACTTTTGAAGAGAGCAAATTTCCATTCCTAAGAAAGTCTCTGCCTGCTTGTACTAGTCTACAACTTACGTCTTCCTTTCTTCTGCCATCGTTACTCATTCCACAACCCAAGCAACAACATTCATTTGCATCTTTTAAGACTTAATTTTCCAAACTGGTATTTCTTGCCTCACCTGACTTTATTCCATTGTATTCCATTACTTTTCTTGTGTATTTATATTCATCTTGCACTCCTCCACCAAGGCTGTAGGCAACCTCTTCAGCAGCCTTTCCAGATCTTCTGCAGACTAAGAATTTGAATTGCTATCCAAAATGTGATTTTGCCAAAACTTGCTGAGAAAATTCATTTTAGGGAATGACGTTAAAAGTCTCTTATTATTACGAACAAATTACTAAGAACACTTAGGGCTATGACGTATTGAGAGTTTATTATGATCATAAGGGGCGTTTTTATTTTACGGTGTTATTAAAGTCTAGGTTTGTCGGCAGACAGTCGAAAAACGGTTCTTTTTTGTTCGGATTATAAAACTAACCAGCTGAACCTGCATAAAAATATTATATACCAATCTTAAACGCAGAAATAATTCAGCCATAATTTTGGGCGATTAGGTTTGAGTTCTGACTACCTGTTTGTTTGTATTGTTTTCAACGTTTAAACTGGAAAATACGTATAAATAGGCCTACTGCAATAAATCAATAAAATGTTACACTGATGTTTTGGCCAATCTTAATTTTTTAATAATTCATAGACTAATTTTCTGATCAACCTCTACTTGCTTTCATATTATTCGTCAATTTACATTTCCTAAGCATATCCAACAATGCAATTTAATTGAAAAACCATTATTCAACCTTATGCTTTACTCACTTGGATCTTGTATGTTGAGTATTCAACCCGAAGGCTGATTCGATCCTCAGCAGCTCCGCCATCAGCTGCTATGGACGGCTTAGGCAACACTGAAGAGACATACTAGGGAAATGACTGTGAGGTAGTTTCCCGCTGCTTTCCTCACCGAGCCAGAAGCTGCTATTATACTGTATATCAGTCTGCCAAGCCCACGGAAATAAACACGCCAACCGACCCCAAGTGTGACATTTTCACACCATATATAATACAGTAGAGACTGGCTGCATAAGGAATGACACTACTGTACTACCGCCGCTCAAACCTCAGTCACTTTCATATTGTCAAAGCCAAAGATGAGACTGAGAGGGGTCAATGAAAGTAACAAATTTGATATGTCCCGTACCAGGAGATATAGTGCACTCTATGGACTACGTCTCGCCAGCAAAAGCATTTCACTCACTTAGAAATCCACGAATTCTGACATTAAGAGTATTAGTGTGAGAGTTATAATATACAACAACCGTTCTTTAAATTCATATTCCAGTATACAGCAGGTACATTACCCGAGACCAGAGGCCACAAACACAAACTGATGAGCGAACAACGTAACCTGAGAGAGCACAGTGGGCAGCGAGTCGTTAGCTGACAATATTTGTTTCCACAGTCATAAATCCTCACTAGACTTTGGCGTCGACGGTTGCAGAGTAGGTTTCGACCTTCATATGGCCACGGCTGGTCCGTGGTCCGACAGCTCTGCATTCCGACCGATCACCCGAGCAGAGGAGGGGTGGCCACGACTCTGCCGTGGCTCTACGCCTCTGTATTCGGGAGACCGAGAGGGGCTGGTCCCCACCGTCAGCTGTCCTTTTCCATTCTCCTGCACTAAGGCGAATACCAGGACAGTTTCTGGTAAAGGCCACGGCCTCCTACCCCCTCACCTTCTCCGAACATCACCTCCACCGTAACAAATCTCCTGGCCTGAAAGACGGTGCCACGGTCTAGGAGGCCCACCTCCCCCTTCAGGGAAAAATAAAACAATTGAGTAGAAGTAGCCTTCGGACTATTATGCACATTTGCATGTTTCTTTTATCAGGGCATATTTAGTATTTTTTCCAGAGAAGACATATTCTAATGTATTTTGGACGATTTTGGAAAATATGGTGTTTTTCATGTACATAATAGCAATTCGAAGTGCAGACCAGTGGTGTTTAAGATATTCAATACCGCGTGTCTTTGTGGTGGTTTGCAGTATAATGGGTTGTATGTAAACGAAGATATGTATGAAGACGAACATAAACACCCAGCCCCGAGCTAGGGGAATTAACTACACAAAGTTAAAATCCCCATCCGGCTGGGAATCGAACTCAAGGCATTCTGAATAGAAGGCAGATATTTCATCAGTCACTACTGATCTGCATTTAGGGTAGTCGCCCCAGGTGGCAGATTCCCTATCTGTTGTTTTCCTAGCCTTTTCTTAAATGATTGCAAAGAAATTGGAAATTTATTGAACATCTCCTTGATAAGTTGTTCTAATTCCTAACCCCCCTTCTTATAAACGATTATTTTCCCCAATGTGTCCTTTTGAATTCCAAGTTTATATTCATTGATCTTTTCTACTGTTAAAAACACCACTCAAACATATTCGTCTACTAATGTCATTCCACTCCATCTCTCCACTGACAGCTCGGAACATACCACTTAGTCGAACAACGCTACTCTTTTATCAGAATCACCCAAATCGAACTGCTTTTCGTTGGATTTTTTCGGTTCTTGAATCAAGTAACCCTGGTGAGGGTCCCATACACTTGAACCATACTCTATTTGGGTTCTTACCAGAGATTTACGTGCCCTCTCCTTTACATCCTTACTACAACCCCTAAACACCTCCATAAACCTATGCAGAGATCTGTACTTTTTACTTACAATCCCATTTATGTGATTAGCCCAATGAAGATCTTTCCTTATATTAACACCTAGGTACTTAAAATGTTCTCCAAAAGGAACTTTCACCCCATCAACGCAGTAATTAAAACTGAGTGGATTTTTCCTATTTGTGAAACTCACAATCTGACTTTTAACCCCGTTTATCATCATAGCATTGCCTACTGTCCATCTCACAACATTTTCGAGGTCACGTTGCAGTTCCTCACAATCTTGCAACTTACTTTGTATTTATTACTCTGTACAGAATAACATCATCTGGAAAAGGCCTTATTACTCCTCTGTCGTGCTGCTGATTTCGCACTGACACATTCGCTTTTGTTGCTCTCTGAAGATCCTTGCGGAATTAGGTGGCATTATCAGCAGGCTTATGGAATGCTGAAAGCAACAAATATCAATCTCCCTACTAGAGATAAGAAATCAGCTACCAGTACCTGCTGAAAACTCACCGGGCAGAGTAATAGTCATCTTTCTAAACTTGTTTAAACCCATACCCGTACAGAATCTATTTGCCTGTCTCCGTATTCATCCTGTGAACGTACGCTTGCCGAATTCAGCTGGTTTGCGCTTATTTGTCTGTACATTTCAAATATTTGCCTCATACTTCGTTTTTATCTCGGATTAAATATAGAGAGTAGAAAGAGTGTTCATTTCGTTTTCTCTCTGTCCGTTTGGTTGTTTACCTTTGCGTGAACATCACGAGAAAACTGCTTGACAGAATTTCTTGAAACTCAGTGTGGAAATTCTAGGAAATCCGAAGACTGCACTGGACTATATATAATGTGATCAGTGTATAGTGGCGTAGTAAGAGCACCAAACAGTAAAAACAATTTTCCGATCTTTAGATTATATAAAATTTTATCTTAATAATAATAATAATAATAATAATAATGGAGATATTCGCTGTTTTAGACTACATGTTTCACAAACTTTCCAGATATCTCCGGAAATATTTATTCCGCCTAAAGGCTCTACTTAACAGAAATTATAGAAACTACCATTTCCGATCGTGTATGTCTCATACATTGTAATCACCTAGGCTGAGTGGACCTTGAACCTGCACTCAGGTTCTAACCTGGCCTCGAATCGACCCCGGGCCCTCCGACTAACAGGCAGCATGCTACCCGTACACCGCGCGGCCGGCATTATTTCATTAACGGTACCTCGAAACTTTGGAAGTACATCCGTGAAGATAGATAGATAGATAAGGAATGGGTGAGCCCTGCCTTCGCAGAGCTCCACATGTAGGTCTATGAAGACCCATTGTGTCCCTTAAACGGGTTTGCCTAGCCCAGCCCTAGTGCTCCTATAAAGGATACAGTGTCCGGATGTTGGCATTCCTGATGTCTTCCAGGCTCACGAAATGTGAGCCAAGGTATCGATGTCTAGTGCTTGCACGAGCCTCGCACTGACATAACACATGCGCGGAGGTCTCCTCCTCCCTATCGCATCTTCTACACATCGGATCCTGACTGATTTTCATGATGTGTAGGTGTCTCTGTAAGGTACTGAGGCCTGTCAACAGTCCAACTACCATTCGTATTCTGGTCCTATTCAAATTTATTAGGACCTTTTTATAACTTTAGCTAGGCCCTTTGATAAGTTCACGTGCCTGCCTTGCTATGGTTAACCTCTTCCAAAAGTTTAAGTGAGACTGGTTTGTCCACTGGGATATTACCAGTTTCACTTTTTTTTTTTTTTTTTTTTTTTTTTTTAAGAAGAAGAAAGAGATAGCAGGGAAGAGTGGGAAGTGATACAAGGAGTATCTGCCGGTTTCCGAGTCAGACTCGCTACCACGGCAAAGTTTGTGTTGGTTGGATAGTGTTAAGGTATGGTATTGAAGGGTCAGGGAAAAACCACATAGGCAGAAAGAAGAAAGAGCCTACATGTAAAACCTGACATCTTGTGATAGCACATGCAAGGATGTGGGCTGGAAAAAGACCAGAGGTTGTGTTAGTTAGGAACAGGTAACATGCACAAAAACATAAACCAATTCCTCGCCATTCCATCGCCTGGGGATCAGTCCGTCTGGGCACTGCTGGGACTAGCGCGGTCCTTGCCGGCTGCGGAGCCATGCGTCAAGTACCACTAGGGCCTGTCGCACGACTCCACCTCCTTGGGGTACCTCGTACCCAGTCTCCGATCCCGGAGAATGAGGCCAAGCCCGCCGAGGCGGGGGCCTCCTGGAATGGGGTGGGTCATGGCGCCGGGCCTCCCTCCTCTCTGCCCGCGCCATGGCCCTGTAGACTGGGCAACTGCGGTGGGAGGCCGGGTGGCCCCCCGCGCAATTGGCGCACACCGGCGCCTCCTTAAGTGTTGCGCAGGCCGTGTAGTGGTGATCACCACCACAGCGGTTGCACTTCACTTGGAGTCCACAGCTAACTTGACGGTGGCCCCACCTCAGACAGCGGAAACACTGCAAGAGCTGCTGAGGGGGACGTTTGACTCTCACCTGACTGCCGCTACCCGCTGAGGTCCTCTCCTGATTGGCTCCTCGGTTGACTGTTGTCCTGGGAGCAGTCCTGGGTTGCGGCTTGGCGGTCCTCTCCTGGTGAGCCAGCGACGCCTTCTGCTTCCTGGTGCGGCGTCGTCTTCTTCTTCTTCTTCCCGGGGGTTGCTTCTCGGCGGGGGAAGAGGCCTCGTCCTGGTGGCCCTCCTCCCGGCCTGGTGACCCCAGGGTAGCTGATGGTTCCGCTGCGTCGCCGTCTTCTTCCTTCTCCTGGCTGGCGGCGGCGGCGTCGGTCGCTGCTAACGCTTGACTGCGTTCCCTGTCCTGTGGGGCGCACATCGAGGTCTGCAGCTCGACAGACGTGCTGTCAGGCTGGGCCTGGACAGCAACCTCAGAACGCCAGGGGGCGTCCTCCTCCACAGAAGTCGCACAGTCGCGACGCCAGGGGGCGTCATGCCCCACCTCCGTGGTGGCGTCGCTGGTCGCCGGCTGGGTGGCCAGGACTAGGTCGGTATTAACCGCCCTATTCCTTAGCCTCCTCGGCGTCTCCCTGGTCTCCGTCGCGGCCCTGACTGCGCCGGTGTTCATCCCTGGCACTCCATCCCTCCCTGGTAGACGGATGACCTGGAACAGAGAAGAAAGCTCCCTCTCTGCGTCGCGCATCCGCTCCTGGTCGTGATGCCTGATGATGAGGCCTCCTGGTAGGAAGCTCTCGACGGCCATGGTTGTCGAGATGATCCTGCCTCCTCGGCGAGGGCGCCGCATTCTGTCCAGGACGAGGCCCCGTTCAGAAGTTACAGGGCGCCCCGGCCTGTAGTACACGAGCAGCGCTTCGTGCGCCGGGTCGGTGTAGCCTTCGGAGAAGAAGAAGCCGTTAGGGGGGTCACACCCGTCCCTGTAAGGCTCCGTCTCCACCTCGATCTCCGGGTCCTCCTGTGGCAGCTCCGGCTCGGGTGCCGGGGTCTCCGGCACAGGTTCCAGCGTCTGCGGCTCCGAGTTGCTCTCCGGTGACGGTGTCATGCCGGTGAAGAGATCTCGGAGCAAGTGCCCGATCGCCACCGCCCGTTCCTGGGTCGTCATCGTATCCGCCTGGTTGTCCATCCTGGTCCTCCTGTAACAAACTCTGAAAGAGAAAGAGCGAGCACTGAGAAGTGCTCAGCTCAGACAATGCTCTTTCGAAGATGTACTAACAAGTACAGCTGCCTGACTAGTACTGGGAAAGTACAGAGCGCCTGGCAAGGAGAGAGAGAGCGAGCGGGAGGAACACGTCCTTCCACTACGGCTGTCGAACTCGTCCTTGCCACCAGTTTCACGTTCGGAGTGACACTCCCAGGAAGGGCTCTGGTCCTATGAAAGAACCTTTTGAGCCTTATTTCGCTATGTCAGCTTCTTCATTTCCACTGATGCCTGTGTGCCCAGGGACCCATAATAGGGTAACTGAGCTAAGTTCACACAGCTAATCTAACATCCTTTGGCATTCCCATACCATTTTTGATGTTGTTTTAACTGCACATAGTGCTTTTAGCGCTGACTGGCTATCGCTGCAGATAGTGATGCATCTTCTGTGTCCAGGCATGTTCCATATACACTGACTGACAGAGCAAATGCAACACCAAGAAGGAGTGGTTCGAAAGGGATGAAAGTTGGGGAAAAGACAGAGACGGCACGGACGAATAATTGATGTTTATTTCAAACCGATATGCAGGTTACACAATGCGCACGGCATCGACTCAGTAGGATGTAGGACCACCGCGAGCGGCGATGCACGCAGAAACACGTCGAGGTACAGAGTCAATAAGAGTGCGGATGGTGTCCTGAGGGATGGTTCTCCATTCTCTGTCAACCATTTGCCACAGTTGGTCGTCCGTACGAGGCTGGGGCAGAGTTTGCAAACGGCGTCCAATGAGATCCCACACGTGTTCGATTGGTGAGAGATCCGGAGAGTACGCTGGCCACGGAAGCATCTGTACACCTCGTAGAGCCTGTTGGGAGATGCGAGCAGTGTGTGGGCGGGCATTATCCTGCTCAAACAGAGCATTGGGCAGCCCCTGAAGGTACGGGAGTGCCACCGGCCACAGCACATGCTGCACGTAGCGGTGGGCATTTAACGTGCCTTGAATACGCACTAGAGGTGACGTGGAATCATACGCAATAGCGCCCCAAACCATGATGCCGCGTTGTCTAGCGGTAGGGCGCTCCACAGTTACTGCCGGATTTGACCTTTCTCCACGCCGACGCCACACTCGTCTGCGATGACTATCACTGACAGAACAGAAGCGTGACTCATCGGAGAACACGACGTTCCGCCATTCCCTCATCCAAGTCGCTCTAGCCCGGCACCATGCCAGGCGTGCACGTCTATGCTGTGGAGTCAATGGTAGTCTTCTGAGCGGACACCGGGAGTGCAGGCCTCCTTCAACCAATCGACGGGAAATTGTTCTGGTCGATATTGGAACAGCCAGGGTGTCTTGCACATGCTGAAGAATGGCGGTTGACGTGGCGTGCGGGGCTGCCACCGCTTGGCGGCGGATGCGCCAATCCTCGCGTGCTGACGTCACTCGGGCTGCGCCTGGACCCCTCGCACGTGCCACATGTCCCTGCGCCAACCATCTTCGCCACAGGCGCTGCACCGTGGACACATCCCTATGGGTATCGGCTGCGATTTGACGAAGCGACCAATCTGCCCTTCTCAGCCCGATCACCATACCCCTCGTAAAGTCGTCTGTCTGCTGGAAATGCCTCCGTTGACGGCGGCCTGGTATTCTTAGCTATACACGTGTCCTGTGGCACACGACAACACGTTCTACAATGACTGTCGGCTGAGAAATCACGGTACGAAGTGGGCCATTCGCCAACGCCGTGTCCCATTTATTGTTCGCTACGTGCGCAGCACAGCGGCGCATTTCACATCATGAGCATACCTCAGTGACATCAGTCTACCCTACAATTGGCATAAAGTTCTGACCACTCCTTCTTGGTGTTGCATTTGCTCTGTCAGTCAGTCAGTCAGTCAGTGTATATACAGCACAGGCTAGTATTGCGTATACTTCGGCCTGGAAAACAGTAGCATCCGTGAAGATATTAATGTACAATGTGATAAGCCTACATTGCGTTCGAAACCCGCAAGAAACTGCTAGTACGAGATAAGGGAGTCATGAAGGCAGGTGGATATGAAAGTCTCCCTTGAGCAGCTTGAACTCAGATGTTCTAACATTGCCCAGAAAACAAAATACACTGGCCTACAATGTCCTTAGCCCATAAAAATTATCAGCAATAACTTTACATATACTGTTGCTATCAAGAGGAGCTTTCTCTCTCTCTCCCTTCGACTGCCACTCATTCCCGCTAGATGGCTTTATCGCTTCATTTGTATAAAAAGCAAGCCGTCTATGACACATTGAGCACGTATTAACGTTATGTACAACACAAACGATTCCAAACTTACACAGCAATAAGGATTATTGTTCGCATTAATTTGACAAAATCAGACATACAGGAAGGGGAGAGTTATGGTATCATCTTCGATCACATTCGGGCAGTCACGGTGAGGCGAGATTTTTGAACATTTTTGGTAAAAATGTGTAAAATTATATCATCCGCACATCTTCTGCGATACAAATATCCTGGCCTGAGAGTCGGTGTCCCCGTCTAGGAGGCCTGCCTTCCCCTTCAGGAGAGTAATGAAAACATTCAGTAGTAGTACCAGTAGTAAATGAATGATGAGAAAGTACGATGATAGTGTTCCGTAGCGTGTATGTACATTAGGAAATACTATAACAGGGAGAAAATAACGGAAAGCCCAGAAAAGGGTAGATTGATACGGTGAAGGAGAGTATTGAGAAGAGAGGAGAAAAAGTAGAGGAAATATTGGAGAAAGGAAAGGAAAGTAGTGGAGACACGGACAGCTGTGAAGGTCCTTGATTCAAAGTCCGATCCAGAAGATTGGAAATGAAGAAGAAAAGATGTAAAGGAGAGGGCATATAAGTAACTGGTAAGACCCTAATTAGAGTATGGAACCCTCACCAGGATTACTTAATTTGAGAAGTAGAAAAGATCCAATTGTTCTGGGTGATTTCCGGCAAACGAGTAGTGTTACGAAAATGTTACAAACTTTGGGCTGGGAAGACTTGGAAGTAAGGAGACGAGCTGCTCGATTAAGCGGCATGTTCCGGGCTGTCTGTGGAGAAACAGCTTGGAATGACATTAGTAGACTAATAAACTCGAGTGGAATTTTCAAAGGTAGGAAAGATCATAATATTAAGATAAAGTTGGAATTCAGGAGGACAAATTGGGGAAAATACTCGTTTATAGCAAGAGGAATTAGGGACTGGAATAATTTACCAAGGGAGATGTTTGATACGTTTCCAAATTCTTTCATATACTGTAATTTAAGAAAAACTTGGTAAATAAACGATAGGTAATCTGCCGCGTGGGCGACAGTCCTAAATGCAGATTAGTGGTGATTGATTGATTGATTGATTGATTGATTGATTGATTGATTGATTGATTGATTGATTGATTGATTGATTGATTGATTGATTGATTGATTGATTGATTGATTGATTGATTGATTGATTGATTGATTGATTGATTGATTGATTGATTGATTGATTGATTGATTGATTGATTGATTGATTGATTGATTGATTGATTGATTGATTGATTGATTGATTGATTGATTGATTGATTGATTGATTGATTGATTGATTGGTTGATTGATTGATTGATTGATTGATTGATTGATTGATTGATTGATTGAGATCCAAGAAGCAAGTAGATGAACCACTTACACTGCTGATGTTTTCTGCACATCTTACTGTTCAAGTCTCTTTTCATACATGATTTGGATTCCCATACAAAATTTCAGGGCAGATCGACTAATACCTGCACGAGTAACTGTCAGAGTCATTAACCTTTCATGACCAGGAAGGAGATGGTGTTCCTTTATTGCCCTCTCGAGTCTCCACGCTGCCACTCCACGTCAATAATCACATTGAACTTTACAACCTGGGCTTCTCTATAAACTGTCCCTTTACAACCCTGGCTGACCAACTCTGTGGTATATATAGACTAGCATTAATAATGTATGCTGCAGGAAGGCTTCCTCACCGTCTGGACTTGTCGTTTTTAAAGTACGGGGAAAATAAATAATTTTCGCTCTTATATCCATCCACAAGCAAGCGAAGCACTAGAAATTGCACTTCCCTCTGAAATTGGAGTAACATTTATCAAATAATCAAAGAATGGATTGAAAGTATTGGTTTTCCTCTGGATTCAAAACCTATTTTGAAGAAATCTTACTTCCTAGTTGCGAATGTGGTCATAAAATTGAAGAACTGAACCATTTTCTAGAGCTTACAGCTCCGTGGGGTATGCTTATATTAGAATCTCCTGATCACAGAAGCTAACTGTAATAAGTAATGACTAAGAGTACTGCTGTTTGGAATGCCCAACCATTTCGACAGTGCTGTACCTCTGGTCTGCTGTCCATTCACTTTTCCTTGAACTACCAACCCTTTTAACTTCACTACCATCACGTCGTACCACATGTCCGAATTATTTTAGAATGCGCGTCGACAAATCGTCGAGAGCCTGACCCAAGCGTCAAATTAATTGAAAAGGGGCGCGTTCGTTGCGGAGCAATCGTCACCAGCACCACATTTCAAAGGCGGCAATTGCTTTTACATCAACATCCAGTATTCTGTATCTCACAAAAATATAGAGAACACTAGAGTTTCCATATACACTGACTGACAGAGCAAATGCAACACCAAGAAGGAGTGGTCAGAACTTTATGCCAATTGCAGGGTAGACTGACGTCACTGAGGTATGCTCATGATGTGAAATGCGCCGCTGTGCTGCGCACGTAGCGAACGATAAATGGGACACGGCGTTGGCGAATGGCCCACTTCGTACCGTGATTTCTCAGCCGACAGTCATTGTAGAACGTGTTGTCGTGTGCCACAGGACACGTGTATAGCTAAGAATGCCAGGCCGCCGTCAACGGAGGCATTTCCAGCAGACAGACGACTTTACGAGGGGTATGGTGATCGGGCTGAGAAGGGCAGGTTGGTCGCTTCGTCAAATCGCAGCCGATACCCATAAGGATGTGTCCACGGTGCAGCGCCTGTGGCGAAGATGGTTGGCGCAGGGACATGTGGCACGTGCGAGGGTGCGACGGGTCCAGGCGCAGCCCGAGTGACGTCAGCACGCGAGGATCGGCGCATCCGCCGCCAAGCGGTGGCAGCCCCGCACGCCACGTCAACCGCCATTCTTCAGCATGTGCAAGACACCCTGGCTGTTCCAATATCGACCAGAACAATTTCCCTTTCCCGTCGATTGGTTGAAGGAGGCCTGCACTCCCGGCGCCCGCTCAGAAGACTACCATTGACTCCACAGCATAGACGTGCACGCCTGGCATGGTGCCGGGCTAGAGCGACTTGGATGAGGGAATGGCGGAACGTCGTGTTCTCCGATGAGTCACTCTTCTGTTCTGTCAGTGATAGTCACCGCAGACGAGTGTGGTGTCGGCGTGGAGAAAGGTCAAAGCCGGCAGTAACTGTGGAGCGCTCTACCGCTAGACAACGCGGCATCATGGTTTGGGGCGCTATTGCGTATGATTTCACGTCACCTCTAGTGCGTATTCAAGGCACGTTAAATGCCCACCGCTACATGCAGCATGTGCTGCGGCCGGTGGCACTCCCGTACCTTCAGGGGCTGCCCAATGCTCTGTTTCAGCAGGATAATGCCCGCCCACACACTGCTCGCATCTCCCAACAGGCTCTACTAGGTGTACAGGTGCTTCCGTGGCCAGCGTACTCTCCGGATCTCTCACCAATCGAACACGTGTGGGATCTCATTGGACGCCGTTTGCAAACTCTGCCCCAGCCTCGTACGGACGACCAACTGTGGCAAATGATTGACAGAGAATGGAGTACCATCCCTCAGGACACCATCCGCACTCTTATTGACTCTGTACCTCGACGTGTTTCTGCGTGCATCGCCGCTCGCGGTGGTCCTACATCCTACTGAGTCGATGCCGTGCGCATTGTGTAACCTGCATATCGGTTTGAAATAAACATCAATTATTCGTCAGTGCCGTCTCTGTTTTTTCCCCAACTTTCATCCCTTTCGAACCACTCCTTCTTGGTGTTGCATTTGCTCTGTCAGTCAGTGTATATATGCTATATACTCTTCTTCTTCTTCTTGCGTTACGGCCTCTGTAGGACCACGGACAGCTCCTTCATGGATTGCATTTTCTTTTTCTCCTCCCAGAACCTCTCCATCCTTTCTCTTCTTCTCTCCCGCTCTTCTTCCGAGATATTCAGTATCCTCTTCTCTTGTCTACTCCACTGGTGACTCTCAATCCTCTTCCTGTATCCATCACTATCATTGATCTCTGGCATATTAGTCGGTATGTACTTGCTTCTCCAATTTTCCTTTTCTTCCACCTTGATCCCCAATTTCGACCAATCTTTCCGGAGTTCAACTACCCACTTGGTTCCTGTCTTTCCTCGTGTCCTCGCTGTTGTTTCCCATACTCTTTTCGTCATTCTATCCATATTCATCCTGATTACATGTCCCGCAAACCTTGCTCTTTTCAGTCTGATTTCTTCTGAGATTGTCCTCATGTTCCGGTATAGTTCTTCCCTGGGTCTCCTTATCCATCTCTCACCTCCTCTCTTAGGGCCTAGTATTTTCCTCAATATTTTTCTCTCCTCTTTCTCTAGTTGTTCCGCACCATTTCTTCCTAGTGCTATTGTCTCAGCAGCATATAATACAGCATTTCTCACCGTTGCCTTGTAATGTCTAATCTTTGCGTCTGTAGATATATTCTTTTTATTGTATATATCTCTGGTCATACAGAAGGCTGATCGCATCTTCTTTATCCTCTTTGTTATCCCCTCATTGCTCCTATTCCTTCCATGCTATATATTATCTATGTTACTTTGTTATCTACCACTTTATATACGGTCTCGTCTAACACAGTTTTTTTTAACACATTCTCTTGAAGAGCATTTTGACGAACTTGTACATAGTTGGATCCAAAAGACCAGGGAGTGCGCTTGCTTAGCAAAACCACGAGCATATAATAAAGTAATGATGTCTAACATGCATCCTCAGTGGCGGCTCGTGATGATAAAAATGAGTGGGGCACATTTAACATACTAGGAACACTAGGAATCAATTAAATCAATTAAATTAATCTTCCCTTTTTATTTCTTGTATATAAACTGCGATTGTAGGTTCTATTTTTATCTTTGAACGATTTATGCTAAGCTCTGGTCTTGGTCGGCCCATTTCTTTGGCTAATAATCTGTTTTCGTAATTAAGAGATTTTGTTTGTAAGTAGCTCACTTGATTCATTTTAAAAACACTTATGCTCGCACAGGAATACACTCCGATACATCACACTAATCTTCACACACTTTTCAGACTTACAATGAACATCGACACCGATGGACACGATTAATCTAATAACAGGTTTGCTACAAACAGTACTTTTGCGCGCGTTAATAATACATGTGCCGTGCCGACAAGAAAGTGTAGCTGGGTGCTATCTAGTCGGCTGTAGGAGAAGTAAGTTCAAAATACGAACTAGCGCTGAAGTGTCACGTCGTAGAAATACTGTGACCGGGTCAATGGAATTTGCCATAACCCCCTTCACCCCTCACAGCTCACAGAATGAGGGGATGATGTTCAGGTATAAGAAAGAGTCGGTCCCATCCGGGATTAGACCTTTACTATGTTGCCTAGTTTAGTCCAGGGCTGCTAGAACAAGAACAACCATGGTGAATCACAGCCTCATGAACTCACTGAAGGTGGTCGTGACAGTAATCGTGCATAATGTTGTTCTGATTTTTATAATAGTTTTAATCGGTGGAGGGGCACGTGACCATGTGACCTAAAGGCAGAACCGCGCCTGTGCATCCTACCATCGCTCTTCTCCATTATCAGAATGCTCCTTACGAAAAGTGTATGAGCGCGAAGACTCGTTCTTCTGTGTTTAATCCTGTTCTCCTCTTTGTTCTGCGAAGTAAGGAAATTAGACTTTTAAGAAAAAACGCAAATAGTATTTTACCAGTGTTTGAGAAAAACATTTTACGGTACTTTTGCAATGCTAATGGCAGTGTACAGTAATTCTCCTATGTCCAGATGGAAATTGTTCGAGCATTGTCGACCTTTCGAAAGAAGATCGAGTTTCCACGCATATAACGAGAGTTCTGGTCCATTCGTAATTCATTCCCGGGGGAAAATCAGTGAAAACGCTATCATTGGAAATTTCACATCATTTACGGGAGGCCATCCATCGAAAGTTGTCTGAATTATGGCGAAGTGGACAATGGTGCCTTCTCCGTGACAATGCGCGAGCACACCTACAGGTCCCATAATTTCTCGCCAAACATGGAACTGGTGCTTTCACATAATTACATGTATATTCTCACGAAATTCTCCTGCGAATTTTACCTGTTTTGAAGTATGATGAAAGAAACACCTGAAAGGACGTTATTTCCCACCGGCAAATGAAGTAAAAGCAGCATCGAGGAAACATTAAGGATTTTGCAAAAGATAACATCATATGGAGTTCTGATAGGCTTTACCAACGCTAGGAAAAGCAGTCAACCAAGGGAATTATTTTGAAGATGATTATGTTTTAATGTGTTCTCAGTAAGGAACTAAACGCAAAAACCCCGAACTACTGGCAGTATACAAAAGCAGTATACTTATGCCGTTAATTAGCCAGTGTACAATATTACTAATCGTAGAGTTTAGAATGGATGATTAAGAGATAAAAAAAACTTCCAGAATTGTTTCCTTTGCGCCCGCGAATAGTGTTGATCCTGGTTCGTTAATTGCTATGTCAACACTTCTTCTCTTGTCATACACGCTAGTCAACTGTCAGCCTATGCTCGTCTGACCACAGATAGATTAATCTTTCCCAAATGAATAATTTCATTAAAAGCGAGTAGTGCCAAGTCATCAACTGCTAAATTATCTCAACTAGAGTCTGTTGTAGTTTAGTCGATCCAGCTCGTTATTAAGTGATTTGCTTCTTATAAGGACTGTGCTTCAACTAAATTCAGTGTTATTTCTGTATATAGAAGGTTCGTCTTCGTGTCTGAATTGTCAGCATAGCGGCCTTTTCTTCAGAGGGTTGCGGGTTCGATTTCCAGTCGGACTGAATTTAAGTCACGTCTGGTTAATGCTTCTGGTTCAGGGGTTGGGTGTTTCTGTATTCAAATCACTTCCTGTATGCATAGCGCATCGTACCACCAAGCACTACAGAGACGCACACTACCGAATACATCTACCTACATACCATAAACTTCAGAAAGGTCATCTGGCCTTAAAAATGGTAGAATTTGCCTGTAGTGCTGAGCCCAATGATTTGGAAAAGGCCAGGAAGAATAAGAAATACAAGAATAAGAAGGAGACCGTTGATCTGGACAGCAATTCGGAAATTAAAGTACAATATTTCAAAATCGCAGAGTACAGAGACCGATTATTTCTATTTCTTCCTGATTTGTGTATAAGCATACGTCTTGTTCAAACGTCAGCTGTCATCATCATCATCATCATCATCATCATCTGTTTACCCTCCAGGGTCGGCTTTTCCCTCTGACACAGCGAGGAGTCCCACCTCTACCGCCTCAAGGGCAGTGTCCTGGAGCTTCAGACTCTTGGTCGGGGATACAACTGGGGAGAATGTCCAGTACCTCGCCCAGGCGGCCTCACCTGCTATGCTGAACAGGGGCCTTGTGGAGGGATGGGAAGATTGGAAGGGACAGGCAAGGAAGAGGGAAGGAAGCGGCCGTGGCCTTATGTTAGGTACCATCCCGGCATTCGCTTGGAGGAGAAGTGGGAAACCATAGAAAACCACTTCCAGGATGGCTGAGGTGGGAATCGAACCCACCTCTACTAAGCTGACCTCCCAAGGCTGAGTGGACCCCGTTCCAGCCCTCATACCACTTTTCAAATTTCGTGGCAGAGCCGGGAATCGAACCCGGGCCTCCGGGGGTGGCAGCTAATCACGCTAACCACTACACCACAGAGGCGGACTCAAACGTCAGCTGTACTTAATATTAATATACGCACATGTGTTAATTCATTTTCACACTTTAATTCACTGGTACTTAATAGTTTAGTGATGTGACAAGGTGCTGACAAACCTGTGGCAAATTACTTGATGTCATAAATTACTGGGTGACTGCCAGCTGACAAGTCAGTGACAACGTCAAGGAACCCAGCTGACTTCATAAATCGAGAATAGTAGGTGAAAAAAATGAGTGGTTTTAATGTTTTATCACTTAGGTAACTCGTAGTCACAGACATGTAGCAAATAGACTGGCAGCGCCGCATCTCATAGCATTGGGTGCTAGTGAAGTCGGAAACTTGCGGCCGCCGCCATCTTAAGTCACTACAGATTCACTGTAAACGTGTATATTACTATGTTACGTACAGTTTTGTTTTATGTCGTTTTTATGCACATTTCATACTAATTTTTCGGAAAACGACTGTGTGGAAGAAGGATGAATACCCGTATAGTGTTTGGGTGTGGTTTTTCCCATTCACGAAGAAAGAATAAGGAAGGAATAGGAGTTTCAATACACCGGTAAGTGGCGTACTTGTGCCCATGTATACTTGTTGCCTACTTGTTACTGCAATTAAATTTACATTTAAAGATGCCTAATTCACTTCCTTCCGGTGTATATTTGTCGGCGTTAGCCCCTTTGTGATGGAGTGCGGCTTAGGGCCTAATAATAATAATAATAATAATAATAATGTTACTACAACATTTGGTTACAAGTTAAGGTTTTCTTTTGCTGTTGTTAATAATGGAATAATAGCGGTCTCGGTCTCTTCTAATCTTTAAATATATATTATAAGGATGTCAAAATTACTGTTACATTTAGAGTAGACGGATTTTTAAGCTTGCATCAATCAAAATAGTGTGTTAGGTTTATTATCAGTGAATATTATTGAACACATCTCAGTATTCGTGGTAAAGATGTTATCCAATTATCTACAATGTGATACTTGTAAGGAAGGTGCTGTACAGGAAAGAAAATTCTTAGCCAGGTTGAGTGGCTCAGACGGTTGAGGCGCTGGCCTTCTGACCCCATCTTGGCAGGTTCGATCCCGGCTCAGTCTCGTGATATTTAAAGGTACCGGTATTCAAACATGTCAGCCTCGTGTCGGTGCATTTACTGACACGTAAAACTCCTGCGGGGAAAAATTCCGGCACCTTGGTGTTTCAGAAAACCGTTAGAGTAGTTATTGTAATGTAAAATAAGTATCATTAAACATTAATGTTAGAAAATCCTTATCCATTAATCTCTTTCCAAAATAGAGGTAATGGTTTACGCTCAGTCGTGAAAGCGAACACACCACATGAAATCACAGCTCAGTTGTATGTAACTTTTTTCATGTTAAAGCTCACATACTTTAGACCTAAAATCAAAGGACACGCACGATTATCGCCTTATTAGTCTAATTTTATCACTGTACCTGAAAATACGTGGGAGAGCCCGCCTGGTAGCCACGATCGTTAAGGCGCTGAAGTCTAAACGGTCTGATACCGTGGTTAGCTGGGGGTATAAAATTTATAATCACTAAATTGTGTGATAAAAGCCTGGATTGAATTCCAAACCTCTCCGCAATACTCATATGAAGTGAGGGCATATTACGCTGTTGATGGTGATTCGTCCGTCGGATGGGAACGTTAAGTCTTGAGCAGACCCATCTGTGCGTCTGGAAGGCCATCCTGGCATAAAAACTCGCCACGACACATTCATCTCACTTCATACCCGACCCCGTAGAGAAACGGGACAAGGACTGGACAAAGAAATAAACCTGAAAATATGTGTGAATCATGCTGTAAGAGAGTTGACTGGAAACAGATTTCACCAAAGATCGGTCTAAAACAGGTTGGTTATTTTTAAGCATGGGTAAATTGATATACCAGCCTTTCTTTTTTATACAGTAAAATAAAGGACCTAATAGGTCTAATTATTAATGTTATTATTTCGATGTTCTTTTAATTATCTCCTGTTCAATATTCCCGTTTCGGCTACTATTTTACATGAATGCATCGGGGTAGTGTAGTGACGTAAGATGGCGGCAGCTGCACGCTTCCGGCTTCAGAATCCTGCTGCTTATTGCCAGTCTAAATCTATATATCTGTGCTCGTAGTAAACACAACTCAAGTGGTTAGGTTTTGCCCTACGAGGACCGAGGTCAGCAATCCATGGTACCGAAGTTGAAATCCCTTCTAGTCGCTTCTTCGAGGTTTGAAGAGAACAAGAGTTGACCAAGGGAGGTAAATTTCCACATTCCATTTTACATTACCTCAGATATGACAAACACAAAATCTATGGGATCACTTAATTTAAAGTACTAATTATTTCATGTTATGTGGTTAAGTGTAAGAGAGGACCATGAGTCCTAACTTCGCCACTACTAAATACAAATAAATATAATTTTTTAAAATAATATTTGCCTTCTTCCTGTACTCAAAAGAGTGCGGAAAATGATACTTTACCATACTGCACTCTTTTAATAGAAATCATCTCTAATTGGCTGAACTTCGCTTCATTGTAACATAAACACGGATAGTCGGAGAGATCATGAATCAGGGAACACCAAACTTAACCTATCTATTTATTTATTTATTTATTTATTTATTTATTTATTTATTTATTATTTATTTATTTATTTATTTATTTATTTATTTATTTATTTATTTATTTATTTATTTATTTATTTATATTCCACAAATTGTAGATACAATTCAGGGACCGTGAATATACACGAAGGTGCCTCTATCACAACTTGAATTGTTGAATGGTTTCTCCACCTGGTTGCATCACTGTTGTTCCCTGGCCATCGACACCAAAAAACGGCGCCTCTGCACTCCCAGCTCAAGTAATCTGCCACCATCAGCATGTTGACTAATGTATACGTTAATCCACTTCTAACTGACAAATACAGCATATATCACAGTATACCATACAAGGCCAGAGGACCATGTTTACGACTCTGGTAGCTTAGTGGACGGTTCGCTGCTTCAAATAATGTCGATGTTGCCGGACTGAGTGGCTCAGACGGTTCAGGCACTGGCCTTCTGACTACAACTTGGCAAGTTCGATCCTGGCTCACTGGTGATATTTGAAGGTGCTGAAATACGTCGGCCTCGTGTCGGTAGATTTACTGGCACGTTAAAGAACTCCAGCGGGACAAAATTCCTGCACCTTGGCGTCTCCGAAAACCGTAAAAATGTAGTTAGTGGGATGTAATCCAATATTATTATTATTATTATTATTATTATTATTATTATTATTATTATTATTATTATTATTATTAATGTTTATGTTTTATTACAACATAACGCCATGTACACACATCTTAATATATTTCACGAACAACCAAACAAGAAAACGTCACTGCATGAACCAAACATGCACGAGATGCCTCGTGATGAACCAAAATTGTTTATAATTAAATTCACTTGCCGGCCCTGTGGCGTAGGGGTAGCGTACCTTCCTCTTACCCGGAGGCCCCGAGTTCGATTCCCGGCCACGTCAGGGATTTTTACCTGGATCTGAGGGCTAGTTCGAGGCCCACTCAGCCTACGTGATTAGAATTGAGGAGCTATATGACGGTGAGATAGCGGCCCCGGTCTAGAAAGCCAAGAATAACGACCGAGATGATTCGTCGTGCTGACCACACGACACCTCGTAATCTGCTGACCTTCGGGCTGAGCAGCGGTCGCTTGGTAGGCTAAAGCCCTTCAAGGGCTGTAGTGCCATGGGTTCTTTTAATAATTAAATTCACTTCATTTAATATAAGTAAATTCATCGTAGTATGAAATAAAATATTTTACGCAACAGCCGTTCCTCACTCGTAACGTAAAAGACCACTTTCCGTTGCGTAAATAATTATTACCACATAAACACCGTATACGTCATTTATGTTACGTTCCTTCATCGTACAACACTGAGCGTCCAATGGACTCTTTCTGCCCTTCGAAAATCCCACTACCTCCACCGATTTTGAACCCGTAATCTTGGAATTCGCTAACCCGCACTGTACCACTGATCCACGTTTAATAATAGATTGTTGTTTTCTTACGTCCCGCTAACCACTTTTACGGTTTTCGGGACGCTGAGGTGCCGGAATTTAGTCCCGCAGAAGCTCTTTTGCGTGCCAGTAAATCTACCGGCACGAGGCTGACGTATTTGAGCACCTTCAAATACCACCGGCCTGAGCCAGGATCAAACCTGCCAACTTGTGGGTCAGAAGGCTAACGCCTCAATCGTCTGAGCCACTCACCCTGGCAGATCCACGTTTTGGGATATAATAGTCATTTTATCGACGTATCAGTGATCCCTATCCCCTGAAAGTGCGTGCGATAGAATACGTCCACGGTACCCTCTGCCTGTCATAAAAGAGGACTAAAAGAGGACATAGAGGCTTTCAGCTTGGCCCCCACGGGTCCCCTAACTGAGTCTGGCATTGCTTCTACTTGTGTCAGACTCCTCGCTTTCAGCTCTCATGTCCGACCTCCTTGGGTCAACTCTTGTTCTCTTCCGATTCTGACGGAGTTAGGTTTGTGTGGCCTAGGGAATCTTCAATTTTCACGCCCTTCGTGGTCCTTCTCTTTTTATACCGATACCTACATTCTTCGAAGTGTCGGATAGTTTCCAACCCCCTGATTAGTATAAATAGATGACGGTTGTCCAGTTTTACTTCCTCTTAAAACAGTAATCACCACCACCATTCAGAGGTCCCTATGAACAAAGTTAACTTTAACAATTACAATACCAACGTAGCCTGTCCGTTATTGGACATTAGAAACCTTCCAGCCATATCATTCCCGGCTGCCAGCAGCCCGCCTGGGCACTAGCCATGCGTGTTGGTGAGTGTGCTATGTACCAACTGATGAGCCCAACTTAGCGCACTGGGGAGGGGCGCTGGCAGCCGGGAATGAGTTGGCTGGAAGGTTTATAATGTACAATAACGGACCGGCTACAGTGGTATTGTAAATTTACTCATTCGGGGCAAATATTTCAGATGAAGATAATACTACTACTACTACTACTACTAATAATAATAATAATAATAATAATAATAATAATAATAATAATAATAATAATAATAATAATAATGGCGTATGGCCTCCGGAGAAGCCTGGTGCAGGTCTTTTTCTAGTAGACGGCCTATTAGGCGACCTGCATGTCTGTGAAGATGAGGGCCCACTTAGGATGATTTCTAATGTTGAATACGCCCCACACACACACACCTAGCCCCCTAGCCATTGGAATTAACCAATTAAGGTTAAAATCCCCAACCCGGCCGGGAATTGAACCCGGGACCCTCTGAACTGAAGGCCAGTACGCTGACCATTCAGCCAAAGAGTCAGACAATATTACAGATTCCGTTTACTGTTTAAAAATTGGTGACGATCGGCCTTTATTATGACGATTTCAGCAACATTTCGGTGTACACTTCGATTAGTCTTCATTGGTACGTCAAAAACCACACTTACGCATACGAATCAACGTCACTCAAGAGATTTAACCTAAAATCGTGGGCAATCAGCCACTTACTCAGTGAAGATATACGACTTCGTGGGATTCACGGTGCATTCCTGTTTCTCTGAATGGACAGAGGAAGCCATTTATTGTTCCGTCAGCCCAAACCCACGTGTGTAAAGTCCGTTTATCACCAATAAATGCCATTTTAAATGCCAATAAAACGCAGATAACGTAACTTAACCTAGACGAATAATACAAACGGTTTCAGAGACCTTCCTAGCCTATTTTATGACTAGGATGTATTGCCCTCCTGGAATGTTTTATAGCATTTAGACTTCATTACATTTTAAAGTGTTCATCTTATCATCTACTTCCCCTTTCGATGATTTCCAGTTTTATCTTAATGTGGCAAAATTTGGAGTCACGATCCTCTGTTAGAAACCGCATCACAATTACAATTACAGAATTTTAAATACTGTATTTCAAAAAGTAACTTAAGGAACTAAAAAGAGAATTTACAATACTAAAAAGTCACTAAATAGAATTTAAAGGATTTTTCAAAAATAATATATACAAGGGCAAGTCAAAAAATAAGTTTGCCTAGTATATTGCTCTGAAATAAAGGAACGGAGCTCAATCGAACTACAATATCCTAAAGTTTGTGGTCACACCGATAAATTGTGTACATGCTGGTAAACCAGAACATTGATACAGCTACAGTTGCAAAATGGCCACGTTACTGAATGAGTGCTAACGGGGGGAGATTTTGTATCTGCTATCTAGAGCTATAAAAACAGATCATGTCAACATTCCCAGGAGGATCGTGTTTCTAAACGGAGAGAAAGTGATATCTGCCCGTCAAGTGCGGTAGTGATGCCGTGAATTTGCAGAGGGTCGAGCGAAACTGGAAAACGAAGAGTGGAGTTGGTGTCATGATCGACATGAAGAAAAGGAGGCACTCATTTTACGCTAAGACAAAAAATGCTTTGAATAACTTTAGAAACTGCATAGAAAACACAGGAGTGATACCTAAATAAAGACGTGTATTTTTATCTTAATCTGTCTTTATCTGTTCACCTATAACACATTAGAGAAACGTTTTAACTTGAAGTCTTAGTTTTGTGTGTGTTGTGTTTTGTTTTATTTTATTTTGTGTAGAAAGGCGCCGGTGAATGTGTAGTGGTAATCATTAGCAACTGCCGGGTGAGTTGTACTTTATTGTACCCTTCTGTGGAGTGCAATGTGTTGGTGAGCTCGTGTAACATGAATCAGAATGTTAGAGCTTGTGTAATCTTAGATTAGAAGTGGTGTGGATCAAGAAGCAAGGCGTATGTTTTAAATATAGTATTTAGGGTTGTTGTCTCTTGTGATGGTGAAAGCAAGGGAATTGATTGATTTGTTGTACTCGTATGCTGCAGCCGCGCTCAGTGGGTCAGACGGCAGAGCACTGGCCTCTTGAGAACAAGTTGGCAGGGTCATTCGCGGCTCACTTCTTTGGTGTTTGAAGGTGATAAAATACACCACCCTCGTGTCTGTAGATTTTCTGGCACATGGAAGAACTCCTGCGGAACAAAATGTTGGCACTTCGGCATCTCCGAAAATCGTAAAAAAAATGTAGTTAATGGACGCAGAAATTATTATTATTATTATTATTATTATTATTATTATTATTATTATTATTATTATTATTTATTATTATTATTATTATTATTATTATCATATCTGCTACCGTAGATCGGTGGTAGAGTGTCCGACTAATCCTAAGTTCGCGGGTTTAAAACCGGCTGAGGTAGTCGATTTTTGAAAGACGGTCTAAAATCTTGGCACTCCTTGTCATTTTGTGTCATCCTACCAAATTAAATAAACCATAGAATCCGTCCCAGTAGAATTCCACTTTCGTTGCTAGATAGGTAAATAGCATAGCAATCGGAATGTCGGAATTGGAAGGCAGGTCGCCAAGTTGGCACGAGTTCCGACAAGCTACACCACGATAGCTCAGGCAATATTATTATTATTATTATTATTATTATTATTATTATTATTATTATTATTATTATTATTATTATTATTATTATTATTATTATCACCATGGAGACGTGGTGCGTACAGTACTCATTCTTAAATGATAGAATTTCCAATTAGAATTGGTAGCAGTAATATTTCTCACAGTGGTCCGTTTAGGAGCCAGTCCTCTCGGTGGAGGGATATCATGCCTGCCTCTTACCTGAAAGTCCCAGGTTGGATTCCCGAGAAGTCCAAGGATTTTTATTCGGGATAAGAGCTGGAATAGGGTTTGTGAGACTAGTTAAGGAGTTGTATGAAATGAGAGACAGCGGACCCGGTCATGAAAATCAAGCTATACTAGATAGTATGTCGTCATGATGACTACGAGGAATCCCCCTGTAGGTGGGAGCGGTAGAATAACACTCACAAAAACACCTGTCTGTCGTAAGAGGTGAATAAAATGGGCCCCAGGGGCTCTTAACTTGGGAGCGAGGTTGGCGACGACGGGGCCCTTAGCTGAGACCTCGCATTGCTTCAACTTATTTGTGCCAGACTCCCCACTTTTATCTATCCTATCCGACCTCCTTTGGTCAACTCTTGTTCTTTTCCGATACCGATGGTATTAGGTTGCGAGGCCTAGGGAGTCTTTCATGTCCATGCCCTTCGCGGCCCTTGTCATTCTTTGGTCGATACCTTCGAAGTTCCGGACCCCTTCAAGTTTTTCTCTCCGGTTAGTGTTAATAGAGGATGGTTGCCTAGTTTTACTTTCCCTTAATACAATAATCACCACCACCACTACCACCACCACCGCCGCCACGACTACGAGGAACTCCGTTTGGCTGGACAGCAAGCGTCTTGATAGCCTAGGCCGAGGCCCTTAGTAGATTGTGTGTGCTATGTATTGAAGTTGGTGTTTTAAACACTATAATTTTCCCGTGAACTATATTAATGAATGTATTAGTAAAATAGATCTAGATACAGAAAGGCCATGAGAATATATAAAAAACCAAACCCCATGACACTACAGCCCTTGAAGGGCCTTGGCCTACCGAGAAACCGCTGCTCAGCACGAAGGCCTGCAGATTACGAGGTGTCGTGTGGTCAGCACGACGAATCCTCTCGGCCGTTATTCTTGGCTTTCTAGATCGGAGCCACTATCTCGCCTTCAGATAGTTCCTCAATTGTAATCACATCGGCGGAGTGGACCTTGAACCAGCCCTCAGGTCTAGGTAAAAATCCCTGACCTGACTGGAAATCGAACCCGGGGCCTCCGAGTAAGAGTCAGGCACGCTACCCCTGGAATATTGAAGAAATGTGTCCAATTTTTTCAATAGGAACATTCCTTCTCGAGCCCGCCTGGTGGCCATGATCGTTAAGGCATCACGTCTATATGGTCTGACACCGTAGTTAGCCGGTTCGAGTCCCGTTGGTCGAAAAAATTCACCCTCAGAATGTTGGCCGTTGAGGTAGGAGAGGAGTTGATATACAATTTCTAATGACTAGATTGTGTGCCAAAAGCCTGAGTTCAATTTCAAACCTGTCCGCAGTGTTCATATGGAGTAAGGGCATATGACGCTGTTGATGGTGAATCGTCCGTCGGATGGGAATGTAAAGCTTTGAGCAGACCCCTTGGTGTTATTTCACAGGAGTCGGCTACGTACTGACACCGGGTTTAACCCTCTCCCTACCTCATCATTCAGCTATATCCAGACGCGCAGGTCGCCCGTGAGCGTGAAATAGGAAGTCCTACACCAGGCAAGGCGAACATGTCCTCGCACACTCCTGGCACTAAAAGCCATACAGTAAGTAATTCCTCCTGTAAGTGTTAACGTGTCTGTATTCGAGTATCAGGAATGTGTTAAGAATTGAGGTATTCTTATGGAATACACTCTCTGCTGGTACTTCCGTGCCAAACATTTGGTCAAGAAAGTGTCTGGCAAATTGCATCAGGTTCGTCGAAATTTTCCGTATCTTCATTTTTCGGTGAAAAATATGTTGATCCATACTATGGTATTTCCTATTTTAGATAACGGCGCTGTAATTTACAGCGGACATGTTCGAGTTAGGCCCACGGCCAACACATTTCCCTGCGGATTATCGTCGATTCTCGAAGAGCCGAGGTCTAGTTGCACCCCTGTTCTGATGATGATGATGATGATGACGACGACGATGATGATGCTTGTTGTTTAAAGGGGCCTAACATCTAGGTCATCAGCCCCTAACGGTACGAAATGAAACGAAATGAAATGACAAATTAAAAGCCCCAAAACATCCACTGACCACAATTCAAAACGTGAGGACGAAGAAAGAATGGATGGATGAATATGAATTTAAAACGATCAGTGGAACCGACCTACAGTGCCTCACATGCACAGAAGCTGGCGTAGAACAATAGTATTACTGACGAAGGGAGTGCTTGTATAGCACAGTACTGAATCGATGATACTTGTAAGCGAAGGGGGTCCAAAATCCAAGTCAGCGGCCCCACACAATGGTACTTATCGCTAGGAAAGTAGAATCATGGTATTTGTCATGTTGCGGTACTAATCAAGAGTAGCGTAGATTCGCGGTATTCCACGCATTATACTACTCACAGGTAATGAAATTCGCACATGTATTACAGCCCTACGCTGTTTCGCACATTGCGGCTCCATTTACAGGCAACGCAAACCTATGGTGTTCATCACATAAAGGTACTAACCATACGGACTCATAGTATCCCGTGGTGTTCCTCATATAGTAGGTACTAATCGTAGGCAAGCCAGAACCATGGGTTCCCTCATTCCATGGTGTCGCTCATATATTGCTACTAATCACAGATACTGTAAAAGCCGTCGTGCTCTCGTTTCCTACTAATCACAAACCTATTTGGTACCCAACATAGTGGTACTACGCGCAAGTACAAGCGAGCCATGGTGTTCCCCGCATGGTGGTACTAATCACAGGAAGTTTCATGGTTCTAATTTAATCATCCCTTGGTCGCCCCTTTTAGTCGTCTCTTACGACAGGCAGGGGATACCGTGGGTGAATTCTTCGACTGCGTTCCCCACCCACACGGGGTTATGTTTTTGGTCCGCGAGAGGTATTTTATTTCCCTCAAGTCCGCCGGCAAGCCGGTTAGGAGCCCCCTATCCGCCACCTGGGACGCGCCACGTGGGAGAATCACCTCTCCCCCAGCTACGCCAGCGTAGTAGGTTCGTGGCACCCCTGTTCTGTGTGGTAGGTTTCTCCATTTGCTAATGGTCGGCCGCTCGTTTTTATTTGAATGTCCCTAATATTAACAAGTATCAAAATAACATTTTAATATAAAGTCAGTTATTGAAATTATTACATCCTCATTTAATGATCACCATAATAACGTCATAATTAAAACGCCTTTTAAACAAATATGAAATAAAGTTAAAAATTAATTTATGATGATTACTGAAATGAAATGTCGTATGGCTTTTGGTGCCGGGATATCCCAGGACGGGTTTGGCTAGCCAGGTGCAGGTCTTTCTATTTGACTCCCGTAGGTGACCTGCGCGTCGTGATGAGGATGAAATGATGATGAAGACAGCACATACAGCCAGCCCCCTTGCCATTGGAATTAACCAATTAAGGTTAATATCCCAGACCCGGCCGGGAATCGAACCCGGGACCCTCTGAACCGAAGGCCAGTAAGCTGACCTAAACCTACTTTTGAGTACGGACTCTAGACCGCGTTTAAAAATTTTTACTGTATGTTTTAACTGATTTCCCAAAGCTGTGACCAATGGTGGCAGTTTCATGGGAGCAATTAGACCCTCACTCCGAGCTGATCATGGGCCCAACTCAACATCCCCATTTACAGCGATATCTCGGAGAAATAGTATACCAATCTCCAGCGAGTTCAGAATGCCTTTGTGCGTTTCGTCTTCAGTATTTGTATAGACTGCCATGTAACATCTTACTACAAGGCCGCAGATTGAATAAACGATCATACTTAGCTGCCTGCGTAGTGCGGAGAATTTTACAATCTAATGCTCTCTCATATTTGGCCAAGACTATTGTTCATATTAGTGAAGTGCATGAACGGGAAAATAGGTTTACAGCTAACACCTTTCAGGTTCCACAGCATCGTACGGTAAAGTGCAGTAAGTCGTTTATTGTCACTGCCTCTCAATTATATAATCCCCTTAAACCATATGAAAAGCAGCACAGTAATGTCAAAACTCAGAAAAAATGTCTTAAATACAGCTATCATTCCACTTATTAAGCCATGTAAGTGAATTTTCATCAAAGTAGTCTATGCTTCTGAAATGTCAAAGGAAATAGTATAATCTCCTAGATATATTTTACACGCTTAGTTTTTTAATCTTAATTTATCATAGGAAAGAAAATGCATATTCTTCCTTTCTTAATCCGTTTACCCTCCAGGGTTGATATTTCTCTCGGACCACCTCTACCGCTCAAGGGCAGTGTCCTAGAGCATGAGACTTTGGGCCTGGGGATACAACTGGGAAGGTGGACCAGTACCTCACCCAGGTGGCCTCACCTGCTATGCTGAACAGGGGCATTGTGGGGGGATGGGGGGATTGAAAAGATAGACAAGGAAAATGGAAGGAAGCGGTCGTGGCCTTAAGTTAGGTACCATCCCGGCATTTGTCTGGAGGAGAAGTGGGAAACCACGGAAAACCACTTCGAGGATGACTGAGATGGGAATCGAACACACTCTACTCAGTTGACATCCCGAGGTTGAGTAGACCACGTTCCAGTCCTCGTACAACTTTTCAAATCTCGTGGCAGAGCTGGGAATCGAACCCAGACCTTCGAGGATGGCAGCTAATCGCACTAACCACTACACCACAGAGGGGGATGAAAATTTATATTACGTTATTTTATGTGTTCACTCGTCCTTTTATTAGAGTTTTGTATATTAATGAATAAACAGTTAAAGGCAAAGAGACCTTTGGTCGTAATTGTAATGAAATTTAAATAAATACATTAATTTCTAATTTCCGCTTCTATAACGATATAGGTTGTATTGAATGTACACAGAAAGAAATGTATGATGTTGTATTACTCCCCCTACTGACATAACTGTAGCTGAGAGTAAATATTTGTTGAAATTTCCGGCAAAATTCATACCGTTACTCATCCCTTTCCAGTTCGGCGCTGTAACTCATACATGGCATTTAAATTAGTAGCAATATGACATGGTTTAGCTTCATACAAACAATGTATTTTGATGTCCACGAATTCCAAGCGGAAATGAATTAATTAATATCAATTGTGTACTCTACATACTACAGTTAGATTACTAATATGATATAGGTACGTGGTTATAGTAGAAACAGGTTTACGTTCATTACGTAAATTGAATCAAACGTCACTATAGCGAAATTCTGATGACTGCATATTTTTCCTAATTGTATGAATCTTTGGTTAATTAAATATGAACTGCTATAAACATTATTTCACCGTATGTCATTGGTCCCATGAAAAGTGCAACCTTGGCATGTTTCTTAAACTATCAAAGAATAGTGGTATGTTTAAATATATGAACAGTACATATTATAAAAGGCCATGTCTAGTGATGAACATATTTTTAAAATCATTATTATTAATGTTTAGATGCAGTTTTGAGGTTTTAAAATGAAAAAAGTAGAATTTGTTCCAATATTAGTGCTAAACTTTGTCTTAAGTTTCTCTCTAATTATAAATACGATTTCAGTGTGCATTGAAAAATGAATAACTATTGAAAACAAAGGGTTCCAGAATACTTTTTAAGAAGTCATTAAATTTGTTCATGAGCTTTAATGCTTAATTCACTGATTTAAACAAACAAATTTGAATTTTTCCCCATATGCTATTTTCTCCTTTGATCTGATAAGCATTTTGACAATTTTGCTCAGCTACAACGTTTTCTGTCAACTTGTAACACCCGTTACATTAAAAATAGTGAAATAACAAGAAAAATAGTGATTGTCCTTTTTTGAAACTATATGCTTAGTTTTTCTAGAGTTTCTTTGGTCTGCAATAAAATTAGCTGTCGTCTCACAAACTTATTTCTAGATATTACAACATAAAACCAGCTTAAACCAAACCCCTCAAAGACACAAGTGCGTGCTTTTCATCTGAGAAACAGGGAAATTAAAGATAGTATGGCCAGGAGTCGAACTGGAACACTGCGAGTCTCGAAACTATCCAGGAGTGACACTTGATATATCTCTTACTTTCAAGAAGCACTGCATGAACTGCAAATCGAAAATCTCCACTAGGAACAATCTTTTACGAAAACTGGTCGGATCACAGTGGGGTAGCCAACCTGAAACCATCCGAACTTCTGCAATAGCACTATGCTATTCTGCGGCAGAGTATGCGTGTCCTGTTTGGTATAATTCAACATATGCCAAACAGGTGGATATAGCTCTCAACGACACTTGAAGAATTATAACAGGTTGCTTGAAATCCACTCCAGTCGAATGGCTCTACCACCTTGCAGGAATAGCACCTCCTTCTGCTCGAAGAGAAATAGTTGCGAATAAGGAAATAAAGACAGTGGAACAGGAAAGGACCCATCCTTTATATGGGCATGAACCGCATCTGCAACGATTAAGGTCAAGGAAGAGTTTTCTCAGATCATCGAAGGAACTTAGAACCACTACTGAAAAAGCCAGGTTGCAATTATGGGGGCTACATCCTACCTTCCCCCTGGTTGGATAAGATTTTCTGAAACTCTACCTCTTGGCCACGACGAAGAATGGATGATCTGGAAGTCCCTGAATAGACTAAGATCTGGAGTTGACAGATCCAAGGTTAATTTGGCAAGATGGGGCCACATATAACAAGAAAAAATCCTATATGACTACGGAGAAGACCAGAACGTCCAACATATGCTCCAACGTCGACTACCGGTATGTCCAGCCTCCTGCACAGAAGATGAACTATATCAAGCATCAAAAAACGCATTGGAAGTGGCCAAGTTTTGGGCAAATGTAAATAAAATGGCGTATGGCTTTTAGTGCCGGGAGTGTCCGAGGACATGTTCGGCTCGCCAGATGCAGGTCTTTTTATTTGACGCCCGTAGGCGACCTACGCTTCGTGATGAAGATGAAATGATGATGAGAATGACACATACACCCAGCCCCTGTACCTGCGAAGTTAAACAATTATGGTTAAAATTTCCGACCCTGTCTGGAATCGAACCCGGGACCCCTGTGACCAAAGGCCAGCACGCTAACCATTTACCCATGGAGTCGGACTGCGCAAATGTAATATAGTAATTATAACTGTGTACAATATGTATTTTTCCGATACGAGAGTAATAATCTCACAGAGTTTATTGATTTTCACCATCTACCTCAACAAGTGGATTGCATTCTTGTAACACACGTTACAGTACTTTTTTAAATATTTAAAATACTGGGAAAAGTTTTATTTCAGAAAATAATAGCACACAAAAGTAAGAGCTATCTTTTGCAATTTGATGAAATCTTGATCAATTATTATTTCAGTCTCCAAATTTGTCTTTCTAACTGTTGAAATTTAACACCCGTTACAACGGAATGCCTGATTTTAATCATTTTCAACGTAGAAGATAACGTGTTTGTAATATCATCAAGGCTTTTCATAACCTGTATTTACGTGGGTCTCTTCCGGAACATGTAACAAAAGTCCACCAAATTTTTAGCGAACTGTCCGGTTACTTGGTTGAATGATCAGCGTGGAGGTCTTCAGTTCAGAAGGTCCAATTCCCGTCTAGGTCAGGGATCTTAATCGCAAATGGTTCATTATTTTGGCTCGGAGACTGAGTGTTTGTGTTCTCTGCAATGTCTGTGCAACTCATACACCACACAAAACACAATCCTCAACCACAGTAACAAGCAGTTTCTTATACACGGCAAACACCTCCTCCCTCACTGGAGGGTCTGCATTACACCAGGCTGGCAGTGAAACAAACTAACAAATCCCATGGCACTACAAAGGATAGGTCTTGGCCTATCAAGTGGCCGCTGCTCAGCCCGAAGGCCTCCAGATTACGAGGTGACGTGTGATCAGAGTGACGAGTCCTCTCGGTTGTTAATTTTGGTTTTCTATAACTGGGTAACCATTTCACCTTCAAATAGCGCCTCAAGTGTAATCGCAGAGGCTGAGTAACCTATACCTTGAACCAGCCCACACATCCAGATAAAATTCCCCGATCTGGCCAGGAATAGGGAACATGCATGATCCGGGGTTTTAATTAAAAATATGCTAATCTGATTCAAAATTTCATGCAGAATTCAAAAATGTGATCAGAATGTACAAATAATAACTCCAAACACGATAAAAATCTACGAAAATGTCACGTCACGCAAGTACGCGATCTCATTGGTCTGACGTCATTGTACAGGTTGACTGAATTAGCAGACGAAATAACACATAGTGTGCTGTGAGAAGCAGGATACACTTCGCGTATTTCTACTTTATGTTAGTGTCTGGTATGGTTAAATTCGAGGTCTATACATTGGATAATAATCTGAGTGGTATATTTTAGACTTAAAATGAATCCTGCACAGACAGTGAGGCAGAAAACTTATAAATGGTGTAGAGTTCCGATGTGCAATAGCACATCGCATACCATACCAAACAAATTGTTTATAAATGTTCCAAAGACGCTAAAACTAGGCAGAAATGGATTTTGGCGAGCCGGAGAAATGCTGGTGATATATCGGAAAAGTCTACAGTTTATTTTTTTGAAGATTTTAACGTAAGATGAATTTGTTTGAATTTTCAAATCACTTTTCCATGTCAGCTGTTCTAGTGGTAAAACTTTAAATTTGAATGTATTATGCTTTATTTAAATGCTTCAATTACATCTTGGAATATGAAAGTAATAAACAGTGCATTAAATAATGCTGATTATTAAAGTATTCTCCAAACCTAACCTATGTTTTGGGTGATCCATGTCAAGATAATAAATCAAAGGGGTTATGAACCATTTTGACAGCTCTAATTCTACCAATATATCTTGGCATGGGACAGTTATGTATGTCTTCATTGAAGAGCTTAATTGGTAAAGAAATTTAGGCTATATCTAAATACTCTATAATGTAACAAAGAATAGGCGTGTACATCATGAAAGGAAACAACGTGAATTTAACAAACGTATAACTCTACACAAAACCAATGCTTGTCTGTTGGGGGTCTTATAAGTTAACAATGTTCAATTATAATAATTATCATAATATTAATGAAATAAATAACATAATTGCACACAGGTGCAATTTGATGTAGGTGTTTAAAATATTATCCTACTTAGCCAAAGTTTTAGGTTATACAAGCCAAGTCAATAAACCGAAGGGTAAAAATACCGCGCGAGTTGGCCGTGCGGTTAGGAGCGCGCAGCTGTGAGCTCGCATCCGGGAGATAGTGGGTTTTGAACCCCACTGCCGGCAGCCCTGAAGATGGTTTTGCGTGGTTTCCCATTTTCACACCAGGCAAATGCTGAGGCTGTACCTAAGGCCACGGCCGCTTTGTTCCCATATGTGACGGTGTGACGTAAAGCAAACAGCAGAAAAAAAAGTAAAAGTCGCAGCACCCAAAGACATTCCTGTATTGAGCGACTAAAATGTCACCAGGGCACTTTTCTTTCCTGATATGCTCAGCTTGTTAAAAGCCAAATGTAATTAATGTTATTGTCTTCACGCCCCGCTAACTACTTCTACGATTTTTGGGAGACGCCGATGTGCAGGAATTTAGTCCTGCAGGAGTTCTTTTCCGTGCCAGTAAATCTACCGACACGAGGCTGACGTATTTGAGCACCTTCAACTACCACCGGACTGAACCAGGATCGAACCTGCCAAGTTGGGGTCAGAAGGCCAGCACCTCAACCGTCTGAACCACTCAGCCCGACTTGTGAAAACTAGATGAAGTCATATTTATCTTTATCATGTTTAATTTTTTCCCCTCCACAAAGATATTTAATTCTCTTTCATGGGCCCCGGAAGTGGGTAGGCCAGTTGTCCCAACCATAATTTTTTTTTGGGGGGGGGGGGGGAATGATAGATTATAGCCCTATAGTACTATGATCTTTCCTTCTTTCTTTCTTTCTTAATCAGTTTATCCTTCAGGGTTGGTTTTCTCTCGGACTCAGCGAGGGATTTCACCTCTACCACTTCAAGGACAGTGTCCTGGAACGTGAGACTTTGAGTATGGCGATGCATCTGATGAGGAGGGCCATTACCTCGCCCAGGTGGCCTCACCTGTTATGCTCAACAGGGGCCTTGTTGGAGGATGGGAGGATCGGAAGGGATAGACAAGGAAGAGGGAAGGAAACGGCCGTGGCCTTAGGTGCCTGGAGGAGAAGTAGGAAAATACGAAAAACCACTTCGAGGATGGCAGAGGTGGGATTTGAAACCGTTCTACTCAGTTGACCTCCCGAGGCTGAGTAGAGCCCGTTCCAGCCCTTGTACTATTTGTTTTCAACTTTCGTGGCAGAGCCGGGAATCGAAACCGGGCCTCCGGGAGTGACACACATTAACCACTACACCACAGAGCGGACTAGTACTATAATCCTACCTATGTGTTTATGTTAGTGCTGAAATCCGATTTCTTACTTTACTAATGCTGAAAGCCCGAAAATGTAATGTTATTCTTTAATAGGGGAATCAGTCTAGAAGGAAATGTTGAAAGTGATGTGATATCTATCCAGGTTCGTTGTTATCCTAATACTATGGGTTACAGTACATTGCACGTATATAAAAGACGCCACTTACAAACTTGCTTGTTATGCGCGAATTTCTGCGGCCACAAAAGTCACATTTTTCAAGAATGATGACATCTACACATGGTAGATTGTCTGACTGTGCTGTTTTGAACGTTTCTTCTGTCATTTCGAAGTTATTCGCGATCATGAATAATAAACAATTGGCTTTTAGCAACGGCTGATGCACAACGGCTGGTAGAGCTCCATGCGGTACTGGATCGTGACGTCACAGTGCGCCGCTTACGTCAGAGGCCGTTTCACTCGCCTTGCGGAAAGGCACTATTAAATATTTTTTTAATGGTAGAAAACAAGGCAACATACCACAATGTAATACGTTTACGTACTATTTCATTGGTGTACTTATCAAAAAAAATATTTTTGAAAATGATGCATGTTCCCAATTGAACTCTGGGCATCCGGGTGGGACGCGAACACGCTGCTCCTAGACCGCGGAGCTGGCAATAGTCTCACGAAATTATTATTATTATTAGTAGTAGCAGTAGTAGTGCCAAGCAAGTTAGCCGTGTGGTTAGGGCGCGCAGCTGTGAGCCTGCATTCGGGAGATAGTGGGTTTGAACCCTACCATCGGCAGCCCGGAATATGGTTTCCAGTGGTTTCCCATTTTCATACAAGGCAAATGCTGGGGCTGTACCTTAATTAAGCCACGGCCGCTTCCTTCCTAATCCTAGCCCTTTCCTACCCCATCGTCGTCATAAGAACTATTCGTGTCGGTGCGACGTAAAGCAAATTGGAATGTATTTATTTATTTATTTATTTATTTATTTATTTATTTATTTATTTATTTATTTATTTATTTATTTATTTATTTATTTATTTATTTATTTATTCTTCTTCTTAAACTGTTTACCCCCCAGGGTCGGTTTTTCCCTCGGACTGCCTCAAGGGCAGTGTCGTGGATCTTCAGACGTTGGGTCGGGGGACACAACTGGGGAGAATGACCAGTACCTCGCCCAGGTGGCCTCACCTGCTATGCTGAACAGGGGCCTTGTGGAGGAATGGGAAGATTGGATGGGCAGGCAAGGAAGAGGGAAGGAAACGGCCGTGGCCTTAAGTTAGGTACCATCCCGGCATTTGCCTGGAGGAGAAGTGGGAAACCACGGAAAACCACTTCTAGGATGGCTGAGGTGGGAATCGAACCCACCTCTACTCAGTTGACCTCCCGAGGCTGAGTGTACCCCGTTCCAGCCCTCGCACCAGATTTCAAATTTCGTGGCAGAGCCGGGAATCGAACCCGGACCTCTGGGGGTAGCAGCTAATCACACTAACCAATACACCACAGGGGCGGACTATTTATTTATTTATTTATTTAAATATTTATTTATTTATTTATTTATTTATTTATTTATTTATTTATTTATTTATTTATTTATTTATTTATTTATTTAACTTCCCAAACAGTCTAGATTGCCAACCAGAATAAACTATAGGCACCGTGCGACCTACACCAGCTCCGCGCCCCGAAACTAACCGCAGAAGAGGAATCTGAAAGTCTTCGTTGAAAGTCATAGTGATCTTACTGTAGTGTAGAATGGGTGGTAAACAAAGAGGACAAAGTCATAAGAATGGTTGTGTTGCAGGTTATTCTAACACGTATAAAAATACAGAAATGATGCGTTTTACACATTCCCAAAACGAAGTACAGAAATGGAAAGAAGAAAACTTTGGATACAGGTCGTAAACCACAAGATGTAAGTACTTGTATTCAGTGTAGGTTTGTGTGTATTACCAGGTAATATATTAGGTGTTTAAAATTCTTGAAACTGGTCGCTTTAACAACCATGGAGACCGGGCGGGCTTTGAAACTGGTTAATCGATCTGAGTAATTATATTATTTTCATTGTTTATGTCTTGATGGATCACTGTGGCACCCTCCAAGAAACTCCAAAATGTACACCTCTCACTTTGTTGAAAACAGGTCTGGTCATCCTCTAAGCCCCGTATATATGTCTACTACAGATGGGAGTTACATATCGTAACATTATAATGTATGCTATTCCATCACAGTAAGCTGTCCGGCTCCATAGCTAAATGGTTAGCGTGCTGGCCTTTGGTCACAGGGGTCCCGGGTTCGATTCCCGGCAGGGTCGGGAATTTTAACCAACATTGGTTAATTTCACTGGCACTGGGGCTGGGTGTATGTGTCGTCTTCATCATCATTTCATCCTCATCACGACGCGCAGGTCACCTACGGGTGTCAAATCGAAAGACCTGCACCTGGCGAGCCGAACATGTCCTCGGACACTCCCGGCACTAAAAGCCATACGCCATTTCATTTCATTACAGTAAGCTGTTCCAGAAATATTATGTTCCACCGGAGACCCTAATACAAAAGTAACTATCTGGGCGAAACCAAGGGAAGAGTAGGGAGTTTATGATTGGCTAACGGATATTAGGAAGTATAATGTCTACTATTTTCCCAGAGAGATACAGAAAAATAAGTTTTCACCCCAACAGTCATTAGATCGATTCCAGCGATTTGCAGATATGCGCCGATGATCTAGATGGCTAGGTCCATTAAAACAACGATCATCATCATCAACATCAAGTTTGCAGATATTCTCAAGCGTCTTTTCGAAACCACTCATGGCACTCTGCCAGTCGGAATGTGTTAACTGTTGTTTCAACCTTTTTAATAAGTGACCACAGTGCTGTCAATTCCTTGTCGTGCAATGAAAACATGTTCAGTTCTCCTATTTTATTCTATTTTTAGTTTGCCGAAACTCATTTTGAGTAAATAAAATCATTCTATTTTAATAACTGTTAGGCTCTTTAGTTTGCCGAAACTCATTTTGAGTAAATAAAATCATTCTATTTTTAATAACTGTTAGGCTCTTTAGTTTGCCGAAACTCATTTTTAGTAAATAAAATCATTCTATTTTTAATAACTGTTAGGCTCTTTAGTTTGCCGAAACTCATTTTGAGTAAATAAAATCATTCTATTTTTAATAACTGTTAGGCTCTTTAGTTTGCCGAAACTCAGTTTGAGTAAATAAAATCATTCTATTTTTAACAACTGTTAGGCTCTTTAGTTTGCCGAAACTCATTTTGAGTAAATAAAATCATTCTCTTTTTAATAACTGTTAGGCTCTTTAGTTTGCCGAAACTCATTTTGAGTAAATAAAATCATAAACTGCCTGAAAAAGAAAACATATGGTAACAGTATTACATCTGCAAAAGAAACAATTAAAATTTGGCTATTTGTTTTACGTCGCATCGACACAGATAGCTCTTATGGCGACAATGGGACAGGAAAGGGCTAGGACTGGGAAGGAAGCGGCCGTGGCCTTAATTAAGCTACAGCCCCAGCATTTGCCTGGTGTGAAAATGGGAAACCACGGAAAACCATCTTCAGGGCTGCCGACAGTGGGGTTCGAACCCACTATCTCCCGAATACTGGATACTGGCCGCACGTAAGCGACTGCAGCTATCGAGCTCGGTAACAATTAAAATAGAATGAGAGTTTTCCTATATCAACATTATAGGATACCCAATGCTTAAGTATATTCATAACAAGAAATTGACATTCTTAATTTAGGACTATATGTTCAACATTTAGTAGTAAGTCATCTACCGTCTTTTGACAGTCGTGAGCAATATCCGTTCTGTTTTCTGTTAACAATATTGTACTGAGGCTGCAAGGAATGTTCAGTCTACATACCCTGTGATTATTTTCCTTACTGGCACTAGGCTTGCCCCATGTTTGAAGTTGGTCGGTTTTTGAAACGACATGTTCATCGTTAATCTAGTAAATGATGGCTGTAGTAGGTTTACAAACTCCTCCAACGCCGCAGGACAGAGACATCCACTACAGAGCGCATTTCGGCTTTGATTTAAATTGAACTGAAATACGAAAACATGCTTTAGAACTTAAATTAATTAAGCTTATTACTACTACATAATTATTACTACATAATCTATTAATTAGTAAGTCTAGTAGCATTACATTAACACTAATCATGACCTCTGTTAATACGTCGTAGGACTTGAGAGTGACAGACGTTTGTCGAATAACTTTTGGTGAAATCGAAACACTCCCTTAAATTCTGTTACGTGGTTCTCATGCCTACTAAAACAAAGATTTTTCCCTTATCACGTGATATTTATGATAAATTACCAGTATTTATCGGCTGAAAGCCACACTAAATGATAATGCCGCACCACACTAAATGATAATGCCGCACATCTCGCTGCTAAGTACATCCCTTCCCGTAGGACTCCCCACGGCCGACTGGATCCGTCGCTGCGCTCTAGAGCGACGCATCTACACGGCCGCCTGGATCCCTCGCTGCGCTCTAGAGTGACGCATCAAGTCGGCCGTGTCTCTCGCGAATACATAATGAAAGCCCCACCAGAAGAACTTGCACGATGCCTATACAAATATACATCAAAATTTAAACATTGAAACTGTAGTTAAGATCAGAAAACTTGAAACAACAGGTTAACGAGAAAGAGACAATTACATGAGACTTATAGGCTTTTTTTAATGCTATTTGTTCTGGGCGTCGACCTAGAAAGATATTTTGCCCCTGCTACCTGCATGTATTTGGAAATTGCGGAAGTGTAAAGTGTTGAATGTGAGGAAAGAAACGTTTAAGACGACACAAACACCCAGTCCCCAGGCCAGGGAATCGAACTCGGGGCCGCCGGGTGACAGGCGGACGCGTTGCCCACTACACCGCGGGGCCGGACAAGACTTATAGGCTACTAGCGAGAAAGTACCAGGAGCCCTCTGAACTAGAGCACTGACCATTCAGCCAAGGAGCCAGACAGTAAAGAGAATCTCGACTTCTTCTGCGCGAATGGGTCACTTAGGACCACGCTGAATCAACATTTGTTGAGTTTTCCTCCTTGCCTAATAGTTCTTTATTTCCATCGATTGTTATAATTTATGTTCCTCCGACCAGGTACGTCGTGTTGGTTTCTTCTCATCTTCCTCCAATACCCTTTAGTGAACAATTTTCCTGATTACATTTCTATCCTGCAGATTTGGTGATCCTAATTCGGTGAGGTCTTTCTCTACTTGCTCATACCATTTTCATCTCGTACGTTTGATTTACAGAAATTTGTGTATTCGATGACTAAGTCTGGTGTTATTCAATCTTTCCAAATGATTTAAGAATTTAATTCGTCGTGGTCTCATTATATCAGTAAGTTTAGATATTTTGAAATATATTTCCGAGTTGGGTTTAGGGTAATGTATTCCATTTTTAATTCTGAGCCCTAATATTTTTCTCACGATTTTCCTCTATTTAATCTCTAATTGTTCCTTTAAGCTTTTATGATGTAAATTGAGCGTTGATTGATCACTATTAAGTAATGACGAATTTTACTCTTCCAGCACAAGCATGTTTTATTATAAACTTTCTTTGTGTGCTGAAAAGTAATTTCCATTTCCTGAATCATTGAATCTACTGATTTAGGTTCATTGCCATTTTCAGTTATCATTCACCTAAGTTCTTAAAATCCTTTACTCTCGCAGTTTTATTGATATCATATTCAGGTGGAGCACTTTTGGCATTTGTCATAAATTTAGTTTATCATGTGAGATTGTAAGTCCTATTTTTGCTGCTTGCTCTTCCAGTATAACGATCTGTTTCTGTACATCAGAGATGTCGTTGCCAGTTAGTGCTATAGACAGTCTATGTCATTATTCTTAATTGTTGGTCCTAGTCAGTGACATGGTGCATCAGTTTTTCTCCACTCTCCGACAACTTTTTCAAGAGTACAATTAAATCTCTAAATGAAAGGTTTTTATAACGTAATTAGGTACACCCTAACCATAGAATAATCATCACAGTACCACTGATAATCATTTGGAACTTCTTCGCGCAATGCACCAGTAGCTATACTGAAATTCAAGTCAAGAGCTTAGGAAAAGTATCCTTCCGCATGTGAGCACATCCCCTGTTCCCCCTTCCCGTCTCCGTTCGCCATCACCGCCACAACCAGTTTATCATTAACGCCGTGACTCTATCTGACAAGTACTTCATTCCGAAATAGTGAAGCATCAAACGAAATCACTCCCTTTCACATAGCTGTACTTTGATTACGTACCATACCTATTTATTCCTTTATTGACCACGTAAAACCTACAGATTACTGACAAACACCGAGGCAAGAGAAGCAAGGTATATTTTATTTCATAATGCAATTTGTTTGAGGAACATAGAGACTTACAACATAAGTATACGATTCCGCTCTCGTGCAACGACTGTCAGTGGCAGTTTCTCGCAGTTCAAAAAGCTAAAAACCCCACCCGTGAGTGGGATTGCAAAATACAATGTTTCCAGCAATGTTGTAAATATTGCAGTCTCGTCATTCGGAAGGTAAAAACGAACTCATGATCCCCTCATGACAACATTTCTGCAGGTAGAGGGCGGTTACGAATATAAAGTAAAGTAGAAATTATTATTATTATTATTATTATTATTATTATTATTATTATTATTATTATTATTATTATTATTATTTAATACGCCAAGGATCCTATTCCCATACCGTGTTAAGGCCCTTCCTGTTTTATTTACGGCGAGTGCATAGTTTGAACTGAGCTGACACATCGACCTTTCGCTGGAGACTTGGATTTTCCGTGGAGTTTAAATTCCAAGCGAGCGGCGTAAACACTGTACACAGAAACGCCGGTCAGCTGCGCGGTCTTTTTCACGTCTTCCATACTCCACAGTGGATTCTAATCTCGTAGGCTACTGTAGGCGTTTAAAACAATTTGGTTTTGATTTCCTACTTCATTTTTCTCCACTTTTGTTAGCTTTAAACTATTTCATAGGGGACTCAAGCGTCACAGCATCACACACGCCTTGCTCACAGCTCGCAGCCATTGTGAATACTGAACATGCTGTTCAGTCAGTATTGCTAACAGTTTTCTTGGATCCATCTTCAACGTCGCACATATTATGCGAACTTATCAGCAATGGAATGAACTCTAACAAAGCTTATCAAGTACACAGTGCAATAAGATATCAATATCATTATGAAATAATTACGGTATTATTTTGCTACATACACCACTGAGAACAATAACTATTCATAGCCATTTACGTATGAAATATAAGAGTTGGTATCGAACCTGAATAACATACAACCTGTGATATATTTTTCATATTTATACGGGGCAAAAAAAATTTAATTCGTCAAGTCAGTTCACCAGAATATCTAACCAAACTGAAGAAAGCCCCTGACTTCAGGAACAAGTAACAAACCTAGGGAACTATTTGGCGCTGCGGAAGCCTTTTCACCGATCAGAAGTCTGACTAACATCAAAGGGACCGCTACGGTCTTGAGTTGACTTACAGTATACCTACAATAGATTAACGAGGTCTGCTATTTACCTCATAAACTCTAATAATAAATAGTTCTCCAAGTGCTAGTATCATTGACTATTGACTTTCACCTCATTATTTTTTTTATTTATTTTTTGAAACATGGTTTACATCTAATAAATCAAGTGCATGTGAGTCAATTCTTATTTTGTTTCCAATTTAGGCATAAGTGGATTTACATCACAGAAAAGAGTACTCTAGCGGTCTTCTGAAGAACTACATCGTCCCTCATATGAAATGTCGCCTTTCCAGACCTTCTTTTAGCCAGTAGGCAACGATTTTTTGCGGTGGCGGACGCCAATTACGAATTTATGTGTGCTAACATTGGATGCCAGGCGAGAATATTAAGCTGGGGTATATATTTAATGAAACATATTTCAAGGAAACACATTGTATCTCTCATCATCCCGTCCACTTCCGGGAAGAAGCGCTGAAGTTCATTTTTGTTTTCGTTGCCGATTACGCTTTCTCTCCATTAATGAATATTACACGAAATCGTTCCCAGAGTGTCAAGAAATAGGTCCTTAGATAGGTATCTAGAAACAACGAAGTTTGGAACAGGTATTTCAGCGCTGATGAAGGAAAGATTGCAAGCAGAAGCCACTAATTTGAATGATCTGAAAAAAGATTGCTCTCTTATTTGCCACGAAATGGCAGTTAGAGGGCGGTTGCTCTATAAAAAAGAGGTCAGATTCTATGGTCTTATCGAAGCAGTTGGAATTAACACTCAACTCGCCATCAAATTGCTGTGCTTTGTAATTCATGGGTTGACGAAGAAATTTACGATTCCACTTGCATTACGAGGAAATGAATTTCCTCCTGGTTCAGCAGGTTTTGAAGGCTGGATTCTTATTCGTCTTGTGACGGACAAGCATAGAACAAATACTCCCATGTTCAAAAAAATTGGTGACGGAGAAGTAAGTCATGAATGGTTCCTCCATGCAACAATTTCTGCAAATATGTTGAAGAGATACAAGAAGCGCCCAAAGCTCCCAATAAAACAACATACCAAAGAAACACATCAAGCTATTATTATTACTGTCCGGCTCCTTTGATGAATGGTAGGCGTTGAGGTCTTTGATTCAGAAAATCCAGGGTTCGATCACCGGCCGGGTCGGGGATTTTAATCACATCTGATTAATTCTTCTGGCTCGGGGACTGTGGTTTGTGTTTGTCCCAACACTCTTCTCTTCAAATACAGACAACACACTACAGTACCAACCACCACAGAAACACGCAATAGTGATTACATCTCTCCATATAGGGTTGGTGTCAGAAAGGGCATCCGCCCGTAAAACTGGAGACAATCCACATACGCGTGACACATTTCGTACCTGCAACCCCACAGGTGTGGGAAAAGCGGTGGAAGAAGATTATCTACTTCCTCTTTCATTGTTTATCTTCTACAGAATGATATTTTTATGTACTGACACAGGTCTTTCAGGAGATCCATTTGAAACCATGTTTAGGGCTATAAGAATGGAAGAGGGAGCAGTGACATGACTGACTCAGGGACTGCTCAGAATTCCATAAAGAGAATTCTAAAAATCCGGTATTTTATTGTCCACCGATGGCGCTAGCGTTTTCCACAAGCAAAATTCACAATGTTCTGCCTCGATATCTTCTCCCAGACATTACTAAATAGAATCAGTGGGATTTTTTTAAATTTGTTTTATGTCGCACCGACATAGAGAGGTGTTATGGCGACGATGGGATAAGAAAGGCCTAGGAGTGGGAAGGAAGCGACCGTGCCTGGTGTGAAAGTGGCAGACCACTGCAAACCATCTTGAGGGTTGCCGACAGTGGGGTTCGAACACACTATCTTCCGGATGCAAGCTCACAGCTGCGCGCCCCTAACCGCACGGCCAAGTCGCCCGGTTAGTGGCATTTGATTTACTGGAAAATGTTCGTGAACATCCTGAATCAGTGCCAATTTGGTAACAGCTTCGCAGGCACTAGCGTGTGGTTATTTTGTGCGCGTAATCCAAGAAGAAACTGAATGCAATACGTGCTTGAATAATGTTTACACCTTAGTTAATGCACCCTTACTGATGAACTTGATCAGTCACTTGGATAGAGGCGGCCTGACGTGTCCCCAGCCGCGATTTACTGTCCTAATTATGGGGCTATATGAATTTGTTGAGGTTGCTCTACCGTACTGCAAGGACTCTTCAAGTCATTTAAAGTGTGTTAGTAACAATAATCACCAGGAACTTGCGTCGCAAACTGTGGTGGCCAAAATTATAAAACCTTCGCTTAGTAATGTAGGGAAGTATAATACAGACGAAATTTTCAGGTTTCCTTGTCCATCGAAACCTCCTTCTGCAGAAGTCCGGAAGCTATAAATCTCTAGAGTACCTTTATAAGTAAAACTGCCATCTAGCGGCGGATTCTTCGCAAGTCGTGTTACACGTTTGAGTATGGAATGAGCAGGCGGTATAAGCAGCCATCAGGTGCAATGTTGACCAGGCGGTGATCAGCACATTTGTTTTTTTTTTTTTTTTTTTCAGAAGACCGCATCATCATTATTATCGCCTACAATCAGAGCCGTACTTAGCCATGGACCGTATTGGCCCCGGATCAGTGCGGCAAAAATGAAAAGGTCTAATAGTTTGAAAACGAGTTTTTAGAGTACTTTCGTAGTACGCAAAAGCGAAAGATCCCGACATGAATAAAGCAACTTTTTCCCGCTTATGTGAAAGCTGTCGGTAAAATAATATTACAAATACCACAAAAATGAAGAAACACAGCCCCTCGGTTCTGCGTACTGATATTAAGGTGACATAGGGCTGCAATTCAGTCAAGCGGGCGGCGAATCAACGCCACCTAGAGGCAACCGCATGATGTTGAGTGAATCGAGAAAACGACTTTTTTTTTCATAAGACCAAAAAGTTCGTGAAAGCCATGTGTATTCATTTTGTGAGAGTTATATTAAGTGCTTTTCGTGTTACGTACACAACATGGATGGCCGAAGACGATTACGGGGCAAATTATCACAGAGAAGAAGAGGAGGAAAAGTGAATTATCGTTTTTTGTTTTTGTTGTTTTTTTGCTATTTGTTTTGCGTCGCACCAACACAGATAGGTCTTATGGCGACGATGGGACAGGATAGCCCTAGGAATGAGAAGGAAGCGGCCGTGGCCTTAATTAAGGTACAGCCCCAGCATTTGCCTGGTGTGAAAATGGGAAACCACGGAAAATCATATTCACGGCTGCCGACAGGGGGGTTCTAACCCACTATCTCCCGGATGCGAGCTCACAGCTGAGCGCTCCTAACGGTACTGAACTGTTATCTCAAACACCAAAATTGGACTTATTTTTCTGCACGGAACCCAAACTGTAATTCGAACAACTTCGTCTAATGCAATGACGAAAATAAGAATGACGGTACCGGCACAGAATACTTTGATGGATGTACGCCAAATTTTAGTTGCGTTTCCATTGGTCTGCTGTTGGAAGTGTACGCGAAAATCGTGAAGATGATCTAGTACCAAGAGAAGGTATTTTTAAAGCAAACGATTACCTTTATTTTTGGCTTATGAATAGTGGTACTAGAGACAACTATATTAAAAGTGAATCGAAGCAGAATCAGGACAATATTTATGTAATTCTATAGAGATCCTGACTGAAGACCTCAAGACACTGGCACACTACTTTAAAATATGGGGACTCCAACCAAACATCAGCAAAACTGAAGTTTGTTGCTTCCGCCTAAACAATGAAATGGCTAACAGGGAGTTAAATGTGTACATGGACAACCAGAAATTGAGACATGACAGGTACCCTAAATATCTAGGAGTCACACTGGAGAGAACACTGTCTTATCAACAACATCTCCTGAACGTCTCTGCCAAAGTAAGAACTCGCAACAATATCATTCATAAGCTGTGTGGAACAACTTGGGGATCTACAGCTGCAACTCTGAGATGTTCAGCTTTAGGGTTGGTGTACTCGACTGCTGAATACTGCGCTGCTGTTTGGCTGAATAGTGCCCACACAAACATCATAGATACCCAGCTGAACACTACAATGCGTCTCATCACTGGCACAATCAAATCTACTCCCAGGCAGTGGCTACAAGTGTTGTCATATCCCTCCTCCAGATCTCAGACTAAAGATGCTCTCCTAGGAGAATTCAGTAAAACAGTGAATAACCCAGAACTCCCGATACATAATGACATCGGTGATGCGAATATTAATCGTCTGCGTTCGAGAAAACCACCAACTAGAGATGCCATAAACTTGTGGAACAGCAACTACCAAACTTCAGCTGAATGGCAGAAGAGACTCAACGACAAATACTGCCCGACAATGCCTTCTGTGAAGAAGGCGCCGCCACCTGGTTTCAACCTCCCTCGTAGACTATGGTCTGCACTGAACAGGATCCGAAGAAACCACGGGAACTGTGAAGCCTTCCACTACAAGTCGAACAGAATCCCAACGCCTGAGTGTGACTGTGGCGCCTCACAACAGACAGTGAAGCACATCATCAAAGAATACAGGAATAGAAAATACAGTGGCAGTGCTAGTGCCTTTGCTTTTGCGACTACAGAGGCTATAGACTATATAAACAATTTGGACATACGTATATAGTGTAGATCTTATAACAATAGATGCTGTCTCTCTAGCCATACGCCTAATAAATAAATAAATAAATAAATAAATAAATAAATAAATTATGTAATTCTATGCGATTTCTGAAAAAGTACTGTTTGAAAGAAAACTTTTAAGTGGAAACAAATAATAAACGTGAGCACCTGGTTTATTCTTGCAGCCAACGACCTGTTCTTGTGCTCCCTGTACACTTTTTGGAGGGATATGCTAATTTGCAACAACTAGCTTCAATGATGGGAAGCGCGGAGATCGGCGGTTAACGGAACATGAGAATTTCCATTCTCATCGTGAATACGTGTTAATGTTTATTAGACGGGGTAGTGAATTGCTCAGAGTTGACAGTTACTCAACGCTACTTTAGCTGCTACGAGTATTTGACTGATGCTAGGAGTGTGAGGTCATCTCTGGAAAGGTATAGGTAGCAGCACCGTGCACATTTAAAAATTCGGTATAGTCCCAGATGTGCCTGTCATATACGTCCCAAAATAACCCTAGAATCGTAACAAAATATTTTCTCAAAATACTGTTTTAACAGGTATGTCTTATTTTGTCTCTTAAGATCAAACTACATAGAATAACAATAAATGGTAATCCTAAATCTCCTTTCGATATCTCCTTTCTTTTTTCAGATTTGTCATATTTTATTCTATAAAAGACCACGTTAGCGGTTGCAAAGTGGGCTTCGGCTGGTCCGACAGCTCTGCACTGCGACCGACCAACCGAGCAGATGAGGGTGGCCGTGGCTCTACGCCTCTGCGGGAGACGTAGAGGGGCTGGTCCCCACCATTGGCTGTCCTGAGAATGGTTTTACGTGGTTTTCCATTCTCCTGCAGAAAGACGAAAGCCAGGACTGTTCCCAGTAAAGGCCACGGCCGCCAACTCTCTCACCTTCTCCGCACATCTCCTTCACCGTAACAAATCCCCTGGCCTGAGGGACAGCGTTGCCATCTAAGAGGCCCGCCTCCCCCTTCGGGGAAGGAATGAAAACAGTTTAGTAATAGTAGCTATAAAATACCATGAAACACAAAAAGGATATTTAAATGTACAAATTTGACCTTGGGTCTCTAGAGTTTAAAACAATTTCAGAAAAGTTTTATGATAATATTTAATGTACTGTTGTAATAAGTATAGTGCAAACCCCATTTAGCTTATCAGTTTACCAGATGGGAGAGAAATGGATCTCTGTAGGGCGATCTATGATTCAGTTTTGATTCATTTCGTTGAGTGAAGTGAACACCAGATATATCACGAGAGATCTTTGACATGCTGACATCGTACACGGCATGGATTGAAAAATAGACGTTTTTCCACCCTTCAAAAGTTCGACTACCTCTGCAGGGTTTGAACCCGTGAACTTGGGAACCGCATGCAGACGCTCTACCACTTACCCACAGAAAACTTAATGAATTTTGTATTGTTTAGTTCAGGCACTTCTATTTTTAAAAACAGTTTTAACATACGCGCGTTCTTAAAAATAGGACATATACACACGAAGGAACCCTTTACGACAGTGATCTAAAACCAACACAGTTCCGCCCATTTGTTCGTCCTCGACTGTTATATTTATACTCAGAATATAATCAAATACAGAATTTTCAGTGCTAGAGGAACAGTATCGAGAAAGTTACGACAACATCGACAAGCAACGGTATGCAGCACTGTTTACACAAAGTGGAAATAAAGCTATTGTTTTTGAAATGGCCAGGTTCCTAGGGAAACAAAGTAGCAATAGCAAGTTACATGTGGCTAGGTCATGCAGAGTCTGGTGAGGTACAATCACTTTGGAATCATGGTCACCAAGTGTGGTGACCAAACAGTGTTGAATGTTAGACTAACCTTACAATCCTAGAAGTGTTTATTGTTGTTTATAGATGTTATAACATCATGATGAGTCCGCGTCTGTGGGGTAGTGGTTAGTGTGATTAGCTTCCACCCATGGAGACCCGAGATCGATTCCCGGCATTGCCACGAAATTTGAAAAGTAGTACGAGTGCTGAAACGGGGTTCACTCAGCCTCGGGAGGTCAACTGAGTAGAGGGGGTTCGATTCCCTCCTCAGCCATCCTCGAAGTGGTTTTCCGTGGTTTCCCACATCTCTTCAGGCAAATGCCGGGTGGTACCTAACTTAAGGCCATGGCCGCTTCCTTGCCCGTTCCTTGCCCATTCCTTCCAATCTCCCTATCCCTCACAAAGCCCCTGTTCAGCTCAGCAGGTGAAGCCGCCTGGGCGAGGTACTGGTCTTGCTCCCCAGTTTCAGGCCTATCACCCCGACCAAATGTCTCACGCTCCAGGACACTGACCTTGAGGCTGTAGAAGTGGAATCCCTTGCTGAGTCCAGGTGGAAACCAACCCTGGAGGGTAAATGGATTAAATAAATAAATAAAACCATGAATATCAGTCCCTTTATTACTAATCACAGAAGGAAGAGAAAGAGTTCTAACCCTTCGCTGAATCAAAGTTTTGGCAGAAGAAAGGAATAACACTGTCAAGCTTGAACATGACAAGTTGTCTAGGATTAGGAAACCAGATACCGTCGGGCCACGAAGAATAAAAAGTGTTGACAAAGAGAGGATGAACAGGTAAGATGAATGAAAAACCTGTAATATCTAAAAGTGTAACGTCGTCTCACAATTAACCACACTTTGTATTTTAACTCCTCTAATCTTAGCATGAAAGTCAAGAACGCAATACATAAACTCTTTCTCGTCGTAAACGCATTTCTTATTTTAATTCGTCTGGTCCTTGCTTCAAGGGCAATGTTAACATTTAGGAATTCAATCGAGAAATCCTTCTCCAACAATAAAAATCCTTCATAACTGTTATCCGTCTACTCTTTGTTTCTCTTTAAGGCTGCTTCGGCTATTTATGTAGGTGGTTGTGGTGGTGGTTACTGTTTTAAGATAAAGTACACTTTCGCAACCACCCTCTATTAATACTGAACAGAAGGAAAAATAGAAGAGGACTAAACCTTGAAAGAATCAAGGTTTCGGAAAAAGAAAGGGAAGGGCCATGAAGGGCATTAAAATTACAATTCATAGGCTTCGACAAACCTATTACAATCGGAGTTGGAAAAGAACAACAGTAGACTAAGTGAGGTCGTATAGGAAAGAAAAAAAAGATGAGCCTGATAAGTGGAAGCAATGTCAGACTCAGCTAGAGGTACTAGGACACTAACCCACGCTCCCTGGTTCCCCTTTAGTCACCTTTTCTGATAGGCAGGTATACCATGGATATATTTTACCATCCGCAGAGGGTATATTCTTTTAGGTAATGCATGTATTCGGTCATAACAGAGTTGAGCTTAAGCAAGCAGTGACAGCGAATGTGCTGAGTGGTTAGTGTCGAGACATGGGGATTTCAGTTGAACAATATCGAGCGGTAATTGGAAGATGGCAGAGGAGTATGAAGAGGAAAGTAATAAGGAGAATGGAGAGCAAGGGTGACATGGAAAGTATGAGGGAAGTGGCATTGGTGGCAGCAGTGGTGGCAGTTCTACTAGTTATTGGGGGCGTGGAATTGAATCCCGGCCCTAGTATAAGTGGTTCCATTGGTTGGGATGAAATTGAAGCAATTAAGGAAGTGGTTAAAGAGGCGTGCCAAATGGACCAAATTAAGAAAATGATAAGGGATCAATCGAAGGAGATAAATGATATGAAGAGGTTCTTTTTCGGTTTCTCATTGTTGATGTTTCTGTAATAAGGTAATTTAAGGTTGTGCGACTTATTGGCCCACAGCACCCGAGCTTGGTGGTGGGGCTGTCACCTACGCCCCCAAGCCTGCTGTTTTCTGTTGGGGTAGTCTCCCTTAGCCTTTGAAGATCCCTCTTCACCACAAGACAGTGGTTTTCCTCTTTATTTTACCCCAAGGGTAAGGTTTACCTCCTCCGCCAACTTTGCCGTACCAAAGGTCTCCTTCTCCGCCTCAGTTGCCGTTAAGGACTTCACCAGATCCCCGTCAGCCGTTACTTTTCAGGATTCCTCTAACGCCTTCACAGCTACCGTAGCAGTCCTGTTGCACACAAGGTCCCCGCTGTACGTCACCCTTACAGACTATCACCTACTTCGTACCGTTGCCCGTCCCCCACGACGTGGACGAGAGGTTGTATTTATGGGGGACTTTTTTCCGGTTTCTCATTGTTGATGTTTCTGTAATAAGGTAATTTAAGGTTGTGCGAGTTATTGCCAAATGGACCAAATTAAGGAAATGATAAGGGATCATTTGCAGGTGATAAATGATATGAAGAGGTGGATTCAAGAAAAAATGGGTGAGACAACGTCCAAGGTGGGAGTAATGCGGACAAAGAAGTGGTACTGAGGAAGAAGGTGAAAAAATTTGGAAGAGGGGGTGGCTAAGGTGAAGAAATATGAAGCAATTAACAGTCAGGAACGTACGAAGAAATGTACTGTATATTTATCTATGGTGTTCAAGGAGAGAGGGAAAGAGAAGGAAGTGGATATAGTGTGCAAGGTGTCCGGCCCCGGAGTTTAGATGTCAACGCATCGGCCTGTCACCCGGCGGCCCTGGGTTCGATTCCCGGCCGGGTCAGGGGTTTTTAATTGTAAACGATTAATATCCCCGGCCTGGGGTCTCGGTGTTTGTGTCGTCCTTAACGTTCAACACTCTACACTTCCGCAATTCCACTTACATGCAGGTTCCTAAATTATGCTGAAAGTATTGGCAAAAGATCTACAGAGGTCGACGCCACGAACAAATATCAATTTTATAAAAAAAGACTCTATATATATAGTGTACAAGGTTGTGGAAGTGATCCAAAATAAAATGATTAAGTTCAGTGAAGTGGACACTGACGATGTGGAAAGGGTAGGATAATTGAGAGTTTATAGGCCAATAAATGTCAGGTTAATTATCTACTTTGATGACCGATATTGTGATGAGAAACACAAGGAATCTACAAGGTGAGAAAGTGTGGGTGAAAAGAGACATGGGGGTTGAAGGAAGTAAGAGTTTTAGAATTTTAAGGAAGCATCTAGTGATCGCCAGAAATCGAGGACTGAGAGCATACATCAGGGGCCAACAGCTCGTTGTGGGTAATGGAAGATGGTCTAATACTTGGTCAGTCGCTAAGCTACAGGAAATAGATGAGAAGTTTAAACAGGATGGGTGTCCGCTGACGAGATAAGGTGAAAGGAAGGTCGCAGAGTGAACGGATGGCCATGACCAGGCAAGAGGCGGGGACATGGAAGAAGACAAAGTCCAGGACATCGCAAGAGCGGATACGAGAGCTCATCAGTTACTAGTGGTAGGGGAAAGTGAAGAATCAGCGAGTGTCGTCAACAGTGTGCACCTGCATGGAAAAGATGAGGCAGCACGAGAAGAAAGTAAAAGAAACGAGGCCTTGCACAGAAGAAGAAGTTTGAGTTTAAGAGACCTGTCGGGGAAGAAAAATAAAGGTCTAGAGGAAAAGACGAAAAAATAGAGTCATAAAATCCCTAAAAAAGACGGAATGGAAGTGGAAAGTGAGAGGGCGATGATAACACGAAGAAATAAAGTAATGTGGCAGAGTAGGGAGTAAAAATGAGGGAGAGAGGAAGGGGAGAAGTAGGGGAGGAAATTTTATAACTAGATTGGAAGATAAGTTTTGTAAATATTGAAGGCTTGCTAAGTAAGATGGGGAATGAGGAAGTGATAAAATTAGTAGACAGTTTTGATATTGTGGCGCTGTTAGAGACGTGGTTAGAAATAGAGAAGGTGTTTACGTGGAAGGGGTTTGTGGTCAAGTATAAATCATAAAGGAAACTGAGGATGAAGGGCAGGACGCCGGCGGGTATAGTTGCTTTAATAAAGTAAGGAATTAGTGAATTAAGTGAAGACATTGAAAATGAGATGGAAGATGTGGTCTGAATCAGATTTGATATGGGGAGAGAGAAGAAGATGTTCTTGGCTTTCCTATACTGTCACCCTAAGGGCTCACCATACGCTAGTGAAAATTTTTTGAGAAACGATTATTGGAAATAAGTGTCATTGGGAGGAAATATGAGGAAGATGGGATGTTGTTAATAGGTGAGTGGAATGCTAGAATAGGCTACCTATGTCCAACATATAGCAAAGCGGGTAGGACGATGATGAGGGGAATTAGGTGTAGTGAAGTTAAAGAAAGGAATAATTATGGGTTAAAACTGCTAGAATTATGTGCGGCAGGTAACCTATATATTTTGAATGGCTGGTGGGAAGGGGATAGGGAAGGTAAATTGACGTACAATACATCTCAGGAAGTTTTATAGACTAGGTAATTAGTCCGTAGGACATGTTGGAAAGAATCAAGAGGACTGGGTTGAATCCCATCATGCCCCGGTATACGACAAACTGGGAAGAAGTGAGAGGGAGGAAGAGGAAGGAAGGAAAAGAAGGAGTGTAGAGAAGGGTAGAAGAAACATTAAATATAAGTGGTCAGAGAATGTAAAACGGAAATTAGATACTCATAAAAATACAATTAATCAAGTGTGGATGGGAGGTAGCTTTAAGGGAGGATAATGTTTATAGAGCACTGGAGTTAACTGATTATCCAATAAAGAGGGTACTTGAGATAGCTAGATTTAAGAAAAGGTAAAGGAAGACGGGGGTGTAGGCCTATAATAAAGAGTGTAGGGAAATGAGGAAAGTAGTCATGAGGGATCTAAAAGAATATAGGAAGCACGGAGGGAGTGCAAAAAGGGAAGATTTTTGTAAATGAATAAAAGAATTTAAGTATAAAATTGCAGATAAGAAGAAATTATGGCTGAAGGAACAAGCAGAGAAGATAAATAGGGAGTGTAGAATGAAGCAACCTGAAAGGGTGTGAGACAGATTGAATAAAATTAATAAGAGGGGAAGAGGTTTGACAAACCGAAAATTGACTCAGATTCATGGGTGGACTTCATTCCAAATTATTAGGAGGGAGGGATAGGTGGAGAGAAACAAGGAGGGAGTAGATGTACAGGTTTATGAGTTAGATTAAGACATATCAGAAGAGGAGGTAATGGGGGTGATAGGGAACTGAGGACTAGATCTGCAGGAGAAAGAAATGGAATCAAAAATTTATTTTGAAAACAAACCAAAACAAACCCCATGGCACTACAACCCTTGAAGGGCCTTAGCCTACCAAGCGACCGCTGCTCAGCCGAATGGCCTGCAGATTGCGAGGTATCGTGTGGTCAGCATGACGAATCCTCTCGGCCGTTATTCTTGGCTTTCTAGACCGGGGCCGCTATCTCACCATCAGACAGCTCCTCAATTCTAATCACGTAGGCTGAATGGACCTGGAACCAGCCCTCAGGTCCAGGTAAAAGTCCCTGACCTGGCCGGGAATCGAACCCGGGGCCTCCGGGTAAGAGGCAGGCACGCTACCCCTACACCACGGGGCCGGCTTTATTTTGAAAAGTAATAGGGAAATATAGACAGATGATAGAGGGCATAGTAAAGTTATTCAACAATATTTTCGAGTGTGGTAGGTTCCCAAAAGAGGGGAAAATTGTGATTATATGCCCAATTTACGAAAATAAAGGTGAGAGAAGTATCCCGAGTAATTATAGAGTAATAAATTTACTGGACTCCTTGAGTAAGATTTATACAGGTATATTAGCGAACAGAGTGAGAGACTGGGTTGAAGAGTAGTCGATCTGTCAATTTTTTAGGGTGTTTTTACTGAATAAGGAAGAAGGTAAAGTATATTTAGCTGCCATTGATTTTGAAGAAGCTGGGGCTTCTTAGATGTAGGCTGAGAGCATTCAGTTCATTCAATCATCCGATCATTCATTTAATTATAAATGCTCCCTCCCCAGTTGGTGGCTATCCGTGACTGGGAGAGATAAGTGTTTATTCATTCATGCATGCATGAGCAGCTCATCCTGGCATGCAGTCACCCATTCATTCATTCATTCATTCATTCATGCATTCATTCATTCATTCATTAATACAGTCATTCAGTTAATTCATAATGTGCACTCTAAGCTAAGGAGAAATCTGTTCGAACTCGTAACAAAACAATTACCTACACTAATTAATAATAAGGGTAAGATACATGCTGTCCTAGACTATATAGCACTGTTAATGTTTAGGATTATTTTTTTACAAGTTGCTTTACGTCGCACCGTTACAGACATTCTTATGGCGATGATGGGACAGGAAGGAGCTAGGAGTCGGAAGGAAGCGGTGAAAACACTCCAGTGTGGATGAATGAATTATGAATGAGTGCACGTGTGAATAAATGATTGATCTGGATTTAAAAGTCTTTGTCCCAGTCACGGATAACCACCAACTGAAGAAAAAGTCATTATTACTCGATGAATGACTGGGTGAATGGATGGATGAATGAATGGATGCTCTCAGCCTACATCTACGGAAATCCATCAGATAAGGTGCATCGATCTACAAACTTTCATGATGGACTTTGAAATGGCAGACGTACAGGGTAAAGTACAGTGCCTTTCCGGACATAGAGAAAAGGGCTGTTTACTTAATTTCTCACAAGCGTTGTGACCACAATCTGAAGCTATATGTTTGCAAAGATAAAAAAGTACTACCGACAGCCAGGTACGACAAGAGACAGTGGTATGTGTTTTGGTTTGTCTTTTGCTGCCCTGCCCAAAGCTGAGAACTTCCTTGGACTTCCTTGCTGAAAGATGAGATAATTTACTAGAGTTAATCGAATACATATATCGTGTTTTCGCGAAAAGTACATCTGCCCGTGGAAGCTCACGAGCTAGGCCAGCTACTGTATGTATCATTCTGACAATGAACTGTAGCACCACTGGCGGACAGCGGACAATTAACTCGGTCGGAGATAGGCATAACGAATTTCAAAAACACTGTGTCCTTTCATCATCACTTTTATCTGAAACTTCATAGATAAAAAAGAAATGGTATCAATGTGATAAGACATAATCCGGTTGCTTCGAGGTCAGAGGAATGTGTGGTTACCATTAAAGACGAAGTATATTGACAACAAAGAGCAATTGTTGGCCATCGTACAAAAATACCAGCAGTGCAAGAGCAAGCAAAACTAGGCAACCATCCTCTATCAACACTAATCAAAAGGAAAATGAAAGAGGTCCGATACATCTAAGAATGGAGGTATCGGCAAAAGAACGGAAAGATCCGCGAATCAATCAATCAATCAATCAATACTGATCTGCATTTAGGGCAGTCGCCCAGGTGGCAGATTCCCTATCTGTTGATTTCCTAGCCTTTTCCGAAATGATTTCAAAGAAATTGGAAATTTATTGAACATCTCCCTTGGTAAGTTATTCCAATCCCTAACTCCCCTTCCTATAAATGAATATTTGCCCCAGTTTGTCCTCTTGAATTCCAACTTTATCTTCATATTGTGATCTTTCCTACTTTTATAGACGCCATTCAAACCTATTCGTCTACTAATGTCATTCCACGCCATCTCTCCGCTGACAGCTCGGAACATACCACTTAGTCGAGCAGCTCTTCTTCTTTCTCTCAATTCTTCCCAACCCAAACATTGCAACATTTTTGTAACGCTACTCTTTTGTCGGAAATCACCCAGAACAAATCGAGCTGCTTTTCTTTGGATTTTTTCCAGTTCTTGAATCAGGTAATCCTGGTGAGGGTCCCATACACTGGAACCATACTCTAGTTGGGGTCTTACCAGAGACTTATATGCACTCTCCTTTACATCCTTACTACAACCCCTAAACACCCTCATAACCATGTGCAGAGATCGGTACCCTTTATTTACAATCCCATTTATGTGATTACCCCAGTGAAGATCTTTCCTTATATTAACACCTAAATACTTACAATGATCCCCAAAAGGAACTTTCACCCCATCAACGCAGTAATTAAAACTGAGAGGACTTTTCCTATTTGTAAAACTCACAACCTGACTTTTAGCCCCGTTTATCAACATACCATTGCCTGCTGTCCATCTCACAATATTTTCGAGGTCACGTTGCAGTTGCTCACAATCTTGTAACTTATTTATCACTCTATACAGAATAACATCATCCGCAAAAAGCCTTACCTCCGATTCCACTCCTTTACTCATATCATTTATATATATAAGAAAACATAAAGGTCCGATAACACTGCCCTGAGGAACTCCCCTCTCAACTATTACAGGGTCAGATAAAGCTTCACCTACTCTAACTCTCTGAGATCTATTTTCTAGAAATATAGCAACCCATTCAGTCACTCTTTTGTCTAGTCCAATTGCACTCATTTTTGCCAGTAGTCTCCCATGATCCACCCTATCAAATGCTTTAGACATGTCAATCGCGATACAGTCCATTTGACCTCTAGAATCCAAGATATCTGCTATATCTTGCTGGAATCCTACAAGTTGAGCTTCAGTGGAATAACCTTTCCTAAAACCGAATTGCCTTCTATCGAACCAGTTATTAATTTCACAAACATGTCTAATATAATCAGAAAGAATGCCTTCCCAAAGCTTACATACAATGCATGTCAAACTTACTGGCCTGTAATTTTCAGCTTTATGTCTATCACCCTTTCCTTTATACACAGGGGCTACTATAGCAACTCTCCATTCATCTGGTATAGCTCCTTCAGCCAAACAATAATCAAATAAGTACTTCAGATATGGTACTATATCCCAACCCATTGTCTTTAGTATATCCCCAGAAATCTGATCAATTCCAGCCGCTTTTCTAGTTTTCAACTTTTGTATCTTATTGTAAATGTCATTGTTATCATACGTAAATTTTATTACTTCTTTGGCCTTAGTCTCTTCCTCTATCTCGACATTATCCTTGTAACCAACAATCTTTACATACTGCTGACTGAATACTTCTGCCTTTTGAAGATCCTCACATACACACTCCCCTTGTTCATTAATTATTCCTGGAGGGCATGAAATGAAAGAATCTCTAGGTCTCGCAAACCTAACACCGTCAGAGTGACAAGAGTTGACCAAGGGAGATTGCATTTTTTAATTTTATTTTTACCAAGCAATTGGCTATGCTGTTTGACCGCGTAGCTATCAGCTTGCAATCGAATGATTGTGGGTTCGAACCCCACTATCGGCAGCCCTGAAGATGGTTTTCCGTGGTTTTGCATTTCACACCAGGCAAAAGCCACGGTCACTTCCTTCCCACTCCTAACCCTTTCCTATCCCATCGTCGCCATAAGACCTATCTGAATCGGTGCGACGTAAAACAGATTGTTTTAAAAAGTGCTCTTTTACCCCACTACTTGTCCCTCCAAAACCAACTGAACAATCCCTGGTTGTTTCAAGATTTGTCCAATCAGTCCATCTCTTCTTTCTAAAAGGAATGGCAGACGTATGTTTATTTGGGGCGTTTAATGAAGCTATAATAAATGCTGTAATATACAGATGAACAAATAAATACTGTATATGAACACGAAAATAAATATTAAAGACTTAAGCAAGTGTCTAGCCCACCTCCTGGGTAAAATGGCCAGCGTACTGGCCTTCGGTTCAGACAACCCCGGGTCCGATTCCCGGCGATAATCACCTGTCTCAGTCTTATCCTTGGCTCTGACAACATGAAAGTGACCGAGATATGAGTGATGCTAGTATTGCTTTCCTTAATGCAGACAATACCTGCTATGAATGCTGTGGAAATGTTGCTCACGGGGTCGGTTAGTGCGGGCATTTCAGTGGGCTTGGCAGACTGATATGAGATAGGAACTTCTGGCTCAGTGAGGAAAGCAACTGGAAACTACCTCACTCCTCAGTGCCCTAGTACGCCTCTTCAGTGACGCCTCGACCACCTATGACGGTGTATGACAGAGCTGTTGAGGCCTAAACAAGACTGAGCACTCCGACATACATACACACGGGAATTTTAATTTGTATTTGGTGAATTCCTCTACCTCAGTACAGTACAAAACTCCATACAGAAGCGTAGTGGTGAATACATCCCTACACACAGAGTTGGCGTCAGGAAAGGCATCCGGCTGTAAAAATGGGCTTAATCGTCATATATGGCAACGCCTGGTAGATGGAAAGAGGTGAGAAAGAAGACGAAGGAGAAGAAGACGACAAACTTGTGCCGTGATCATTTGATCACGTTATAGCTTACTACGAAATAATTAGAATATCTTGTGTGTTACCCAGATGGTGGGCAAGATTCCAAACGTCTGTTTCCAATTCCTGAATTTGATTCCAGCTGTAATTTAATGATTTATAGCTGTATCATGGGGGTATAAACCTTGATTCATGATGTAAACAGTTACACTAAGCCGTGTTTCAGGTCTGCCTCACATGTAACGCTTCTCTCTAAGAAACTGCTCATTCTGTGACTACAGTAGTCAGCTGGGAGAAACCGAACATGCGATGTTATTTAAAGCTCTCACCTGTAAAGTGAGAATCCGGCAGATAGTGCACAGGTAAGGTACTGTTTTGTTTGTAGATTAGGTAGAAAGGAATCATATGCAAAGAGAGTAAGATAAATTTGTGATAATTAATAGTAATCAGCAAACGGAAAATAAACAACGCTGTTATCACCTGCTAGAGAAACATCATTTAAAGGAATTAAAAGCAGAAATGGGATCTGAATGCAGAAATAAAACACATAGAATAGGCATCACAAGAGATGTGTTTCTGACATTAAAACAACTTGTGCGTAACCTTGACTTCGAATTCGAACTCATTAACGTATTACCCGAAATAAATTTTAAAAAGACACCTCATCTAGCAACAGCGCGTTAAACGGTACCAAGTACGGCCTGGGAGGGAGGAGTACTCGAGCATGTTTCAAACAAGTGTAATGTGTTATGAGTGCTGCATTACGATGTAGAAAGCTGGACAAAAATGTTATCTCAATGAACCAACTACAGGCTTTTCAAATATAGATGTATCGCAGAACATTGAAGATCTCATGGGTAGACTGCATCGCCAACGAGGAAATACGTCTTTGTCTCAGAAAATCAAAGTTCTAACCAGCACATAATTCAGGAATTCAGCCTATTTCAGTCACATTTTCCATTATGACAAAATCAGTCTGATACAACTGTTTATACAACGTAAGAAATAAGTGAATTTGGAGTGGATGAGGAAGATTAGCACGGACGTTCCTTGAAGCTCTTCCATTAAATGACGGGTTTTCTTTGTGTAATGTGATTCCTGTTGCTGGTGGCCGTGGTTAATATCAGCCCATCCAACACTAGAAAGCAGGAAATATGAAAGTGCTTAAATCTTAAAAACCTCGTCGCCATAAGACCTGTCTGTGTAGGTACGACGTAAAACCAATGGCAAAAAGGAATCTTGAAAACCGAGTAACTCTCAGACTGGAAGGTCAGACAGATGCAAAAGAGGATTCTGGCTCATTTAAATGGAAGCAATATGAGATTCATACCGATGAAAAGTGCTTTGTTGCCTCATGGCAACACTATGAAAAAGGGTTATCAAGCTCGTCCCAGGTGTTTTAAACTTGACACCTGGCATTCCAAGTGGAACACAGAAATAATTATTCCATGATAGTGGCTTAAATTCCGTAAAGGCATAGCGGCAGACGGAAAAAAAAGGAAGAAGAACAGCTGGGCCTTCCTGACTACGGCAGGTGAAAGGAAAATGAATTGTCATTTAACCTTTATGACAAATATTGGCTCATCCTTGGCATATGTGTTTGTTTGACTGTACACTTGAAGGTGTGCCGTAAAAATACCTCTGTCCCACAATCTGTTTTCACTTACATAGGTGAAAAGTACTTTCATGCTCACCCTTTGAAACTTCGCCTAAGAGAGTGGAATGGTAGGGGATCATATCGGACTAGACTGTTGTAAACTTAACAGACTGTAGACAGACTTTTAACAAGACATATCGTGTAATAAACTCGAAACATCCCACTTTTAAAAATTCACAATGCTTGGAATTAAATCGCTCAAGTTTGGCTGCACATTCGTTTCATATTAAGTGACGTAAAATTTAAAATGAACGTCATAGGAAACTTTGATTCAAGGCGGGAAAACAAATTCTGGGCTGGGCATTGCATTACTGAGAGATAGAGGTATTCAAATGTATCAAGTTGCTGGTTATCTGGAGGGAGTGAAATTATGAAATATTCCAATTTTTAGGTTACGGTAGTTACTAACAGAAAACGAAGAAAATTTCTCGAAAGATGATTGCTCCCAGCCACGTGAAAATATGCGTGCAGTATTTAAATTCCCAGGCAACATTTTGTAGGAAACTCTTGCGAATATGTAAAACAAATCGAAAAATTAATTATATTATTATACTCTCGTATACTTTTTCACTGTTACAGCAGCTCCTTGAAGCTCGTCCATTAAATGATTGGATTTCTTAGTGAAATGTGCTTCCTGTTGCTGGTGTTGGTGGTGAATATCAGCCCATCCAACACTAGAACGCAGGAAATATGAAGGTGCTTAAATCAAAGAAGGTCAGACAGATGCAAAAGAGGATTCTGGCTCCATTAAATGGAAGCAATACCAGGGTCAGACTGGTCATCATCGAACGCTTTCAAGTTTAAAACCCCTGAGAGGAGCTTTTTTTTTTTTTAATGACCTTTACTGCATAGTGTTGCAACATATCACTTTTCACCTGTATGTAAGTGAATACAGATTGTGGACAGAGGTATTTTTACGGCACACTTTCAACTGTACAGTCAATCAAACACATATGCCACCGGGCGAGTTGGCCGTGTGGTTAGGGGCGCGCAGCTGTAAGCTCGCATCAGAGAGATAGTGGGTTCGAATCCCACTGTCGACAGCCCTGAAGTTGCTTTTCAGTAGTTTCCCATTTTCACACCAGGAAAATGCTGGGGCTGTACCTTAATTAAGGCCACGGCCGCTTCCTTCTCATTCCTAGGCCTTTCCTGTCCCATCGTCGCCATAAGACCTATCTGTGTCGGTACGACTTAAGCCAAATAGCAAAAAAAAACACATATGTCAATGATGTCTTGTTTTATTTCGCAAAAGCTCGTATACGGAATATTCCATTATGGCAAACCACATCACATACGATTGTTAAAGTATTAGCCCCAGTTAGGAAATGTTTGTAAATCTAAGACACTGAACGCTAGTTGAAGTTTAAAACTTGAAATATTCGTCACAAAACGCAAACGAAAAATAATTCATATAGTAGAGGGTTAAAGAGTAAAACTTAAGATTCAGAGCCCTTCATTACAGCTATTTGCAGAAAGAAGAGTTTCGGTCACTGGAAATGAGGAGACCCCGAAAGAAGAAGGAGAAAGGGGAGAAAAATGAAATACCCCCTGAACAGCGTAAATCGTCGAGGTTCCCCAAGAGTTGGCTGGTAATGAACACAAGTCATCAACTATTCCTGTCCCAGCAGTTACTTGTTGTGGTTGACCGTTCAGAATCGATCGAAAGAACTCCAGTGATGCCGTTGACTTACCGTGATACATTACATTCATTATTAAAAACCAAACCCCATAGCGCAACAGCCTCGAAGGACCATGGCCTATCAAGCGACCCCTGCTGCAGATTACGAGGGACCGTATGGTCGGCATAACGAGACCTCTCTGTCCTCATTCATGGCTTTCTAGACCGGAGCCGATATCTCACGGTCAGATAGTTCCTAAGATACAATTGATGAGACCTGGAGACACTGGAAGGTATCAAGTAGACTTCATTATGATTAGGCAGAGATTCAGAAATCAGGTGTTGGATTGCAAAACTTTCCCAGGAGCAGACGTGGACTCTGACCACAACTTGTTGGTCATGAAATGCCATCTGAAGCTGAAGAAATTGAAGAAAGGAAAAAATTCAAAAAGATGGGATCTAGACAAGTTGAAAGAAAAGATTGTGAGGGATTGTTTCAAGGAACATGTTGCACAAGGGCTAAATGAAAAGGCTGAAGGAAACACAATAGAGGAAGAGTGGATAGTCATGAAAAATTAAGTCAGTAGGGCTGCTGAAGAAATGTTAGGAAGGAAGAAAAGATCGGCAAAGAATCAGTGGATAACTCAGAAGATACTAGACCTGATTGATGAACGACGAAAATACAAGAATGCTAGGAATGAAGAGGGCAGAAAAGAATACAGACGATTAAAGAATCAAGTGGATAGAAAGTGCAAGGTAGCTAAGGAAGAATGGCTGAAGGAGAAGTGCAATGATATCGAAGGCTGTATGGTCCTGGGAAAGGCAGATGCTGCATAAAGGAAAATCAAGGAAACCTTTGGAGAAAGGAAATCTAGGTGCATTAATATTAAGAGCTCAGATGGAAAGCCACTTCTAGGGAAAGAAGACAAAGCAGAAAGATGGCAGGAGCATATCCAACAGTTGTATCAAGGTAACGATGTAGATAATTTGGTTCTGGAAACATGAAGAGGCTGTTGATGCTGATGAAATAGGAGACCCAATTTTGAGGTCAGAGTTTGACAGAGCTGTGAGTGACCTAAATAGGAACAAGGCACCTGGAATTGATGAATTACTGACTGCCTTAGGAGAAACCAGCATGGCAAGGTTATTCCATTTAGTGTGTAAGATGTATGAGACAGGAGAAGTCCCATCCGATTTTCGGCAGAATATTGTTATACCTGTTACGGAGATATCCGTGGTAGGTAGAGGTGAAAGAAGGTGCGGGTGTGAATGGGTTTCAAGCTACGAAATTAACGTGCAATGTAAAATTAATTTAAGATTTAACTAGGTTATATTTCCTTTTCAAAAACAAGAGATAACAATCATAACAGGTACAGAGTAGCAAAAAGGTAGGTACAATATTACTGGATTCGGGCTCAGTGCCCTTACTTCATAACTCTTGGGCAATCAGCCCCGCCTTACTCCAAAAAAAAAAATTAGCCAAGGGGCAGAAAACCCCATTCATGCCCAGGAGCACTGGCTCCAAACATTACACATAAAGCCTGCACGAGGCATACAGAAACAAATTTCAAAGAGCGATCCGCTCTCAAAATTGTAAGCCTATCACAAGGCCACACCAAACTCTACCTTCAAGCTGTCCTCTAAGGACGTATTCACAGGGGTAAAATACCCAACCTACGAAGGTCTATTACATGAAAAGAAGGTTGATTACATGACCTCTAAAATAACAATTTGAGAGGAGGCGATCTTGCGCTCCTAATACACTTTGTTTTTTAAAACCTAATCTGGCTCTGGGCCACTAACGCAAGGGCTAATCCCATACTACAGAGGTGACTTAGAGAAGAACACTTTACATTACATAAACGAAGAATAGTTTGAGAAAATAAGTTCACCTCAAAACAAATGTGAGTGGGAGCTCGAGAGGGTTAGCACTCTCTATCCCAATATGTAGCTTTACAAGAAAAAGATGAAAAGAGTAATTACATTTTTAGGAGAACGTTACATGATGGAAATGCTTCGAACCCGCCGCGAGTGTTAAACTGCCGACCTAGCAAGAAAAGAAGTTATTAATAGGCCATTACCTGGTGTTGAACGGCTGAAGAAGAAAGAGGCGCTTCCCGCCTCCTGCTATGTACTTAATACACTGAAAGATGGAACAGAAGTGGCCCGGAGACCCCAAAATCAGCAGTTTAAATACTCTCGCGGAAGTTTCTAGGCGTTAGGGGAATGAAAACACCCGCCCACAATGTTTTTATTGGATAGGACCCCGCAATCGATTCAAGTTGGGGGAAGATACATCTGATTGGATAGAAATTAATTTAAGAAATTCGGGATTGGCTACATGCAAAACAAGGGGAAAGAGAGGGGTATACAGCCAACTTAAACAATAACAGAAAGAAATTTAGCAAAGAACAAACATTTGAAATAAAAATTTCTTCAACAAAATAGTTCTTTGACTCCGCACTAGGTTGCACTATTGTTGATCTTCAGTAGTGTCCTCTAGAAGAGAAAGTTCACACTTCTTACTTCAAGCGAAACAAAAACACATCAAAAGTGACACAGTTCAAAAACTCAAAATTTTCCACGTGGTGACATCTTCTGAGAAAGTAGAGAATTAATAGAATAGATAAAGTTCAACCTTCCTCCAGAAGAGGAGTTTCAACTGGCGCAACTTTTAAATAAACGGTGTAGAGGTGTACCGCCCGGTACAGACCTCCCCCCCCCCCAAAAGTTCCTCCAGGGGTGACACATGAAATCAGTTTGAAACAAAGTCCAAGTAATGATGTTGATACAAAGATAGATAGCAGAAGCATTTACAAGATTTCTTAATTCAGTTTCAAAATGTTGTTGTTGCAGGTGAATGAAAGTCTTTATGTTTGTAGAATTTGAATTTCTGAAGATAAACTTTTAATACTTAAAGGTGAAGAAAAATTTTGCAATGTCCACCAAATATTGTTGTTGAATTCCCAAGTGTAGTTATTGCTTATGGTGACTGTCCATGTAGTTGATGTAGATTGAGTCGGATGGCCAGACCGGCCGTTGCAGCTTGCGTCCAACGGAGGCCGCTCGGACCCCTCAAGTACCCTGAGATACCGCTCGCCCACACTATGAGGGGAGCAGAGGTGTTGAAGTACGCCGCGCCCGCGGTGAACAGATACAGGCTGCGGGCATGTAGCAGGTCGTGCGCCGCACATCAGCCTTGGCCGGGAGGAGAGCTCCGGCTCGCCGTGCACATGTCGTCCTCGCTGGAGAGGAGGGGGCCCATCCCCCTCCCCAGTCGCTGCACGGCGCTGCGCGGCTGCGGGGGCGCTGAAACATTAAAGCTAGGCGGCAGAATTGTGTTGGACTATCATCTTCTTTGAGGGTACAGGCTTGTGGAGAGGTTGAGGGGCCAGCGGCGTGTAGATATCCATGGCATTTACTATTATGAAGCCACAGTGTAAGGTGGAGCAGGAGACGGGAGCGTGGTAATGGCCGTGGCAAGAACAGGATGGCAGTTTAACGGGTCGGGGCCGGTTTTACACAAGTCTTACATCTAAAACCAAAATATTACAGAAGGGGCAGAATGCCTTAAAAGTGAAACTCAAAAAAAAAAATATAACCTTCATATCCTTTCAAAATAATATGAAGCAAGTTAACACAGAAATTACACCGGTTTCACCTGGGACAGGTGAACTCTAAATATCCTCTCGGTGGCTGGATTACTTAGCAATAAGGTAACCGGCGTAAGAAAATCGAGAATGATACAAGGCCCATGAAATCTGGGGGCAAGCTTGCCCGCGGGAACAAAATTTTTGACCATAACCTGGTCACCTACCTTCAAAGTGGTGGGTCTCCGTCCACGATCATACCTTTCCCTAACCTTTTCATGAGACACTTTAAGATTGGCTTTAGCCTTCTTCCAAAGATCTTTAATGTTATCCGGATCTATTGTCTCGGGTAGAATGTCATTCAAAGACCAGAGGTTAGAGAGCGGCGAGTTGGGAACAAACTTGAACATCAAAGAAGCTGGAGTAAACTTGTGAGATTCATGAACCGCCGAATTCAAAGCAAAAGCTATCCAATGCAGGGACGTGTCCCACCTGGAAGGATCTTCATGATGATAGGCAATGAGTGCGGACCTGAGATTACGGTTAACCCGTTCAGCCAGAGATGGTTGAGGGTAATAAGCAGATGTAGTTACATGAGAGATGGACAAGTCAAAACAGAATTTACGAAATAAATTTGATGTGAACGCCTTAGCATTATCAGATACAATATATTGACACGGACCAAAAGAAGCAAAAATAGAATTTAGGCAAGTAATGGTGGACTGAGCGGTAGCCAGCTTAGTCGGAAATAACCAAGAAAATCTTGTAAAACCATCTACACACACAAAGATGAACTTGTTAGCATTACCCTTTGACTGGGGGAAGGGTCCTACATAATCGATATACAGGCGTTCCATGGGGCGCGACGCTTGATGCGAAGACAAAAGGCCTACCTTGGTGGACATGGTGGGTTTACTAAGCAAACAAGATTTACAAGCTTTTACAAGTTCACGGATTTCACCGTCCATACCTTTCCAAATGAACATTTCACGAATTCTTTCACGGGTTTTAAAGATTCCAAGATGCCCTCCTAATGGGGTCTCATGATAATATTTGAAGATCATAGGTACAAGAACCGCTGGAACAACAACTTTCATCAACTTATCATGCCTCGAAGGGCAACATAGAACACCATTCCTCAGAACATAAGGGACGACATGTTCCCCAGAAGAAAGGGTTTCCATTATCGGAGCCAGCGTAGGATCTTCACGTTGGTATTTCTCGATATCCCTAAAGAGCATGGGAGCATCTGTTAGGATGGCATTAACCTCAGATAGTATGGACTCGGAAGGTGATGAACTGTCGACAGGTTCATGGGTCTCGACGTCGTCAGAAAACATACGGCTGAGTCCATCAGCAACAACATTTTCAGTACCTCTGATATGTCGTACATCGAATTGGAAGGCAGAAATACGGATGGCCCAACGGGCTATACGACCAGTACGACGCGGCCTACCTAAGACCCAGCTTAAGGCTTGATTATCTGTCTCCAAGTCGAATTTGACATGTTCCAGATAGAGACGGAACTTTTCTAAGGCAAATAAAACTGCCAAACCTTCAAGCTCATATATGGAGTACTTTGCTTCTTGAGCCGAGAGAGTCCTAGATGCATAGGCGATGGGGCGCCTCCCTAGTTCAGTCTCTTGAAGAAGGACTGCAGCTACCGCCGACGACGACGCGTCCGTTTGGACGATGAATTTCTTCGAGAAATCCGGCATAGCAAGTACAGGGGCATTACAGAGAGCTAATTTAAGATCTTCGAAAGCGGCTTGTTGAGAAGGTCCCCACTCGAATTTGATGCCTTTCCTACGAAGAAGGTTTAAGGGCGCCGCTCTATTAGCGAAGTTAGGAATAAACTTCCTGAAGAAATTCACCATACCAATGAATCTAGCGATACCTTTGATGTCCTTAGGAGGTTTAAAATCACGGATGGCCTGTGTTCTAGAATGATCGACAGCTACCCCATCGGGTGACACAATATGCCCTAGGAATGACATAGAGGGCTTAGCAAAGGCAACCTTGGACAACTTGACAGTTAACCCAGCCTTACGAAGGCGATTCAGAACTTCTCGCAGATGATCTAGATGTTCTTCAAAAGTCTCGGAAAATACGACGACATCATCCAAGTAGTGATATAAGTACTCAAATTTGATGTCGGAAAAGACCCTATCTAGTAGCCTAGTGAGCACAGCTGCCCCCGTGGGGAGCCCGAAAGGCACGTGGTTGTATTCGTATAAGTTCCAGTCCGTGGCAAACGCTGTAAGATGTTTAGACTCTTCGGCAAGGGGAATTTGATTATAGGCCTGATTCAAGTCCAAGATGGTGAAGAACTTGGCCTTACGAAACCATGAAAAGCAAGAATGAAGGTCGGGAAGGGGCACAGATTGCAACACCACCTTCCGATTGAGAGCCCTGTAATCAATGACAGGCCTGAAGCCTCCTTGGGGTTTCGGGACTAGAAAAATAGGCGAAGAATACGCTGACTTAGAGGGCCTAATAATACCATCCTTCAACATCTGATCGATGATTTCTTTCAGAGCCTTCATTTTAGGTGGAGATAGCCTATACGGTGGAAAACGGACAGGAATCGAATCCGTGACCTCAATTTTGTATTCAATAAGGTCAGTAACACCAAGAGTATCAGAGAACACCTCGGGAAACGACTGACACAGTTTCCGAATACTATCAGCCTGCTCCTCAGGTAGATGTCTAAGGTCTAACAACATCTCATCCTGGGTAGGCGAAATAGATGAACATGATACAGAATTACACTTTAACAAGGGAATTCTACAATTGGACGCAAATTTGAATGTGCACGACCTACTCTGGAGATCGAGCACAAGACCAGTGTGAGAAATGAAGTCCGCTCCCAATATGATGGGGCAAGACAAGTGCTTAGCCACAAACAGTTTGATTTTCCATGTAAATTTAAAAATACGAATTTTGACCAGTACGGAACCTAGAATTTCTAATGGCGATGAATTAGCCGAAACATATTGAATAAGAGCTGAGACATGGTCAGGTAGTTTACAAACAGATTTCAATTTAGAATACCATTCAGCCGAAATAATCGAACAAACACTGCCTGAATCTAAGAGAGCTGTTATAGGCTCGTTATTTAACTCAATCTTAAGAAAAGGAACAGGTGCGGGGGTATCCGCCGCAATCCTAAGACATTCTTTAGGGCATTCAAAAGATGAATTTGAAGGCTGATTGTTCTCTGCATTTACAACCTGTTTACTAGGGGCTGAGTCTCGGGAAGATGGATTAGTCGACTCAGCCGATGCCACTAGTCACTTTTTATTATTGGCATAGGTGGAATTTGCACCAGAAGTTGAGCAGGAGGGGGTGCTATTTGAGTTTGGGCAATTTTTGGCGATATGTGAGAAGGCCCCACATTTAAAACAGCCTAGTGATGAACCAGCTCCATTATTTGCCCTACTAGACTTGATCAGAGGACACTTATTGCGCAGATGGTCAGGCGACCCGCAAGCATAACATTTACGAGGGGTGACTGATCGGCGAGGTGGAAGCCGAGTATTACTAAAAGAAGGCGGGGGTTCTTTTGCCACACGCAAGGAATCGGCATACCTAACTCCTTCCGCAGAGACGGCTAATGCTTCCAGTTCAGAGAAGGTTTGCGGGCACGCCGCGAAACACAAATATGACCTGTAGGGTGGTGAAATCCCTTCGATAATAGCTTGCACGATCTGATCCTCAGGGAAGTGGAGAGCAAACACCCTAGTATAAAACTTAATATCTTGGATGAAGTCTGCCAGGTTTTCATCCAAGCGCTGTACCCGATAATAGTATTTCTGAATAAGAGATGACCTCGCGCGGGCAGGAATAAAATTTGCAAGCAGATGTGCATGGAAATCTTCGATAGATGACTGTTCAGCTATGGCTCTTACTATTTTATCTGAGAGAACCCCAATAGCATAAGGATAGATAATTTGCAAAATTTGACATGGGGAAAGAGAAAACACAAGGGCATGATCCTGAAATTCCACTAGAAATCTTAAAAATGAAATTACGTCACTGGTGGTATTAACGGAAAACTTGGATATACCTCTGAGCAACATTGCCAATGGATGAGGCAAGCTGCTAAACCCGGGCGACATAGTAGGTAAAGGTTTCAATGGCAAGGAAGTTAATTCAGCACGTACATTGTTCAACGATGTGCGGCGTTCAGACTCGTTGCCCAATGGGGCAGAGATAGTTTGAGCAGCAACGGTTATCCTATTGCCTTCTCCCTTAGCAGGTTCTTCCTCACTACTTACATTCACTATGGTGGGCTGATCAGATTTGGGAGGAACTTCCCCAGTTAACAATTGAGTGACTTTACTAGACAATTCAGAGATAGTTTCAAGGAGCGTATTAGCTTGCTCCCTCTGAACGTCCTTCACCTTTAGAGACAACAGATCATTAACTCTATTTGCAAAGTGATACAGCCTGCCTTGCACACGCTTAATTTGATTAGGAGACGGATCGTTTTCATCAAAAAAGCTGACTACAGATGCTAGCCCAGTAATATTCTCGACGATCGTGGAAAGAGAGTCATCAATTTCTTTCTCTCCCAAATTGGGGATGGAAATGGGCAAATCAAGGGACTCTCTAAGCTTGTTGGTGTCGATTGCAACCGTGCCTCCAGATTGCACATTTCTGATAGTTAACTCGTATATCAACTCCTCTTTGCGCAAATAGTTAAGGAGGAGAACATCGCGAGGGCCGGACATGATGACAGAACAATTTTAAAAAAACTCAAAAAATTCCAGCAACTGAGAAAATTGTTAGAGTTCGAATTAAAGCAATGTTTAGCCGTCAAAAGGGGCTAAATTGAGACCCATTCAACCACGCTCTGCTACCACTTGTTACGGAGATATCCGTGGTAGGTAGAGGTGAAAGAAGGTGCGGGTGTGAATGGGTTTCAAGCTACGAAATTAACGTGCAATGTAAAATTAATTTAAGATTTAACTAGGTTATATTTCCTTTTCAAAAACAAGAGATAACAATCATAACAGGTACAGAGTAGCAAAAAGGTAGGTACAATATTACTGGATTCGGGCTCAGTGCCCTTACTTCATAACTCTTGGGCAATCAGCCCCGCCTTACTCCAAAAAAAAAAATTAGCCAAGGGGCAGAAAACCCCATTCATGCCCAGGAGCACTGGCTCCAAACATTACACATAAAGCCTGCACGAGGCATACAGAAACAAATTTCAAAGAGCGATCCGCTCTCAAAATTGTAAGCCTATCACAAGGCCACACCAAACTCTACCTTCAAGCTGTCCTCTAAGGACGTATTCACAGGGGTAAAATACCCAACCTACGGAGGTCTATTACATGAAAAGAAGGTTGATTACATGACCTCTAAAATAACAATTTGAGAGGAGGCGATCTTGCGCTCCTAATACACTTTGTTTTTAAAACCTAATCTGGCTCTGGGCCACTAACGCAAGGGCTAATCCCATACTACAGAGGTGACTTAGAGAAGAACACTTTACATTACATAAACGAAGAATAGTTTGAGAAAATAAGTTCACCTCAAAACAAATGTGAGTGGGAGCTCGAGAGGGTTAGCACTCTCTATCCCAATATGTAGCTTTACAAGAAAAAGATGAAAAGAGTAATTACATTTTTAGGAGAACGTTACATGATGGAAATGCTTCGAACCCGCCGCGAGTGTTAAACTGCCGACCTAGCAAGAAAAGAAGTTATTAATAGGCCATTACCTGGTGTTGAACGGCTGAAGAAGAAAGAGGCGCTTCCCGCCTCCTGCTATGTACTTAATACACTGAAAGATGGAACAGAAGTGGCCCGGAGACCCCAAAATCAGCAGTTTAAATACTCTCGCGGAAGTTTCTAGGCGTTAGGGGAATGAAAACACCCGCCCACAATGTTTTTATTGGATAGGACCCCGCAATCGATTCAAGTTGGGGGAAGATACATCTGATTGGATAGAAATTAATTTAAGAAATTCGGGATTGGCTACATGCAAAACAAGGGGAAAGAGAGGGGTATACAGCCAACTTAAACAATAACAGAAAGAAATTTAGCAAAGAACAAACATTTGAAATAAAAATTTCTTCAACAAAATAGTTCTTTGACTCCGCACTAGGTTGCACTATTGTTGATCTTCAGTAGTGTCCTCTAGAAGAGAAAGTTCACACTTCTTACTTCAAGCGAAACAAAAACACATCAAAAGTGACACAGTTCAAAAACTCAAAATTTTCCACGTGGTGACATCTTCTGAGAAAGTAGAGAATTAATAGAATAGATAAAGTTCAACCTTCCTCCAGAAGAGGAGTTTCAACTGGCGCAACTTTTAAATAAACGGTGTAGAGGTGTACCGCCCGGTACAATACCTATTGCCAAGAAAGCCGGTGCTGACAAGTGTGAAAACTACCGCACTATTAGTTTAGTACCTCATGCCTGCAAAATTTTAACACTTATTATTTACAGAAGAATGGAAAAACAAGTTGAAGCTGAGTTGAGAGAAGATCAATTTGGCTTCAGAAGAAAGGTAGGAACACGTTAAGCAATCCTGACTTTACGTCTGATCTTAGAGGATCGAATCAAGAAGGACAAGCCCACGTACATGGCATTCGTAGATCTAGAAAAAGCATTCGATGACTGGACCAAGCTATTTAAGATTCTGAAGATGATTGGGATCAGATACCGAGAACGAACAATTATCTACAATCTGTATAAAAATCAGTCTGCAGTGATAAGAATCGAGGGCTTTTAAAAAGGAGCAGCAATCCAGAAAGGAGTGAGGAAAGGCTGCAGTTTGTCCACCTCCTTTTCATTGTTTACATAGAACAGGCAGTAAAGGAAATCAAAGAAGCATTTGGAAAGGGAATCACAATCCAAGGAGAGGAAATCAAAACCTTGAGATTTGCCGATGATATCGCTATTTTATCTGAGACTGTAGAAGATCTTGAGAAGCTGAATGGTATGGAAGAAGTCTTGGGTAAGGAGTACAAGATGAAAATAAATAAGTCCAAAACAAAAGTAATGGAGTACAGTCGAACGAAGGCAGGTGATGCAGGAAATATTAGATTAGGAAATGAAGTCTTAAAGGAAGTAGATGAATATTGTTACTTGGGTAGTAAAATAACTAACGATGGCAGAAGTAAGGAGGACTTAAAATGCAGACTAGCACAAGCAAGGAAGAGCTTTCTTAAGAAAAGAAATTTCCTCACTTCAAACATTGATTTCGGAATTAGAAATATGTTTTTGAAGACTTTCGTGTGGAGCGTGGCATTGTATGGAAGTGAAACATGGACGATAACTAGCTCAGAAAGAAAGAGAATAGAAGCTTTTGAAATGTGGTGTTACAGAAGAATGCTGAAGGTGAGATGGATAGATTGAATCACACAAGAGATACTGAATCGAACTGGTGAGAGGAGATCGATTTGGCTAAATTTGACCAGAAGAAGAGATAGAATGATAGGACACATCTTAAGACACCCAGGACTTGTTCAGTTGGTTTTTGAAGGAAGTGTATGTGGTAAGAACGGTAGGGGTAGACCAAGGTATGAATATGACAAGCGGATTAGAGCAGATGTAGGATGCAATAGTTACGTAGAAATGAAAAGGTTAGCACAGGGTAGGGTGGCATGGAGCGCTGCATCAAACCAGTCTATGAACTGATGACTCAAACAACAACAATCACGTAGGCTGAGTGGACCTCGAGCCAGTCCTCTGATCCAAGTAAAATTACCTGACCTGGCCGTGAATCTAAACCGAGGTCTCCGGATAAGAGGCAGGCAGGCTACCTTTACTCTGCGAGCCCACCTTGCAATCATTATAGAATAAAATAATTGATCAAAGAAAGTAAAAGGAGAAAGATATAAAGGATTAGCCCGACAAGGGATGCCAGTGGCGGAGAGGGTGAGACGCAGACGTCCTAACTTGTGATCATAGACTAGTGGCCACGGAATCCCTGCAAGTCCTACATTTCTTCAAATTAATTAATGAGTGTCCGTTCAAAAGACACTATTTCCACCCTAAGAAAGTTGTGAAATAGCGCTAGGAAACGTACAATAAAATGCAGATGGAACATACCCCTGATCTGGTATGGTACTACTTTTAAGGAATAAGATGTTTCTGGTCTGGATTGCTCATAGCATTCGAGAGTATTCAACTACTGCAATGCATTTGGACCAAATACTAAAAAATTGAAGTGGAAATAGCACCTTTTCAACAGACACTCGTCAATTATGTCAAGCTTACTTCATTTCTTAGCCGGCCCCGTGGTGTAGGGGTAGCGTGCCTGCCTCTCGCCCGGAGGACCCGGGTTCGATTCCCGGAAAGGACAGGGATTTTCTCTCGTCCTCAGGGCTGGTTCGAGGTTCACTCAGCCTACGTGATTATAATTTAGGAGCTATCAGACGGTGAGATGGCGGCCCCGGACTCGAAAGCCGAGAGGATGTGTCGTGCTGACCACACGGCCCCTCGTAACCTGCAGGCCTTCCGGCTAAGCAGCGGTCGCTCGGCAGGCCAAAGTCTTTTCAAGGGCATTAAGTGCCGTGGAGTTGTTTGGTTTGGTTTTCCTTCATTTCTTCCTCTTTCCTTGAAACAACCCCTCACACTCTTTTCTTTCAACTTATCTAGATCACATCTTCTTGCATTCCTTCCTTTTTTTTTTTTTTCAAATTCAATTTCAAATGGTAATTAATGACCACCAAGTTATGGTCAGAGTCTACGTCTGTTCCTTTGAACGCCTTGCAATCCAACACTTGGTTTCTGAATCGATGCCTAATCATAATGAAATCTATTTGATTCCTTCCTGTGTCTCCAGGTCTCGTCCACGTGTACAGTCTTCCTATCTGGGATTTTAACCAAGTATTATATTTGTAAGGACTAAATTATGGGCAATGAAGAATTCAACCAGCCGACTTCTTTCATTCCTTGTCCCAGATCGAATTCTCCTTTGGCTCACCTTCTCTTCTTTAGCCTACTACTGCATTCCAGTCCCCCATCATAATTAGATTCTCGTTTCCTTTTACATGTTATATTAAATCTTCCATCTCTTCATATATTCTTTCGATTGCTTCATCTTCTGTCAAGCTTGTAGGCGTGTAGAACTGTGCTATTGTGGTGAGCATTGGCTTGGTGTCTATCTTGACAACAATAATTCGTTCATTATGCTGGTTGTAGTAGCGTATTCGCGGTCCTGTTTTCTTATTCATTATAAACCCATTTCTCATGTTCCACTTTGTGTTGATAAATCTGTAGTCGAGCCTTCGTGGCTCCTCTTTCCTATCCCGCATCCTTTGTTTAGCTTTCAGTCTCTTTCCACACCAACGATGTCAGGTTTGTAGACCTACAAAGCCTTTCATTTTCATACCTTCAACGCCCTCATCTTTCTTAATTTGAAATCATAATTCTTCTGTCTTTTTCTATTATGATTAGAGAAGGGTTGGGTCACTTCGGGGTATAAGGACCGGAAAAGAGGAAATGAATTATTGGTGTAAACAGTAAACTTCTTTAACATCAGTTCTTTCCGTTTTTAAAGAAAATTCACTGGAAGAGACAAAAAATATCGCCATCGTTTATCTATGTTCTCAGTGTCTTAGTTGGAATGTTAAAAACTCGTCTGATTCAAAACAATGCCATTTTTCTGAGTCACAGATGATCTCTTGCATGTTATGGCACATCTCCAGCAGAACAACTATCAGCAGCTGGTACGTAGGAGGCTTTCTTTCTTCAGAGACAGTGACAGTTGATGAGGTACAAGCCCATTTGTAAATATGACGACGGTTATAATATACATCTCTCTCAACGCCCACATTTTCACAATCTCACACTCTTGGCGGCATGCTGTGCTATATGATGAGTCAAGGAGAACCCAAAGTTGAATTGTTCATATTGTGACAGTACAAAATTTAAAAACCCATTGGATACCAGGAAGCTGGACTTCCTAATATATAGATCCCAATTAAGAGGTATCCGATGATTCGGGAATACAATTCCGAAGGTAGCCCTTACCTCACCCACACTTCGAAATGTGCTTTTTAAGATAAGTAAACTAGTAACCAAACAAATAAAGACAACAGAGATATTATCTAATCTACAGCTGCTTTTATGGATCAGTGGTGGGCTGTCGGTCTCCGGATTACAAGATAGCGGGTTCAAGCCCAGTGGAGGTAGTCGGATTTTCGCAGGGCAGAATAAAGTCCAGTCGGCACTCCATTTGGTACTATGTTGGTGTGTAAAAGATCTCTGGTAACACATTTGGTGTTTACCCGATAAATTACATTTAAAAAACCAGCCATAGTCACCTAAGAGATATTCCGTTTACTCTGCTATCTAGTAAGCCTAGAGTCAAACGAAACGTAGAAATTGACGAGCAGACAGCCAGATGGCGTCAAATTAAAATGTCTGTACACGGTAGCTGAGGCCAAACGACTATTATTGTAATTATTATATATTAAAAAGTTTCCTAAAAACAGCTTTGTCCAGTCCGTCCGTCTGTTATAAGGGATCGATTTGCTTCCTTTCTGTTTTATTCTTTCTGGAATTACCTACCAAAGAATTATCGAACATTGATAGGTCTCTAAGTTCAGTCAGCTTCAAGTAATCATAAAATCAAATCATTAAGTGATCAGTCCAATAAAATTGCATGCAAAGGCTTACCCTAGCCCGCAATACATTCTGTACTTAGCGGGTTGCACGCAGTTAAGGAGAAATGTATATAATAACATGTCCTGACTGACTGACTGACTGACTCATCATCGCCGAACCAAAACTACTGGAAATATAGAAATTAAATTTTGGAATATATATATATATTAGACTGTAGATGCTCACTAAGAAAGGATTTTTGGATCTTCCGTCGCTAGGGGAGTGAAGTTTTAAACTGAGTATATTTATATCTCAAGAACTTAACCGTTTAAAGAAGTAAAAATTGGAATTCGGGATCTCCCTTAAAAATAAACACGTATTTTTTGGAAAATCCACTTAAGGGGTCAAAAATTAGTGAATCCAGTTTATGTGGATACATAGGCCTATATCTCACAAACTTAAAACGTTACGGCCGTGAAAATTGGTACATAGAATCCCCTTTCAAAATAAAGAAGCGTGTACTTTTTGTTTCTGTACAATCAACTTGGGGAGGGGTGAAAAGAAGTGGAAAATTGGGTGAATTTTTAAAATGAATACATCCCCAAACTTAACATGTTACAGACGTAAAAACTGGCAGGCCTATTTGTAATCTCATTTAAAAATAAAGGAACACGTATTTTTTTGGAAAATCCACTTAAGAGAGAGGGTGAAAAAACTGAATAGGGACTGAAACTTTTTAATTAGGATACCTATATCTCAAATACTAAATATGTTACGGACGTGAAAACTAGTATTTGGAATCTCCTTTAAAAATAAATAAATGGGTACATTTTGCTTTTCGGAGATCCATCTAAGGACGAGAGGTGAAAAGGACCAAAAAAGGGGAATGAATACATTTTTATGATGTTATCTCAAAAACTTAACATGTTGCAGACGTGAAATTTTGTATTTGGAACCTCATTTTAAAGTAAAGAAACGCGCATTTTTTGTTTTCGGAAAATCCACTTAAGGGGGTGTAAAGAAATGAAAAAGTGGGTAAATTTTTAAAATCTACACTACCCTACCTCAAAAACTGAAGATGTTACAGACGTTAATATTGGTATTTGGAATATCCTTTAAAAATAAAGAAACACTTTTTTTGGTTTGCCGAAAATCGACTTGGGGGGGGGATGAAAATAAGTGGAAAAGGAGTTGAATTATCTTTGTGAGGATACTTATATCTCAAAAACTGAAGATGTTACAAACGCGAAAATTGGTATTTGGAATCTCCTTTAAAAAATAAAGAAGCACATATTGTTTGTTTTCGTAAAGACCCCTTGTGGGATTGAAAAGAAGTGAAGGAGGAGTCGAATTCTTTTTATGAGGATACTTAGATCTCAAAAACTGAAGATGTTACAGACGTGAAAATTGGTATGTGGAATCTACTTCAAAAACAAAGAGCACTTCGTTTTTCATTTTTTATGGGGTGAAAAGTGTATAAAAAGCGGGTAAATATTTAGAAATGAGTGTATGTACAGTATATTCGAAAAACTGAAGATGTCACAGACGTAAAAATTGGTATTTGGAATCACCTTCAAAAATAAAGGAACATGTATATTTTTGTTTTCGGAACAGCCACTTAACGGGGGTGAAAAGAAGTGAAAAAGGAGCTGAATTATCTTTAAGAGGAAACATATCTCTAAAACTGAATCTGTTACAGACGTGAAAATTGGTATTTGTAACTTTCTCCAAAAATAAAGAAACAGTTCTTTATAAAAAATCCACCTGTTAGGTGGGGGGGTTAGGACTGATATAGGGATTGAATTATTTTTATGAGGATACTTACGTCTCAAAAACTGAAGATGTTACAGACGAGGAAAGAGGTATTTGGAATCTCCTTTAAATATGTATTCTTTTCTCCTCTCGATTTGAGAGAGGACTGTTCCTCCCATGTACAGTTCTATGTTGCATGTACCAGAGTTAGCTCTGCCAGTAGCCTGGTCATCTTAACTCCAAAGGCAATACTACAAACGTGGCTTACAAGGATATACTGGGGTAATTGAAACTCAGTTTTCGGTAAGTTTTTATACTTTAGGAATTTTCAGATATAATATCTTAGTACAGTACCAAGAAACGATTACTTTTATCAGATTATGAAATCCACGCGAGCGTTGCCGCGGGTAACAGCTAGGCCTTACATAAAGATATAGAAGCTAAAAGATTAAAAATTACGGCGACTATAGGTAAAATTGCAATTTCAACTAAAGTTGGTACACATGTGACATAATACTATCTGGAGAGAAATACCGAGGGGGAAAGACACAGCTAGTACCGCTAGGAGTGGAGTGGGGAGAGAGTGACATGTAAAAATAATCGAAAACGACATATATTAGTGTCGAATTCGTACTGTTCTGGATCCCTAGCTGAAATGTGATAGTCTGGATGCTGTTTGTCCAAGTTCAGCCTCCATTGGCATGCGGGTCAGAAGGGGTGAGATAGGAATTGTCCAAAATGACCGAGGTTAATATTGAATTCACAGTTTTCTGATCCGCTAGGCCGATTGGTGATTTCCCAATGACAGTTTTGAATCGTGTACATCATATCGGTAGCGCAACGTGTAAATACATTACTTCCCAGACAATCTGAGCTGCTACAAGGACAAAGTTCCACGCGAAACAAAATAAACTAAAACTTTAAATTAAACACAACAATAAATCTAAAACTACACAATATTTCGTAAAAACCGAGCGAGTGGTTGCGCGGGTTGAGTCATGTAGGCCTAACTCTTAGCTTGCATTCGGGAGATAGTGGTTCCAACCCCCATTCGACAGCTCTGAGGGTGGTTTTCTGTGGTTTCCTATTTTCACACCAGGTAAATGCTAGGGCTGTACCTTAATTAAAGCCACGACTGTTTCCTTCCCCCTCCTAGACCTTTCCTATCCCATCGTCGCCATAACATCTGTTTGTGACGGTGCGTAGTAAAACAAATACGAAAGTTATTAAAATATCAATCAACGTCACGATGAAGAAATCTACAAAAGTTCACTTCACACATTATTAACAGGTAATATAAATCCTAGAACTGAATGTTCAGAATATACCCGGGCAGCACATGGAGCAGTTTTATATTAATACACGTTGTTTGCTCTATTTATACAAATCCTGCGGAGTAGTATGGGTCCACTCATTATTATTATTATTATTATTACTAGCAAATGTACCCGTGCTTCGCTACGGTATTCTACATTGTATACGGATATCGACGTAAATACTGTGCGTGCAGCAAATGAGATTGTTTTAAAATTGCATGTCTCTTAGCCTTATCCGAGAAATAGCATGGGGAGGTCCACATACGTTGTTTCCAATGTAAAGTGAGGGTTGCGGAGTTGTGATGATAACGCCAGGCTCACTTGCCTACTGCCATTCACAATCGAGTTGGCAAGTTTACATTATAATTGCAGGCCCCAATGCCTACTGCGCGGTCACAATCGATTTGGGGAGTTTTAGTTACAATGGCAGACCCATTTCCTACTTTCAGACAGGTTACAGTTGAGGAGTTTTTATTATAATACCAGGCAACTTCCCTACCACCAGTCAAAATTGAGTTGTGCAGTTATCATTATAATGACAGTCCCTTTTTACTGCTGCTAGCCAGCTGACTGCCAGTCACACGGAATTAGTGAGTTTCCATGAAAATAGCAGGCCACTATGCCTAATGATAGTCAAATTTTAGATTGGAACATTTGTTTATAATGGCGGGCACCCTGGCCTAGAGCCAAACACAATAGAGTAGGGGACTTTCGAACAAAACTGCATGATCCCTTGCCTTCTGCAAGACAAATCGAAAAGTGAATTATTCATTAAAATGGTAGGCCCTCCTTACTAATGCCAGTTACACAGGAGTTGGAGAAGGACCCCATTCCTACTGCCAGCAGTCAAAGTCGGTGTAGGGAGTACTGATTACAATAGCAGACACATCCTTTCTCGATCGCTACAAATCGACATCAATGAATATATACAGATGGACATACGAAAGTATATGAATGTTTACAATATTGCAGACCTTCATTTACAGATTAACTGCTGCTAAACGGTACGTCATATCGACAAAGGATTGTACCGTAAGGCGCAGTATTTAGCGATCTAAATGGCTGGTCCTATGATATTTTCTCGCATCTAATCTATTCATGGGTCAGATTGATTCAGAAACGTTGAATAGGTTGAAATTTGTGTAAGATTATCTTACATTGCATTACTTTTCGGATAATTATGTGACATAGCATTTGGCTCACATATGGGTACTGGGTGGGCCAATGTTCGTGTAGAGTTTGATCATACTATCTTTCCTGTAAGTGATTGAAATGATGCACATGAGAAGAAAAGGTTTAGAAATTAATTTCCATTAAGGCAGGTAGATTTCCATTAAGTTTGGTTGTGTGTATTTTGAGGGAGTGCAAAATAACGGTTTCGGTTTCGTATAAACCCCCAATTAGTTCAGGGATTTAGAAACAGTATTTGCCCTAAAACCTCCCCAAAGGATAGCTGGATTCTAAATATGAAGTTTGGTGGAAATATATCCAGTAGTTTTCAAGTTAGAGAAAGACAAACAGACCAAACAAACAAACAAACAAACAAAGAAACAAACAAACAAACAAACTAACTAACAGACACCAAGGAAACCTACCCTTGGAGAGATGGATGCTATATATAAAATTTGGTTCAAATATCTTGTTAGTTTTCAAGTTGTAGGAAGTACGCTTTACACGCACCCGCTCTTGCGTTAAGTCCGCTGGGATTTGTACCGAAAAACGGTCCGTTAATGATATCTCCCTTACTAAATCCTGTTATCGAAATGATACACATGAGAAAAAAGGTTTAAAAATTAATTTTCATTAAGGCAGGTTGATTTCCATTAAGTTCGGTTGTGTATACTTTGAGGGAGTGCAAAATCACAGTTTCGGTTTCGTAAAAATCCCCACTCAGTTCAGGGATTTAGAAACGATATTTGCGCTAAAACCTACCCAAGGAGAGGTGGATTCTAAATATGAAGTTTGGTGGAAATATATATTTAGTAGTTTTCAAGTTATAGAAGGACAGACAAACAGACAAACAGACAAAGAGACTAACAGACAAACAAACAGACAAACAGACACCAAAGCTAAAAAAGATGCAGATGGTCATTATTACACCTGAAACGGATAACTGTACGGAAATTTCGCCAAAATAATCAGTGTACAGACACACAGTTTGCGCTAAAACCTACCCAAGGACAGGTGGATTCTAAATATGAAGTTTGGTGGAAATATATCCAGTAGTTTTCAAGTTATAGAAGGACAGACAAACAGACAAACAGACAAACAGACAAACAGACACCAAAGCTAAAAATGATGCATCGTCGCCATAAGACCTATCTGTGTCGGTGCGACGTAAAGCCCCTAGCAAAAAAAAAAAATTATGCAGATGGTCATTATTACACCTGAAACGGATAATTGTACCGAAATTTCGCCAAAATAATCAATGTACAGACACACGGTCGTTACGATTTTATTTATATAGATGACGGATAAGCATGAGCACGTTGAAAAGTGCAGACTTCCACTTCGAGATTGATATCTCCCAAACGGTTTATGATATTAAGAAACAGTTTGCGCCATCAGACGCCTCATTTATCGCTCTACATGTTTGTTTCTAAACCAGTTCCTCGTATCTCCCATATTAAGGGGGTAAATTGAGTTCAAATTTTGAATAGGGTGAAATTTGGGTGCATTTTTAACATTTTACATTACATTTTGCCTACTTATGTATAAGCTAGAATCATGAAATTTGGTACACATATGTCCCTTAATCGTGCCAATGCGCGCACACAACGTGATGATCCTATCATTGTTATAAGTGTGTCAAACAATAAAATATACTTGTAAAAATCACCAAATTTACGAACAATCCAGAAATACGGCCAAATTTAACGTATAAGGGAGAGAGATACGACAAAATGTCACAGGACCAAAGTTGTAGATCACTCCGAATTGAAGGGACATTGTGCCATCCGTTTTGTGATACGACTTACCGTTTAGCCAAAAAATAGCTCAGAAGGAATGTCTGTACAGTCATTAAAATTGCCTCCATATTTCGATATCCTTGGGGGTAAAAAGTGAAAAATTTGAACATCTTGGAATTTTCCCGTCGGTTAGGGTTCAAAAGCTATAATTTCACCAAATTTCAATTGTCTACCTCGTCTCGCAGGTTGTGCCGCCATCTTGATTTGGGGGGATGGGGGATAAAAATGAGGAAATTCCCGAAAATTTTTAAGCCCACGAAACCTATAGGTTATCGTTTTGGATATACTATACGACTGTGTTCTTATACTGAGCCCAAAATTTGAGCCCCCCCAGCGTGCCCCCTTCAGGGAATTTTGAGAATTTCTGATTTCTCTAGGGATCCTGGGGTCATCAGTTTCCCTCGTACCAAGTTTCAAATTTCTGAGATTTCTGGAAGTGCCTCATTAATTCACGTCTTTTTTCATTTTTAAATATTTATATATACATCGCTCCAGCCCGACTTGCTTTTATATATATAGATGACGGATAAGCATGAGCACGTTGAAAAGTGCAGACTTCCACTTCGAGATTCATATCTCCTAAACGGTTTATGATATTAAGAAACGGTTTGCGCCATCAGACGCCTCATTTATCGCTCTACATGTTTGTTTCGAAACTAGTTCCTCGTATCTCCCATATTAAGGGGGTAAATTGAGTTCAAATTTTGAATAGGGTGAAACTTGGGTGCATTTTTAACATTTTACATTACATTTTGCCTACTTATGTATAAGCTAGAATCATGAAATTTGGTACACATATGTCCCTTAATCGTGCCAATGTGCGCACACAACGTGATGATCCTATCATTGTTATAAGTGTGTCAAACAATAAAATATACTTGTAAAAATCACCAAATTTACGAACAATCCAGAAATACGGCCAAATTTAACGTATAAGGGAGAGAGATACGACAAAATGTCACAGGACTAAAGTTGTAGATCACTCCGAATTGAAGATACATTGTGCCACTCGTTTTGTGATACGACTTACCGTTTAGCCAAAAAATAGCTCAGAAGGAATGTCTGCACAGTCATTAAAATTGCCTCCATATTTCGATATCCTTGGGGGTAAAAAGTAAAAAATTTGAACATCTTGGAATTTTCCCGTCGGTTAGGGTTCAAAAGCTATAATTTCACCAAATTTCAATTGTCTACCTCGTCTCGCAGGTTGTGCCGCCATCTTGATTTGGGGGGATGGGGGATAAAAATGAGGAAATTCCCGAAAATTTTTAAGCCCACGAAACCTATAGGTTATCGTTTTGGATATACTATACGACTGTGTTCTTATACTGAGCCCAAAATTTGAGCCCCCCCAGCGTGCCCCCTTCAGGGAATTTTGAGAATTTCTGATTTCTCTAGGGATCCTGGGGTCATCAGTTTCCCTCGTACCAAGTTTCAAATTTCTGAGATTTCTGGAAGTGCCTCATTAATTCACGTCTTTTTTCATTTTTAAATATTTATATATACATCGCTCCAGCCCGACTTGCTTTTATATATATAGATGACGGATAAGCATGAGCACGTTGAAAAGTGCAGACTTCCACTTCGAGATTCATATCTCCTAAACGGCTTATGATATTAAGAAACGGTTTGCGCCATCAGACGCCTCATTTATCGCTCTACATGTTTGTTTCTAAACCAGTTCCTCGTATCTCCCATATTAAGGGGGTAAATTGAGTTCAAATTTTGAATAGGGTGAAATTTGGGTGCATTTTTAACATTTTACATTACATTTTGCCTACTTATGTATAAGCTAGAATCATGAAATTTGGTACACATATGTCCCTTAATCGTGCCAATGTGCGCACACAACGTGATGATCCTATCATTGTTATAAGTGTGTCAAACAATAAAATATACTTGTAAAAATCACTAAATTTACGAACAATCCAGAAATACGGCCAAATTTAACGTATAAGGGAGAGAGATACGACAAAATGTCACAGGACCAAAGTTGTAGATCACTCCGAATTGAAGGGACATTGTGCCATCCGTTTTGTGATACGACTTACCGTTTAGCCAAAAAATAGCTCAGAAGGAATGTCTGTACAGTCATTAAAATTGCCTCCATATTTCGATATCCTTGGGGGTAAAAAGTGAAAAATTTGAACATCTTGGAATTTTCCCGTCGGTTAGGGTTCAAAAGCTATAATTTCACCAAATTTCAATTGTCTACCTCGTCTCGCAGGTTGTGCCGCCATCTTGATTTGGGGGGATGGGGGATAAAAATGAGGAAATTCCCGAAAATTTTTAAGCCCACGAAACCTATAGGTTATCGTTTTGGATATACTATACGACTGTGTTCTTATACTGAGCCCAAAATTTGAGCCCCCCCAGCGTGCCCCCTTCAGGGAATTTTGAGAATTTCTGATTTCTCTAGGAATCCTGGGGTCATCAGTTTCCCTCGTACCAAGTTTCAAATTTCTGAGATTTCTGGAAGTGCCTCATTAATTCACGTCTTTTTTCATTTTTAAATATTTATATATACATCGCTCCAGCCCGACTTGCTTTTATATATATAGATTATTATTATTATTATTATTATTATTATTATTATTATTATTATTATTATTATTATTATTATTATCTACAGTACTGCAACAAAATAGCGTAACCTTAAAAATAAACTCTCATTACGGTAATAATTTGTGGATAGGTCATAACACTCATAACCTAGGATTACTAGACGCATACTTTTAAGAGCACGTGTACTCTTTTTTGGAGCGTCTACTTTCGTACTCTCTTTCTTAGTCGAGTACCCTTTTCTTGCGGTAAGTATCTTCACTATTCACCAAAATATTATACGGCAGAGCTAACCTAGGACTGTCTTTGCTGGCGGAACCTAATGTTTACAGTGCACTATATCTTCTGGTATGGGCTAGAGCAATTTTGTTACTTTCATTGATCTGTCTCAGTTTTATCCTTGGCTTTGACAATATGAAAGTGACTGAGGTATTAGCGATGCTAGTGATGCAATTCTTTATGTAGCCAGTCCCTGTTATGAATGGTGTGAAAATGTTGCTCATAGGGTCGGTTGATGCATGCATTTTGGTGAGCTGGGCAGACTGATATGTAATAGCAACTTCTGGCTCGGTGAGGAAAGCAACGGGAAACTACATCACTCATCATTTCCCAAGTACGCCTCTTCAGTGATGCCTAGGCCATATATGACAGCTGATGGCAGAACTGTTGGGGATCAAACCAGCCTTAGGCCTGAGGAATACATACAACTAACGTAGGAACTTTAGACCATCACAACAATGCTGGAAATATCAGCGCAGTTACCATAGTGAGTCTTTCTTATGCATATCATTGGCTACTAATCATATTCATTTAGATATTTAGAAATGCAGGAGAAAGTAGCTATTATTCAGCAATCCCTTCTATTTGATCAATCTTCAAATTTGAAAGATTCTGAGAGGAGATGGTGTTAAAGATTCCATTGAGGTATTGTCTAATGCAAAGTGGGTGAGGTATCATTTCTTCCTCAATTTTTGAAAAGAAAGTGTGATTTTTATACTGTGCCTACTCACAATGTCAATGTCGAAATAATACAGTTTAATAAAACCGCAGTGGATAACAGAAAGAAATAATCGGTGGATTCGGTGAAAAATTGTTAACTCATTTCAGTTTCAAAGACCAACATTGTCACCAATTTTATGAACGTTGTTTGAGGGACAAATAGCTTCTTCACATTATTAGAGAAGTTCTTCAAAATACAACTAAAGATAAGATTAATAATAGGAAATAGTTAATATAAGTACATCCCTGGCCACTTTTTTTAGGATTTCTTTTTATTTTCATGTTAATCATTACGTAGTAAGGGTTTAGCCTATATTGCTGCCACCATAACCATCATCAGTATTAAACCTAGTCATGTTCCCCCGAGTCATTGAATAATGTCCTTTTCTTTCACTTCACCTATCTCGCAATACTATCATAATACTCACAAAATATTCCCAGCCAATATAGTAGGCCTGGTAAGCTATTAGCGCACCCATGGGAATCTCAATCTGGAGATGATATTGAATTCCAGTACAACTGGCAATGTTTATTATCGTTGAATATCGTTCCTCCACTTGACGATCTAGTAGTTCAAATATATTGGCCAAGGCGCGTTTCTGCCTCAAGCGCACATGGGCGTGGTCTTGATGCTATGGAGAAATATGTCATGTCACTTGTATCAAGCACGTCCTTGTCTTTCAAGACTGGCATAAATTGTCGCTTGATTTCGTGAGCTGGAGACTTTGTACTGGAAAGTGTTTTTCAATGGTTAATAACGTGTTTATAAATAAACTTTGTTTAAGCTAGATTAATTTTTCTTTTGATTGATTTTGTGTTTTTATTGTTGTTTGTGCTTTGTATACAACAGCAGCGTAAGTTCGTCATGGGATGTTTCATTCCAAGTTCTGCAAATATGAGAGAACTCTCAAGCAGGACCTCAGGTTTCCATTTTCTTCATGAAGTTTCATTATTCTGTCAAGCCGTTCGTCACAATTGACATATTTCTTCTTTCTCCCTGAAATTTCAATGGCTCAGTTCGTACTTTATAACGGCACAATTGGTCGTTATCCTCTCTCTCCTTTTAACCGTGCTGTTCTATTTACTTTTACTTGATAAATATACTGTTCGGTTCAATATGGCCTGATCACAAAGAATCTCCCATTTTTAGGAACAGTGTTCTTGATGCAATAGTCTCTAACCAGTGACTTTCAAAGTTCCTCCAAGAATATTCTTCTTCTAGTCAAATCTTTTGCATTACAATTATACAATTAGAGTCTATCCAAGTCTACAAAGAGGTTTGCATTATAAGCAGAAACATCAAGAATATGGTAGAAAGATATCATTGGCCACCTATTGGTTTTTCGTTTACATACGTATGTACCTGATAGCTGATCAACGTGTCTACAGCGCATTTGGTCGAATTATAGTCCAAAACTTATTTTTGACTTCTTATCAGCCCTGTCACTGATTTTCCCATCACGGTGGAGAGTGGTCATAACTTCAACATTCTTATTTCTGTTAAGAATACAATTGAACACTGTAATGTCATTCATGAAGTAAAATGATTTTGCATAGGCTGTGGACTGCCGTAACTGTCGTCAGATCACTCGCTTTCAGATGCATTACTGGCATGATATTCAAACTCCAAAAGTGATTCTTCTTCCAACTCATCAGTCAATGCTTTAATCACCATGATGTTACAATTCAAACTGAGCACAAACAAAAAAGCATTGAAATTGTTTAGAACTGCTACGTACAATTCCCTTTTAAGAAATAAGCAAGAAACAAGCCCATTATTGTAAAAAAAAATAGAGCTTTAGATGACTGTCGAGAGTAAGTTGGAATGACCGAAATAGTTATTCACACAGAATACAACAAAGTACAGTTCAGTATCTGCATAAGAAGGTAAATATCCGACATTACAGTAATCATACCTGTGTCGGGTCATAATCCGAACGTTACATCTATAACTATTACAGTTTAAGGCCAAACTACTTAAACTATTTTAAAACATGTTTAAACATATGTTGCTCTAGTATTTTTAGACAAAGTCACCGAGTTTCATAGACATATCTTGGTATTTAAAAATTAAGAAATGAAATTATATTCATTCCGGGTCATATAAACCCGAACATCACCACGTCCTTTATTCTAGTCTTTGGTCTTCCTAAGAGCGTGTTCAAACTGTTGTTCAGCCCTTGACAGAATCGTTAGCTGTATGGTGCCTCTTGTGACAGTTCCATATTTATTTTGCAAAGTCCGGGTTCTCCAGAATCTCCATTACCTCGCTTTCACGGTACTCCGTTGAGTGCCCTATTTTTTGTAATTTACACCAAAGTAAAAAAACAGTATCCATTTACTTGTGTTGAAGATAGTATTTTTTTAAACTACAGCCATGGTCACCATTTCATAATCCACGTTCATCGTTTCTGAATTCCAACAGCTTGACGTATTAACTGAAACATTCTAATGTACGTTTTTTCTTCTTGTTGAGCAATAGGGAAAAAACAATGGAGCTGACGTTAGTTTCATCATTCGCATGAATGCTGCGTATGTGTAAAGTATTTACTAGAGCACTTAAGGTATCATCCATGAAAACGTTTTTTTTTTCTAATTGCTTTACGTCGCACCGACACAGATAGGCCTTATGGCGACGACGGGACAGGAAAGGGCTAGGAGTGTGAAGGAAGCGGCCGTGGCCTTAATTAAGGTATAGCCCCAGTATTTGCCTGGTGTGAAAATGGGAAACCACGGAAACCATTTTCAGGGCTGCCGACAGTGGGGTTCGAACCTACTATCTCCCGAATACTGAAAAAGTTTTAAAAGGAAGGATTTTAAACTCTCTTTGCCCTTGTCACCACTGAAAACTATAACACGATCTTCTTCTCCTTCGACGCCGAGCACAAAAGAAGTTCCGGCAACCATCTTCAGCGTTTCTTCATCGAACACAACTTCTTTGCAATTGTTCAGCTCTCTGAGGTCCCATGGAGCATTTCATCTATGCCATCGTAAGGTTCTTGTAATAGACTGTTCACTCGCCATTTTATCAACGTACCCTGTAAAATATGACAATAATAATACAGTTTTAAAGGAATAGAAAATAACTTATAAACACTACTGTGAAAAACTGATGGTTCAAAAACACAGAGTTGAAACTGAATTATTTTTTCTAATATTGAAACGAAAAGACAACTAATTTTAAAACTTCTTATCGCTATGTATACTCATCCAGTTATTAGCTTATATCGAATAATCTTCTTCTTTTTCTGCCGCTTTTCCCATATCTGTGGGATCGCGGGTGCAAATTGTGTCGCACATGTGGATTTGTCCCTATCATACGGCCGTATGCCCTTCCTGACACCAACCCCATATGGAGGAATGTAATTACTATTGTGTGCTTCGGTGGTGGTTGGTAGTGTAGTATGTTGTGTGAATATGAAGAGGAAAGTGTTGAGAAAACACAAACACCCAATCCCCGGGCCAGAATAATTAATCAGAAGTGATTTTAAAATCCCCAACCCGGCCGGGAATCGAAGCCGGGACCCTGTGATCCGAAGGCCTCAACGCTGACCATTCAGTCAATGTGCCGGACAGCGTATAACGAATAATAACCAACTATAAATCTATATTTCTATACTAATATATAAACAGAGATTGTAAGTTTGTTTATATGTTACGGGTAATCTCAGAAACTACTGGTCTGAGTTTGAAATTTCTTTCACCATTTGGAAGATAATATCATTCCGGGTAACACAGGGTATGCATCATCCTAGAATATCAAAGAATTCCAGCCAGAAATGTGATTCAAGGAAAAATGGTGGCAATAATACATATCAAAGTTTGTATGTTTCCCTGTCTGTGGTTATTTTTCACGTGAAAACTATATACTTGATTAATGGAGCTCAAAATGGCAAACTTACAGCTGATACTTTCTGTTAACACACAGGATACTTACTATCCCTATAGGCCTATAGCAAAAGAAACTGTGAAGCAAGTCATAGGAAAACGTACGCTTGAGACCCTTAAAATTGATTACGTTCCCTAGGTCCTTTTGAACAATGGACCGCACCATATGTACCTGAAATTCCATTTCCCATTAAAAAATTGTATGAAGTTTCTTCGTATCTCTAATAGTTTTCGTGACAAAAATGTTTTTCTATGTTTTGGCGCATTCTTTATCCTTAGTCTCTTTGTCTCGATTTCTTTCACGTAAAACCTGCTTAGCAAGCATACAACTGGAATATTTACATATAGACTACTTACAATTATAGTGTATCTTAAGGAGACCCTGAAGGGAAATAAATAGTGAAGTGATAGGGGCAATGTACGCTTGAGACCAGTAAAAGGGAATAATCGAGTCATCGAGTGTATATGAAATTATATTTCCAAGAAAAATGTTTCTAAGTATTTCCTTCACAATTCTGTAACAGTGTTCCAGAAAAAGATACTTTTCTATGTTTTACTATCACACTACGTCTTAAGCGAGCCAAGTAGAGAAAAAACTTAAACATGAATAAGCTGCCAGAACAGTTAGTCCTATTAAACATTGGAGTAGAGAAGGTGTACTTAAAATTCGATTTGCCAGAGAAAGTTTATGTGAATTTTCTTCGTACCAGTAACTAATAATTTCCGAGAAAATAATGTTTCCGTTTTAGCGCATACTTTTGAGGGTTGGAGTATGATGTCCTTACTTTGAGCGAATAAAATAAGCAACAAACTGTCGGAGGTTGTACCATATAATTCGAGAACTGCTTCACATATTCGTATGTGATTCACGGTGCCCACTCGTCCTCGTTGCATTTTCTTTAATTTTCGCAGTAAACAAGCGGAAACCATCACACTGCCTGCGCCTCAATTTGAGGCTTATTCTGAATGCCTTTAATTGGCAGGGAACTTGAATAGATTAAACAAATGACGAAACAAAAGCAGAAACCTACTCGGTCAGCTATCACGGCATGGAGGTTCACTGCAAGATACTGATTAAATATAATATAATATAATATAATATAATATAATATAATATAATATAATATAATATAATATAATATAATATAATATAATATAATATAATATAATATAATATAATATAATATAATATTTGTTATTTAGTTGTGCATTGGAGAAGGTTATGCGTGAATGGAACAAGAAATGCCAACCAACTATCAAGATCGGTAGAAATATTAAACTCAACTGCCTTGCTTTTGCGGACGATTTAGCATTACTTGCAAATACAATAGAAGAGGCTAAATTTCAAATTGAACAAATTGAAATTATAGCTAAAAAATGGGATTAAAATTTCATTTGAAAAAACAGAAATGATGCCAACTTTTAAAGTTGATTTACCAGTTATTCAACTGAACAGTAATAAAGAGATTAAAATTGTTCAGAAATTCAAATATCTTGGGGAAATAATAGCATGGAACACAAATGAAAAAGAAGCAATAGAACACAGAACAACTAAATTTAAACAAGCACAAAGACTTACCTGGACAACCTATAAAAAAATCTATTTCGATAAACGCTAAGCTGAAACACTATAATTCCATAGTTAAACCAGAGGCAACATATGCTAGTGAAACTTTATTCAAATTAAATGTAAAATCTACAACATACAAATTACAGAAAACTGAGAGAAAAATTCTTAGAACAATTACTAATAAAAAACACCAAGTTGATGGACAGTGGAGATTGTTGCCTAACAACATTGTCTATCGTGAATGTGAATCAATAATATCTACAATGCGTAAAAGAAGAATTTCCTTTTTCTGTCACATATCAAGATTACCAGACACTAGGATATTGAAACAACTATTCGATTACTTTTTGAAGAATAAAATCAATAATAATTGGTTCAAAGATGTTCAGGATGATTTGGAAAAATTGGGTATAACTCGGCAACAAATCAAAGACAGAACAGAGAAGAAGATTTTGAAGAACAAAAGCATAAGTCTCAAACTAAAAACAGTTGAACGGAAACAATATACTATATCGGACACACAAAGGGCTTCCAGGTCGGAGAGGATGAGAAAGTTCTGGGAGAAGAAAAAGAAGAAATTAACTCAAATGTATTGATTTCAGTGCTCCAATGTGGGCGTAAAATATGTAATAATATAATATAATATAATATAATATAATATAATATAATATAATATAATATAATATAATATAATATAATATAATATAATATAATATAATATAATATAATATAAGAGAGACTGTTTTAACTCTCGCTCAGGCGCAAACTTCCTGATTCTTAACATTCTCCAATTTTAATGACATGTCTTGCAAACGTGCTGTCCTTTAAGGAGCCGTTTTACACGATATCTGTATGCAGGCCAATTATCCCATATATATTTCAATAACAAAACATCAATATTAATCATTAATAAGTTTTCCTTTGAATTTAAACTTATGAAGACACGTATTAAAAACCGTTTTATTGTGCTAATATTGGTTTTCTGTCCATTGGCGGACCATGTAGGACTTTGGAAAATCCACAGTCTATCTGAGAATGTGAAAAGGCAGGTGAAGAGAGAGTGTCTGCCATTATAATGAAAACCGCGGAACTCGATTGTGACTGGCAGTAGGCAAGGGGGCCTGTCATTATAATAGAAATTCCCTAACTCGATTGTGACTGGCAGTACTCGGTCTTCACATGAGAATCGACGTATGGCGATTTTCCCGTCCTGTTTCTGCGGTAACACTAAGAGCTATGCAACTTAATAAAATCTTACCCACAACGTGTATAGTACTTCATCTAGAATTTTGTATACAATGTAGAATTTCATAGTAAAGCACGGATACATCAGCTAGTTATTCAATAATTCCGTTTATATACAGTGCGCTTCACTAGTCCAGTTTAGGTCTCTTAGGCTTAGTCTAGTTATTCGGTAAATTTCTGTATAAATACGTGATCTAATTTTTACTTATTTTTAAGAAGTATTGTTTGATGAGTCTTATAGAATGTTAAATAAGGTAAGGTAAGGGTGTATTCTGCCTGAAGGCAGGTCCGAACCTCCGCAGAGGTGTCCTGAGCCGGAGTTTACGTGCGGTACCGGTCCCGTGGTGTAGCGGTAGCGTGCCTGTCTCTCACCCGGAGGCCCCGGGTTCGATTCCCGGCCAGGTCAGGGATTTTTACCTGGACCTGAGGGCTGGTTCGAGGTCCAGTCAGCCTACGTGATTAGAATTGAGGAGCTATCTGACGGTGAGATAGCGGCCCCGGTCTAGAAAGCCAAGAATAACGGCCGAGAGGATCCGTCGTGTTCACCACACGACCCCTCGTAATCTGCAGGCCTTAGGGCTGAGCAGCGGTCGCTTGGTAGGCCAAGGTCCTTCAAAGGCTGTAGTGCCATGGGGTTTGGTTTGGTTTGGTTTTAGGGTGGCCAGTTCCTTTCCGCTCCTCCTTTCCCTTAACCCCCACCAACAGCGCGTGGCAACCCATCCAAATCTTTACCACGCCCAATGTTGCTTAACTTCGGAGATCTCACGGGATCCGGTGTTTCAACACGGCTACGGCCGTTGGCAATGTTAAATAAGTCTGCTAATTATTTTGTCATTTTATAATTATTATTTTACTTATATGTAATATTTCCCTATAACATATATTTAAAATTACAAATGTTATTAACTGTAGTACGATACCTACTCGTAGGGTTGCATTGTGTTGTAAAATAAAATAGAATGGTGAAATCTATTGATCATTTCTGAAATCAGCTACAGAGTGAGAAATTATACTAACCTTTGCTGTGAAGATCACCCGGACCTGGGTGCGAAATAGGTTTTTCTTCTTCCCGCGCCCGGCGTCCGTTTGCGTACTTCAAGCTGCGCATCGTTCGGAACTCCACACACGTGACTGCTCCAAGGGCCACTAATAACTTTATGGCTTCTTTATTTTATAAACATACAACACTTGTACCATTGTTGCTTTATACAAATCCAAGAAATAATATTGTCCTTCGCCAGACCTTCTTTCTATATGCATGTCTCTCGAAGTGCGGACACAGTAGTACATAGCTCCATGTTTCAAATCCATTTTTTTTTTAACTCGCACAGTATGATCACTACAATCACTAGATTGTGACTGGCAGTAGGCAAAGGAGTTTACCATTATTGTCTTCACATGAGAATCTATTATGGTAACATGGTAATGAGGTCAATCTCAGACAGGTAACGTCCCCCTTTTGGAATATGCAACCGTTATATGACGCGAATACGTGACGCATACAGTTGAACGACTCGAGGAGGAATTCTTATCTTACGTTTTATATTAATTATCTGACGTGAGGTGGTATGGATTATCCTGGTGTAAATATTTGGGCATTACGGGAAAACGTTTCGCAGGTAGTTAGCAATCTAGGTGGTATGAGATGTTCAGAAAACTCAGATGGTACCGAATGTCTCTGGTATGAAATGCCCGATCAATCAGGTCATTCTATGCCATTATCAGCTGAGTGTTCCGAGTGTCCAGCTATTTTTCAGTAGTTATTTTTATAGTAGCAAAATAATTATTACCATCAAATCTAGGCTAAGTCAATTGATCATTAACCCAAGCTTCATAGAAAGCCGTTTCAACCCAAAAAGTTCCATTGTTAGAAGATCTGAAGCTCTGGGGGGTGATTTCAAGTGACGCGTCTTAAATGAATCCTAAGTATTCCACTAAGTGGAAGATGCAGGAGGTCGAGAGTATGTGAGTGATTTTTTTTCTAGGACGGGCGAGTGAAGGAAGATGTAATCTGGCCCCATTACCTGGCTGTTGTTTTCTTTTGGCACGAGCCAGAAGCCGGGTGGGAGCAAGCGTCACTTCGCGGTACGGGACGTCTATTTCAGTCGCTCCTCTCGACTGCCGGGAGTAGGTCGAACGCGTTTGTGATGACCAGCATATTGGACTCTCCTCTGCGACAGCTACTAGTCGGACCGCGAAGATAACAGCGTGCCTCCCACAAGCAGAGCATGTCAGTGAACTTCAGCATAACGTACATGTCTCTGCTGGTCGATTCACATACAATGAAAGAATCTTTGAGCCTCGAAAACATTTTATCATTGAGGTCAAAGGAGAACAATGGGAATGTGAGAAACGAGACTTCACATGTAAAGAGACACAAGACTCTGGAGTAACTTTTCAGTCTTCAACAGAAATGAGGAGCAAATTAATTCCTGGGCTCAAAGAAGGCCAGACATTCTATCTGACTGAGGTAACGATTACTGATGCCTTTACATTTCACTAATCTATGGACCCTATTGTAACTGGAATGAACCACTGGCATATGATATTTCGTTTCAAAGTTCCTACATACATTAGGCGAAAATCAAATAGTGACCACGTTAGTGAGAAATAGCGATGATATTTTGGTATCATACCCTTTGAATTTTACGGTAGATAGCTAAGAGAATAAAACATTTTTGTCCTAGATAGGAAAGTACGCAGAAATTATGATGACGTCTATTAGATAAGTATTTATTCATTGCAGGTTGTTAGTTTGTGTATTATCATCATGGACTGGTTAACTACCAAGGACCACATTTGTTGCAGGTTACCGTTCTTTACAATATTCCTAGATGGCTAGAACGCTCGTGTTATGTATTTGAGTTCTCACAGTTAACAATCACATTGCCTTCAACATGTGTCCGTCCAACAAAATTGTTTTCAATAAGATTGTATAGTTGTTTTGTATGGAAGCTGCAATAACTTCTATCCTACCATTATTTCGTAAACAATATCCATTTAATATGGAATACTGAAAGAGTCGATTATGAGAGGAAAGCTAGATCCAGAAAAAGTTTAAAATATTAAAAAAATGATGACTTAACCTTCACTAAACAATTTTCCACCCAAAATATCTGGAGATATGGAAAGAACGATTGTATTTAAACTAGTTACTAAGCTCTAAATTCTGAAAATGAAAATATCGATATTTATGTTCCTCTAATCTCTGGCAGATGACATCTTTGAGCAGACGCAGTCCTTGTGGAAAACTTTGCAATAAACTAGTATTATAATTCTCCCTTGAAAGTTAGATCAAATAAATATTTTAGTTTCTTTCACTTCTGGAATACTAGTCATGATAATTTTTATTTAATAGTAATAATAATAATAATAATAATAATAATAATAATAATAATAATAATAATAATAATAATAATAATAATAATAATAATAATAATAAACTGTTGAAATTGGAAAGCAAGAAACGAAAATTTTTTAGGAAAATATATGGTCCCACTCATGTAAATGACATATGGATTAAAAGAAGAACTACAGACATGTACACAGCAACAGATAAGTTTACCGATGCCGCACGTAGGAGACGCCTGAAAGTATATGGACAACAATAGAGTTATTAAAAATCTATTAACTATAATTAATTCAAAGAACGTCAAGGTCAACTGGTTGGAAGAAATTAAGCAGGATTTGCAAGAAATAACCGCTACAGACGACACCATAAAAAATCGTCAAGTGTTTGGAATTCTTGGTTGCAAATCACACATTCGTGGAAAAAGCTAAAAATACCACTGTAGAACAGTGAATAGAAGTACGGAAAATACACCACAGCGAATTCATGAACAGATTTTGAGAGGAGAAGAATAAGAAGGAGAGGCCGTCAAATCAAGCTAACAATTTCTCTTTAATTAGGCATAACGAAGAAAGAAAGAAAGAAAGAAAGAAAGAAAGAAAGAAAGACTAATTTATTCCGTTTCCATTTTGCATTCTTCGGATCGATCGAGTAGCCAAGCCACAATATTTGTTCCTAAAAAATGGTGTCTGTGAAAATGAGCCAACATCTCCACCAACACTAAGCTTCCCCTTTTTCGCATCTGATCCTTCCTATTCTACTCTACGGTTCGGAAACATGTACCATACTTAAATCTGGCCTGGTAAAACTCGAGTTCTTCCAAATAAGATGGCTGCACCAAATTATGCGAATCTCACTTGGGACTATGGCAGAAATGATGTCATTCGTAGTAGAACTGAACAGCAATTAATAATGGGCGAACTGATCTACACATGACAACTTCCTGGTTCGGGCATATAGGGTAAAGTAGGGTAATTTGGTGATAATTTTCGATTATAGCAACATAAAGGGGGAAAATACATGATTTATTTCCTTTAAATTCAATGTATCATACAGAACAGAACATTAGCTAAAGATTTTGATCATGAATGTATTCTTGCAATTACTTCATCTTGAACTCTTTATGATTTTATGCAACTCAATTGAGTTAGGTTATTTGGTGATACATATAGGTAATTTGGTGATAGTAGCAAGGTAATTTGGCGATAGTTATTTTAGAACAGTTTTTACTTTCAGGAGTTGTATAACTACATTTCACAGGAGTTTTCGTCTTATGATGAGTCTTCACAACACACGTGACACATTCACACGATTGTGTCATCAGTATCCTGTGATTAGCTATCTTCATGCATAGCATGTGTACAAAAGCTGCACTGAATCCACTTTTCCAAAGTTTTGCGTTTTGAATCATTAGAGTACGATTTTTTTTTTTTTTTTTTTTTTTTTTTTTTTTTTTTTTTTTTTTTTTTTTTCATATGACACATATTCAATCATCATCTAACTTTACACCTGAAGGTCCATGAATCAGTAAGTCAACATGAGCGTTGTTAGGTCATCTTTCCTACATTGTCTCTGCTCGAGAGGAGTGTGACACCTCTCGGAAGTCTCTTCTGTTTTTGTGATCACGTCCTGGTTCTCTGGGAAGCCGAAGGAAGTGCTCAACATTGGAATTTAAGTCTGCAGATTCACTTATTTCTGAGAAAGATCTCTCAGTTATGAATGATGAGGTAACAGCTACAGAAGAGCTCACATTTTGGTTAGAAGGCACTATTTCTAAATCCACCTGTTATGTTGGCATGGGAGAAATTTGAAAGAAATGCAGGATTGAACAATGAATGGAAATTAAACTGGTTTGGTTTATCGTTGGGGTGATTTCGCAGGTAATCCAAGTTTGGGTAAGATACCTTCTGCGATATCTCTTTCTTCACTGTTTTGGAGCCATCATTTGAGAGACGACCATGGAAAACCTTTGAATTTTGAGGCTCGGTGCACTGTCATTTTACCTTCAGTCACTAACCTAGCCACCTCCACTAAGTCTGCATTGTTGTACTGCTTGTACACTTAAGGATTATCATCTTGTCAGCGCTTTCATTTCTGCATTGTTGTACTGCTTGTACACTTAAGGATTATCATCATCTTGTCGGCGCTTTCGTTTCATGTTGGGTTTATTCTTCTTTTTTTTTGACATTTTACCGTAAGCTAATTTGGTGACGGTCTATTTTCTGAATATGATGGTGAAATTTGTTAATTTACACTATCTAAAACGGAAATATGTATAAAATTCTCATTCCTTCAGACATTTAATGAACCAAGCTGGAAATAGAAAATAACATTATTGTGGGTTACCATCAGCTGAGTAGAAACTGCTTAAATATTTCGGTATTTTCTTAAGGTTTGTCCCTAAAATTGTTACGGCATTAAACTTTTCTCTCAATGCAAAAAAAACCTCACTTTCTTAGGAACAGTTCGACACCAATACTAACTAAAACAAACGGTTTATTGCCACAGTTTATTTCACTTGAATAGCACACCGCATTTAATAAGTCTGCACTTGCCAAATCACTATAGCTGAGTGTTACAAAATCTCATACCTCAGTAAGTGAAAGAATCCAAGGATTATACCTGAGCGCGGGACAAAGGAAAAACCCAGGACACCCAGCTGACAATAGACAAGCACAAAAACAGAACAGGTTTTGTGGTGGCATTCGTTTAAAACATTATCACCAAATTACCTGTATCACCAAATAACCTTGCCGAATGGAGGTTACCGGACTACCTTACAGGATTCTGTGGGCAAACTGAATTACTCAGTAGGCAGTCTGGCGAACGACGTCGAAGGAAACCTGGACCAAATATTATAGATTACTTCAGAAACCACAGTTTGAACCTAAAATTTACGTATAATAATGAAGATACTTATAAAAAGATATAAAAGTTGAAAGCTAGGAAAACAGCTGGAATTGGTAAGATTTCTAGGGATATGTTAAAGATATTTGATTGGAATATAGTACGATATCTGAAGTCATTTTATTACAGTTTACAGTACATGAAGGAGCTATACCAAAAATGAATGGAAAGTTATAGCACTATAGTAGCCCCAGTGTACAAAGGAAAGGGAGATAAACATAAAGCCGAAACTTGCAGGCCAGTCAGCTTCATATGTGTCGCTTGTAAGCTCTAGGAAATCATTATTTCTGATTGTAGTAGAAAAGATTGTAAAATTACCAACTGGTTTGATAGAAGACAGTTTGGGTTTAGGAAAGGTTATCCCACTGAGGCTCAACTTGCAGGATTCCAGAAAGAGATAGCAGCCATTTTATATTCGAGCCAAATGTACCGTATCGCTATTAACCTGTCCAGTGCTTTTGATAGGGTAGACTACATTTCTATAAAAATATAACTCAGAGAATTAGAGCAGGTTTATTTATTTATCGTATTGCTTTCAGATGGCTGCACTTTGGATTTATAATAACATATATTGCTAGACGAGAAGAAGATACACAATTTTATTTTGAACTGAAGTCTAAAATTTTATTTGTATTATTAAACACTAATTTTGTAAAAGGGATTAACTTAATATGCTTTAATTATGATGGGAAGATATATATGTATTCATAATGCAGCGTATAGCATAAGAAATACAAAACTAGAACTAGTGGATCACTTCAAATATTTAGGATGTGTACTCTCCCAGGATGGTAGTACTGTTGTTTAGAAAATTAATTTTAGTTCCGGAAATAGGATTAATTTATGTTTATGAGACATAAAATCCGAATTTTTAACTACTCACCAAAAATTTCCACCGCAACCACTCAACATTTTGAAAAATCCTGAAAATATGTTTTTAATGGCTTTTCGTGTGTGTGTTTTGGGAAATAATACCAAGAAATGTGGAAAGTAGACAAATTTTCATGACATTTTGACGTAGAACGAACAGGGTGGAGTGGGGTTGGGTGGGGGAGGTCGTGCGCGCCTCGGCGCTGTGGGACTGCATGCGCTAAGTTATACAACTCCGCTTAACCACTCACGTCCTATACGTTCGCTCTCCCATCACCACCCTCCACCTTTTACTTCAAAACTCTCCCTTCCCCTTATTCCTCGTGTTTTTCAGCATCTGGAAGTCTCCGACATCCCACCTCCACCCAAAAATGACACAGGAGGATGAAGAGCACCCTCCGCGACAATGGGTATGATAACCGTGTTTTCGAAATAATAATAATAATAATAGTAATAATAATAATAATAATAATAATAATAATAATAATAATAATAATTTGATATTTTAAAGGATTTTAGACTTGATAATAAAACAATTCAAACAATTAAAGCAACATTAACAAACACAACATCCAAAGTAAATTTTTTGGGAGAACTCTCAAAACCATTTGAAATAAGATCACCGCCTGTGGGTGGGGGACGCAGACGAAGAATACACGCACGGTATCCTCTGCCTGTCGTAAGAGGCGACTAAAAGGGTCGACCAAGGGATGATCAAATTATAACCATGAGATAATTAGTACCATCACGCAGGAAACACCATGGGTCACTTTTACTTGCGCGTAGTACCACTGTGTTAGATACAAAATTGGTTTGTGATTAGTAGCGACAGAGTATGGCTCAGGATGCATTTTACATTACCTGTGATTCGTACCACTATATGAGCAACACCATGGTTCTGCCTTGCCTATGCTTAGAACACCACGGGATAGTGCGAGTCCATGTGCATAGTCCACTTATGTGAGGAACGCCATAGGTTTGCGTTGCCTGTATAGGTTTGCGTTGCCTGTAAATGGCGCCGCAATGTGCGAAACACCACACGTCTGTGTTACATGTGCACATTACATTACCTGTAAATAGTACCACAATGTCTGGAATACCGCAAGTCTACGCTACTTTTGATTAGTACCGCAAATAGCACGGTTCTTCTTTCCTAGCGATAAGTACCATTTTGAGGGGCCGATAACCTGTATTTTGGACCCGTTTCAACTACAAGCATCATAGATTCAGTATTGTGCTGTAGAAGCAGTCCCTTCGTCAGTAATACTATTGTTTAACGCTAGTTTCTGGGAATGTGGGGCATTGCGGGTCGGATCCACTGATTGTTTTAACTTCATATCCATCCATTCATTCTTCGTCCTCAAGTTTTCGAATTCTGGTCAATGGAGGATTATAGATTTTTAAATTTTCATAACATTTCGTACCACTAGGGGCCTATGACTTAGATGTTAGGCCCCTTCTAACAACAAGCATTATCATCATCGAAATAAGGTCAGGTGTACGACAGGGAGATGGTTTGTCACCTCTACTCTTCAATTGTGCATTAGAGAAGGTAGTTCGAGAATGGAGGAAAGCCATCAATACTAAAGGTATTCAACTAGAAAGAAATCCAAATAAAATCACTATAGATTGTTTAGCTTTCGCAGATGACATGGCTTTAATTACAGACTCATTAGACAATACTCAAGAACAAATACGAGAATTACAGAAACAAGCGGCCAAAATAGGGTTGCAAATATCATTTGAAAAAACAAAAGTTCATTACAAACATCATTATTACCCTTCAAAATATCACAATTAACAAGTGCATATCACAGAGAGATTGGTATGAAAGTAAACAAAATGAAAAGGATGTTTCATATGGCAAGAAATGCAATAAGAAATGTCTATCCTGGAACTTGAAATTAAGACATTATCAAAAACCTATAAGAAACAACAATGCCGATTTTAGACTACGATCAACGAGAGAGCTATTTTTAAAAGTTGAAAAACTGACAACTATAATGAGGAAAAGAAGATTCCAGTTTTTGGACACATTTATAGAATGAATAACAATAGACTATCTAAACATATCCTCAACTTATTGAACAGTTACAAATCCTAGCCAACTTGGTTTATTCAAATTGAAAAGAGTATGAAAAAACGCTGGAATTAAAATAGGATAGAAAGAAGAACACGTTTCACAGAAGTAACACGAAAAGCAGGATTTCAGGAGAGAAATAAATTAACAACTGGAAGGAAATGGACTCAAGAGGAAAAGGAACATCACTGTCAGAAAATGACGGAAGTTCGGAAACGAAGAAAGTTAAATGCAAAGAAAAGTAACCAAAGTTGGTTTATCGTACCCTAAAAAGGGTAATTCTAAGAAGAAGGAGAAGAAAATAATAATAATAATAATAATAATAATAATAATAATAATAATAATAATAATAATAACCCATATTACAGCAGAAGCTACTTCTCCTTCTTCGTGTCAGACTGTGATTCTCAATATAATTTCATAGATGTAGATAAATTTGAACTATTCAATGTGAACCTTGTAAATCACATTTGTCAATTATTCTAAGTGAGACAAAATCCACAAGGGATAGATGGCCTAGAGAAAGGGGTACCATACGGAAACAGCATCAAAGTGGATAATGTATTATAATGCCCTTCGAATTTGCATATAGTAGTTATAGGATAAAATTATCTTATATATTTTTAATTCTGACATTCCCCTGTTGTACAGTTTTCCCCGACGAGAATATAGTATTGACAGTGAACTACCTAAAATATATTGTTAAAATAATTGTTTAATAATAATAATAGTTCATGGTGTGGGTTACTGTAGTCACGTCCTTGTTCGTGAACCACGGGTAATGGCTGAGTGGCCTAGTACGTGGTCCTGAGAGTCGGGATACCATTTGGAACGAAATGCGAGTGGGCATCTCGGACATATTCTGAGTCATGACCCCCCTTGTACTCAGGCAGCTAGGACTATACAATTCACCGCTGGTCCCTAGCCCGTTAGAGGAGAGATCCTCACTTGAACTATGTGTAAGTAGCGTAGAATCCCGCTTCATGAATTTACAGAGCTTAGAACACTGTAAGCAAGCCTCGGACCTATGGGAGTAACGGAGTCCCACTCTCATTTGACAGGCGAGGGACTCCTTGGAAACAACTTGGCGAACATAAATTATCTTTATTGTATTTTTATGTAATATTAGTTATATTTCATGCTATTTTTATCTTTCTTGTGTGTCAATGAAAAGGAATGTAAAGAATGTATTTGTATGTATGTGTGTTTAACAATTGCCATGAATGTTGTAATTGGGATTCATGACCTTTTATGCTCACAATAAGCAAATAAATAAATAAATAAATAAATAAATAAATAAATAAATAAATAAATAAATAAATAAATAAATTCAAGCCAAATTAAAGCATTAGTGTACGGTAGTCAGAATGGAGTATCACTAGGCTGCGGAATCCCTAACAACGGTGACGGATCTATTCACTGATAAAAGAGAAAGAAGTTCCAATGAAGTCACTAAAGAAGCAATTTTGCCCTTCGTTTGACACCAAATCAGGAGATTTATGAAAGAATCGAGAAAATAACAAACACTGTGAGAAAAAGGAGACCAGCTTTCTATGAATACATCAAGAGGATGAACCCGGGGAGGTTGACCCGCGAGTTATTGACCCTGCAAAAAAAATGGAAAACCTAACCTCTGCGGCTGAGTGAGGTCCACAAAGATGTTCTTCTGTTTATAACGGCACGCCAACACATATAAGGTTTTTGGTGAGGCAAGGACAGAAAATAACTAGGAATGGGAATGTAGCGGCCATGGTCTTAATTGAAGTACAGCCCCTGGTGTGGAAATGGAAACCCAGGGAATACAATTTTCAAGGCTGCCGAGGGGAGGGTTCGAAACCCGCCATCTCCCTAATGTAAGTTCACAACTACATTATTCGAAGCACGCAGCTAACTACTTGGTGACTCGGAAGAAATGGGCCTTGCCTACAGTAGTCACGAAGTATTTCTGCGGAAGAATGAGAAAAAAGAAAAAGAAGAAATAGAAACTCATAAATCTGAGGGAGAGAAGGACAGCAAGCTTGTGTAAACTTGGACCATATATGGCCATAGCGACGAATAATAATAATAATAATAATACCGAGAGAGTTTGCCGTGCAGATAGGGTCGCGCAACTTTGAGCTTTCATTCGGGAGATAGGTGGTTCGAACCCCGCCGTGGGCAGCCATGAAGATGGTTTTCTGTGGTTTCCCATTTTCATACCAGGCAAATGCTGGGTCTGTACCTTAATTAAGGGCACGGCCGCTTCCTTCCCACCCCTAGCCCTTTTCTTTCCCATAAGACTTACCTGTGTTGGTGCAACACAAAGCAAAATTGTAAATTAATAATAATAATAATAATAATAATAATAATAATAATAATAATACAAGAATAATTTCAAAGGAAAATAATACCCTTGGCACCAAGGACGGAGATGGGGAATGTTGAAGATGAATGGAAAAGATTTAAGGAAGCACTGGATGTGCAGAAAAGGTATGTGGTAGAACATCAGGAAATGTGAAAGACAAAGAGACACACTGGTGGAATGAAAGGGAAAGAGTAAAGTGAAAGAAAAGAAAATGGCATGGAAAACGTCTAAGACTGAAGGAAGTAGAAGAAAATATGTGGAGGCAAAGAATTTGGCCAAGAAAGTAGTGGAGGAAGAAAAGAGGAAAAGCTGCGCCTTATTCACACAGAAATTGAGAGATGATATGCAGGGCAGCAAGAAATTACTGTATGGTATCTGAAGAAACAAAAACAGAGATCAAGTAAACACCAGATTTGTGAAGGATGAAGACGGCATAATATTAACAAAGCCATAAGAAGTAAGAAATATATGGAGAGAGTATTTTCAGAAGTTGCTGAACATGAGAAATAATGACAGTCATTCAATGGATCACCAGGAATGGCTATCAGTTGATGAAGAAATGGACAAAGAAATTACAATGAATGAAATTGAAATGGCAGTAAGAAAGATGAAGAATGGAAAAACTGCTGGAATAGATGAAATTTCAGTGGAGATGATAAAGGCATCTGGAGCTGTAGGCCTGCAGTGGACATATCGAGTTCTCAGGTTTGTCTGGGAGAATAAGGAGGTCCCTGAGGATTGGCAAAAAGGAATAATTATCCCAGTTTTCAAGAAAGGCGATAAGAAAGTATTGAATAACTACAGGAGAACTACTCTGATATCCCATGTTGCTAAGACAATGGAGAGGATACTGAAAGTAGGGTAACGTAAAGGGTTGAAAATCGGACACGGAAAATCAGTTTGGTTTCAGAAGTGGAAGGTCAGCAATAGAGTTCATTTTCATTATGAGCCAACTAATGGAAAAGCGATGGAAAAGCGATGGGAGTATGGGAATGATATGGTGATGACATTCATTGACATCGAAAAGGCATATGATAGTATCCCCAGGACCAAAGTTTGAGGCAGTCTGATGCAAAAAAAGGAATTGGACAGGGATTAATAAAAATGATTATGGCAATGTACAAGGAATGTTGCAGTTGCGTGCAAACACAAGTTGGCAGGACAAGTTGGTTCAAAATAACTAGTGGGCTGAGATAAGGAAGTGTTCTATCACAAATCCTGTGTCCAATAGTAATGGATGACATCATGAAAACAGCAAACGCAGCATATCGATGGCTTTCTTTTAAAACCTCGTATGTCCAAATGTTCTTCCTACCTATTATATCCCTTAAGACTGGCCACGCCTCCCGGTCATATATTTGTATGCAGTCCATCAGAATAATTTTCGCTGTGTCCATTTCCCTTTGCTAATGTCTAAAGGAAAATGGACCTTAACGTACCGTATTGTAGGGATGTTGATTGCATGGCAAATTTACACACACCTACAGTATAATGTATTTAAGGTACATTTTCCTTTACAAATTGGCAGAGGAAAATGACCATAACGAAAATTATTCTTTTGGCCTGCATATAAATATGGGACAGGGAGGCGTGACCAGTCTTAAGGAATATAATGGATAGGAAGAGTATTCGGACTTACGAGGTTTTTAAGGAAAGCCATCGATATGGAGGAAGAGAAATGTACATGTTGTTATTTGCAGATGATATTGTGATTTGGGGAGAAGACGACATGAAGGTTCAAGAACAGTTGGATGTGGTGAATAGGAAGATCGAAGAATGTGGTTTGAAAATAAGTGTAGAAAAAATTAAAACTCTTGTTATGACTAGAGGGGAGAAGGAAGGGAAAGGTCAGATTAGACTTGCAGACAAGCCCTTGGAAGTAGTGGAGACGTTCAAATACTTGGGGAGTGAATAAATGGAGAATGCTCGACTGGATGCCGAGTTTAGTAAGAGGATTCAAGCTGCAAGCTGTTTCTATCATAGTGTAACAAACATGTTATGGGACAAAGATGTGCCAATGAAAGCAAAGGAAACTAGGTACAAGATGTATTACGTACCCATAACAACTTACGGAGCAGAAACTTAAACAATGACAAAGAAGGATGAGAGTCGAATACAGGCAGCCGAAATGAAGTTCTTGAGGAGTATGATACAGAAGAGTAGAAGAGACAAAATAAGGAATCAGAAAATCCGGGAAGAAATTGGAGTGGAAGAAAATGAATGATAGAACAGAGAAGAGCCGATTAAAATGGTTTGGGCACATAAAGCGAATGAGTGATGAAAGAATGCCAAGAAATGTGATAGAAATGCAAATGCAAGGAAGGCAATGCCGCGGAAGACCACGATTGAGATGGAAGGACACAATCCAACGCATTATTAGAGAAAGAAACCTGGACTGGGACACAGTGTTGGAGGAGGAGTGGTGGAAAGACCGAAGAAAGTGGAGAGGAGCGATATTTGCCCCTATCCGACTACAGCTGTATAATGGGAAATAATAATAATAATAATAATAATAATAATAATAATAATAATAATAATAATAATAATAATAATTTCGTGTGGCTATTCGTAGCTTAGTGCAGCCGTTGTAAGGCAAACCCGCCAATGATGGTGGGCGACATCTCCCGTGTATGAGAACTACGTCTTTTTATAGTCGAGGATAGTGTTGTGTGTAGTGTGAGAGTTGCTAGAATGTTGGTGACACTACAAACACCCAGGGCCAGAACCAGGGGAAATAAACATTTAAGATTAAAATCTTCGACCCGGCAGGGGATATAACCCGGGTCTCTCTGAACCAAACGCGACTATGCTGATCAATCAGCCCAGGAGCCGGGCAGCAGTAATAATAACAACAACAATTATTATTATTATTATTATTATTATTATTATTATTATTATTATTATTATTATTATTATTATTATTATTATTATTATTAATAATATTATTATTTAATCATACCTCACCAGACGTAAAAGTAAAAGCATTTCACAAGATCTTTTGGAAAGAAATGGAAGCAATAGTTAGAAGCAGCACACTAAATTATTGTGTTAAAAGTATTTATTTAATGGTCAATATTGCGCAAGATGCTGCACACATGCACCGCTGCCCCCTATAGTACAATTACATGTCTGTTACAGTTCTCATTGGAAAGTGCTCCTCTTCGAATAATGAATCGCAGAAGAAGGAAATTATTTTAATACTAAAGAAGGAAACTGTTATTAAACGAAAGCTAGGAAGTACAAGTAGAATTGAATAAAAATTGAAGTTCGTAGTAATGAAAACCTTGTTAAATGTACGTAGTAGTACGTTTATCGTGGGTCCACCATTGCCCTCTTCTGTGCCATGTTTTCGCCGGCTGGTAAACTTCGGCGGAAATGTAATTTAACTTGAAGGTGAAATGCAAGTTATTGATTTCCTAAAATGCGGGTTTCTAAGAATAGAATGCAATGTATACAATGGAGAAACGGTAGAATAACTGACGGTGCTGAGAAAATCGATTCTTTCCTTTTCACACTGTACAAGTAGTGTCGTCGAAAATATTTTACAGTATACGCAAAATCAAATGCCAAATATATTAATCCAGTAAGTTATATATTTAGTTATTTATCTTTAGTAGTGGTGAAGTTAGGAAGCATAGTCCTCTCTTACACTAAATAATAATAATAATAATAATAATAATAATAATAATAATAATAATAATAATAATAATAATAATAATAATAATAATAATAATGAGAATTCAAAGTCCCAGATTGTAACCCAAACGAGAACACTCAACTCCCTTGGAAATCTTGTGATATGGTGTCTGACATCTCAGCAGGCATTTATTTGACCCAAATCCTTTAGTACTGGGGACAAGTGTTTAAGTAATTGTGCAAATACATTAATTAATTAAAACATTATATCTATTAATTAATAATAATTAAATAAAACTACAAACGTATTATTGATGAAATAAATACCTTAATTATTTATCTTATTAATTTATCAAATAAATAAATCGATGTATGTATGTTGAGTGCTCAGGCCGGAGGCTGGTTTGAAAATTAACAGCTCCACCCTCAGCCATCATAGGTGGCCCAGGCGTCACTGAAGAGGAGTGTACTAGGGAAGTGAGGAGAGAGGTAGTTTCCCGTTGCTTTCCTCACTGAGCCAGAAGTTGCTATTGCATTTCTCTCCACCAATCCCACTGAAATGCACGCACCAACCGACTCTATGAGCGACATTTTCACACCATACATAACAGGAACTGGCTGACTGTTGACTGTTGTTCAAAGGGGCCTAACATCTAGGTCGTCGACCCTGACAGGGACTGGCTTCATAAAGAATGGCATTATTAGCATCACTTATATCTCGGTCACTTTCATGTTATCAAATCCAAGGATGAGAGTGAGACAGGACAAGGAAAGTAAGAAATTTGTTCTAGCCAACACCAGAATACATAGTGCACTGTAAACACTTGGTCTTGCCAGCAATGGCATAAAAAATAAATTAATTAATGAAATAAATGAATAAAATCTTCTGAAACTAAGGCATCTGGACCGAAATAAAGTCATCACTTCTCAGTTGTAAAGTGTTGCGGAACACTCAGCTGAAAACCTCGGCTCTAAACAATTTACATGTTCTCTCCTGTCCTAGGATCGATTACATTGTAGTAGAGAGCAACGCCCTTCTACTCCTGGCTAAATACGTCATTAAGACTACGATCATCTCTTTGCTAACAGCACATAACTTCATAAATCAATTCAGAAAACTCCATCTCCATTGAAACTTTGCCAGCTTTATAGTCTACTTTCGTTTGGTGCATGTTAAAGCGTTGTGTAATATCTTACTGCGTCAAGTAACGTCATATAAACAAGAAAAGCCTTTTGCGAAAATAATTCAAATTATGGGAAGTCTTCAGCACGTGTTAAATATAACGCAAAAGATTAATCTTCTCTCACATGGCTGCGAAGTCATAACACAAGCCTCAAGCTTGTAAACTGGACAACTAATTAAGGGCAGGGCTGTCCAAAGTGCCTTGGAGACTGGGCTCTGTCAAAAAATATGCAATATTTAAAGTATGTAAGGATCCGAAAGTTCAGACTTGGAGTCAATTACCCTGCCGTGAATACTTTAAAACACATTGAATCGATGCGAAAAATTCACCATCACCACCATTCTGAATAATACAGTCTATTTTCGCAGTAATTCATATAACGACAAATTATCATCACTGTCATCGACATCATCTTCAGATTCGGTGGCATTTTTTCCTGAGTTGATAAAATTCCCTCATGTCGGAAATCCCAGTTGTAACTGATATTTGAAATGGCTTTAAGATGAGATAGACGCATGTACGTTTGTCGTATTAAGCAAGGCTAAAAAAACACTGTATTTATGAGGAATGTGTTGGTACACACCTGACGTTATAGAAAAGGTGTCGCAGGAGCCGATGTAGCAATAACAAAGTTTATTTATTTATTTATTTATTTATTTATTTATTTATTTATTTATTTATTTATTTATTTATTTATTTATTTATTTATTTATTTATTTATTTATTTATTTATTTATTATTCTTGACTTAAATTTGTGGCGAAGGTAGGGCTCACGGTCCTCTTCTACACTTAACCACTTTCAATAATAATCCTGGATTATATCAAAATTTAAAATTTTAAAAATAAAATTAAGACAGAGTAATTCAACAAAAACTAAATACTAGAGACAGATACGCAATACTGTTTATACAATGCAAATAAAATTAAAATGAAATAATACAGATAATATTATCTAAATACCTGCACCAAATGGTCAAATGAAATGAATTTATAATATTGTTGTAATAGATAGCAGGAAATGTAAACTACTAAACTATGGCGACAAACTCAGGAATTAGAGGGCATGGATTTTATCACAGAATATGTGACTAGAGAGGATATCAGTACGCCTCAGCTCAATGTGCCTATACACTCTGCGGATAACACTAGCAACGTATCATATTCTGGAGATAATGGGTTCGAATCCCACCGTCAACAGCCTTGAAGATGATTTTCCGTGGTTTCCCATTTTCACTTCAAGCAAACGCAGGAGCTGTAGATTACGTTAAGGCCAAGACCGCTATCTTCCAAATCATAGTCCTTTCCCATCCTACCGTCACCGAGAAACCTTTGATATGTTAAACAAGTAGCGAACAAAAAAGGATATTCTTAGCTGTCAAAGTATTACAAATTCCTTAACTACTTACACAGATAATAAAAACTTCGTATGACACGCCGTGAAAATTATCTGTACTGGTACATGTACACTGTGTGTTTAAAAATCCCTATATATATAAGATAATTAGCCCGCCTGGTAGCCATGATCGTTAAGGCGTCAAGGCTATATGACCTGACACCATGGTTAGTCGGTTCGAGTCCCGTTGGCATCAAATCTTTCACCATCACAATGTTGGCCGGCAGGGTAGGAGAGGGGGTGGAATATAATTTCTAACCACTAGATTGCTTCCCAAAATCCTGGATTAAATTCCAAACCTCTCCGCAATGTTCATATGGAATGAGGACATATGACGCTGTGGACGGTGATCCATCTGTCGGATGGCGACGTTAAGCGTTGAGCAAACCCCTTGATGATATTCGACGGTAGTAGGCCATATGCCGGCACCGAGTTTTACCCTCTCCCTTCCTAGTATCGCATATCGTGTAATTTCTTTCATCTCATTAACTGCTCCAGTCTTAAAAACTCGCTGCGAAGATCATCTCACTTCATACCCCACCCGACAGAGAAACGGGGCAAGGGTTGGATATTCCACGTAAGAAAATGTGGTGCTGAGTTATGATTAGGGCCAGAATTTTTATGTAACACCAAAGTACGAAATATGTACAGTACATTAAAAATGTGGTAAATATCGGTGAAATATGTAATATTCACAAATTTATCTCATTAAATATGTGATATTCCTAAATACGTAATAGTGTGTATGCACTAAATTTACAAAAACCGGGCGAGTTGGCCGTGTGGTTAGGTCTGTGAGCTTGCATCCGGGAGATAGTGGGTTCGAACCCCACTGTCGGCAGCCCTGAAAATTATTTTCCGCGGTTTCCCATTTTCACACCAGGAAAATGCTGGGGCTGTACCGTAATTAAAACCACGGCCGCTTCCTTCCCACTCCTAGACCTTTCCTATTCCATCGTCGCCATAAGACCTATCTGTGTCGATGTGACGAGAAACAGATTCTAAAAATAAAATTGACAAGAAGTTCGTATATTCCTTTTGTTATGACGTATGGTTATGATATGAGGCATTCAAATTATTATAAGTACCTGCATATTTTATGACAAAGGCATCGTTGTTGCTTTAGATAACTTGCATAGTCTGCTGTTTTCTAATTTTGACAGTATTAAGTAATCAAATAAAAGGCATAATCAAAATACTTCAAATATTTAAACCGGGCGAGTTGGCCGTGCAGTTAGGGCCGCGCAGCTGTGAGCTTGCATCCGGGAGATAGTGGGTTCGATCCCACTGTCGGCAGCCCTGAAGATGGTTTTTCGTGGTTTCCCATTTTCAGACCACGCAAATGCTGGGGTTCTACCTTAATTAAAGCCACGGCAGCCTCCTTTCAACTCCCAGGCCTTTCCTCTCCCATCGTCGCCATAAGACCAATCTGTGTCAGAGCAATCTAAAGGCAATTGTAAAAAAAAAAAAAACGTCAAATATTAAAAAATAATAATATGCACTGTAAATCATAGAGTATTAAAAACACAATCTATTTTTATCGCTGATTTTCTGTTGCCTGCATGCCCTGAAAGTGAAACAAATAAATGTTACTAAATACAGTTAATATAGAATCTGTCTTTACACACCTTTCAAGCAGTAGCGGCGCTAAGAAGTTTCTTCCCCCCCCCCCCCCCCCGCAATAATTAAAGAAGAGCCCCTCGTTTTTTGATAAGGAAAGTTACAAGTTTATTTCGTAATAATAATAATTGTTACGGAGATATTGTGATTTATAGAGGTGAAAGAAGGTGCGGTCATGAATGGGTTGATAGAGAAGAGTCAGAAGATTAATTTAAAATTTGAGCTATATTTCTTCCTGATATCTTCTGTTTTTCTTTTCAAATTTTGAACTTTACTCTTGGCTAAGCAAATAGCACATCAGGTACGAAATAATGTTAGGACAATCAGAATAATCAATTAATATCCAATTAACAACCTGAGCTTGAATCTCCCTAGTTACAAATTTTACATGAGCACTCTTGCTCCATTTAACCAATAGTCAAGGAGACGGATCTCCCAAATTTCACATCAGTGGAGGAGCGTCTTTACTCTACAAGTCTACACTTCAGAAGGTTATTCTCGAAATTTACAAGTTCCAGGCCTATCAAAGGCACAACCTACATTTACCAAAACAAACAGTATTGACTGTCTTAACAGCTCAACAGTCTAATTGCCTAAAAATGAAATGAATGATGTTAACTGTAACAGGGTTAACGAGTACCAAATCTACCTGGTCTTTGGTAAAAACAAAATGATAAAATTACTGGCCGAAAATCAAAATGGTGAGGAGGCGAACATTTGCGTTCCATGAAATACATAAAACCCTATTTGGGCTTATGGCCCGACGTTACAGAGGCTAAGCCTATACTACGGAGGTGACTAGATGGAGAAAATGTTTAAGTTACAGAATTTACAAGATAGATTTTAAAGGTTACAAAATCATAGTCACGTGAAGATCAAGTTGAGAAGGAATACAAGAGGGTACCTCACTCTCTATTCCCTGATTTCGTTTAAATTCTTTCGACTTGTTTGACATTTACATTTAAAGTTTGAAATTTACATTTGAGAAAATAAAAGTTACATTACTAAAGATGTGAAACCTTCCCCTCGAGCTAGCTTTTAATGACTATCACGTAGTAAAGCCGAAACTGCCATTACCTTGAGCTGGTGGACCTCCCGAAGATGGACGAGGGAGCCTTTCCCCCTAGCTCCGTTACGCACACACTTTATACTGGAGCGATCACTAAGACAATATGGCTCGCCAGCCCTCGGCTTTCATAGCGGAGAGTAAAGTTCCAGAAAACTTTGGGCCAAAGCCCTGACACACCCCCAATTCTTACTGGTTAATTTAATAAATTTCAGACAATTTTTGATTGGTACATAAATCAATTGGCCCACGCCTTAAGTTGGCGGGAAGACATAGAAGTGTTGATAACTTTTGAACATCATAAACAAACACTAAGCATTCCAGTGTTTAGGAGACTTAACACACAAAATTTATCTTGAATTTTAATAGTTCATCTTCACCCCAGAGGGCACAACATAAGTTGACAGTAGCTACATCTGTTGAGAAATGTTCACACTATTTCCGAAATGAGTTTCAGATATCCTGACCTAGAGGGCCCTCTACAAGGCGCTAGTTTTAAATGCACGGGGTGGGTATACCTCCGGTACAATAACAATAACTTACACAATTTAGTTTTCAAATCCAAAGGGAATAAAAATAATACACGTGTATGGTACTAACACACACACACACACACACACACACACACACACACACACACACACACACACACACACACACACACACACACACACACACACACACACACACACAAGAAATGTTTATTCCAATTATAGTAACCAAAACACACTCACCGCCATAAAACTAAGAAATAATCTCGTTTCTAGGACCAAATAATTTGCTGCTATTTACAACAACAACTCAATCGTGCATCGTAGGCCTACTTAGCTACACTGCACTGACTTCCGAAAGTTAAAAATAGGCTCGAAACTAGTATTTAGAATTTAGATAAGGAGGCTGTCCTTGTTATCGCATATTCGCTGACTACTGGGTTCGCAGAACTAGCTAATTACTTCAGAAGCCTTGTTGATTGTTGCGAGTGGCAGCAAGGGATGGTTATTATTGGTGACACTGCGCATCACGATAAAATTATAAATAAATAGATAAATAAATAAATAAATAAATAAATAAATAAATAAATAAAATTATTGGAACAGATCGGGAAACCCACATTCTTCCACAAATAACTACCGTACTCCTATTGACGAAAGACGCTCTGCACTACGACGGCCTATGTTCGGAATAACCTTCTGAAATAAAATAATACTGTGTTGTGTGTTGTAGCTTTATCAATATGTAAAATCACTCTTCAGCTACTGAATTAAGAAACAGTCATGGGCCCTCACAAGCCATTCCCCCCACCCCACCCCACCCCCCCATCCACCCGTCCCGCGAGGTCTGCGGGGTCCTTATCGCCACCACTCCTATCAAGTTAACACAAATAGTACGGTAACATTTTTATCGTAATGCGCATTGTGTCACCAAATACTTCTCCATGTTTTCCATTGTGATGTTTCGGCGCTGATCCGATAAAATTTTCTTGTAGGCTAAAAAGGACCGTTCAACATCGCACGAAGTCACCGGTACATATTTTCAAAGATAAAACTAGCTGGGTGAAATATCCTCCAGAGGCTCTTCTTGCTTGCCAGTAATGATCTTGCAAACAGACAGAAAGCTTGAATAACCTAGATTTCGTTTCAAGACTGAAAAGAGTTTGTTAAAACTCTGGCCAGTGAAAGGCACCTAGCTATCCCAGATTCTAAGAAAGGATTATTTCGAACATTTTGAGTTTCTCTACTTGTAGAACCAAACCGCTAATTATTATCTTTATTACTTCTCAACATATTTTTTTTAATATACACTCAAGCTACTCAATTTACCGAGCTCGATAGCTGCAGTCGCTTAAGTGCGGCCAGTATCCAGTATTCGGGAGATAGTAGGTTCGAACCCCACTGTCGGCAACCCTGAAAATGGTTTCCCATTTTCACACCAGGCAAATGCTGGGGCTGTACCTTAATTAAAGCCACGGCCGCTTCCTTCCCACTTTTAGGCCTTTCCCGTCCCATCGTCTCCATAAGACCTATCTGTGTCGGTGCGACGTAAAGCATCTAGCAAAAAAAGGCCACTCAATTTAATATGCAAAAATCTGCAATATTACTAAGAATATGTAAAAATAAATAAAAAGAAACACAGGTATAAGCATATCAGAACCACAATTCGCCGATATTTGTCATTTACAGTTGTCCACAAGTGAAGGAATGGAATATGTAATTACATAAGAATTCGGGCCCTAATTATGAAACTCAGGTCATATCGAATGACTCAATGTCTTAAAAGGTGCCACTCATAGCCGTGGTTCAATAACATTACTGTCTGGTCGTCGAGGTCCAAAATGTGTTTTAAAAATTGACCAGTTTCCTGGTTGAGGAAAGAGAAGAAACTAGCACGGATAAAAGAGATCAATGCCAGACCTGGGCAGGGGCGCCGTTGTCACACATCTCACTCTCTCAACTCCCGAGAGCCCATTGTAGCTGCCTTTTATGATGACAGGCAGCGGACAACGTGAATGTATCTATTTCACACCCGTTAGTGGTTATATGACTTCACCTAATCGGACGACATTGTACAGAAGAAGTACAGGGAGAGACGGCGAAAAGTTACCGCAGTATGAAGGGGACGACAGGGGAACAGACTGCCCACAATCCATTGCTACACTCACCCGTAAACTGTAGCAGCGTGGACGGACGTTCATTTTCCTTCTGGTAGGCCTAAATTTAGTGAAGAGTTAAAATGAACGCAAAGTGGGAGGTTCGTGAGGAAGTACACTGCCTTTCAGAAGATGGATCGCCATCAATCATAAGGAAAATAAATGCCTCCTATTGGACCGCATCATACGCTTTTGCGGTCAAACATGGAGCAGGCATTGGTGGTGAAATGAAATGAAATGAAATGGCGTATGGCTTTTAGTGCCGGGAGTGTCCGAGGACAAGTTCGGCTCGCCAGATGCAGGTCTTTTGATTTGACTCCCGTAGGCGACCTGCGCGTCGTGATGAGGATGAAATGATGAAGACGACACATACACCTGTGCCAGCGAAATTAACCAATTAAGGTTAACATTCCCGACCCTGCCGCGAATCGAACCAGGGATCCCTGTGACCAAAGGCCAGCATGCCAACCATTTAGCCATGGAGCCGGACATTGGTGGTGAAAAGAGAGCCATATACTGCCCATGCGTCCCTCACTTAAGTGAGAGCTATAACACAGTTGGTTACGCGTGGGAAATAAGGGGACTTCTCTTTGGACCAGAAGAACTTCGTTTCCTATCTAAAGAAACTGGGCCTTGCGTTGACAGACGTACGCCATCTTTCATTAAATATATTGATGGATTCGTCAACAATACTAAACCATCATTTATATTCTTGTCATTACATAATAATGATCCATTATATTAAATTTCAATTATACACTTAAAAAGTTGCATTGTTTTTCGGATTCTTGCGGTCACCCGAAATTGCGGCCGGATGTCTCTTATGTTTAGAATAAATCTAGCATGCTCGGGCAAAAGAGTATAAGTCAAAATATGTAACTTTTCAGTAGAAGCATTTTTTTCTTTATTCAAGTACTATACCTACTACAAATCATGTAAATGTTTAAAAATGTTAGTTTCTTAGTCTAAATGCTGTAAAATAAATGAAAATTAATTTCAATTAAATATTTTAGAAAACTGTTGACTTATACTAGTTTTACTACCTACAGTTTTGCACTTATACTATTTGGACCATTCATGTTTTCAGGTTCAGAATAGCTAAAAGTACATAGAATTTTATATGTAAACATAATAAAATTGCACTATTTCAAGCAAGAGATATAAAAAGTGTCACGAAATTAAAAGCACTAAAATGATGCCCTAAAATGCTGTCAGTAATCGTTCTGAGGCATTCGGTGAACTCGATGTATAAATTGGCTTTCCTTCATCAGCTATCACTGTATTACTGCATAAAGTTTGTTTCTAGCTCAGTCTTCATCCTCGTTTCCTTCTCCATCTGGATACATGTCTGCAATATTGGATGTTTGCATATCTTTATAGAACTGATGGAAAGTACTTGGAATAAGAGGAAGCAAGTCTAAAATGTCCTTTTTCTTCTCCTTAGAAATGGGAAGTTTACCGTTGTAGCAACTGCTTGGCCTAAGCACTTCTTCTATGTGGCCTCTTCTTTTAAGGTCCAAGGTTCTAAACGAGTCCTCTTTTTCCAGTGTAGTTTTGAAGTACATTACACCCCAATCCCTGGTATAACGTATCCACTTTACATTACGCCAGCTGAAAGGGTTACCATCAGTATCCTTTTTACGGTGCATAAAGAAAGTTCTGTACAGGCCTCCAAAATCCAGAAAGTCTTTGTGGGAAAGTTCGTTGACCTGAAACTTCTTTTTCTTTCCCACAGAACGTATCAGCTGGTTCCAGTCATGGGGATGATAGATAGGAAATTGCAGTCCCTTCTTCCGCTTCTCTATGAGCCCGTGGTCAACATCACAATCTAAGTGGCTATGGCCGCTAACCATGAATTTATGATCTATCAATTCTAAGTTTTTGTTATCGTTCAGTGCACAGAAAAACATAGCGGAAACATGGGAGTTCTTATTTTGCCCCCCGCATGTGTCCGAGTACATGGTAATCTTCTTAACTTCTGGTGGAAGGCCTGTGAATTGTTTATAAATGCAGGTTGCGACCTGATTTGCCCCACGTCCTCCCTCAGTCTCATTCCACAAGTAGCATGTTACATCTTTCTTGCTTGTTTCATGCATAGTGAGATTAAAGGTCCACAACTGTCGTTTGTAAAAAGGAACAGATGTCTGAAGGAATGGTGTTGGTAAACACTGTTGCATATCGAACGAGTAGCACCGGGCTGTAAGGTCCTCTTTGCACAGCTGTTTGTCTTCGTCCTTTGCTAAATAAGCTGCATCTGCTTCTTTATGATAAAGTGCATCTTCCAGTTTTAACTTCTCTTCTTGATCTTCCTCAAGTCTTTTTCTTGTGTGTAAAACATCACATTGTGACATATGTCTACTTTGGGTTTCTTAAAAGAAATGTTCATTTTATGGAACTCTTTTTCGTATATTGGACGGGATACAGGGTCGCATGTGTTCTCACAATACAACTTGTACATTATTTGCAAATTTAGGTGGGGTGGTAGATACAGACTGCTGCTTTTCCGCCTCGTGTAGTGCGATTCGTACGCTGGGAAAGATGAGATGTGCTGCCTAACTTCTTGTAATTTGCTGTCACTGTGTTTGTTAACTGATGGATGTCGCCCCCTCCGATCTGGTTGGATTGCACCGGACACATTAGCACTTTGATTTGCGATAACAACACTAATGAACATTTGTGACCCATCAAGTTGCCGCATGAAACAGTCTCTACAAACCCTAAATCTCTCACCATCAACTCTGAAATGAAACAGGTGAGTCGCTTTCCTAGTTTTTTGTCTATCTGGATCAGTTGTGCGTTTCCGCGATGTAGCTGGCTGTTTCGTTTCTACGAGTTGAGCAATGTAATTAGCTCTTTTGTTTCTGTCACCCAAAGACCAAAATTCATCAAACAACTCTTCCCTGATCAGTTTCTCCCTGTGGATTGCCTCTAGAATCCTCTTACACTTCATCCGACAGTCCTTAAGTGGCTTTGACCTCTTAGCTCTTATAGCATTACCCTTTGCGGTTACATATTCCTTTCCTGTATTTCCACTCAATTTCCGCTCAGCTCTAAGTTTTCTGGAAAACACTGCAACACGATTTCTCACTTTTCTTGTATGAATTTGCGAGCTGGAGGTGCCTTCGTTTTGCGGACTGCCTGAATCACTGCTTTCGGGTATATAGGTCTTGTCACGATCAGAATCGTCGAAGTCGGATATTTCACTGTGGTTTTCATTAGAATTTTTAACCTGTTCTGTACAAATGTTGCTGGCATTTTTAGGAGTGGTCGAAGTCAGTGAACTGAATTCTGTAGCACACTCTTCGTCACTGTCACTGTTCAGGAGCTTCTCAACTTCTGCTATTTCCATCTGTTCATCGTTAAGTTCCGAGGAAGACCATGAACTGTCTTCTCTGTGTTCAGGTGTGAAAACTCCACTGGATTCATGCTGATCTGAAATGACATGAACAACCACCATCCTGTCACTAAAAATATTATAATGTAAGGGGAAGAATTTGTAAAATTAAAAAGAAAGGAACAGATCATTATACCTTCTGTATCGGAGATGTCCTCTTCCTGAGCCAGAACTAACTCTATTATCTTCTTAGCCCTTGATATCATGTTGCATCACAAAACATTCACTCATACAGCAGGAAAAACTATTTTATTAGCAGCAGCAAGTCGCAGCTGAACTAATCCTTCTGATATTATTATACACTGTAATGAACAACAATAACCGAAATTGTTATTTGGTATTGTTAATGCATCAATCTGTGCACAGAATTGTATCCAACAATCGTAATCAAGGAGAGAAATGACTTGTACTCTTTTACTCAGTATGTCTTGTAGGAAGGTGCAGTGGTATAAACAGTACATGTTGACATATACTGTTCTGACCAAGCAAATAAATTCCTTTCTCAGTTATACTATTTCTACCATGTGCTCTTACAGCTCATTGCTTCTCTTCAGACTTATATCATTTTTACCATAGTTGTGTGATGACTCTACCTCACAGAATCTGGACTTAACTCATTTTGGCCATTTTTTGACTTATACTCTTTTGCCCGAGAATGCTAGAAATGTTTTTTTTTAATCAAAGCAGCTGTTGAAAATGCCTTCCATCGTTCTCGATATGAACGTTGCATCGGCGTAAAAATAAGTCTGAAAAACTCGTATCTTCGCCTCTGAAATTTCACGAATCAGCCATCCGATTTCATTCACCAGGGTTTATAGAGTGCACCCCGTGCATGGATTGTTCTTGTAAAGTTTCTGTTTTAAATTCTCCAAAAATAAAATTCGCAGACACTCAATTCTGGGAAGGTGGTGGTGGTTTACACTCGTAAATACGTATAATTACCGTAATACTCAACTAAAATGAGTACCATAAACATTGTTTACAGATTAGTTTTCCGTCTTACTCAATACACTTTCCTATAAAACGATTGAGTTGGCTGTGCGATAGAAATTGTAAGCTTGCATTCAGAAGTTAGAGTACCGTCGTTAGTGCCCCTGTAAACAATTTCCCGCGGGTTTTTCATTTCACTTCGGGCAAATACTGAGGCTGCATTCTAAGTTGATGGCCGCTGGCTTGCCAATCCTAACTTTTACCTATCCCATCGTCGCTAAAATCCTGAAAACTTGAGTACATCAGTGCAACGTTTAGTGGTTAAAGGAAAGAATATACCAAATACCTGACTGACACTTCGCGAACGTTCCTCGTTGGAGACTAAAATAATCTGTGTTTTGAATAATCTGCTGCACAAGGACTGAATTACTGGAATTGGACGTCGATGAGCGAGTCCGTGATCGTAGTAATAACTTCTCCTGACGCATTATATTCTCCACAAGGAGTCGGTTTACACATCCGTCTAGTAAGTGGGAACTAGATTTAGAATGTTCTTACAGGTCTCCGGTTTAAGGCAAGAACCGGTGGCCTGATCACCTGAATTAAGACGTGGAACTCCTCAGAGTTGTAACCAGTGACGTTCCTGTTCATTAGAAGTGGAAATTGGCCAGCAGGAAAGCAGACCTCCACGCCTAAGTGGGCAAACTCTAAGGGGAAGAAAATGAGGAGACGGCTGCTTTGAAAAAATGTTACCCTCTAAATCCGTTTCTAAGATGCAGTTTCATAGGTTCAAATTTCCAGCTCCTTGGCAGAATTGTTAGCACGCTGGCTTTCGGTCCAAGGAGTCGCGGGTTCGATTCCCGGTCCAGTCGGGGGTTTTTAATTTTCATTAGTCAATTCCTATGACTCTGGGGCTGGGTGTTTGTGACGTTTCCAGCATTAGATTTCGTCATAGTTAGGGCTCCATCCACATTGACGCGAAGGTCACTTATACGGCATCAACACGAAGGACTTGCACCAGGCGTCTTCGGAGGCCACTCGCCATTATAATAATAATAATAATTATTATTATTATTATTATTATTATTATTATTATTATTATTATTATTATTATTATTATTATTATTTTATGATAGTTACAAATATGTTGAATATTTTCAAACAATATTGGTGCATGACATATTCTTACACATTCAGTATTTAAATATGATGTTAATGTAATGTTTGCTGAGACAAAATTCCCCTAAAGACAATTGTTATAACCTATTAATTTGTCATCATCAAATATTCGTTTTTATTTTAAGTATAACCTTGCAAATTTCAAGTCTACATCTACAAGAAGCTAGGTAGATATATAGCAATGGCACACTCATAAACAACTGGACTTGCACTTTGTGACCGGCTATGTATAGTCTATCAAAGCATCCCAATGCATGCCCCAGCGGTTATTATCGTCCCGCTGTCTGGAGCTATTGTGACAGGAGTTCGAGTTGTTTGTTTGTCAGCCCACTTTAAGCACCCACCTCTTTGATGAGAAAGAAATGTTTACGAAATATGAAGAGCGAATGATAAATTATCCTAGAACTTATAATAGACTGGCTCCTCAGAAAGAAATCCAAGGCTGACAAGCTGCACAGCATAGTTATTCTCAATCTGATGGTGGATATCGCTGTGTTAAGTGGAAAACAACAGGATTATCAGCCTCTATAAACACAAGTGTTAATTCCGTCATTTTGAAGAGTGAATGTATGGGTTAAATAAATGGAAGAGCTTTCGACAGCATCTTCAGTGGTTTTTTTTTGTTTTTTGTTTTTTTGCTAGTTGCTTTACATCGCACCGACACAGATAGGTCTTATGGCGACGATGGCACAGGGAAGGGCTAGGAGTTGGAAGGAAGCGGCCGTGGCCTTAATTAAGGTACAGCCCCAGCATTTGCCTGGTGTGAAAATGGGAAACCACGGAAAACCATTTTCAGGGCTGCCGACAGTGGGGTTCGAACCTACTATCTCCAGTGTTGAAAGATAAGTAAAGACGCATAGGAAACACAGTAGAAAGGAAGCTGGTATAAGTAAATGGAAGCAGTGTCAGAATCAGAAGGTTGAAAATGTGATTTTTTTTTTTTTTTGCTAGTTGTTTAACGTCGCACCGACACAGATAGGTCTTACGGCGACGATGGGACAGGAAAGGGCTAGGAGTGGGAAGGAAGCGGCCGTGGCCTTAATTAAGGTTCAGCCCTAGCATTTGCCTGGTGTGAAAATGGGAAACCACGGAAAACCATTTTCAGGGCTGCCGACAGTGGGGTTCGAACCTACTATCTCCAGTGTTGAAAGATAAGTAAAGACGCATAGGAAACACAGTAGAAAGGAAGCAGTGTCAGAATCAGAAGGTTGAAAATGGGATTTTAACTCACTGAAATGTCTAACTCCATGGCTGAGTGGTCAGCAAATATTTTAGAAAAAATATGATGAATGACGTCATCTCGAATTTATATAAGATCATAGCCAGACCGATCCTAAGATATAGCAATGGGATTGGACGGAATAAATCAAAGTGGTAGAAATGAAGTGAAATTCAGCCATTTGTCCAAATAAGACACCATTCTCCGGTCCCATCTTTCGAAAATAGCAGTATAGGTCAGCAGCTAGAAATCACATAACCGGGAGAGTAGACCGTGTGGTCAGAGTCACGCAGCTGTGAACTTGCATCCGGGAGATAGTGGGTTCGAATCCCACCGTCGGCAGCCCTGAAGATGGTTTTCCGTGGTTTCCCATTTTCACATCAGGCAAATGCTGGGCCTGACCTTAATTAAGGCCACGGCCGCTTCCTTCCCAGTCCTAGGCCTTCCGTACCCTATCGTCGCTATAAGACCTATCTGTGTCGGTGCGACGTAAAGCAAATAGCAAAAAAAAAAAAAAAATCACGTAGACAATTCGCTACTGACACTATAGTCAAACGGTCCAGTGCTGCGTTGCGCTAGTACGTGTAGCATTGTGCTCAATCTCTCTATGTATGTTTATCGTTGATTCCTTTATCACTTGTTAAGTGTAGCGGATAACTTTCAGTATGCGTTCCTTACGATTAACTCATCCCGAACCGAACTCGATAGCTGCAGTCGCTTAAGTGCGGCCAGTATCCAGTATTCGGGAGATAGTAGGTTCGAACCCCACTGTCGGCAGCCCTGAAGATGGTTTTCCGTGGTTTCCCATTTTCACACCAGGCAAATGCTGGGGCTGTACCTTAATTAAGGCCACGGCCGCTTCCTTCCCACTGCTAGCCCTACCCATCCCATCGTCGCCATAAGACTTACCTGTGTCGGTGCGACGTAAAGCAACTAGCAAAAAAAGAACTCATTCCGGAGGAAACCAGATAAGTCAATTTTTTTCGTAACCTACTAAGGTTGATGGTGTCTATCCTTTGACAATAACAAGATAAGACATTTCGTCATAATACTGAAGTAATAACATTTACTTCCAGATTATTCAAGAATACAAAACATTCCCCGATAAGAACCTGGTAGGTTCAGTTCAAACAGATAAGTCAGTTTGTCTTATTTGCAATACATTTTTATTGGTTATTGTGGACGTGGACATCTTGTAAATGAATCATTGAAAGTGTATTTCCACAGTTGCTTCTGTTGAAGAGAACTATTAAATCGTACTAGTTAAAAATGCACAAATGTAGTTTAAACACTTTGGTTTTTACTTTTCCTTCTTCTTCTTCTTCTTCTTTATCTGTTTACCCTCCAGGTTCGGTTTTTCCCTCGGACTCAGCGAGGGATCCCACCTCTACCGCCTCAAGGGCAGTGTCCTGGAGCTTCACACTCTGGGTCGGAGGATACAACTTGGGAGGATGACCAGTACCTCGCCCAGGCGGTCTCACCTGCTATGCTGAGCAGGGGCTTTGCGGGGAGATGGGAAGATTGGAGGGGATAGACAAGGAAGAGGGAAGGAAGTGGCCGTTGCCTTAAGTTAGGTACCATCCCGGCATTTGCCTGGAGGAGAAGTAGAAAACTACGGAAAACCACTTCGAGGATAGCTGAGGTGGGAATCGAACCCACCTCTACTCAGTTGACCTCCCGGGGCTAAGTTGACCCCGTTCCAGACCACGTACCACTTTTCAAATTTCGTGGCAGAGCCGGGAATCGAACCCGGTCCTCCGGGGGTAGCAGCTAATCACACTAACCACTTCACGACAGAGACGGACTTTTACTGGTCCACATAAGAAAATAATGTCTGGTCAATATAGGACAAGTCAGTTTCATTCATTTTTTGAATTAAACAAAATCTAACAAAAACATTAATTAAAAGGCTGTCTCACATAAAGCAGAATAATTTGACAACATTTGGTGAATCGCTGATTTCGTGTTGTTTAAAAACAAAAATTGATTGCCTGAGAACTTCATTTTTTTTACTTATCTTGTTATTCCCTGAGATGAGTTAATTAGTGAACAGTATATTAAGTGCCTGAAATGGTCCACCTGGTCCAGTTTCCCCACTTAGCATTAATCCTGGCATTACCAAGGCTGGGCAAAAAGTTGTCCAGTTTTCCATACAAAAATGTATACAGGGTGAAGCGAAATTCGCGCACTCGGGCGTCGCAGTGCGACTCTTCACATGCCAGCAATAAAAAAATGTATCTCACGAAAGTTCGTCCTCCGAGTATATCAGGCAGAAAAAGGACGTTGAAGAGTGGCAATCTGGCAACACTGTAACCACATGTCCGGTAAGTACCTCTGTCAGCAAGTATCATGCCTGCTGGACAGTTTGTGCAGTGGGTAGAGTTTTGGGTTGGCATGCAGGAGGTCGAGGGTTCGATCCTGGGTTGAGACGCATTCTTTTATTTGCCAACTAGCTGATGTACCCGTGCTTCGCTACGGAATTCTACATTGTATACAAAATTCTAGGTTGGGTAGTGTACACGTTGTGAGCAAGACTGTATTAAATTGCATAGCTCTTAACATTACCCTGGAAACACGACGGAGAAATCACCAAACGTCTTTTTTCTCATAAATGAAGACTGCGTTAGGGAATGTTCATTGTAATGGTAGGCCCGCTTGCCTACCATCTGTCACAATCAGGTTGGAAATTGCATTATAATGGCAGAAAGTCACTCTCAACCTGCCTTTTTACATCCTCAGAAAGACTGTCTTAGTGGTTTTCCCAACTGAAATGAACATAGGTCATTACAATGACGTCAGTAGGAATGGCGCGAGTAAAAGCAATGATTTCACATGAAATAATCAAATGAAAAACCACACAGTTTCTCACTTTTAATGAACAGTACTACGCTGCCGATCTAACAGTCCAAAGTTCCAGAGCTGGAATGACCAGGCTGCAGACAGCCGTGATCCGTGAACACTATTAGTCTTTTTCCGGAAAGGGTGGGGTCGAATAGTGGCGAGTCCCAAGGCAACAACTATGCCCTTTTGCCAATCAGTTTCCTAGGAGTACCCGATATGTCGGAAAATCTCAATTCACTACACTGGCGGCGGAAGAATCTATCTGACTTGGAGGCAATTTTTCCCTCCAAGCCAGAGGAGAAACCTCTTCTTCACTGCTAATTTTGAATAAAATGAATGTAAAATTTAATAAAAGTGAAGAGGAAGAAGCTCTTTTTAAGAAACGGCTCCTTTCAGGGTTGAATTTTAAGTTATTTAGTGAATTGTGGTGCTATAATTTGGAATATGCTTAAATTGTAATTCTAGACCAGGTCATACTACCACTACTACTACTACTTTTTTTGCTATGGGCTTTACGTCGCACCGACACAGATAGGTCTTATGGCGACGATGGGATGGGAAAGGCCTAGGAGTTGGAAGGAGCGGCCGTGGCCTTAATTAAGGTACATCCCCAGCATTTGCCTGGTGTGAAAATGGGAAACCACGGAAAACCATCTTCAGGGCTGCCGATAGTGGGATTCGAACCTACTATCTACCGGATGCAAGCTCACAGCCGCGCGCCTCTACGCGCACGGCCAACTCGCCCGGTACTACTACTACTACTACTACTACTACTACTACTACTTCTACTACTACTACCGAGCCTCTGCCTTGAGTGCACACTGCTCATTCAAAACAGCGCGTCGGAGTAAGGATCGAATAGCTGGAATACTATGATTAACCAGTGAGTTACGTACCAGCAGTACGGTATCAGAAAATGTATGAACCAGAGGAATTGCATGCTAAAGAAGGAAGTTTTCTAACTCCCCAGCTATTTCCCGCCAATATTCAGTCAGGCTGTTATACTCGATACGCAGCAGTAATCCCATCTATCGGAGTTGAGCGGCAGCATAAGAGACAAAGAACATCACCACAAACAATGGTCAATGTAATGTTATTGTTGATCGATGTTAAGCGCTTTCAATATTGTAGGCCTTCATATTTAGTATTCTTCCGACTCTAAAATACCACTCTTATCATAGTCGGTACGGTAAAATTGAATAAAAGATAAATGGTCGAAAATTGTATTCTCTATAACTTTTGTTATGTAGTACTTTTCGATAGGACCAATAACATAGGTATTTAAAATTAGGCGCCTTCCCCTAAACTACAATTTTATACAGGGCGAATAAAATTGTTTATAACTTAGACTGTAGTTTCTTATTCCCAGACTCTATATACTGACTTTCATTAAATTCTGTTAACCCATTTTCTCGTGGCTCGACGTTGATATGGACTTGGCAACAAAAATACAAATTCATGAATATCTGTGTTATCAAATCCGGTACAGTAACAATGTATGAAGTAAGTGATCGGAAATTTAATTCTGTATAACTTGTTATGTAATATTTATCGATACGACTGCTAATAATATAAATATCTCAGAATTCCATTTTAGGCCTTCCCCTAAACTACCATTTCACTGAGCGTGATTAAAATAATTTATAGCCTAGATTGTAGCGGTTCATCACCCAACTTTACATTCCGATTTTCATTAAATTCTCTTCAGCTGTTTTCTATTGATGCGTGTACATACATACAGACAGTCAGACAGACAGACAGACAGACAGACAGACAGAAATTACGGAAAAGTAAAAAAAATGCATTTTCTTGTTACTGTGGACATGACCGATACAGAAATACCATTCTTTTCGAATTCTGAGCAATGTACAGACAAAACTCTTATTTTATATATATAGATTTCCATCGGACATTACATACTGTAATGCAGTAAGACACCGTACCTTAGGTCACATGTATCCTACGTCTATAACATTTTGTAACACTGAACACAACAAATACTTTGCTAGGCCTACTGGTAACGTAAGGCCCTAACGAAATGTAATGGACCTGAACGAGGCAAGAATAATAGTTGGTACTAATCTATGAGGTCCGCCTCTGTGGTGTAGTGGTTAGCGTGATTAGCTGCCACCCCCGGAGGTTCGGGTTCGATTCCCGGCTCTGCCACGAAATTTGAAAAGTGGTACGAGGGCTGGAACGGGGTACACTCAGCCTCGGGAGGTCAAGTGAGTAGAGGTGGGTTCGATTCCCATCTCAGCCATCCTAGAAGTGGTTTTCCGTGGTTTCCCACTTCCCCTCCAGGTAAATGCCGGGATGGTACCTAACTTAAGGCCACGGCCGCTTCCTTCCCTCTTCCTTGTCTGTCCCATCCAATCTTCCCATCCCTCCACAAGGCCCCTCTTCAGCATAGCAGGTGAGGCCGCCTGGGCGAGGTACTGGTCATTCTCCCCAGTTGTATCCCCCGACCAAGAGTCTGAAGCTCCAGGACACTGCCCTTGAGGCGGTAGAGGTGGGATCCCTCGCTGAGTTCGAGGGAAAAGCCGAACCTGGAGGGTAAACAGATGATGATGATGATGATGATGATGATGATGATATGAAGTGGTGCGAATAAATTCACGCCCACGACGTGGAAAGGGTGTCTTTCAAAGCTGACCAATGAAAACGATTGTTCGTCCATTTCTAGGATCGTAGTATGTAAGTGCAAATGGTTTCCAGAGAACCCGCTTAAGATGCCAGTGATTGTATACATGTGCTAGGGAAGGTAAACCGAAATTCACGCACTCGGGCGGCGTAGCGCGATACCAGATACCATACCACCTGGACTACATTTACGAAATAAAAAAACATACGCTTCTACCCAGGATCGACCCCTCGATCTCCTGCATGCTAACCCACAACTCTATCCACTGCACCAACTGTACAGCAGGAAAAACATGTGCTGAAAGAGGTAGTTACCCTACACGTGGTTCCAGTGTTGCCAGATTGCCACTCTTCAACGTCCTTTTTCTGCCGGATAGTCTATACTCGAAGGACGAACTTCTGTGAGATATTTTTTTTTTTTATATAGCTGCCATGTGAGGAGTCGCGCTACGCCGCCCGAGTGCGTGAATTTCGCTTCACCCTGTATATTATAGTGGAAGTGGACGGTTTACCTTCCCTAGTACATGTATACAATCACTGAAATGATCAGTGAAAGCTTACCATGAAATGAATAAAACACATCCCCTAGTGAAGGTGTACTATCACTGGCTCCGGTTAGTGGATGTGTACAGTAGCAGATTATTAATGAACGAGACCGCCTGTTAGCGTCCAACAATGGTACCAGGCATCGTCATGAATGTAATTGTCGTCACTTGGTTATTGTTATGTTATTCAGCAGTGCAGCTCTGGTCGAATCAGTAAGTTCGACGAACATCTTAGAGTGGAACGGGGAAACCCCAATTATAATTGTCTTCACGTGCAGAGAAAAGTACTAAGCACTTATCAGGAAGGCTAAATCACTCAAATCTGGACGAAAGAGGGACGGCAACGACTGCACAATTTTGAAGAGATATGAAGTGCTCGAGGTGAATGGAATAACGAAATTAATACAACCTGTTACTGAAAAAGGCAAGATTAATTGCTGTAATAAATGAATGTTCAATTTTGTTCTATTCTTTTCATAAACTAAAATGCACAATCCAGTACAACAAATTAGTTTTTTCTGTTCATATTTTATACTATTCATGCTGTGTTATATAATATGACTCTGTTTTCAAATTTGTGTGTATGTTCAGTCCTTAGCTCTAAGGCTGGTTGGATCCGCGATAGCTTCTGCCATCAGCTGTAATAGACGGCCTAGGCATCACTGAGGAGGTGTACTAGGGAAATGAGGAGTGATTTAGTTTCCCGCTGCTTTCCTCACCGAGCCAGAAGTTGCTATTACATATCAGTCTGCCACGCCCACTGTAATGCATACACCAACCGACCCTATGAGCAACATTTTTACACCATTCATAGCAGGGACTGGCTGCATAAGGAATGGCATTAGTAGCATCGCTCATACCTCAGTCACTTTCACATTGTCAAAGCCAAGGATAAGACTGAGAAAGATCAATGAAAGTAACAAAATTGCTCTAGCCTATACCAGAAGACATAGTGCACCGTAAACACCAGGTCTCGCCAGCAAAATTGCAGCTCATAAAACGCAACTTTCGAAATATGACTGCGTTTGGTTATTGAAGAGCCATGGTTCACATTCCTTACCTCTTGGGAGTGCAGGTAGCCGATGGTGCACTATCCCTAGTGAATGTGTATTGTTTTTATCATTCCTTCCATTTGTTAACTTTGTAATAAGGTGTATATCAGCTCTATTCTTGTCTATTTTCATTATTACATTAAAAACTTACTGTTGGGCACATTTTGTCCACCTTGGAAATATCTGTTCCCTAAAGTTTAAAATGTTCTGGTGTTTGAATTTTGTAATTTGTGTCCATTGTTGCCCTAGATTGTTGTCAGAGTCGTTGTATATCTTCAAATAGGTTTTCTGCTATTACGTAGGTCGTGTCGAGTAGATTTGGGGCCTATTACGTACCAAGTAGATGATAACCAAAGAGCAAAAATAGCCAACCACACGTCACTTCACATGCTCTACTTATTGAATTATGGTAGCCGTTTCAATTTTTCTCGGCCTATATTGCGATGTGGAACAATCTTACCAACTCTGGTTCACTTAATGTTCGCTTCCTTCACTCGTTTTCAGTCTGTATCTTGTTCCTTCCCTTGAGATTCTCCGCTTTTTCCCTTATAAATATCTTATGTGGAGATAAGTGGAATAATGAGCACGTATCAATCGAATGTATAGGATTTTAAGTATTAAAGTTGTGTGTGCTTGCAAATTTTATTTCCAAAGTGGCGACGAATAAATCTCACGTACAAAATGTACGAGCATTTCATAAGTTACTGCATCCATTCCTATTGTAAAAATGTAGTTGAAAACGATGTCAGAAACATAATAAATAACTGTTCAGTTCTACAAAATTATTTTTGGTAAATTAAGAGTTTGTTTTAGAAATGTAATTAGTTTGGCATTTCTTGTCCAGTCTTGTCACAAGAAATATATTGGTACATCTAGGGTAAATTTTAAATTTCACTACCGTCAGTCAACACTTTAGTTTAGAAATGCTAGTTATACATATCACGTTCACTGCATTCCTTTTCATACTCCAAGTAATTAAATCATAAGTTTCGCAGTCTGCTTCACAGACCAAGTCGATGGATCAACCAAACTACTTATACATTTTCACCTATCTGAATCCCACCTCACTATTTTATAGCTTTCGCAAATAACTTTGGTAATCTTTACCTGGAATGTTCTTCCTAAAAAGAGTAGGCTACAGCTAAAGAATTCTCATAACATTAAGAATTAAAGGATCTTTTGATGAGAAGAAAATCATTTGAAGAGACCACATGTTAGCAGAAGAAAAGTTTTGTGAGACTGATGCTGATGCTTGGGTAATACAATCGCCTCACTTAGCGATAATATTCTACTAATTTAGGTCTCTTAGTTTAGGCCTACTGCTGTTACCTATATCACATATTTTTTATTCTTGTTTCCCTTGCTCTTTCAATCCATCAATCAATACTGATCTGCATTTAGGGCAGTCGCCTAGGTGGCAGATTCCCTATCTGTTGTTTTCCTAGCCTTTTCCTAAATGATTTCAAAGAAACTGGATATTTATTGAACATCTCCCTTGGTAAGTTATTCCAATCCCTAACTCCCCTTCCTATAAATGAATATTTGCCCCAGTTTGTCCTCTTGAATTCCAAATTTATCTTCATACTGTGATCTTTCCTACTTTTATAAACGCCACAAACTTATTCGTCTACTAATATCATTCCACGCCATCTCTCCGCTGACAGCTCGGAACATACCACTTAGTCGAGCAGCTCTTTTTCTTTCTCCCAAGTCTTAACAGCCCAAACTTTGCAACATTCTTTTTACGCTACACTTTTGTCGGAAATCACCCAGAACAAATCGAGCTGCTTTTCTTTGGATTTTTTCCAGTTCTTGAATCAGGTAATCCTGGTGAGGGTCCCTTACCTTCATTTGTTGTACTTGATATTTTCTGGTTGTTTTATTTTGGTTCTTGTTAAATACATTTTATTTATGTTTAGAAAATCAGAGTGTGGTCTTCGACGCGAAATTGTAAAATCTGTGCGTTGGGGGTGGATTGGGAGAGCGTCAGAAGCAAATGATAGTACTGTACTCAGAGATGCAATCCAATTCCTTTCAATACAAAGAATAAAAGGGAGTTGTCTCTTCTGCCAGACCACACTGGCTCTTAATATAAATAACTGAAGCAGGGGCTAATTGGCAGGAAGATGGATATACGAATGTGTTCCGTTGATAATTCCCCACAGATTACTTCCAGTATTCATCATCCCTCTCCTTCTTCCGTACCTTACAGCCAACATGGCGCAGATATTAGTCAACAGGAATGTGTTGTGACAGACTGGCATCTTAACGAGACACGAAGAGGAACAAAACGATCCACTATATGTAAGAATACAGTGACAGTATTTATTATGTCAATTCAAGGGAACTCTTGTGTATAACACTGAATAAAAAAACAGCGCGGAAAAATAACAATGCTAACTCGAGACAGAAGTTTAAAATACAGACGGCCTTGTATAATCTGGACCCAGACCAAAACAGCTCACTATTTACTTTCCTGAGTATGCATAGATGTTGGCCTCGTATTTCGCCTGCTGACCACGTATTCGCTAACACTTCAAACTCTACAAATTACAATATTACAGTCAGGGTGACTCCAGGTTCACCTTTTCATACAATCTTCTCTTGCCCTTTAGGCATTTGAGAATATGTCGAAATGTACGGAATTTTATAATACATAATACTGAATGCCGAACTTATTTCTTGATCTTCACAGGGGTAAAGTCACTTTATATATTTAAGTGGGTACTCTTGCAGATGGTGTTATTCTGTACAGAGTAATAAATAAGTTACAACATTGTGAGCAACTGCAAAATGACCTCGATAATGTTGGGAGATGGACAGTAGGCAATGGTATGATGATGATGGGTTATCAGGTTGTGAGTTTCATAAATAGGAAAAGTCCTCTCAGTTTTAATTACTGCGCTCTTGGGTTAAAGTTCACTTTGGGGATCATTGTAAGTACCTAGGTCTTAATATAAGGAAAGATCTTCATTGGAGTAATCACATAAATATGATTGTAAATAAAGGGTACAGATCTCTGCACATAGTTATGAGAGTATTTATGGGTTGTAGTAAGGATGTAAAGGAGAGGGTGTATAAGTCTCTGGTAAGACCCCAGGGTTACCAGGATTACTTGATTCAAGAACTGGAAAAAATCCAAAGAAAAGCAGCCCGATTTGTTCTGGGCGATTTCCGACAAAAAAAAAAGTAGGGCTATAGAAATGTTGCGATTTTGGGCTGGGAAGACTTGGGAGAAAGGAGACGAGCTGCTCGAATAAGTGGTATGTTCTGAGCTGTCAGTGGAGAGATGGCGTGGAATGACATCAGTAGACGAATAAGTTTGAGTGGTGTCTTTAAAAGTAGGAAAGATCACAATATATAAAGTTAGAATTCAAGAGGACAAATTGGAGCAAATATTCGTTTAAAGGAAGGGGAGTTAGGGATTGGAATAATTTACCAAGGGAGATGTTCAATAAATTTCCAATTTCTTTGCAATCATTTAAGAAAAGGCTAGGAAAACTACAGATAGGGAATCTGCCACCTGGGCTACTGCCCTAAATGCAGATCAGTAGTGACTGATGATGACTGATAACCCGACATAGGCTTTTATTTGTCCTGTCCGGTATAGAACGAAGTATTGGGTTAATATTTTTTTAAATACAGGCAGAAAGGCGATTTTATGTACTATACAGGATGTATCAGAACTATAACTTTAAAAATCAGGGATGCCCTTAGCATTATGTTAAGAATGTTGGTGCAATCGGATTGGCAAAGAACATTTTTCTTTTCGAGAAAATAAGGTTACTATGTCACTTCCGGGAGCGCATTCAAATGGACGAACTCGCAGTGTTTGCTATGCCAGAGCACAAGCCTCTGCCATGCTTCGGGGAAGAAAAGGGGAGGGAGGGGAAGTGGGGGTGTATGATGGAGACAGAGTTAATGCTCCGCGCGTATATACAAGTGTCCTCGTTCGACTCGCACACAATTGTCCTTGTCTCTTACAGGCAATATCCACAGTTCGTTTATTAAACAGCCGTAAGTGCACACACAGTACAAGAACACACTGTAATTACGACACACTTGGCAGTCAAGGAATGCACCAGATTATTTCCCCTCTCGTCTGTTGGTCGCAGTAACGTTCTTTATTATTTAACATACTCGAAAATGCAATGCTGTCGCCCCACGATTGTGTCTCCCTTCACTCACACCATTACAAATGGAATGAAATGCTGAACGAAGGAAACAACACGCCCAATTGTTTGATTACAGTAGATGTTCATTCCCTCCTAATTCGATCCACAGTTCATAACGGTGCAGTAGTGACCTTTGGATTGTTCACGATGTGTAGTGTGTCGCGAACGACTTGGAAAGCTGTCTGTATTCTTCGTACAAGTTCATCTTCTCTTTCTACGGGGTTCGCACATAGTAGTCAATTTGTGCAGAATAAACTGTACAGTACCTACTGGAGCTGGGAAGCGACTATGCGAAACGAACGATAAATTTGTACATTCGCACCGAGTATTACTTCTGTCCCCACTTTCCCTCCCTTCCCATCACTCCTCTGACGCACAGCCAGGCAGCGGCTGGCTCTCTGGCATAGCACTTTCTTCGCCAATCGGAGAGCATCCCTGATTTGTTGTCAGTATAGTTCTGATACACTCTGTATCTATCATATTAGTGTATACGAATAGATATTTAATGTATGTTGTGTATATGAACTTATTTCATCGGATCAGCATCACCGGAAAACAGTAATATATTGGCGTATGGCCTCCGGAGAGGCGCAGTGCAGGTCTTTTCCTAGTAGACAGCCTATAAGCAATCTGTATATCTGTAAACATAGGGCCTTACCTAAGATGATTTCTAATTATGAAAACGGCACACACACACACACACACTCAGCCCCCCCCCCCCCTCCCCAGAGCAATCCGAATTAACCAATGAAGGTTTAAATTCCCCACCCGACCGGGAATCGAATCCGGGATCTCTTGGACCAAGGGCCACGCTAAACTCTTAAACCATGAAGCCGGATACCGAAAAAACATTCATAGACTTCGAAGCAATATTTTCGAGCACCAAGCAGTGTTGTTACATGTAGAGGTTGTGGAATTAACCGCAGTCCTCTTTTTTTTTTTTTTTTTTTTTTTTTTTTTTTTTTTTTTTTTTTTTTTTTGTAAAATGTCCTCCTTTCTTCATCATTTTGCCCTCGAAAGGCTTTTTTATCCTCTAGTCACCGTTATTTTAACTGTTATATTTAAATTTATTTTACTAGAATTCTATGTCTATTAAGTCTAAAATTAAAAAAAGAAATATGTTTGGAATAACTAACTGAATTATCTGCATATCTATCCAATAATTTAGTAACTCTCCCGACCTAATTCATTAGTGTAATTTACAAATGAAAAGTGAAAATAATAATGAATGTATGAATTATCTTCTCTGTTACTGTTTTAATGTTTGTTACCAATACAAAGTATCAGAGTTACAGGTTGCCTCTCTACAGTGTATTTTGAAGCTCCTTGAAACAACAAGCATGATCATCATAGCGTATTTTAGTATCTGAAAACTTCAACCTCAACTGGATATCGTACTTGTCTTGGACAGGTCAGCATCACAGGTGGTTCAGGCCAATGGAGAAAAGCAATCTGATTCGCTGCTGGAGCGTAAATCTGAAAGTAGCGCTCTCTCTGTAAAACTATTAAGAGTAGTGTAGGTGGTGTGAAATACGAACGTTGTGGGTGCTACAGTAGAAGTCCGATAGTCCGGCACGTTCGTGACCGGCCCGGTGCCGGATTACCGAAAATGCCGGACTATCGGGCGGTACCTCTTACTACGATATAGGTTAAGGCGTACAGCGAAGACAGCTGTAACACGACGTTTTGAAGTAAAATGCTGATCAGCAGAATCATTAGTTTAATAACTTTAGCTCAAAATTAGGGCAGCACCAAATTTTCATTAACACATTCAGTTTACATACATGTACTGTACAATATTTTTGTGTGACTTAAAAATTCTCGAATATCTTTTTGTTTGCGAGATTGTTGTCGCTTGGCATAAAAGTTATTTCTGATGATATGTAAGACAATAATTTCAGTGGCATTATAATTAGTACTACACTCGGCAAATGTGATGAATTTATTTAGGGACTCTGCGGCTTCTGGCCATATGATTCTCTCCTTTCCTTCCCGCACTTTGATTCGTATGTTCACGACACTACTGCACTACTGTAATACGGATCTTACATCGCAAGAAAAAATACTATAGCTAAATGTGCTCGCAATCAAAACAATGAACTGAACCTATGTGTGGTGATTGTGTCTAACAATAGCAGACGCGTAGTGGACACTTCCGGGTGGTTTCGAAACGCACCGTGCGCTTTAACTGCCACAAACGTAAAAAAATAACATTAAAAGATCCTAGTAATGTGCCGGACCATCGGGCGTTCCGAGCTGTTGGATGCCGGACTAATGGAATTCTACTGTACTACTACGGTCGACTTGATGCGCCGCTATAGTTAGCTTCTTTACCAGCAGTGGCAAACGGATCCGCGCTCTGCAATTAGATTAGCTTCATATCTCGACATGTGGCGCTGTCCGCCTAGGATTGTGCGATGAAAAAGAATACTTCCCTGTGGAAGTGGTGTTGACTTTGATGGCTGATTTATTTTAGTTTAGAGTTATGGAGATTATTATAAAGGTTAATCTTTTTAAAATTATTAATCCTAGTTGGTATTTGCCAAAATAATCTCATGTCAAATTGCTAATAGAACGGAACTAAGCAGACTAGCTGACATTCCTAAACTGTAAGTAATAACAATAATTACTTTATTTATTTTATTTACAAGACTCCCCCAAATACTGAGGCTGCCCTGATGGACAGAGTATATTTACAGAATAGCGGTACATATAATGAAATACAGTTTTAAAATCAATTAAACCTACAGACGTATCACAAAAATCGCCCTTATTAATATATATCAAAATGGTTGTATGATAACTGAATTATTCATGAACACTTGTCCAAATCAATTAATTTATTTATAGCAGTTACTTATTTATATAAATAGTAGAACTTAACCACAAACATATTTAATTTTTAATATCATTTGCTGGATGCTACAGGATGTTTTCCCAGTTACAGCAGCAGTCATTCTGATACAGAGTGAAATTAAAAATTATTTTTTAATCTTACCCAGCAATGCAGTTTAATCTAAATTAATCTAATCTAACATGTATCTATGGGCTTGGGCTTACAATAAATTGTCCCAAAATAGTCTGTTTTTAAACACGGTGTTGCGTCATAAATTGTATCTTTCAATGATAGCCGCGAATTCCTTTTAGAATAATCACATGTTTGATGCACTGTTATGGATACTGCATTGTCTGTTAAGCGATGGATTTTGATGGGCAGCTGTTTTGACTTTTTAATCTATAAATGTTGAGTTGAGTTTTGGATTTGGATGTGGAACATGGAAAATTAGGAGGGACAGAAACTCAGGATTATCAATTATTGAATTTATTAGTTTGTAAATGAACTTTACGTATTGTTCAATACGTTTGCCTTCTGAGGTTTGGAAAGTCTTGATCCTGAAATTAAATATTATGGTTCTATCAGAGTTTTAAAATTCGTGAAGTGCTCCAGTTAATTAAAAGTTTCCAGATTATTTTCTTTTAATTCGGTCCAAAAAACCTGGATAAGTACTGTAGGCCTACACGCACAATGACACACCGCTTTAGGACTATAGTTAGTTATAACAACTCGTCTTTGGATCAGTGGTAGAGTGCAGAACCCTGGATTTCAAGATCGAGAGATAATACCGGGCAGTAGTAGTCTGGTTTTGTACGACGGGAAAAAGTCTCTTCGATACTCCATAACTTACGATGTCGGCATGTTAAAAATATTTGGTGAAGCATTTGATGTTCACCCGACTAAATTAACGTCGAAATTGACGAGCAGGCAGCCTATTTGGCGTCATATCAAATTACCTGCACACGTAGATGAGGTCATAGATTATTATTATTATTATTATTATTATTATTATTATTATTATTATTATTATTATTATTATTATTATTATTATTATTATTATTATTATTATTCCGGGGTATTTGTGGAACGCAGAGATGGTGAAAGAAGCTATGGGCTTGAATGGGTCTAACTACAACATCAAGAATTGAATTTAAACTTTAACAAAGGTTATATTTCTTTAGAATTTCAAAAATTAACAAGAAACAACATAACAGGTACAATCAGCGATCTTGAAACAAGACTTGGAAAAATCCAAGATTCAGAACTTTAACAATTTTGGGCTTCAAGCCCCTAGTTTTACACTTTCTGAGCTACGAGCGCAACTTTCAGTTCAAAATGAGGAACAATTTAGTCAAGGGCAGAAATCCCCCTAATTCAAGAGCGCTTGCTCCCTAAGTTACAATATCTAGCCTTCCAGAGGCACTCTTTACTGTTACAAAACTTTGAAAAGAGCTTACAGGCTCTCAGTTTCTTCCAGCCTACTCAAGGCAACATTACATGAAAATCTGATAATCTCTGGCCTCTCAAGGCACTATTTACGAACTGAAGAATGTTTCTTTACACAGGGATATCTAGTACCCAACCTACTGGGCCCGAGCACAAATGAATGGAGGCGAACACTGCGCTCCAGATAATGAAATATTAAAACCTATAGGGCTCTGGGCCGATGAAACTGGGGCTATTTCCAAACTACTGAGGTGGCTCGCATGGAATTACTTTAACACATTACAGGAGGAAAACAGTTTCAAAAAAGTAGTCACCTCAAACCAAGATGAATGGGAGCTCGAGAGGGTAACTCACTCTCTATCCCCGATTTACAATTAAAGATTTTATGGATTTTTTTTACATTAGCCGAAGGAAGATTTACATTTTAGAAAAGTTTGTTACATAATAAAGACTCGGACCTTCCCTTCGGATTAATTGGCGGATACAGCGAGAAAGATAGACTTTATGTGGCCATTGCCTTGTAGATGTTCTGCTGGCCTCCTGCCTTAACTCACACACTAAGAAAGACGGTGATCAATTGACAAGGAATTATGAAAAGCCGCAGTTTATATACCCTCAGGGAAGGTTCGAGAGGATTCTGGGCTAATCCGTACACACCCTCTCAATTTTATTGATCAATCTCGAAAGTGACACTCAATTCGAACAAGAAGCCTGTGATAGGTTGAAAATTAATTACAGAAATTCCTGATTGGCTAGATTCTAAACTGGCGGAAGGAAAAAGAAGTGTTGAAAACCCAAAAATAAATTAACATTGAGTGATTTATAGACAACCTAGAAATACAAAACTTCTTTAAGTTATACGTTCTTTCACCCTGCACCAGAGTGCATGATCAGAGTTTTTGGTAGTGTCATCTGTGGAAAAAATGTCCAAACTTCTTGATGTGTAGCAAAACAAAACAAGGAGAAATTCAATCATTTTAGGAAACTTCACAATAAAAAAAATTACTTAATATTTCAGTAATGACATCTTCTGATTAAAGTTCCAACTTCATATAGTATCAGTTTCACCTTTTGATCCATAGAGGAGTTTATTAAGGCGCTGATTTTGAATGAGCGGAGTTGAGGTGTACCTCCCGGTACAATTATTAGAAGAAGAAAGACACGATTGGTCAAAAATTAATTACAGAAATAATTGATTGGCTAACTTCAAAACTGGCGGAAAGAAAGATTAATATTGCCAGACCACAAATGAAAAAATGAAATTTAGTAAAGAGAAAACTTATGAATCCAAAATTTCTTCAAAAAAGTTCCTTCACTTCGCACCAGGGTGCATGATCATAGTGTGTTAGTAGAGACATCTATGAGACAATGTCCAAACTTCTTGATAAATAGTAAACAAAAACACGACGAAATTAACACAGTGACATCTTCAGAGCAAAAGTTTAAGTAGATCCAGTTTTAAGTTCACAGGTTCTCCTGTAGAGGAGTACTTTAAGGCGGAAAATTCAAATGTGCGGCGTAGAGGTGTACCAGCCGGTACAATTATTATTATTATTATTATTATTATTATTATTATTATTATTATTATTATTATTATTATTTATGCCTGTGTTGTGTAGTTTGCTACCATCCCCGGAAGCCCGGGTTCGATTCCCGGCTCTACAACGAAATTTGAAAAATTGGTATAAGGGCTGGAACGAGGTCCACTCAGTCTCTGATGATCAACTGAGTAGAGGAGGTTCGATTCCCACCTCAGCCATCCTCGAAGTGGTTTTCCGTGGTTTCTCACTTCACCACCAGGTGAATGGCAGGATGGTACCTAACTTAAGGTCACGGCCACTTCATTCCCTCTTCCTCGTCTATCCCCTCGAATCTCCCATACCCCTCCCCATGGCAAGGCCCCTGCTCAGCATAGCAGGTGAGGTCGCCTGGGCGAGGTACTGGTCCTCCTTACCAGTTTTGTCCCCCGACCCAAAGTCTCGCGCTCTAGGACACTACCCTGCAGGCGGTAGAGGTAGGATCCCTCACTGATTCCGAGGGATAAGCCAACCCTGGAGGATAAATGGACTGAGAAAGAAAGATTATTATTGTCATTATTATTATTACTATTATTACGGGCGAGTTGGCCGTGCGATCAGGGGCGCACAGCTGTGAGCTTGCATCCGGAAGATAGTGGGTTTGAACCCCACTGTTGGCAGCCCTGAAGATGGTTTACCGTGGTTTCCCATTTTCACACCAGGAAAATGCTGGGGCTGTACCTCAATTAAGGCCATGGCCGCTTCCTTTCCGTTCCTAGCTCTTTCCTGTCCCATCATCCGCCACAAGACCTATCTGTGTCGGTGCGACGTAGAGCAAATTGTAAAATTATTATTATTAATGAAAGAATTTTTCTCCGCAAAACACGAGTTTTCCTCCCAAGTGTTTTCAACGAAATATATGTTGGTTCAACTAACTTTTCGGTCACAGTTTCTGCCATATTGTTAAATAGCGGTCTGACAGGTTTCTGAGCAATAATACTAGTAAGACGCTCCTATCTGAATTTGCTACAAATTGGGCACTGCTGAAGTGGGCATTTACTGTTACAAATGTAAGTCCGGGATAACACAGACTTCCTGCGCAAGTAACATACAAATGGTCCTGCGAAAATCATCCTGAATTCCCAAGCTTCTCTAGCGGAAATAAGTCGCAAGGCCAAAGGTTCACAAAAATTAGTGAACATTTGTCCTTGTGGCTTATTCATAGACATGGCAAAGCAGCCACTTATGAGGAAATGAAGTCGCTTAAATTAGGGGGAATAAGTGGTAAAAATACAGTTTCACCCCTTCCAGTACGTGTCAATATATTGGCATCAATGATATTCCTGTGTAACGTCCTTGCTTCCTGGGTGAGTAAAGTTGCACAATTCGGTGTGTTAGTTACATATAACAGCGAAGACTGCTCTGCTGTGTTCACTCAGTGTGAAAACTTACCATTCCTACCAGCAACTCCATAGCTCGGATCGGAGAGATTGAATGGACTAGTGTGTCCAAGTGCCTGCAGTTATCATAATATGTATGATCCGGTGGAACGACAAGATTTAAAATGTTACAGTATCTAACTCGCCAGCTCTTCTGCGCTGTTTCACAGAGTGGGGTGGTAATAATGGCGTATGGCCTCCAGAGAGGCCGTGTGCAGGTTTTAAAACTGACGGCTACAGGCGTCATAACATAAATTTGAAATAATTGATTATAAAATTTAACACGATAAACCGACTCTCTAGCTGTAATCATTAGTGCACAAATTCAAAATCTTAATAAAATTAGTCCATAAGATAAAAAATAAATAAAAAGAAAATATACTTATGCTTCTAAAAGTACAGTATAATAACTTGGTTTTAATTTTGGCACACACAGAATTCTAATGTTGAAGATAGCATACATGCCCAGTCCCCAAGCATGAGTAATAAACCAATGAATGTTAAAATCCACGATCCGGCCGGAAGCCGTACCTGCGTCCCGTACACCAAAGGCCAGCACGCTAAACACTTAGCCATGAAGTCGGACACTCAGCGATGTAACACCCCTCACGTCCGCTCACGGCCCGCATTGGGACAAACAATATATTCAAGTATCAGACCCGGTAACCAGCTTTCTACGATAAAAAGTGTGTGAGGCGTGGAATATCAGAATTTACTATTCCTCCTCTCTTTGCTGCAAAGGATTCTTCGGTAAGATAAATATTAACAATGGTAGGACGCAGAAAACAAATAAAGAGAAAAAAATATTTAAATTTTCATTGTTATTCGCCGAAGAATCACTTTCTACTTCGCACAAGACCTGAAGTTTAATTTTCGGTAGTTTTGTTATGTAGCACATACATACAGACTGACTAATATACATAGCAGAAATTTCTTATTCTCGACATGACTGACACAAAAATTCACAACTTCAAAAGTCCTGACCAAAATACAGGCCAGATTCTTATTTTATGAAGTAGATATTAGACTACCTCTATTTCATATTATCGGGGTTAGAGGGTTATTGAAGAGAACATCTCACCGAGCGCGTTAGCCGTGCGGTTAGGGGCGCGCAGCTATGAGCTTGCATTCGGGAGATAGTGGGTTAGAACAATGTCGACACCCCTGAAGATGGTTTTCCATGGTTTCCCATTTTCACACCAGGTAAATGAGGCTGAACCTTAATCAAGGCTACTGCCGCTTCCTTCCCTTTTCCTGTCCCTTCGTCGCCATAAGACCTATCTGTGCCGGTGCGACGTAAAGCAACTTGTAAAAAATAAATCCCACTGTCAGCAGCCCTGAATATGGCTTTTTCATGGTTTCCCATTTTCACACCAGGCAAATGCTGAGGCTGAACCTTAATCAAGGCCACGGCCGCTTCCTTCCCTTTTCTTGCCCCATCGTCGCCATAAGACCTATCCGTGTCGGTGCGACGTAAAGCTCCTTGTAAAAATGAAGAGAGCATCTCAATTGTATATTACCACTCCCATGATGTAGATTTTGTCTCTGGCTCTTGCCCGAAGACCTGTTTTCGATTCCCTGCGCGTGCAAGAAGGTCAACTGAGGAGCTTTGGATATGAGAGGCACCAAATCCGTCGAAGATATCTACCAGTGGGTCTGAGGAAGCAGTCTTATCGACCACGTGACACTCCAATATCTTTAGTCCATATTGGGCAGTAGTCAACCCCATTCTCACCCTCATTGGATATGGTAGAAATTGTATTACAGTGAATAGCTGAGGTTTGATCTAAATCGTATCTTTGTCAGCTATGATATTTCGTCATGAATCTAGAGAGTAATAATTTATAACTGGTATATGAAGTACATTGAAAAACACTAGAGTAGAAGCTCGTATACTCTTGACAAGCTATTAAAGACCAGTAGCATGTGAGTGTTCCACTTTATTGACTCAAATCGTTGAGAGATTACAGTGTCGGAAATGAAATCCATGTTCATTTCCGCGTTGCCAGGTTATGACTAACATCTCGACAGATGAATTCATCATGTAAAATGTCAGCGAGCAATTAGTTCACATCCATCATGATAATTAATGCGTACCTGATTTGACAGAATGTCTACAATGATAATTTATCTTGTAATCGAGCAATGTTCAAATTCAATGTCTAGTTTGTGACAATCAGTACTCGCAGTTGAAATAATGCAGTTTGTAGCAAACACAGGGCTCTAGGTGTGTCTGACATTGCTTTCCCTTTCTCAAAGAGTCTCCTTGCCTTCACCGTTCCTAGCTGCCCTCATTTGATCAACTCTTGCTTTTACCAATATAAATTATATTGGATTTTAATAGTGCGGAAATATTTCACGTTCCTACCTTTTATGGTTCTCGGATTTCTATAGCCGATATCCCCATTCTTTGAATATGAATTTAATTAACTAGTGAGTGTGTTGTATACAAGGAACTTGGTATACAAGGCACAACATAAAAGTTTATTGCTTCAATACATTTATACAATATGTACATGAAATAGAATGAAACTTTCCTTGAAGCTTGTTGAGTTGCACACGTTTACTGTTAATATAAGGTAGTAGGCTGAGGGCCTGAATAATATTTACATACGTAAGAATTGAGATTCCTATATACATTCAATCTTGTCTTGATGAGACAGTCTGTTCAAATGAGTGAATGTTCTTGATAGTCGAAAACTATCGGTCATATATAATAACAAGCGGAACTTGTAGAGAGAGTTCGTATTAGCAGAATGCTAACAGGAGGAGTATAACTTGCAAGGAACTTGCGTCTAGTGTTCATATATAGCAGAATGCGATGATTGGAGTCGGAGCACTGTAGGGGACTTGAGTGAGTAGCAGAATGCTTGAATGGGTGCTCGACGTGGCTACGGGATGCAGGATGAATGAGGCAATGTCCAGAGGTGAAACCTCACGGCCAGGAATCAGTCCACCTATTCAGAACACATTTTTAAGAGAGTACCTCCGTGTCTGCCTTGCGGTGTAGTCTGATCGTTGGACATTGTAGGAGTCCTGGAGAGGCGAGAAACGTTGCTCTTTTTATAGAGCTCGCTGACGTCGCCGACGATCACGTCAGCGCACTGCAGTCTACCTCGTGGTCTCTGGAAACATCCATGTGTCGGGCGGGCTGCGGAGATTGTACGCGCGGAGGACACACACATCAGAGTGAATGTTCTGAATTAATTAATGAGTTCATGAATAATGTTCTGATCTTTCAAGAACATAAATATAGAGGCGGATACTTTTGTTATTGAAAACGATGTTTTAAAAATAGACCGAGCGAAGTGGCTATAGAGCCAAGCTCTGCATTCGGGAAAGGAGTGGGTTCGAACCCCACCGTCGGCAGTCCTGAGAATGATTTCTATGGTTTTGCATTTTTGACTTCCAGGCAAATACCAGGGCATTTCCTACACTTAAGCCACAGATTATTGCCTCCACCTGCTTATTCAATTCCATACACCATCATTTATTTCATCTTCATTAGCTCCTCGGTCGAGGTTGGCGACAGGAAGGACATCCAGCCGTAAAAGTATGCCATGTAATCTCATTTCACCTCATCCCCGACCCCGTATCAGGACATTCGACTAAAGGCGTAGACATAAATACATGTACATACAAACATAGGTTAGATCTAGCTGTGAAACTTATAGGTGTGCAGTGATATTTAACCCTAATAAGCCTGTAACTTTATTTCCGCGGAATATTTTACATTCAACAATAGAGTTGCCAAAATAGGATTCTGGAAGTCCTTGTAGTGAAATAATGTTCTACACATTGGACGGTAGATTTTACGAGTAAACATTTTAACACAATATATGAGATGCCTTGGCCTACCAAGCGACCGCTGCTCATCCCGAAGGCCTGCAGATTACGAAGTATTGTGTGGTCAGCACAACGAATCCTCTCGGCCGTTATTCTTGGCTTTCTAGACCGGGGCCGCTATCTCATCGTCAGATACCTCCTCAATTCTAATCACGTAGGCTGAGTGGACATCGAACAAGCTCTCAGGTCCAGGTAAAAATTCCTGACCTGGCCGGGAATCGAGCCCGGGGCCTCAGTGTAAGAGGCAGGCACGCTACCCCTATACCACGGATATAAGATGCCAGGAACTACGAAATATCCATCGTGCTCCATTTATAACAATAAAACGTGCATTAATACAAGTTGAAATTCTATTTATTGGCAAACTATTAACATTTACAAGAGAAATAAGTGTTATCGAGCACTGTACCTATTTCTTTGTAAGATACTCTATAACTGGTATGCAAATAAATTTTGCATTTCCTACACCATATAGTCACCATCTGGTGACATATCATCATCTTATTCGAGATTATTGAAGGGAAACCAAATGGCCTAGCCCACCATACCTTCGTAGAATCACTGTGTTCCATTCACGATGATATTTCTGGTCCCCACTTAGATGTCCACTTATTTGTTTATATTAACAACACGTCATCTGAATCCCAGATAGTCAAACCTCCCACCACATTGCCTGCGAAGAAGCCACGCATTCTGCTCTGCCACATCGATGCAGAAAAAAATAAGTTGTGAGCAACTGCAAAAGGACCTCGAAGATGATGTAAGATGGACAGCAGGCACTGGTATGATGACAAACGGGGTTAAATGTCAGGTTGTGAGTTTCATTAATAGCTTAAGTCCTCGGGGTTTTTATTACTGCGTTGATGGGATGAAAGTTTCGTATGGGGATCACTAGAAGTTCCTGGGTGTTACGAAGTAATATAACGAAAGATCTTCATTGGGATAATCACATAAACGGGATTGTAAATAAAGGGTACAGATCTCTGCACATGGTTTTGGGTGTAAGTAGGAGTTGTAATAAGTATGTAAAGGAAAGGGCATATAAGTCTCTGGTAAGACCCCAACTAGAGTATGAGGCCTTCACCAGGACTGCTAGATTCGAACTGGGAAAAATCCAAAGAAAAGCATCTCGATTTGTTCTGGGTGATTTCCGACAAAACAGTTCATTACAAAAATGTTGCAAAGTTTGGGCTGGGAAGACGTGGGAGAAAGGAGACGAGCTGCTCGACTATGTGGTATGTTCCGAGCTGTCACTGGTGATATGGCATGAAATGACATTAGTAGACGAATAAGTCTGAGTGGTGTTTTCAAAAGTACGAAAACCGGGCGAGTTCGCCGTGCGCATAGAGGCGCGCGGCTGTGAGCTTGCATCCGGGAGAGAGTAGGTTCGAATCCCACTATCGGCAGCCCTGAAGATGGTTTTCCGTGGTTTCCCATTTTCACACCAGGCAAATGCTGGGGCTGTACCTTAATTAAGGCCACGGCCGCTTCCTTCCAACTCCTAGGCCTTTCCTATCCCATCGTCGCCATAAGACCTATCTGTGTCGGTGCGACGTAAAGCCCCTAGCAAAAAAAAAGTATGAAAGGTAGAAGATGAAATTCAAGAGGACAAATCAGGGCAAAGATTCGTTTATAGGAAGAGGAGTTAGGGTTTGGAATAATTTGCCAAGAGAGACGTTCAATAAATTTCTAAATTCTTTGCAATTATTTAAGAAAAGACTAGGTAAACAACAGATAGGGAATCTGCCACCTGGGCGACTGCCCTAAATGCAGATGATTGATTGATTGATTGATTGATTGATTGATTGATTGATTGATTGATTGATTGATTGATTGATTGATTGATTGATTGATTGATTGATTGATTGATTGATTGATTGATTGATTGATTGATTGATTGATTGATTGATTGATTGATTGATTGATTGATTGATTGATTGATTGATTGATTGATTCTCTTAAGTTCGCGAGGCAAAAGGGGGTATGGAATGTACCACTATTGCTTTATTTTCAGTAAGCCATAAGGGGTAAAGTGTTAGAAAATTTATCGCCACTGGTTTATTTTTTAGCCTATATGTCGAGCGAAGCGAGGCGTTAACAGAAATCCTCAACGCTCCACCATCAGTTGTCATAGTTGACCTGGGCGTCGCTAAAGAGAAATGTGGAGTGGGTACTTCTCCGCTGCTTTCCTCACCGAGCCAGGAGAAGATATTACACATCATTCTTCCAAGCACACTGAAATGTACGCACTAGCCGACCCTGCGAGTGACATTTCACACCATTTATAACAGGGACTGGCTGCATAAGGAATGGCATTACTAGCATAAGTCATACCTCGGTTACTTTCATGTATTTTTTTTACGTCGCACCGACACAGATAGGTCTTATGGTTTTCATGTTGTTAAAACCAAGGATTAGAATGAGACAGGTCAATGAAAGTAACATTTGTTCTAGCTCATGCCAGAAGACATAGTGCACTGTAAACATTAGGTCTCGCCAGCAAAGACGCTCCAGGCTCGTAAACCATAATAAAGGTTATTAAAATAACAGCAAGAAAATTATCACCTGGCAGAGAATTGCTCAACTAGATTAGTATGACTACCGTTTACCCTGTTTGTTGATTTAATTTTATGAGGGAACCATGGGTATATTTAGCCAGGTATTTAGTATTTCCATATAAAATATACCGTTTGACTTGTATGAAAGGACGTTTCTTATTTTTAGTTAGCTTTACGCCGCAACGACACAGATAGGTCGTATGGCGACAAAATGAAATTAATGGCGTATGGCTTTTAGTGCCGGGAGTGTCCGAGGACATGTTCGGGTCGCCAGGTGCAGGTCTTTTGATTTGACTCCCGTAGGCGACCTGCGCGTCAGGGTGAGGATGAAATGATGATGAAGACGACACATACACCCACCCCCGTGTCAGCGAAATAAACCAATGATGGTTAAAATTCCCGACCCTGCCGGGAATCGAACCCGGGACCCCTGTGACCAAAGGCCAGCACGCTAACCATTTAGCCATGAAGCCGGACCGTATGGCGACGATGGGATACGAAAGGGCCAAGAGTACAGCCTGGGATGAAAATTAGAAACCACTGAAAACCATCATCAGGGCTGCCGACAGTGGAGTTCGAACCCACTATATCCCGAATGCAAGTTGACAGTTATGTGACCCAAAGCACGCAGCCACTGCTCAGTGGAAAGAAAATCGATTCACTTGTGAGTTATAACGTGTGAACATGTACTTTGTCAGATAGTAACTCGAGAGTTTTATGGAACAGGCCCCTGGTCAGGAGAACGATGAGTCAAGATCAAAGTTTCCCTTCTTCCCACACTAACACAGCAGACGCTACGGAAATAACCGTGTAGAAAAGAGTTTTAGAACTTAACGTCAATAGTTTACCGACACGTCCCTCATTAACAAGGCAGTGTTTATCATGACTCTAAACATGTAAAAGGGTTTTAAGGAGAATTACATTTAACTTGTCATCCTTTTATTCAGGTTAATGTAATCATGAGATGATTTTTAAATCTTTATCCAAGTCCGAAACACTATAGCGAAAACACAATTCTTACAAAAAGTCCCCCCTCCGGGTCAGTGTTAGAGTGCCGGATCCCAAGATCATAGGTTTAAGCCCAGCATATGTTGTCGGATGTCTGAAGGGTGAAGAAAAGTCGATTCTATACACCATGTCTTTCGATGTCGGCAAATAAATGATCTCTGGGGATCCACTTGGTGTCTAACCGAAAAAATAATTAAAAATTCAGCTATAGATTGCCCAAAAGGGATCCGTTCCTTTGCTACTCGATAGAGAAAAATGGAACGCAGAAATTGGCATGCAGGCAGCCTATATGGCATCCAATCAAAATGCCTGTAACAGGTCATTATTATTATTAGCTCGCCTGGTGGTCATGATCGTTAAGGCATTGAAGTCTAAACGGTCTGACACCGAGGTTAGCCGGTTCGAGTCCCGTTGATCGAAAAAAATTCATCATCAGAATGTTGGTCGGCAGGGTGGTAGTAAACAATTTGTAATCACTAGATTGTATGCCAAACATCTGGATTAAATTCCAAACCTCTCCATAGTGCTCATATGGAGGGAGGGCATACGACGCTGTTGATGGTGATTCGTCCGTCGGATCGGGACGTTAAGCCTTGAGCAGACCCCTTGGTGCTATTCGACAGGAGTAGGCTATGTGCCGGCACCGCGTTTCACCCTCTCCCTTCTTACTATCATATATCATGTCATTCATTTCATCTCATTAATTCCTCTGATGAGGTTGACGTCAGGAAGGGCATCCGGTCATAGAAACCTGCCACTACAGATTCATCTCCCCTCATGCCCGTAGAGAAAAGGGACAAGTGTTGGACACAACAATTATTATTATTATTATTATTATTATTATTATTATTATTATTATTATTATTATTATTATTATTACTAGCAAATGTACCCGTGCTTCGCTACGGTATTCTACACAGTATACGGATATCGAAGTAAATTACTGTGGCATGTCTCTTAGCGTTGTCCAGAAATAGCAGGGGTAGTTTCCCATGCGTTGTTTCCAATGTAAAGTGCGAGTTGTGGAGTTGTGTTGATGACGGCAGGCTCATTTGCCTACTGCCATTCACAATCAAGTAGGTAAGTTTTCATTATAATTGGGAAGCCCCATTACCTACTGCGCGGTCACAATCGATCTGGGGAGTTTTCGTTAAAATGGCATGCGCCCTTTCCTACTTCCATACAGATTACAGTTGAGGAGTTTTTATTATAATAGCTGCCATCTTCCCTACTGCCAGTCAAAATTGAGTTGTGCTGTTATCCTTATAATGACAGGCCCCTTTTCTTAATGACCACATCGAGTTGGTAAGTTTCCGTTATAATAGCAAGGCCACTATGCCTAATGTGAGTCACATTTTAGATGGGTAAATTTGTTTATAATGGCGGGCAGACTTGCTTGCTCCCAAACACAATCGGTTAGGGGGGTTTTGAACAAAATTGCATGCTCCCTTGACTTCTGGCAGTCAAATCGAGAAGGAAACTATTAATTACAATGGTAGTCCCTCTTTACTAATGCTAGTTACAAAGGAGTTGGAGATGAATCCCATTCCTACTGCCAGTCAAAGTCGATGTGGAGAGTAATGATTACAATAGCAGACGACCTCCTGCTGAGAGTCATTATCGATGTAAAATATTAATTATAATGGCAAACACAACCTTACATCGCTACAAATCGACTTCAATAAATATATATAGATCAACATACGAAGTATATGCATGTTTACAATATTGCAAACCTTCATTTACAGATTAACTGCTGCTAAACGATACATCATATCGACAAAGGGATTGTACCATAAGACGCCTCATTTAGCGATCTAAATGGCTGGTCTTAAGATATGTTCTCCTGTCTCATCTATTTATGGGTAAAATTGAGTTAGAAACGTTGAATTGGGTGAAATTTGAGTAAGGTTTCCTCACAGAGCATTATTTTGGGTACTAATATGACAGCTACAATCATAGAATTTGGCTCACGTATCGATACTGAGTGGGCCAATGTTCGTATAGAATTAGATGATTTTACCTTTCGTATAAGTGATTCGAACTACGAATAATACGTCCATAAAGAACAAAATGTAGGTATAATCGAGAAATGGAAACAAATCTAACATATAAGGAACACAGATATGAAGAAACGTCATAGGACTAAAGCTGTAGATCACTCCAAATTGAACTGGGATTGTTCCATCCGTTTAGTGATACGACTTACCACTTAGCCACGAAGTACCTCGAAACTAAGAGTTCCACGGACATTAAAATTGGCTCAATATTCCGAAATTGTTGAGGGTAAAAAAAAATGAAATATTTAAAGATCTTGGAAGCTTTCCGTCGATTACAGGCTAAGACATATAATTTTGCCAAAATCCAATTTTCTAGCTCGTCTGGCAGACTGTGCCTCAATGTTGCTTTAGGGGAGGGGTTAAAAATGAGGACTTTCTGGAAAATAAAGCTAACAAATATGCAGATGGTCATTATTACACTTGAAACGGGTAACTGTACGAAAATTTCGCCAAAAATAGTCAATGTACAGACACAAGATCGTTACGATTTTATTTATATATATAAAAATCTGCTCTACGTACAACACCTTTTGGGCTATGTCCGTTGTACATAGCCTGAAAAACCAACCGTTCATGATATCTCCATTATTAATCCTCCTATCGAAGAAATGCTCATGAGAAAAGAGTTTTAGAAATAGATATCCATCAAGGTTGGTCGATTTCCAGTCAGGTTAGTCTTGTATATATTGTGGGAGAGTAAAATCACTTCTTCTGTCCCAATAAACCCCCAGTTCATTTTGAGAATTTGAAATGGTATGGACCTTAAAAACTATCTTTGGACAGGTGGATGCCAAATATGAAATTTGGTTGACATATCTCCAGTAGTTTTCAAGTTATAAGAAATGCGCTTTACACGCACCCGCCCTTGAGTTAAGTCCAGTGGGACTTGTACCGAAAACCGGTCCGTTAATGATATCTCCCTCATTAATCCTCGTATCGAAATGATGCATACGAGAAAAAGATCTAGAAATTGATTTTCATTAAGGCAGGTAGATTTCCATTAAGTTTGGTTGTGTATATTTTTTGGGAGTGCAAAATCACGGTTTCTTTTTCGTATAAATCTCCAGTTAATTCAGTGATTTAGAAATAATATTGGCCCTAAAACCTACCCAAGGACAGGTGGATACTACATATCAAGTTTGGTAAAAATATATCCAGTAGTGTTCAAGTTATAGACAAACAGACAAACAGACACACACCAAAGCAAAAAATATGCAGATGGTCATTATTACACTTGAAACGGATAACTGTGCGGAAATTTACCCAAAATAGTCAATGTACAGATACACGGTCGTTACGATTTTAATTATATAGATTATTATTTTTATTATTATTATTATTTATTTATTTATTTATTTATTTATTTATTTATTTATTTATTTATTTATTTATTTATTTATTTATTTATTTATTTATTATAGACAATTAAAGAGCGCGTTTGAACTTGTTAGCTTGGTCTGACGGCTTTCCTTTCTTATTCTTATCTTTATTACATTTTTCTTCTTCTTCCTCACCTCTTCCAAAAATGTCTTCATGAATTCGTTGTGGTGGGGGTGTTTTTGTTCTGTGCACTGTTTTTCAGTGGTATTTTTAGCTTTTTCCACGAATGTGTGATTTTCAGCCAGAATTCCAAAGACTTGACTCGTTTGTAGCGTTTATTTCTGGTAAATATTGCTTAATTTCTTCCAACGAGTTGGGCTTTACGTTCTTTGAATTGATTATAGTTAATAGATTATTATTAGTAGTGGTGTTGTTATTATTATTACTAGCGAAGTGACCACTTATTTTTCTTTGTGTGGAGTTTCCTGTGTCCAATACTACTTCATGCGTTCGCTAGCCTACTTCCGTTGATTTCCTGTTCGGGCTTTTCCTATCTTGATTCTTCCTTCGCCTTGAAACACTTATGAAGTTTTTACTGTATTACTGAATAAATTTCTGTCTAACATTTCAACCTCTAAGATGTTTAACCTTTCCTTATCTTTACACATTTCCTTAATCCATGTCGTGGTGGTCTTTCTTTTTTTTTTTTCAAAAATAATCAAACATCTGTTTGGTAAGTCTATTTGCGTTCATTCAGTACAAAAAGTCTGATAGATCTTTACTACAATCTCTCTATAGGGGGACTCAATATATTGGCCTAATTTTGTAATAATTAAAAGTTTAGTATCTAAATAAATAAAATAAAAGTCGCTTCTGAGTGAGCATTCAGATGATTAAACAAAAACCTGACGTGACTTCACTAGTGACAATGCCACCTCTGAGGCTCGTAGGTGGTCCATAATCGTGGTGAAACTTCTCGAATGTCTACAGAATTGCGTCACACGCACCAATACGGAGGCCGGTTACACTTATATCTCACTTCCCAGATGGTACTTCTCGTAAATGGGTGGGGATATTTTGGGGCATGCCTTCTTTACATCGTTGATACCGCCGCTTGTTCAGTGTGTTTTTCAAGCCTGATTGTAGGATCGATTATTAGCTCACACCTGAGAGTTCGTCTATATGTTTAAAAATCTGCGCTCCACTTTTCTGTTGTTCAGCTGTCTGACTAGCCTTGTGATTTGTTTGAAAGGAATCTTTCATATTTTGAGGCTCCAGAAAGTTTTTACAGTCAACAGGCGCTGTGCCTGCGTCTCTTTCTGCGGTCACATTCTTCGTCGTCACTTCTTTCAGTTCGTTTTGCGCCAGTTTTCTTCAGTTCACAAACTATTGAGAGATTTATATGCCCTAAATTGAAAATTGTAACCTTCTGTTAGCTTTTCCTTTGTCATCCTGTACACTTCAGGCGATATACTTCTTCATGGTTCACTGTGTCGAACTTTACTAGTATGCGAGAAGCTCTTCCTTGATGGTAACGAATGAAGTCCAAATATCGGATGCCATGGATCTATTTCTCACCTGTTTTTCTCAAGCTCTACTTCCACCTTTCTTCTCACATATGAGGGTGCTATGGCCATAAAAGGGAAGTTTGTATTGGCAGCTGTCGGTCATAGATATCCAGTAACAATGCATCCTGTCTCGTTAAGGACTACAGCGAATTGGCTAACATGGACTAGTTCCTCCAGACTGATGAAGCATACTCAGCTGCAGAGAAGTATAGAGCAAGAGGAAGTTGTACAGAGGACGTTTGACTGAGCTCATCTAGGATGTTTGTATCCATATAATATTATTTCTGGTGTCCACGATATTAAACATATCATGAAATAATGCTCAGCAGAGATGTATGTGAAACGTAATCTGATAAAGGTAATCTTAATTTCCAGCCAGTTCCGAGATATTTTGTTAGCTCTCATTTTGTATTATCATTTAATGTAAAATTGGTTAAATTCTCAGAAGCCTCCCAGGGACAGAAATAAACCACAAGGTCTCAGCTGAGTTTGGTACTTTCGATTTATCTCATAGCCGTTTTATTTTTTATCCTCGCTCGTCAAGGGATAAGAACTCTTTTTCTTGCTTGTTGCTTTACGTCGCACCGACACAGATAGGTCTTATGGCGACGATGGGACAAGGAAGGGCTAGGAGTGGGAAGGAAGCGGCCGTGGCCTTGATTAAGGTACAGCCCCAGCATTTGCCTGGTGTGAAAATGGGAAACCACGGAAAACCATTTTCAGGGCTGCCGACAGTGGGGTTCGAACCTACTATCTCCCGAATACTGGATACTGGCCGCACTTAAGCGACTGCAGCTATCGAGCTCGGTGCACATAGGTCTTACGGCGACGATGGGATAGGAAAGGCCTAGGAGTTGGAAAGGAAGCGACCGTGGCCTTAATTAAGGTACAGCCCCAGTGTTTACCTGGTGTGAAAATGTGAAATCACGGAAAACCATCTTCAGGGCTCCGACAGTGAGATTCGAACCCACTATCTCCCGAATGCAAGCTCACAGCTGTGCACCCCAAACCGCACGGCCGATTCACCCGGTGTATAAGAACTCCTCCTCCTTTTTAATAATATTACGAGTACCTTACAATCCCATTCTCTTTTTCTTAAAACATTAGCATCACTACCTCCATCATCAGTATGTCATATATGCGAGTTCGAAACCTAGAGATCCCAATTGATTTGTAGAATGGGCATGTTTTATTTTGTTCCCAGTCAGTTTGGGGTGGGTCATTTCTGAGTTTATTGCCATTTATTATTACTGTGTATAAATATAGTTATTCAATCTAAGCCCTATTCAGTTTAGTGTAATTAATTTCCTTGTGGGCTTCCTAGCCCTCTTCATACTCAATTTCCTTCCATTCTTCTTTTCCGTATGAATATGTTTCGAACCTCTTGACCTCTCTGTTCTTATATTCGGTCTATTTTCGTCTGCCTCCCTAGGCCCTAAATCTTTTTCAGATCTAGTCTGATTATATTAAAAGAGATGGTTATTCCATTGTGTTTCACTTTAAAACATAATGAGCACGAGCAACACTTTAATATTTACTGTCCAGCACTCGTCAATGCGCTTATGTGCCATAGCCTTTTCTTTGTATCAGTCAGGTGCCCCCTCCCCCATGCTGATACAGCCCTGATGGACATCCGTCTACCGGGCGAGTTGGCCGTGCGCGTAGAGGCGCGCGGCTGTGAGCTTGCATCCGGGAGATAGTAGGTTCGAATCCCACTATCGGCAGCCCTGAAGATGGTTTTCCGTGGTTTCCCATGTTCACACCAGGCAAATGCTGGGGCTGTACCTTAATTAAGGCCACGGCCGCTTCCTTCCAACTCCTAGGCCTTTCCCATCCCATCGTCGCCATAAGACCTATCTGTGTCGGTGCGACGTAAAGCCCCTAGCAGAGAGAGGACATCCGTCTACCAAGCGTCCAACACTCATCTTGCAGGATTCAGATGAAAATCCCTGACGTGGCCTGGAATCGAGCAGGAGGCCTTCGGATAGGAGGCAGGCTCACTATCCCTAGACCACGCGGCCGTAAAAAGTGTCCCTTAATACAATATTTAGATGATAGCTTAATACATTCTCAAACAGTCTAAGTTATTATGAGCCATAGAATTTTCTGCTATTCACACGACATCTGAATTTATTCCATTGCCATCATGTCCAGTATTTGACGACTAATATATGTACAACCGGGATGAGTAGCTCGGAAGGTAGAGCGCTAGTCTTCTGTGCCCAATGTGGGAGGTTCGATCCTGGTTCAGTCCAATGGTATTTGAGGGTGCTCGAATACGTCAGCCTCGTGTCGGTGAAATGAAATGGCGTATGGCTTTCAGTGCCGGGAATGTCCGAGGACATGTTCGGCTCTCCAGGTGCAGGTCTTTTGATTTGACACCCGTAGGTGACCTGCAAGTCGTGATGAAGATGAAATGATGATGAAGGCGACACATACACCCAGCCCCCGTGCCAGCGAACCCGGGACCCCAGTAACCAAAGGCCAACACGCTAACCATTTAGCCATGGAGCCGGACAGCCTCGTATCGTTAGACTTACCGGTATGTAAAAGACTGACAGGTTTTGTTTCATTTGGCAACTTCGCCATTATTTATTTGTTACCTGGTTTTGTCGTTCATTCCTTATAATTTAGAGTCAAAAGGGAGTAAACTCTGAAATAATAAAATGAATAAATAAATAAAAAATAAGAAATAAATAAATAAATAAATAAATAAATAAATAAATAAATAAATAAATAAATAAATGCAAAAGACCTCCTGCAGCACAAAATTCCGGCACCTTGAAGTTTCCAAAAACCATTAAAATGTAGTTAGTGGGACGTAAAACAAGGATTATTATTATTATTATTATTATTATTATTATTATTATTATTATTATTATTATTATTATTATTATTATTATTATACCGGGCGAGTTGGCCGTGCGCGTAGAGGCGCACGGCTGTGAGCTTGCATCCGGGGGATAGTAGGTTCGAATCCCACTATCGACAGCCCTGAAGATGGTTTTCCGTGGTTTCCCATTTTCACACCAGGCAAATGCTGGGGCTGTACCTTAATTAAGGCCACGGCCGCTTCCTTCCAACTCCTAGGCCTTTCCTATCCCATCGTCGCCATAAGACCTATCTGTGTCGGTGCGACGTAAAGTTCCTAACAAAAAATATTATTATTATTATTATTATTATTATTATTATTATTATTATTATTATTATTATTATTATTATTATTATTATTGATTGTACATTCCACTATCCACTTTTACGCTTTTCGGAGACGCCGAGATGCCAGAATTTTGTTCCGTGGGAGTTCTTTTGCGTCAGAATGAATGGGATCAAGCGACAAAGTGCTCACTAACAAAATAAGGCCTTTAGAATGGTGGAAGATAAAGGTTTCCACTAACCGTAACCTTGGCGCTTGATGGTATAGAGTGGTTAGCTCTAGGCCCGGCCACCTTTGCTCCCAGAAATTAATCTGGTACTCATTTTTGGTGTAGGCTCAGCGAACCTCAGGACCATATGCACGTCCGGAAGTAGAAATCACGTTTCTTAAATTATTCGACTTCCTGAAAGGGGATCGAAGCCACGTCCTTCCACGACTTTCCCGCCTCGACCAGGCAGCCCCTAAGTTCTCATCTCTCAATTTTTTAATGAAAAAAATTTTTCGGAATGTTGATACAACATTCACTAATTTCACTACCTATGTATATATGTATGTATGTATGAAGTCGTGCGCGTGGACATAGGGACAGTGCGACCTTCCTCTATTGTTGCTGTGCTCTGTGCCAGGAGGAGGCGTGCGCCAGACGCTCACTCCACTCTTCTCCCCTCCCTCACGGACGTCGAAATGGACGCTCTCCGTCCTCCGCGAGAATCTGTTTACAGTCCCGGTGTCCACGACGAACGGTTCTTGCTTAGCTTTGCTTTGCTAGCTTCTCATTTTCAAACATGTCATTTCTGTTCCAGTGTTGCCCTTACTATCACAACGGGGTGATTAAGTCGACGGAAGATACTGAGAGAGGAAGAGATTCGCAGATAGACTGACAGAAAGAGGGCATGAAGAAGAATAAATAAAAAGAGAGAAAAAGTATTGTAATGTTTTGGCAGTGGTTCGTACGGCTTTGAACTTGAGCTCTGGACGTGTGCCCAGTAGCAATAGAATTCCTACACCCAGCTAACTGAAAGCAAGCGTGATGGGAGCAAAAGGGGAGGTGACTTTGTCCCAGCCTGTGGACAGAACAACAATAGCCAATAGCAGAAGGCTAGTCAAATAGCTGTCCCGGCCAGCCGGATGTCTAGCTGACCACAGTGCCTACAATGTTGGAATGAAACAGGTGGCAGACTTCTTCCTTCCTATTGAACCAATCAGCCGTTAATTTCAGTGCTACACTTCCTAAAATCTCTATGACTTAGTGATATTTATCAGTGAAAATTGTTCAAAATTTCTATGGATAGTATCTTGTTTCTTTTAATCACTCAAGGAGTTTTAGTGAAGTGAGTTGGTGATCTTGGGATATCGTCTCGACAACGTGTGTGTCGTGTGTATCAATAGGGAAAACCTTTGAGTACTTTCCTTGCTCACTAACAATCGTGTGTTGATTTAAAAGTGAGAACTTTTAGTGATCTTTAAAAGCGTTTATGTGAACATTGTTAGTACTGATCCTCTAGGAAGAGAATTTTTTTTCATGGTTTTGTTCAATATCGAAATTCCTGTTCATTGCTATTTTTAATTCATTCGTTATCCGTTGAGTCCAAAAGGTATACAAAAATCAGCTCTCTCTTAAGAAATGAACTATGCATTCATTAATTTAATAGTGGCATAGCTTTGTTTCTGACACAACATGAGCAAAAATATTGTTTAGCATAACTATGTTTGTGAGAATTTCATCGGAGACCTTCAACTTCTGTTTCACTTTTAAAAATATTTTTAGACTCATAGAAAAGCAACCATTTAATTTTTTATCCCAGTGAAATTTAACTATTTTTAAGCATCTGTCACATACTTATCTAAGTTGTATCCGAGTAATTTAGACTCAATGCGATGGAAAGAAACATAATTTTACGACACATTATTCATTTTTGAAAATATTCTGTTGATTCTTAAATTTTAAGCAAAAATCTTTCCTCAATAGCTTGTATGTTATAGCATCTGCACCATACTTCCGACGATCGAAATCTCTAGTGCAGTCTATACAATTGTGAACACAAACTCAACACGATGGGTAATCGAATTCAAGAGTTATACAACCAGGTGATGTTCGAGAGAAGGATTTTGTTTGGTTGCACTGTGTTGGTGGGATTATCAGTGATCCTGTGGATTATCGCTATCTCTACAGATCATTGGTTCTACGTCAGTGGAGGACCTAATGGGATTTACGTCAACGAGACGAAACGATTCTTCATGCACAGTAATTCTGGACTCTGGCGAATCTGTCGAACGTCAGTAGGAAACGCTACTGGAGCTCAAGCGGCTGCAGCCAGTGATCCCAACATGAATGTGACAGTCAGCGGGAGAATGGCACTCTTCCGTGAGTATTGTTACTTTTCTTATTCCTGCACTTTCTATAAGTTACTAATGTTTGTACTTCAAATATTCTTCTTCTTCTTCTTCATCATCATCCTAGACTTTCCACAATTACTCAGAGTCTGCATTAATGTGGCTCAAGCCAACTTTTACGGCTGAAGCCAATCCTAAGAGGTGGTGGTAGTGGTGATTATTGGTTCTTTTTTTGTTATTTGCTTTACGTCGCACCGACACAGACAGGTCTTATGGAGACGATGGGATAGGGAAGGCCTAGGAGTGGGAAGGAAGCGTTCGTGGCCTCAATTAAGGTACAGCCCCAGGATTTGCCTAGTGTGAAAATGGGAAACCACGGAAAACCATCTTCAGGGCTGCCGACAGTGGAATTCGAACCCACTATCTCACAGCAAGCACGCTACGGTGGTATTGGCTGAAACACTGGGTGTGTTAGTGTTTGATGCTCATTTCTCGACATGGCTCTCAAGCCCAACTAAGCCACGTGCAGATTTAGCAACACCGCCTCGCAAAGCCCACCTGAAATCGCCCGCGGAGCGATCTGGTTGGCTAATTTTAGCAGCTGATAAAATGACAGCGGCGTGAGATATCGAGATATTGTTTTCAAATTACGTATCAGTATGGCCAACGCTCTAACACTGGTATACCCGGTTCACGTTATTTTCGATCACCCTGTACATGAGGAGGTGTATGGACATCGTCCATGCAACATATTTTCTTCTTTTGCGTGTGAGGGATGTGTCCTGAAATTTGGGCGTACCTTACTGTATTGTTACACCCTGTATTGAGACCATCACAAACACCTTCCATCCTCGGAGACAAATACAGGTCGTACCAAAAGTTTAAGGTCACGTGCATATTTCATGAACATGATTCCTATTCTTAAACTTTTGGTCAGAGGCATCCGATTTTCTACAGGGAACTAGTACATATTTAGAGGAACATTTGCTGAAATTTTCGTTAAAATATTACTCTTTGTTTTGTAGTTATTAATTTGATTGTTTGTGATAGTTCGAAAGAAAATAGCTATTTTTTTAGTACTTGAGGAGATCTGGACAGTACAATATCGGGATTACATTAATAAGTTTTGTTATGGAGAAAGACGAATACTTATAGAATATTTATAATTGTAATAGAGAAACAGAATATGTTTCCGTTAAAAGAATTCCCCCGTTTTATAGCTCGAAATAGAACAACAGTGACCACGAAGATCAACATAGATATTGAAATGCAAATCAATTGAGTTAGAATTATTCTCACAATATACTTTCCGCACATCTCAATTATCACTTGTAAAATGAGTGATACCATTAATATTCCTTGAAATATAGGCCTACTTCACAATATTTCTACACTTCGGTCACTGTTTGGGCCATCATCAAGAACTACGATTAAATTTCACGTACCAAATAATTAGTGCCTCGTGAATGTATCATTATGAATCATTGTGATAGTATTTAAAAAAAAAGAATACTATAATGTAATGCTTAGATTCGCAGCATTCAGTGGATTGACATTGAAGGTGAAAAGTAATTACAGTTTAAAAAGTGGAAATAGAATGATAATGAGGTAATTGCCAGTGTAACTGGCCATTTTGCCATCCGACCAAGGGTCCGGTCCCGAACAGGCCGGCTAAGAGAGCGCCCCGGTACTTCCCCTTCTTTGGTCAATACCGCCATTATTCTAAAAGGCGAATCTCTTTCCACTTCTTTTATACAGTAGTTAGCTGCCGATAATTATCTTATCTTTCCTCAAAACAATAAGTTACTTAAGAAAGGTAAAGCTATCTCCACACAGGCCATGAAGGCGCTTAGAGGAGTGGAAGTTCAAGGCATCCACTGCCCGTAATCTTAGAAGTGGAACAGAGTGCTTAGTTCTACGCCCAACTGTCTTTGCCCCCAAGAATTAATCCGCTTCTCATTTTTGAAGCAAGCTGAGTGAGTCTTAGGCCATGTGCCCAACAGAAATGAAAATTTCGTTTCTGAATTCTTTGACTTAAAGGGTGACTTGTATTGACACCGGTATGTTGTTCTTTATTATTATTATTATTATTATTATTATTATTATTATCATCATCATCATCTGTTTACCCTCCAGGTTCGGTTTTTCCCTCGGACTTAGCGAGGGATCCCACATCTACCGCCTCAAGGGCAGTGTCCTGGAGATTCAGACTCTCGGTCGGGGGATACAACTGGGGAGTAGGACCAGTACCTCGCCCAGGCGGCCTCACCTGCTATTCTAAACAGGGGCCTTGTGGAGGGATGGGAAGATTGGAAGGGATAGGCAAGGAAGAGGGAAGGAAGCGGCCGTGGCCTTAAGTTAAGTACCATCCCGGCATTCGCCTGGAGGAGAATTGGGAAACCACGGAAAACCACCTCCAGGATGGCTGAGGTGGGAATCGAACCCACCTCTACTCAGTTGACCTCCCGAGGCTGAGTGGACCCCGTTCCAGCCCTCGTACCACTTTTCAAATTTCGTGGCAGAGCCGGGAATCGAACCCGGGCCTCCGGGGGTGGCAGCTAATCACGCTAACCACTACACCACAGAGGCGGTCATTATTATTATTATTATTATTATTTGCTTTACGTTGCACCGACACAGATAGGTCTTACGGCGACGATGAGATAGGAAAGCCCTAGGATTGGGAAGAAAGCGGACGTGGCCTTAATTAAGGTACAGTCGCAGCATTTGCCTGATGTGAAAATGGGGAAACAACGGAAAACCATTTTTAGGGCACCGATATGTCATACTCATTGAATCGGAGTGGTAGGAAAGTTGTCTGTTCGGCACATTAAAACTTGGAGGTGATTGAAAAATTCAACTGATTAGAAGAGTGGAGCAAATCTACTCCATTGTTGAGTCATAGAGCAGGAAACGACATCTGAACGTATTGTTCATACAGAAGTAGATACTTGGACAAATCTATTTAGTGACCGCTGACAGTTATGTAACGATGCTACAAAGGCATCGCGTCACAAAGGAGGACGACCAAAACGAGAAAGAAGCAATAAATAACGAGAAGTCAAGATTAGACTTTTATTTGAACAGTCGTCTCTCCGAATCAACAAACAATCAAATAAACACTGGGTTCCACTCAAAGTGAACAGTACCAACGGTGGCCGGAAGGATTTTTTTTTTTGCTAGGGGCTTTACGTCGCACCGACACAGATAGGTCTTATGGCGACGGTGGGATAGGAAAGGCCTAGGAATTGGATGGAAGCGGCCGTGGCCTTAATTAAGGTACAGCCCCAGCATTTGCTTGGTGTGAAAATGGGAAACCACGGAAAACCATTTTCAGGGCTGCCGACAGTGGGATTCGAACCCACTATCTCCCGGATGCAAGCTCACAGCCGCGCGCCTCTACGCGCACGGCCAACTCGCCCGGTGGAAGGATTTTTATGAAGTGTGTTTATTGTTCGGAAAGTACGATAAACTAAATATATGAAATGATCATACTTATTTTCTTATCCATATGGAGATATGAACATGATTGATCTGGAAAAGGCATTCGATAATGTTGATTGGACCAAGTACGAAGTTTGGAACTTAAATAGTGGCAACTCTTTATTTTCAACAGATACAAAAGAGTTACATGTTAGCAACCTTTACTGTCCTTCAATGTAGTCACCAGCGTTGTGTATAACCTGTTGCCAGCGATGCGGAAGTCGTAGTATACCTTTAGCAGAGTCTGTTCTGTCGATAGTGCGAATGGAGCGGTCTACTGCCTGTCAAATCTCTGCAATAGTTCTGAAGCGAATGCTCACGAATCGTCTGGTTTCGTTCACTGTCCAGTAACGCGGCAAGAGCATGCACTTCCTCTTCACTCGTAGGACGACCTGCCCGACGAATGTCCGCCACAGTTTGCCGACCATCGTTGAGGCTTTTACCCAACGTGCCACTGTTCTGTAAGGCAATGCAGATTCCCCGCAAGCCTCTTGAAGACCTTGATGACACTGTCGTGCTGTACGACCTCTGGCACATTCAATCTTGATCCAACTCCGTTGTTCCTGTTTGGAAAACATAGTGACAACGTTACGTTAGACCGCTAGTTCACACGTGGCTGTGTTTCTCTCGCTTGTGCGCACGCAGGTGATGTGGGAAGAAAGAGTCCATTTGCTCTGAGGTAAGGTAGGTACGTAACCAACGTGTGCTACCAGCGGCAATATAGGTTCCGTTGCATAGAGTCTCCAACAGCAGTGTTGCCACTATTTAAGTTCCAACCCTCATATTTGAGATTCTGAAGGTGTTCGCGATCAAATACTGAGAAATAAGAATTATCTACAGTCTATACAAAAATCACCCTGCAGTGATAAGAATCGAAGGCTATGAAAAAGAGGCAGGAATTTGGAAAGAAGTGAGGCAAGGCTGAAGTTGGTTCCCATTTATTGTTATAAAGAACGGGTGGTAAAGGAAATCAAAGAGGAATTTGGAAACAGAATCGCAATCCAAAGTGAGGAAGTCAAAATTCTGAGATTTGCCCATGATATTGTTATTTTATCTGAGTCTGCAGAAGATCTGCGGAAATTGCTGAATGGTATGGAGACAGTGTTTCAAATATCAGTCATCAATCATCAGTCATCAATGATCTGCATTTAGAGCGATTGCCCAGGTGGCAGATTCCTTAACAATTGTTTACATCGTATTTACAGTTATTTATAATTATTTACCTAGCTTTTCCTTTTTCAACGAAGTTGGAAATTTATCGAACATTTCCCTTGATAATTTATTTCAGTCCCTTACTCCTCGTCCTATAAAAGGTCTTCCGTACAGGCCATGAAGCCCTTGGGGGAGTGGAAGGTAAAGACTTCCACCATTGTTAATCTCGGCACGTGATGGGGTAGAGTGGTTAGCTCTACGCCCGACCGCCTTTGCCCCCAGGAATTAACCTGGTACACATTTTTGGTGTAGTTTGAGTGAACCTCAGGGCCATATGCACCTCCGGAAGTAGAAATCTCGTTTCTTAACGGGGATTCGAACACACGTCCTTCCGGGCGAACCGAGCACGCTTTTACCGCCTCGGCCAGGCAGCCCTTAAAATAATATTTGAATAAATGATATCCGAGAGAACGAGAAAAGTCTTCGAGAAGGAGTACAAAAGGAACAAAAGTGGAGTGCAGTCGAACGAAGTCAGGTGATGCAGGAAATATTAGATTAGGAAATGAAGTCTTCAGGGAAGTAGATGAATATTGTTGCTTGGGTAACAGATTAACTAATGATGGCAGAAGTAAGAAGGACATAAAATGCGGACTAGCACAAGCAAGGGAGGCCTTTCTTAAGTAATTTGCTCACTTCGGACATTTACGCCTCCGTAGCGTAACGGTTAGTGTTATTAGCTGCCGTTCTTGGGGGCCCGGGTTCGATTCCGATACTGCCAAAAATGTAAGAATGGCAGGAGGGCTGGTATGTGGTTGAAATGGTACATGCAGCTCACCTCCAATAGGGGTGTGCCTGAAAAGAGCTGCACCACATCGGGATGAGGACACGAGTTCACGTTTTTACTTCGAACATATGATTATAGGAATTAGAAAGACGTTTTTGAAGACTTTCGTCTGGAGCGTGCCATTGTATGTAAGTATGGACGATAACTAACTCAGAAAGAAAGAGTTTAGGAGCTTTTGAAATGTGGTGTTACAGAAGAATGCAGAAGGTGAGATGGATGGTTCGAATTTCGAATGAAGAGTTACTAAATCGAATTGGTGAGAGGAGATCGATTTGGCAAAATTTGACCAGTAGAACATACAGAATGATAGGACACATCTTAGGACAAACAGGTCTTGTTCAGTTTGCTTTTGAGGGAAGTGTCGGCGGCAAAAACGGTCGAGGTAGACCAAGGTATGAATATTACAAACAGAGTAGAGTAGATGTAGGGTGCAGTAGTTACGTAGAAATGAAAAGGCTAGCACAAGATAGGGTGGCATGGAGAGCTGGATCAGTCTATGAACTGTTCACCCAAACAACAACATGGAGATATCCGATGTTGTACCTAAAGTTGTTTTAAATTTGTTAGCAGTTGACTAATTTGCAACAGTTGCTCAAGCATGGAGAAATTCGCCTTTCTTAGAATTTACTTGCCCCTGGGTATTACTTTTTAGTAACTGTGCTAACTTAAAAGGCTCAATCGTAAAGTTCACGACTCTGTACATTTATTTTTTGTCAGCGAAACTTCTTGATTATTTTTCGTTTCGTACGCAATACTGGTCATCTCATGATTTTCTACTTTTGATGTCTGTCTATTGTGTGTCTGTCTGTTTCTATGTGCTCCTAAAATAGGAAAAAGGCTGAACAAAATTATGTCAGTGGTTACGACACACATTACTGTTTGTAAAATTCTGTGCTTATCTGTGTCTTAAGCAGAAGACCACAATGGTTTAAGGTAAAAGAGGAGCCATTTCGATGAGCCATTTGTGAATATATACATCGAACCAAAACTAAACCACATGGAGCAACAGCCCCTAATAGCCATGGCCTACCAACTGACCGCTGCTCAGCCAGAAGGCCTGCAGATTATGAGGTGTCGTGTGGTCAGCATGATGAGTCCTCTCGACAGTCCTTCTTGGCTTCCTAGACCGGGGTCGTCAGATAGCTCCTCCATTCTAATCACGCTTGCACAGTGGAACTCGAACCAGCCCTCAGATCCAGGAAATTATCCCTCGCCTGGCCGGGAATCGAACCCGTGGCCTCGGGCACGGTACCTCTACACCGCGGGGCCGGCTGAATATGTAGCGCCTACATCGCCAAGCCATATTTTGTTTATTACTCGTACAAATGGTCCACGGTATTTTTAATTATAGTTAAATGTTTTTGCAGCTTTTAATTTAAATTTTTAGTTGTTTTTCAGAATTGTTTAAATTTGTAGATCTAACTTCACACCAGGCAAATGGTGTACCTTAATTAAGACCACAGCCGCTTCGTTTCCACTTCTAGCCCTTTCCTGTCCCATCGTCGCCACAGGACCTGCCTGTGTCGGTGCGACGTAAAGCAACTTGTAAAACCGAAAAAACTCTAACTTCATAATATTTTTAATTTTTTATTTCTTTATAAAACTATTTCATGTTTAATCCATATGCACTGTATTGTGTATTCTTTGTCTTCGGACAGTATCTAGGTGGAGGTAGAATTTATAATTTTAAAATGTGCGGTATTTAAACACCTGTGTTACTTACGATATCTCTCTGAAATCCGAATCACTAAGCTTTCGAAGGCGTTTTACATTGTTTTACAAACAATTCGAGCCACGTGAATTGGTCGATGTGTTCAGGGAGAAATTTCGAGAATTGATAGCACATTACTCCCATCCTCCTCGCATAGTGTTTAAACCTTGACCAGTGGCCGTCCTCTTGGTTGGTGCAGGCATTAGTAATCGGATCGATGAAACGTCTGCTGTGGCTTACGGTTTTATATGTGAATGGTGAAACTCCCACCCAAAGTAGACAGATTTTTATAACCCCGCCAACCGTTGGGGTTATATAACACTAGAAGATCATAAAAGTTTGAAGCTAAAGCAATAGTAACTGGACAAAGGTATTCAGAATTCACAGACATAATACAGTACTCCACATTCGTATGTGTTAGCCCTGAACTTCTACAGGTAACAGAAAACGACACATTAAAGCGCAGTGCCAGTTCAGAAATCCATGGGTATGTACATACATATTTTAAAGGGTTAATAATATTTACAAATTGTTCCCCAAATTACTCTTGTTTTAGCTTAAAACCATTATGATCTATTTAAGACGCAAATAAGCATGATATTTTGCCAAAGCTAGTGTGTGCCGTAACTACGAAAACTTCTATATAACAAAATTTGTAGGAATTGTAATTTCCAAGCATGAATGCAATATATATATATCGTACGAATAATAACGGAAATATTTCAGAAAGTTTGATTTTTAGTCGAAGTCCCATGTGACGACAGTTTGTAACTGAGAAGCATTAGACAAATACGCACAAGTTTGGACAAGAAACTGTACCGTGGTATACATTCGGAAATCGTCCTCATACAGTGTCGATTTAGTTCAGTTTTACCATACTCCCTACTGCCACAAGTAAGGTTGTTATATTAAGACGGTCAAAATCTGGGACATTAAAAATATTTTTGTTTAAATCTGTAAAACGATGCGTAAATGAATTTGCTATATCGCGTCCAACAGGGTATTTTTTTTCAATTTGCTTTACTTAGCACCGACACACATAGGTCTTACGGCGACGATGTGATAGGAATGGGAAGAAAGCGGCCGCTGCCTAAATTTAGGTACAGTCCCATAATTTGCCTGGTGTGAAATTGGGAAACCACGGAACTTTATATTCAGGGCTGCCGACATTGGGGTTCGAACCCACTATCTCCCGAATACAAGCTACGTGACCCTAACCGCACGGCCTAAACGCCCGGTGATCGTTCTTTTAAAGGGAATTACATGGAGAAAACAACATCATCATCTCCAATCAGCAGAAATAAAGGAACTGGTTCGATCCTTCCAAGAATAGAGGAAACAAAATGAACGTCAACATGAAAATCCTCGCGAACGTAACACTGTCAGCGATCAGAAGAAGACATGAATAACCTAAGGGAGGTCAAATAGGAAATATATAAGTGAGGAGCATGCTACATGTCAGTTTTTTTCTTTTTTTTTTCTTTTTCTTTGCAAGAGGCTTTACGTCGCACCGACACAGATAGGTCTCATGCGACGATGGGAGAGGAAAGGGCTAGGAGTGGAAAGGAAGAGGCCGTAGCCTTAATTAAGGTACAGCCCCAGCATTCGCTTGGTGTGAAAATGGGAAACCACGGAAAATCATCTTCAGGGCTGCCGACAGTGGGGTTCGAACCCACTATCTCCCGAATACTGGATACTGACCGCACTTAAGCGACTGCAGCTATCGATCTCGGTATGCATGTCAGTGGAAGCAATTTCCCGTGGTCACAAATTCATCCACCCCAAGGAGACATCCCTTTTAGTTTAAAACAGGAAAGGATACCTTGGATGTTATCTCACAGGAATCCTTCGTATTTCTACCAAGATTGGCAACACTGTTGAAGGACTACATACGCACTAGCGTACTCAAACCACACACACGTGTTCTTTTATGCGTCAGTAAATTTCCAAACATGTTGGATGATTCAAGCACCTTCAGATACCACCAGACTGAGCGGGGATTGAACCCGCCAGCTTGAGTTCAGAAGGCCAGCGATCTACGCTGTAAGCTACTCAGCCCGGCACAATTCATTACGATCGAACATATTTCTAAGTTATTTTATTGCACTGTCACAAGTTACCAGACAGTTCATACAAACACAGACTCAACTACATGACACTAATAACTTAAGGTGTCGTAATCCATGGCGCAACAGCTCTGAAGGGCCTTGGCGTACCAAGAGACCACTGCTCAGCCGAAAGGCCTGCAGATTTCAAGGTGTAGTGTGGTCAGCATGACGAACCCTCTCGGCCGTTATTCTTGGCTTTCTAGACCGGGGCCGCTATCTCACCGTCAGATAGCTCCTCAATTTTAATCACGTAGGCTGAGCGGACCTCGAACCAGTCTTCAGAACCAGGTAAAAATCCCTGAGCCGGCCGGGAATCGAATCAGGGGCCTCCGGGTAAGAAGCAGGCACGCTACCCCTATTTTCTGGCGTGAAGATGTGAAACCACGGAAAACCATCTTTAGGGGTGCCGGATTCGAACCCACTATCTCCCGAATGCAAGCTCACAGTTGCGCGCAGCATAGGCAACACGCTCGGTGAGCCACTACTGTTACAATGTGCAAATGTTACTTTTGATTTTGAGTAGATTGAACTGCTTCGTAAATTATTTCGCAAAAAAAGCTAACAAAACCATACGAGAAAAAACGGCCCCTAAAACGGCATCTGACGTTGTTGATGGTGATTCGTCCGTCGGATGGAGGTGTTAAGCCTTGAGCAGAATCTTTGGCGGCATTCGACAAGAGTAGGCTATGCGCCGACATAGGTTTCCACCCTCTCGCTACCTCATTGTCATCATCATCCCTCATCCACACGCGCATGGGAGTCAAATAGAAAGACTGCACCAGACGACTCGAACACGTTCTCGGTCACTCCCGGCACTAAAAGCCATATGCTAAATAAAATAAAATAAATAAATAAATAAATAAATAAATAAATAAATAAATAAAAATGAATAAATAAAAATCTAGTTTAGGTTATTTTTATGCTATTTGTTCGGGGCGTCGACTTAGAAAGTTCTTTTGCCCCTACTTGCACCATATGTTACGAACCTGCGTGTATTTGGAAATTGCGGAAGTGTAAATTCTTAAGGACTTTAAGGACGAGACAAACATCCAGTCCCCAGGTCAGGGATATTAATCACTTACTACTTAATTTAACTTCGTTAATACTCTTGATTGATTTTTTGAAGCAGAGCAAAAACAGTTTTCAAACAAGCATTTTTCTCTCTGTACAGTACAATCAACGCTAAATGCTTTACTTCCCCAGACTCATAACTAATATCAATTGATTTCCTTTCTACATTGTGTCACACACGCGATTTATTAATAAAGCATTTAATATGATTGTATTTTATTTTTATCCTCTAAGAATTGAGTCCGCCTCTGTGGTGGTGTACTGGTTAGTGTGATTAGCTGCCACCTCCCCCCCCCCCCCAAAGAAAAGCACCCCACCCCGAGGCCCGGACTCGATTTCCGGCTCTGTCACGAAATTTGAAAAGTGGTACGAGGACTAGAGCGGGCTCCACTCAGCCTCGGGAGGTCAGATTAGTTGCTGGGGCTTCGATTCCTACTTCAGCCATCCTCAAAGTGGTTTCCCTGGCTTCCCACTTCTTCTCCAAGGAAATGCCGGGATGGCACGTAACTTAAGGTCACGGCCACTTCCTTCCCTCTTCCTAGTCTATCCCTTCCAAACTTCCCATCCCTAACAAGGCTCCCGTTCAGCATAGCGGATGAGGCCACCTGGGCGAGGTACTGGTCCCCATCCCCAGTTTTATCCCTGACCAAATATTAATATATAAAAGCGTATGAAAGTTTTACATAACGCTGAACTTATACATTAATACCTGTCTAAAATTAAACTATACCGGAATGAGCGCCTCAGGCGTTTGAGGCGCTGGCCTTCTGATCCCAACGTGGCAGGTTTGATCCTGGCTCAGTCCGGTGGTATTTGAAGGTGCTCAAATACGTCAGCCTCGTGTCGGTAGATTTACTGGCATGTAAAACAACTCCTGCGGGACTAAATTCCGGCACCTCGGCGTCTCCGAAACGTAGTTAGTGGGACGTAAAGCAAATAACATTATTATTAAAATTAAACTTCGCTGTAGTCCACAATTAATTTTCCCCTCTTTTCGCAGTCAGTTATAGCATTTATCACAGTATTTGTTACATAGCATACATACACATTCACAATTATTATTATCATTATTATTATTATTATTATTATTATTATTATTATTATTATTATTATTATTATTATTATTAAAATTCTCTGTAATCCACAATTAATTTTCCCCTCTTTTCGCAGTGAGTTATAGCATTTACCACAGTATATTTGTTACATAACATACATACACATTCACAATTTGGCTCGTGGAATTTCTTATTATTGCATACTTCGTTATGGTATCTATGAACTGCAAGTCTTGTTCGTACCGATCTCAGATGGTGATTCTCCTCAGTCACCTTCTGCCGATAGTGGCGTCGGTGGCATAGAAGTCTTCAGGAATTTCTTGTCATTTTTGTTTGTTTCCAATTCTCCTAAATGAAACAACAAAACTATCTTGTGGCGTAGTTTAGTCTCCTGTAATTTTTGTGAATTTCTAATGTCTCTACCAAAATAGAAGGGAAACTATTACCTGTTACTGATATTCTGCAATTTATCCATCTATAAAGCGTGCAAATATATCCTGAGATCTTACACAAAAATCACAGAATAAGTTTTTATCACAAGTTAATTATTTATTACTACAGATAGTGGAATAAAAATCGATATGAGGATTAATTATTATTAATAACTAGGAATTTGCATAAAATCATCGTCATTACAGACCATTACGCCACCGGTGCTGACTGGATCAGGCAGTAGAGTACTAGCTTTCTAAGCCCATATTGGCAGGCTCGATCCCAGTTCAGGCCAGTGTATTTGAAGGTGTTCAAATACGGCCGCCTGGCACGGAAAAGAACTCTTTATGAAAAAAAATTCCGGCACCTCGGCGTTTTAAAAGAACCTTAGTTAGCGGGCGGGTGTAAAGCCAGTAACGTTAATACTGTATTAGACTAACCTTTCAACTTAAGCTGGCTCATACGCTTAGCTTCACCTATAGGATCCATTCCTTACATAAGCTTTACCTCTCCATTGCAAAAACCTTCCTCCCACTTTTCTAACGTACTTCTATTAGCAATCACTCTCGCCACTTTCATGTCTGTTTCTTCCAGTTTGTGAATGAAATATCTTGAGTTCACTCAGTTTTCACTTCTGTACAGCCAAGGTCAGCCAGTAATCAAAAGAATTTAGGGACAATTTTGTATGGAAACTCATATCTCTCGAATAGAATATTGATCAAAACTGTGAGCTGTGTTTAGAAATTAAGAAGAAAATCGAAATATGGACTGATGATTATGAATTAATTAATTAATTAATTAATTAATTAATCAATAAAGCGTCTGATTCCTTGGCTGAATGGTCAGTGTAGTCACCTTCGGTTCAGGGGGTCGCGGGTTAGATTCCCGGTCGGGTCGAAGATTTTAACTGTAAATGATTAATTCCCCTCGCTCGGGGAGTGAACGTTTACACTGTCCCCAATATCTCTGTAACTCACGCACCATATAACACTATCCTTCACTACACTAACATGCAGTATCCTATACATGGCAGATGCCGCCCACCCTCGTCAAAAATGAGTTATCCGTCACTCACCATTGATCTGTATTTATGTCTGTCTCCCAGGTGGCAGATTCGCTAGTGTGTTAAATTATTTCAAAGAAGCTGGAAGTTTATAAAACTTCTCCTTTGATAAATTATTTCAATCCCATATTCCTCTTCCTATAAATGAATATTTGGCCCAATATGTCCTCTTGAATTCCGACTTTATCTTCATTTAAACATCTTTCCTACTTTTAAATCTCCACTGAAGCTTATTCGTCTAGGTACTAATGTCATTCCAAGCCATCTCTTCACTGACAGCTCGAAACATTCCGCTTAGTCGAGCAGCTCGTATCCTTACTTCCAAGTCTTCCTATCCCAAAGTACATAGCATTTTCGTAACACTATTCATTTGTCGGAAATCATCCAGAACAAATCATGCTGTTTTCTTTTGAATCTTATCCAGTTCTCGTATCAAGTAATCCTGGTGAGGATCCTATACTCTACCAGTCACTTACAGGCCCTCTCCTTTACATCATTACTACAAGCCCTAAATACACTCATAACCATATGAAGAGATCTGAAACATTTACGATAGGAGATTATTTACAAGGAAAGAGAGAGAAGCGAATTACGTATATATCGATAAATGGCTAATATCTTCAAGCTCGAAATCTTGGTCAATTAATCAAAATGAGTACTTAGAAAATTAAACTGACCTTTAAAAAGTATATTTACCATACGCGTTAATGTAAGAAATAGGTCCGACCTTCTTGGATTCTTATGAACAACTAAGAGGGATAATTGTTATTGCTATTTTTACGATTGGCTTTACGTCGCACCGACACAGATAGGTCTTATGGCGACGATGGTACTGGAAAGGGTTAGGAGTGGGAATAAAACGGCCGTGGCCTTAATTAAGGTACAGCCCCAGCATTTTCCTGGTGTGAAAATGGAAAACTACGGAAAACCATCTTCAGGGCTGTCGTCAGTGGAGTTCGAACCCATCTCCCGAGTGCAAGCTCACAGCTGCGCGCCCCTAACCGCACGGCCAACTCGCTCGGTATATTGTTGTTTCGTGAAAGTAGCTTGGAATATCTTGGTTGGCAGTCACATGTATTTACAGTAACATGTGTGAAATTTGCCAAACAGGTATATTACCTTTGGTGATGAATGTTTTATTAATTCATCGGATCATTGTTTGGCCTGCGTATTAGGTGCTGAAATAGGAAATGACGTAATATTGTTTCCAAGGTGCCTGAGACTGTGATTTTGGTGGTTAGTCATAACAGTCTTAAAGCGCAAACCAGCAAAAGTGAAAAACTCCGTAGGTTTCTCCAGCCAAATACCGTCGGGGTCGGAAGGAAAAGAACAATTCACCAAATATGGCGGAAAGAAAATATTAAACTTACTTCCGCTCATCCCAGACATTTCTGGGGTCGCTGGAGTCACGCAGGTTCGCTGGGTTTTTTTTCTTTTGACCGGGGATTTAAGGCCAGATGCCTTTCCTGGCGCCTAGTGATTTTTGAGGTTAAAAAGAGGAACTCTTGAATACACAAACTGAAGCAATGTGACACTCATGTGATGTCCAGAAATTGCCACTGTACCCTCACATCATGAATACCTCTGGGGAAAACGTGGAATTTAATCTGAGCCTTGGTATTTACCTTCGTGGAAGAGCTGAGAATTGAAGGAAGGCCAATCGGGTGAGGAAATTCTGTGCAATATTTTGCGAAGTATTTGTTATTTATGAAATTCAAGTATTATACAACTGAATGCAAGTAGTATGCAACTGATTATAAATGTATTATAAAACAAACACTTCTCAGTCATCAGTCTTTCAGTTCATTTTATCTCTGGCTCACAGAATGTCAGTGGCGCTCGTATGAAAAAGAATGAATTACAGTATCATCTGCAATTTGTCCATGACTTTCATTTTATAATTTGTTGCCACTATTTCACTGACACAACTGTACATTGCAACTTCCCACTCTAAAATAATACACTTACTGTGGACATTTTTCCAAATTAGTTTCCAGTTCTCCACAGGGTATTTGTCCTGCGTAAGTGGGGCGAAGCGGTTTTGCTATAGTAGCTTTGTATAAATAATATTCTATTATGTTGACCGTACTGGTGTGGAAAGTACCTTTGACTATTTGAATTATAGCTTGTGCTCTATGGAAGACAAGTTTTACTTGGCTGTTGTTAATTAAGTTCGTTGATTCACAAAATTTGGTAAAAGCATCTCCTCTTAACCTTTTTTTTTTTTTTAGTGGAGGATATGATTCACAAAGTGGACCACGCATCTTTGTTCCACTGAAGTCTATTGCAGTTCTCCACTCTTTTCCGGTAGACGAAGTTATTCCCTGCGTGTCCTATACCGGTATTCTTTCCAGAGGAAGTATTTTATAGGCATTTCAATACATTGACATACAACTATTTGGCAGGCAGAACTTGCAATATTCGAGACTATGACAACAAACTCTAAATTTCAGCAAACTGTATTTAATGATTCCTTCGTTTTTGTTTCTTTTTCTTTTCGTGTGTTGAGTTGCTAAAACGCCTAGAGTGTTGGCGTGTTCGATACCGACTCAATCCGATGGTATTTTGAAGGTGCTGAAGTAAGCTAGCCTAGTGTCGGCAGATCCGTCGACGCGTAAAAGGAAGTCTTGCAGGAAGAAATTCCAACACCTCAGCATCTCTTGAAATCGTAAAAGTAGGAAAGTGATGGTGTGGAACATAATTTTAAAAGAAAGTACGACTGGGCAACCACTAACACTAATCAGGTCCATTTTTGTGAGGTCCGAACTTTCGAAGAATGAGGGTATAGGCAAAACGAAACAAAAAAGAAACATAAAATGAACATGAAGAGCGTGAAAATGAAAGACGTCCAAGGGGTCGCAAAGTTAATAACGTCGGAGTCGGAAGTTAACTATAGTTGACCACAAGAGGTTAGTAAAAATAAAAGTCAGGAGCCTTGAACAAGTAAATGTAAAAAAAAAAACCTACACTCTGCAAATTACCCCATGGAGGCCAAACCATGCTCCTAAGTTGAGACAAACTGGGAATTATCCCTTTAAGTTGCATCCAATCACCAGAGAGATTGAGTAGAGAGGGGTTGGATTCCCACCTCAGCCATCCTCGAAGTGGTTTTTTTTCGTGGTTTCCCGCTTCTCCTCCAGGCAAATGCCGGGATAGTACCTAACTGAAGGCCACGGCCGCTTCTCTCACTCTTCCTTGTCTATCCTTCACCATATTCCATCCTTCCCCCCACCCCACCCCGATGAGGCAACTATTTATTCAGCATAGCAGGTGACGCAACCTGGGCTAGGTACCCGTCCTCCTTCCCAGTTGTATCCCTCGACTCAAAGTCTCACGCTCCAGAACACTGCCCTTGAGACTGAGTACGAAGGAAAAACCAACTCTGGGCATTAAACAGATTAGGAAAGAATTATTATTATTATTATTATTATTATTATTATTATTATTATTATTATTATTATTATTATTATTATTATTATTATTATTAATCTAGTGCTTGATAAAATCATCAAGAACTGGGAATGTACACTGAGGAATCTAGAAATCAAACCAGTTGCCATTGGAGCCGGGACTCGAAAGATTGAGATCAGGTGCCTAGCATTCGCAGATGACATTGCAATCCTAACCAACAACTCTAAGGATGCTGTCATTGCTATTGAAGCCCTGCATGAGATAGCGGTGAAGGCTGGATTACACATATCGTATGACAAAACTAAGTACTTTGAGACTCGGCATCCCGGTAACCCCCCTTTGACGGCCATACATGGAACGATTGGGAAAGTCAATCGCTTCCGCTATCTTGGTGAATGGGTCCACCCCAATGGTAGAGACGGTACATCCATCCATCAACCAACTCAATGCAGCGTACCAACTAACCCACAACTGTTATAATAAGAGGTGCATTTCGAAAAATGCTAAGATCTGTCATTACAAAACTGTTGTCAGACCACAGTTTTTGTACGCCTCAGAGACCCTCCTGATGAACAAAAAAGGCACCATGGATGATCTAGAGAAAGCCGAAAGACGTATCCTCAGGAAAATTCATGGACCGAGATTGCTCCCAGATGGAACCTACAGACTTAAATCGAACACTGAGCTGTATCGACAGTTAGAATCAGCCAATACCAGCATGCGACGTAGGAGGCTTAAGTTCTATGGACACCTTCAACGAATGGACAGCAACAGGCTTACCAAGAAGATCTTTTCTTTGGTTAAAAGCTACAAGACTGGAAGCTTGTGGCTTAATGAAGTACAGAAGGACTTGGATTCGGCTGGGATTTCAGATATTGATATAGAATATCGTTCCAAATTTTGTGCTATGGTACAGTCTTGGACCCCACCACCTAGAGTTCCTAGAAGTCGGAAGCCCCTTTCACAGGAGAGAAAGGAGAAATTATCAGCAGGGCTCAAGAGATATTGGGAACAAAGAAGAGCATCGAGGAAGAACTAGTCACCAGCGCTCCTTAGTGGGCTTAAATCAATTATTATTATTATTATTATTATTATTATTATTATTATTATTATTATTATTATTGAGCAAGTTGCGTAACGTCGCACCGACACAGATAGGTCTTATGGCGACTATGGGATAGGAAAGAGCTAGGAGTGGGAAGGAAGCGGTCGTGGCCCTAATTAATTAAGGTAGGCCCCTACATTTGCCTGGTGTAAAAATGGGAAACGACGAAAAAAACATTTTCAGGGCTGCCGACAGTGGGGTTCCTCTCTTGAGGATTTTGGTTTCGATGGCAGTGCTCCTCCTCGTGATTATTCAGTTATCATAAACTCCACGTGTGGAGTACAATAGGACTTTTCTCTGTCCCTGTTGACAAGAACTAATTGGCTGTCTACCTGAGTCACTAATTCCATTGTGATACTGTTATACTGTTATACAGCGGAACACGTGTCACTACAATTAAGAAGAGAAGTCTTGTAACTTGAGAGGAAGTTTAACGTCAGACTTCATACAAGGTCCGCGCGTGTCTTCACCCAGTACTTCACCTGAGATTCTATTTTCAAGATATATGACCACTGGGCGGTCCACAGAGGCGTATTTCTGGCCCCCGTCCGATTGTTCCCTTCCCTTGGACTATTTTCGGTCATTACCAAACAGCAAGAAGTCCGGCGAGGTACTTTAGGCTAGTACATTGGCCCATATTCGTGGTCACTCGACATAGGGGGGTCTCTTAAGACAGTGTGATTTATACAGATCAGCTGACAGGAACATCGCACAGAGTTGAATAAACTCATAACCTGTCCATTCCACTCCGTTTACGATGAGTTAAAATGTTATTTATCGCTCACAAGCGATGAGTTACAACTTCGCTCATAAGCAATTTTCTACCAACTGGAGAGGCGAATTTTAGAACATGTGTACTTATTCTTCGGAAGATAAGTGCACAAATACAAAATTTTAAAGATATTTGCTGTCGAAACGTTCATATTGAATTAACGGAATTTAGAAGTTTTACTTTCAAGAGAAAATATTATCACAGAATGCATAAGAAAACCTCTGTTGTGTTGTTTAAAATGTTTCTGATATTCTAACACAAACATTCCTGAAGTTTTAAGAATACTATTTACATTGGACCACTATTCGATCTTATTGGACAATATCCTCCGTGATGAATAGTACTGCTTATCTGTGATCGCTCTCTCGAGCGCAAGGTTGCCAGATCGAATCCTGGCATAGTCATAGCCATCGTAATACTGGGTAACGTGGATAGACCTCAAGAGGAAAGTTACTCGTAGGATATATGTCCATTTTAAGACCACATTTCGTATGACCGGCTTAGTAATCGGAAGGATGTGTAACACACGATATTATTATTATTATTATTATTATTATTATTATTATTATTATTATTATTATTATTATTATTATTATTATTATTATTATATTGAGCGCCTTGTTTGACATCACACTAACACATCAAATGTTTTCGGGGACGGAAAGATGGGAAAGGGCTAGGATTGGGAAAGTAGTGGCCGTGGTTTTAAGTAAGGTACAGCCCCAGCATTTGCCTGGTGTGAAAATGCAAGACCACGGAAAACCATCTTCGGAGCTGCCAACGATTGGATCGAACCCACTACCTCCCGAATGCAATCTCACAGTTGTGCGACTCTAACCGCACGGCCAATTCAATCGGACAAATTATTACATTGATAAATTAGTTATTTATTTTCATGCCTGGAAACCAATTTCTAAACAATTCAAATTCAAATAAAACATTCTACTTCAACTTCAGGCAAGGTACAAACCAACCGGAAAACATTGACTTTTGCTATTGTTGAGTAATATCTTACCATACGATAAAAATCAATTAAAATACAATTATTAATACAGAATTCTGAATAAAAATGAGTGTCTTCCTAATAATCAGAATGAGTCATTATCATAATTTTGACAAGCTGTGATTTCTTTGTGATTTTTACCGACTTAAAAACTCTTTATAAATGATATTAAAGTCATTGAACTTACATTTTAATATAATTACCATCATCATTATCATCTTCATAAAATAGATTTTGAAATATCAAGCTGTAAAATGTTGCAAAACAAATTTACTATATAAACTCCTTTGACGGAAAAGCGTTTTCCAGATTTCATAAGTATCCCTCGAAAGAACGAACCCACTCACTATCTCGCACTTAAACGTCATTCATATATTTCCCTTACTAAAGCTTACTTTCGAAGTTCAAATATAAGATGTAATCAGCTTTAGCATTTTGTAGTAAGCCTGCCGTGTATAGTATTGCTTCTTACACCGGGCCGGTGCCGTAGTGTAGAGTGCCTGCATCTTACCCGGAGTATCCGGGTTCGATTCCCGACCAGGTTAGGGATTTTTACCTGGATCTGAAGGCTGGTTCGAGGTCCACTCAGCTTACGTGGTTACAATTTAATATAATTATCATCATCATTATCATCTTCATAAAATAGATTCTGAAATATCAAGCTGTAAAATGTTGTATAACAAATTTACTATATAAACTCCTGACGGGGAGATGGCAGCCCCGTTCTAGAAAGCCAAGAATAATGGCCGAGAGGATTCGTCGTGCTGGCCACACGTCACCGCGTAATCTACAGGCCTTAAGGCTGAGCAGTGGTCACTTGGTAAGGCAAAGCCCCTCGGGGCTGTTGCGCCATGCGGTTGTGTTTGTTTTTTTACAGTGAGGAATTGTACGCAGGCAGAATTATTCATACTTTTGATAATAGCCGAATGAAATACCTTTTAACTTCTAACTTCCCTGGGATCATTTGCATTCTCTTTTGAGAATGAGTATACAGTAGGCCCATTAAATGGCCCAGTTGGTTGGATGCCCACTTCTAATGCTCAAGCTCCAGCATAGTCGGTCGGCGTTAAACAATATTAAACCGAGCTCGATAGCTGCACTCGCTTTAGTGCGGCCAGTATCCAGTAATCGGCAGAAAGTGTGTTCGAACCCCACTGTTGGCAGCCCTGAAGATGGTTTTCCGTGGTTTCCCGTTTTCACACCAGGCCACGGCTGCTTCCTTCCCATTCCTAGGCCTTTCCTAGCCCACCGTCGCCATAAGACAAATCTGTGTCGGTGCGACGTAAAGCAAATAACAAAGATAGCAAAAAACAATATTAAATTGCGAGATACCTTTGTATTCTGACTTATCGGCGCATTAAATCAGTTAAACTTGACACTCTGCACAAAGACCACTTCACATTTGAATTTCTTCTGGACAGCATTTTAGATAGTGCTTTGAAACTTTTCACTTTCATCAGTTCATATTAATTAGCAGAAGCGTTATAAATGAGCAGTATGTTCTTCATTATTTCTACACCAGAAGCAAATTGAACCTACGTTATTGCAACAGGTGTTGCAATTATTAATGTAATTATCTTCATAAATACATTTTGAAATGTCAAACAGTTAATTAATATGCCTTGTTAATAACCCCTAACAGTAATTTCCTGAGAAAGGTTTTATCCTACTTAAAGCAACAGTTAAAGACCAAATGTACTGCATCAGACGTAATTATCAAACGAATGACAAAGTAAAACAACACTGTTCATATGAGTCGAAAATGATCAAGTAGAGGATTTTTTCTGAATATACAGAGTGTATTTAAACTCAACGGCAAAACTTCAGGTGGTGGTGATTACTGTTTTGAGAGGAAGTACAATTGGACAACCATACTCCATTAATACTTTTTTCTTTTTTTTTCTTGATATACAGGGTGTATTAAAATTAAATGGCAAAACTTCAGAAATGGATGCTTCTTATAGAAAGAATTAAACAAGGGTGCGGTGGTGGTGGTGGTTACTGTTTTGGGAGGAAGTACAACTGCACAACCACCCCATTAACACTAATCAGAGAAAAAATAGGAGAGGTCAGACACTTAGACCAGGGCCTCTCAGAGTGCACGGTGCAAAAGACGACTTCGCTTGGTTGACCAGAGTGCAGACCCCCACTCCTCGATTTGAAGCAATAGCGCTGTCTCTCTCTTTCCCCAACCCTGTCTCGCTCGCCACCCCTTCCCCTCCTCCATCTTCCTCACTTGCTCCGTAGTGCTCCAAATCCGAGCCGAGTTGAGCCGAGCTTAGCCGAGTAGCCCAGAGACGAAGCGTTAGTCCGAGCCGAGCCGAGCCGAATGGGACCGATGCACTGTGCACAGGAATTCTGCGCCTCAATTTGCACGCGTAAGGAAGGAAAGTGCCACGAAAGGGGTGGAAAATAATAATAATAATAATAATAATACTGGCTAATGTAGGGCAGCAATTACAAAATTTGGTTTCACAAACAGATGTATAGATGGAATAGTTGGATGAGAACCTCCAGAAGTCACTTACCAGGTTTGAAGTCTCGTCCTCCCTACCTTCATTTCGTCACCGGCTGAACTCATAAAGCATACGGGCAATGGAATGTTCGAGAAAGAAAAATAGGCACTACATAAAATATAACGAAAGTAGGATTCTATAATGTGAGAGGAATACACTAATATTATTAAATGAGAAGAATCTTCGTTGAAATATTATTTGCTAAACATTTTATTATACTGATAAAATTACACGAGATGGTGCCATACTACAACACATGAACAAGAAACAGTCAAGAATAATGCAAAAATTATGTATATATATATAGTATGCTTTCGTGTCCTTGTAGTTTATTCATAGCTGTAGTTGGTCCTCGGCATACCTCAGATCATATGGTTAATTATCATGGTTGTAGATAGTATATATTCCCATAAGTACGTTTCCTTTAAAACACGAGATTGCATCGCCATATATCAAACACATGGTCCATTTGACCACGACAATTATATATTTACACTGAACACATACGTGTATCCTGGGTTTACCTAACAAATTATATTCAAAGAAAAATCAGCCAACGCTGGAATCGAACCCATCACCATACAACACTTTGGGAAATAATAAAACACATAAACACATTACATAAAAAATATTAAACATGTATCACACAATACGTCTCGAAGATTATGGCTTAACCAAGCCATAGTATCTGGTTAAATTCTTCGCTCCAACATGGGTCGAACTCAAGTACTCCAGCTTCCAAGGTAAAATATTTAAAACTCCAATCAAGAGCTAATTTAATGCATAAACATGGGAAGAGATCTCTCCTTCGCAAAATCAGAAAATTATCCGCATTACTCATAACGTATCATTAGAATGAAGAGGATCTCGCAAGTAAACCTTAAGCTTTGCTGGGAACTACGGAATCTTCCTCGACCCTAAGTCGCACGTAGTAAAACTGTCAATCATGACAACAGCTGTTTGTTTAGCTCCGTGGCTACAAAAACACATTGAACTCGTCATTTCTTTCTTTCTTTCTTTTATATATCATCTCTGCAGTCGCTTAAGTGCGGCCAGTATCCAGTATTCGGGAGATAGTAGGTTCGAACCCCACTGTCGGCAGCCCTGAAAATGGTTTTCCGTGGTTTCCCATTTTCACACCAGGCAAATGCTGGGGCTGTACCTTAATTAAGGCCACGGCCGCTTCCTTCCCACTCCCAGACTTTTCCTGTCCCATCGTCGCCATAAGACCTATCTGTGTCGGTGCGACGTAAAGCAACTAGCAATAAATAATATATCATCTCGGCTTGTTCTCAAGTACGCATTCATTTGAGAACCATTACTTCTTACTATTCATTATTTGGCTATATATTCAGCCCAATTCAATAAATCACAACAGCCATAATTATTATTATCCCTTATCATTCCAACAACATAACATGTTACAGCTTCACCCTTCCATATCATACCACCGCATCTCAAATTCGTTCCATTAATTTACAGAGAAGACTCCATTCTTACAGGTTATTTAATTCTTCTCGCATATCTATATAATTCGCAAAATACCTCGGTTTGGGACATCTTCAATGATCATCTATTATCATACGGGATTTATAATACCTGAATCACCTTAAAGCAAACATATAGTTTATATTCAAACTACTATGAAAATCTTTACCAGATAATAACATTACGAACAAATTATAAGTTTAGCTAAATTGCTATTCTTCCCAAATATGTGCTTCATATACTCTATGAATTTATGGGATCTATATAATAATTCATGCAAATAAGCCTGCTAAATATTAACTATTATTCTTAAATCACTTGAAAATCCTAACTAAAATAATAAATCTTTTCCCAGTCACACGCGTATAGTGTTCCCTACATTCAATATAATTAATCATACATTTTAATATTTACAAAAGAAAAATTGCTACTGGCATGCAAATCTCGTGGTTTAATATATTCAAGTGGATTGTACTTACCGAATACTGGGTATGGTTTGCCGTCATCTCGAGGTACACCTTAGGTTTTTACTCCGTCATGATGAGCGGTCTTCTCTTTGATAGTCCTTGGTCCCTCCTCGTACTACCACGATCCATGTTTCGAACTGTGGTCTTCTTCGTTAAGTCTCTGGGCGTTTCCTGTAGAAATAGCTGCAGGCACTTAGGCGCGATTCTTGTAGGCTCCAAATCTTGGGGTTCGACGACCACTCACGAACATACAGGCAAAATGGGAAATCAGTTATTAAACACTGTTTATGTACGTTCAAAGGGATCTACTGCTGATAAGATACACTGATAACTTTAAATAGATCAATGCAAATCGTGGTAAGTTTCTAGAAATCACTGTTCATTTCCCCATTAATCACACAGTCTATCACCACGAGTGTCCCTGGAGTATGCAAACGCTAATTTTATCAGGAATAATTCTTTAATTTTACTGAACGTCACTCACTCGTAAAATGCTTTGGATCGGTTATTGCTAATTACTGAACTAATTAACTGCCTCACTACTCTAAACAACCTGACGCGTTTGCCCTTTCACTGATGATTGCACCATGAGCTGTAACTGACTGTTGTTCTTATTTAAATATAAAATGTTCAGATAAGACTTCTATTCATCCATACTGTACATTACCTGGTACCACACGGCTTATTTCGCGATATTTTACATCGCACTGATGTGTTTTTTCTTCTATGACACAACATTTCATAAAATGATATCCATGTTCACTCCTAACGTGTTAGTACTGCAGCTACACAAATGACAATGAGATACTGTATCTAGGTCCTGGCTCTACTTATAGCCTCCGGACAAAATGATCAGGGGGGAGGTAAATTATGCCCCTGCTGAATTTGAAGGTCCGGTAATCGGAATCTTTCAGCGACGTGAAAACACTCGAATTATAGCTTGTGACCTCTACTTTCTACTGATCGCATACAAAACTAAAGCGATCAGTGGGTCATTCACAATCTCAAAAGCGTCCTTTTAGAAAATCACGCATCATGGTTCAACACGCAAGATCTCCCACTTTTTTCCACACGTTGTCAGATTTCAGCAGTCATCTTTACTCTGCGTACCATTGTATGACAAGCGTCATTACCTATCCACCATTAAAGTATTGCATTTATATGCATCAACAATTAGCATTAAATACATCGGTTCGAATGAGACCTGACTCATAAATTTCCAAAAATTATTTCTGATGAAGGTGTTCTTCTTCTTCCTCTTTTTAATAAATTATGGTGAAGTGGCACCAATGAATGCGGTGTTGAATTAGTAGAGGACATTTATTTCTCAGGAGTTAACACACCGTAACTCAGCCCACTCTCCGACAACCTGCATTTCAACGCGTAGCGTCATCCTTCCATCTCGCTCACACGAAAAGAGAGCGCGATTTCAAAGTTCAGCAGTACTACGCTATCCCTTTCTCGTTACAGCGCAGAAAACTGCTCCCTTCGGGCTGGGATATCGCAAATCACATCCCGGTTCGGCATGTAGACTGCTAATTACTACATTATATGTCACAGAATGTTGACTAGACCTCCTAATATGCCTACGGCATGGTGATGAACGGTTACAGTACGTCTCGGAAACCTAACACCGTCGGGTCAGAAAAGAGCAAGTGTTGACCAAGGGAGGTCGGACCGGAAAGATTAAGGTGAGGAGCCTTACACGAGTAAGTGGAAGCAAGGGAAAGCTAGGGAAATAGTGGTCGCCAACCCACGCTCCGAATTTAAGGGTACTCGGACCCCAAAAATGATGAAATTTTGGATTTTCAGTTTTTTATGAAATAAATTACTTGAGGTATAGGAAGGTCCGGGTCCCCTTAGGAGCCCTGGTCCCCCTTTTAGTTGCCCCTAACAATAGGCAAGGGATACTGTATGTCGTTCTACCACCCATACCCATAGGGAAAATCCAGGGCAGTGTTTATGTAATATTTTGTTTTGCTACATATATACCATATAGCATAGTTAAAAAATATGCAGACTGAAAAACAAATAAGAAATGTAATGAAAATAGCGTTAGGGTAATAACCAAAATTTAACACTTGTAAGTGATTAGAAGATGAATGGCTTGGAAGGAGTGTTAAAAGCACTATTGTAAAGATATCAAACTTCTCTGAGATCTTCCCACGGATATCCCGGAAACGTGGAGGTCACCACAGCAGTTATCCTCAGTCGATCCATACCAGGTCCGCCACCTCAAGTGAATATCAGTATTAAACTGTCAAGAAACGTGCAAGCTAATTAGAATACGACAGTGATTTAATTAAATGCTATAACAATAATCTACGTAACTAATGTAGTTGCTCTCGATTTCAACAAAGTTACATCGTTTAGGTTGCCTTAGGTACATTTCTGATTCTAGCTAGGATGTATCAATTACTTTCTTCCATCAATTTACTTCCCCGCCTTCCCTTAACAATGTTGAGCAATTATTTTCCGGGTGCATTCACTCTCAGTTCAATAACTTTACAATCGTGCATAACTGAGTTCCGTTTTCAATTTTCCTCATATCATCCTCATCCATGTTATTTTTCTAAAGCCTTGTCTCTAAGCAGTCTTTTAAAGATGTGCCAACCCCATTTATTTAGAACGTAGTAAACATTTATTTTCATCTACAGGCTGTCCGACTCGTTCGCTGAATGGTCAGCGTACTGGCCTTCGGTTCAGAGGGTCCCGGGTTCGATTCCCGGCCGGGTCGGGGATTTTAATCTTCATTGGTTAATTCCAGTGGCTCGGGGGCTGGGTATTTCTGCTGTCCCCAACATCCCTGCAACTCACACAGCACACATGATACTATCCTCCACCACAATAACACGCAGTTACCTACACATGGCAGATGCCGCCCACCCTCATCGGAGGGTCTGCCTTACAAGGGCTGCACTCGGCTAGAAATAGCCACACGAAATTATTATTATTATTATTATTATTATTATTATTATTATTTTCTGTAGGCTTTATTTTTGGCACCCCCATTAACCGCCATATTGTACTCATTTCTCTTTTTAACTTATTATCTACGTTTATCCTCATTCTCCCAATTACAACTGCAAAATCCTCCCAATGTCCTCTTTTCTTCTTCTGCATTGTAAAGCATTTTGTTTGTTTTTCAATGCCATTAACTCGAGACTACTTCTTTTTAAATATTCTTCGATGTTCAATGCAATCGCTTTCCCTGCAGTATCCCATTCATACCGTTTCCAGAATGTTTCGTATGCGATCCACCAAGTACCCTTGATTCTGATATTTCATTTGGTGTTAGAAAGCTATGTTTAACATTTCTCCAGCTGATCCCATCTTCAGTCTTAGCAAATACTTACTTACCTTTTTAACAATATCTCGCTGTAGACTTACACCATTGTACATAATTCTTGCTCCACAGTTTGCTATTCAGCTGGGTAATCCCGTGATTTTTTAGAAAATTTACTAATAATTACAGTACATCAAGTGTGGAAACGTTTTAATCAGCTCACCAGATCTCTGTTCCGTACAACACTCCACCTTTACCTAACGCATTAAATACTTGTTTATATATTCTGTAATCAGTGCTTGGCATGCTTTTTTACTAAAATGTTAATAGCTAGCAATGCACTCATACCCTTTAGTTTTGCTTTTTTATTTGTTCTGACCATTTTTCCATTTCCATTTAATATCATGCCCAAGTAGGTACTCTATTTTCTTGACGACCTCTAACTTTGTCTCGCGTATAAACATTTTTTCATTTTTTTTTACAAGTTGCTTTACGTCGCACCGACACAGATAGGTCTTATGACGACGATGGGACGGGAAGGGGTTAGGAGTGGGAAGGAAGCGGCAGTGGCCTTAATTAAGGTACAGCCCCAGCATTTGTCTGGTGTTAAAATGGGAAACCAAGGGAAACCATCTTCAGGGCTGACGACAGTGGGGCTCGAACCCACTATCTCCCGAATACTGGATACTGGCCGCACTTAAGCTATCGAAATATATGTTTTCAATCGCTCAGATAATATTATGAGACACTCCATCTTTGCCACGAAATTTCCCCTGCTCGCCGAATCAAGTACTTTCTCCACGTCAATAGCAGTGATATATAATTTTCTTCCCTTCTATTTTTTACATATTTTTCCATAATTGTTCTCACCAAAAATATATTGTCAATTGTTCTCATCCTTTCTCTGGAGCTTGACTGGAGTCTCTCCAGAATCGAACATCCCTCCGCCCACTTTATTATCAGTTCCGCCAGCCTGTGCATATTGTACTTAAAGTATCTAGCAACGATCTGCCTTTACAACTATTTGGGTTTGATTTACCTCCTTTCCTTTTGTAGCGTGAGCAGATCACTCTCTATTGCCAAGATTTTGGAAGTTCACTCCCCCCCCCCCCCTTCCTTTATTAAATAATTTGACAATACTTTCTAGGATATACTGCACCTATTCTTCGCCATTTGCCTCCAACATTCGTTGGTAGCCCCCGAAATAGCATCTGTTTACCCTTTCCTAGATTTGCCTAAGACTTCTTCTATCGATATTTCTTTATACAATGTAGGCACAATATATCCCAGTCTTCCCGATACTCCACTCCTTTCCATTTTAGGTCGCCTGTCACTCAATAATTTCTTATGTTAGTCCACCTAGTCTGCATTACTTAGGTTATTTGGTCTGACGAGTAGCTTTCAGCTCTCAGCATATCCGCTTAATTGTACTCTACACTTTCCTATTTCCATTAAGCTTAGAATTTCTATCTAGTTCACCAACCCTTTGTCTCCGCCATTCATATTTTGTTGTTTACAACAGTTCTCTGTATTCTTCCATTTTAGTGCAGAATTCTATTCTTTGAATGTCACCTGCATGTTTCCTGTATGTTCTCAATGCCCTCATTATTTCCCACCTTTTATGTCTGCAATCATCATTGTACCATCCCTTCCCTATTTTCCTCTTCATCTCCTTTACCCGCATCCTCTCTTCTGCCATCTTAATAGTGCTGTCTAATAGTTTTACTGCCCCATCCGTTTAGTTATTATCAATCACTGAGTTTATTCCAACTGTCACTAATTGGGCCGTTTCTGTTTCATAATAATTTATAACAAATATCTCTAGCTCCTCTTTTCCCGTGTATTTAGTAACTGACATCTCCTTAAATTTTCTCGTGCGTTTTATTTTGTTGTTGTTGTTGTTGTTGAGGCACTACTCTCTCTCTCTCTCTCTCTCTCTCTCTCTCTCTCTCTCTCTGCATTATATTCGAATGATAATTGGAAAATGATGTGACTCTCCACAGTCCTCTACCTTTATTCCTTTAATCATTGGGCAACGCATTCCTTGAACATAGCACAAAGTCTACATTAACCCCTACCTCTGTTATGTATGTCAGATTCCTCATTTCATCCCCATATCACCCGTTCAAACTATATACTTTTTCAGTATCGCACAACTCTAACCGTTGTTTGGTAAAACTTTTTATAACCCTCACCAGGATAGATAGCATAATAAGCATGGCTGGCGGTGGGGCGAATGGACTCTGCCATTGGTTGAAGATTTTTTTTTTTTTTTTTTTTTTTTTGCTAGGGGCTTTACGTCGCACCGACACAGATAGGTCTTACGGCGACGATGGGATAGGAAAGGCCTAGGAGTTGGAAGGAAGCGGCCGTGGCCTTAATTAAGGTACAGCCCCAGCATTTGCCTGGTATGAAAATGGGAAACCACGGAAAACCATCTTCAGGGCTGCCGATAGTGGGATTCGAACCTACTATCTCCCGGATGCAAGCTCACAGCCGCGTGCCTCTACGCGCACGGCCAACTCGCCCGGTTGGTTGAAGATTACTCCAATGAAACGTCATTCCCATAATTCAAGACAGCGAGAAGTTATCACTAACTTAGGCGGTATAAAAAGACCTAAAACAATGAGGCAATGTTACCTACAAGATAATCATCCTTGTAATCAGGAGTAAGAATGTAAAGAATAAGCATAAATTAAAAAGAATAATGACATCTCGCTGTTTTGAATTATGGAAGTGACGTTTCATAGGGCAAATCTTCAGTCAATGGCAAAGTCCATTCGTGCCACTGCCAGCCATGATTTAATATAGCAAAGACAAATAATATGTTTAAATAGTTGAGAGGTAGCAATATAATAATTACGGATCTCAACACTGCAAAGCATAGATTGCGCCACTTATGATTTAATATGAATAAGAAATACTTATAATGACATGTTGAAATGGACCAGAGCTAGCGGTACAATAATTACAGATCTCGTCATTGTAAAGCATAGATTACGCTGTCACTCTTGGAATTCATAAGACCCTAATAATGGAAACAGAATTATGGATCTGGACTTATTTTAGATAAAAATGATAAGATTACCTGTTTATTAAATACACAAATTACTACTTAAGACAACATATGCAATGTACATAAAAATAACTTCCGTCCTGAAGTTGTAAAAAATAACATCTCACACATGCATCATATTTACGTACAAAGCAAGGTTTCTGAACACAATATCATTTTCAAAAACAAGAAGTGTTCATAATACAAATACTAACGCGTACAACAACAGGAGTAAGTTTCCGCTCCACTTCAAAATAACACCAACGCCATTGGTCGCGCGATGAGAGAAACTCTCACACAGTGCGCACGGTCATATAGGAACCTTTGTTCTGACAAGGGGAGGGGGTGCTTACCCTTCAAATGTGAATCGCTCTACTCACCACAGTTATAAACTCAGCTAGAAGAGGGAACAGTCACCTCCCTTCCATCACTGTGATGTAATATCAAAATAAAAAATAATGTGAGAGAAAATCTCATATAGCGACCACTCGCGGGTTAAGAACATCAGCAGTAGCCCTCCGTTATTCAGCAGCAGAATACGCCTGCCCTGTCTGGTGTAGATCTAGTCATGCTAATCAAGTGGATGTCGCCTTAAATGAAACCTGCAGACTCAAATGTCAAAGGTCCGGGTAGTGACAAAACAACAAAGTCACTGGAGTAGTTTTTGTTGACTTGACATCAGCCTACGATACAGTTAATCACCATATACTGCTTCGTAAAGTGCACAGTATAACTAAGGACTATAAACTCACCCAAATGATTGAGTGCTTTCTACAGAACATAAGGTTTTTTGTTGAATTCCAAGGCCAGAGGAGTAGATGGAGGAACTTAAAGAATATCCTTCTACAAGAGAGTGTGCTAGGACCTATACTTTTCAACATCTACACCAATGATCAGCCTCGCCCACAAGGGACAAAGAGCTTTATATATGCAGACTATATCGCTCTGGCAGTTCAAGAGGAAACGTTTGAACTAGCTGAAGATAAGCTCTCCCATGCTCTACAAATTCTAAGTGGTTATTACCAAGAGAACCAACTAAAACCAAACCCATCAAAAACACAAGTCTGTGCCTTCCACCTGAAAAGTCGACAGACAGCGAGAAAATTGCAAGTGATTTGGGAAGGTAAAATATTAGAACACTGCTTCACTCCCAAATATCTAGGAGTAACTCTTGACCGAGCACTAACCTATAGAACACACTGTCTGAATACCAAAAGGAAGGTATTTGCAAGGAACAACATTATCACATTATCCGGAAATTATCGGGTTCATGGTTAGCGTGCTGGCCTTTGGTCACAGGGGTCCCAGGTTCGATTCCCGGCAGAGACGGGAATTTTAACCTTAATATGTTAATTTCGCTGGTGCGGGGGCTGGGTGTATGTGTCGTCTTCACCATCATTTCATCCTCATCACGACACACAGGTCGCCTATGGGTGTCAAATCAAAAGACCTGCATCTGGCGAGCCGAACATGTCCTCGGACGCTCCCTGCACTAAAAGCCATGCGCCATTTCGTTTCACTTATCTAAAATATATAAGGTAGAACTTGCGTTACATTTCAGTAGTAAATTTCAGCCTTACGCCCCCCAAAATTGTGAAAAATATCATATTTATTTTAATGTGAGAGAAAGTCTCACGCGCGATCACTCACGTTACATTTCGGCTAGCGACCACTCGCGGGTTAAAAGGATAGGATGCGTCCACCAGGTTGAACCCGATAATTTCCGGATAATGTGATAATGTTGTTCCTTGCAAATACCTTCCTTTTGATATTCAGACAGTGTGTTCTATAGGTTAGTGCTCGGTCAAGAGTTACTCCTAGATATTTGGGAGTGAAGCAGTGTTCTAATATTTTACCTTCCCAAATCACTTGCAATTTTCTCGCTGTCTGTCGACTTTTCAGGTGGAAGGCACAGACTTGTGTTTTTGATGGGTTTGGTTTTAGTTGGTTCTCTTGGTAATAACCACTTAGAATTTGTAGAGCATGGGAGAGCTTATCTTCAGCTAGTTCAAACGTTTCCTCTTGAACTGCCAGAGTGATATCGTCTGCATATATAAAGCTCTTTGTCCCTTGTGGACGAGGCTGATCATTGGTGTAGATGTTGAAAAGTATTGGTCCTAGCACACTCTCTAGTAGAAGGACATTCTTTAAGTTCCTCCATCTACTCCTCTGGCCTTGGAATTCAACAAAAAACCTTATGTTCTGTAGAAAGCACTCAATCATTTGGGTGAGTTTATAGTCCTTAGTTATACTGTGCACTTTACGAAGCAGTATATGGTGATTAACTGTATCGTAGGCTGATGTCAAGTCAACAAAAACTACTCCAGTGACTTTGTTGTTTTGTCACTACCCGGACCTAACGCATCCATACCAATGGTTTTGTCACTAACCGGACTTAACCTATCCAGTCAAATGATTTTCTGACTAGCCGAGTCTCTGAAAAGTAACACTAATGATCCAGGGTAGACGAATGCTGAAAAATTATTTCATACACACATAAAATTTAATGTACCTAGGAGAAGGGAATGAAGGAAAAAGTATATCAAAATTAACCTACCTTATTGGGAAGCATCTGAAGAATAATTCTTTCCCTCGACAATCAGTATTTCTGACATATCAACCTCCGTACGGAACAACATACATGTTTAACAGTATCTTGTTGATTACCATAGCAACGAAGAATTAATTTATGACTGTAGCAACTAACCACGAATAAATTATACATTCCGACCAAAGTTAGTAGGGGCCTACTAGGAACTAGCACTAATGTGAAGTTGGTACCAGGAACTAATTACGTCTCATCAGTTGGTACCAGTCGCCAAGAACTTACTTATATCCCCAATGACAAATGAACATTAAACAGCAGTTCCTGCGCTGGTGAGGGTTAGAAAAAGTTGTAACCAGTTTTTCACCACTTTTGTTACATCCATTTTCTTGACATACTCTCTTTTGAATATATATTTCTTCTGCATTTTTGTCATGCACGGTCTCTGGTCTGCAACCCTCGCATTGAAGTTCCCATCAGCACAATGCCTACGTCCTAAAAAGACTGTTTATCCAATTAATTTCTTGTGATAACTCATCGAAAATGTATTTCGTTTTTCTTTCGTAAATGGAGAGATGTCGGGAGGCCTCGCTCATGTCAAAGACCGATCACCGCCCAGTATTACTCAATAGCGATCCCCATGTCAGCACTCGCTTACTACACAACCTTCCTCTTCGCTTGCACGATTACAGCTGCCCATGACAACTGAATAACATTTTTAAGCCAGCGATACTTTCCTGGTGTACTTGGTAATAAAGTATTAATTCGTGAATGTTCTAATTACCATAGCTCATGGGGAAAACTATCAGATACAAAATATTAGGAATCATTGAAGATTGAATTTTCACGACCGCATTGTAATCGAAACCGACTTTCAACCTATTAGGTCGTGTTACGTACATGTAGTACGTGTTGAAGAGATGTTAAGTACAGAACAAAAATGGCCAACCAGACACCAGTGGGATCCGAACCCACAACCTCCCGATTTCGCGTCGGTTGATTATTAGGAATCATATTTTCTATATGTTTCCGTTTAACAAAGGAATCAGCCACCTGTATTTACAGGCTGCCATCAAAATAAGGTAATATATATCAAATTGTAGCTATAGAGTTGTACTAATTAATGAAACCTCTGAAATATACATAGAAACTAAAATTAAGAAAAGGTTTATGACTTCTGCACTATACAAGTGGTGTCTCAGGATCTCAATGAAGCCTCAAAGGATGCAAGTCACGATTTCACGGATGGACTTCCACATGGCGCCAAATAAGGAGGCATGGAACCATGAGATCTGACCATTAACCCTATTGCCGTACTTCAATTCCGAAAGGTGACATTTAGATTTGTAATAAGGGATGGTAGGCTCATATTTGTCCTTTTCTAGAATGACCTCCTCTGGCAGGCCGCTATAGTGCTTAAACCTAACAGTTGGATCTAAAATGAATCCCTGAGAACTACTTTCTTTAAAGGCTATCATATCGATTATCTGCGAATTTCCGTTTATTACCAATCCATGTACCTCTTTATGTACACTGAATCCCTGGTTTATCATTTCTTCGGCGATAAAGGAACTAAGTTTATGATGCAGTGACTTCCTTAGTAGTCCAGCGCATCTGCAGAATCCCAGGACATGGCCAAGAATTCCTACCCCTCCGTTGCAATGCCAACAAAGGTTGTTTGTTATCCGGGCCTCGCACGGAACGCTTACTGCTATGTACTGCTGTGATAAAGATATTGTCAAGGGGTAATAATTGTAGGATTGCTTTGAAAGTTGCTTGTATGAGTTCAGAATTCAATGTTGAAGGTAGTCTATGAATATTGAAATTTCACTACCGCATTGTAATCGAAACCGACTTTCAACCTATTAGGTCGTTTTACGTACATTTAGTACGTGTTGAAGAGATGTTAAGTACAGAACAAAAATGGCCAACCAGACACCAGTGGGATCCGAACCCACAACCTCCCGATTTCGCGAACTTAACATCTCTTCAACACGTACTAAATGTACGTAACACGACCTAATAGGTTGAAAGTCGGTTTCGATTGAAGGAAGTCTGGTTGCAATCGGTTGATTTATTCATTTACAAATGACAAATTACGAAAATATGATGCGCATAACCATGCTTTTCTTCCATTCCCAGTAGTTATGATTAAATGCCATACGCCCTGCACCAACAAACATTTTAGCCCGGTTCCTCTTAATCTCTATGAAGTTTAGTCATGGTGCCTGGGTGTCAAAGATGATATACGAAGGTGTGAACAAAATACTCCCTGCACCAACAAACACTTTATCGCTAAGTCAAGAAAATACGTAATAAAAGAATCGTTTTAAAATTAAGAAACAAAGATGAATGCAAAACGATGGTACATACGATTGAAGCAAGTACAATAATCCAGTCTATGACTAACACGAAGTCTATATAGGTTGGAACAAATAAAGAAAGGCATCGTTTTAGAATGTGGAAAGGAAGACGAATACAAAACTTTGGACATACGATTAAAGAGTCAAAACACTGAGTGTCTATAGTAGAGAATAATAAACAACAATAGCGATATTTTCAGTGTTAATACCATGTTTAATGGAATATACTTATTGTATACTACTTACGGCCATTCGGCTGCAATGAATTATTATTTATTATACGATTAAAGCAAGTAATACTCGCCTACAAGAAATCACTCGGTACTCATTCCAATTAATAAATTTATGTTTTATCGTAGCAAAATCCGCCGCCTGCAAGCAATCATTTGATACTCGTTCATGGAATTAAGGTTGATTTTCCGGAGAACAAATCGTTAGATTGTATTATACATAAATAATAATAGATTTATTGCAGCCACTAATCCAAATAAATTATAGTGAAAAAGAAAGGGTCATTCGCTACATTAGTCCTTAAGAGACCCTGTATCCTGTTACATCACTCGGCGTGATATCGTTCGCATTTCTGTCCACATAGTTCACAGATGTGCTCTAAGGATGGCTCATGGAATGCATTGGTTTTACACACTCGAAAGTGGAGTCCGTGCACTGAGAAACGAGTTACCGTATGTCGAAGATCATAGCGGGCGCTTTCCAGTCTTAAGATATCATGGCTTCAGTCACATAGAATTCAGACCATATTTGTTTCTTCTTAGCTTGTAGCTTTGTTAGCAAGTCTTGGGTAGGTGGCTGTGGGTGGTAGGCGCATATGTAGTCTTATATCCTCATATATAAGGATCCCCTGGCTAATTCATTAGTCTGGACGGGGCGTATCGCAACAAACACGAAATCTTCCTCAGTAAAGTTTCCTTTTTTTTTTTTCAGTTTCTTTTAGGTTGTTCTTGCTGAGATATGGCCAAAAGAGGTGTATCCCATAAGTAGCGATAGGACTTATTTTGCTAAAGAATATCTCCATAGCCGTGGCAATTGATAGTCTTCGTATCAGTTTGATGTCGCTATTCGTTTGTGGAGTCTATCCGTTAAGAGTTTTGATATCAAAAGTGGTGCCAATACATAAAACCTTCTACCAGCATATCACATATTATGACCAGTTTTAAGTTCGCTTCCGTAGCGTAACGGTTAGTGTTATTAGCTGCCGTCCTCGGTTCGATTCCCGGTACTGCCAGAAATTTAAGAATGGCAGGAGGGTTGGTATGTAGTTGAAATGGTGCATGCAGCTCACCTCCATTGGGGGTGTGCTTTAAACAGCTGCACTACCTCGGGATGTGGACGGGAGTTAAGTTTTACCAGTTTTATGAAATCTTCGATATAACTACCTCTACGACCCGTCCGACTCATTTATGGGATTGAGATTAACTGTCTAGAGAATAAATCGCTAAATTGTATCATAGAGCAAAATTTATGGAAGTAGTCCTACCAACGAAGTGTTTAGTATGAGGTTTTCCATATTCCTTGTTATACCCCAAGTTCCATACTTTTCGTGTGTCCAGTCTATTCCTTTGAGAGCTTTGGTGTCAAAAAAGGCGCCATTTTTTAAACTTTTCTACCGGTATAATACATTTTATGACCTATTTTATTTTATTAAATATTTGACTATATTACCACCGCTACGATCCGTCCGAGTGCCTTATGAGTCTCGTGCAAATTTTGGTACTGATCAGTGAAGCCTTGTAGATTTTTATAACGAAAAAAACCAATTTACTTTTGATTTTATAGATATACAAGATTTCAGAGAAGTAGGAAGTGTGTGTTAATGGTATACTAAGTTTGATTATATACTGTGGTTGTTAAAAAATAAAAGTGCAGTTATAACAAAAAGAAAGTTGACCCGGAGTCGGTTCTAAATGAGATGTCGTGCGTGGGGGTGGTGATTATTGTTTTAAGAGGAAGTACACCTGGGCAACCATCCTTTATTAACACTAATCAGAGGGAAATTTGGAAGAACGAAGATATCGGCAAAAGAAAGGCAAGAGCCATGAAGGGCGTGAAAATGAAATGCTCCGTAAGCCTCGCAAACCTAATAGCGCCAGTGTCGAAAAATAACAAGATTTGACCAAGAAGCGAGAAGTCTAACACAAGTAAGTGGGGGTAAAAACCAAACCCCAGAGCGCCGAAGAGCCATGGCCTACCAAGCGACCGCTGATCATTCCGAAGGCCTGCAGATTACGAGGTGACGTGTGGACAGCACGACAAATCCTCTCGGCCGTTATTATTGGCTTCTAGACCGGGGCCGCTATCTCGCCGTCAGATAGCTCCTCAATTGTAATCACGTAAGCTGAGTAAACCTCGAACCGGCCATCAGATCCCGATAAAAATCCCTGAACTGGCCGGGATCGAACCCGTGGCCTACGGATAAGAGGCAGACCCATTAACCCTACACCGTGGGGCCGGCACAAGTAAGTGAAAGCAATGCCTAAGTTGCGAGGCAGACGACTTCAAGCTTCATCCCATATTCATTATTATTGCAGTTTACTTTGCGTCGCTCAGACAGAAAGGTCTTATGGCGACGATGTGATATGAAAGGTATAGAAGAGATAAGGACACCATTATGGCCTAATTAAGGTACAGCCCCAGAATTTGACTGGTATGAAAAGGGAAACCACGCAAAACCATCTTCAGGGCTCCCGAATACAAGCTGATAGCTGCGTGACCCAAACCATGCTCGGTAGTAATATATTCAATGGCGGTCTCATTTATCGAATAGTACTAAAGCTCAGTATAAAGATACCCGTTTGTTGGCCATGATCGTTCAGGTGTAAAATCTTTAAGGTCTGACGCCTTGGTTAACCGGTTCGAGTCCCGTTAGTGGGGGAAAAATCACCATTAGGATGTTTGCCCGCAGGGTAGTGGAGGTGGCGGTATACAATTCCTAATCACTAGATTGCGTTCCAAAAGCTTGGATTTAATTCCAAAGCTCTCCACAGTGTTCATATGGATAGAGCCCTGCACGGATGCGGATATCTGAGGATAAATCCGCGTATATTCGCGAAGTTAGGGCCTTGGCGGATACAAACTGAATGGCAGTGCGGATAATTTTCCTGATAATTTCTAAATAATTAAGTTTATTAATTTTCACTCAGATATACTCTTATTTCTGCTTGTAGTTAGGCGACCCTTGACAGTGTATGGAAGAATGGTGATGTATAAAGAACTTCGAGTCCATAGAGCTGTAATTCTGAACGTAGCCTAGCTGGCTCCTGCCCGCAATTAATGGAAGGAAGGAACAAAGGTGAATACGTCGGTAGTTGTCGCAAGAGAAAATCCCTCATAAACCTGTGATTGTTTGGGGTCTGGGGCCAGGTATCAGGCCTGCTGTATTATGTTAACAGATCTATCCGTTCCAGTACCTTGGGTGTAATATATTTTAGTTAAATATTTACAATATCCGCGGACAGCCATTCGCGGATGAGGATGCGGGTGCGGAGCGGACGCGGATAATATCTTATTTATATAAAAATTGGATGTTGGTTTGAAGCTAATAGACTCAAAAACTACTGGACCGATTTCGCTGAAATTTTCACAGTTTGTTCTTATTACATCTGAGAGGGATTATCAAGTGGTTTCAACGAAATCGGATTGGTAGTTCGGCACTAAGGGGTGAACAATAAAATAGGGGAAGAAGCAAACCGCAAGACAAGTCTGATCAGTGGGTTGCCTGTCCGACTCGTTGGCCGAATGGTCAGTGTACTGGTCTTCGGTTCAGAGGGTCCCGGGTTCGATTCCCGGCCGGGTCGGGGAATTTAACCTTCATTGGTTAATTCAAATGGTTCGAGGGTTGGGTGTTTGTGCTGTCCCCAACATCCCTGCAACTCACACACCACACATAACACTATCCTCCACCACAATAACACGCAGTTACCTACACATGGCAGATGCCGCCCACCCTCATTAATGGAAGGAAGGCACAAAGGTCAATACTGTCTGCCTTACAAGGGCTGCACTCGGCTAGAAATAGCCACACGAAATTATTTTTAGCGGATTGCCTACCCAACAGTATGTGAAGATTATGATGTGTTCCTTAAAACTTGTTTCTGCTTTTATCTGGACAAATTACTCTAAGGGCAAGAAACCCCTAGCGCCGCTAAAGGAAGGGGGTGAAACTTAAACATCCGAAAATGACGATATTAGTGACGAATTCATATTCTTTGGGGTAGCTGAGATGAACTGTGACACTCTGAATGCCGTTTAAGTCAAAGTTCGTTCCCAATCGGTATGGTAAACATATTATGACTTACTGTTTGGGAAAGAAAACTGTAGGGTAAGACACGCATACGGGCGGGATCGTAAAACTGAAGATGTTACAGACGTTAAAATTGGTATTTAGAATCTTCTTTAAAAATAAACACATTTTTTTTTAATTTTTGGAAAGTCCATAAACTATATTATCAGTATTAAATGTTCATAAAATTATTGAAAAGGGCAGAAAAAGCAATATGACTACGACAGGCATATCAAGATGAGTTATCTGACCTATTTATAAGGAATGCTGTGGAGCAGTCCGCCTCTGTGGTGTAGTGGTTAGTGTGATTAGCTGCCACCCCCGGAGGCCCGGGTTCGATTCCCGGCTCTGCCACGAAATTTGAAAAGTGGTATGAGGGCTGGAACGGGGTCCACTCAGCCTCGGGAGGTCAACTGAGTAGAGGTGGGTTCGATTCCCACCTCAGCCATCCTGGAAGTGGTTTTCCGTGGTTTCCCACTTCTCCTCCAGGCGAATGCCGGGATGGTACCTAACATAAGGCCACGGCTGCTTCCTTCCCTCTTCCTTGCCTATCCCTTCCAATCTTCCCATCCCTCCACAAGGCCCCTGTTCAGCATAGCAGGTGAGGCCGCCTGGACGAGGTACTGGTCATTCTCCCCAGTTGTATCCCCCGACCAAAAGTCTGAATCTCCAGGACACTGCCCTTGAGGTGGTAGAGGTGGGATCCCTCGCCGAGTCCGAGGGAAAAGCCGAACCTGGAGGGTAAACAGATGATGATGATGATGATGATAAATGCTATGAAATGATCATGGAGAATGTTGCTGGAATGAAAGATAACAGGAAAAACCGGAGTACCCGGAGAAAAACCTGTCCCGCCTCCACTTTGTCCAGCATAAATCTCACATGAAGTGACCGGGATTTGAACAACGGTATCCAGCGGTGAGAGGCCGACGCGCTGCCGTCTGAGCCACGGAGGCTATACGCTTAATAAAGAAACAAATCAATATAAAGGCTCATTTAGAACTCTTACTATTTACACAAGAGACACTATAGAACTGCCGTGCGTATTAATGAACCCTAACAACAGATAAATATGAGTTCGAACGAACTCTGCAGCGCATAGATATTTGCTATCATCTCCTCCAGCGGTATAAATATCTGTCTTCTTCTGAAAACTTCACTTCAGAGATTCACGGTCCATCCTGTTGTTTTAGTTGTTAATTCTAGGAGTTCCCAGGTAGAGCAAATTTTCTTCTGTATTTGTCAGCATGACTCACATACAGAACAGTCCCTGGCCCGCAGCCCATCGACTTGTCATTAACAGAGGTTATAACTTGCTCCTTTACAACCGACCTATTACGTGAAATGGTATTAAAAGTAGCAAAGATCACAGGTTCATCTATACGGAGAAAATGGAAACTATCTTACCTCACCAATCTACTTGTAACTTTTCAAAAAACCGGGCTGAGCGGCTCAGATGGTTGAGGCGCTGGCCTTCTGATCCCAACTTGGCAGTTTCGATCCTGGCTCAGTCCGGTGGTATTTGAAAGTGCTCAAATACGTTAGCCTCGTATCGGTAGATTTACTGGCACCTAAAAGAACTCCTTCATGACTAAAGTCCGGCATCTCGGCGTTTCCGAAAACCATAAAAAGAAGTTAGTGCGACGTAGAGCAAATAACATTATTATTTAACTTTTCAAATAGATTTAAGTTGGATAGATTATGAAGTAAAATTAGAACTTTCTCTCTGACTCTATTGAAGAATAATGCCCCTGGGAATGGTGGTAATAAATAATGGGCAATGGTGTATGGCTTCCGGAGAAGTCTGGTCTCCAATTGATGACCATGGGCAACCTGGATGTCTGTGAGCAGGACCCTACTTAGGATGAAATCTATTATTGAGGGTGGTGCGCGTTCCCCAGTCCCTGAGCCCGACGAATTAACGAATGAAGGATAAAATCTATGTCCCAGCCGGGAATCAAACCAAGGATCAAAGGCCAGCATGCTGACCAGTTAGCCACGGAGCTGGACAAAATAAATACGTATCCTTGCCCCGAGGTGGTGCAGCTGTTTTCAGGCATACCCCAATAGGTGGTGAGCTGCATCTAGGCCTACCTTCCAACCACGCACCACCCCTCCTGCTAGTCTTAAATATCTGGCAGTACCGAGAATCGAACCTGGGCTTCCGAAACGTCAACCCCTACACTATGGGGGTGGACGGTATTGGTAGTGATTATTGTTTTGAGATGAAGTAGAGTTTTTTTAAATATAAATTTTGTTTTACGTCGCACCGACATAGACAAGTCTACGGAGACGATGGGATAGGAAAAGGCCGGGGTGGGAAGGAAATGGCCGTGGCCTTAATCCAGCAGTTCCCTCGTATGAAAACGGGAAACCACGGAAAGCCATCTTCAGAGCTGCCGACATTGGGGTTCGAACTCACAATCTCCTGAATGCAAGTTCACATCTGCGCGACCCTAACCGCACCAACCCACCCGGTAACAAGTTAGCCATTCCTCCATTTTCCACAACAAGAGTTGCACAGCTATCAATATTTGAGACAGCGTTGCCTCAATAAAAGGCGAGAATCGATTGCCCCGTTTGTTTGTGTGTTGTCCGTCGCGACCTCCAGATTACTGAGCTTCTAATTGCTCGCCGCTAGAACTGTGGGTGGTGGTGCTGGGTGACAATATTGACCAACATCTATTTATAGGTTCCTGCTTTCGAACAGCCAAGTGTTTTTATAAATCGTCCAGCTTATCACCCTGTTGATGGTACCGTACCGAATGACAGCTCCTAACGCAGAAGAGCAGTGACGTGGTACAGTAATTATTCATTGCTGGCCAAAAAGTTCAGAAATTATGTTTCTTTTAATTTTAAATGTTCGTTTAATAAAACAGTAGTGCTAACAAGTTAAATTCTACCGAGTGAGTTTACTACGTGGTACGCAACGCGTAGATGTAAGTTTGATTTTGAGGGATAGTAGGTTCGAATCCTACCACTGACAGCCCTGTGGATTGTTTTTTTTTCACATCGTGTGAATACTTGGGCTGTATCTTAATTACCTGATTACAGAGCGGGTGACTGCGCGGTTTGCGTCACATAGCTGTCAACTTACATTCAGGGATAGTGGGTTCGAATCCCACTATCGGAAGTCCTGAAATTGATTTTCTGTGGTTTCCCATTTTCACACCAGGCAAATGTTGTGGCTGTACCATAAGTAAGACCACGGTCGACTCCTTTCCACTCCTAGCCCTTTCCTATCACATGGTCGCCATGACCCATCTGTGTCGGTGCGTCGTGAAGCAAATTGTAATAAGAAAGATACCTGATCACGAAAGCCGAGCAATAAGGCTAAGAATGTCGTTACGCTGCTTACATTGTACCCCAAATTCTGCAGGCTATCTGGCTGGGTAGCAGCCGTCCTGGCTTCCCTCCCAGTCCAAGCTGTTCCATCCCATCGCCACCAAAGCCTATCACTGTTTACTGGAGCGTGATGTTAAAGTGGCTATTAGTAATGTATTAGTAGTAGTATTCCCGACTCCTTCGCTGAATGGTCAGAGTAATACCCTTCCGATCAGAGGGTCCCGTGTTCGATTCCCGGCCGGGTTGGAGATTTTAACGTTAAATACAAAGGGCACCAGGAAAGTTTTGCAATACGCAAAAACGGTTGGCTGTACACCCCTGTTATGGTGAGGGATGAAAAGAGAGGTGAAAACCGGTCTAGAAGACAGCAAGGCGCAACCTTCACACCAGTTATTACCAAGCAGTGGGACTGAAAGCAAGTTAAGATGTCAGTGTTGTCTAAAGGTGAATATAGCGCAATAATCCGCTACAATTTTGCTCGTGGATTAACTGTTGACCAGTGCCTGGAGGAAATGACTCCTGTGCTGGGGAAAGACTGTCCACATCGGACAATGATTTTCCGCTGGTACAAAGAGTTCCAGAGGGGAAATTTTGGGGTTGAAGACGATCCTCGTTCTGGGCGACCGTCTGAATCAGTGACTGAGGAAAACATTGAAGCTGTGAGGAAAATGTAGCAGCAAGGGAGGCGGTTGACATATCGGGAGGTGGAAGAGACCCTCCATATCCCTGCACCAGCTATTCATTCAGTTCTACAGACCATCTCCATGTTAGAAAGGTTTGTTCCCTTTGGGTGCCCCATTCACTTTCAGAGGAACAAAGGGCACATCGAGTGAAATGGTGCCGAAAAATGTTAAAACAGTTTGAAAATGGGACTTTGCGTAACGTCAATAGCATCATTACAGGTGACGAAACTTTGCTTCATTATTACGATGTCCAAAAAAAATCCCAGAACAAGGTGTGGCTGTTTGAAGATGAGGATACTCCTGTGACTGTGCGAAAGTCAAGGTCAGTGAAGAAAAGGATGATTGCTGTATTCTTCACTAAACGGGGCATCCTGACTCGGGTTGTGCTAGAAACACAAAGGACAGTTACTGCGAAGTGGTACAGTGAGACTTGTCTGCCTCAGGTCATCCAGGCTCTCAAGCAGCTCCGTCCAAGGTCACGGCTCAACACTTGGCTCTTGCATCACGACAATGCTCCAGCACATCGTGCTAATGTAACAATGGATTTTCTTGCCAGATCAGGGTTGACTCTGCTTGTTTACCCTCCATACAGTCCTGATCTTGCCCCATGTGACTTCGCACTCTTCCTAGAAGTGAAAATGAAGCTGAAATGGCGGCGTTTTGCATCCGAAGAGGAGCTTCTGGCAGCATGGGATCAAGAGTGTGAAAATGTAACCGAAGAAAAGTGGCAGAGTTGGTTCAGTGACTGGTTTCGACGTATGGAGAAGTGTATTGAGTGTATTCCATCAAGATGTTCGCTTTCTCCCATCTTTACACACAGTTGTCCCTAGGCATTCCCTTTCTGTTTCTACTACAGCATCTCTGTATGCCATCCATTCTTTTTCTTTATCCTGAACCTGCTTAGTGTCCACTGTTTGGAACTTCTCACTAATCATATCCATGTACTTCTGTCTAATTTCCTTATCCTGGAGATTTTCTACCCTTATTCAACTGCAGACAGACTTCCCTTTCTCTATCCTAGGCCTAGAGATACTTAGTTCACTACAGATCAGATAGTGGTCTGTATCATCGAAAAATCTCCGGAAAACCCGCACATTTCTAATATATTTCCTGAATTCAGATTCGGTTGAAATATAATATATTATGAATCTTATGCCCCTACCCTCCCATGTGTAGAGATGAATAGCCTTATGCTTAAATAATGTACTCATTACTGCTAAACCCATGCTAGCACAGAAGTCCAGCAAATGCTTCCCATTCCTATTAGCTTCCATATCTTCCCCACATTTACCAATCACCCTTTCGTATCCTTCACTTCTATTTCCAAATCTCGCATTGAAATCGCCCATTAGCACTATCCTATCCTTGCTGTTGACCCTGACTACAATGTCACTCAATACTTCATAAAACTTGTCAACTTCTTCCTCATCTGCACCCTCTCATGGTGAGTACAATGAGACAATTCTCGTCCTAATTCCTCCAACTGGCAAATCTACCCACATCATTCGCTCATGTACGTGCCTAACATAAACTATGTTGTGTGCAGTATTATTCGTGATGAACAGTCCTACCCCCACTCCTAGCACATCCAGATGCACCCTCGTTGCTGACTCAGCCAGTTCTACTTTATTTATTTAATAAGCCCCATTCATATTGATAGTTCCCCATCGAATTCCATTTCATTCGCCAAACTGTTTCCAAGGAGTCCCTCGCCTCTCAAATGGGAGTGGGACTCCGTTACTTCCATAGGTCGGAGACTTGCTTAAAATGTTCTGAGCTCGGTAAATTTGTGAAGCAGGACGCTACCCTACGTACACATAGTCCAAGTGAGGATCTCTCCTCTAACGGGTTAGGGACCAGCGGTGGATCGTATAGTCCTAGCCGCCTGAGCACAAGGAGGGCCATGACTAAGAATATGTCCGAGATGCCCACTCCCACTCCATAGCAACTGGTATCCGGACTCTCAGGACCACTTACTAGGCCACTCAGCCGTTGCTCATGATTCACGAACTAGGACTCAACTACAGTAACCCACACCATGAATTATTATTATTATTATTATTATTATTATTATTATTATTATTATTATTATTATTATTATTATTATTATTATTATTATTATTATTATTACTACTATTCCTTTGTCTTTGTTTCTTTACACATGGTCCGCTGTTCTAGTACGTCTCTTCCATAAGATCTGCGTCTCTAGTTCTATTAATTTATTTAATTTGGTCGAAGATTGCGGTAAAGAAAAATCAGGCGACAAATGAACAAGGCAGAGATAATTGTGGAGCCTTGGTATCAGCGCCTTCAGAAGGCCAAAAGTACCGTGCGATTTGGTTACGCGGCTTGGGGCACGTGATTGTGAACTTGCGTTGGGGAGGTGGTGTTGGAACCCTATTGCCGGCATCCCTGAAGATGACTTTCCGTTGTTTCCCATCTTCACACAAGGCAAATGCTGGGGTTGTACCTTAAGGCCACGGTCACTTCCTATCCCTATTCTATCCCATCGTTGTCATAAAATCTGGGTAGATCAGGTGGTAGAGCGCTGGCCTTTTGAGCTCAAGTTGGCGAGTTCGATTCCAGCTCAGTCCGGTGATAAAGGTGCTCAAACACCTCAGCCTCGTGTTTGTAGACGTATTGGCAAGTAAGAGAACTCCTCTTTGAAAACCGTAAAGGTAATTATCGGGAGGTATAAACAATAGCAGTATTATTATTTGACCTGTCTGTGTCGGTGCAACTTGAAACAAATAGTAGCAAAAACAAGGGAGGGGAGGGTAAAAAGTGTCGCCTTTGTGAAGAATATAAAAGGCGAACTCCTAGAACACCAAGAAAATTCTGTCATCACAGCTTTTTTTTTTTAATACCTGAAGCCATCTCTTTTCAGTTTCTACTTAGCTATCAAAAATTCAGTTTTGTTACAAGGTGTAAGTTCTGGCTCTTCAACGCAAATACCAATTACGAAAATGATCTGCAGCATGTGGTTTATTTTATCGTCGACGTGCTCTTGGCGCTTGTTGTACTCCAAGACATATGTATTCAAACAGAACTATGCACACTCTCGTTATGAAAGCACCAAATTAACTTGTGCATTACAGATGATGGAGGACGCTGCACTTGTTCCGTGACGTGTAATGTCACTGTTACAGCTTTAAGTTCATCCCTTTGCTGCATCCTCGATGCAACGATACCGACATTTTTGGACAAATAATGAGTATATCTTTCTTTTCTTTTCTTTTCTTTACTTTTTCTGTTCTTTTTTTGACAATTACTGTTTTTATATAAAAATAAGTATCATAAAATACGTAACACTGTCACCAATGTTCTTCAGCAAAACGATTGAGAGATACGATACAAGAACAGGTCCACTGCAATTCCGAATATGATTTACACAAGCGAGCAGATATGGGAGTAATTTGAAGGAAACATCAAGTGTTCTTCTTCCTGGCCTTTTTCTCAATTTATTTGGGGGTCGGCACTTGATGTAGCCTACGTTTTTCAGTTTCTTTTGGATCGTCAGAGGTAATCTAACAAACATTCGTATAAAATATATTGTCTTCCTATAAAAGTACCTGGTCGCCCTCTTTGAGTACTTCATTCGCTCGACGGTGATATAATCAACCGACTCATTGTTCGTCATTGTGTACAGTGCATCTCGTTCAGTCATTTCCTCTGGAATTTTAATTGATGCGAAATTTACTTTTAGACACGGCATTTTGTCACGTGGAGTTGGTCAAAATAAATAGTTCTGCTGTACTGACACCGGTTGTTTCATGAATGTGGTTTCTGTACATTAGAAGATAGCCATTTAGCTGAAAACTTCAGTCAAGATGAAAAGCGTTATATTTAATCGTCTTGTAATACCGGGATTTAGTATTTCTACTCCTAGATTGAGGTTAAAGTGGCATATTTTTTATGAATAGCTCCCCAGTCAGATAAAATAATATACCATTTCTCTGCGAACACAATTGTGAGCATTACCTGTCATCAGAACTTCTGGATATCCAAACCGACAAAAAAAATTGTGTCGGTTTCCTTCTATCAGTCGCAATTCCTATTTATAGGCCATAACCGATTTCGTCCATCTTCTTACCCAATTTAATTCACCATCATTCATCTTCATTAGCTCCTCAACAGAGGTTGGCATCAGGAAGGGCATCCATTCGTAAAAACATCTCATATAAATTCATCTCACTTCATCCCCAACTCCGTATTACGAAACGCGACTAAGCGGTGGACAAACAAAACGCGGGGCATTAAGGAAATATGTACAAGAAGGTGGCACATAAACGAACACAGTTCTGGCTCTTCAACGCAAATACCAATTACGAGAATGATCTGCAGCATGCGGTTTATTTTATCGTCGACGTGCTCATGGCGCTTGTTGTACTCCAAGACATATGTATTCAAACAGAACTATGCACACTCTCATTATGAAAGCACTAAATTAACTTGTGCATTACAGATGATGGAGGACGCTGCACTTGTTCCGTCTATAAACACTGATGCGGCTTAATACGCCTAACGATGTAGCTATGTAAATGGTTAAGAAGATATTTTGATCCAGATTTTACAGTAAGCAATGCATACTAAACAAAGTTACTCAATTATAGCTCCCTGAGAATTATTGCTAAGAATTGGAGGCCGGGACACTGTAATAGTGAATACAGTGAACTTACGTGTATGTGAAACCTGCCTGGTAGCCTTATCCGTACATAAAATGTAATTAGTTTGAATTTATCTCGTCATCCCAGCAAAGTAAATAACATACCATCCTGGAGCTATGGAAACAAACGGAGGATTCCGAAGTTAATTATAAGAACCGTTAATTTCCCTTTAGTTCAGTCAAATACTGTATAAAAATCTACAGATTTCTAAAAGACTCCAGGGTGTGAGAATTTTTCCTACAGCAGTTCGGAATTGTCGCATTTAAACACCCTCAAATGCCGCCTGCCTCAGGTAGGCGAGATTGCACTGTATTGGGAACAGAAGGACAACGATTAACTGACTGTGTCGCTGTTACCTTCCTTTTAGAGGTTCTAAAATTCAACAAGGTGGTGAAGCCGGTGCAGATTGGGTGATTGTTGTTATGTTAAGAAATAAAAATGGTAAAATGGCACACAATAATCAGGATAATGCTAACATTCTTGCAGAATACTTTAAAGAGTTACTTAATTGTGAGGATCCTGTGGAACATTTAGAATTTGATCCTAACCCAAAAAATAAAACTCCATTACAAAAGATTATACCACCAGTTTACAATGAAGTGAAAACGGCAATTAATGCACTTAAAAACTACAAAGCAGCAGGAGAGAATCAAATAGTAGCAGAAATATGGAAGAATGCTAATGATCAGACTATTCAAAACCTACATAAATACATCATTGATATTTGGAACACGGAGAAGCTTCCTGAGGAATGGAATACAGCGATAATCCACCCGCTGCACAAGAAAGGTGATCGCTCCGATCCAAATAATTATCGGGGGATATCCTTACTTGATATTACATACAAGATTTTATCCAAGATTATATACACAAGAATCCAAGAACAACTCGACCAAGAACTTGGAGAATATCAGGGAGGATTTCGACCAGGTAGAAGCTGTCCAGATCAAATCATTAGTTTAAAATGGATAATGAAGCACCAAAGAGTTCGAAGTAAGGGTCTGGTCATCACGTTTGTAGATTTTAAAAAAGCATACGACAGTATTCATCGTGAGTCATTATTAAAAAGCCTTAAAGAATTTGGCTTACATCAAAAACTTGTTAACCTCATTAATATGACTTTTAAAAATACGAAGGCAAAAGTTAAATTTAGAGGTGAATTATCAGAATCATTCACTATAAGAACTGGACTTCGACAAGGAGACGGACTTTCACCATTGTTATTTAATTGTGCATTGGAGAAGGTTATGCGTGAATGGAACAAGAAATGCCAACCAACTATCAAGATCGGTAGAAATATTAAACTCAACTGCCTTGCTTTTGCGGACGATTTAGCATTACTTGCAAATACAATAGAAGAGGCTAAATTTCAAATTGAACAACTAGAAATTATAGCTAAAAAAATGGGATTACAAATTTCATTTGAAAAAACAGAAATGATGCCAACTTTTAAAGTTGATTTACCAGTTATTCAGCTGAACAGTAATAAAGAGATTAAAATTGTTCAGAAATTCAAATATCTTGGGGAAATAATAACATGGAACACAAATGAAAAAGAAGCAATAGAACACAGAACAACTAAATTTAAACAAGCACAAAGACTTACCTGGCCAACCTATAAAAAAAAATCTCTTTCGATAAACGCTAAGCTGAAACACTATAATTCCATAGTTAAACCAGAGGCAACCTATGCTAGTGAAACTTTATTCAAATTAAATGTAAAATCTACAACAGACAAATTACAGAAAACTGAGAGAAGAATTCTTAGAACAATTATTAATAAAAAACACCAAGTTGATGGACAGTGGAGATTGTTGCCTAACAACATTGTCTATCGTGAATGTGAATCAATAATATCTACAATGCGTAAAAGAAGAATTTCCTTTTTCTGTCACATATCAAGATTAGCAGACACCAGGATATTGAAACAACTATTCGATTACTTTTTGAAGAATAAAATCAATAATAATTGGTTCAAAGAAGTTCAGGACGATTTGGAAGAATTGGGTATAACTCGGCAACAAATCAAAGACAGAAAAGAGAAGAGGATTTTGAAGAACAAAAGCATAAGTCTCAAACTAAAAGCAGTTGAACGGAAACAATATACTATATCGGACACACAAAGGGCTTCCAGGTCGGAGAGGATGAAAAAGTTCTGGGAGAAGAAGAAGAAGAAATTAACTCAAATGTATTGATTTCAGTGCTCCAATGTGGGCGTAAAATATGTAAATAAATAAATAAAAATAATAATAATAAAAATAATAATAGCTGATGAGTTGGCCGTGTGGTTAGGGGCGCGCAGCTGTGAGCTTGCAACCAGGAGATAGTGGATTCCAATCCCACTGTCGGCAGCGCTGAAGATGGTTTTCCGTGGTTTCCCATTTTCACACCAAGCAAATGCTGGGGCTGGACTTTAATTAAGACCACGGCCGCTTCCTTCCCACTCGTAACCCTTTCCTATCCCATCGTCGCCATAAGACCTATCTGTGTCGGTGCGACGTAAAGCCAGTAGCAAAAAAGTGATGATGATCATAATAATAATAATAATAATAGTAATAATAATAATAGTAATAATAATAATAATAATAATAATAATAATAACAACAATGTTATTTCCTTTACGTCCCACTAACTACTTTTACGGTTTTCGGAGACGCCGGAGTGCCGGAATTTAGTCCCACATGAGTTATTTTACGACACGAGGTTGACGTATTTGTGCACCTTCAAATACCATCGGACTGAGCCAGGGTCAAGCCTGCCAAGTTGGGGTCAGAAGACCATTGCCCCAACAGTCTGAGCCACTGAGACCGGCGATTGTTATTTTGAGGGGAATTACAAGTACAGTATATAATTATCCCCAATTAATTCAATTTAGAAGAGAAAAAAGAGCTGCAGTACCTCGGGATAAGGATACCTACTTTATCAGAGGATGCTATGGGTGCATTTTATCCCCCTCCCCAGCAAACTGTCAGTTGAACATGTTCATCGTTCTAACATCCATTGCTGTCTCGCAATACATATGGTGCAGCACAAACAATTGTTTAAGCTCTTTTCGAATCAAAGATCGTATGGTGTTGTATGTCCAATAACAGACTCGTTATTCTACAAAGTCGTTTAGTACGACAAAGTAATCAGGTTATTCATTTAACTTGGCTTAGCTAAAAATATGGGGGCTACCTTGGCAGGGGCGGTAAAGACATGCTAAGTTCATTTGTAGGGGCGTGGATTCGTTTCCCTGTCAGAAGTCGAGGAAATTCTAAACGTCTTTCACTTCTGGAGAGTTCATCCCTCGCCAAATGGTTAGCATGCTGGTCCAAAAGGTCCCAGATTTGATTCCTGGCTGGGCCGGGGAGTTTAACCTTAATTGGTTAATTCCCATGGCTCGGAGGCTGGGTATATGTGTGTGTGTGTGTTTGTTTGTTTGTTTGTTTGTTTGTTTGTTTGTTTGTTTGTTTGTTTGTTTGTTTGTTTGTTTGTTTGTTTGTTTGTTTGTTTGTTTGTTTGTTTGTTTGTGTGCGTCCAGTTTTCAGCATTACAATTCATCACATGCTACTATTATTTATTACTTCTGGAGAGGCATAGTCGGCCCTGCCTCTTATCCGGAGGCCCCGGGTTCGATTCCCGGTGAAGTCAGGGATTTTACCTCGATCTAAGGGTTTTTTTCGGAAGTCCACTCAGCTTACGTGATTACAATTGGAGAGCTGTCTGACGGTGAGAAAGCGGCCTTGGTCTAGAACGCCAAGAATAAGGATCGAGAAAATTCGTCGTGCCGACCACACGACACCTCGTAATGTGCAGGCCTTCGGGCTGAGCAGCGGTTGGTAGGCCAAGACCCTTCGGAGCTGTTGCGCCATGGGGTTTGGTTTGGTTCGCAGAGGCACATGACTCTGGGTTCGCTATACCTATACCAAAGATGAGTAGAAATTTAATTCCTGGAAGCAAAAGCGGCCGACATTAAGGACAGTGGACGCTATTCGTATTCACTTCTCCACTGCTGTAGCTACCTCAAACATCTGTCTCATTCAAAGAAATTTCTGAAACATGTGTGGTGCTGAATAATGGCATTCTTGGCATGGCCAGTTCCAGGGGAGCTGTGAATGGTGGTGACATTATTTTATCAGTGGTACTGCAACAGTAGTTTATGGCTCAAGGACGGAAATCAATTGCAAATTACCCCTCTCTTCATACTGCTTCATTATTTCACACCTAAGAATTTATGAGCTTTCCCTACCAATCACGTAATTTCTCAGTTGTGTTTTTGGTAAACTCAACCAGCACCCATCCATTAAGAGTGAGAGCGGTTGAATATATTCACATTCCCTGTTGGTTGTAAGCAGTGTCTAAACAGGGTAAACACCTAGGAATTCTCATCCTGAAAACATGGGTTCTAGCTGTGCCTGACTTCGCTTCCCTTTACTTTTGTCACTCAAATTCAGCTCTCCTATCCGACCTCACTTGGTCAACTATGCATCTCTCCCAACCCCTGCGGTAGTATGCTTGTCAGGAGGGAGTTTTGTATTTTCTCGCTCTTCATGGCCCCTTTCTTTTGCACATGACTTCACTTCTCGACGCTCTTGCATATTTTCCTCTGTTTAGTGTTAAGAGGGCATGGTTGATGAGTTATACCTCCCTTTAAAACAATAAGCACTACCATTGCATTGCTCCCTGTATGGATCATTGATATTGTGTCAGTTTTCGGGGGTTAAAACCCAGCAGAGGTGTCGGATTTTTGAACGGTTGAGAAAAGTAGTGCATTCGGCACTCCATGTCGAATAAAATCGGCTAATAAAAGATGCCAGCTGACAAATTTGGTGTTTGCCCGGTGAAACGAATTAAAATTCAATCATAGATCGCCCATCAGACATCCGTTCCTCTGGCATATAGTACTGTAAAACCAAATCGCGAAATTGAAACGCAGGCAGCCTAAATGACATCAAATCAACATGCCTGTACACGATAGCTAAGACGTAGTAGTAGTAGTAGTAGTAGTAGTAGTATTAGTTTTTTACAATTGGCTTTACGACGCACCTATACAGATAGGGAAGGAAGCGGCCGTGGCCTTAATTAAGGTAGCATTTGACTGGTGTGAAAATGGAAAATCACGGAAAACCATCTTCAGGGCTGCCGACAGTGGGGTTCGAACTCACTATTTCCTGAATGCAAGCTCACAGCTGCGAATAGTAGTAGTATTTATTTATTTATTTTTTTAATTTATTTATTTATTTATTTATTTATTTATTTATTTATTTATTTATTTATTTATTTATTTATTTATTTATTTATTTATTTATTTATTTATTTATTTATTTATATTTAGGTCTGACACCGTGGAAGCTCGTTCGAGTCCCGTGAGTCGAAAAAAATGTTCACCATGAGAATGTTGGCCGGCAGGAGGAGACCTGATGGTAAACACATTTCTAATCAGTAGATTACGTGAAAAAGCCTGGATTCAATTCCAAAGTTATCCGCAGAGAGTGAGGGAATATGACGCTGTTGATGGCGATTCGTCCGTCGGATGGAGACGTTAAGCCTTGATCAAACCCCCTGGTGCAATTGGATAGGAGTAGGCTAGGTGCCGGCACCGGGTTTCACCTTCTCCCTTCCTACCATAATATATATCACGTCACTCATCTCATTAACTCCACTGATGAGGTTGACGTCAGGAAGGGCATCTGGTCGTAAAAACGCGCTATGAAAATGAATTTCACTTCATACCCAACCCCATAAAGAAACAGGACAAAGGTTGGAAAGAGATAGGGCCTATTTACGTTTAAAAATCCTTATAAATAAAGCCATTCAACACTGCAAAACAAAATTTACACATCCTGTAACGCTTGCCGACAGTTAAATAATTAATTGTAGCATTTATTTTAAAAATTCCTATTGCAAGAAACTACACTTCAAGGTAGCTAATGAGGAGGTTCAGTAATTGGGAGGAAGAGTGCCAGACGAGCCTCTATGTGTGTTCCTGAAAGGTCATTGAGGGTAAAGGTGTTGGACTGAGACCTGCGTTTCACAAGATACACATCTAAATTACATCCTGACACACCTGTTGCAGCAGATGGAATGCAATGTCATTAATAACAGCACTCAGTCACGTTCAAGTTCTTTTTTTTTTTTTTTTTTTTTTTGTACGTCGCACCGACACAGATAGGTTTTATGGCGACGATGGGACAGGCAAGGCCTAGGAATGGGAAGGAAGCGGCCGTGGCTTTAATTAAGGTACAGCCCCAGCATTTGACTAGTGTGAAAATGGGAAACTACGGAAAACCATGTTCAGGGCTGCCGACAGTGGGATTCGAACCCACTATCTCCCGGATGCGAGCTCATAGCTGCGTGCTCCTAACCGCACGGCCAACGCATCCGGTCGTTCAAGTAGATGACAAACCATCTATTGTTCTTAATTATGCTATCAAGAAACAAACGTACACATTTAATCAGACTTTTAATGCTTATTTCTACGTATTCATTTCCTTCTTGGGTAAAAACTAGGGGCGTAACTTTAGTGCCTGTAGCGCCTGCAATGCAGGCGGTCCCGGGCGTTTAAGGGGCCTTGCAGACTCCTCTAAATGCCACTCTGCACGGAAATGATGAGGGCGGTTTTGTAGAGTCAATAGAAAGAGTTGTTAGCTTTTTACAATGTGTACGCAGAAAAATTGCCACTTGGTTGCAACTAGCAGCAGTTTATTGTGTTGAGTGTCCCACAGCACAGTTGTAAACGATGCTTACCCTCTCGCAACACTGCGACACACTTTTTGAGAAATAATTACAACGATGAAAACTGATACCAAACTATCATATTTCAGTTAGAAAATGATACTTTGTTGATGTGTAGTGCACCTGAGTACGTATTTTTCAAAAATTTTGCTGAACATTTAACTTTTGATACACATTTATTAGACAAGAATGTACGTATAATGCCAATAAAAAGTTGGTGTAGTAGCAATCTGTCAACTCAGTTTCGAACGCTTTCTCTCTACCTGAAGTTAATAACAGACTAGGCTTATCAGTTGTGCGGTTTGATATTTTTCAAACTTTATTTAACAATTTGATTTAATTTTGTTTTTCATCATCATCATCATCATCTGTTTACCCTCTAGGTTCGGCTTTTCCCTCGGACTCAGCGAGGGATCCCACCTCTACCGCCTCAAGGGCAGTGTCCTAGAGCTTCAGACTGTTGGTCGGGGATACAACTGGGGAGAATTACCAGTACCTCGCCCAGGCGGCCTCACCTGCTATGCTGAACAGGGGCCTTGTGGAGGAATGGGAAGAGTGGAAGGGATAGGCAAGGAAGAGGGAAGGAAGCGGCCGTGGCCTTAAGTTAGATACCATCCCGGCATTCGCCTGGAGGAGAAGTGGGAAACCACGGAAAGCCACTTCCAGGATGGCTGAGGTGGGAATCGAACCCACCTCTACTCAGTTGACCTCCCGAGGCTAAGTGGACCCCGTTCCAGCCCTCGTACCACTTTTCAAATTTCGTGGCAGAGCCGGGAATCGAACCCGGACCTCCGGGGGTGGCAGCTAATCACACTAACCACTACACCACAGAGGCGGACTAATTTTGTTTTTAATCGAATAAATTATTATAATCGAGACTTCGGTACTGATTACAGAGTATAGTGCTGTAGTTAGTGCAAGATGAAATAAATTAAACATAAGTACATAAGTGGTCCATGGTTGGCAGCTCAGCAGCTTAGTCGTTTAAACGACGCAGGCAGTCAAATAAAACGTATTATACATTACTCTTCTTCTTTTTCTACCGCTTTTCCCACACCTGTGGGGTTCCTGGTGCGAATTGCGTCGCACAGGTGGATTTGGCCCTGTTTTATGGCCGGATGTCCTTCCTGTCGCCAACCCTATATGGAGGGATATAATCACTATTGCGTGTTTCTGTGGTGGTTGGTAGTGTAGTGTGTTGTGTGAATATGAAGAGGAGAGTGTTGGGACGGACACAAACACCCAGTCCCCGAGCCAGCAGAATTAATCAGAAGCGATTAAAATCCCAGACCCGGCCTGGAATCGAACCCGGCACCCTCTGAACCCAAGGCCAGTACGCTGACCATTCAGCCAACGAGTCGGACAAAACATATTAAACATTAATTTGTAATAATCTTGGGATAATGAATAATCCCCTTGTTTATATAAGTTGACAATATATTGCATTAATTCCACCCGCCGTAATAACAGTTATATTAGTTACGCATAGGTATTTAATGTCCAAAACTTCATAATTGGTCCGTATTGAAAAAAGGATTTACATTCAAAGATAAAGGGTAGGATTCTCTACCTGTTCAATACTACATTAAAATCATATTATATTATATCATATCATATCATATTATATCATTATATCATATTTTAATGTAGTATTGAACAGGTAGAGAATCCTACCCTTTATCTTTGATAGGTATTTATGTTTTATTTGAGGGGGACCCGAATTTTTATTTTGGCAGGCGGGCCCTATCGCATCCGTTACGCTCCTGGTAACAACCTAGGGATTCTCAGCCTGTAAGTATAGGCTTCAGCTGTGCCTGACATCGCTTCCCTTTACTTTCATCAGACACCTCTCTTTCAGCTCTCCTATCCGACCTCCCTTGGCCAACCATAGATCTCTTCCGACCCCGAACGTCCACTGTGACGAGGAGGAGTAGTAGTAAGAAGTAAAGCAATGGCATGAAGGCTCCTCTATCAGTGGAAGGTAGATGCTCCCACAATTATTCATTCACAACCTAGACACTGTTCAGTACCACGACCAGTCACCAAGAAAATTCAATTTCAAACGGGACCATTTAATTCCACCTAAAAAGAAGCATAGATAAAAGTTGACAAATGAATAATATCCTGCCCGGCACCGTTCAAAATATTGAAATACTGTTAATACTACGCACTTCTTACTTCATCGTTAACGGTAACGGCTTTTGACAGCACATTAGTTACGAACTTTTCCGTGAATCACAAACTCAATGAAAATAATCCAGAGTGGGCTAGATCAGTTAGATCTATGCCCGGCTGTCCAAGAAATTAAACTGGTATAGTATTCATTTTTTGGTGTAACCTGAGTGAAACCCAGGGCCATGTACCTTTCCTGAAGGAAAAGCTTCGTTTTTCTGTTTTTTTTTTTTTTTTTTTTTTTTTTTTTTTTTTTTTTTTTTTGTTTTTTTTTTTTTTTTTTGTAAGTTGTTTCACGTCGCACCGACACAGATAGGTCTTATGGCGACGATGGGAGAGGAAAGGGCTAGGAGTGGGAAGGAAGTGCCCGTGGCCTTAATAAAGGTACAACCCAAGAATTTGCTTAGTGTGAAAATGGAGAAACCACGGAAAACCCTCTTCAGGGCTGCCGACAGTGGGGTTCGAACCCACTAACTCCCGAATACTGGATACTGGCCGCACTTAAGCGACTCCAGCTATCGAGCTCAGTAAAGCTTCGCTTCCAAATGTTTTGACTTCCAGATGGGGAATTGAATATCCCCCTGTCTGGCAGAACTGAGCACACCTTTACCACGTTCGTTAGGCCACCACTAATACTTAAATAATAATAATAATAATAATAATAATAATAATAATAATAATAATAATAATAATAATAATAATAATAATAATAATGAGTGAATTGGACGTGCGGTTAGGGTCGCACTAGAATGAACTTGCATTCGGGAGATAGTGGGTTGGAATCGCACCATCGCCAGCCCTAAAGATGCTTTTTCGTGGTTTCCCATTTTCACACCAGGCAAATGCTTGGGCTGTACCTTAATTAAGGCGGCGTCCGCTTCCTTCTCAATCCTAGCCCTTTCCCATCGCTCCGTCGCCGAAAACCTTCATTGTGTTAGAGCGGTATTAAACAAATAGCAATAATAATATAAAATCGTTAGCGTCAGTGCTGACAGTCTTCACAGACTTCTAGGTACCGGTATTGAGATTTTTCCTCCAGTTTTATGTGGCATCCGAACCACAGGGACGTGACTTTTTATACTGAAAATCCCAAATGCAATTAACCGGGATTCGAATCACGGTTGCCTTGGTGAGAATCCGGCGACATTGTCACTCGGCTATCACGCCCCTGTATCTATTAAAATATTCTATATAAATGCCGAACCCTCATCCCGAAGACTGATTCGGACCTCTACCAATTCCATCACCAGCTATCACAGAAAGCCAAGGTGTCATTGAAAAGGCGTACTAGGGACATGAGGAGCAATGTACTTTCCCGTCACTTTCTTCACTCAGCCAGACATTTACCAATCCCACTGAAATGTCCTGTTTGGCTTCAGCGTCTTGGCCTTCTGTCCTCGGGGCCCCGGGTTTGATTCTCTGCTAGGTCGAGGGATCTTTTATCTTAAAGCAATTAATTCCCTTGACTGAGGAACAGGGTATTTGTGACATGAAGTTTCTGTACAAAAGTGAAAATTCTATTATTGACAGCCTTGACCTTTATTTCTTTTTTTTTTTTTTTTTTTTTTTTTTTGTCTCTTGAGCTTCCACGTGCTCCGCTTTAATGCGAGGAAAAATGTAACTTTTCGTAATAAAAAATTCATAACAAACGCTCACAAAAATTCCTCTCTACAGACCATCTCCGTGAACACTCTATAAATAACCTGTAATGCTGATTTGAACCACAAAATGTATTTTAAACATTCTACATTAAGCCCTATCCCATAAATGTAATTTTAAGTGTTAGAACTAGAAGAAAATAATAGTTTAGATATGAAATTACGTGTTTTATTTTTATATTTTACTCTTCCTTGTAAAGAAAAAATTAGATTAGATATGAAATACTGCTCCCTTCTCATTGTAAATATAATATTAGAATAGTTTAGATATTAGATTATTAGAGTAATTCGAAACATTGAAAACTAAACGCATGTAAACAATTGCCACTGTAATTGGGATTAGAAATCCTGTAGTTCACAATAAATAAATAAATAAATAAATAAATAAATAAATAAATAAATAAATAAATAAATACATCAACTCGCAGAGCACACACAATACTATCCTCCACCAGATAAACACGCGGGTTCCTATACACGTCAGAAGCCAATCAGTCACATCGGAAGATCTGCCTTTACTTCGGTCCTTTAGTAGATCAGGAAATAAATGGTGAAACTCTCCGTTCGTTTCCCTTTTCTCATAAATGTTGTGGGCCCAAACTTTTCTTTCGCGTTTTTCTTCTTCCTCATTTGCAAGTATCGCAACCGCAATATTTATCCTCCTCGGAACTGGAACTCATATTTCTGTGTGAGCTGCACTTCCCCAACTGGAGAGAGGCGGCGCGGCGCGGTGAGGTGTGCTGTATGGGCGAAGTCTCGGAAAATGGCCCGTGGAATGTTCCACAAGCTTGTTCCGCGCGGCGCGGCGCGGTTCCCTCCAGTGGGCGATTACCTTTACAAGGGCTGCACCTTGCTAGCAATAACCACACGAAAAAAGAGAATTGAAATGTACTGACTAGCAAACTTTAAAAGCGATACTTTCACACCATTAACTAAAGGGTTTGTTTGTACAAGGATCATATCTCAATCTCGTCCACATTCCAAAGCCAAGGATTACATTAAGACAGTGATAAAAGTAATAAACTTGGCCTAGCCCATTCCAGCTGACAAATTGTTTCGTACAACGAGCTCTTATTAAATTTAGAAATGGAAAGTTTAGAGGATCAAAGGGAGAAGATGCGGTAAAGTTCACTTGTCTATCTGTTAGGTCATCAGCCCTGAGGCTGGTTGGATCACGGTTATACGCAACAACCGATGACGGTGCCAAAATGAGGCGTACTAGGCAAGATGAGGAGTGGGGTATTTTGTCATTGATTTCCTTGCCGGGCCAGAAAGCGCTATTGCAGCACGACTGACCCTATGAGCAACAGCTTTCATAATAAACACACGCACTGGTCGTGCTCTCTGAATGTCATTACGCAGCACCACCCATACTCCAGCAGCTTCCATACTGTCACAGCCATGAATGAGACTGGGACTTTGGTATAAGCTACACTTTGCTCTGGCCTGTGCCAAGAGACAAATACAAAAGTACTGCATCCATCAAGAAATGGCAGTAGGTGGAAAGTTCATTTATAAACTAATAAATTCGCAAATTGATAATCCTGAGTTTCTTCCCCCTCTCGGATTTCCACGTGCCGCACACAAATTTAAGATTTTATTTAACATTTTCAAATAAAAAATGTAGAACATTTGCCCATCAAAATTCACCACTATGTGGTATGTATAACAGTGCATCTCAGAAAAATTATGTTCCGAATTTCAGTACAAACATGACAATAATTAACTGCATTAACAGGTAACAATTATGATAAAACACTGTATGCACAGTATATTAAACTATATTGGAACAATGACTTGTCAGATTAAATTAATTATATTAGATTAGTTTAGATTAGATTTAATTATGTTAGCCTAGGTAATATTAGGAAAAATTATTTGTAATTTTACTTTGTATCACAAAGAATGCTGCTGAAAATTGGGATGAAAATCCTGTGGCAAGCAATAAATTAAATCATATCTCTGATGGATAGTAGATGGCTCTTTGGCTGAATGGTTAGCGGCAAGAGCTTCCATTCTGAGGATTCCGGGTTCTATTCCAGGCCAAATCGGAAATGTTAATCGTGTGTAGTTATTTCCCCTGACTCGAGGACTGGGTGTTTGTGTCTGTCCCAACACACTCTTCTTCATATGCACACAACGCATCCCACTACGAACTACCACAAAAACAGGCAATAATAAATAGATAGTCCGCCTCTGTGGTGTAGTAGTTAGTGTGATTAGCTGCCACCCCCGGAGGCCCGGGTTCGATTCTCGGCTCTGCCACGAAATTTGAAAAGTGGTACGAGGGCTGGAACAGGGTCCACTCAGCCTCGGGAGGTCAACTGAGTAGAGGTGGGTTCGATTCCCACCTCAGCCATCCTTGAAGTGGTTTTCCGTGGTTTCCCACTTCTCCTCCAGGCAAATGCCGGGATGGTACGTAACTTAAGATCACGTCCGCTTCCTTCCCTCTTCCTTTTCTATCCCTTCCAATCTTACCTGTTCAGTATAGCAGGTGAGGCCGCCTGCGCGAGGTACTGGTCATTCTCCCCAGTTGTATACCCCGACCCAATGTCTCACGCTCCAGGACACTGTCCTTGAGGTGGTAGAGGTGGGATCCCTCGCTGAGTCCGAGGGAGAAACCAATCCTGGACGGTAAGCATATTAAAAACGAAAGAATAAATATATCCTTTGGCATACGGTTGGCATCATGAGGGCCATCTGTCCGTAAAATAGAGCCAAGTCCATATGTGCAACACAGTACACACACGCAACCCCTCCAGTGTGTCAGGGCAGCGATGGAAGAAGAAGAATACGATTTTCTTTTTTCCACTACTTTTCTCCCCTTGAGTTTTGCGAGAATATCCCATCGCTTCACTGTTTCTTCACCGATCCCCCTTTGGGTAGATAGAATCACACCCACGGTATTCCTGCCTGTCTTCAGAGTCGATTAAATGGGGCTCCAGGGGCTCTTGACTTGGGAGCGGGGATTGGCGACCACATGGCCCTTAGCTAAGTCCTGGCATTGCTTCCACCTACTTGTGCCAGGCTACTCACTTTCATCTATCTATTGGACCTCCCTTGGTCAACACTTGTTCTTTTCAAACCCCGACGACATTACGTATGGAGGTCTAGGGAGGCTTTAATTTTCACGTCTTTCGTAGCCCTTGTCTTTCTTCGGCGAATACCTTTATTTTTCGAAGTGTCGGGTCCATTCCATTTTTTCCCCTCTTATTAGTGTTTTCTTTTTTTCTTTTTTGCTTTACGTTGCACCGACACAGATAGGTCTTTGGCGACGATGGGATAGGAAAGGCCTAGGAATGGGAAGGAAGCGGCCGTGACCTTAATTAAGGTACAGCCTGGTGCAAAAATGGGAAACCACGGAAAACCATCTTCAGGGCTGCCGACAGTGAGTTTCGAGCCCACTATCTCCCGATTACTGGATACTGTCCGCACTTAAGCGACTGCAGCTACGTATTAGTGTTAACATACGCCATCGTCTCTTACTCTTTTTACACTTTGCTAAGTAATAACAAAGAGTCAGGTACAAAAGTTTGACTCATGAGCTCGAGAAAAGTCTACAACAGACAGCTTGAAGCTCCCCAGTTACAACTTCAACAAGAAAACTTCAACAACTGCTCCCTTCAATAACACCTCAAAGAGACTGAACTCTAAATTTTACAGCAGTAGGAAGAGCGTGTTTGCTCTACACAGTTACTCTCTAGGAGACTATTCTCCAAATTTTACAAGTTCAGGCCTCTTAAAGGCACAATGTACATTGTACCAAAACCGAACAATATTCACTGCCTTATTTGCTCAGCAGTTACATTTAAAAGGAAATGAATAATGGAAGTCAACTTTAACACGGGTAACAAGTGCCCATTCTACATAGCCTTAGTTACAAAAAAAAAGAAAAGGTTAAGGTTACTGGGAGAAAATCAAAATTTTAGGAGGCTAACTCTTACACTCCTCTGAAATACTCTTGGAAAAATACACAAAACCCTAATTGGGCTGATGGCCCTAAGTTACAGAGGCTAAGCCTATATTACGAAGGTGACTAGATGGAGAGAAAGTTTAAATTACAAGGAAAAGATATATTTAAAATTTACGAAATCATAGTCACCTCAAGACTAAGTTGAAGAGGATTTCCACTCTTTATTTCCTAATTTAAATCAAGATCCTAAACCAGACGTAGAATTTGCATGGCCGGATTACCTTAGGAAAGAATTTTGAAACCTTCCCCTCGAGTTAACTTTCTGAGATTATTACATGATTAAAATATGTCTGCCATTTCCTTGAGCTGGTGGACCTTCCGGAGATGGACGAGCCAAGCCCTCCCCTGCCTCCTCCACTAACACACTCTACTGCTGGAATGGAGTGATCGAAAGACAACATGGCCCAAACGGTCCCAGCTTTTATAGCCGAGAGGAAGGTTCCAGATTTCTCTGGGCCGAAGCCCTGACACACCCACAATTTCCATTGGACAATCAATTAAATATCAAAAACACTGATTGGTTACTTAAATAAAGGTACAAAATTTCCTATTGGCTACAATTTTAAGCTGGCGGGAAAAGATAGAAGTGCTGATAACCTTAGAACACAAAAAGCAATCTACAAACAACACAGTTTAGTAAACCAATGTTTACATAATTTCTTTTGAAAGTTAATTGTCCGTCCTCTCATCAGGTGGAGCACATAAGTTGATAGTAGGAACATCTGTTGATGAATGTTCAAACTTCTTCCGAAATTAGTTTCATTGTTCATGTTATAGATGGCCTTCTAAAAGGCGCTTAATTTAAATGCACGGAGCAGGTGTACCTCCGGTACAAGTACTATCACTTCAAAGGATATCATTAAACAAGGAAAGAATCTTCACAGCCCTTAATTTATGAAGAAAAATGAGTAATATACTGATAATCAACTTTTTGTTTAATTTCTAGTTCCTCGGCGTCCTTAATAGCATGAGTCATGAAGGCTTTCCACTGTTTATCTTCTGCGATGATCTGTATAGATGCCGTTTAGATCTGACTTTATAAAAGGTAGGTGGATAATTACTGCCAAGCATTTCGTGCAGCTTATCTTAAAAGTTTTCTGTTCGTGACCGTGTTCTCTGATTTAAGTGGGTGAGGTCAGCGCGAGGGTGGAGTCTTATTGCCCTATTTCCATTAGCACCAACTGCTGTGTAAACTTCCATTATCAATAAGGGTGGGGTATTCGTCTGATTTTACAAGATTACTATCAAACTGAATCTACTGAATGGAAACCAGTCCAAGTTAAATGATACCACTACTACACTAATTAATTAGAATACTTGGGTGGTAAAACTGACTTAACGCGAAATTTATAAATGAAATTACTCACTAACAGAGTGTTCAAGGACAGCATAGCCAAAACAGTAGAACCGTGCTCGGTTAACCCGGAATGGAATGCCCGGAATGCTCGAGTTGGTTCCGAAGCCGAACTACCGGAGCTCAGGTTGGTTCCCGTTAATTTTGGGACTTGAATTCAACCTTACCCGATTTGGTTTCCGTAATTTCTGGGCTTCCAATTATAGCAATATCGAGAACTGATAATAATCATTATATTAGATACCAGTGATATTTCCCTATCTTACTGATATGGGTGTAGCCCTTTCCCGTCCTCCATCACCGAAAACATTTGATATGTTAGTGCGACGTTAAACAAGTAGCCAAAAAATGACAACCAACATCCAACTGTAATTTTGGCGAAATTTTCACGTTCTTCAGAAGGTACCACTAACTGCTGTGAATTTTTTCACAGTGCATTGAATATACAGTTTTACACTCCGCACCCTAATATATTCTAAGTGACCAGATTCCTCAAGGAAATTCGGTGTGAAACCTACATCACATTAAGGAACAGTGATAAAACCAGGCCTAAAAGCCAATTGTAAAAGAGTAATGTGTGCGGAAGTGCACTGAGAAGTTAAAATAATGCAGTATAACTAAATATTTATTCATAAATATTCATTCTTTTGACACGTCTGTTTTAAATGTCCACTACTGACGATTTAATGGATTGATTGATTGATTGATTGATTGATTGATTGATTGATTGATTGATTGATTGATTGATTGATTGATTGATTGATTGATTGATTGATTGATTGATTGATTGATTGATTGATTGATTGATTGATTGATTGATTGATTGATTGATTGATTGATTGATTGATTGATTGATTGATTGATTGATTGATTGATTGATTGATTGATTGATTGATTGATTGATTGATTGATTGATTGATTGATTGATTGATTGTCCTTCGAAACTGGGAAATTCATTTCGACATTGCATGACATATTTATAACCATATCTACTCTATTTATAACCATATCTACTCATCCTATCAAAAATTGACAGGAAAGTATTATTTACTGGCAAAATAACTCCTGTACAGACTTTTAAACAGTTTGGGAAATAATATGAGTGTCTCCGGGGCCAACTACGATAATATATGTGGGAACCAACTCCAGTTCATCTCAGTACACCATCAGGAATTCGAAAATGTAGAATTAAGATTTCTGGAGAAGCGCATTGGCCTGAGATTCACTCAGTCTACACCAAAAATGAGTACCAAGTTAATTCCGGGTGCTAACCACTCTATCCCAATTAATAACAATAATAATAATGTTATTTGCTTTACGTCCCACTAACTACTTTTTTACGGTTTTTGGAGAGGTCATGGTGCCGGAATGCAGTCCCACAGGAATACTTTTACGTGCCAGTAAATCTACCGACACGAGGCTAACGTATTTGAGTACCTTCAAATACCACCGGACAGAGCCAGGATCTAACCTGCCAAGTTGGGGTCAGAAAGCCAGCGCCTCAACCGTCTGAGCCACTCAGCCCGGCACTCTATCCCAATTAGTGCCGGGAATACGCATAGTAGAACGCTTTGCCTTCCACTTTTTAAAGTGTCTCCATGACCTGTACAAGCCCGCCTAGTGGCCGTGATCGTTAGGGCGTCAATTCTTACAGTGTATGACACCATGGTTAATCGGTTCGAGTCCCATTGGTGATAAAAGGTTTCACCATCAGAATGTTGGCCGGCAGGTTAGGAGAGGTGGTTGTACACAATTTATAATTACTGGGTTGCGTGCCAAAAGCCTGAATTAAATTCTAATCCTCTCCTCAGTGTTCATATAGAGTGAGCGCATATGACGTTGGTGATGGTGATTCGTCCATCGGATGGCGACGTTAAGCCTTTGAGCGGGCCCCTTGGTGTTACTCGAAAGCAATAGCCTATGTGCCGATATCGGATATCACGTCAACATCCCACAAGCAGACGCGCAGGTCACCCACGGGAGTCAAGTAGAAAGAACTGCATGAGGCGAATCGAACATGTCTTCAGACACTCCCGTCACTAAAAGCTGTACGATGAATAAATTTTGAGTCTAGAGGGTTTTTTTTTTTTTTTTTTTTTTTTTTTTTTTACGTCCGTCAGACTTGCATGAGAAATGGCATTACTAACTTCACTCATATCTCAGTCACTTTCGTATTGTCAAAGCCAAGGATAAGACTGAGACAGGTCAATAAAAGAAACGGTAATAAATTTGTTCTAACCCATAACAGAAGACGCTGTAAACACCAGATCTCGCCAGCAAACGCATAGTGGAACTTTTCAAATGGATAAATACTTTCGTTACTCGTTTGGTAAGCTTATAGCAACCGATGCTAATCGATGCTTCTCAAAAAAAAAAAAAAAGAAATACTGGTGATGGTGGTGAAGACTACTGTTTTAAGAGGAAGAACAACTTCTTAATGCTAATTAGAAGTAAAAAAGGAGGATTTCTAAAAATTCAAAGAATGAAGGAATCTTAAAAGAAACAGCAAGTCTGTCGGACGTAAAAATAAATCCCTCTAGCCTCAAACTCCCCTATACCCACTTCCATAAATTTCTGAGGAAGTCACTTTTCCTTGTACAAATTATTAATTAAACTGTATTGTACGAGGTACATGATAAGAATATGCATGGAGGATCCAGAAGCAATTATAAGTAATACGATATACGTAAGGATAATATAGTAAAATCCATGTTAAATATGCACAATGGTCTTTAGAGGATTTTGAATCTAATGACAGACTCTCTAGGACTCACAAACCTGGTACAATAAACCGAGCGGCGAATCGACCAAGGGATATCAGATAAGGAAGATGAAAGTGACGAGTGGAAGGAATGCCACACTCAGCTAGAGGCCCATGGTCACTAATAAGAGAATATGATGATACAAAATGTGCCAGCAGGAAAGATCTGCCATACATCTGTAGGACAGGACAAAATATTATTTATTTATTTATTTATTTATTTATTTATTTATTTATTTATTTATTTATTTATTTATTTATTTATTTATTTATTTATTTATTTATTTATTTATTTATTTATTTATTTATTTATTTATTTATTTATTTATTTATTTTATAAAGTGGTGAAATTAGAGCTCTTAGTCCTCTCTTACATTTAACCACATACAATTTCTAGACTTGTACACCATTAATTTAAAATATCATGGTAATCAATTACAGTTTATGAGATAAGATGTATAAATCAGATAAGGAGTAACAATAATACAATTAATTAAGATTACTATCGATGAAAAATTATGGGATAAATAGAGAGTGGATAATAACAGAAAGATGTCAAATTAATACCTAAAAATATATCTTCTAACAAGCTCAAAGAAAAACTAGTTCTAATAGGAGGCAAAAAGAAATTAACTAAATATTACTATGTTACAATCTGAGTTCACTAAAAACGATGTAACACCAGGCAAAAGCTGGGGCTGTACCTTAATTAAGGCCATGGCTGTTACCTTCCCAATACTAGCCCTTTCCCGTCCTCCATCGCCGAAAACATTTGATATGTTAGTGCAACGTTAAACAAGTAGCCAAAAAAATATATCCCATTCCTGATCACTGCCTCCATAACCTCGAAGCTTGTAGGTATTTGCTCGATGCAGTGCTATTTCAAGTAGTGATCCGGAACGAGTGTAAATTTCGTGGAATGAAGAAGGAAGTCTAAAACTGAACGATAGACAGGTGGAGCTGTTTGTAGAAAGCAACTGATAGACGAGGATCATTTGGTGGGTTTTTCTACGGTCGTTTAAACGTAACCATCCCAACATTTTTAATATGGCGTTTTATGAGCATCGTGTCGGAACTGGAAGGCTTATGGAATGCAAGAGTTCTCTAGACGTTGTCGTTTCTCTGCTTGTTCACAAGTTAGGTCAATCAGTATACTGTCACAGTAGTCAAAGATTGGAAATAAAAGTGTTTGTATGAGTTTTAATTTAAGGTCCAATCGGAGAACATTAATTTGAGGAGAATTATGATGATTATTATTATTATTATTATTATTATTATTATTATTATTATTATTATTATTATTATTATTATTATTATTATTATTATTATTAATATTTAGAGCACATAGTAATTTTTTGTGGTAATTATTACGCTTTGGGTCTTTCGTGGGTTGATGAGTAAGGCGTTGTTTCTGAAATAAAACTGACAGGAAAAAATAGAAGGTATCCTAGAAGTCCCTCATTTGTTAATTCTAACATAAATAGCTGGGCTGGGTAGCTCAGGCGGTAGAGCGCTGGCTTTCTGAGCGGGTCAGCCGACTCAGCCCGGTTGTATTTGAAGGTGCTCAAATACGTCAGCCTCGTGTGTGGCACATTAAAGAATTCCAGCTGGACAAAAATCCGGCACCTCGGCGTCTCCGAAAATCGTCAGAGTACCTAGTTAGTGGGACGTAAACCAGTATTATTATTATTATTATTATTATTATTATTATTATTATTATTATTATTATTATTATTATTATTATTATTATTATTATGTGCGTATGGACCCAATGGATCACGCAAAGCTCTAACGATTCTGTTTTCTGAGTTGCCAAACAGCTCTCATCCTTTCTCCGTGGATCCTTTTTCGTTCTTCTGTCCACTTTGCTCCAGTCTTCTTTTTCACTTCGTTCTCTGGTTGCACTTTCCATCCATTAATTTTTTTCCTATAAAGGTTATTATTATTATTATTATTATTATTATTATTATCTCGTTGGGTGAATGGTCAGCGCACTGGCCTTGTGTTCAGAGGGTCACGGGTTTGATCCCCAGCTGGGTCGCGGATTTTAACTTTCATTGGTTAATTCCAATGTCCCGGGGGGCTGGTTGTTTGTGATGTCCCCAACATCCCTGCAACTCACACACCACACATAACACTATCCTCCACCACAACAACACGCAGTTACCTACACATGGCAGATGCCCCCCACCCTCATCGGAGGGTCTGCCTTACAAGGGCTGCACTCGGCTAGAAATAGCCACACGAAATTATATTATTATTATTATTATTATTATTATTATTATTATTATTATTATTATTATTATTATTATTATTATTATTCGATCGCAAATATTACCTAGGGTCCGACTCCAGGACTAACTGCTTAGCATTCTGGTCTCTGTCCCAAGAAGTCCCGGATTCGATTCCCATACGTGTCGAGGATTTTAACTTTCCCTGGTTAATTCCATTGGACAAGTAAATGTGTGTGCCCTTTGGAGTCGGAAGGGAGGAATAATAGTAAAGATACTGACAGAACTAAGCAGAGGCAGTGTCATACTCGGGTAGGAGCATCGTAGTCAACATTCCAAGCTCACACATTTATAAGTCCTACGGGAATTGCCAGCTATTGTCATCCAGCATTGGACTTTGCATTCTTATTTACCAGAAGTGATATTTTCCTTGTGAGATTTATTGAGACAAGTTGACACATTTTCAACTATACTCAATATACGACACACTTCCCACACACAGTAAACGCAGCAAGCCTCTTCAAGAATCTTATCCCAGCACGAGCAAAAATCCACTGTAAACAATGAGATAAAAATAACACAGACTTCGTGAGCTGGCTATCAGACTTCTCCGTGCAACTGTGCTGTAAACGACAAGTTCATCTTAGTACCTCTCAATGTACTGGTTTTGATGGTCACACGTAACAAGAAGATAAATGGTTCCATAAATATGTCTATGTGTGTGTGTCAGCAGAGGGAATCGATTTTTTTAAGGGCGCGAAAAGGTCCATTCAACTCTATGCTGTACAATGTCGGCATATATATGAAGTGAGTTGTTTGCTCGAAGAAATTGATTAAAATTCAGTCATAGATCGGACAACGGACATCAATTTATCTGACACTTGATATAGTAAAACGGAAGTTGTAAATGGCACGCAGGCATCCTAGAGGACGTCATATCAAAATGCCTACGTACGGTAGCTGAGGCCGTAAAATTATTATTATTATTATTATTATTATTATTATTATTATTATTATTATTATTATTATTATTATTATTATTACCCTATGTTTTATCTCATCTTTAAAATCCACTTAATAATGTCCAGCTTCATAGCTGTGTGTCCAGTGACTACTCATCGGGTATTGGGTTCGATTCCGGGCTGGATTAAAGGATTTTAATCGTAAACTGCCAATGTCTCTAGCTCGGGGACTGGCTATGCCTCTAGCTCAGGGACTGGCTGTTCGTACTGTTCTCAACATTTCTGCAACAATACAACACACACAACACTACTCGACACCACAGTAGCAGGTAGTGTCACATACACAACACACAGCCCACCCTCATCACAGGGTCTGTCTTACAAGGGCTGGATACGGCTATAATAGCCACACGTACAGTGGCGTGCGGTGAACACATTCTTTATCCCAGCTGGAAAAAAAGTTTTTTTTTAAGTATAAACAATCGTAGCTCCACCATACTCTCTAAAGTCAACATTACCATTTTATAAGGCTGCATTTTTCGTGGAAAGGTCTACCTGCGAAAGATCTATCAAGAATATTTTCAACCATACGCTCGCACACAGGCAACGGATGTCTCAAGATTCCCAGTCTATATAAAAAACTAAACTTCTAAAATTGAAATCGTAACGTGTCCACAGTTAAAGAATTACAACCAGTTAACAGTCGAAGGCAAGATAATTTCTGTAGTCTCCAGCCTTGAAGATGGTTTTCGTTGTTTCCCATTTTCACTCCAGGAAAATGCTGGGGCTGCACCTTAATTAAGACCACAGTCGCTTCTTTTCCACTCCTAGCCCTTTCCTATCCCATCGTCACCGTGAGACCTATCTGTGTCGGTGCGACGTAAAGCAAAATTATAAAAAACACCATTTTAAAAAACGTTTTGCTCTACCAAAATGGCAAAGAAACCAAAATTTTGTTGGGCCAATTATGACTAAGTTTTAAATAATTTTGTCGGACTGACATTAAATATGCCATCAGAGGTCTTTATCACACCGACATCGTACGACATGAAGCTTTGGGTTCACTTTTCTCCCCGCTTCAAAAATACCTTTGCTAAGTTTGAACCCGCGAGTTTATAATCCGGAGGCTGACACACTACCACTGATACGCAGAAGGCGGAGACCCAATGGAATTACAGTAATTAACTTTTCACAAAAAATATTCTAACTACTTTCGGGCCCCGCGAAATTTAACATTTGTTTAAGATAGGCCTTACGGTGTTGGAAACTATTGTCTTAAAGGACCCACTCTCCTACGAAACAGTACCATAAATTCATTAAGCGCCGATGAATTCTGTTTCTGGGATATTTTCTGTATGTTTATCTAGTTTTCACATCAGATGCTTAAAAATTATTTTAAGAATAACCGTTGATGTGTTGAGATGTAGAAAAATCGCATAGTCATCACACAGGATCTTTTCTAGTTTATGAATAATAAAAATAAATGTCCTCTTCGTGGGAAGTGAAACTAAAATAGCGGAACACAGGCTGTTGAATGTGTTAATAACGTGATAGCATCTCGATCTTAAGACATTTCTTTGATGTGTGAATTTATAGCCGTAGCTTTATGGGTTTAGTAGCTAATTCCTTCTGTTCCTTTTCACATTTTCTATATAAACCTGGCACCAACTTCTACCATGTTTCACAATAGATAACAGATCATTCTAGTTCGCTAAAATTATCAGCTCGTTATCTTTTACAAATCACTCCATTGTTCTTTGGTTTTCTTGGACTTGAATCAAACTCTTCTCGGACATTGCCCAAGTAGAAAAGTTATTTTATATACTGGAAAGGTTTATTAATTAGTACTGTTTGATAACTTTGCATTATAAGATCATTAAACAAGGAAATTACATCGATGAATCGTATTTGTGAGGTTTCTTTTTAATTCGTGAGCTATCTCCATAACTATAGGATAACGCATCTTGAAGTGTTTATTGTCAATCAACAAAGCTGGTGATGGTGATTATTATTTTAAAGAAGAACAATTATACAGCCACCCCGTTTGAACTCTAGTCAAAAGTGAAATAGGAAGAGATCCGACCCTTCACAGAATGGAGGTATCGGCAAAAACCGGGAAAGGGTCGCGAAGGGTGTCGAAAGGGAAGAGTCCTAATACCGTCAGCATCGGAAGTGAACAAGAGTTGAGCAACGGACCAGAGATAGGAAAAGTGAAGATGAGAAGCCAGAGAGAGCATGTGGAACCATGGGTTACGTGGTCGCCAATCAACGCTTCCTAGTCCGGCTTCATGGCTAAATAGTTAGCGTGCTGGCCTTTAGTCCAAGAGGTCTCGAGTTTGATTCCCGGCCGGGTCGTGATTAATTTATCTAGCTCGGATATCTCTCTCTCTGTGTGTGTGTGTGTGTGTGTGTGTGTGTGTGTGTGTGTGTGTGTGTGTGTGTGTGTGTGTGTGTGTGTGTGTGTGTGTGTGTGCATTATTCAACATTAGAATGGTTAGCGTATTGGTCCGTGATCCGGCAGGTACCGAGTTCGATTCCCGGTCGGGTCCGGGATTTTAACTTTCATTGGTTAATTCCGATGGCTCGGGGGCAGTGTGTGTGTGTCATCTCCGTCATTACAATTCATCACAGATAGTACTCCATCCTCACAGACGCGCAGGTCGCCTATAGACGTCAAATCGGAAGATCTGCACTAGACCTCTCCGGAGGCCATTGGCAATTATTATAGCAGTGATACCGTAGATTTATGCCTTTGCTGGAAGGATGTAGTGTTTACGGTGCACTATGTCTTCTGGTATTGGCTAGAATAAATTTGTTACTTTCATTGACTTGTCTCAGTCTCATCCTTGGCTTTGACAATATGAAAGTGACCGAGGTATGAGCGATGCCAGTAATGCCATTCCTTATGCAGCCAGTCCCTGTTATGAATTGTGTGAAAATATCGCTCATAGGGTCGGTTGGTGCATGCATTTCAGTGGGCTTGGCAGACTGATATGCAATAGCAACTTCTGGCTCAGTGAGGAAAGCAACGGGAAACTATCTCACTCCTCACTTCCCTAGTATGCCTCTTCAGTGACACCTAGGCTATCTATGACAGCTGTTGGTGGAGCTGTAGAGGATCAAACCAGCCTTCGGGCTGAATACCTAACATACAACATACACCGTAGATTTATTTTGAATCCTCATCAATAGGAAGAATATTGTCCGAATCCTTGACTGAATGGTCAGCATACTATCCTTCAGTTCAGAGAGTTCCGGGTTAGCTTCCCGGCCGAGTCGGGGATTATAATCGCTTCTGATTTATTCTTCTAGGTCGGAATTAGGTGTTTGTGTCTGTCCCAACACTCTCCTCTTCATATTCAGACAACACAGCATACTACCAGTCACCACAGAAACACACAATAGTGATTACATCCCTCCATTTACGGCTGGCGATCCCACAGTTGTGGGAAAAAATCGATAGAAGAAGATCCACAGGAAGAGTCTTCAAAACAAATACTGAATTGACATCAAATACGCCCAAATATGGTGTATCCGAAGTAAATAGTGGTGACTATGGTTTAAAGAGAATATATAATTGGCTATCCATCCTCTTTTAACAATAATTGGAAGAGAAAAATGAAGAGGTCCAGCATTTCGAAGAATGAAGGTATCGGCATAGAAAAGAGAAGGGTCACGAAGAGCGTGAAAATGAAAGACTCCCTAGCGTTGGAAGAGAACAAGAGCTGGCCAAGTGAGGTCGAGTATGAAGAGCCCGACAAGCTCAATTAGCGGCCCGCATTCATTTCTCCATGCTGCGAAATCAAGAGCCCCTTAGGATAAAGTAAACGCTCCTGACACAAGTAAAGTGAAGCAATGTCAGTCTAAGCTAGGGAAGAGAAGGTTCGCCAAGTCGCTACTCCACGCTCCCAATATGAAATCCCCTGGGGATAATAGTGAACGAACCTGACACAAGTAAAGTGAAGAAATGCCGATCTAAGCTAGGGGGCGCGAACTGAGAGTCCCTGCTGAGTCACCCTTTTCAGTCACCTCTTGCGACAGGCAGGGGATATCGTGGAAGTATTCTACGTCCCCAATCAGAGGGAAAACAGGAAAGACATGGAATTCAATTTCCGTTAAGAAAGACAATATACAGGGCGAGTTGACCGTGCGGTTAGGGGCACGCAGCTGTGAGCTTGCATCCGGGAGATAGTGGGTCCGAACCCCACTGTCGGCATCCTTGAATATGGTTTTCCGTGGTTTTCCATTTTCACACCAGGAAAATGCTGGGGCTGTACCTTAATTAAGGCCACGGCCGTTTCCTTCCCACTCCTAGTCGTTTCCTATCCCATCGTCGCCATAAGACCTATCTGTGTCGGCGCGACATAAAGCAACTAGCAAAAAAAATAGAAAGATATTATGAAAACAATAAGGGAATGTGAAAAATATGCATGACATACGAAAGTGTAAATGTGACTACGAGGCTTTATGGTTATGATAATCATTTTCATTACTTTTACCCGTTACCCTCTGAACTGAAGGGTAGTATGCAGACCATTCAGAGTGTTTTGGAGATAAGTACAAATATTTTGTCAGTGGATACTGGTAGGGCCCTAAATACATATTACGTTAAAATAACGTCCTATTTCAAAGATTTCAACAAATGAAGTTGAAAATATTTGTATCTCAGGTAATATTTAATGATGAACTACTTAGTGCTTTGCTGACACACATTACGTTTCCTTCAGTATGAAAACGTTCGCTTCTTTTACGTAGAATTTTTTCATGCATACGTCCTAAAGCAGTGCAATGATGTACTTCGAATAGCTTCTTACACATTACGCATGCATAATGTCTGAAACATGGTACAGCGGGTGGTATACGCCGAGGGGCAAACGAATCTACTACCTATCTCACAAACATCGCACTCTACTTCAAGGTCTTCCCTCGGACAAATCATTCCCTACATTTTAATATTTTTCGAACCACGGACATTCATCCCTGCCTTCCATAAATGTGTTTGTACTTATTAGACAAACACCCTGAATACAACTGGTAATGACCTTTAAAACGTCGTGTAATGGTCCATTCATTGACGAGAGAGGTGCCGCTTCAGCATTTCAGAATATGGGGACTACTGGCCATTGCTTCCGTTACGAATAGGGGAAGCCAGTATCTCCACTCTTCCAGGCATCTGAATATGAAGAGGAGAGTGTTGGGACAGACACAAACACATAGTTTCCGAGATAGAAGAATAAATCAGAAGCGATTATAATCCACGACCAGGCCGAGAATCGAACCCGGAACCCTCTGAACGGAAGGGTAGTATGCTGTCTATTCAGCCAATGATTCGGACAAGATTCTTCCTGTTGATGAGGGTTCGAAATACATCTACCGCATGGAATATGACTTTACTCGCTATCGAGAGATCTGAATCCTACACAAGAGAATTATGAAGCAAAACGTCTAGGATTACAGTAATTTCCTATTTGTCCTTTAGCTTCCAGAAAATATAGTTTTAGTATCCCCGTGCTTTATTTAATGAATTTCGAATTTACTGTCTGTAACAAATATGAAAATACACATTCCTTATAAAACATATTCCATGAAAGAGATATTACCAGTTAGCACATTGGGGGTGGCACTACTACGCACTACACTTAATAAAAACAATTTTTTCACAGAAAATTTCGAACATGGATCACCTTTATCCATAAGATTATCTGCTGAGTTATATTTCAAATGGACAGTGTCATATATTATACTATTGACACATTGTTCTTTCATATCCAGAATTGGGGACAATTACCGTGATTAGAAACATCAAGTCCGCCTCTGTGGCTTAGTAGTTAGTGTGATTAGCTGCCACCCCCGGAGACCCGGGTTCGATTCCCAGCTCTGCCACGAAATTTGAAAAGTGGTACGATGGCTGGAACGGGGTCCACTCAGCCTCAGGAGGTCAACTGAGTAGAAGTGGGTTCAATTCCCACCTCAGCCATCCTGGAAGTGGTTTTCCGTGGTTTCTCACTTCTCGTCCAGGCAAATGCTGGGATGGTTCCTAACATAAGGCCACGGCCGCTTCCTTCCCTCTTCATTATCTATCCCTTCCAATCTTCCCATCCCCCACCCAGGCTCCCTATTCAGCATAGCAGGTGAGGCCGCCTGGGCGACGTACCGGTCATTCTCCCCAGTTGTATCCCCCGACCCAATGTATCACGCTCCAGGACACTGCCCTTGAGGTGGTAGAGGTGGAATCCCTCGCCGAGTCCGAGGAAAAAACCAACCCTGGAGGGTAAGCTGATTAAGAAAGAAAGAAAAGAAACATCAAACGTCATATCAGGAACACCCGAACTTCATGTTGATACCAAATAATATCAGTGTGCGCTAATGGGTTAACTTGAGTACAAGCAAGTAATAGTTTCTCTTCATCTTTACTCGTGCATCAATGAAAATTGAAATAAATTACGAGATCGATTTAGTAGAGACCAGTTGTCACTGCAGATCATTAAAAGCAAGAGATCTGGTTCGGTAGGAGTAGATTTTATTGATATTTATTAATAATTTTAAAGAACTCCATTTCAGAGGGAAATTATTATTATCACTATCGTTAGACCGTAAGGCCGATTATTATTATTATTATTATTATTATTATTATTATTATTATTATTATTATTATTATTATTATTATTTTATAGGTCCAGCTTCAGAACATTTCGTATTACGCTAAAATTTTTATCATTCAAAAACGTCTTATTTCACCGCAAAGTGAAAATCGCCTTGAAATCCCTGCTATTTCGATTGAGTTAATTCGTTCGTTCGTCTAATTCCTTTAAAAGGTGGAACTTCACCCCGTGAGTATATCAGAATATCAGTGGAGAATTTGCTTTACCAAAAGAACGTAAAAATGAGAGGCCTTTTAGTCCGTGCAAGGATTGAATCAGGGACTACATGAAGGAAATGTGTATGGCTAAAACCTAGAAGAATAAAATGCACCATGGGTACCATTTATCTGCAAGTAGGAGTGTAATGTAAGCTATTGAGATCTTCCAAAATAGAAAATATTGGCAGGCATTGCTGTCTTCGGTAGTGATTATTGCTTTAAGGCACGAAGCGATGAGGTTTTGAGGTAATAAAGATGGGGAATATTTTCCGACTCCTCGAAGAATGTGATTATTGGATAAAAGAAGAAAATGGTCATGAACTTGTTGGACAACATTTTAACTAACTGCTGATTTCATCTGTCACTGACAATATTGGACGGTGATGGTTATTATTTGAACGAGTGAAGCTACGAAATTGCAAAAATCCTCTTAGTACTAATCGAAGGTAAATGAGAAAACACACACAAGAAAATAATTCAATACATCTTTGTGTATATACCGTGATAGACTCGACAAAATTCCATAACATTTACACATTAAGATATTATGAGGAACTCTGTTAACGCTGGAAGAAAGAATGGTGTTGCATTCATCACGTAAACATATGAATAAAGCGTAGTGAACCTATCAGACTATACTTGTCCATCTCCTTGGCTGAGTCCTCATCATAGCGGCCTGTGTTTCAGAGGATTACGAGTTCGATTCCCGATCGGATCGGGATTTTAGCCGCTATGGCTAATTCCTCTGACCAGGGAACTAGGTGGTTGTGTTCGCCTTAATACACTACTCTTCATACGCACACATCACATCACACTACTAACCAACTCAGGGACAATCAATAGCGAATATTTCCCTCCATACAGGGTTAGCGTCAGGAAGTGGTGGTGTTTTAAGAGAGTGTACAGCTGGACAACCATCCTCTCTTTAACACCAATCCGAGGGAAAATAGAATAGGTCCGATCCTTTGAAAAATGAGGGCAAAGGCAAAAGAAAATAGGGGGCAACAAATGGCATGAAAATGAAAGAATGATGGTGATGATGCTTGTTGTTTTAAGGGGCCTAACATCTAGGTCATCGGTCCAAATGAAAGACCCACTAGGCCTCGCAAATTGAATACCGTCGGAGTCGGGAGAGACTAAAGGAGGTCGGACAGGAAAGGTGAAAGTTACGAGCCTGGTACTAGAAGTAGAAGTTCAGCTAGGGGCCCTGTGGTCATCAAACAACACGGACAATTTGAGAGTCCCTGGGGTTACCTCTTTTAGTTGCATTTTATAACAGGCAAAACTTCGTGTTATTCGATAGAAGGAGGCTATGTGCCGACACCGGGTTTCATCATCATCATCCCACACCCAGACGTGCAGGTCGCCCTTGGTCCTCAAATGAAAAGATCTGCACCAGGCAAGCCGAATATGTCCTTGGACGCTCCCGGTACTAAAAGCCAAACGCTAGATATATAAACAGGCAAAAGATTTCGGGGTTGCATTCTACCACCCCCACCCATAGGGAGACTGGCATCAGGAAGGGCACTGAGCCGTTAAACTGGGCCAAATCCATATCCAGTGCCGATTCCAAATAAGTGAGAAAGGGCAATGAAGGAATCAATCAGACTATACAGTACGTGTATGTGCTTTATCACGGTTATCCATTTGCTATCGTACTTCGGTTCCATTTCGTTAATGGATATTCGATAGTTATTATTACCACTTGGACAAGCGGACTTGTAATTGAGTGGTCCTCTAAATGTGATAAGACCAAGATATGCCCTTGGTACATTTTCGTCCAAAGCATTGCCAATCCTAAAGTATACATACGAGCAGATTTTACTTCCGTCATCGCTGAAAATAGTACGGAAAATAAAAGAGGCACGAATAAATTGTCATAATGGACGTCATTGAATAAAGTATACAGATCACCAAGGACGATCGAAATGGCTTTGTCATCATCAAGTCTTTATTAGTTCCATGTGCAGATACTAAATGGAATGGAAAATGCGCCATGGATCTGGGCATAATGTCAAAGTTCTGTTCGAGTATTTGTTGATGGAGACCTAAACTACACATGTTATTGTCCAGAAGAATGCCAACATCGATAAATATACCGTGTTCGCTCATTAGAAACAGAGAGCGTTTCCACTCCGGCATATTTTACGGTTGTATGGTTGGCTAAAAACATTTTCAGCTTACAAATGTATACTATCATATAGCAAGCAAATTCACTTTGCCTCTAAGTCGTGAGCAGAAGATTACTTAATAATAATAATCCGAAAAAGATTTGAAACTACTCAGCATTAAAAAGAACAAATTGCAAAAGAGAAAATTATTTAGAAAAGCAATATTTGACGGTAAATATTTATAGAAAGCCAAGAAACATTCATGCACTAAATGAACGGAAGAAAGGAAAAACAACGCAAAGAAAGGATTAAGAAGTTTTGGGAAGACAAGAAGAAGAAAACTGTTTCTTGTGGTCCTAAGATGACTTAATCAAATATAATAATAATAATAATAATAATAATAATAATAATAATAATAATAATAAATAATTAATAATATCGACGCAAAAATAGAAAGTATTTTTCGCTACAAATCAATGATCTTATCTCTTTTCGCATTATTGGAAAACCTAATACAAAATAAAAGGTTAACTGGTTCAGTGGTTCAGTGGAGAGCTGATGATGGTAGTGATAAAATTATTATTGTCTTAAGATTGCTGTCTTGAGGATAATTCTGTGGACGTGGGATAAAACTGCATAAGACTCAAACCATTTTTTTTTTGTCAGGAGAGAGAGTCAAACGTTCAAATACTTCAAAAAATCAAGAATTTACGTTGTGAAGATGCTTGATGCATGTGAATAGAAATGGATATACAACAATAACATGACGGAATATAATATTCTTATTATCTTATATGAAATACAAGTAATTTTGATCTAACAGATTAATAGAAGTAAAAATCAAAGTGCACAAAAGTATGTAGTTTTTCTTCACTTTTGTTTTTTAAAACATAAGTTATACTTTCTATCTTAATCTGTTTATCCTCCAGGGTTGGTTTTTCCCTCAGATTCAGCGAGGGATCCCAGCTCTACCGCATCAAGGGCAGTATCCTAAAGTGTAAAACTTTGGGTTAGGGGTACAACTGAGGAGGAGGACCAGTACTTCGCTCAGGGGCCTTGTGGAGGGATGGGAAGATCGGAAGGGATAGACAAGGAAGAGGGAAGGAAGCGGCCATGGCCTTAAGTTAGGTACCACCCCGCATGTGGCTGGAGGAGAAGTGGAAAACCACCTCGAGAATGGCTGAGGTGGGAATCGAACTCCTCCCCCTCTACTCAATTGACCTCGGCAGAGCCGGGAGGGAAACGAACCCGGGCCTCCGGGGGTGGCAGCTAATCACGCTAACCACTACACCACAGAGGTGGACCAAACATAAGTTATTACATGTTCAAAATATGATTGCCAGGCTGAGTGGCTCAGACAGTTGAGGAACTGGCCTTCTGACCCCAACTTGCCACAACTTGCCAGTCCGGTGGTATTTGAAGGTGCTCAAATACGTCAGCCTCGTGTCGGTAGATATACTAGCACGTAAAAGAACTCCTGTGGGACAACATTCCAGCACCTTGGTGTCTCCGAAAACCATAAAAGTTGTTAGTGGGACGTAAGGCAAATAACATTATTATTACAAAATATGATTGCACTAGGCCAACCACTAAATCTGTGACTGCACAGTTAGTCGGTCCTTGGTGATACATGGGTCTTTTTGCTATGTCCTGAGCGATCAACACACACATTCCTATTGTTTTTTGCATTTTTAGCATTCGCCAATTCTTGTCTGAAATGCATACTGCCCTGCCATAATACGAGACTCATGTGACTCATGTGATGACACTACTCGATCCACTGATGTGCCCACTGCTCTACCAACTGCAATAAACAAATACTAGCACCGTTTCACCGGAGTGCAATCGTACTTTGAACATATAATAACATGTTGCTATTGTTTCTGGTTGTTCCAATTAATTTTAATCAATAATACTCAGACGGGCAGTTATATACTATGTTCCCGTCACGAGAAGTCGCGGCAGTTTATAGGTGTGGCACGAGGAATAAATACTTCACGCCGCTAAAACATTAGTCGTGATGAACTGTGCAATCTCGCGGTGAATCAGAGGCAAGCTCGTTTTAAAACTGTTCCGTTTTCTGCGTTTCTGAACTGATGTTCTTGATGTCGTGATGTCAACCGCTCTAAAGGTATACTTATAGTTATACTTACATTATCATTCGAAACAAGAATAATTTTGAATAATGTAGGGAAACGCCATTTCTGAACTAAATGATGATGAGTAGATTAAGTTTTCTTTATCTTTTCCCTTTTTTTTCTTGTTTAACGTCGCACCAATACATCGAAGGTTTTCGGCAACTGAAGAATGGGAAAGGGCTAGGGCTGCTAAAGTAGGGACCGTGGCCTTAATTAAGGTACAGCAGTCAGATTTGTTACAATGATATCAAAGTGTTTCTATGTGGCTTCCTCGTCACAGCGTTTGACATTTGGTTCTATTAAATTTCTCTCGCCACTATGAATTGTCTTTCCTCGTTTTCATTTTGTCACCATTGCCATTACCCTTATTCTACAAAGGAAACTAACAGAACTACCGTCAACTACTACTCACAATCACAACATTCCTACAGACGAACTCGTGCAAGGTACTCTATGTTTCCCGCTCAGGAATAACCAAGGCGTAGCGCACATGCGCAGGAGCTCACCGCGACCCACACTTCTCAGAACATTTTCTGCCCTCTGATTTGGAAAGACATTTACAATATCATCTGTTAGGCCTCTCCCCCCCCCCCTAAGCACTTGTAGAAAAAGGAACAGTTCCTTCCCAAAAAAAATTCCAAACTTTCTGCATCAACAGAAAATTCCGAAGGAAATACGCGAGCCGTGAGGCGAGATTGTAAAAATGTTCTACAATTGCTAATAAACAAATGATCTTGATAACCTTTCTCCTGAAGGCCAAATTAACTATCAATTACGCCAAAATAAATACAACTTGCCCTTGAAGTGTAAATTAACAAGTGTAATGGTCCAAAATAAAGAATTCAAAGAATTTAAAAACCAACACAAAATTGACAGAATGGGAGAAAAATTTAAAAACTATGATGTTTTTCAAAATTTCAAAACTAAAGAGAAAGTGTACAAATTTGTCACATGAAGGTGTAGCTAAAACTGTGGATCTCCAACAAAACTTTGTTTTATGTTATGAAAACTCTAAAATACCTAACTCCGCCTGTGATTTTGGATATCAGTTTTAACCTACTAAAGGACCAAGCAAATATTATGAGTAATAATTAACAAGATGTAGTAATGAGCTGTGACGAGATGAAAGTTAAATCTGAGATATCGTCGTTGCGCCTTGAAATACCGCTATGAGACAATGTTGAGGGAAGAAATACTGACCCGCAGCACATGTACCATTTAGAACGAAAATTCCTTGACATATTTGCTATACAGAACCTTAGATGACAGAAATTTCATGGTCAGAATTCTAAGTTGAAATATCATCATATAGCGGTGTTTTTATGAGCAACGACGATATGTTATGATAGTGTCGAAGAAGTATTTAAAGGACCGCATGTACATGTGCAGGTTATTATAATAAAAAGTCTAAGTGGTAAATGGAAACAGCTGAATTACTATCATTTCTACCAGACCGACACTGCTGATTTATTTTATTAAACAGTAAAACTTGTTAAGGAAACGGCATTTCGCCTTTTTTTCAGTGATATGGGTGCTTCCAACTGCAAGCTAAGCGGTGATCTAGGAATAAGTCTATAGAAGTCCTCCATAATAAATCTATGTAGGCCTGCTAATAAGTGCGTGATTTGGGAATATTGTGACGTCCTTCATATCCTTAAGTGAAGCCATCTATTACACCAAGGATACAGGCTTGCATGTGGCAAAACTGTTACAAAATACATCTTTGTAGACTTAGTACAGCGCCAGAAAGTTGGGAACTTAAAATTTACTCACAAAATAATAGAACAGCATTTGCTAGTAACTGGTAGTGAACGGCGAAACGAAAGAAAAGCGACTGAACTTCTCTCTAGCATTGTGGCTAAGGCTACATCGTACATTTCTCCTCGCAGTGAACATGCAGTACAGTTTGGTGAGACTGTTAATAATGGATTATGATGTTTTGAATAACAGAACTCGCCAGATCCAACAAACTAGTTCAAAAGAACACGTTTAGAGGAACAGGGTGTCATCCTAAATAAAATGTTCAACCTGTTTGCATCAGCAAGAGTTATTTGAAAGACTGACTTATATAATGAGGATAAGGACCTGCCGAACATGTTGACAGTGTATATTCCATACCGAGTTACAAAAAACGGAATCATCATTACTTCTACAGAGGAAACTGGAAAGTGCGTTAGTGTTAGAAATTTTGTCTCAATCAATCTCGGATTTATTTAGAGGAGACCTAATGAATTTATCTCCCCAGTGATTCAACATTGTTTGAACTCTAGAAAAAGATTTGCATAGGCTCCACGGAAATGGTTTAAAGAAGTGTCCAACAGTGATGAAGTAACTGATAGATATCATCAGACCTAAGTATGGTGAAGTCAAGAACTTTGCTGCTATACTTTGTGAGAATTCGTTAATTTAGTATAATGAAAGAACTGAATAAAAATAGAACACTCAAGAGATCAGTAAATGAAAGCTGGACTACGGGTACGGATGCTGACGCTGTACGGAAAAAGTCAAGGAATGTGAACAAAATTAAGTAAGTCCAGAAAGGTAGACCTAAATTAATGGTAATGCGATTTATATATTGTGGAGTTTTTGTTATTAATGAGTTGAAACAAACAATTGCTAATGTTATTACTAATTACATCGAAAAAAGTAACAATGTGTAGTATTTAATCTTGTGTAGTTCATTGGGTTTAAGGTTTTTATTTATACTTTATCGGTTAATATTATTTCTTAATTGCTGTCCGATTCCTTGGCTGAATTATCAGCGTTGAGGCCTTCAGTTCAGAGGGCCCCGGCTTCAATTCCCGGCAGGGTCGTGGATTTTGATGGCATCAGATTAATTCTTCTGGTTCGGGGACTGGATGGTTCTGTCTGTTCCAACACTCTTCTCTTCATATTCAGACAACACATCACACCACCAACCACCACAGGAACACGCAATAGTGAATACATCCCTCCACATAGAATTGGCGTCAGGAAGAGCATCCGTTCGTAAAACAAGGCAAAAATCCACATGAGACGCACAGGTGTGGCCGCACTGGTGTGAAAAGAAGCTATAGCAGAAGAAAAAGGAGATTATTTCTTAATTGTTAAGTTTCGATTTACTTAATTTATACGTGTGTAGAGCACTCATTTTAAATTATTTCAAGCAATTCACAGTTTTAAATAACTAATATTTCCTACATATTGGAACGCCTACACTTTTAAAACATTCTAGCAAAAATTTCACTATTCTGACTTTCAAAGTAGTTCTAAAATATTAACAAAAGCACACAAGAAAGAATAATGTTTCAGGCAATATTTTAGTGGTTTTTATGCGAAAATATTAAATTGCAACGTCAACGTACTTGCCATAATGAAGATAAAGAGGGTGCGCGGCGCTCAGCAAACTGCTTTACAATACAGCATCCGGAAGACTTGGAACTTGTGACGTCACATGATGCGCGTGATGCCTACCGCCGTCTCATGTGACCTCCTCAGACGGGCATAGCAGTATTGTGAATAATACAAAATAATTATTGCGCAATTTTCATCATATTTTAATTCATGGCTTTTGCTTAGTTTTACTCCATAGAACGTATAAGAATTGCTTTTAAATGTACTCATAAATTAAAGAATAAAGTTTATATGCAGCTATAAGGCACTTAATAGCATAATAATACTATTAAATCAATACACCCTGTGGTTGTTTTATAATATATTTTATATCCATTTTATAGAAACAGTCGGGGTAACTAGCACTGGTGGCCTCATGTAGATTCCCGCAATGAAATACGAGCATCAAACCAATTAGCATACATGCAGTATATATACATTTGAGTATACATGCACAAATTAACCTGATAAATTTACTACAAGTGAAATATTCCCAAATTTCTAGACATTGCGTACATAAAGTTATTTACTAATACGCAAACAAATTAATGTGAATGCATAAATGGATATGTGTCCCTTCCCGACTTGAAGGGACTTGTTGCTGAACATAATATACCATGAGGAGAAGATAATTTTTCAATGACCATATACTTTGTTTTCTTAATATTTATTTTCAATCCACATTTTTATGATAATTTTATTAGTTTTACGCTTCACTGACTACCTTTAAGGATTTCGGAGACGCCGAGGTGCTGAAATTTTGGTCCCATTGGAGTTGTTTTACTCGCCAGAAAATCTACCGATACGAGTCTGGCGCATCTGAGTCCCTTCAAATATCGCTGTAGTGAACTGCAATCGAACCCACGAAATTCTTATTAATGTTATAATTCATGATACTATGTTTCGTATCCACCCCAATGGTAGAGACGAAACCTCCATCTTAGATGTGTCAAACTCAACGCTGCGTACCAACTGTCACAAAACAGTCACTACAAGAAGTGCATTTGGAAGAACACTAAAATTTTCCATTACAAAACTGTTGTAAGACCCCAGTTCTTATATGCTGCGGAGACCTTACTGATCAACAGGAACGGCACCATAGACAACCTAGAAAAGTCGAAAGACGTATCCTCTGAAAAATTCATGGGCCAAGAGTGCTCCTGGATGGAACCTACCGACTGAAAGCGAACTCTGAACTGTACCAACAGTTGGAAACGGCTAACACTAGCAATGCGACGTAGACGGGTGAAGTTTTACGGGCACCTCCTGGAAATGGGCAACGGCGGGCGTACGAAGAAGATCTTCTCATTCATCAAAAGTTACAAGACTGAAAGCATGTGGCTCAATGAAGTAATTTTTTTTTTTCAAAAGACTTAGCTTCCGCTGATACTGATGTCTTTCAGATCTCCCCAAATTTTATAAAATGGTGAACTCATGGTCTCCTCTACCAAATGTTGTCAAATTTTGCGGATTTCTTTCACAGAAATGGAAGGAAAAACTAATAACAGTGCTCAAGAGGTATTGAGAACAGAAGCGAGCATCCAAAAAGAACTAGTCATAAGCGCTCGCTATTGGGCTTAAACCACTAATAATGTTTCGTTGTTTCAGTGGATACCGTTTATCACGAATTTCAGTTATTGTAGTTCAGCATTTCTAGCCCCCTTCTTTTTAAATTGGTCTACTTTGTCAGAACTAAAATACATCTTCCTTTACACTGCTCAGTAACGTGCCAACTTATAACCCATCCGATAAAATGTTTTTAAGGTATATAACTTTAATTAAAATTCTTGCGGCTTCTATTAACTAGTTCTAATATTAAAAGTGACCAAGCTATTCAGAAGATTTAACTCAAAATACACACATACGAACGGTAACGGAAGTCAATTTTCCTAAGGCATCTTTCCATGTGATAAAAATATTCTAGAGAAGAAGCAAAATTTACAAAAATATAAAACACGAATGTTAGGTTACACTGATGAGGGGATCCATTTCGTATAAATTCTTGGCTTTCAGTACTTTGTCACATAAATGACGTCACTCTCGAACTTGGCATCAGGAACTTTAACATCATCATAGCTCTCACTTCCACGTGCAACTATGTACAGGTCTCTGGGAACCTTGCCAGCGAATATTATTGTGGCACTGGAGTGAATAATCGATTACAACATTTGCATCCTCCCACCAAATCAGTGCGGTGTGTAAAGTGCCGTTTGGATGCAGAGAACCGAACCAAACCCCATGGCACTACAGCCCTTGAAGGGCCTTGGCCTACCAAGCGACCGCAGCTCAGCCCGAAGGCCTACAGATTACGAGGTGTCGTGTGATCAGCACGACGGATCCTCTTGACTGTTATTCTCGGCTTTCTAGACCGGGCCGCAATCTCACCGTCAGATACCTCCTCAATTCTAATCACGTAGGCTGAGTGGACCTCGAACCAGTTCTCAGGTCCAGGTAAAAATCCCTGACCTGGCCGGGAATTTAACCCGCTACCCCTACACCACGGGGCCGTGGCTGCAGGGAATAAACAGCGAAATCGCATTGCTGAGACTATTGCCATGTGTTTCTTGTCGAAGAATATTCTATCTAGAAATTAAAATTAATTTATATCCCCCATTTTGGATATAGTTGAGTTTGTGCTACATCATTTTGGTAAAGCAGAATCATTTTAACCCAAACGGAAGGGAACTACATTTGAACTTTGGCTCACAACACTGTCTCAACGGAGGTAAATCTATTCTTCAGTACATAACAATATTGCTGAATACAGATTACGCATATTATATGCCAAAAATGTAAGAGAAAGAAGACAAATACGTACAGAAGTCACAAAAATCTTCTATAACAACTATAGAATTTATTAACATGGTCCTTTAGGTTTCCCCTTGTGGGAGGGGTGGTATAATACATCCACGGTATCCCCTGTCTGTCCTAAGACATGACTGAAATGGACAGCAGGGGCTCCCAAGTTGAGAGCGTAGGTTGGTGACCACGGTACCCTAGCTGAGTCTGGCATTGCTCCCACTTACTTGTGCCAGTCTCCTCACTTTCATCTTTCGTATCTGACCTCCTTTGGCCAATTCTTGACCCTGACGGTATTAGGTTTGTGAGGCCTAAAGAGTCTCATTTTCAAGCTCTTCCCTTTCTTTTCCCGATACCCACACCAGGCAAATGCTGGGGCTGTACCTTATTAAGGCCACGGCCACTTCCTTCCCATTCCTAGGCCTTTACTATCCCATCGTCGCCATAAGACCTATCGGTGTCGATGCGACGTAAAGCAAATAGCAAAAAAAAATCCCGATACCGCCATTCTTCGAAGGTTCGGAACTCTTCCTTTTCTTCCTTGTGATCAGTGTTAAGAGGTGATGGTTGCCCAGTTGTACTTCCTCTTAAAACAATAACCATCACCACCACCACCACCGTCGCCATAGAAACACGCAATAGGGAATACATCCTTCCACAGAGGGTTGGCGTCAGGAAAGTCATCCAGCCGAGAAAATAGCCTAAATCAATACAAAGTTCCGAACCCAGGCAGACTAATCGCGAAATGGCCAGGAAGAAGACTCCTTTAGATTGATGGTGATTATTGTTTGGAGGTACAAGGACGAAGCCATCCCATCTTTAACTCTAATAAGAGTTAAAGAAAATTATCATTCTAAAGAAATAATCTTACGACGGCGGTATACAAACTGAAAACAAAATCAAGTTGAATATAACGTGATTCCTATGAAATGACTAAAACACCGCCAAATTCTTTGATTTCAAGAACATTTCCACCACGAACTTCTATCATATGGAAGGGCATACGACGCTGTTGATGGTGATTCGTTCGTCGGATGGGGACGTTAAGACTTGAGCAGGCCCTTTGGTGCTAATCGACAGGAGTAGGCTACGTACCAGCCCCGGGTTTCACTCTCTTCCTTCCTGCTATCACATATCACTTCATACATTTCATCGCATTAACTCCTCTGATGAAGTTGACTTCAGGAAAGGCATCCGGTCGTTAAAACTTTCTATGGAGATTCATCTAATTTCATACCCGAACCCGTAGAGAAACGGGTTGTACATACAGTAGTTTTAATTGTTTAAAGGGTAAAAAGTTGAATTATAATCTCCTCTTCATATCACTAAACGAAGATGAAGAAGTGACCCCCTAAAATTAAGAGCATTCCTTAAAAAGGAGAAGATGCATGGAAGGCACGAAAGTTAAAAATGTCCTAGGCCACATAAAACCTAATACCGTGAGGTTCAAAAGAGAGAAAATAGTTGATCAAGCGAGGTATGATAAAAATGTAAGAGAGAAACCTGACACAAATAAATGGGAACAATATCAGACTTAGCTAGTTGCTTTACGTCGCACCGACACAGATAGGTTTTATGGCAACGATGGGACAGGAAAGGCCTAGGAATGGGAAGGAAGCGGCCGTGGCCTTAATTAAGGTACAACCCCAGTATTTGTCTGGTGTGAAAATGGTAAACCACGGAAAACCATCTTCAGGGCTGCCGACAGTGAGGTTCGAACCCACTATCTCCCGGATGCAAGCTCACAGCTGCGCGCTCCTAACCGCACGGCCAACTCGCCCGGTATAACAGACTTAGCAAGGACTATGTCATTCCCACATATGCCCACTACTACTACTAAATGTTTTCATTCCTCCCCTGAAGGGGGAGGCGGGCCTCCTAGACGGTGACGCCGCCTCTCAGGCCAGGAGATTTGTATCGGAGAAGGAGATGTGTGGGGAAGGTGAAAGGGTTCGCGGCCATGGCCTATACTAGAAACTATCCCGGTATTCGCCTTAGTGCAGGAGAATGGAAAACCACGGGAAACCATTCTCAGCATAGCCGACGGTGGGGACCAGCCCCTCTCCGTCTCCCGAATACAGAGGCGTAGAGCCGTGGCCACCCCTCTTCTGCTCAGTTGGTCGGTCGGAGTGCGGAGCTGTCGGACCATGGACCAACTGTGTCCACTTGTGGGCCGAGAACCACTCTGCAACCGTCGACCTGCCCCACAAGACATGAGTTCTTAATGAGAAAAGGCTTCACCGTACCTATCGTGAAAATGTCATATAACTAACTCATCGAAATGAAAGCCGAAACACGAAAATGCATACAATATTTTGAAAAACAGTCATAACTCAACCGTTGTATTTCTGTAGTAGACGCTGCACACGAACTTTCCTACCGATTCGACGTGCGGACTTGCTGCCATCTGGTGCTACGGAAAAGAAGTTGGTCAGTATTTAACGGCCGACGGATCTCTTGCTTACACTCGTTCAGTACCACCCTCAGTTGACAGCAATACATGCTTGTTTTTCCCACTACTACGTATTTGTTGTTAATCAATCAATCAGTCAATCAGTCAATCAATCAATCAATCAATCAATCAATCAATCAATCAATCATCAATGAACAGCTTAAGGGCTGTCGCTCAGGTGCAGAATCCCTATCAGTCGTATACCTAGTCGTTAGTGCTAATTTCCACAATGATATTACACAGTAATAAACTGTCGTAGAACTGTGTGTTTGCCTATCAAAGTTGCGGCCAAGATTATTATGCTCCAAGGGATAAGCCCGAATGAATGTCTTCCGATGAAATTTATTCTAAAATGTTACTGAATATATACGAAATGCTCATCTACTGTACTACACTATTTTGCATTTTACCCTACCTTAAAAAAGGTGCCCAGCAACCAGGGTTCCCCAAGGTTTAGTTAAATATATCTTGGTTATCCGAAAGAAAAAGTTGAGAAACACTGTTCCATTATGAGAACCAGCCATGAACAAACGTTAGTCAATACGCCTCCTTGAATACAAAATGCAATTGAATTTTCCGGGTAGTATTCTAATGATTCGTGTCTAATTCCAGATTTCTTTTGTTGACTGCAATGAGGCAGTTCAGATTCAATCTCCTCTCTTACAGTAGTCATGCGATGACCTCCATTTACATTTACGAGCTGATCACCACTGGTAGTACTGAAATAGCCAGAAAGACAATAACTCATTCTAGTGTGACGATGAGTATTTGTAGGAGGCTCTGTTTAGCTTGGCACGACCCTCTGCATTAGCTCACGCCACACAGGTATCGCAAAGCACATGTTACCGTAATGGGGGCTTTCTCAGTACCAGAGTCTATTTGGCAAGAGATCATCTATCGATTTTAGTTTGCCATTATTATCGTAGATTCTAAATTACATATGTGTGGTTTGTGTTGATTTTATGACCCTGTCCAACTATAGAGTACTACAAGAGGTTTGTAATGTCTATTACCAGTAAAAAAAGAAATAACATATAATTTTGTATGTACACTTCACAATTTTCCAACATAGTCTACTTTGCTTTCATCTTTGATTACGTAAACAAAAGTAGAAAATAGGTTCAGCTCAACGTTTTTATGTCTGCCTGTTTGTTAGGTTTCTTTGTACGTTATGGGATATTAAGGGGAAATAGCTTAACAGAATTGTTTGAACTCTGTATTTAAGTTCAGAAATAACCTGGTTGTGATTCAGTGGCGAAGCAATCTGGAGGGGTCAAAACAGAAAAATCACATTTCTCCTTGAATATTTGTTATATCTAACAGATATAGGCCTGCATAATAAAAGTTGTACAAAATATAATTATATTATGTTTCATGCTTTTTTATGTGCAAGAAATAATAACGGATATATTCGTGCTTATTACTAAATTTATCACGTATGTATGTATGTGTCCGCCTCTGTGGTGTAGTGGTTAGTGTGATTAGCTGCCACCCCCGGAGGCCCGGGTTCGATTCCCAGCTCTGCCACGAAATTTAAAAGTGGTACGAGGGTTGGAACGGGGTCCACTCAGCCTCGGGAGGTAAACTGAGTAGAGGTGGGTTCGATTCCCACCTCAGCCACCTGGAAGTGGTTTTCCGTGGTTTCCCACTTCTCCAGACAAATGCCCGGATGGTACTAATTAGGCCACGGCCGTTTCCTTCCCTCTTCCTTGTCTATCCCTTCCAATCTTCCCATCCCCCGACAAGGCCCCTGTTCAGCATAGCAAGTGAGGCTGCCTGGGCGAGGTACTGGTCATTCTCCCCAGTTGTATCCCCGACTCAATGTTCATGCTCCAGGACACTGCCCTTGAGGCGGTTGAGGTAGGATCCCTCGCTGAGTCCGAGGGCAAAACCAACCCTGGAGGGTAAGCAGATTAAGAAAGAAAGAATGTATGTAGTGTATGTTCAGTCCTCAGCCCAAAGGTTGGTTGGATCCTCAACAGCTCCACTATTAGGTGTCATAGATGGCCTAAGCAACACTGAAGGGAAATGAGGAGTGAGATAGTTTCCCGTTGCTTTCCTCTCTGAGCCAGAAGTTGCTATTACATATCAAGTCTGCCAACCTTACTGAAATGCATGCACTAACCGCCCCTATGAGCAACATTTTTATACCACTCATATCAGGAACTGGCTGCATAAGGAATGGCACTACTAGCTTCGCTCATACCTCAGTCACTTTCATATTGTAAATGCCAAGGATAAGACTATGACAGGTCAATAAAAGTAACAAAATTGTTCTAAACGAGCTCGATAGCTGCAGTCGCTTAAGTGTGGCCAGTATCCAGTATTCGGGAGACAGTGGGTTCGAATTCCACTGTCGGCAACCCTGCAGATGGTTTTCCGTGTTTTCCCATTTTCACACCAGCCAAATGCTGGGATTATACCTTAATAAAGGCCACGGCCACTTCCTTCCCACTCCTATCCCTTTCCTGTCCCATCGTCGCCATAAGGTCTGACTCCATGGCTAAATAGTTAACGTGCTGGCCTTTGGTCACAGGGGTCCCGGGTCGATTCCCGGTAGGATCGGGAATTTTAACCATCATTGGTTAATTTCGCTGGCACGGGGGCTGGGTGTATGTTTCGTTCCCATCATCATTTTATCCTCATCACGACGCGTAAGTCGCCTACCAGCATCAAATCAAAAGACCTGCACCAGGCGAGCCGAACATGTCCTCGGACACTCCCGGCACTAAAAGCCATACGTCATTTCTTTTTTTTTTGCCGGCTCCATGGTGTAGGGGTAGCGTGCCTGCCTCTTACCTGGAGGCCCCGGGTTCGATTCCCGGCCAGGTCAGGGATTTTTACCTGGACCTGAGGGCTGGTTCGAGGTCCACTCAGCCTACGTGATTAGAATTGAGGAGCTATCTGACGGTGAGATTGCGGCCCGGTCTAGAAAGCCAAGAATCTGGAGGCCTTCGGGCTGAGCAGCGGTCGCTTGGTAGACCAAGGCCCTTCAAGGGCTGTAGTGCCATAGGGTTTTTTTTTTTTTTTTTTTTTTTTTTTTTGTCGCCATAAGACCTATCTGTCTCGGTGCGACGTAAAGCAACTTGTAAAAAATAGTTGTTGTAGCTCATATCAAAAGACATAGAGCACTGTAAACACTAGGTCTCGCCAGCAAAGGTATAAACTTCTCACAAAATTTTGAATATTATCACGGCAAAATAGAGGGAAAATCCATAAGGGATAGCTGCCCTAGAACAAGGGTATCGTACGATAACAGCATCGGATAATAATTTTCGCACTATGTAAGGTTAAAATGAGCTTACATATTTTTTAATTTTGAAATTCCCCTGTTGTACAGCTATCCCCGATAAGGAAAACATTTTTCTTTGCATATACCGTATAAATGGTTATTTAACATTGACAATGAATTACGTAAAACATCTAAACAAGTATCTTCTTAAAACGAAACTGGAATATGAAAACGAAGGAAGAAATTAGTTGAAAATTTTGTGACAGATCCTCGCGCACCGAAGAGTTACCCAGTTACCTCCCAGCAACTGGCGGCTATGTGATATTTATCTTCAAAGTACTTAAAACAGGGATCGTAATGTCTCTTCTTTTCAGAATCAACTTCTTTGGCCTCTGAACTGTTGCTCTCAACCTTTAGGCTGATGACACACGGAGCGGTTTTCGCCGAGTCGGCAGCCGAGTCAGCAGCCGCGTCGGCCGCCGCCTGTGAATGATACACAGAGCGGTTTTTGCCGACTGTGACGAAACCACTGCCTGCTCAATCTGCACCTAAAATGACTGCTTATAAGCAGTCATCGGGTGCATATCGAGCTGGCAGTGGACAAAACACATTAGCGAGCGCGACATTAGGTGAGGAAGTTAGCTAACATTATATAAAAATAAATTATTGGTCTTATTCCAACAGTCTCCTTACTCTATATGTCCTTTTACGTGTATATTATTGAATTTCAAAGATACTTCATGATATCTAATACAGGAATACCTACCAATGATGCAATCGCCGCGTAAATTCAGCCACGGCCGACTGGATCTATCGCTAGAGCGACTCATCAAGTTGGCCGTGATTCAGCTGAATGTATTAAATCAATGGCGCTAGAGCGCGCCCAAAGTCTTCAAACCGCTCGCTGCACCGTCAGCTAAACGACAGGCCGAGTCGGCAAATCTGCCGCCTGTCGGCGAGCACCGCTGTGTCTGTTTCATCCCATCTGATACAATAGAAACATGCGCCGACTCGGCTGCCGACTCGGCGAAAACCGCTCCGTGTGTCATCAGCCTTATTGTTGGAGCAATAACAACGCCGATGTTTCTCTTCCTATCAATCGCGACAATGTCTGCACGTTTACTGGATCCATCGCTAGAGATACAGTGCACTTCTTCAAAGACTTCATATCTGCCAGATTTTTTGAGAAGTTCTGCAATACTTCTCCTGACCCTATGGTGAATTGTATCGCGATTGACCTCTCTAAAGCATTTGATAGGGTGGATCATGGAAGACTACTGGTAAAAATGAGTGCAATTGGACTAGACAAAAGAGTGACTGAATGGGTTGCTATATTTCTTGAAAATAGATCTCAGAGAATTAAAGTAGGCAAAGCTTTATCTGAGCCCGTAATAATTATTAAGAGGGGAATTCCTCAAGGCAGTATTATTGAACCTTTATGTTTTCTTATATATATCAATAATATGAGTAAAGGAGTGGAATCAGAGGAAAAGCTTCTTGCGAGTGATGTTATTCTGTATAGAGTAATAAATAAGTTATAAGATTATGACCAACTGCAAAATGACCTCGATAATGTTGTGAGATGGACAGTAGGCAATGGTATGATGATAAACGGGGTTAAAAGTCAGGTTGTGAGTTTCACAAATAGGAAAAGTCCTCTCAGTTTTAATTACTGCGTTGATGGGGTGATAGTTCCTTTTGGAGATCATTGTAATTATCCAGGTCTCAATATAAGGAAAGATCTTCATTGGGATAATCATATAAATGGGATTTAAATAAAGTGTACAGATCTCTGCACATGGTTATGAGGGTATTTAGGGGTTATAGTAAGGATGTAAAGGAGATGGCATATAGGCAACAATAATACGAAATTAATACCAAAGATTCTCTAAATGTCTACACACACATATACACTGACTGACAGAGCAAATGCAACACCAAGAAGGAGTGGTCAGAACTTTATCCCAATTGCAGGGTAGACTGACGTCACTGAGGTATGCTCATGATGTGAAATGCGCCGCTGTGCTGCGCACGTAGCGAACGATAAATGGGACACGGCGTTGGCGAATGGCCCACTTCGTACCGTGATTTCTCAGCCGACAGTCATTGTAGAACGTGTTGTCGTGTGCCACAGGACACGTGTATAGCTAAGAATGCCAGGCCGCCGTCAACGGAGGCATTTCCAGCAGACAGACGACTTTACGAGGGGTATGGTGATCGGGCTGAGAAGGGCAGGTTGGTCGCTTCGTCAAATCGCAGCCGATACCCATAGGGATGTGTCCACGGTGCAGCGCCTGTGGCGAAGATGGTTGACGCAGGGACATGTGGCACGTGCGAGGGGTCCAGGCGCAGCCCGAGTGACGTCAGCACGCGAGGATCGGCGCATCCGCCGCCAAGCGGTGGCAGCCCCGCACGCCACGTCAACCGCCATTCTTCAGCATGTGCAAGATACCCTGGCTGTTCCAATATCGACCAGAACAATTTCCCGTCGATTGGTTGAAGGAGGCCTGCACTCCCGGCGCCCGCTCAGAAGACTACCATTGACTCCACAGCATAGACGTGCACGCCTGGCATGGTGCCGGGCTAGAGCGACTTGGATGAGGGAATGGCGGAACGTCGTGTTCTCCGATGAGTCACGCTTCTGTTCTGTCAGTGATAGTCACCGCAGACGAGTGTGGCGTCGGCGTGGAGAAAGGTCAAATCCGGCAGTAACTGTGGAGCGCCCTACCGCTAGACAACGCGGCATCATGGTTTGGGGCGCTATTGCGTATGATTCCACGTCACCTCTAGTGCGTATTCAAGGCACGTTAAATGCCCACCGCTACGTGCAGCATGTGCTGCGGCCGGTGGCACTCCCGTACCTTCAGGGGCTGCCCAATGCTCTGTTTCAGCAGGATAATGCCCGCCCACATACTGCTCGCATCTCCCAACAGGCTCTACGAGGTGTACAGATGCTTCCGTGGCCAGCGTACTCTCCGGATCTCTCACCAATCGAACACGTGTGGGATCTCATTGGACGCCGTTTGCAAACTCTGCCCCAGCCTCGTACGGACGACCAACTGTGACAAATGGTTGACAGAGAATGGAGAACCATCCCTCAGGACACCATCCGCACTCTTATTGACTCTGTACCTCGACGTGTTTCTGCGTGCATCGCCGCTCGCGGTGGTCCTACATCCTACTGAGTCGATGCCGTGCGCATTGTGTAACCTGCATATGGGTTTGAAATAAACATCAATTATTCGTCCGTGCCGTCTCTGTTTTTTCCCCAACTTTCATCCCTTTCGAACCACTCCTTCTTGGTGTTGCATTTGCTCTGTCAGTCAGTGTATAATCACAATGAAAACGGAATTAAAAGTACATAAATTGACACTCACACCTATAGACCAATATCTTGATATGTGTGGTAATTCCGAGATATGGTCTCGGTAATTTTCTTTCTTTCTTTCTTTCTTTCTTTCTTTCTTTCTTAATCCGTTTACCCTCCAGGGTTGGTTTTCCCTCGAACTCAGCGAGGGATCCCACCTCGACTGCCTCAAGGGCAGTATCCTGGAGCGTGAGAAATGGGGTTGGGGGATATAATTGTGGAGGAGGACCAATACCTCTCCCAGCCGACCTCACCTGCTATGCCGTGAGGGAATGAGAAGATTGGAAGGGATAGACAAGGAAGAGGGAAGGAAGTGGCCGTGGCCTTAGGTACCATCCCGGCATTTGCCTGGAGGAAAAGTGGGAAACCACGGAAAACCACTTCGAGGGTGGCTGAGGTGGGAATTGACCCTACCCCCCCCCCCCAACTCCCCTCTACTCAGTTGTCCTCCCGAGGCTGAGTGGACCCCGTTCCAACACTCACACCACTTTTCAAATTTCGTAGCAAAACCGGGAATCGAACCTGGTCCTCCTGGGGTGGCAGCTAATAACCTAACCACTACACCACAGAGGCAGACTGGTCTCAGTAATGCCATGATCAATTTGAAATTCTTTAAATGTACACATAATTCAATAATCAAAAGAAAACGTTTTATAATAATGTAATGAAAACGCTGTATCAAAAATAATTCAATTACATACACGACTTATAGTTTTTAAATCATCATCCCAGATCATAACATTCTCACATTTCCTACACAGGAATTGTGGAGATTCATTCACTTCCAAAGCAATTTTCGTGAAACCATTCGCAACAAAACTGCACTGAATCCATTCTGCCCCATTTTAAGAGCAATTTCATTGGCATACAGTCCGGCTCCATAGCTCAATGGTTAGCGTGCTGGCCTTTGGTCACAGGGGTCCCGGGTTCGATTCCCGGCAGGGTCGGGAATTTTAACCATGATTGGTTAATTTCACTGGCACTGGGGCTGGGTGTATGTGTCGTCTTCATCATCATTTCATCATCACGACGCGCAGGTCACCTACGGGTTTCAAATCAAAAGACCTGCACCTGGCGAGCCGAACATGTCCTCGGACACTCCCGGCACTAAAAGCCATACGCCATTTCATTGGCATACAGTATGAACAAGCTCACACATTACGTTCTGGTGCCGATCAAGATGACCCTGTGGTTAGGGTCGCACAGCTGTGAGCTTGCATTCAGGAGATAGTAGGTTTGAACCCCACTGTCGGCAGCCCTGAAGATGGTTTTCTGTGGTTTCCCATTTTCACACACGGCAAATGCTGGAGCTGTACCATAATTAAGGCCACGGCCACTTCCTTCACACTTCTAGTCCTTCTCTATCCCATCGTCGCCATAAGACCTACCTGTGTCGGTGCGACGTAAAACAAGTTGTAAAAAAAAGGGCTAGGAGTAGAAAGGAAGCGGCCGTGGCCTTAATTAAGGTACAGCACCAGCATTTGCCTGGTATGAAAATGGGAAACCACGGAAAACCATCTTCAGGGCTGCTGACAGTGGGGTTCGAACCCACTATCTCCCGAATACTGGATACTGGCCGCACTTAAGCGACTGCAGCTATCGAGCTCGGTCGGCAATCTTCGAGATTCGTATTGGCAACCTTTGGCACACAAACTATGAATCGCCATGAGACATCTGGCGTATTTACGTACTAGTACTGTTGTTTACACAGCAAGGCCAAAATATAAAATTCATGCTAGGAACAAGGTTCGCATCGAAAAAATGTTATATATTGTTATGTAATGTGTGTGTGTGACACAGTTGTTGGCTTAAGATAATAAAGGTTTAGAAAATTCCTATTGATCGATCATACAATTGATTCAATTAAGATTTCATTTCCATTCAATTGACAGTATTACCGGAACCGGGCTAGCTCCCTCCTTACTCCTCACCCACCGTACTAAGAAGTATCACTAAAAGTTCCGCGAGTAATATATAGACCTTGCTCTCTTCTAGGTTCGCGCCTTTAAACGTGATTACTTAGTGAGTTTGTTGTGAATGTGTGTATTCTTATCATGCTAGGCACTTGCAGTTCCAGTCACGGCTTATTGCTGTAATCCTTATTGTTATTCACGAGAAATTAAAGGTAGTGGAACTTCATTTCACAACATTTCATTTCGAAACATTATGCGGAGGAAGCATTATGCATGAGATACGACATCCAGCTGTTCCTAAGTTTTGATCCCAGTTACATCATAAAAATCGTGCGATTCTAAATTTGTCACTAGACTTTCTTTTAAACAATGTTACCGTGACAGGCGATCATTTGAGAGGTCTTTTCAAACTTCAGAAACCTTCAATTATGCAGCCAGTAAGGAATTTAACCAGAAAAGTAATTTGCCCGATAAATTTGGGGAAAATTAATGCAGCAAGAATGAAACAATCTCTGGTTTGAAAATTATGGAGGTTGTTTGTCCCGAGAGCATTAAAGACAGAAACAGTTTAAAATAAATCATTTGTTTTATGGAGCATTTTATGAAATTGTTCGATGCGCATGCCGTCTGCAACACCTCACATGGGACATATTCCAGGAATGAGAACAAACTGGCATTTTTCAACCTTGTAGATGAACGCCTCAGTTGGTTAATTAATGATTTCCTGGCATATATTAAGAAAATTCAAATGCATCTAGAGAAAAAGAAAAGATTCAGGAGGGAAACGTATCAGGCATTGGTCTTGACTACCCAATCCACGGTGGCCTCCGTAAAATACCTCATAAGTACATATTTGCAATATGTTTTGACGAGGAACCTAACAAGCGATGACATCGAGCTCTTCTTCAGCCACCTACGGCGCAAAGGGGAATACAATGACACGATGGGCTCAAGCTCATGCCTTTACGCAGTCGAAACAACGCTCCATGCTGAGATTATTGCGGCACCAAAATATGGCAATGTTGAGCTGAGGGATGAAGAGAAGACCCACACTGTACGAACCAGTTTACTACAGTCAAGAGAGTCCCGGATGGATGAAAAAGATAGAAGGCATGAAAGTCGTGAGGATGTGCAAATTGCGCAGCTTTCTGAGCACATACAAAACTCTTGCAAGGTAAATTACATCAAATCTGTTTATAGGATTAATTAGTTTCAGGACCAACAGCTACAATGCCTGGTATCCCTATAGCTGTGGTAGCAGGATTATTAGTGCGTGTGGCAGAAGAACAAACAGACTGTGAAGGCTATTTAGAACATACCTCTTCTCCAGCTAGTGAAAGTCCAACATTCTGTCTTATTCGCTTTCAAGATTGAGGAGCCCTCAAATACCCGAAATCATCGTTTGTGTGCTTCTGCAGTGCATGACGGAATTTGTCACCTCTGCTGTGCAGTACTTGCCCCGCAGACAGTTACTAAAACTGTGTACTTTTTTTTTCTGAAAGACATGTTCATCAGTGAAATTAAGAGTAGAAAGTGTAAGGACGACAAACTACCTCTTTTTCTAGTCCGAACATTTCTGTGACCTCTATTTGACAACATTGCTTCGAGCCACTCAAGTAGAAGAGAGAAAGTTTTGAAACTTGATAAGAGCACGTTAATAGAAAAGTTATCCAAGCCAGTTAAGCACCGCTCTATAAATAAGGTACTCTAAGTACTGGCTAAAATATTCAGCTCTTTCTATTTAGGATATAATTTACTTATTGACGTATACGGCCATGCGAACACAAGGGGGGCAAGAACGCGATCTTAGTGAGTGAATGGTAAACTAAGATGCCGCCCATTTTTATGCGTGCATTTCAAGGAAGGCCTTGTATTTATAACGTAGGCAACTGTATAGATCCATCAGCGCTGCAAGACCACGCAAGACGCGAAGAAATTGGTCACCTCAATAATATATCCAACAACACATCAGTGACGAACTGTTGGAAGTAACGCACGATACGTTCAGTACAAAATACAGGCAAAGGTATGAACACAACCAAATCAAAATTAACTTAAACTTCCCTAGACTAAAGAAGTATTCGTTTCGTTGTTACAGTTCTTAGTCGGTGATTGCCATTGTTCCACCGCTAACAATAAGTAGTAGTTTCTTTTTTGATTTTTACGCTGTCAGCCTTGAGCATCACCCATCAAGGAACGTGGATCTCTCAGGTGTTGATTTTTTAAAAAAAATTCTGGCGTTAGGTACTACTTTTATGACCAATTATTGTGAAACTTTTAAAGGTTGTCTTTCTTCTGGTTCCGTTTGAGAAGGCAAGAACCTCCTTTTAGTTATTTCTCAGCTGAAAAAATATATTCCGCAACAGTAAGACCTTGTGAACAGCTGATCGAACATCTGACTCAACACCGAGCAAGTGGTCGCGTGGCTTGGTTCACGTAGCTAACAGCTTGCATTCGGAAGATAGTGGGTTCAAACCCCACTGTCGGCAGCCCTGAAGATGGTTTACCGTGGTTTCCCATTTTAACACCAGGAAAATGCTGGGGCTGTACCTTAATTAAGGCCACTGTTGCTTCCCTCCCACCTCTTCCGTATCCCATCGGGACCACAAGAGCTATCTGTGCCGGTGCGACGAAAAAGCAAATTGAAATTGTTTTGACTCAAGATGGTGTTCCCAACTGAGGACATAGTCAAAACTTATCGTATGATAATAATAGTATGAAAAACGGTTTGAATGTCAATGCATAACAATATTTCACTTTTACAAAAAAGCATCAAACATATTTTTAGATTTCCCTTGGATCGCAAGAAGTTATGACACGAGTTTGATGCCACAATGATCTGTTAGCAAAGTTCTTCAAACGATCCTTTCCTTAAATTGCTCATGATTCATCCGACACACCTAAAATCATGATTGTATGATTTCTAGATCCGTATAATCACCTGAACATTGATATTAAATCCCTTCCTAAGAATGTAACCGAACATAATGTATTTTTCTTTCTTTTCAGGTAAATGCAAATACCACGAGATGTGGCCAACAGACGCTAAAGTGAAGTCTGATCCTTTCATTGACAAGACTATTCTGAGTAAGTATATTCACTGTTATTATCTTGCCGCATATTATGGAAATACTCAATACTTTCACAAATCAATAAGAATCTTCAGTTTTGAACTAACAGGGGGAAAATTATTATTATTATTATTATTATTATTATTATTATTATTATTATTATTATTATTATTATTATTATTATTATTATTATTATTATTAAGCCTCCATGGCTCAGGCGGCAGCCGCCGGCCTCTCACCGCTAGATACCGTGGTTCAAATCCCGGTCTCTCCATGTGAGATTTGTGCTGGACAAAGCGGAGGCAGGACAGGTTTCTCTCCGGGTACTCTCCATTAACATTTCATTTCATTTGTCATTCATTTATCATTGCCCCAGAGGAGTGCGACAGGCTTCGGCAGCCGGCACATTTCCTATCCTCGCCGCTAGATGGGGGCTCCATTCATTCCATTCCTGACCCCGTCCAATGACTGGAAACAGGTTGTGGGGTTTTATTATTATTATTATTATTATTATTATTATTATTATTATTATTATTATTATTATTATTATTATACCGCTCTTCCCACACCTGTGGGGTCGCGAGTGCGAACTGTGTCGAACAGTGGGTTTGGCCCTGTTTTACGACTGGATGCCCTTCCTGACGCCAACCGTGTGGGGTTTTTATATATATATATAATATGGAAGGATGTAATCATTATTGAGTGTTTCGGTGGTGGTTGGTAGTGTAGTGTGTTGTCTGAATATGAAGAAGAAGTGTTGGAACAAACACAAACACTCAGTTGTTTTTTTTGCTTTACGTCGCACCGACACAGATAGGTCTTATGGCGACGATGGGACAGGGTAGGGCAAGGAGTGGGAAGGAAGCGGTCGTGGCCTTAATTAAGGTACAGCCCCAGCATTTGCCTGGTGTGAAAATGGGAAACCACGGAAAATCATCTTCAGGGCTGCCGACAGTGGGGTTCGAACCTACTATCTCCCGAATACTGGATACCGGCCGCACTTAAGCGACTGCAGCTATCGAGCTTGGTCAAACACTCAGTCCCCGAGCCAGAAGAATTAATCAAACACGATTAAAGTTCCCGACCCAGCCTGAAATCGAACACGGGACCCTCTGAACCGAAGCCCTCAACGCTGACCATTCAGCCAATGAGTCTGATTATTATTATTATTATTATTATTATTATTATTATTATTATTATTATTTATCTATAAGTAATGGAACGCCTACTGCCATTTTTTGATGGATGCGGTACTTTTGCATCTGTCTCTTGACACAGGCCAGAGCAAAATGTAGCTTCCACCTAAATCCCAGCCTTGTCCGTGGCTGTGATAATATATAAGCTGCTGGGGCATGGGTGGTGCGGCATAATGACATTCGCAGCACGACCAGTGCGTCTGTTTGTTATGAGATGTCTTGCTCATGGGGTCAACCATGCTGCAATAGCACTTTCTGGCCCAGTGGGGAAAGCAATGGCAAACTAACCCACTCCTCATCTTGACTATTACATCTCATTTTGGCGCCGTCATTGGTTTTTGCGGTTTCCCTATAACCACAAAACCTTCGGTGGTGCTATTTAAGGATTCAATCAGCCTCTAGGATGATGACCTGACTGACAGAGAGAAGCAAGGGAATAATAAGGACTATAACAACTAACAACTAACTACTTTTGATTAGTATGCAAGGCAAGATCTTCACAGACATGGTAGAAAAGAAAGTGCGATCAATGGTGGAGAGTCAATGCAATTTCTGACCACAAAGGGGCTGTCTGAATCAGATGTTCATATGCGTCACATAATTGAAAAATGCTATGAGAGGAATAGAGAGCTGAGCTTATGCTCCGTAGATCTAGAGGAGACATATGACAGAGTAACAGGGGAAAAAATGCTGTCAATACTGAAGGATTATGGGATCAGAGGTAAGTTATTATAGGTCTATTACCTACAAGTTATAAAACTTTATATTTGGTCCGTATCGTCAACCTTAATGGCCTTGTTAAATTACAGAAAAGTCCCACCTATACAAAACATGTTTACAATGTTTATAATGCATCCGGGAGATAGTGGGTTCGAACTCCACAATCGGCAGCCCTGAAGATGGTTTTCCGTGGTTTCCCACTTTCACACTAGGCAAATGCAATGGCAATTACGGCCACGGCCGCTTCCTTCCCATGCCTAGGCCTTTCCTATCCTACAGTCACCAAAAACCCTATCTGTGTCGGTGCAACTTAAAACAAATTGAAAAAAAATACAATATTTATTTTATATATTACTAGCTGTAGTAACCGGCAATGCCCAGTCAGTTTTTGAACGTTTACCTTTAACATTTGTATTGTCGTTAATTATGTGTGAAGTGAATGTTTGTAGAATTCCTTATTGAGACGATGATTGACATTTTCCGATTTATTATGAAGTTTTAGAGTTATTTATATGTGTTTGATTTCAAGTTTTAGATTACTTCATTTTCGAGTAAAACTTTGTCCTCGTGGAAGCCCAAATCGACTGGGAAATATTTGATCCATTGGAAAAAAAAGGATGTATGTATTTACTCGTCGCGCTATAGATATGGTGTACACGATACCAACTGTCTGTAAGACTGTCACCAACCAGCGTTGCGACCCCAAAAACTGTGGATTCAACATTAATATTGCTCATTTTAAAGGGCCGATTGCAGGAACAACGTCTAAATCGAGCACGATCTTCCATTGCATAAACAATGTTCAGTTGATGTTTAACTAGACATCGCTTGAAGTTTCAAGTTTGGTTTGAAAATGGAGACAGAAGTATCTTTCATGCAACTCTTTGCTTGTCGCAACCAATGAAATTCGTCGGAGCGCGCTGAACGCCAGTCAGCTGTTTGTCTTCCTAGACATTACTCAAATATGGCTGAGCATGACTTGCCCACAGATAAGAGTATCGATCGCTTTCGGTGGAAATTAAATCTCATAATATTATCGACACTATAGCGACACGCCACCGTACGGGGAAGTGTAGCTTTCATTACAGCGTTGTTACAGCGAGTGTAATCTACTCATAAATACGGTAGCTTCGACGAAGGGAAGATGAAACAATAGTAATGTCAATGTGTAACCGAGTGTGTTGTACGGGCCATACAGATGTAGCTTGCATTCTGGAGATCGTAGGTTCGAAAATCATCATCGGCAGCCGTGAAAATTGTTTTCCGTAGTTTCCCTATTTTTCCACCACGCAAATACTAGAGCTGTTATTATGGCCACGGCTCTTCTTCCCCAGTCCTCTTTAAACAATAATCACCCCCACTTGCCTTTTCCTATATGATATGTCCCGAAAACTTATACGATTATATATCATCATCATTAGTCGTTGTGCTCATTACTGAGCGTCGTGACCTCATAACTCCATCATTTCCTTGTTGCAACCTTGACAAGATGTCTCCATCCTGAGCGGTTTTCACATTTCGTTAATATGACCTGAAGTGGTAGCCCAGTGATCTTCTTCGCCTGATCTATCCATCTGCTTGCTGTTCTTCCTCGTGGTCTACTGCCTTCAATTTTGCCTTGTAAAATTACCTTTTCCAAGTTCTCTCCATCTCGTCTTAAAATGTGGCCAAGGAACTGGAAGTAACGTTCACTCACACCGGAAGATAGGCGTTTCTTGATGCATAGTTCGTCCAGAATGGAAACATTAGTTCTTTTTTCTGTCCAGGATACACGTAGCATTCTCCGCCAACACCACATCTCAAAGGCACCAATGCGCTTTTTGTCTTTAGCATTCACGGTCCAGGTCTCACAGCCGTACAAAAAGACGGAGAACACTAGTGATTCTACCAAGCGCATCTTCGTGGCTTTTGATATTGCCTGGTTCTGCCAGATCTTAGTAAGTTTAACCATTGCAGCACGACCTAAGACAATACGTCTTTTTACCTCTTTATCACAGCTTCCCGTGTCATTGATGACAGACCCCAAGTATACAAATTCCTTAACTATATCCAGGTCCTTTAGGTATCCCGTAAGTTGGATTTCACCTTGCCGATCAACTACCATCAGTTTGGTCTTTTTGATGTTTATCTCTAGACCATGCTGAAGACTAGTGTTCTTCACCCTTGTAAGCAAGTCATGAAGTTCCTCTTCACTACCAGCGATGAGGGAAGTGTCATCTGTAAAGCGCAGGTTATTAATATTTCTGCCACCAATCGAAATTCCACCATTCCAGCCATTGAGAGCTCTTTTGATGACACACTCTGCATAGATGTTGTAGAGTTGAGGTGATAATATACAACCTTGCCTTACTCCATTTGTCACATTGAAAATGCCTGAGAGATCACCATCCACTTTTATGGTTGCTGCGTGGTTTTTATACAGGCTTTTCTGTAACGATATTAAGTGCAGTGGAACCCCAAATTCCTTTAGTACCTGCCACAACTTGCCCCACATAACACAATCAAAGACCTTTTTTGTAGTCCAGGAAGCAAATAAAGGCAGGGACACAAAACTCGCGACATTTCTCAATTATCTGTCTCATGTTCAGGATAGACTCTCGTGTTCCTTTACCTGCAACAAAGCCTGCTTGTTCTGCGGATATATATATAAAACCCACACAACCTGTTTTTTTTTTTTTTTTTTTTTTTAACTATTATGTGTGTTTACTTGGCAGTAAATATAAGTGAATCCCTCCCGGTTGATGTATGTGACAGCCCTCTGACGATCGGGACACGTAATTCTGATATGTATGTAGTCGAAGTGACCATGGAAATTACCCCATGTACTGTATATAATAAAATATGTCGGTTGCCAAGAATTGTATTGGAGTTGACAGTTACCGGGCTGTTACTTTCTCAGTCTCAAGAAACAAGTCTCTCGAAAAGCGAAACCTTATTTTAAGATATATCTCCCCGTGCATGTCAAACGAATTGCTGCGATTTAGCAGCAGGCGACCCACAGAGAGGCCGTCGGACTAACCTTTCTTCCTGGAATCGTCTCAACATGATAATACAAATTACATGTTTCATGGTACATAACCTTTGATTGTGATTCACTCCTCTCATTTGAGGTTAAACGGTGCTCTCGGCAGTGTTTAAACATGACCGGTTGAACATCGGTTTTAGACAGTGTCTAAGTGATAAATAACGTCTCGGCAATGCGGCAGCCATACTTAGGCATTGTTTAACCGTAGACATCGTCTAAATACCGTTTCTGCAATCGGCCCAAACTATTTACTTTTCACCTTATCTCAGCACCCCGTCCCAATGGAGGCTGAACATGGGCTTAAACGGCATCTACAGCGTCGCGATTAATCTCAGCGACACATAAACAAGGGCTTCGATAATAGTATCGGTTTTTTCATTATTTTTTACAAGCCATCCCCTCCCATTCCTCACCACTAGCGGGGGTAGGAATTTCTCACCTCCACAGTATTTTTTTTTCTTTATTCCAGATAGTAAGTCATATGTGTACCAAGTTTGGTTGAGAGCTATGCTGGAACATACTATATCCATAATCTTAGTAATTTTGGGTGTTTTCTGTCTCATCACTTCTCAGTGCTCATGCCGATGGGATTGTACTCGGACTTAGACAACGTCCGGAATGTCAGTGTTCAACCCAACGACAGCGAAATATATGGATTTGAAAATAATATCGATGACGATGATGATGTTTGTTGTTTAAAGGGGCCTAACAGCTAGGTCATCGGCCCCGAAATAATATTGGTCGTTTTCGATTATTCGTACATGTCATCCCCTTCCAATCCCCGCACGTACGAGTGGTAGGGGCGTCTCACATCTACAGTAATTTTTTCTGGATAATAAGTCAAATGAGTTCCAAGTTAGGTTGAGAGCTGTGCCGGAACACGCACACATACATCCATAACCTCGTCCATTCTGGACATTATTTTTCTTCTCAACCCCCATGCCTATGGGGCTGAACTTTGACTTAAATGGTAACTGGAGTGTCTCTATTCATCTCAGCAACCCCGATAACTATGGATTCGTCTGGCAGATTATGCCGCAATATGGATTTTGAGCGAGGAGGGTAGAAATTAGGACTTTTAGGAAACTAAACCAAAAAAAAATATGCAGATGGTCATTATTGTGTGCGAAAATTCCGCCAAAACAGTCAATGTACAGGCACACAGTCGTTACGATTTTATATTTTATATAGATAGATAAGGAATCTGCTGCACGTACAACACCTTTTGGGCTATACGTATGTCCGCTGGACTTAACCTGCAAAACTGACCATTCATGATGTCTCCCTTATTAATCCTCCTGACGAAAAAATGCACATGAAAATAAAGTTTTGGAGATTGAATTCTATCATGTTTGGTCGATTTCCAGTCAGGTTGGTCTTGTACTGTATATATTGTGGAAGAGTAAAAATCACCATTTTGGTTCCCTGTAAACCGCCAGTCCATTCCGGGAACATGAAATGTTATTGACCTTTAAAACCTACCTTTAGACAGGTGGATGTTAAATATAAAGTTTGGTCCGAAAATTTTCAGTAGTTTTCAAGTTGTAAGAAATACGCTTTACACGCACCCGCTCTTGAGTTAAGTCCGATGGGACTTGTATCGAAAAACGGTCCGTTAATGATATCTCCCTTATTAATCCTCGTATCGAAATGATGTACATGAGAAAAAAGGTTTAGAAATTAATTTCCATTAAGGCAGGCAGATTTCCATTAAGTTTGGTTGTGTATATTTTGTGGGAGTGCGAAATCACGGTTTCGGTTTCGTATAAACCCCCAGTCAGTTCAGGGATTTAGAAACAATATTTGCCCTAAAACCTACCCAAGGACAGGTGGATTCTAAATATGAAGTTTGGTGGAAATAAATCCAGTAGATTCTAGCACTCGCGTACATACGGAGTAATTAAGGAAGAAAATAATACAGTTTGAAATTTATAGAAAATGGATTATAACTGAGGACAGCCGGATAACGACAAATACGTAAATGCCAAGTGAATGTATTGGAAAATCAAATGCCCCTCAATAAATTATGCTGGTGTGAGTTATGGATATAAGAAAGCCGTAACAGAGGAGAAATTTAGGCGCAGTGATTCTTAGGTAAACAGATAAGAAGATGACTAATGGTGTTATTACTTAATCTATTCGAGGAAGGTTATAACCTCAAACGAAATTCCGCCAATATCCCGCGGATAGGCCGATTGACGCCTCCCTTGCCTTCTACCCAAGGAACAACCACGAATTTAAAAGCATGATGAGGAAAATGGCAATACGTTACTTCCCTGCTGGCAAGCAGTCAGACCCGTTGCCTTGGTAACCTGTAGGTTTGTTGTCGGTCTGTCAGTCACAATGCAGAGCATGATACCCGCATAAAGTAGTAAATGTCTCCGTCATGTGAAGAGTAAGGTAAATTATGAACATAACGAAAGTTGTTTATAATGAAGAGACGTTTCACGTACGGTCCACAGAGTTTACAGAAAATCAACAGTTAAGAGAAAATGGAGGAAAACCGTTCTGGGTTTTCTATAAACCCCCTGTCTATTCAAAGATTTTAAAATGACATGCATATCGAAACCTTCCCAGGGATGAGTATACTCCAAATATGAAGTTTTCGATTAGTTTTACATTGAACTCCCACCCCTCTCGGTTACTTTTACAGTCATTTTCACCCCTTCCCAACCTCCATTCCCAGTGCGGCTGAAGTAGGGGAAGGTGGAGGAAAAACGGGGTATTTAATGTTTGAACCTGGTTATTTGTCATCAAATAATCTAAAAGTATTATTTCTATTGCTTATATGCATTTATTACACTGTCATGAAGTACAAAATATGTCTAGAACGAACATCTAGTCCTTCCAACTCTTAAAACAAATACATTATCAAAAAAGTGTTTTTTGTCCCGTTCTGCCCCATGTGTGGGGCTAAATGGAGAACATTTATCTTTTATGAGTTCAATATCAAATATACCTTACAAGAAAATGTAAAATGAATACTCAGTTCTATTCACATAATGCACAAATGTGTGTGGCATCCTCGCCGTCTGAATCAACACTTGCACTTGAATTATGGGTCCATTTCTTACAAAACACGCATCTAATCCATTCACAACAGCCTGAACGGCTTCTTCCATGGATACACTGCACCACTGTTGCCTTTCCGTCTTCTTTTTATATATTCTTACCATTCCGAAACATAGAACCGAAAGAGGAATCCATAAGACTAAATAAAATGTGATCAAAGACGATCAAAGACCCTGTTTTGCCCCACAAGCACATTTTTACAGTTATGAGATCTAAACAGCAAAAGTAATTCAAATATTTTAAGTAATATAATGGAATAAGAAGCTCATAAGGCACACTTCCCAATAATAATATAACATGTTATCTGAATGTATATCATTTCTACTTACTCGAGATGAAAGAATGCTGACCGGTTGCAAAGCAATGGCAGAATACTAGACAGTGGCCAAAATAACACAGACACACGCAAGGAATGTCGGTGAACTGCCGTGTGGTAGCAGGTAGCCACGTAATGTCAATGTTCTGAAAGATTCCGACAGATTGCACCACTTACCGCGGTGATAAGAGCTATACCCCGTTCTGCCCCGCTACCCCGTCTTGCCCCACCTTCCCCCATGTCTTATCCGGCAGTAACAGTTCAACTCAGCGACGTCGAAAACTATAGATTCGATAATAATATCAGTCACTTTCGATTATATTTTTATATTTCGTCCGTCCTTTAGGGGTGCTAACGGTGTCTTAGCCCCCACAGTTTTTTTTTTTTTTTTTTCATATAGTAAGTCATATTATATGTGCTAAGTTTGTTTGAAGCTAATGCTGGAACATACACACACTAAGTCCATAATCTCGGTGGGCATTTTCTTTTTAACCCCTTCTCACCCCCTATGCCGATTGGGCTGGACATTGACTTAAACGGCATCCAGAGTGTCACAGTTCATCTCGGTGATCCCAAAAAACTATGGATTCAACACAACCATCGGTCGTTTTCGATTCTTTTTACATTTTCCCCCTCTCCTAGAGGTGCTAGGGGTGTCAGGCCCCCACAGAACTTTTTTTTTTCACATAGTAAGTCACATTTGTACCAGTTCTGGTTGAGAGCTATGCTGCAAAATACACACATATATATGTCCATAATCTCGGTCATTTTTGGACATTTTTTCACCCCTTCTGACCCCCCTATGCCGATGGGGAATGAACTTAAACGACATCCGGAGTGTCACTGTTCGTCTGAGAGACCCTTAGAACTATAGATTCGATTACTTTTTTGAATGGGCTCGACCTTTTGTAGAAAGGAAAACTGAAATGGCGTATGGCTTTTAGTGCCGGGAGTGTCCGAGGACAAGTTCGGCTCGCCAGATGCAGGTCTTTTGATTTGACTCCCGTAAGCGACCTGCGCTTCGTGATGAGGATGAAATGATGAAGACGACACGTACACCCAGCCCCCGTGCCAGCGAACTTAACCAATTAAGGTTAAAAGTCCCGACCCTGCCTGGAATCGAACCCGGGACCCCTGTGACCAAAGTCCAGCACGCTAACCATTTACCCACGGAGCCGGACTGAAGAAAGGAGATATCGACGAAAGAAAGGGAAGAGCTAAGAAACGAAAAAAAATGATGAAGTGTCTAGGCCCCACAAACCTCATGCCTTCGAGATCGGAAAAGAACATTTGACCAAGAGAGGTCAGAAAGAGGAAAAAAAATAAAGTGAGGAGCCTGATACGTAAGTGAAAGCAAAGTAATATTCAGTTAGATGTCCTGGGATTGCCACTTCTTGCTCTAACGAGGGAAGGGTGCGTACCGGGGAATCATGGATCTTACGTAAATTTTGCACACACGTTAAATGACCCAAAAATAACACAACGGCCAAAATATTTCTTTCGGAAATTAACTCATGTGACCTACAGAAAGCGTTAAAGTTCGCATGTTTGAATTAGCGCGCTTGGCTACTCAGGACTGCGGCGCGTGTTGGGTTCTTTCGTCGAGGGACCGTACCACTGATCTTTTTTATTCCGTTAGTAATTGCGTAGCACGTCCTGAAAATGATGTAGCAGCATTTAGTGAAATAATTCAATTCCTGCATTGATTGCGGGTCAATAAAGGCAATAGAATAAGATTGTTATAGTGAAAATAAAAGTTAATCAGTAAAACAAGGGACGTTACACACGAAAGCAAGTTACTCCTTATAGATTTTTGCAACAATGATGCTCATGGCAAAAATGTTAAAAGCACACAGCGGTTTTACACCAACCCAAATACAGTAGAGACAATACGCGACACTTCCGGATTTAGCCTTGTTAAAATGGGAGACAATTAGCAAGTGGCCCTCCTAGTGGCGTGACCTGAAAATTCGCGCTAAATTCAAATATCAATGGAAATGTACATACGGATATGGATAAATAAATTACGTCCAGACAGAAAGTGTTGCTAAAATATTAACTTCAAAGTTGCTAAGGAAATTCTAGATACATGAATGAAGAATTATTTAACAGTTTATTATTTAAAGACTTTTATTAGACATAATTATAATCAAGATATGAAATGGACTGCTGTGAAAGGGCTTGATCATTCATTTATGCATTACGTTTTTAGCTTTAGCATACCTGCCTGAACTTTCATGGCTAGATTTGTCTTTTTTTTTCTCATTTAAAAGCATTGTACATCACAGTAGGACACTTGTCAATAAAAATATCGGCACATTCTTTACACACATGATTCAATGAATTTACATTTAAGAGCTGAACAATTTTCCTTTTAACTTGAAGCCTACTAACAGAAAGAAAATCTATAAATTTAGCCGCAAAAACATTCAAAATTTCCCTATAAACAATACTTGCCATTACATTAGGGTAAAGCAAATTTGCATCATCATCATCATCACATTTCTTAAATCAACCGTATTTTCTTCAGTGCTTGACAACGCATTACGGCATTCCAAATGGGGTAACTTGGAACACAACCAGCCACACACATATGCATATGCATTTTCCTGAATTAAATCAAAACCCACAGATCACACCTACAACAACACATCGGTATTGAAGGTTAACTGCTCCACTAATGCAATAAAATAAGCTTATTATATTTTAAGCCAGTTAAAATATGGGTCCCGCAGGTCAGAAATTTAGGAAGTAGGCCTTCTATAAAAATATCTTTGTAACTGGATGAATATATGTGCAAACACAGTATTTACTTACATTTTCTTGTCACGAGGGAAACGGAAGAAAGACCGCGAATCCTTCTGCACTTCATAGTTATTGCAGCCAAACGCAGCACATATCTTTTCACTCATATTGACAGGAGATATAAAGGAATGACACATGCTTATGTCAACTTAATGGAAACGCATAAATAACCCCAAAAACTTCACAAACAAATACAAGTGCTCTTATAACAGAATCAGTAACTCTCAGGTCACTCCGCTAGACAGAGCTCTAATCGTTGTCCCTCGATATCTCGCAGAGTGTCGCGTATTGTCTCTACTGTATTTGACCAACTTCACCTAACGGAGTAAGAATAAGGACTTAATATCACAGGTTTCATGTTTTTCTTCCAACGCAAAAATAACTTTTCCTATATATTTACTATTATACTAACAAATACTTGTCCTATACAACGACTATAAAGCGTATTGTCAGCAAGGCCTCAAATCAACTGTTGGACAGTGCGAGTTGTGGGTAGGCATGGAGTAGCGGCCTGCATAGCCGAGTGCGGTAATTCAAACATACTACTAACTTTAACGCTTTCTGTAGGTCGCACGAGTTAATTCCCGAAAGAAGTATTTTGGCCATTGTGTTATTCTTGACTCATTTAACGTGTGTGCAAAATTTATGTAAGACTGGCGATTCGCCGGTACGCGCCCTTCTTTTGTAAGTCATTGGCTACTGAAAGAGGGACACAAAATGGACAGTACACATCCACTCTCTTCACAACATTCAGTTGACTGTTGGCCACTAAGAAAACAAATTGATTCATTCATACTCATGTCGTTCTTTGCGTAGCAGGACGCTAGAAACAAATTCATGAAATAATTTTAATTGTATAACCATTATCACACATCCCACAAAATATGTACAGTTGACAGTAGGTCTGTGTGTCTTTGTTGTAATTCATATTTCATTTTACTGTTACAGACTACACGCGCAGTGAAACCTCTTTCTCCATCATCAGTCTCCTGCTGATGTCTATGGGGTTCTTCTTCTCAATATATACATTCAGAAATCCTCGGTATATGTTCAAAAGACTAGCTGGAGGTATTCATTTCCTTGCATGTAAGTATCAAAATGCATTAAAAATTTAAGTTTAAGTATCACATATTGCTATACGTATTATTATTTTGACTTAACTGGCTAAAATTTGCTAGCCCTTACCCCTGATCAAAATAGCTAAATACTTTATCATATCCTGTAATCATAGGAGAAAATGAAGGGGTTCGACGTTTTGAAGAAAGAAGGTATCGGCAAAAGAAATAATAATATATCATCTTTGCGGCGTAGAATTGATACTGGTGATAACGAAGCTTAATGAAGGAAGCTCGCGATTAAAAATCAAATCAGTAATTCTGTAACCGTAGGCCTAATTAACTTCATCGCAGCGTAGATGACAGGTGGTGGTGGTGATTATTGTTTTAAGAGGAAGTACAACTGGGCAACCATCCTCTATATAACACTAATCAGAGAGAAAAAATGGAAGGTGTCCGACACTTCGAAAAATGAAAGTATCGGCCAAAGGAAGACAAGGGCCACGAAGGGCGTGAAAATGAAAGACTCTCTAGCCCTCGCATGGGATCGGAAAAGAACAAGAGTTGACCAAGGGAGGTCGGATAGGATAGATGAAAGTGAGGAGCCTGGCACAAGTAAGTGGAAGGAATGCCAGGACTCAGCTAAGGGCCCCGTGGTCGCCAACCCACGCGTCATAGTTCAGAGCCCTTGGGGCCCCTATTAGTCGCTTCTTACGACATGCAGGGGATACCGTGTGTGTTATTATACCGCCCCCACCCACAGGAGGAGCGTAGATGACACTAATAAACAACAAAAAATAAAAACATAATGGTTCAGGAAATAAAAGGGAACATTCAAATCGAGATTGTCTCCTAGAACAAATTATTATTATTATTATTATTATTATTATTATTATTATTATTATTATTATCCGAATTTGGTTATCTATGGACCGCATAGAACTCAAAGCTTCTTGGCCTTTCTTCTCTTCTCTTCCCAAAACCTCTTTATTCTTTCGCTTCCCATCTTTCTCTCCTCTTCGGAAATGATCCGTTCGGGCCTCCGTTTTAGTGGTTTCTCTTCAAATGATATTAGACTGTTGACTATTCTTCTGAACTCCCTTCTATTGTGGATCATCTGTAGTTATCCAACTTCTTTCACATCCTTCTTGACCTCTTCTATCCACTTGGAGGTGGCCTTTAACCCCATGATGTATTTGAAGATCCTTTTGGTCAGCCATTTGTCATCCATTCTTACTACTGTAGATGTAGAATTTCAGCCTTCGTTTCGGCATTGTGTCCGTGATCTTTTCAATGTACTTGTAGAGCTCATCGTTTCTCCTTTTCTTCAAATCAAATCAAATCAAATCAAAATCTCTTTATTTGCAAATGAGGTGTCTACCTCGGTGGCAAATGGTACACTAAAATACATTATTGTCGAGCACTAAATTTTAAATTAACAGGAGACGAAGAAAATTTTTCCTAGAATACAATATTATACAATTTACGCTAATAATTTTTTCTATTAAACACACACATCTTCCTTAATAAATTTATATTGTTTACAAAATTCTACTTATAATATCTTACAAACATAGTCAACTCATATACAGTACGGTATGTGAAATTACTTCTAATAATACTATACAACTGGTATAAGATTAAAATTTACACTGAATTTATTTACATATTTATATTTTACCCATTTTGGAACCTAAGTAGCATAATGACCTGCTGCGTCTTAACCAGAGCCCCTTTTGCCACCACTTTTCAGAGTTCCTGAAGGGCCTTCACAGCTACCGTAGCGGTCCCAGGGCCCTCGAAGTCCCCACTGTACTTCACCCCTACAGGCAGTCCCCTACTTGGGCTGTCCAAACTCCTTAGACCAAGGGATGGAATTATTTTAATCACACACATTTATTATTTACAATATCCTGCACTGGTCGAATGCCCTCTAACATTTAATTTATTATCTCTGTTGTTGTTTATTCTCTTCTTGAATATCTGTACAGATTTTGGAAAAGGATCAAACACTACCCCTGGTAAACTGTTCCACTCCTTCACACCCTTCCCAATGAAAGAAAATTTATCCCAATCGCTTCTGCCAAAATTCCTTCTAATTTTGTACTTGTGGTCAGTTCTACCAATATAATTATTTTCCAACCGAAGCCTCTCACGGACATCTCCCCATGTTTCTTCTCCTGTATAGGCTCTATATAATCCTATAAGTCTAGTTTTCTCCCTTCTCTTACTTAAAGTTTCCCACCCAAGTTCCTTTAACATTTCTGATACACTACTCTTTCTCCTGAAATCCCCTGTTACAAACCTTGCTGCTTTCCTCTGCACACCATCTAGTTCTTTTATTAGGTATTCTTGGTGAGGATCCCAAACACTGTTTGCATATTCCAATAATGGACGAACCATACTTAAGTAACTTTTTTCTTTTAATTCTTTGTTGCATCCTTTAAGTAGTCTCATTATGACATGTAACGATCTGTATGCTTTCCCAACAATGTCATCAACATGACCCTTCCAGTGCAAATTACTTTCAAATCTCACACCTAAGTATTTGCACTTGCCATCTTTTAGGATAACTACCTCATCCAAAGTATATTCAAATTCAGTTTTAAAGCTCCTGTTTGTAAATGTTGTAACAGTTGATTTGCATCCATTAATCTTCATATTATTTTCTTCAACCCATTCTTGGATACTGTCAAGGTCCCTTTGTAATTCTGAACAATCCTCAATGTTATTTATTTCCCTATAAACGATTATGTCATCTGCATACAATCTTATTTTCGATGTTATATTGTTCCCTAAATCATTTGCGTATAATAAGAAAAGTAACGGACCGATTATACTACCCTGTGCAATTCCCTTCCAGACTTTCTCTTCCTGTGATATATTATTTCCTACTTTGACTTTCTGAACCCTTGAATTTAGAAATGTTCTTATCCAACGTATAACCCTTACATCCAATCCTATTCCCTCCAATTTCTTTAATAATATTCCATGTTCCACTCTATCAAAGGCTTTGGAAAGATCTATGGCTATGCAATCTAACTGGCCTCCTGAATCTAACTGATCTGATATGTCCTGCTGAAATCCCACAAGTTGTGCCTCGCAAGAAAATTTCTTTCTAAATCCATACTGGCTCCTCATGAACCAATTTTTATCATCACATATCCCTCTGATGTACTTTGCTATTAAACTCTCCAGTATTTTACAAACTATACTGGTCAGGCTGATTGGTCTGTAATTCTCTGGTTTCCTTTTATCACCCTTTCCTTTATAAATTGGTATTATTATAGATTCCTTCCATTCCTTTGGTATCACACTATTATTTATGACATAGTCAAAGAGAAATTTTAAATAAGGCACTATATACCACCCCATTGTCTTTAATACCTCCCCAGTAATTTGATCACTTCCTGCTGCTTTTCCTTGCTGAAGCAGTTGGATTTCTCTGAAAATATCTTCATTTGTGAATGAGAAGCTTCTTGTTTCCCTCTGTGTCTCTCCCTCTCTATCTTCTGTTACGGTTTCCAAGTCCTGACAATCTTCTACTGAATCTCGGAATTCCCTACTAAAGAGGTTTGCTTTCTCAGTATCTGTTAAATAGTGTTCACCCCCTTCTCCCACCATTGTAGGAATTTGGATTCCTTTTCCTTTTTGATTCCTAATATATGAGTACAGCTTTTTCCATTTCCCTTTGTGGTCATTACCCTCTTGAAGAATGCCATTCATATAATTCTCTTTTGCTTCCTTTTTCACTCTATTCAGTTCCCTCATTAGCTGTTTTCTACTTTCTCTACTCTCCCTACCTTCTTTGATTTTCCTGTTTACTATTCTACATTTTCTTTTTAATTTTCTTATTTCCCTTGTGTAATAAACAGGGTCTGAGGTCATTTTACCCTTCTTAACAGGTACAAATCTCTTCTCTCCTTCCCAAATGATTCCTTTAAATTTAGCCCAAAGTGTATCCACATTATTCCCTTCATTTTTACAACAACTGAATTGTGATTTAAGGTAAGTCCCAAATTCATCAACTTTAGTTTTTCTGTACAATTTCTTGTCTTTTGTGACCCTCTTATTAAGCATTTTTGGTACAAGTCCTACATCCATTATTACAGCCTTATGGTCACCTATTCCTTCAATTACCTCAGTTTTATCAACAATTTCCCATGGTTTAACCAAGAATACATCTAGCAAGTTATTGAGATGAGTTGGTTCTTGTACTACTTGTGTAAATCCTCCCTCCCAAATTAACTTATTTGCCAGTTTCTGTTCATGGGCTTCACTTGCAGCTCCATTCCATTCAACTTCAGGCAAGTTTAGATCTCCCCCAATTATTACCATACTCCCTTTTGCTTTCTTTTTCACTCTATTCAGTTCCCTCTGTTCTCTATTCAGTCTTCTGTGGTCCCAGAATTTTCCTCAGAATCTTCCTTTCCTCATTTTCGAGTTCTCGCAGCTCCCCTTTTTTTTATTCAAAATCAGACACACTGAAGCATACAATCCTTCCAGTTTCATTACTGAGTTATAATGTCGGATTTTGGGCTTGTAGGATATTGCCTGTTTGTTATAGCCTACCTGTTTTGTGTTTGCTTGTAAGACAGATCTAATTTTCTGACTCTTGCCTTGTTTGCCTCTTTTATTATTATTATTATTATTATTATTATTATTATTATTATTATTATTATTATTATTATTATTATTATTATTATTATTATTGTACCGGTTGGTACACTTATACACCGCATATTTGAATGTTCCGCCTTAAATTACCTCTCTACTGGAGAAACCCTGAACTTTAACAACTGAACTAAATCTACTGTTTATCAGAAGATGTCACTGTGGGTTTTTGATTTGATTTTGTTTTTCATTGATCAAGAAGTGTGGACATTCTCTAACAGATGTCTCTATCAAAAAGTATGATAATGCGCTCTGGTGTGAAGGAATGAACTTTCTTGGAGAAATTTTGTATTCATAAGTTTTCTCTTTACTAAATTTTGTTCTGTCATTTGTGGGTTGGCAATATTAATCCTTTCTTTCTGCCTGTTTTGAATGTAGCCAATCAGGAATTTCTGTAATTAATTTTCGGCCAATCGGGGCTTTCTTCTTCAATTTTGTATGTAACTGTGTACTGTAACCAATAAAAGTTTGAGGGCGGGTTGTTATCATTCATGAAAGGTCTCGAACTTTCCATGAGGGTATAAAAACTGCTGCTTTACTTGTCTCCGGGCCACTCGTATTACATCTTTCTCAGTGTGTGAATATGTAGCAGGGGGCGGGAAGCGCCTCGTTCTTCAGGCAGCAGCTCTTCAACAAGGTAATGGCCTTTTAACATCTTTATTTCTTGCTAGCTCAGCAGTTTAACTTGCGGGGAAGGTTCGAAACCTTTAATATGTAACCTATATCTTTAAATATGTAAGCCTTTTCAATCCTTGAGCCGGCCCCGTGGTGTAGGGGTAGCGTGCCTGCCTCTTACCCGAAGGCCCCGGGTTCGATTCCCGGCCAGGTCAGGGATTTTTACTTGTACCTGAGGGCTGGTTCGAGGTCCACTCAGCCTACGTGATTAGAATTGAGGAGCTATCTGACGGTGAGATGGCGGCCCCGGTCTAGAAAGCCAAGAATAACGGTCGAGAGGATTCGTCGTGCTGACCACACGACCCCTCGTAATCTGCAGGCCTTCGGGCTGAGCAGCGGTCGCTTGGTAGGCCAAGGCCCTTCAAGGGCTGTAGTGCCATGGGGTTTGGTTTTGGTTTGGTTTCAATCCTTGTAAAAACTTCACACAACTTGAACTGTAATTCGGGGTAGAGAGTGCTTTACCCTCTCGAGCTCCCCTTCATTTTGAAATTGAGGTGACTACGTTTTCGTGACCATTTCTACTCTTTCTTAATGTGTTAAAGTTTTCTCATACGAGTTACCTCCCTAGCTTGGGATTAGCCCCTGTGTATTCGGCCTAGCGCCAATTAGGTTTTAAAGGTGTCTTTAGGAGTGCATGTAAACGCCTCCAGTCCTCACTGTATTTTGGGCTAGTAACTTAACCTGTTGTTTTCCTTCATGCGAAGGCCCTGTAGGTTGGGTACAAGATACCCCTGTTCCTTTGTAAGTGGTGCCTTGATGGCATTTAAGTGTAAAAAGCTGTCATTGCCTAGGCTTGGGCGATTGAGAGCGGGTCAACTCTTTCTGGTATTTTGAAAGGTGCCTCTAGGAGGCTTGACATTACGAGATGGGAGCAGATGCTCCATGTATTTAAGGGTTTTCTGCCCTTTGGTAATTTGTGGTTATGAGCTGAGGGCTCAGGAATTGTAACTTGGGGCACGAAGCCCAGAACTTGTTAATACCCAAAACTCTTGTTCATTTGTAAAATAATTATTGTACCTGAATTTTTTTATTGTTATTTCACTTAGTGAAAATTGTTAAATGTTGTTGTCTGTTGAAAATATAACCTTTATTTAAATTTTAATTTCATCTTTAAGACTTGTAGTTAGACCCATTCTAGCCCGCACCTTCTTTTCGCCTCTGCCTTCCACGGATATCTCCGTAACAATTATTATTATTATTATTATTACTATTATTATTATTATCGTACATCAGCGGCTATGTCCAGATATTTTAAAATGACTCCTTTTAGGCTGTCGAAACGTCTATTTCGACGTTTTATTTTACTCTACTTGGGTCTCCGTTGGGCATTTATGGCTAAGTATTAATTCATTTTGTCAAGTAAACGCCAAATTTGTCACTAGAGATCTTTTATTTTTACGGCTTGTTTTAAGTCGCACCGTCACAGACAGGTCTTACGGTGACGATGGGATATGAAAAGGCTCGGAGTAGGAAGGAATCGACCATGGCCTTGATTAAGGTGCAGCCCCAGCATTTGCCTGGTGTGAAAATGGGAAACCACGGAAAACTATCTTCAGGGCTGCCGACAGTGGGGTTTGAACCCACTATCTGCTGAATGCAAAATGACAGCTACGGGACCCAAACTACTTGGCCACTTGCTCGGGTGTGTTGTTTGTAAGCACTGGGAAGGCATTTTTTCTGATTATATTAAACACGTTTGCAAAATTACTAACTGGTTTGATAGAAGGCAATTCAGATTTAGGAAAGGTGAGGCTCAACTTGTAAGATTCCAGCAAGATATAGCCGATAGTTTAAATTCAGGTCAAATGGACTGTATCACTGTTGACCCTCCAAGGCTTCGATAGGGTAGATTGTGGGAGATTACTGATGAAAATGAGGTCTATTGGACTAGACAAAATAGGTGACTAATTTTTTTTTTAACAAGTTGCTTTACGTCACACCGACACAGATAGGTCTTATGGTGACAATGGGACAGGAAAGGGCTAGAAGTGGGAAGGAAGTGGCCATGGCCTTAATTAAGGTACAGCTCGGGTGAGAAAACGGGAAACCATGGAAAAACCATCTTCAGGGCTGCCAACAGTGGGGTTCAAACCCACTATCTCCCGAATACTGGATATTGGCCGCATTTAAGCGACTGCAGCTATCGAGCTTGGTGACTAAATTTTTAGAAAATTGAACTCTGAGAATTACAGTACCAGTAGGTGCAGTGTTATCTGATCCTGTAATGATTAAGAGGGCGGTGGGGAGGAGTTCCTGCAGGGCAGTATTATTGGACCTTTATGTTTTCTTATCTATACAAATTATATGAGTAAAGAACTGGAATCACAGATGAGGAAGTTACAGGATTGTGAGCGACCACATAGACAGTGTTGTGAGATGGACAGCAGACAGTGGTATGATGGTAAACGGGATGAAAAGCTGGGTTGTAAGTTTCACCAAGAGGAAAAGTCCTCTCAGTTTTAATTATTGTGGTCATGGGGTGTTAAGTACCTCATGGGGATCACTGTAAGTACCTAGGTGTTAATATAAGAAATTATCTTCATTGCAGTAATCACAATGACATGGTTGTAAAAAAGAAAAAAAAAAAAAAAAAAAAAAAAAAGAAAAAAAAGGTGACAGATCTCTTCACATGGTTATGAAGGTATTTAGAGGTAAAAGGAGAAAAGGGTAAGGATGTAAAGGAGAAGGTGTATATGTTTCTGGTAAGACCCAAGTTAGAGTATGGTTCTAGTGTATGGAATTCACACCAGGACTACTTGATATGAGAAATGGAAAAGACCCAAAGGAAAGCAGCACAATATTTTCTCCCTCTTCATTTTTTGCATTCTTGTATTTTCATTGTTTATCTGTCAGGTCTAGTATCTCCTGAGTTATCCATTGATTCTTAGGTGATCTTTCCTTTTTTCCTAACATTTCTTCAGCAGCCCTACTGATCTCATTCTTCACAACTGTCCATTCTTCCTCTATTGCATTTCCTTCAACCTTTTCATTTACCAGTAGTCCTTGTGCAACATATTTCTTGAAACAATTTCTCACACTCTTTTCTTTCAACTTGTCTAGATCCCATCTCCTTGCAATCCTTCCTTATCATAATCAATTGGATTGCCAACCTTTGTAGGGAGATGGTATCCTAAGAAGAATTAAGAGGAACATTATGAAATGTCAAATATTTTCTTGCAAGTATACATTAAGTAAAATATGATTTATGTTATTGATGTACCAGGTATAGTCAACATAATTCCAGTTACTCTATTGAACTTGTTTCTCTCCTCCCACAAAAATGTGAAAATGATCTATTATTATTCATGTGCATTCAGGGGGAAATCATTTATGAAATAAGGATGTTAATTATCACAGTTTGTCAATAATACCCTTTTGTGAAATATATTCTATGAACATATTACTTTTAATTTTACATACAATATGAATATGAATTTATAGGAAGGGGAGTTAGGGATTGGAATAACTTACCAAGGGAGACGTTCAATAAATTTCCAATTTCTTTGCAATCATTTAAGAAAAGGCTAGGAAAACAACAGATAGGGAATCTGCCACCTGGGTGACTGCCCTAAATGCAGTTCAGTAGTTAATGATTGATATATATTGCATCTTATTTGTGGAATGTAATTAAATTCTCCCATTGCGTAGTTTATATTCATATGATCTTGAAGATTTTCTTGATAATGGTTCATACATTTTGCCATTTGATAAACCGTAACATTTTTTAAAAATTAATAAATATAACAATGTTAAATGTGAGTTATCCCTTGAAGATAAACATGTGCTGCTGCGAACATTTCTTTTTCTTAGATTTCAGTAAGAGTTACGAATGTTACCCATATAATTTTGATGAATCTATAACAGTTTAGACAGAGTATTCACTGGATATGCAATTTTATTATCTGCTCCAATTTTTATTTAAATACCTTGCTCTCCAGATAAGCTGGCAATATTAATCTGGAAGAAGTAAATTCTCTATTGGTGAAAGAATTACTGAAATCAGTTCAGTGATTTCTGAGATTACCCTCAATATAGGAAACTTCTTTATATTGGAATAGATTATGAAATCATTACCAGGTGTGTTTGTGTTGCTGTTCGTTTTAATACAATACAACCCTTTCTTTTACTCTTTTCAGGTTTTTCAGTCTTGGCTGTGATTGAAGTGCTGATAAACTCAATAGCTTATGAGCAGAAACACTTGATGGTCACATTTCCTAAAGGTGCAACGTATAGTTATGGTTACTCCATAGTTCTCGCTTGGTTGGTATTCATCTTTATACTCGCATCAGGTTGTGCCTTTATGTTATTCTCTCGTAAACGGAAAGGTAACAAAGCCCCAACGGAAGAAATGGCTATGGCTGATGAACCAACAATAATAGGTCGGTAGGGAAGCTGGTAAAAGACATGTGAGCTGTATTCTTTTATCATGAACATGTGATAACTCCAGTATCAATGTAAAATTTTTGTGATAAAGTATTTGCTTCATTAAGTAACAACCTATTTATACAATTCAGCACAAAATGTCTGAATAATGTCTGACTTAAAAGACAACACATCATATTTCATTTATGTAGACTTGCTAGTGCTTCATTAAAATAATACATTATATTGATGTGTTTTATATGTGACTGTTTCAAGATGTTTAGCATTTACAAGTCTCTAATGAACTAGCAACACTCTAATCTCTCTTTTTACAACTTCTGATACAGTACATTTTCTCCTAAGCCAAACTGCAATAAGCAGAGAAGAATGCAGAATGGATATTAACTGTGGGAGCAAAATTTGATGCACAATAAGCCCTTTAGAAGATAAGCCTAAATAAGATACAAATTTATGATCTATCTTATAATTGTTTTCTACAGCTAATCAAAGGGGGCCACTTATACTTTCATAGGCAATAAAATACTATATAATCCTGCTTTTCACAGTGCCATTGTTAACCACTATAGCTTCATTAATTAAAATCTTTAGTTTGATAAATACTAGTTTGCCATGAATGATCATCACCATCATCCAGTTATCAATTTGACAGTTGGTTTGCAGCAGCAGGAGCAAACGTAGCCATCCTCCATGTATTTCTATCTTGAGGAAGTCATTTCATATCTTTATATCTCATGCATCCAACATCATTTTGGTCTTTCTCTATTTCTTACCTCATATTTCCTTCTAGTATGGACAGTAATATCCTACAATGCCAAGGCTGCATCTTCATTTTTACAATGTTTTTTCACAGACTCTCTTCTTGTATTTTCATCAGGACTTGTTTGTTTGTTGTCTTTTCTATCCAGTTAATTATGAACATTCACCTGTAGCAGCATAGCTCATAACTTTTCATAATTTCCTCACCGCCCAAATCTTGCATCCATAAAAAGCTAAGGTCCAGATATACGTTTTAAGGAACTTTTTCCTAGCCTCAATACTTAATTGTTATGAGATTTTTGTTTCTGAAGAATGTATTTTTGGCCTGCAAGATGCTATTAGTGAAATCAGAGCATAATGGTTAGTGTTATTAACTGCCATCCTTGGAGGCCGGGTTTGACTCCCGCTACTGTCAGGAATTTAAGAATGGCAGGAAGGCTGGTATGTGGTTGAAACGGTACATGCAGCTCACTTCCAGTGAAGGTGTACCTGAAAAGAACTGCATCACCTCAGGATAAGATCACAAATTTACTTCAGCCTTGCTTCTTCCATCAGATGTAAATTTGCTGCCAAGGCAACAAAAGTTGTTCATCTCTTCAAGATCTTGGTTTCTTAATGTAAAATATATTGCTGGCATCTCATTTCTACCACAGACCATTTACCTTGGTTTTACTGGCATGAATACTGTTGTAAATTCTTAGTGGCATGCAATTTTTCAGTTACTATTGAACACTTTCTTTTTTTTTTTTTAAATTCTCAAGTACAGTACTTAGTCATGCCATTGTACTTAAATTCAACCTTGTTTACCGTGGGCACAATGTATTGGTTCCATTATCTTCTATCTGTAATTGGGAATTTTTCTAGCCCATATAGCACCTTGTCAGAATGACAATGAATTTGAACTCAGATGTATACTTGCACACCATTCTCTCCAATATCCTGATTTGCTCTGTGAACTGTCCAGCCAAATATTAGGTGTTACCCTGCCTGTGGAGAAAAGACTGGCAAAGGTTTATTGATCAAACATTTTACCTCATCTTCTGGATCAGAAAGAGAAAGCTTTCAAGGCATTTCCAGATCACTAGAGATGTAAGGAATGATATACCAGTGATTAGGTATAGAGAAATTTGTAACAATTTCTATTAAAATAATCTTTTTTGGAGGTAAAGATGACCTACAGTTCCTGGCAGATAGCTGTGCATTTGCTCATTAAGAATTTATCCTCCTATTTTGTCTTCATGCAGGTATCAGTGGTGCTTACAAATAAAATAAATGACAAACCTTCTCTACCTTTTCGTGTTGAAGACTTTTGTATGCAGCCATGTAGGAGGCTACATTGTCTAATATCAGCTGTTTAGATTTCTGTAATATTATTATGTAGGTATTCCATTCTTACATTAAATATACCTAATACAAATTACTGTTTCAAAAAATGTGTTACTAATAAAGCAGAGGATAAGTATCTTATTCTTCCTAGCTACCAAATGCATTAATATCCTTACTTAATTAGCTGATATGTTTCAAGGAATAATTGAAATCCTTCTGTTCTTGATCCAACTGTAAAAAAATACATGAATTTCTGTCTAATCGTATATCAGTTAGAATATTGAAACTAAGCTTTGAGTGATGACAGTCCTGTTTCATCACACATGCGTAGGTTAGGATCCCCATAAAGAATACCGTATTAAAGTACCGTACTAATGGAGATCTCAGAATATTTTGTAACCCTACACAGTTAATTGTGCCTTGTTCTCTCAAATAGCTTGCATTTCTGGATACCAGTAACCATGTTTCACAACTCTATGGTTTATTTTAAGAACATCCCACCTCATGAAACTACAGTACATAAACATTATCATAACACCACCATCATCACCATCATCATTTTGAAATCTCAAAATAATACACCTATATAGTTGCTAAAATACTGTGATATTTGTTACAAATTACATCCATTCACTCACTCGTTCATTCCTCATTCAACTCACCAGCTGCATGCATCCAATCTTTGGCAACCTTGTTAAGAGAAGTCATGTCCTCGATGATAGTAGGGATGGAATTTTATGAACCTAGCATCATGGACTCCAAAAATGGTTTTAAGCAGCAGTGAAATATACAGGTGTAATTTGGAAGGAATAGATATGATCTTGCACAGTGCATAACGGAAGTCCATCTGCAGTGAAATGAGGACAGCATCCAGCCCATCAAATGGTTTGAAGTTGGCAGCTCTTTATAATTTTAGCTGTGAAACGTACCTTGCAATAATTAAGAACCTAATATAACTCTAAATTACAGTAATGATGACAATCAACAATTATAAATGAAATAACAGTTAAAATACACAATCAATGACAATGAAAATAAAAATAACGTGTTATAGCTCATCACATTACAGTAGCTGCTGGACGTACTTTCCTCCATATTGAAGACAGAGTTAATCTTGTTTACACTTGCTAGCAAACACTTACTGTAAACTATGCTGGCAAATATTTTGAATACATTTTGTTACTTCTCCCTTTAGTTCACCAACACTCTTAGGACTGAGTACATACAGCACAAATGTTGCTGTATCCTGGACTAAATAGTCCAGTGGTAATGAAATGGTGTATGGCTTTTAGTGCCGGGATATCCCAGGACGTGTTCGGCTTGCCAGGTGCAGGTCTTTCTATTTGACTCCCGTAGGCAACCTGCGCGTCATGATGAGAATGAAATGATGATGAAGACAGTATATACACCCAGCCCCCGTGCCATTGGAATTAACCAATTAAGGTTAAAATCCCTGACCCGGTCGGGAATCGAACCCGGGACCCTCTGAACCGAAGGCCAGTACGCTGACCGTTCAGCCAGCAAGTCGGACAGTCCAGTGGTGAAACGTCAGAAGCCTTCAGAAATAATTATTTCCCTGAAAAGTTCTAATTAAGTCCCATCATAAGTTATTGTCAGGAATGGCAGGTTCTCATGTGTTAGTGCTCTACAGCACACTGATGATTTTGTGAATAAATTGCTCTCTTAAATAAAATTATTGCTATCATTTGTAATTATAATAATGCACAATATCTGTATTCCGTAATATAAATCTACAATAAGTCGCAGTCTTAAAGACAGTTCACCTCGCACAGTGACTCTGCGCCACTTGTGCTACATGCTATTGAATGTTATAGCCATCTGTAGCCCTAAGAAGTGATCAGTTGAGTGTGAAACAAGGTTCTGTGTGTGCACCACCCTCCTACTCCTAAGCGCAAGTCAGGTTCCAAAAGGCACTCTTAGAGCTATCTCAATGTATAGCCGCACAACTGTCGAGGCTCTATTATTCTGTGAGCTGAGGCTCTTGCGTAGCAAGGAAGTGTACTCTGTTTACATTTGTTATGCTTGTGTAATGTTTCTGAATATTACAGTAACATGAATTCAGTAAAAGAAAATTGAAAAAGAAAAAAAAAAAAAAAGAGAGAGAGAGACTTGAAGTGAAACAATTAAGAAGACCAACACCTGATATAGTTCTAAACCAAATGGCTAAGAGCAGCAAAAATTGTGTTTACAACAGAAAATTTAATTGGAAAATATACAACAGCTGGATATGTGGTTGTGAAGTACAGATTGCTCCTTTCTGCCCTGCTTCCTCTTCAGAAGTTGATAAGAATAGGTATGCACTTTCCAAAATTATCGACTGCACTGGAGTTTGTGGGGCTTTTTTGCTGTCACTGAGAGGTCATGATGAGATGGAGATGTAGCACAGTCACAGTTTTTGTCATTAGCCACCACTGGTCATTGCATCATCCTACCGAATGAAACTGTGGTCAGTGAGGTGGAAAATGAATGTACCGTAATATTAAAATAATAGAATCAACAGAAGTGGCTTTTTTTTATTGGTCCTACTGTTCATGTTTTTGACTGTCATCATTACTGTCATTCAGAGAGTACAATATATAAGATTCTTAGTTACAGAATGGTACATTTCAAAGCAAGAGGCACAATGTGCTGCCAACTCACAGGCCCTCCCTTCACTTCAGAGGAACTTTCTTTACACACTGTACTATGATATACAATAGATAGGAAATGAGGTAACAAATGGTTGAAATTAAGTATGTTTAAGTTCAATAGAGGTCAATATAACTAACACAGCTAAAAGAAGTCACCATAAATGGTAATAAAATCAAAATAGTAACTCAGTTTAAATATCTTGGAGAAGTAATAACACATAACTTAAATGAAAAAATCTCAATCCAAGTAAGAACAAATAGATTAGCTAAAGCACAAAAATTAACATGGGATATCTACAAAAAGAAATGTCTATCAATAAATACAAAAATAAAACACTACAACACAGTTATAAAACCGGAAGCTACATATGCAGCAGAAACACTCTTTTACCTGAATAAACAATCAAAGACTGACAGACTTCAGAAAATTGAAAGGAGGATTGGAAGAACCTGTATCAACAAAAAATATCAGAAAGATGGACAGTGGCGGTTAATACCTAACAAAGTCATGTACAAAGAGCTAGAACCCATTACAGATACTATGCGTAAGAGGAGACTGGGATTCTTTGGACATATCATGAGGATGCAGGACTCGAGACTTCTGAAACAACTAGTACAACACAATCTCATCTCAAAAAATACCACAACAGGATGTAAATGGATCAGAGAAGTAAGAGAGGATCTGAAGGAAATAGGCCTTACAACAGAAGACACCAAAAATAAGATAAAATTGAATACAAAACTCAAGAATACAAACCTCCGCTTTACCCTTACACAAAACAAACCAACAACACGCACATTTTCAACTGAGGAAAGGGCACGAAGATCGGAGCGTCTGAAGAAGTACTGGGAGGACCGCAAAGCCCGAACAATCCCTTCAAAGAGACCTGAACGACGGACTGACTAAAGTGATCCTATGTGGTCATAAAAGAAGAAGAAGAAGAGGTCAATATTCACATTGGATACTATGTTGTATCACCATGGTCAAATATACAATCATCACTTCTTGAATCAAAACTTCAAACTCTTACTTGGTATTGGTACATAAAAATACTGATGGTGGATTTTCAGGAGGAAACTTGATGCTTAGACCATCAGCAGAATTCGTTTAGATAATTAGAGACCAGATGTTAGGTAAAATGCTTACAGTATGCTTTATTTTTACAAGTATCATGCAAATGATTTAATATAAGTTCATTTCGAGGTCTTAGGGTTGTATACAACAAAGATAATTTTACCTATATTTTTCCTGTTTTAATGTAAGTTATCATCATCATCTTCCTTCCAAGTATTGGGCCATGTGTCCCGTTATGGTCTTGCATTTTTCTTTTTGCAAGACTTGAAAGCAATCAAATGTCCTTCTGACGGGTTGCTAGCCTGAAGGAAGGAATGTAAGTTATAATATCTGTAAATGCCTACTTACCAGTTCAAGGGGTTTCTTTTACAAAATTAACATTGTATTGCACAGAAAATAGCTAAAATGAGCTTTACATTTTTCAAAATAACATGATCCACCCTCCCTGCAAAAATGGAACTGCTCTATTTTTGAAAGTGGGGTTACACCATTACCATTAGAAGGGATGATCAGGTGTTGTTGATCTATAATCCCTCTATGAGAAAGAAGACTGCCTCTTTTCCTAATTACTGTCAGAAAGAACAGAAAGGGTTTCAAAAAAACTTATACCATATTCTTAACAATTTTGACAAGTAGAGGTAAAAATATGTTCACTTCCTACTCAAGGACAGCAATAAAATGCCAATCTTTTTTCTTAATGCTTTTAGTTCACTTTCTTTATGCATTGAAAGCTAATATTTCTGCAAGTAGTGTGACAGTGTTCAGTAGTTTCTTTTTGATATTTACAGGGTAGTTATTTCATCACATGTAAAGAACTGGCAATAGTAAAAGCCAAAGAATATAGGTACATTTGTCAGAGAATTTGGTGGTGATGAATATTCAGTGCTGTTTATAAAGTGTGCAAAAACTATTTTTAATGCCTGTTTCACAAATTTTTAGTGCCTAATGTCTGGTCTCTAATAATACATTTTGAAAAGTCTGCTATAATCCATTATAAACCTATACATGTTGACCACATGCCCACTGATGTTAGTAATTTGATAAAAGTTATCTACATTGCTCTTGTCTTAAACCAACTATTAAAATGTGTTAAATTCCTGGAATTTGTCCTGAAAGGAAGGAAAAAATAATGTTTTGATTTTTTTATGTCTCTCATCTTGGCTATCTTGGCTCTACATTTAATACTGATCTTTCAAAGCAGTAAAATTAAAGTTTGCATCATAAGCATAAGTGATACAAGCTTTTACAAACATAAAGTTGGGGTCATCCTTTTTCATTTAAAAAAAATATAAACATTTTCATTGAACAGAAGGAACATGAAAATTAAAACTAAAAAATTAACCAAAGTATTTCCTTTGGCACACATAATGAGAAAGAATTTTTGCCTCATTTAATAAATGTTCCCTATTCCCTTCAAAATCTGAATAATGCAAATTGAATCTATAAAAAAAGCAGGTGTTTGTACAATATTTTGTAAATATTTGTGTACATTTATGTGTTAATTAAACAAGAACACATGAAACTACAAAATATCATTGTTGCACCTGCAAAAACAACTATGTAATAATATTTTTGGAGAAATTCTGACCCGCAGCACATGCGTTATGAAGAGCGAGAATTCCCTGACAATATTCACATAATATTGAACCTTAGATGACAGAATCTTACCCGCCAAAGTTCTAAGCTGAAATATTTCACATAGTTGTTTTTGTAGGTGCAACGATGATATACAGTTGTGTTATTTGTACTGCTACCAAACTTCCATTCTTACATTAATAGCTATAGTTGTTCAAAGATTACAATTGCTAAAATTGGAAACATTTAAATGAATATTTCCTTTAGCCCACATGTTGAGAATTTCTGCCTTACTTTAATAAATATTTCCTATTCCTTCCTTAATCTGAACAATGCAAATTGAATCCATTTAAAAACGATGCTTGTACAATATTTTGTAAATAGGCTACTCATGTTCAGTTTTTTATTTAAAAATATGCTGATTATTAAGCCTATTATTAAGGGTCCAAATATAGAGGTCTTCAGCCCCAGTTGCTGATGACTAGTGTTAAGAAGTTTATGCACAGAAATACTTTAAATGTGCAGCATGTGCTTAAAAGAAATATGTTTTTCCTACAGAGAGAAACACAATATATCCAAATAGATTTTGTATATCTGCATACTTTATTGCACAGAATGTCACAAGAATTTTGCTAAGATTTTCAACCATTAGGGACTGTCTCCCATCAGACAGTGTGATCTAGAGGCATGATTTTCTTCGCATTAACAATAAACGTGACCAAAAAAACGTATTTCGAAGCGATTTTTGAAATATCTTAATGAATCATATGATTCTGGTTAAGAAATTAGTGACTTTGTTTTTGCAAATTACAGCAAATTAAAGCAACAAGGACAGTTTAAAGCAGAATTTACTTATTTTGCAATAAGTGCAAAAATGCAACAAAATTCATGGAAAATAACAATCTTGATATTGTATTCCAGTATCATGTGTGTGAAGGGAAACAGAAGATAAAGTAAGGATTTCTCATTTTGACAGAAGTATCTCTTCATATTAATATTCTATAAAATCCCTTAACCCTCAAACACGCGCATATGGGGTGGAATCCACCCCAAGCCATTTTATTTCCTTGTGAAATGTACAAATAACTTTTCTGCGCACTCTCCGCCCTTTGTACCTCTCTGGCTGGTTCTCCACCATGTTTTCACTCAAGGTCAAGCAGTTCCTGTGAGACAGTCGAACAGTGCACATCGTAAATCACTGACTGGGGTGGATTCCACCCCGCGCGTGTGTTGGTGTTCATGAAAGTAGCAGTCACTCCAAGGTGAAGTGCAGGCATTCTCTTCGCGTTCTTGTCTTTGTTGCGGTAAGTAAATAACCACCATTCTGTTTTCTCTGCAGTTTATTTAGGCACGGTGTGGTAGTGTTACTGTTGTAAAAATGTGGACTTCAATTCTGAGTAGAAATTTCCTTTTATTTTCAGTATGAACAATATTTTACAAGCAGAAACTAGTACAGAATTGGATAGCTTTGAGCAGGTCCCAGAGCGAATAAGGAATCTATTTGACTAAATAGATAGTGATGAAGATTTTAATTCCAGATGACATTAGTGATGAAGAAGAGGATTTTCTAAATGAAAGTGAGCATGTATCAGAAACTGAGCGAGAGTGTGAAATCAAAGATTTAGCCAGTGAAAGCGAGGGAGATGATGATTTACTTCTGCTTCAGAGGATGGATTTTTACAAAGAAAAGGATGGTTCTGTGTGGAAGAAACATCTCCCACCACAAAATGTTAGAACGAGGGCCGCAAATATTGTCATTACACGTCTACCAACAGTGAAAACCGCAGCTAAGGTGGCAAAAAAACCATTGATGCCTGGTCATGTATGATAGATGATTATAATCTTGACACCGTTGTCACATGCACCAATATCTACATAAACTCTGTCAGCGGAAAGTACGCACGAGTTCAAGATGCAAATCTCGCCAACAGAGACGAATTGAAAGCCTTAATGGGACTGCTCTATTTTGCTGGTGTGATGAGATCAAATAATTTGAACACCAAAGAACTGTGGAGTAATGACGGCAGTGGAGTTGAATTGTTTCCTGCAACTATGGGAATAAATAGATTTCACTTCCTACTAAGGTGCTAGCGATTTGACAATATCAACACTCATGAAGAACGAAGAAAGGTGGATAAACTAGCTCCCATAAGAGATGTTTTTGAAATGATCATCAAGTATTTTCAGAATGGATTCTCCCCTTCAGAATATGTAACGTGTGATGAAAAGTTAGAACCTTTTCGAGGAAAATGTCCATTCCAACAGTACATAAAGAGTAAGCCTGCAATATGTGTTATCAATATTTTTGGACTGGCAGACTCTCAGTGGTTCTACACTTGTAATATGGAAGTGTATGTTGGCGTACAGCCAGAAGGACCATATTGCGTATCAAATTCTGCAGCTAATGTAATGAAACAGTTAATTGCCCCTATCAATGGCGGTGGACAGAACATATTTTTAGACAACTGGTTTATGAGAGTTCCTCTCGCTAAGGACTTGCTGACAGAACACAGTCTCACTTGCACTGGAACTATGCACCTCAATAAGTGGGAACTGCCTAGGGAACTAACATTACAAAAATACAAATATGCACCCCCACACATCATGTGATGCGGAAAGGTCTGTCTTGATGATAATTAGAGGCATGATTTTTTCTAAAATTAAGAAAGAATCATAGAATTCTATGAAAGTGGAACACCTCTACCTCCCAAGAGTTCACCAACTGTCTGTAATGTATGAAGTCCTAGATTCTTACCAAAACCTTCATTTACTTTCTTTCTTTCTAATTGTCTCACCCATCTCATCCTTCTTACCCATCTCACCTGATGCTGTCACTAATACACTGCAAATGATTGTTCAAGGTAAGTGCTGAACACTTGGCTATGGTATGAGAGAGTTGATAACTCTTTGCAAAGCTTAAAAATGTTCACAAAGTTGACTGATGCTGTCTTCATAACAGAGCCAATTGCTTGCCAAATGAGGCCACACAGCAACCACTCAGCTTCATGTACCTAGGCAGTGCACAAGGGTTGAAGAATAACTGAGTGTGCACCTGCTACATGCTTCTCTCCCTCCCTCTGCTACAGTTGCCCATCAATTCCCGATCATGGATACCGTGTGGTGTCAAGTGTTAGTGTGCCATTACAGCTTTACGAGTGATCTCAGTTATTGCACTCACTGCTCGGCCTAGTTTTGAAGTTTTGGTGGACGGGGAATGTTTCTCAACAAGAAGACGACATCCGTGCAGAACCGCCAATGTATGGTCTATGTTCCAGAAAAAAAGGGAGTTAGTAAAGTACATAAAACAAAATGCCCAGGCAAAGATCCTATCCAATTAATGGATCATGGTAATGAAAACTGACTGGAGTACAACTAGCATGGGTTGGACTAAATCCAGAGAAGTGTTTGAGGAAAATTCTAACAAATACATGGGTTTTGACCAATGTTTTACATGTTCTCTTATAAAAATATTCAAGAAAGTTCAAGCCCCACATGGCTGTCAAAATGCCAGTGCATAAGTTAAAAGAGAGAGGCACGCATACATGTAACACAAGTTAGCCTACCTCTGAAATGAAGGCCAAAATTTGCTTAACTAGTGGCATTTAAAGATAAAAATTTTATAATGTTCCGTATTAAAATATATCACAATGAAATTGAAATAATAAATAAGGTAGTTCAACCTATTCAACTGAATTGAATTGTATTAAATAAGTTGAACTACCTTATTTATTATTTCAATTTCATTGTAACTAGTGGCAATCAAAGGTAACTGTTATTTCTTTGCAAACTGCAACTTAAGCTTTAGAAATGTAATGCATTTTACACCAATGATTTGATTACATAGAAACATCGGTGATGAACTTGTCCTGCAAAATCCAGCCACAGTTGCTCCATCTGAAAGCGTTTTCAGCATGAGTGGACATTTAATTTCACCATCAAATGTACACATCATTTTTCTTAACAGTTACCAACAGAATATCACTAAAAGCAAAAAATACTCTTGAATGAAAGTAACTGGTAAACACCATAGTTTGCTTCAGTTTGATTTTGCTTGTTATTAAATGACATATATTTGCCACCATTGGGTCAAAGATTATTATTATGTTAATCAATCTGCTTTGTTCCACTTGACATATACACAGCTAATGAGTAGCTACACATATACAGTACAAACAACTCTTTCCAAATACTTATTTATACAGTTTTTAAATTAGTATAGCTACAGTAATAAGCATTATTTCACTTCTTATAAATGTTTCAAATTTAATAATCAATTTAATATGCATAATATTCTCTCCTTCCTCCCTGCTACAGTTTTTCATGATGCATGAGCACATTCACTCCCTGTCCTAATATCTGGAAAATTTACTGAACGCAACATATGCGTCCTCCATGGAGACAATGTAAATCACCCGACACTGAAAACGAGTCTCAATTCGAAGTGCATTTTTGCTGGCGGGACCTAGTGTTTACAGTGCACTATGTCTTCTGGTATACGCTAGAGCAATTTTGTTACTTTCATTGATCTGTCTCAGTCTTATCCTTGGCTTTGACAAAATGGAAGTGACTGAGGTATGAGTGATGCTAGTAATGCCATTCCTTATGCAGCCAGTCCCTGCTACGAATGGTGTGAAAATGTTGCTCATCAGGTAGGTTGGTGCATGCATTTCAGTGGGCTTGGCAGACTGATATGTAATAGCAACTTCTGGCTCAGTGAGGAAAGCAACAGGAAACTACCTCACTCCTCATTTCCCTGGTACGCCTCTTCAGTGATGCCTAGGACATCTATGACAGCTGATGGTGGAGCTGTTGAGGATCCAACCAGCCTTCGGGCTGAGGACTAAACATACATACATACATACATACATACATACATACATACATACATACATACATACATACATACATACATACATGCATACATACATACCACCCATGACAGGCCCACCAGTGCTTGCTGATCAACAGCCAGCCATGATGTAATTCTTCCTCAGCCACGTGAAAGGGCCATGTGCCTGTAGCACCACAATTGGTGATTGCTCACCAAGTGATCACGAGTGAGGCCACTTGAAGCTGTATCTGAGTGGATGGTGAGTGATGGGGTCAAGTATAGTGCATACAGCTTTGCAAGGTATTTGCAGTATTCTAGCTGCCACAAACTTATCGCTTCCATCTTGAACATTTGTAAGTGCATCCACTAATGTTCCACTTGAGCTCTCCATCTTCTTTAATGAGTTTGGAAGGAAACTGCAGTGTGCCTCAATGAATATGAGTACCGGTACCCACCGGAGACGTCTACTGCACTACACATCCTTGACTTTCCTTATAGAAGAAGCCTCATCCTCACCCAGCTTGTTAACTATCTAAAGATAAAATCTATATGTATATAAAATAACATGTCCTGACTGACTGACTGACTGACTGACTGACTGACTGACTGACTGACTGACTGACTGACTGACTGACTGACTGACTGACTGACTGATTCATCATCGCCGAGCCAAAACTACTGGACATAAAGAAATGAAATTTTGGGGATATATTTATATTAGGGTGTAGGTGCTCACTAAGGGAGTATATTTGGATATTCCGTCACTAAGGGGGTGAAAAGGGGGGGTGAATTTTTAAAATGAGGATATCTATATATCAAAAACTTAAAAGTTTACAGACGTAAACATTGGTATTTGGAATCTCCTATAAAAATAAAGAGATGCATACTTTTTTGTTTTTGGAAAATTCCATCAACGGGGGTGAAAAAAGGGGGAAAATAGGTTGAACACCTTTTATGAGGAGACTTATATCTCAAAAACTGAAGATGTTACCGACATGAAAATTGTTATTTGGAATCTCCTTTGAAAATACAGAAACACGTATTTTTGTGTTTTTGGATAATCCGATGATAGGGGGTGAACAGGAGTGACAAACAGGTTAAATTTTTAAAAAGACGATATCTGCAAATTATCTCAGATACGTAACATATTACATTTAAAAACTGGTATTTGGAATTTCCTGTAAAAGTGAAGACACATAAATACCTTTTTTTTGGAAAATCCACTTAAGGGGAACTGAGAAAGGTGGTGAATTTTTAAAATTATCATATCTACAGTATATCTAAAAAACTTATCATATTGCAGACATGAAAATTGGTATTTCAATCTCCTTTAAAAATAAGAAAACACATATTCTTTGGTTTTTGGAAGAAACCCTTAATGGGGATATGGAAGAATTGAAAAATTAGTTGAATAATTTGTATGAGAATACATATAGCATATATACCAAAATATCTAAAGATGTTACAAACGTGAAAACTGGTATTTGGAATTCCTTTTAAAAATAAGCAGGCATTGGAGGGAATCAACTTGGTAGCGGGGGATGAAAACGGAGATGAATTCCTTTTACGAGGTTACATATATCTCAAAAACTGCAGAAGTTACAGTCATGATAATTGGTATTTGGAAGCTCTTTTAAAGAAATGGGTACTGTTTGTTTTTGGAAAATTCACTTGAGTGGGGAGTGTGAAAGGAAGTGAACAAGTTGAATTCCTTTTCTGGACAAACTTATATCTCAAAACTGAAGGTTACAGGTGAAAAAGGAGTTGAATTACTTTTAGGAGGATACTTAGGTATATCTCAAAACCGAAGATGTTACACACGTGAAAATTAGTATTTGGAATCTCCTTTAAAGAAACACGCATTTGTTTTTTTAGGAAAATCGACATAATGGGTGTGGAGTTGAAAATAAGTAAATAAGGAGTTGAAATATGTTTATGAGGATACTTTATCTTAAACTGAATCTGTTATAGATGTGAAAGTTGGTATTTTGAATTTCCTTTCAAAATAAAGAAAAACGTACTTTTGTCCTACTCCTGTCGAAGGAGCCTGCACAAGGCTTAACGCCGCCATCCGACAGATGAATCACCATCAACATCTTGTACCCGCAACCATTCTCGCTACTTCAGGAGATAGCGGGTTCGAACCCCTACTGTCGGCGGCTCTGAAGATAGTAAATGCTAGGCGGGGTAGCTAGCCGCTGCTAGCCCTTTCCTGCGCGATCGTCAGTCTTCCTGACAACGTATATAAGGATCTGGCCGGATGCCCTTCCTGACGGCGTAAGTTGCCACGATTTGAATCGCGGTATTCATCATCGTGCCTGACTTGCGTGTATGCAAGGACAAGGTCATGCGTATTTTTTGCTGAGATAACATGCCACTTCCGTTCGCCAGCCATAGCAGAAACTCACAGTACTGCGTCCATTTCGTCTTACAACTTGGAGGAGATAACATGCATACGAATAATTTATGATTTTTCATCCCCCCATTTTTTTAAACATGTAAGTATGTAGTATCTCGCAACATTATTATCCGTGTGTGTGTTTCGAGTAACGTGTATCAGTGTTCTAGTCGTGTTGTGATGTGTTTGCAGTGTGACCGAGCGAGTTGGCTACGCAGTATGCTTTCTTGATTTTCGCATGACATATATCAGTGTATTTGCAATTACTAAGCGTCTTGGCAGTGCGGTGAGGGAGTTAGCTACGCAGTATGGTTTTTTATTTTTGCATTAGGCAAATCATTGAAGTTATATCGTTTACTGAGCGAGTTAGCTACGCGATATGTGTACAGTGTGTTTCTTATTTTCGTACTAGGCAAATCATTGAAGTGTTGCTATATCGTTTACTCAGCAAGTTAGCTACGCGATATGGTTTTTTTAATTCTCGTACTAGGCAAATCATTGAAGTGTTGCTATATCGTTTACTGAGCGAGTTAGCTACACAGTATGTGCATAGTGTGTTTTATTTTTTCGCACTAGGCAAATCATTGAAGTGTTGCTATATCGTTCACTGGGCGAGTTAGCTACGCGATATGGTTTTTTATTTTCGTACTAGGCAAATCATTGAAGTGTTGCTATATCGTTTACTAAGAGAGTTAGCTACACAGTATGTGCACAGCGTGTTTTTGATTTTCGCACTAGGCAAATCATTGAAGTGTTGCTATATCGTCCACTGAGCGAGTTAGCTACGTGATATGCATAAGATCGCGTTGTATGTTCGATAAAGCTATGCCTTGACAGAGCAAGAAGAGGAAAAGGAGGTTATAACAATCGCTATCTTCAAAGCCCTACACCGTTGCCTGCGCAGTAGCGTGTGACTGGGGAAGAGCTGTTCATGCGCGTATCGCCATGTTGCGGGCACCTCACAGCTCGCCGAGGAGATCGTAGTATGGAATTGATGCATTAACTTCAATTACGCGCGAATGAAAACACCCCTCGACAGGTTATTTTTATTCCTGCGATACAAGATGTCACGGTAAGAAAAGATGTTCATTAGATACATCCAAAATAAAATGTTAAAAAGGTGCCGCTTTAGAAAACAGAAGATCCGTACGGAAATGTTGCATTCCAAGCATCAGGGAAACTTAGCTATACCCAGGTCCTAATTCAATAATAATATGTGTAACAGCCTACACCGACTAACCTGAATATACGCAATAAATATATAAGAATCAAGACGGTAATAACACGGAAAAGATACTTATGAATACAAACTGAACACATTTGCATTGTTATTGAACAAATCTCTACAAATCCTTTGGATAGCTGACCTTATAAGTAACAGACGTAATAAACGAATAGTAAACTGGATAAGAAGACTTCAAACTACACTAGTAATGATAGTAAATATATACCTACGTAGATAAACACATGTCTTAAATTTAGAGAACACTCTCCAAAAACAGAAAAACATTGTATACCAGTACATTAAATTAATAATCTTCAAGAAATAATATGTAGCTCACATTAGGCCTGCTATAATGACCATGTTTTTAACTGATTTGTTTGCATATTCGGAATAGACACATGCAATTAAATCCTAGATTCGGCAATTAAGCTATCATGAAAATACCAAGACATTTTCAAATCACAGCAGTTTACAACTTCAGTATGATTTACAGATCATGAGGAGAAAAACAATCTTTTACCTGTGACTTAGGAGACAGGAGAACACCAATAATCCATCAATTCTTTCAATATTTACAGTATTTACAAACAGTTGTATCAAAAGCAAGAATCTGTAATATTGGCAAAAAAAACTTGTGAAATAGAATGTGTTCTATGAAAGTTACATGGCAGATCTTTTCTTTCTGATGAGTAATCAGAGCAGGTATTATTCAGTACTATGAACAGATTGTTGAAAAGGTACATGACTGCAGAAATCTGTACAAAAAAAAAATAATAAAGCTATGCCCAGTGTTCACCACAAGACGTAACTTTACTTACTTTACTAATTCCCATCTGAATGAATTTTTTCTTTTTTATTATTCCAGGATATGAAATAGTATATCAGGATGAGTATACCTTCAATTATAATTTCTATATGGTTTGGAAAATAACTATCTAAAATCTACTGAGATTTTTATATGTTTTTGGGGCTTTCTGCACTAAAATAATTGTGCTCAGATGAAATGCACTGTGTAACAGCACTGACTGAATTGCTACATGGACTGGGATCTATGGTGTTATTCTGTTGATTTGTCCCTCCAAAATCTAACTTACTTACAGCATTGACTGAATTGCTACATGGACTGGGATCTATAGTGTTATTCTGTTGATTTGTCCCTCCAAAATCTTACTTTTTAAAATCCTACGGGGAGTCTTGTCAGTCTGAAAAAATAAAAATATATAGGCCTATTGGGTCTATCATAAGCAAAACCCTATCACTGATAAAAAATAAAAATAAAGTAATACAATATCTAATCCAAATTACTTGACCAACAAGTACCTTTTTTAGGTGATTTAGAAAGTCAGTTTTGGCACTGCATTATCTTTCAGAATTTTGTTGCCTTCAAATTGCCAAAAACTTGCTTCTGTGAAGTGAATTGGACATAGTCTATGGGAATAACTTGGGACAAACTTGTCTCTTTTAACAGCAACAAGCCACTTCGACAGAAGTTTAGGCTTATTCAATGGAAAACTGTAAGCAACATGTCTAAAAATATTAGCCATATATTCAAAATCAAAGAAATGTATATATTTTTATCTCCTCCTTTTTTTCTCAACCATTCCTGGTACAATGACAGAACATTCTCCCATTGATTTATCACAAAATATTCTTCTGCTTCATAAATAGAACCTCATGTGATATATTACAGGACAGAGTGGTGGAGCCAGCAATCATTTACATTTCACTAAATTATTCTACATTTTGAAAATATTCTTCCTGAAATAACTCATTACACTAGTGCTACTCTACCTAATAATTCTAAATGTTTCTAACAATTAAAAGAATACCTAGCTTAGTTTAAGTTCTCTGAATTAAATATATTTTTACCAGTTGGTTAAATTTAAGAGAGGAAAAATATATCATTTAGGATGCAAAATTCCCTCTCATACTATTCTCAACTTGAATACCGATATTAGGCCTACTGATTTTACCAACTCGAACTGAAAGGAGATTTTCTGAGCACAAATAAAAATTGAAAATTTGTTCTAACTTTTCTATTACAGGAACATTATGATTCACAAAAGGAAGAAGATAAAGGAGCTTGAATATTAAGCACATATGAATATAACAGTTAAGCAGGTTGATTGATTAGTGTTTCCTAGTGCAAAGTAGGAGTCAGCCTAGTCAAACTTCTCTGGAACAGCATATTTAACAATTCTTTTAATATAAAGGAGATTTGAAAATATGGATAATGGCATCAATAAATCATTTTTCTGATAATTGTTAATAATCTGAAGTCGTAATTTGACCTAAAATAGATGGGTTTACCAAGCTTTATCAATGATATTTTTCGGATTCTAGGCCCGTTTTTATCGAAATTTTAATACGGATACACAGTCTGTAAGAACAAAATGTGCGCTTTTTCAGAATAGCTGACTAGTTCTTAAGAATTGTACCTAATGAAATGAAAAACGCCGAGAAGGAGAAGCCTAAATATTAAGAATGCCACGTCCCTACGTCCCTGCATCCACCAATCTGTATCCCATTCTCGATTATGGTAATTTTATAACATTTCAATTTCTACTCACTTGTGAAAAGAAATACCAGATCCTTTCCGATACCGACTGTGCAATTGAAAACTGCACAAGAGGTCACCATCGTGATTAGTTCTCCACTCCGCACTTATGGCTTAACTTAGGCCTAATCTCCCTTAATATCGCCGATCAATGTAAGCTCGCATTTATCACTAAAATAGTTGCCAATACTATAAAATATCACTTTATCACATAACACAACCACAGATGCGCTAACCGATAGGAATCACCATGAAAAACACACAAGAAACTGTAAACAATACGTGTTAACTATGCATTCGAAAGTGTTCCCGCAACATGGCGATGCGCGAAGATATTCAATTTTCCGCATAGCACCAGCGCGCTCTGTGAGTCTAGATAAGTAATATTAAAGTCTTTGGCTATCTTACGCAAGCTGTTCAGAACTCTAGTCTTTTTTTCTCTTAGAACAAAGGTATACCCCAGACATGTTGTAAACACATCAATCGATGTTCTGATCATATGTTGTATCGAGTACAGTGTTCGATTCTAGTCTTGCTAAGTTTCAATCTGATCTTCTTAGAACAAAGGTATCCCCTGACATGTTCTAAACACATGTTGTATCGAGTACAGTGTTCGATTCTAGTCTTGATCACTTATTTAGTGTTTTGAACACATCAATTAATGCTCTGATCACATGTTGAGGTTAACAACATCGAGTGCAGTGTTCGATTCTAGTCTTGTTATGTTTCAATCTGATTTAATGTTCTAATCACATGTTGACATTAACAACATCGAGTGCAGTGTTCGATTCTAGTCTTGTTATGTTTCAATCTGATTTTCTTAGAACAAAGGTATCCCATGGCATGTTCTAAACACATGTTGTACAGTGTTCGGTTCTAGTCTTGATCACTTATTTAGTGATCTGAACACATCAATCAATGTTCTGATCACATGTTAAAGTTAACAGCATCGATTCTAGTCTTGTTATGTTTCAATCTGATCTTCTTAGCACAAAGGTATCCCCTGACATGTTTTAAACACATGTTGTACAGTGTTCGGTTCTAGTCTTGATCACTTGTTTAGTGATCTGAACACATCAATCAATGTTCTGATCACATGTTAAAGTTAACAGCATCGATTCTAGTCTTGTTATGTTTCAATCTGATCTTCTTAGAACAAATGTATCCCCGGACATGTTCTAAACACATGTTGTACAGTGTCCGGTTCTAGTCTTGATCGCTTGTTTAGTGATCTGAACACATCAGTCAATGTTCTAATCACATGTTGAAGTTAACAACATCGATTTTAGTCTTGTTATGTTTCTTTTGTAATCAGCAAGTCTAAACATGCACAATAATGTTATCGCTGCACACTCTTGCCTTCGCGATGTGTGTTCGATAAAGCTATGCCTTGACAGAGGAGGACAAGGCAGAGGAAGAGGAGGTAGAGGAGGTAGCCATAACAGACACCACCATCTTGTGTAGTAACCTCTCAGTAATAATTAGCGTCGGGAGGGGCATCTTGTTGTATGGTCTCCTTCAAGATGGTAGATGAGAGGTTAGGTTCGCAAATGCATTTGGGCCACACCCTCCCCATCTATCACTACATAAATCAGTGATCCAAGCAATACCTTAGTGAAATATTCATGGGGAACAATATTTGAGGCCCGGATCGTGTCGACTGGGCAAGGCACATACATAACCCTGAGCTGAAAACCCCCCTTGTAATCAGGCAACAAGGGCAAGACTACATCTATTTGAAATAAAAGAAGAAATTGTTTAAACCAGGGGATTTATTAAATAAATATGAGAGAAAAAGTTTAAACCAAGAAAAGAAAATCACACAAAATAAATAGGGAAATTAATCGTAATACTCATGGACATACCTTGTTCTTTTTCACATAGTTGAAACATGGTATGAACTCAAGCTAACACTCTTCAAAAAAAATATTGATACGTAATTTAAAATGCTCACTGCCTCTCAACACATCACTCTTACATTACCAGCAGCTTCCTTTCTATCGTTAACAATTCAACCAGGTCGCCCGTTTTACCAGGATACACATATCCAAAGGCACTGCACCACATATTACATCAGGCAACTAACAATGAGAAACGTTAGCACAACAATAAGCCGTGCCGGAGAACAAAGGGCAGATAAGAATAACGACAGATGAGACTGAGCACAGCCTCTATGGACCAATCAAAGCCAAGACAGATCCAAAGAATACAATAGGTACGCCCATGCGCAAATATGAAACCAACATGGCGGGTACTCAAGCTGAGCATCAGCCATGAATAATAAATAAATATAGCTCTGCGCTGAAAACCAAACAAGGCGCAGAATTTGAAAGACAAATACAACAGGTCGATCGGCATATCACCCTTTTCTCCCCCACACACCCGAACTCACATGCATACCACATTCACGCACACACAATGAGGGTATCGGGAAAATAAAACACGAACGGCCGTTCAGATTTCGTAGTCAAATACAAACCATAAATTATGACTCCACGCTCATTATCAGCGGGTCTCACGTACTCAAATGTTTGCGTGCGGCGTGCAATTACACATAAGGTCAGAATTGAACATTACTTTATTCACATCACTGGCATGTTGCGTCTTGTACAACCTGGATTGGTATCTCCTGCGGTCGAGACAAGGGGCACATCACGAGGATCACGCAGTATTAAAGCACGCAGTGCACCAAATCATAACCACAGAGACCCTTTTTCAATTATAATAACAAGACCACAAACACATTCATTCAAAGCACATCGTACGACGGAGCGGAAAGATGTATGCCATCGACCGTAACACACGGGAATAACTCGTCACCAAATTTAAATATAAACCAAATTACCACATACCTGTGATTATCAATGGTAAAATCGAATAGCAGTTAGCGTGAAAGGTCCAGGCTTGAACACATTGAATGAATATTTAAAGCATAAAAAGGCCACCAAACATAGCGGCAGCCATTGTTAGTATCCGCCACACATAGAACAGCAGAAGAACTCCACAGAGTAAAAAATTATCGCTCGGCAAAACGAACGACCTCACAGATGAAAACATAGCGTGTGCTGCTCCCTACTGGACGTCATTAGACTGACACACAAAACTGAAGGAAGCTATTTACATAATTAAATGTCAAATCGTGGAACATGCGATAAGCATGGTTCACAGTAAAGTTGATGATAGCTAACGGAATTTCAAATTATCCGTCACCACAATTCAAAGGTAGTGGCTAAAGATAGCAGCACGGTGCTCTGTTGATTAAAGATGGCATCTGGATAGAATTTCAAATTGCCGCCACCACATGTTAAATGTATGTAGCTAAAGATAGCAGCACGATGCTCTGTTGATTAAAGATGGCGGATGATAGCTAACGGAAGTTTTTTCAAATTATCCACCACCACATGTTAAAGGTATATAGCTAAAGATAGCAGCACGATGCTTGGTTGATTAAAGATGGCGAATGACAGTGGATGGAATTACCCGCAAGATAGCAGCATGGTGCTCTCATAATTAAAGATGGCGGATGACAGCTGTCAAAAAAGCATATAGATTTTAAATTTCACACCACCACCACGATAAGGTTTAATACTGTAAAGATAGCAGCACTGAGGTAAGCGATGCAAGATGGCGGATGACAGCTGACGGAATTGCCCGCTACTACGATACAGATAGCAGCACGGTGCTCTGTTGATTAAATATGGCGGATGACAGCTGTCAAAAAAGCACGTAGGTTTGTTTCCAAACAAGAGCACGTGGAATTTTTCAAACTGAAGCCACCACATTTCGAAGGTAAGTAGCTAAAGAGGGCAGCACTAAGGTTAGCGATGCAAGATGGCGGATGACAGCTGTTACGAAGAAATTACCCACTACTACGATAAAAATAGCATCACGGTGCTCTGTTGATTAAAGATGGCAGCTTGTCAAATAGAATTTTTAAAAATTGCCGCCTCAAAGCTAAGTAGCTAAAGAGGGCAGCATGATGCTCTGTTGATTAAAGATGGCTGATTGTCAAAAAAACACTTGGGTTTGTTTCCAAACAAGAGAGCTAAAGAGGGCAGCACGATGCTCTCTTGATTAAAGATGGCTGCTGTCAAAAAACGTGGGTTTGTAAAGCACGTTGAAATTACCGCCACCACTTTTCACAGGTAAGTAGGTAAAGAGTGCAGCACTGAGGTTTGCGATACAAGATGGTAGATGACAGCTGACACATTTTTTAAATTACCAGCAGTGTCGTAAAGAGTGCAGCACTAAGGTTTGCGATGCAAGATGGCGGATGACATTTGCCAAAAAAGCACGTGGAATTTAAATTACCCACCACCACATTTCAAAGCTATGTAGCTAAAGAGGGCAGCACGGTGCTCTGTTGGTTAAAGATGGCTGCTGTCAAATAGAAATTTTCAAATTGCCCTCCACCACATTTCAAAGGTAAGTAGCTAAAGAGTGCAGCACTGAGGTTTGCGATGCAAGATGGAGGATGACAGCTGTCAAAAAAGCACGTGGCTTTGTTTACTGATTCAAATCTCGCGCTAGTAAGGTTTAGTTGGTAGCACTGAGGTTTAGGCCCGTCAAGATGGCAACACTGAGGTTAGCGATGCGTTGTTGTTGTTGTTGATGACAGCTGTCAAAAAGCACGTGGTTGTCAAAAAACTACGGGGCTTTGTTTACCCATTCAAATCTCGCGCTAGTGAGGTTACGTTGGCAGCACTGAGGTTTAGGCCCGTCAAGATGGCAGCAGTGAGGTTAGCGATGCGTTGTTGTTGTTGTTGTTGATGGCAGCTGTCAAAAAGCACGTGCTTTGTTTACCCATTCAAATCTCGCGCTAGTGAGGTTAAGTTGGCAACACTGAGGTTTAGGCCCGTCAAGATGGCAGCAGTGAGGTTAGCGATGCGTTGTTGTCGATGACAGCTGTCAAAAAGCACGTGGCTTTGTTTATAAATTCAAATCTCCCACCAAAATTCAAATTTCCCGCGGAAGGAAGAGCGGGCTCCTCGGAGGCGGAGGCGGCGGCCGAACTGCCCATTATATTTACTATTTCTGTATTTTATACGGATTTTTATTTGAAAGCGAGTGAGCGATATGCACTCAAGCGTGTTCAACAATTTGAGCAATGGGTTGTCTAGGAAGCGGGCAAACCACGTTGCCTGAGCTCCCTTTCAGGATAAGATAACAAGCAGGTGAATCTTGGTATTTCCAGACTTATTTTTAGTGTAGTCATTTGCATTCACCTGGGCTTTCAGTATAACTGGCTGTATTGCTCAGTTAGGACAGAGTTAAAAATGCCTCGCAGGTCATATCTTACGGAAGGAGAAATACGAACGATTGTAAGTGCAATTTGATTTTCCACACTTGAGGCAGAAAGGACACGTGAATACCGATTTCCTTTGTGCCAACGAGTGGCAGATTATCTTGGTATTTCGCTCTGATCAGTGCATAAAGTTAAAGCGAAAACTTCTTGTGCTGATTTATCGACCCCGTCTAAGAGGAAGACGATATCGAGTTGACGACCGAGTATTCAAGTGGATCAATTCACTATTGGAGTGATTCACAGGTCTATTCACGAATTATTTGTGGCGAAACTGTTTCAACTATTAAAAAATTAAAGGATAAACTTGAAAAAAATATGCTGGACTTCCCAATTATGTCATGTACAAAGCTTCGTCAACTGATTAAATGCATGGGTTTTAGGTTTAAAAAATTAAAGAAAAAGCCTTTCCTTATTGAATCAGTGTCTGTTGCTGCTTCACGGCATGCATTTTTATGAAAACTACGATGATTCAGAGAAAGTGGGTATAAAGTGTATTACACAGATGAGACTTGGTGTGGTCAAAATCACATGGTTAAATATGCCCGGCAGGAAAACCTTTTTGGGTACGGTATACAACGATTTGGAGGGGGTCTTTAGAACTCCATCTGGTGCCGGAAAACGTGTAATTATACTACATATATAAGTAGTGGAGACGGATTTTTGGAAGGGGCGAAATTCTGTAGGAAAGAAAGGGATTGGAGGCTATCACAAGGAGATGAATTCTCGGCATTTTGAGGAAAGTGTTCGCAAGATTTTAATGAAACGCTCACCGAAGTCGGCTATTGTGATTGATCAGGCACCTTACCATACGATGCTTGATCCGGAAACATAACCTCAACGATGGCTTGCCTGAAGACTAATATTATTTCCTGGGTAGAGAAAAAGAACATTTCTCTGCCTCCTGATGCCTCTAACTTCAATATCTTAACAAAAGCCGCCCTGATTGATCATGCTAAGCCTTATTTTGGAATTCCGCAAAAGAGACCTGACCAAATTACGACAGAATTGCGCCAAGATGTTGAATTGGTGTGGTTGCCTGTCACGCATTACGAGTTAAATGCCATAGAACTCATTTGGGCTTACGTGAAAAATAAAATAGCAAGTGTTAATACGGTAAACGTCCAAAAAGAAAGGAACCGTGAAAATGTAATCAGAGATCTATGTGAGGAAACTTTACATTCCGTGAAACACACGATCTTTGGAAACAGTGTGTAATGCACGTACAGAAAATTGAGAATTATTATTGGGAGAAAGATCATCCATCTCTCAGAAAATACGTTAATGACGCAGCCTCCAATTACTGACCTTGAGGACTCGGATTCCGAAAGTACCGATTATAATTTCTACTCCAGTGATGAGACATCAGATGTAGATAATATATGACTCATGAAAATATATCCTCACATTGTAAATAGCCTAGTAACCATTATACAGTACTGTGTATACATTGTACATAATATTCTAAATATACAAAATACGAAACAAATCAATTACAATAAAATAAACATATTTTTAAAGCTGCCGTTGGAGGTCCAAAGCCCTCACGTGAAAAGCTGATGGGAAATGTAAAAACTGTAAATATGCGACAAGTCAGTTAGAAACTTTCGCTAATGTAACTCGTGAGCGCCAGTACCGGTAAACACGTTCAGGCTTGTGCTAACTGGCCTTATCTGTTAGTTGTACTACCCCTGGCGAAAGCAAGCTGATTTCACAACGGAACGCTTATCGCTCGCTTTCAAATAAAAATCGGTATAAAATACAGAAATCATTGTACGTTTTCGGTATACAACGATTTGAAACGGAAAACGTCAGACCTTTCTGATGAACTCAATCTGGATTCCGGAAGACTACCCAGTATCAAACGGACAGCCTTTCACAAAAATAATAACATTTTTCCAAAGTGTTTAAAGTAATTACATTTCAGAAATATATTTATAATAATGCATTCCATAATCCACCTAAATTTCATGAACATCGGACAGTGTGTTTTCATTTAATGGTGCTACAAATTGTTGTTTACAAAAAAAAGGGGCAAGAAAATCGGTACTTTTTGCATTCCGCCTAATATAACTTTCACAAGAAACATAATAAAAAATATGCAAATGCCATAAGAGAACACAGAATAAAACAAGCTTTACGACGGTGTGATTATAATTTAGACTGGGGGACTGGTTCAAATTTTATTTGCGTTTAAACTCGACCGCACATACTTTCTGCGTCGACAGTATACTCGAGTATCCAGATCATCTGCGGAGTCATGATCTTTGTACAGAACTGCAGAAGAACTTTCCACGAATAAAACCTTCGATGATACCTATACCAAATACATTACAGTGTACATATTCCGATTTCGGTTTAATCTATTCTGTAGGATAGCCGCACACACGCCAATACCAAAAACAAAACAAAAAGAGCTGGGGGGAAAAAAAAATGAAAACACGAGCGTGAGCTCGGGATAATTCGGTTTCTTTCGGTTGCTATGTTTACCCGTTGCTCTAAGCGCTCTATTCCAAGTTCCTTGAGCGCTCTATTTGCTGGTAACAATAGGCTGCAATAAATCGCTTCAACAAAACTCCATTGTTGCTCATTGCGTGAGGCTTATTTGGTGAGGCTCACGTCGGTTATAGATAGTTCGTTGTCCACTATTGTTGCACGTGGATTGCAAAACTTGTTCTCACTTTTTGTTTTCATTCAGCCAGTGGTATATAAACTTGTGAAGCAAGAAGTGTTCGAGTGCATAATTTTGGTTCTTCACTCAGTGAAATCTACGGGGTAGATTTGATTATCACATTACTAAATTTAAGAGTACCTCTTTTCAAATGGCTGAGGAAGAGGAAAATACCGGATATCGGTGGGAGTCTGGCTACGAGAAAACTTGGTAAGTATCGGCGAACATAAAAGAAAATGAAACAGACACGACACGTATTGTGGCAGTAATACACCTAACACACACTCTGAACGTGGAGAATATGTATTAAGTACTTGTAGGGGTGAAATATCTTGCTGTACCTTTACTGATCTGCAACCTAACCTATCTGTTGATTGACACCCTTCCCATTTTTCTCCCGTTGACATTCGTCGTAAGCTATGTTCACATATCATGTCACCTAGTTGTCATTCAGCAAAGAGAGAAACAATTAATTATCCGAGTTGGCTATGTAGTACGGGTAGTGTAGGCCCTATCTGTATTCTTGTTCAGGAGATGGTGGGTTTGAATCCCACCATCAGCAGTCCTAAAAAAAATTGGTCTTCTGTGACCTCCCATTTTTATATAGGGCAGTACCAGGACTGTACCTAAGGGCATGGCTGTTTCCACCAAAATCCTAACCTTTTTCCATCCTTGCATTGAAAACCTGTGTGTAAGTGCAACGTTGAACTACAAGGGGAAAATAATGTGTGTGTTGATAGATAACTTGATAGATAAATCTATGTTTATTGCAGGCTTTGGCATCTTGAAAAAGTGCTTACCATATTTAAACTTAACATGAAGTTGGACTGAATAACATACATCTTTATTACAGACTCTTGTGCCTTTCATTACTCAAACTGCACGCCTCTGTGAATTAACTAAGCACCTCCACTATCTTCACATGACCTCACCACTCAAGCTGATTTATAAGTGCAGCTTCATCCAGGTTATTCCTTAGCGTAATATCTCTCCATTCTGAGTATACTCCTGCAATTTTTCTCACCTGTTGGATACCAGTACCGGTAACCCTCCTCACTACTTTGTTTACTAGGCCTACTTCCAACTTACCAGTAAGATATCTTGAGTACACTCAGCTTTCACTCCTGTATTTCAAAGTTGGTATTAAAACCGATTAATGAAAAGATAGTTTAGTCTGGAAGCTGACTTTTTTTCTTTAGAATACTTGCAATTGCGAGCTCACTGCTTTGGCTTTGCTGCGCCTTGATTCAATTTCACTTAGTTTACTACCATCCTGGGAGAATACACACTAGGCCTACTTGAAGAGACCACCTGTTCATGTTTTATATTCCCTGCCTGGCATTCCATCTTAGGTTTCTTCCATAAGACATAACTGTATTCCTCTCAAAGTGTTTTTCAGTTACTTGATGCATACTGAAAATCTGGGTTTGTCAGCCCCTCTGTTGTCTGAAACCACACTGGTTTTCATCCAGCTTACTTTCCACCCATTGATCATATCCTCCTTTCCAAAATGCCTGTGAACCTTGTGTGGTGTACTGATCAATGAAATGCTTCGATAACTGCTGCAGTCCGGTTTGTTCCCTTGCTTACAGATAGATGCAATTACTGCTTTCATCCAAGCAGAAGATATCTTACGTTCCATGTTAATCTCATTCTGGTAAAACTTTAGGAGATTCCCTTAGCACCCAGCAAGTGGTCGTGTGGTTAGGAGTGCACAGCTGTGAGCTTGCATTCGGGAGATAGTGGGTTCGAATCCCACTGTTGGCAGCCCTGAAGATGGTTTTGCATGGTTTCCCATTTTCACACCAGGCAAATGCTGGGCTGTACCTTAATTAAGGCCATGGCCACTTCCTTCCCACTCCTAGCCCTTTCCTATCCCATCATCACCATAAGACCTGCCTGTGTCGGTGCGACGTAAACCAGTTGTAAAAAGCTTAGCTAAAAATACATGTAGTTGTGACTGCTGGGAACCCACTAACCCGTTCTAAAAAGTATTTTTTGCATTTACGATAAAACATCATAAACAGGTCATTATATTCCAAAATAGTTGGCAGGAGAAACCCTTCTATTGGCTGAATACATTCAGTATGGTATCACTCTCATGATTCACTGCAGATTGGTCGACTTACCTAGAGAAAGGTGTCATTATCTACTATGGCACAACAAAAACTCCTAAACCAGTGGTGATTAATTTAATATACTTTAATTCCTAAACAAAGTCTAACCCCTTTTATCTTCACCTCGCTATCTGTGTTTACAGTAACAGTTGGTAGCCTTGTCTAGAGACTTTAGTAATCTGCTAAGAACAACAGAGGATCTTCCTCCATTCCCGTTGCAGCACTGTCTCACGGATCTAGTTCAGGGCACCTTCCGAAGCAACTACCCTGCCGCTTCGTAACAGTGTAGTTTATTACTATATTTTCAACTTCTTTGAGCAAAATTTTACTGCCATCATTGTTCCTCCTCCTCATGAACTCCATTGTTTGGGACTTTAACAACAAGATTTCCTTTTTCATTGAGAAGATTTTCAAAATATTCCTTCCATTTATCCAGTATGCCCTAATTCTCTAGGTTCTATAGTAAGTTTATATGAATTATCCTGTGGGTACACATAATTCCCTTTTCCCTCTCTTTCTAAGATTCTTTCTTACAGTCCAGTAAGGTTTCCCTACAGCCTGTCTGTCCTAAAGGGGGTCGTGCAGCTGTGTGCTTGCATTCAGGAGATAGTGGGTTCGAACCACACTGTCAGCATCCCTGAAGATGGTTTTTCATGGTTTCCCATTTTCACGCCAGGCAAATGCTGGGACTCTACCTTAATTATGGCCACAGCCACTTCCTTCCCAGTCCTAGCACTTTCTTATCCTTGCATTGCTGAAAACCTTTAATGTGTTAGTGAGATGTTGAACCACAAAAAAGAAAAAAAACACTTCCTTTTTCTCTTATTATGCTAACAGAGAGTGGTTGCCCCTTAAAACAATAATCACCTCTACAGTGATTTGTTTGATTCTGTTTCTTTCATCTATGTACAATTTTCTATCTATATCAGTTCTAGTTTGGAGCCATTTTTGTTGTGCCTTCTTTTTACATTTACAGCCTCTCTTGATTGGATTGTTTCACCAAGATGTTTGCTTTTTTCCATCTTTACTCACAGTTGCTCCTAGGCATTCTCTTGCTGTTTTTACCAGAGCATCCCTGTATGCCACCCATTCTCTTCTGTATCCCGACTATCTATGCTTTGGAAATTCTCACTAATATTATCCATATACCCTGTTCGATCCTGGCTCAGCCCGGTAGTATTTGAAGGTAGTCATGTACGTCAGTCTTGTGTAGATAGATTGACTGGCACGTTAAAGAACTCCTGCAGTACTAAATTCCAGCACCTTGGCATCTCCGAAAACCGTAAATGTAGTTAGTGGGACGTAAAGCCAATAACATTATTACCATATACTTCTAATTTCCTTATCGCAGAGATTATTTTTAACCCTTATCCATCTGCAGACAAACCTAACTTTCTCTATCCTAGCTCATTCCATGTTAAGAAAACAGTATTGCTCTTATGACAGCAGGGTTGTCATATCGAATGGCTCTGCTCAACACCATGACCGGAAAACGGCGGTACATAAATGTGTGAAATTCAGTATTTAAGTTCAAGACAAAAAGTGGAAGAAACTAAGCTACAAATTATTTTTATGAACTACAGGGGATGGGGGGTTTATAGGGTCTGTTTTTGGTTTGTACAGAATTAGAGGTAAACTACAGCAAATACAAACCCTCAGCATTGAAGAGTAAGGCAAATCGTGGGAGAAAATAGACAACGTTTATGGGCTCAAGAGGTGAGGGATGCATTTAATAAATTTCTCCAGGCAATAAAGCCTAGAAAACCGATGCGACAAATAAATACTGTAGACGACTTTATAAAAAATCACAATATTAATGTTAAAGAAAGAAATCACACACATAGGCTTATCGCATAACTCTTACTCGACACAAGACAATTACACACTGATTTAAAGCCTAAAACACACACGCAACAAACAAATATTGTAGATGACTTCACTACAGAAGTGAGCTACTGGCAGTTCACAGAGTGAGAGGCTACACGAGCCTTGTACCAGAGCAATACAGTAGGACAATGAAGGAAGGCAACGAAGCGATGGCTGTTCCCGCCATTGTACTTTTTCTCTATAAATATATTTATGAAAAAGAAAATGTTATGTAATTATTTCAATAACATACGTGAAAAAATGCCTCATCCTTTTTATCTTTGTTTCATAATACATTACAAAGTATAGTATAATATCCGTTAATCTCAAAGAATTATGGGTGTCTCAGAGGGGATGTGTTCAATCTTTGTAGGTCCATAAGAGCAATACTGTTTTCTTAATGTGGAATGAGCTATAGGCCTTGTGGTACTTAGTTAAGTGCAGATCAGAAAGTGGTCTGTGTCGTCGAAAAATCCCCAGAACATTGTACTACGGCAGGTGGTTATCAGTATTGTAGTTTTAATTTCAGTAAACACACAGTCTTTACTATTCAAACTGTTATGTGAAAACTGAAGAACAAAACAGAGCAGACTTTTTAAAATAGAAGATCTTCAGCCATTTGATAGAATAAATAATAGGCCTCAGCTACCATTGCAGACATTTCAATTTGACGCCATCCAGCTGCCTGATTTCTATAAAATACTTTCCCGCCTTGTCAATACTTGTAATACATGTAAGGTATTGACAAGGCGGGAAAGTATTTTATAGAAATTTGAATATAAGTCAATATGAACAGGAATAACCAACATGGTGAAAATAATCAAATCTGGCTGCTCGTCAATTTCAACGTTCTGTTTTACTCTAGGCCTACTAGTTGTGTAGGGGTAGCGTGCCTGCCTCTTACCCGGAGGCCCCGATTCGATTCCCGGCCAGGTCAGGTATTTTTACCTGGACCTGAGGGCTAGTTCGAGGTCCACTCAGCCTACGTGATTAGAATTGAGGAGCTATCTGACGGTGAGATGGCGGCCCCAGTCTCGAAAGCCGAGAATAACTGCTGTGAGGATTCATCGTGCTGACCACACGACACCTCGTAATCTGCAGGCCTTCGGGCTGAGCAGTGGTCGCTTGGTAGGCCAAGGCCCTTCAAGGGCTGTTGTGCAATGGGGTTTAGTTTGGTTTGGTTTACTGTATGTTAACGAATGTTTATTTTACAGCGCCTCTGTAGCGTAACGGGTAGTGTTATTAACTCCCATCCTTGGAAGCCTGGGTTCGATTCCCTGTACCACCAGAAATTTTAGAATGTCAGGAAGGCTGGTATGTGATTGAAATGGTACATGCAGCTCACCTGCAATGAGGGTTTTCCCGAAAGGAGCTACACCACCTCGGGATGATGATATGAGTTTGCATATTTTTTAATCATTTAGGAAAAGGCTAGGAAAGCATCAGATAGGGAATCTGCTACCTGGGCGACTGCCCTAAATGCAGATCAGTATTGATTGATTGATTGATGGAGTAAACCGAAACTCTCTTGGGTGTCTGTGGCTGAGATTTAATGAATTGTGTCGGATAAACACCAAATGTGTCACCAGAGATCTTTTACATGCCGACATCGTATGACATGGAGTGTCGAATGGACTTTTTTCTGCCCTTCAAAAATCCGACTACCTCTGCCGGGTTTGAACCCACTATCTTGGGATCCGGAGACCGACACTCTACCACTGATCCACAGAGGCAGCTATTTAACAGAATGAAAATTTACTTTTATGTCCTTTTTCCAGCCAGCATTGCAGTCCAGAGGGTTCTTGCCCAGAGGCCCTGGGTTTGATACCCAGCCAGGTCAGAGATTTTTACTTGGATCTGACGGGTGTAATGTCATCGAGGTGGGGGAACCCATTTTTAAATACAGTCAAGCCATGGATTGCGAGCATAATTAGTTATTCAAATGTACTGATAATCCAAAGCACTCATATATTGAAGTGAATTTTCCCATAAGAAATAATTAAACACTGATGATGTTTTCCATTACCCAAAAAAATATAAAATGATCCTCACAAGAAGCAACTTCTCTAGGCCTACATCCAGAACACGTGGCCATTGCTTTGATACTTTCATTTTTTCCTTTTGCTGTATCCATATCGTTCAGTTCTTCTTGTTTAATATTGTGTAGATAGTTGATGTAGACTTGGTGTAAAATATTGCGATATCAGGCACACAAACACCTTATTTGTACTTCTCAACTATTTTTCCAACTTTCGCCGTATTCATCTCCTCCTTCTTACTGCCTTCCTCTTCAGCTTCTTTCTTCACAGCGCCCATTGCCATTGTAAAGTTACTAAATGGCGATCACTACACTTGGACACTAAATAGAAAATACTTTATTTAAGCACACACATGATTACAATGCTATAGTGTACAGTTCATATGGATCTTGACTACATGAGCGACTGGGCGAGTTGGCCGTGCGGTTAGGAGCGTACAGCTGTGAGCTTGCTTCCAGGAGATAATGGGTTCGAACCCCACTTTCGGCAGCCCTGAAGATAGTTTCTGTGGTTTCCCATTTTCACATCAGGCAAATGCTGGGGCTGTACCTTAATTAAGGCCACGGCCGCTTCCTTCCCATTCCTAGGCCTTTCCTCTCCCATCATCGCCCTAAGACCTATCTGTGTTGGTGCGACGTTAACCAAGTAGAGGGAAAAACCTACATGAGCGAGGCACACTAACTGAACTCGACTATGGGAGACGATTACCCACAGCCTACTGCATGAGGGAAACGAGTGACAAAACTTCAGTTGTTGATCATGTTATAATTCATTTAAAATTTGTGCTCGTCTTGCAGAACACTCGCAAACCAAGTTGCTCGCAATCCAAGGTTTTACTATTTCCAAAGATTTGAACAAATTCCATTTTGGAAGTACTCAGTCATATATGTGGTGTTGGTGGTGATTATTGTTTTAAGAGCAAGTACAACTAGACAACCATCCTCTATATATCATTCAGAGAGAAAAAATGGAAGGTATCCGACACTTCGAAAAATGAAGATATTGGCCAAAGAAAGACAAGTGCCAGGCTCTCACCACTAACTAGATAAGTAATCAACTGTAACCCTTCCTCTCTCATTTCTGTTCCTCAAGAACATTGACGGTGGTTTTAGGTTCAAATGACGATGTACTGTCAACAGTTCTACATTTTAGTGTTCGTGAAATTTTGGGTACTTGTAGCAAAGTCTTTGTAAATGAAAAACTCTATAAATAGTTCGCTTGTATATCACATTAACACATGTTACCAGACAGGTTAAATACTTACAAATGTATGTGGACTGATAGACAGAAGTATCCCATTCAAATGATAAGCCTACCAAAGTAAAGTAAAAGTAAACTCATGTTATCATCCCAAGGTGGTGCTCTTTTTAGGCACACCCCCAATGGAGGTGAGCTGCATATACCATTTCAACCACATACTAGTCCTCCTACCATTCTTAAATTTCTGGCAGTACCGGGAATCGAACCCGGGCATCCAAGGACGGCAGCTAATAGTGCTAACCGTTACGCTATGGAGGCAGACAGCCTACCAAAGTGAATCGATATATACAGTAACCCATGTTCGTACTGTAATTGCTTCTCGCCCATTTGCATCACGTAGTCTCACTATATTAGGGCAATGTCAATATGTTTCTTTCCTACTTGATTGTCACTGGCTACTCATCAGGCAGCCTCAGTTTGGATCCTAGCTGTTACACTTGGGACTTTTTAAACATGCAAAGTCATGTTCCAGTGGTGTGAATTCCGCCTAAAACTGGGCATCCATGACTATAACAGTAGCAACAGTCATGTATAACTGTAAGCTTACTTTCATTTTTGATAGCCTGCCTGCTGACCATGATCGTTAAGGTGTCAAGTCTATATGGTCGTGACACCATGGTTAGCCGGTTCAAGTCCCGTTGGTGGAAAAAATAAGTCACCATTAGTATGTTGGTTGGTAGGGTAGGAGAGGTGGTGCTATACAATTTCTAATCACTAAATTGCATGCCAGAAGCTTGGATTCAGTTCCAAACTTCTCCACAGAGTTTGTTTGGAGCGAGGGCATATGACACTGTTGATGGTGAATTATCCATCAGATGGCGATGTTAAGCCTTGAGCAGACCCGTTGGTGTTATTGGACGTGAGTATGCTATGTGCAAACACCACATTTTACTGTCTCCCTACATCATCATTATCATCGCACATCCAGACGTGCAGGTCGCCCGGGTGTCAAATAGAAAGACCTGCACCAGGTGAGCCGAACATGTCCTCAGACACTCCTGGCACTGTAAGCCACTAAAAGCCATACAATAAATAAATAAATAAAGAGGACATCTGTGGTCAAGATGCAAATTAAAAATGAAATTTATTTATTTTTAATTTGCATCTTGACCACAGATGTCCTCTTATAGCTGTTTACACATTCTTGCAGTGGTTGTCTTCACATGGAAACGAGCCAAAGGAGGTGGGGGTTTGATGTAGTTTATGGTAAATGAGAATGTTTTTGAAATTTAATATAAATATAACTATAAGGCTTTTAGGGAGAACACTATTAATGTGGGTTGAGCTTGAAAGAAAATTGATTGCTTACTTCAAAACTCAATTGATTTTGTGAAGATCAGGATGAAAAAGTGGTTATGAAGGGTTCGGAGTTTGCTTTTACAGGAAGCCTGGACCGTGAACTTCCAGGACTGGACAGTCTGATGGTTGAAGATCTTCCGTAGGTTAAAAAAAAGAAAAATCCTGCAAAACGTTCCTAATTAAATGTTCAGTATACTTGTAAAATGGGCTGATCTGCGACATTACCAACACACAGTGGTTCCAATGTTGGCAACTATGTTAGCTGTGAAGGTATGCATCAGATGAAGGAAGAAGAGAAACAGATATGGCTCTTCCGTGGTTTCCCATTTTCACACCAGGCAAATGCTGGGGCTGTACCTTAATTAAGGCCACGGCCGATTCCTTCCAACTCCTCGGCCTTTCCTATCCCATCGTCGCCATAAGACCTATCTGTGTCGGTGCGACGTAAAGCCCCTAGCAAAAAAAAAAAGATATGGCTCTTCTAGCTGACATATGTCTGAAAGAAAGCTCAGTGATGTTTCATCAGCTTTAATTTGAATGCACAAGTCTGCTGGTAAATGTATTTCAAACTGTAACATGTTCAATGTGACTTCCACAGCTACCTAAATTTTAATAAAATTGCAAACTTTTCTTGAGATGGTTCCTATTGATATTGTTATAGGTCAGTTTTTATTTGTAACACGTTCTCCCAGATAGATTGAAATGTCTTTCATTGTTCAAGCTGATCTTCAATATTTTAGATACCACCATTAGAATTCTGTATACTAATAAAAGATTGGAATGTAGAACATTGAAAATAATTTCTAACCTCTTGAAATATATTTTAGGGAAGAAATTAAAGAAAATGAAGAAGGATTGCTTGAAGCATCTATCAATGATATTATTCAGAGAGAGAAACGTAAACGTCGCCTGGATCATACTGGGCGTTCTCGGTTGGGCATGATGCGTCACTTGTACATTATAGTTGACTCTTCAGAAGCCATGAGTGTTCAAGATTTGAAGCCAACACGCCAACTGTGCACCATCAAGGTATGTTAATGAGGTATCAAGAAACATGAGTTTCATTAACTTTTAGTGAGTATTTTAAATAACCCTCTTCTTTTTAATTATTTTTTGTCCTGATAATCTAATCATTTTACTCATGAAAACATCATACCCACCACCAACATTCATTTCTTTATCTTTATTTACCTTTACAATTTGTTGTGTTGGGCTCCATTACTCTGGCTACTGTGATTTGGGAATCTCCAGTGGCAAAATTTATGTGAATAGAATGTCAAGCATAGAGTACTTGAACTTCTTGGAATATTCTGATGTATACAACAAAAGCTGTCATTTATGGACATCGAAGGGATGTAAAAAATTTGAATGCATCTGGGAGGGAAGTTGCACTGTCTAACTTCAAATTTATAACATGCATTATGTATACTGGCACTCTTTACATGAAATTGGTTTAAATATAGCATTAATGCTTTAAAACTTTGAATTAGAAAGGATCAAAAGAGAAAAATATAATTCCATTTTATGAAAGGGGACCCAAAATTAACCGGATGTAATTTGCTCCACGCGTTGATCTTTAATTAGGCCCTATGGGTTTTTTCCTCCGGGTGGGTGTAAAGTAACCCTTCCTGAGTCATTCAGGCGGTTGTAGTGAGCTCCTATGACAGTTCTCTTGTAATGTGATTATGACCTCTTTGATGAACGTGATTTTGTGAAATGGCTAATATTGGAGAACACTGTGCAGTGTTGAAATCTTGTTTTCTGCTCAGTAAAAGTGCCTCGGACGCGGTTGATATGTTGATTACAGCTTTTAAAGAACACTCCTTGAAAAGAACTCAAGTGTTTGATAGATATTTGCGATTCAAACGTGGCAACATGTCGATCGGAGTTCTCCAGAACTGCTAAAAACGTGGGGAAAATTTGTGCGCTTGTGCATGAAAATAAAAGGCATACTATTGATGAACTTTCTGAACTATCTGGTCTTTTGTGGAGCTCAGTGCAACGCACTGTAACCGAAGATTTGCAAATGAGATGAATTGCGGCGAAATTCACCCCCCACTTGTGGACTCATGATCAAAAGGCGGCTCATGTCACTGCTTGCCGTGACTTGTTGGACCCCTTGGAAGCAGACGAGAACTTTTTCGATAAAATCAACTTCTAATGTTCTCCTGCTCGTACATGATCATGTAACACTGGGGCTCACCACTCGGTTGCAGAGGAGTGTCATACGGGTTTGTGACGTCATGTGGAATTGAGTGTCAAATGCGATTACACATTAATCCAGACACCACCTCACTCACTACACTGTGTGAGTCAAGCTAAATATTTAACCTCCGCTGTAATTGAGGCAAATATGCTGATAACAGTGAAGATTTATCATTTAAATAAACAGTTTTACAGTATGTGCATTTTAATTTGGAGCACCCAGTGATTCAAATATGTATGAATATTATGTAACTAGCACTTATCTAGGTTATGTTCACCGGGTGGCCTGTAAAAACGGCAGAGCGGTTCGCCCATCAAAAAGGTCCGAAGGAGAAATCGTTTTCCTCACTGTTTTTATTTGCACCCATACGTACATCAAATATTGGAGCCTATGTATGATAGGAGACTGAGAGTCATTGTTCCTGTCTGGATTACTATTCATCCTTCCAGCACTTACATTGCGCACATAATCACGCTCACTTTCGGTATCTGAAGCTATCAGCTCACTTGAATCGTCATTGTGCAAAATATCACATTTTCTTCTTCCGGAATCACTCTATTACTACAACATTAGTTGCCTCTGTGGATCAGTGGTAGAGTGTTGGCTTCTGGATCCCAAGATAGCGGGTTCAAACCCGGCAGAAGCAGTCGGATTTTTGAAGGGCGGAAGAAAGTCCATTCGACACTCCATGTCGTACGATGTTGGCATGTAAAAGATCTATGGTGACATATTTGGTGTTTACCCAACAAAGTCAATTAAAATCTCAGCCATAGACACCCAAGAGAGTTTTGGCAGGCCTAGAGTAAAGTGGAACGTTGAAATTGACGAGCAGACAGCCAGATGGCGTCAAATTGAAATGTCTGCAAACAATAGCTGAGGCCATACGATTATTATTATTATTATTATTATTATTATTATTATTATTATTATTATTATTATTATTGTTGTTGTTGTTGTTGTTGTTGTTGTTGTTGTTGTTGTTGTTATTATTATTATTATTATTATTATTATTATTATTATTATTATTATTATTATTATTATTATTATTATTATTGTTATGCTACTACAAAATTTTTCTCATGTTTGAAGTTTTGTCTACTACACAACTATTGTCACTTGCTATTTCACTCAGTTTGAGAAGTGCCAAAATTGGCTTAAAGGAACGCAAAGGGAGGGTTTGTACATTCTCAAGAAAATAGGACACTCGAGTCATCTACTGGAAGGAAAAGAAACTTGTAGTAGGTAGGACTCTTCTGGTCTCCGAAAACACAAGCACATTGAAGCGTGCTACACTAAACGAGCGCTAAACGACTTTACTCCTCTACGGGCCACAGAAGACTGCGTGCTTAAACAACCATACTCCTCTACAGGAATGAAGGTGTTAATTCAATTCCGCACTTTTATTTCATCAAAATTATCTTACATTTACTCCCTAATACACAAAAATACATTATAACATGATGAATCAGCACTTCCCCTCACCTCTCCACTGAACAGAGTCACTGTCACAGTAGTTGCCCTCACCCCCTCCTTGCCCCACTCTCCATTGAACAGGGTTATTCCCAGTGATGGCTAGAGTACAGGAAAGAAAAGTAATTGGACTGAATTACAGTTACCTGAGAAATCATCATCATCATTTTCCAGCTCCAGTTTCCCAGGTATGGTGTACAAGCTCTCGCCGTTTTTTCCTGTTAAAGTATAGTGTCTGTTCCTCTATGTCCTCCAGCTTGGCATTCCTCTTGCTGACGTCCGATTTCAAAATACAAAAGTTTTCAAGAAAAATATATTACTTCATTTTGTGTGGGTTTTTTTGAGCATAGAGACATGTAAGTGGCTATCATCAATACACGAGAATAAACAGGATAGCTTGGTTGGAATGATCTTTTCCATCATTTTTGTTTTAGTTAATGATTTTGAAGCATTTCAAATAATTTACCATTTACTTTACAAATAAAATCATTGGTTTGTAAATTTCCCACCGCTAAGCCTCAATCTCTTTTGGGAATGTACATCTTTGCATTTACTGAAACAATGTCCTTTAGAAACACTTGAAGGAATACCTGTGTTTAATTTTAAGAACATTATTGGGATAGATATGATGTCTTTGGAAATGTTGGAGAAGTAAGAAAGTACCTCATCCAGAATTAGTCAAGCTGTAATAGAAGTGAAAAAGTCATCCTTTTACCCATTTCTGCTTCCAAACAGTGTATATCAATTACTAGAAAGTAATGATTGCCAGAATGTAACGATTACAAATTTTTTTCAAGAAGTTAATTTTTCTCCTCCTTTCTCTTCAGCGTTTGTCCCTCCTGCTGGTGAGATCTGCTACATGGATTCGTTGTCTCCATTTAGTTCTGTCGTGGGCCATGTCAGGGTGGAGATTGATGCTTTTCAGATCTTTTGAAGGGTATCGGCCCATCGCTGTTTTAGTCTCCTATCGGTGACTTCTTACATGTAACCCGTCTTCGCAGTAGTGTGTCAGTGTCTGCCCTTAGTACATGTCCAAATCATCGTAGACGACTCTCACACATAATCTCCATGACGCCCATTCGACGCTCTGTCTCACTCGTAGTCTGCCAACATTCTCAATCATACAGTGCAACAGATTGGATGACAGTACGATAGATTTTTGATTTGAGATTATATTTCATCCTCCGGTCGCAGGTGAAGCTGGTGGTTGTTCTCCATTTCATCCAGGCTGCAGATATCTTTACATTGATCTCTTTGACAAGTCGGTCATCATCAGTAATCGCTAAGCCCAAATACTTGAATCTTGTCACTTGTGGCAGGTCCTCACCATGTACCTGAATGGTTCCAATTGCTAATGGATCTCATGTCATATATTTAGTCTTCTTTTCATGTAAGCGCAGGCTGTATTGCGCCAGCTGATCACTCCATTCTTGGGTTTGGCATTGCAGATCAGTCTGGGTCTCAGAGGCCAACATGACGTCTGAGTAGAGAAGCGTCCGTGGCAAAGAATGGTATAGGTCTGCTGTTACAGTATCCATCACTAGAATGAGCAAAAGCGGTGAACCTTGGTGAACGCCGACATTGATGGAAAAGTCGCTGGATGCTACTGTGGCGCCCTGAAAATAGCTCCGTGGGTTTGCATAAAGCAGCTGAACCTAGTTGTCAAGGTATTCTGGTATGCCATGCTCTCACAGTACTAGCCATATGAGATCACGCGGTACGTGATCAAAGGCCTTCTCAAGGTCCAGGAAAGCTAGATGGATTGGCTTGCTCTTCTCACGATGCTTTTCAAACAAGAGCCGTGCAGCATGGATTGCATTGGTTGTGCCACAATTCTTCAAGAATCCAGCCTGGTTTCTGGAAATCTCAACGATCTCACATATCTTTTTATCAAGGACCCGTTCGAATACCTTCATCAGGTGATACAAAAATCGGATAAGCTGGTAATCAGCACATTCAGCTAGGCTTCGCTTGTTTTTGAAGATGGGTACGGTGATGCTCCATTGCCAGTCGCTCAGTGTTAAACCCTCTTTAATGATCTGCTTTAAGAGTAGTGCTAACCATTCTGCTGCATCCTACTGTTGAGAATACCAGAGTTCTGCTGGAAGATCATCTGAGCCAGTAGCTTTCCCTGGCTTCATTTCTTTCAAAGCTGCCTTAGCCTCTTCGATATCAATGTCTCTGACAGGTCCTTCCACAAGAGCAGTGACTGGGATGTTTCTAGTTTTGTACAAAGATCCGCAAAATGTGCTGTTTTTGTTGTAGCTATGATCATCTTTGTCAATTTTTTGCCCTCCTGGGTTTGTTGATCCAAGAAGAGTATATGCAGTGTCATGAGCAGCCTGTTTCAGTTTGATCCAACTCTCTTCGACGGTAGTAATCGGTGGTAATGTTATTCGTGTGACAACATCGGCCTCTTTTTCTGTGAAGCGCCTCCATTTGATTCTCGCTGGTCCTGTATGAAAGACATGTTCAGAATTCGGCAATTTGATACGCAACTTGCAGATTACTGGTCAATGTTGCGTAGCGACAGTTTCATATGGCACAACCTTTGTATCTAACACGTCTTTAAGGTCTCGATGCCTGACGAGGATGTATGAATGTAATCCCAAAAATAAGGTCTCCTATTTTTTTTAATGAATACATAGACCTGTTTATTTCTACAATGGTTTACATCATTTTACAGCTTGAATATTTAGCTATTTTTCTACATAATCACCATTTCGGTCAATGCATTTTTGTAGACGTTGTGACAGTTTTTGTATGCGCAAGTTACACCAGCTTGCCGCCATACTGTTCAGGAAGTTGTGAACCTCATCTTTCACCTCGTCATTGGTGCTGAATTGCTTTCCAGCCAAATGTTCTTTCAACTTAGGGAACAAGTGATAGTCACTGGGCACCAAGTCGGGACTATTGGGTGGGTGGGTGGGTGGGTGGGTGGGTGGGTGGGTGGGTGGGTGACGATGTTCCACTGAAACTGTTCCAGGAGAGCAGCCGTTTGCTGGGCGACGTGCGGGCGAGCGTTTTCATGGAGAATGTTTACGCCCTTGCTCAACATTCCTCTTCTCCGGTTCTGAATTGCCCGTCTGTGTTTTTTCAGGGTCTCACGGTACCTGTCAGCATTAATCGTGGTCCTAGGGGGCGTAAAGTCGACCTACAAGACCCCTTTTCGATCCCAAAACACAATTGTCGTAACTTTACCGTCAGGCTGTGTTTGCTTGAATTTCCGCAGCTTTGGCGAAGAGGGATGCTGCCACTGGAGTGATTGTTGCTTGGTCTCAGGTGTAAAGTGGAATGCCCAAAAAGTCCAAAAGTTGTCCTGTTCGGCTGCAAAGCATTGAAGAAATGCACAGGAAGAATCAACTCATTGCCACATGTGGTCTTCAGTCAGCATGCGTGGCACCCATCTTGCGCACACCTTCCGGTATTTCAACTTTTCCGTTAAAATTCTGTGAGTGGCGATTTGGGAAACTTCAGGAACCAAAGTGCAGAGATCATCCAGAGTGATCCGCCGATCTTCGCGCACGATTTGACGGTCTCCCGCTTCTTCGTACATCATGAATTTCAGTCCGACCGGCTGCAAACACTCTACACCACTTACGAGCATTTTTTACATCCATGCACGACTCACCATACACTTCCATCAATTGGTGATGGATTTCAATTGGTTCAGTAACTTTTGCGTTCAAAAACCAAATAACTGCGTGCACTTCGCACTTATTACCAATATAAATGGTCTGTTATTGGACATTATAAATTTTCCAGCTAAATCCTGGTTGCCAGCGTTTCGCCCCAGTGTGCTAAGTTGGGCTCATCAGATTGTAAATACACTATGTGATCAAAAGTATCCGGACACCCACAAAAACATACGTTTTTCATCTTGGGTGCATTGTGCTGCCACCTACTGCCAGGTACTCCATAGCAGCGACCTCAGTAGTCATTAGACATCGTGAGAGAGCAGAATGGGGCGCTCCGCGGAACTCATGGACTTCGAACGTGGTCAGGTGATTGGGTGTCACTTTGTGTAAGAAGTCTGTACACGAGATTTCCACACTCCTAAACATCCCTAGGTCAACGGTTTCTGATGTGATAGTGAAGTGGAAACGTGAAGGGACACGTACAGCATGAAAGTGTACAGGCCGACCTCAGCTGTTGACTGACAGAGACCACTGACAGTTGAAGAGGGTCGTAAAGTGTAATAGGCAGGCATCTATCCAGACCATCACACAGGAATTCCAAACTGCATCAGGATCCACTCCAAGTACTATGACAGTTCGGCAGGAGGTGAGAAAACTTGTGCCCATAAACCACACATCACGCAGGTCAATGTCAAACGACGCATTGCTTGGTGTAAGGAGCGTAAATATTGGACGATTGAACAGTGGAAAAACGTTGTGTGGAGTGATGAATTACGGTACACAATGTGGCAATCTGATGGCAGGGTGTGGGTATAGCGAATGCCCAGTGAACGTCATCTGCCAGCGTGTGTAGTGCCAACAGTAAAATTCGGAGACGGTGGTGTTATGGTGTGGTCGTGCTTTTCATGGAGGGGGCTTGCACCCAGGGGTAGAAGAAAATAAAAATAATTCAGTAGCCAGCTCCTTTTTATCAGGAGCCAGCACATTTTTTTTTTTTTTTTTTTTTTTTTTTTGCAAATATACATTATGAAAACCACAGGTTAGACTAAGATAAAGCTACGTATTGGTTTTGAAGTTAAGTAGTATAGTCTCAGTTCACGTAAGAATGGAAATTTATATTTTAAGAGATACTAACCCAAATAATCACCAGTCACCTTCAAGGTCAGCATCTTTTAAAATTACACTACATGTGCCTGTTTGATTTCCCACCAAAACACCAACGATCAATACATTTTGTTGTATCAAAGTTCTTTAAAGATGGTCCATTCAAAGATATCATGAGATCACTTAAGTTCTTGTCGACAAGCTTGTTTTGTAGTTTGTGTTTAATAATATTCATCGTGCTGAACCCTCGCTCACATGATGAGTCGATACAGGAATTGTTGCCACTATATACTAAGGAGCTTCCCAAAAATCGGAAATCGTCCTTTCACAGACAGCGATTTTTCAAGTAGATCATTCATTGGAAGACCTTTCCCGACTACGTTGAACGTGTACCACCCGCTCAGTACGTCTTCTACGTTGTTCACCTCAATTTGAAGGTTTTTTGAAAAATGAGTGGCAAGAAGCTGTGTTTCACTATTGCCATAATTTTCCCGTTGTTTTCCTGATGGCCAGAAATATGTGTCAATAACACCAGTGGCACTTTGAATGTCCTTATTTTGAAGAAATGTGTCTTTCAGAAAGGTAATCCCACTTGCCAAAGTTCCTTGTCGCCCGTGAAATTCTTATTCGACACACCTGATAACTGTATTCTACTGAAAACTCCGGAAAGTGCTATAGCAGAAAAAAACTTTTCTACCATTGGGCCCTTGGTGTTGTGAAGTTGCTGCAATGAATTAATTGCATCATTTACATGCACTCTTATCTGACTTAAAATCAGAACATGCCTCAGAAATACAAGTGAAAGTCTTTTGAATATACTCAGAAGTTATACAAGAAGGGAAATGATGACAAATTTGAAGTCGTTGATCTTCTTTAGAAGACCTTTAGCTGTGATTCCGTCTTCACCTTTCCTTTCAGAAATATATAAATGCACCACTAGGCATTCCCAGTCTTTGACAACTGCTTGCGAAGCATTTCATTTGCTTGCTACCCATCTAACTTGGTGTAAGTACTCCAATTTGGATATTACACATTCCACCAACTCCGAAATTTTCTTCACTTCGCGAAGTCGTTTTGGCGAATGTAGATAAAACATATATAGTTTCCCGAGTACAGAATCAATTTTATCAATGATTTTTAAGTCTCACATTTTTCAGTGAGTGAAGAACAAAGAGTTGGAGTTGATGTGCAACACAGTGAACGTTTTACCAAGTTCTCAGTTTTTTCAGATATTTTTGTAACCATACCATTAAGGACACCAATCACACATGGTGTTCCAATCAATCCCTATAGCTAATAGTTTTGTACCGTAAAGAGTTCTCCAACCTCTAAACGAGGCAGTTCTGTTTTTAGAGCCTCCATATAGCTATCACTTGTTGCATCCTCCAATAACACGATTGAAAGTCAGCTTATTTAAAAAAATGAATGTAAAGTATCAGCTCCTCATCATCAGATTTCTGTTGATCCATCGAGTAAGATACTGACATGAACTTTCCTTAATGCCACATATAAAATCTTCATGAAGATCTGAGGCAATGTATGAAAGAAATTCTCTGCATTGTGTATCGTTTACATACTTCTCTGAATCAGTAACATTCAACTTGCGTAACAATGCAAACAAACCTTCAAAATAGTTTTTTTTTTTTGCAGTATGATAAGATGCCATGAACAATGCATTCATATGCTGTAACATATTAGCATTCATTTTCTTTACGCACTTCGCTAAAAGTGCTGAAATTTCCCTTTGCCTGAAAATTGAAATTTCGACGGATTTTTAATGTTTGACATATTGTCTTGAACACCATAAATGTCACGCTGGTCATTGTCGTCCCGAACACTACAGTCGGCACTTCCATCAAGTGTTTTCTCACATACACTCGCTACTGTATCACTTTGTGTTACTTACGAAGAAATCTGAAAGAATACACTGTTTTTTACTTGCATCAGTCAATTTGTGGAGTTTTGTTCGTTTCATTTTGCCGATTTCCTCAAGTATGCCACAGAATCGTAAAATACACCAGCGTTAAATGGCTTTCGAGTTCGCAGGCTTCGATGTCTGAAGCTACGTTGCCAATTTTCCATAAACGTACAGGAATAAAAACAACCGTATTTATAAAGTGCAAACCACTCAATACCGAGGTGCTGTAATTAAATTAAAAGTATAAATATTGTTCGTTGAAAATACAAGAATTGATAAACATGTCATTCCGTATGTTCTAAGTGCAAAGAATGAATTCCACGGGAATTTATCAGCACTGCTTTGGCGGCAATAGTTGAGAAACGGCTAGTCACGGGAGGGAAGGCGGTAATGTAGTGTTTGTGGAATTATTTAACGTAGTAGTTCTCTCCATTTTCCACAACTGTGGTCTGATTTTTGTACTCTGCTACCGATAATTTGAAATGGAACTCGATGTGTTACGATATGTCCACATGAAAGGATACTTGTTTGATGGGTTACAACGATATCTCCCATGATCGCTAGGCAGCTCCCGCGCAGAACTGAAACGTCCAGTTCCAAGGTACGAGGAGCAATTACAGAATTCAAGACTCTGCCCAAAGCAATGAAAATGTTTATTGCGAATATTAGAATACATGAGCTACAGAAAGAAACGTGAAACATCACACGACTTGTTACTTTGTAAAGTGGTGGGAACGTACATGTAAGGGAAATTCAGATTTCAGAAATTAAATTTTCAAAACCGAATTTGAAAATTCGGGCGCCAGGTAAAAATTTTCAGGCGCCATGGCGACTGGGCGCCCGGTATTTTTGACCCCTGCTTGCACCCCTTGTTGTTTTGCATGGCTTTATCACAGCACAGGCCTACATTGATGTTTTTAAGCACCTTCTTGCTTCCCACTGTTGAAGAGCACTTCGGGGATGGCGGTTGCATCTTTCAACACGATCGAGCACCTGTTCATAATGCACGGCCTGTGGCAGAGTGGTTACACGACAATAACATCCCTGTAATAGACTGGCCTGCACAGAGTCCCAACCTGAATCCTATAGAACGCCGACTTCGTGCCAGGCCTCACCGACCGACATCGCTAGCTCTCCTCAGTAATAAGATAGAGTTTGAGGGATGTTCCACCTTTCAACACATTGTAAAATATATTAATTTATAAGAAGACCAGTTTCGACTACCTTGAAGTCATCATCAGGTCTTGTTGAAAATCAAATCAAGGGCAGTCTGATAACAATCATCATAATAAAAATGTATATATATATATATATAAATATATAAATTATATATAAAAGTTGAACAGATCGCAACCCACTCTTCTAACGGCAGGACAGCGCGAGCGGGAACAGAGTAAACACCCACCTTCAATGCACGTTTCCATAAGCCAAGGCCATACCATCACCATTTTACATCAACAATAGTTGATGACAGTTACAACTGCATAAGCAAGTATTCTATAATGAAGGATGTTCCCCCAGCTCTTCAACCAATTTAAATCTACTAATAAGTTTATTCCATACTATCCTAAAACACTGCAAAATTACGTAAACTAAAACCAGCAAGTTCTAAATGTTTTCATTGTCAAACGTATTTTCATTTCAACTATGTTATATATTCAAATTGATTGAAACAGGACCGACAATTATGTTCCGTGTTCCACAAACACACGGTAATAACTTTAAATTAGATCCAAGAACTTTCTTAAAATACAAAGCATTTCAAGCCAATGTATAATTTCAGCTGATTCATGTATCCATGTAGATAAAGGTCCAACAAGTCTATTTCGCATCTTCAAACACACGTGCAGTGTTTTATTATAATAATAATAATAATAATAATAATAATAATAATAATAATGTTATTGGCTTTACGTCCCACTAACTACTTTTACAGTTTTCGGAGACACCGAGGTGCCGAAATTTAGTCCCGCAGGAGTTCTTTTACATGCCAGTAAATCTACCAACATGAGGCTGACGTATTTGAGCACCTTGAGATACCACCGGACTCAGCCAGGATCGAACCTGCCAAGTTGGGGTCAGAAGGCCAGCGCCTCAACCGTCTGAGCCACTCAACCTAACTGCAGTGTTTTAGCTCAGATCCAAGAACTTTCATAAATTACCAAATGTTTCATGTGATTGTGTGGTATAATAGTCATCAAGTTTTGTTTCAAAAGGTTGACATATTCCAGATAATTGTGGCAAGACCGACTGATAAGTCTATGCTGAGTTGTACAAACATACGACAGCATTTTTACTCATATCCAAGAACATTAAAGTGCCATGTGTTTCATATCAGTGTATAAATTTTCAGTCAATGTGTATATTCTCAACTACGATAGTGCTTTTATTTCCAATAGATTGAAACAAGACCAACAGGTCTATTCTGTGTTCCATGAACACATGACAATTTTTAAACCAAAACCAAGAACTTTTTAAATGCCAAGTAGTTTATGTTTTTGTACATTTCATTTCAATGTATATACATTTTATCCAGTTTAATCAGATAGAAACAAGACTATCAAACCCAAGAACATTCTTGAAGCCCCATGTGTTTCATATCATTATAAGTGTTTCATGTCGTATTTGTGTATGTTTTCAACTAGTGCATATGTTTCCACTGTTCCGTGTTCCATGAACACACGACAGTTTAAGCCAGAACTATGTCTTTGTACATTTCATTTCAGTGTATATATATTTCATCCAGTTTATTCAGATAGAAACAAGACTATCAAGTCCAAGAACACTCTTAAAGCGCTATGTGTTTCATATCATTATAAATGTTAATTTCGTACAGTATTTTTGTATGTTTTCAACCAGTGCATATACTGTATTTCCAGTGTTCCGTGTTCCTTGAACACACGACAGTTTAAGCCAGAACTAAGAACTTTTTAAGTTCCGTGTACTGCTTACCATGTGTACGTTACATTTCATGGTAATGTTTTGCAACCCATTGATGTGTTTTCAAGCAATCGCCTTTAGGTATATAATTTTTTTATTATGATGATTGTTATCAGATTCTTCTTGATTTGATTTTCAACAAGAACTGATGATGACTCCAAGGGAGTTGAAAACGGTCTTCTTATAAATGAATATATTTTACAATGTGTTGAATGGTGGAACATCCCTCAAACTCTATCTTATTAGTTAAACGTCAACACGGAAATGAAGATTATAACCTACCTCTCCTCAGTGCAGCACTCCGTGAAGAATGGGCTGCCATTGCCCAAGCAACCTTCCAGCACCTGATTGAACGTTGCCTGCAAGAGTGGAAGCTGTCATCAAGGTTAAGGGTGGGCCAACACCATATTGAATTCCAGCATTACCGATGGAGGGCGCCACGAACTTGTACGTCATGTTCAGCCAGGTGTCCGGATACTTTTGATCACATAGTGTAGCACACTCACCAAGACACATGGCTAGTGCATACCGTGGAGGCCACTGCGTAGGCTACTTGGAGCCACCGGCAGTGCCAATGCACTATGAGAGACTTTGTCTCATTACCAAAAATTGATGCCTGCCTGGCCATCGAATGATAAAGATGATGATAAAGATGATGATTCCCATAGGGAAGCAGTATAAATTTACTCATTCGGGATAAATATTTCAGGTTCCGTATGGGAATCAACATCTATATCACATCGCACTTCACGGTAACATCCAACGGGAGCTCCATTCTCAACGGCTGCTAAGCCAAAACTGAGTGCCTCAGTGCGGCGAGCACGGGAAATACTCTTCACAATATTGTGATCAACAGCCACATGAATAGAGTTCTGTATTTATAAAAAATAGGAGACCTTATTTTTGGGATTACCCTCATAATCGATCTGCATTGCCCCTGTGCCGCTGTAATATGTAATTAAATGTGAATCACACTTTTTAAACCAAAGTGTTCGTGATGACCAAGTCATGGGCTTCTGCATAATCGAGGATTCATTGGCGATCATTGTTCTTTTTCCTGAAACAATGTTCACCGTGGGCTGCTTGATCTTCTTTTCTGTGATCAGCGTGGCTGTTTACATCATCAGTAATAATGAAGTAGTCTTCTAGGGTACTTCGGCTGTCTTCTCTTTAAGCATCTCCCAGAAGACATCCTTTGTTGCTCCAGGCAAACGTGTCTGTGGGGCTTATGTGCTGAAAAAGTGTACTTTTCTTCATTCTGCGATGTAGATAAACTTCATCAGACGGTAATCATACCTCTGCACATCAGAGATACAGCTGTCGAACTTTGCTGACACAACAATACCAACCCCACTGGCTGTTCCACGGATACCATTGTATATCAGCTTGTACCCCCATCCGATGTATGACTTTTGCCCACTCTATCATGCTTCCTGCACCGCAGAGGCATCAATCTGTCTCTCCTTTTGAGAGCCTTTGACAGTTCGCTGTACCAACCAGACATAGTGCCACTGTGAGTGAAGCAAGACTGGTTGTATGGGATAGCTTGTTTAGCTGTCGCCGCCCGTGTGACGGTAATCCTTGCATACTTCTCACGTTGACCGGGTCTTGCCAGCGTGCGTCGCCTAGGGGGGAGCCCTAGCCTTGGTACTAAATCCGAAAGACATCATTCCATTAGATTGTGACTGAGAGTTTTTATGGTCGGCTTGACACACAGCCTGTCGCCAAGCATTTTAGAGCTGCTGCCAGCATCTCCCTAGGTGTTTAGGGTTGAGGGCAGGCATTTCCTCCTACCTCAAATTGGTATGGTTTTTCTGCCAATACTCGGGTGGCTGATTGCAGTGGTTTCCCACTGGGCAATGGGGTCGTCACATCCCGACGCCATATTTCAAGTTAATTTCAAGTGCGTAGTATGCAAAATTCAGAGACACGGGCTGCATCTGTAAGTGAAAGTCGACTGTCCGTCCTTCGACCGGGGAAGACAGTGGAACGTGTTTGCGACAGTTTCATGCAGAGTCCGCAGAAGTCTACCTACTGGGCAGCAAGGCAATTTGAACTTCCACAGGCAAATGTTTGGCGCATTCTGCGGAAACGTTTACGAATAAAACCCTACCACTTGCAACTGGCGCAGGCCTTAAAAGACACTAATTATGCTGCTCGAGCGTCCTTCTGTGCTGATTTTCTCACATTAATGAAGAGGATGGGTTCTCCGAAAGGGTAATTTTCAGTGATAAAGCGACTTTTCACCTTTCCGGGACTGTGAATAGACACAATGTAAGGATCTTCCACTAAAATTGGACGCCCTTCATGCCTGCATCACAGCAGCCATCGCAGAGATTGACCGCGACACACTACACAAGGTTTGACAGAAGATAGACTATCGGCTTGATGTATGTCGTATCACGCGAGGTGCTCACATAGAACACTTGTGATATGACTGAAAAAAAACTTTGAGAGTTTACCGTTCTTAGCACATGTCTCACATTACAATATGTATATTAGATTTCACAGAATAAATTTATGAAATTTGGTCCATCATTTTGAATTGCCCTGTATATTGTTCAATTTTCTACTTAATCCTGTTCTTAATTACATTAAGCAGTATTTTGGATGCGTGCGTTAGCAGTGTTAGTGTTCTATAGTCTCTGGGAATTTTGCCATTGTAATAGCATCTTGCAATGATATTATACAGTTGTTGTTTCATTCTTTCTCCTATTCTCTTGAGAAGTTCTGCTGGTATGTCATCCGGTCCGGTTGCTTTCTTGTCCTTTGTTTTAGTGCTAAGTTAAATTCTTCCCATGTGATTACTGGGCCTATGTTGTCTTCTTCCACCATCTGTTCAGGTTCAAGATAGCTTGGAATTGCCATTACTTCTTCATCCCAGTACAGGTCTTCAAAATACTCCTTCCTGCGTTCTGCGATATCTTCACTATCAATAAGTAGTTGCCCATTCTTTTCCTTTATAACTGAACTTCTTGTTTTGGGTTTATATTGGAGTGATTTGATCATGCCATATGCTCTATCTGTTCTTCCCCCTAATATATCATTCTCTATAGTCTGCATAATTTCCTTCATCCATATTTCTTTTGCCTCCCAAAAATTTGTCACTATGAGATTCTTTGTTTTTCTGTACTGATCTTGGCTTAATGCTGTGTGTATCTTCTTATACTGGTTTCGTTTCTGAATAAGATCTAATATCTCTTCAGTAATACATGGTTTTCTTGGCTCTAGTCTTCTATTCCCTAAAGTTCTATGTGCTATCTCAGAGATTCCTTGTTTCATTTCCCAGTCCATCTCACAATTATTATATTCCATGAGTGCATTTGTATCCTCTGCATATTTCTGTTTAATTTGTTCGTTTTGCAATCTGTTTAGATCCCATCTGACTTTCTTCGTTCTGATTATCTTTTTAAGTCTGAAATTGCACAAACACGTTCCACTGTCTTCCCCGGTCGAAGGACGGACAGTCGACTTTCACTTACAGATGCAGCCCGTGTCTCTGAATTTTGCATACTACGCACGAATGGCTTTTCCATGCCTGGTACAGAAATGCCGTTGAACACTAATCACCGACTTGTTTACATGGTAATGAAGTGCACAGAACGACTTCTGCTCACCAGCCGCAGCCATTTTCTTTACTCGCTTCCTGCGCGCTCGTAACAGCTGAAAATGAAACCACGTGGGATGAAATCTAAACTGAACTAAACTTTGAGAGTTTGCCTTTCTTTGTGCATATCTCACAGTATGATATGTTCATGAGATTTCATAGAATAAATTTATGAAATCGGGTCCATCATTTTGAATTGCCCTATACATCGCAGGATCAGTTCGGTTTTACAACAGGGAACGGAACAAGAGAAGTTCTTCTAGCATTAAGAACTATTCTAGAAAGAAGACTTGAGTGTTAACAGGAAAACATACATTGCATTAGTGAATATAGAGAAAGCCTTTGACAAAGTAAACTGGAAACAACTCTTTAGGAACATGAAGAATATAGGACTGGACTGGAGGGACAGAAGACTCATTTTACTCCTGTACAAAAATCGAAGCACAACAATAGAAATTAATGGTAATGTTAAGACAGCATCCATTAGAAGGGGAGTGAGACAAGATTGTGCGCTATCACCATTTTTGTTCAACATGTTCATTGAGGAGGCCATATCAAAACTTAAGCAGAAAACAAAAGGAATTAAAATTAACGGACAACAAATCCGCTGTATAAGGTTTACCGATGACATTGCATTAACTGCAGATTCAGAGAGGGAAATAAGTAAAATGCTATGAGTTTTAACATCAACACTACAAGAATTAAAATTGAAACTGAACACCTCGAAAACAAAAGTATTAGTTGTCAAGAAATCAACTGAGGAAATACCAATAAACATTAAGGTAGGTGATTGAAAATGTACAACAAGTAAGTCAATTTTGCTTCTTGGGAAGCATTATCATTCAGGACAACAGGTGCACCACAGAAATCAGGAGGGGGATTGCTCTAGCCAAACAAGCCGTCAGTAACAAGAAACAGCTTCTGACAAGCAGGAACATTAACATTAAAAGTACGAAAGAATTTGCCAAAATGTTTGTGTGGAGAGTTTTGTTATATAGTTGCAAAACATGGGTTTTAGCAAAACACGATATAAAACACCTGGAAGCAATGGAAGTGTGGATATGGAGGAGGATGCTGAAAATTAGTTGGACAGAGAAAAAATCAAACAATAGGGTCCTTAAAGAAATAGACAAAACAAGGGAATTGATTAACACTGTAGAAAAGAGGAAAATCAAAATCCTTGGCCACACACTTCGACATAACACATTCCTCACGACTATGCTGGAAGGAAAAGTTCTGGGTAAGAAGGGAAGAGGAAGGCCGAGGAAGAAGTATCTGGATTCCATGATGAACAGGCATAATTTGAAAAAATATGTTACTTGAAATGCTCAGCAGAGGAGAGACAAATGTGGTTGCAGAGACAAGGCCTTGTCTTTAGGATATGAATGAATGAATGGTTATTGCCTACAGCATCCCCATCACCCTCCTACATAGCAACCACAACCATACCAGGGGAACCGGCTTCAGTTCAAACGTAGTTGCTGGCGTAACAGATGATCAGCAGCTTAAGTTAAATACAGAAAACTTTCTGAAAGTTTACTAAGATGACAGTGGAGGACTTCTAAAATCATAATTTGCTTCACTTGTTCATAACATCACCAATTCATAATTCATCGTCAGCTTCACAAAACGTAAACAATATTGTACATATATACACATGAATTTAAGTGATTTGATAGAATCTGAGGATGTTCTTATAGAATGAAACATGTCATTCTTTGTTTATTAGTGTGTGTTATTTTACAGGCATGTTATAATGTTACATTGGAGGATTACTAAAAATCATAATTTGCCTCACTTGTTCAAAACATCACCAATTAACAATTCATCATCACGTTTACACAACGTAAATTATATTGAGTCATTCCACGTTCACACTCTCTTTGAAGGTTGTACTGCTTGGTTCTTGTGATCTGCCCAGTACTTTTTCATTCGTTCCGATCATAATTTTCTCAGTTTGTCTGAAATCGCTCTAGCCCTTCTATGTGTCATTTCTGCCAAAAATTTGTGAATCTTGAATGGTGCTAATTTTATTTTTGTTCTTTGCTCAAGTCCAGCTGCTTTGCGATCTTGCTGAACTTCGTGGAATCATTGCTCTCCTGTCTTCTTTCCAAGATTTCTCATCACTAGTTGTCATAAAAGCAGATTTCCTTGCAGTCATAAGATGTAAAAGAAATAAGAGATTCTTTTCTTCTTCATTGTGCTGGTGATTGGGTCAATCTCTTGATAGTTTCATTAGGAAAGATTCTCCCGACTCCTTCAACCTGTTTCTTTTTTTTATTTTAATTTATGCAAGTTCTGATGGTTCTTCTTTCAGTTTTGAGGAGCTGCTCAGTTCTTCCTTCGTTTTTAATTTTGGAACAGAGTTTCACCAGCGAAGTTATATGTATTATAATTATGTATTTTTGACATACTGATAAGCTTTAAAGTTACAATTGTAGCTCTGTAATTTAACTATGCAGCATGTCAGGTAAAGAGCAAAACTGTTTCTGGATATCTTCTTGTATTTTAAAGAAAGAAAGCATTTTGGTGCCGAGCTAATGCCTTGTCTGTTATTTGTCATCCATTTATTTTATTCTTGGTTTCCTTTCCTGACAGTTCATATAAAAACGTGTTATATTTTAATGCATGATCTACAACTTAATTTTTCTCATTTTCATTATTTCTCATAGCTTCCTCCTTTCCTCCACTTCCTTTAAGCTGTATTAGTTCCCTGTTCTGTCCATTTCATTCCTCCATATCCATATTTCTATTCCTAGTTGCTTTCTTCACCATTTTCTTATTGTCCCATACAAACATTTTAGCAGACAATTTCATAATTCAAATGTCTACTCATTATATATTGTTTGTATTATTCTTCTTACTTCATGTGTACTTCTGTTGTCTTCTGTGTTCAGGCTTCCCAGATAACAAAAGTTTCTTTACCTGATTTATCCTTCATGTTCCTGTTATAATTACCATTTTTCCTCCTTACTCACAAAAAGATGTTTGGAATGATATGTTTTGCTATGGTCTGCTAATTGTACAGTATTACCTTCTTGCAGCTCCTTGAAGGTTTTGTTGAAGAATTCTTTGATCAGAATCCTATTAGTCAACTGGGTATCATAATAACTCGTAATATGAGAGCTGAGAAAATTAGTGAGCTGGCTGGAAATCCAAGGAAACATACACAGGTAAATAAATATTTGATATCTAAAACTCATTTCCCAGAAGGAAACAATTTAATTTCATTGAGTGCAAATGTTACAAACATTTAAGCTCTTTAGGCATTTTCAATAGTGAAATTACCAGCGTTTCACCCCAGTGTAGCTTACCCTAGTGTGCCACCACTGCTTTGTCTTACATAGGAGACTTGTAGTCGTGTCTCAACAGCACACTGGCCGCCAGTGTCTTGGAAAGGTGTAGTAATCCAACTGATGAGCCCACTGCGTCACTAGGGCGAAACGCTGATAATCTCACAATTGAAAAGCCCTAAAGAGCTTAAGTGTTTTAAAATATTTTTATACTTAAATGTAACACAGCCTTTATTTGTATATTCCTTTCAGAATGCTTTATTTTCTTACTTTTCAGTTGATGTAAAAATTTTGAAATCACTAAGGAAATATTAACATCTTACTTTAAAATTAATGTAAGTTTATTTTAGGAGGCATACCATAATTTCACCAATTTTTGTTATATATTATTTTACTGCAACTCGGATAAAAAAACAGAAAGTTAAAAACTCTTAAAAACTCTAAATTAGCACTCCAGTTTATCTAGTATACTAGAAGCCTAGGAAATTTTCACCACCATATTATTTTTCTTTTGCTGTTGGTTATTACTAATTTTCCTCATTTTTAGGCTATCCAGCAGTTAAAGGAGATGGCTTGCAGTGGTGAACCATCCCTCCAAAATGCTCTGGAATTAGCACTAAACTCTCTTCGCTTGTTACCATCACATGCTAGCCGTGAAATACTGGTGATCCTTGGTAGTCTTACAACCTGTGACCCGGGAGATATTCTAGTTACCATTCAGGTACTGATCCTTCAGTGTTAATACTTTTGACAGAACTACCTAAGAATGAAATAATAAGTTAAGAAAGCAGTAACTTATCAGGAAAGATAAGAACATAGCATTAGTTGTAATACTTTTGTTTAAAATTTTTGCTATAACCTTTGCTTCAGTGGGGGAGGGGATGATTAACACATTGGTTTAGCTGTTGGCTTTCCAACCAGATAACCAAGGTTCAAATCCTGGTGGATCCTAGGTTAGATTTTGGACCTTAAAAATCATATGACAAAAGAAAGGGCACCCAGCTTTTAATCAGTGGCTAAAACTCATAGCAATCCAAGGTAGCTCCAGTAACTCCAAAAGTAGTGGTTATAAGCTGAAGAAATTATAAGGAGAGAGCAAAAATGGCCTTCCAGATGGCTGTTTATCTTGACATTGCTTGTAAGTACCATAGTGATAGTGTTGATGACTCCTTTTAGAGGTGAGGAGCATCAGCTTTCAACCTCTATTAACACATTGAACATGGTGCCCAAGCAACTAGGGCTTGGTTTTCTTGATGATTAAATCATCATTTGCTAGAAATACTTCCATGTCTCTTCTAGTATACAAAATAACAGCATTACAGTTCTTTATACTGCTGCTGGGTGGGACCATTAATCATTGCTGGATAGAATATGAACGGTTGTTTTTGAAGTCCAAGCATATGTTCTGCATGCTTTGTTTTCCAGCCTATTCCTACAACTGCCTCACAGCATCTTGCTTCTCTGGGCCATAGTGCTCTAGGACCCTGCTAAGCTGTAATTCAAGATTGAAAATGATGATAGTAATTATGAATGTTCCCTACCTTACATCAATAATGCACGTTAAGATACATATCAAGTTTTGATGACAATAACAAAATATAAGCATAAATCCATCAATAGAGTATTTCAGCTAGTTGTAACTTGAATTATTCTTCTTTTTTTTTTGCTAGTTGCTTTACGTCGCACCGACACAGATAGGTCTTATGGCGACGATGGGACAGGAAAGGGCTAGGAGTGGGAAGGAAGTGGCCGTGGCCTTAATTAAGGTACTGCCCCAGCATTTGCCTGGTGTGAAAATGGGAAACCACGGAAAACCATTTTCAGGGCTGCCGACAGTGGGATTCGAACCTACTATCTCCCGAATACTGGATACTGGCCGCACTTAAGCGACTGCAGCTATCGAGCTCGGTAACTTGAATTCTGACTCATACATTTCGTATATTTGGTGTACCGGTTATATTTCAAGTAATGTGAGTTTGAGCATGTAACTAAAGAGTTTGTCTCATTTCTCTGAGACGACAGTTTGCACTTGCTTACAACTGGACAATGGACAGCAGGGTATCTCTTACCGCTTTTCAAGCGTAGAGAGGCGTGAACGCTAATACAAATACACTGCTCGAAGAAATTTTGGTAACATCTTAGATGTTCCTAACTACATTGTACGAATGCATAGTGGAATGAGGATTGTAGTATTACGGCAATAACATGTTCTGTTTACATGACCGAGGGCTTCACTGTCATCTGGACGTTTGAGAGGTGTTGGTGTCATTTGAAAAAGGCATGGGTATCTCAGTTCAAAGTGTGTGCAAAGGTTTCGTCAAATGAAGCCACTCGTGCATTACACTGCCTCAAGAAGGCTACTCGCAGAGGTATGTTGCTAGAATGCTAGAGGTTACTCGGAATACAATTTGTTATCTGTGGAAATGTTTCCAGGAGATTGGAAGTGTTGCCAGGCGTCCTCGCATGAGCTGCCAAAGGAAAATAATCCCACAGCAGGGTTGTTTTGTGAGTCCACAAGCTCTCCAAAACTTCCAAGTTAAAGCATAAGCACTACAGGTGAACCTCCTGCAGAATTCTGGAGTACGAGTTAGTGACCAAAGAGTCAGAAATAGGTTTTGGAAGATCAATTTAAAATCCTGACTACCCACTCAAGTACCTGCATTGTACAGACAACATCGTGGTAGGAGACTGCAGTTTGCTAGAGATAATCTGTAATGGTAGCTAAGACACTGGCATCCTGTACTGTTCTCAGATGAATCCCATTTGGGGTTGTTATATTGTTCCGATGGTCACCTGGAAGTCTGGAGAAGATGTGGGGAAAAATTTCTTCCACAGGTATACAATCTGCCTTTGCTTATGGAGGTGGATCTGTTATGGTTTGGCAGGCAAAAGTCTTATATGACTGAAAATATGAATACAGAAACGCAATGAAGTTTATTTTGTGAAGATGAAGAGTCAGGTGAAGAAATGGCAGCCTTAGGTGATAAAGATGAGAGGTGTAATCTTTTGCCTTCTTCTTCCTGGCATTTTTCTAATTACCTGGGTTAATTTTTACAGCAAGAATCCTTTCCTGACACCACCCCTGTGTAGAAGGATGCATTCACTATTGTGTGTTTTTGTGGTGGTTTGTAGTGTGATGTGTAATATGCAAATGAAGATGTGTATTACAGTAGAACCTCGATTATACGTTCCCGGAAACTACGTTTTCCCGTATTATTCTTTCAAATTATGTGGTCCCACGAGCATGCTAATTAAATCACGTTGTAAAATTCCTGCATTATCCGTTCCTCGAAGAAACGATTTCCCGGATCAACCATCCAGAAATTTCAGTCCCATTAACGCTAAATCCTCAATCAAATTTCTATAAAATAATTTTCCGCCTTGTCAATGCTTTATACACTTTATTCTATTTAATTACCGTACATGTACATGTTCCGAGAGCCTCTGCTGTCTTCCTCAGCGGTGCCAAATACTAATTATCTTAGGACTATGGTTCATTGGTATCATATTTTAATTATATATTAAAATATCAAACCAAACCAAACCCCATGGCACTACAGCCCATGAAGGGCCTTGGCCTACCAAGCGACCGCTGCTCAGCCCGAAGGCCTGCAGATTGCGAGGTGTCATGTGGTCAGCACGATGAATCCTCTCGGCCGTTATTCTTGGCTTCCTATACCGGGGCGGCCATCTCACCGTCAGATAGCTCCTCAATTCTAATCATGTAGGCTGAGTGGACCTCGAACCAGCCCTCAGGTCCAGGTAAAAATCCCTGACCTGGCCGGGAATCGAACCCGGAGCCTCCGGGTAAGAGGCGGACACGCTACCCCTACACCACAGGGCCGGCGATATTAAAATATATGAATTTTAAATTAGTTACAATATTACTCTTAAGTTTTTCTTTCTTTTTTTTTTCTTTTGCCTATTGACATTGTCATTTGTCACATATTTTTTACCAGAATTTTACCAATCATAAATGATAAAATCTAATTAAATTAATCTCTATGTTAATTTATGTCCTTATTAATATCTGAAAATAGTAACCCTTTCTTCATCTTCTATAAAATCTATAAAATTAGTCTCTATCCTGAATTATAAAATAACAATAATAAATCGCCACTTTGTAAATTAAATTAATAAACTACATTTATGAAGTTAATAATTTTTTAAAAATATTTCTTCTCTCTTCTTTCTTAACGCCTGCTTTAATTTTCTAGACTTCTTATGAATCAGAATTTTCTCCTCATTCTCTTCCAATTCTTCATTCCTTTAATTTATCCGCAAATTGAAATGATGTGATGTTTGTCTGAACCCAAACAATATGTCCTCTTTCCCTCCTTGTTGCTACTTTGCTATTGGTTCTACACGTTTGTTTTCAAACTAGCACAAGTATATATTGAGAGCAAGGTTAAAATTTGACAAGAAGACGAACTGAATTTGTTTACTTAAAGGAATTTGACGGTTAGAAACAACGAGCAGATCATCGCGCAACCAATAGCAAAGTAGCAACAAGAAGGGAAGGAGGACATTTTGTTTGGGTTCAGACAAACATCACATCATTTCAATTTGCGCATAAATTAAAGGAATGAAGAATTGGAAGAGAATAAGAGGAGAAAATTCTGATTCATAAGAAGTCTAGAAAATTAAAGCAGACGTTAAGAAAGAAGAGAGAAGAAATATTTTTTTTAAAATGACTAACTTCAAAAATGTAGTTTATTAATTTAATTTACAAAGTGGTGATTTATTATTGTTATTTTATAATTCAGGACAGAGACTAATTTATTAGATTTTATAGAAGATGAAGAAAGGGTTACTATTTTCAGTTATTAATAAGGACATAAATTAACATAGAGAGATTAATTTAATTAGATTTTATCATTTATGATTAGTAAAATTCTGGTAAAATATGTGACAAATGACAAAAGAAAAAAAAAAGAAAGAAAACTTAGAGTAATATTGTAACTAATTTAAAATTCATATATTTTAATATATAATTGAAATATGATACCAATGAACCATAGTCCTAAGATAATTAGTATTTGGCACTGCTGAGGAAGAGAGCGGAGGCTCTCGAAACATGTACATGTACGGTAAATAAATAGAATAAAGTGTATAAAGTATTGACAAGGCGGAAAATTATTTTATAGAAATTCGTATATAAGTCAATACGGACCAAAATGGTGAAAATAGTCAAATCCTCAATCACGCATTTTTCAAGAAACTGTATCTCACGAAAGGACAGCTATAGCATACTTACAGATCTTGGTGTTAACGTCTCGTCATTGTGGTAATTTGAAGAAGTACTGTACTGGAAAAGCGATCGGCAGTGAACTTGCATAAGGGACCATTTTAGCATCGCATTCGGGTGGTACTGTTTAGAGAATCCGTGGAAATCATAAAGCAGAGAGTGTGCACACAATTGGAAGGAGACAGAGCGCATTTCGACAGCTCTACTTGAAGACGGAACGAATTTCGTCAAATGTTTGCACTTGCAAAACGTCTACATTATGTCCAGGGTTAGATGTTTATTTTTTACTTTTTTCGAGTGTATCGCCGAACAGGTTTTCGGCATTTCCCTCAGGGCACTGTATAGTCACTGGGCTTTCAGGCAGGAATCGAAACTGCTCCTTCTTAAGTAACACAAATTTACAGTAGTATTTTAATATTATCGTACGGTATACGATTATGTTATCGAGACCAGAACAGATGTTGCACCTTACATACTGTACATAAAGCCATGGGAGGTTTTGGGATTGCCTATTACTGTTTTCGTCCTAATATAAGACTGGGAATTTCAGGTTTTTGTGTTAAAATATTGTAAAAACTGCAGACGTTTTATTTGCACATAGTTTTCAGTGCAAAAGTGACGAAGTTTCCCCGGTAAAACTGAATGTAAAGTTTCTAGATTTTTAAGTCGCGTACCAGTAATTAATGTTTGAAGCCAGCCCAGTGGTCTAACTTGCCTGCCTCTCACCCGGACGGACCGGGTTCGATTACTGGCTAGGTCAGGCATTCTTACCTCGATATGAGGGTTGGTTCCAAGTTCACTCATTCTACGACTACCTTTAATTGAGGAGCTATTGAATTTTGAAATGGCGACCCCAGTCTAGAGAGCCTGGAATAACGGCTGAGAGGATTCATCACACTGACCATGCCTCACCGCGTAATCTGCAGGCCTTCGGACCGAGGGCGGTCGCTTGGTAGGCAGAAGGCCCATTGGGGCTGTAGTTTGGTTTGATTTAGGGGTCTTAGTAAGATTATAAGTATACATATTTCATTTTTGTGATGTTGAGCCAAATTGTTGATGATTCATTCATTTCCGGATTTTCCACTTTCCCGTGGTTTTTTATTTTTTTAAATTTTTTAATTTTACTGTACTTTACTTATTGCCTTTTGCTCCCTTTGGAGCATAGGGCCGTGGTAAAATTTCCCCACATAGTACGGTTCCTGGCCATTCTCTTAACTTCACTCCAGGTCTTGTCCATTCTGCGATTTCCTTTTCGATCATCCTCTTCCAGGTCTTCTTGGGTTGACCTCGCTTTCTGGTACCTTGACTGTTCCAGTCTAGCTTTGCCCTCTCAACAGCTCCATCCGGCTTCCTTAGTGTGTGCCTTATCCAGCGCCATTTCCTCTCCTTGATCTGGATGTCAATCGGCTGCTGATTTGGGATTATGTCCAGCCACCTCATATTTGTTATGCGACACAGACATCTATTAATGAACACCTGCAGCTGGTTGTTGATCTATTTTGTAATTTTCCATGTTTCACAGCCGTATAGAAGAATCAACTTTACATTGCTGTTAAAGATGCGGAGCTTTTCCTGGAAATGTTTTTATTCTTCCACATGGGGTAGAGCTGGACAAATGCACCATTTGCCTTCCAGGTAGAGCTATGAACATTTTCCTCTACTCCCCCATCAGTTGAAACTATACTTCCAAGATAGAGGAAGGACTCAACTCGCTCAATTTCCTTTCCATTGACTGTCAAGCAGGTCATGATATCAGAATTAATCCTCATCTCTTTGGTCTTGTTTGTGTTGACCATGAGACCTGCATGTTCCGCTTCCTTCTGCAACCTGTCCAGTTTGTCCCATTACCGCAGTGCCACATGGCAAATGTCGTCTGTGAAGTCTAGATCTTCAAGCCTGTCTTTCATCCCCCATTGAACGCCCCTCTTCCATCCTCCCATTACCCTCTTCAATACGCTGTCCAGAACCAACAGGAACAGAGCGGGGGAAAGAACACACCCCTGTCTCACTCCAAACCTGACACTCATACCCCTCGTACATCTCTTTCATGAACTTGATTGTCTTTGTTGGAATTCTGTATTCCTCGAGGGTCTTCCACATGATTCTTTGATTTACAGAATCAAAGGCTTTCTCAAAATCCACAAACCTGAGGTAGAGTGAATTCTGCCATTCCACACTCTGCTGTAGAATGATTCAGAGTATATTGATGAGATCCACACAGCTGTGATGTTGCCAAAATCCCGCCTGTTCCTTTCGAAGACTTCTTTCTACAGAATCCTTTATGTGATTCAGGATGATTTGTGACAGCATTTTGCTTGGAATGGAGAGCAAGATGATATACCCTTCCAGTTGTTGCTGTTTGTTGTATCCCCTTTTTTCGGTAACTTGACTATCAGCCCCTTCTTCCAGTTGGTCGGTATTTCCTCCTCTTTCCATATCTTCTCCAGCAGCGGGTGCAGCAGAATTGATTGTAGTATTGTATATTAAGACAAGCAAAAACATCCACTGCCTGAGCGAGAGGATTTAACCACACAGAGTTAAAATCCACAACCCAGCTGGAATAAAATCTGGGCCTCTCTGAACTGACTGACCATTCAGCCAAGGAGCTAGACAGAAATGAGAGGTGGAATGTGTTTATTAATTGTTTGCTTGTTTATCTATCTACCCCTTAGTCCCATTTATTGATACAGGATTGAGGATGAGGTGAGATGAATTTATACAGCATGTTTTTTTGGCCAAATACCCTTCCAGACACCAGCCTCAGTTGAATAGCTAATGAGGATGAAATGAGTGATGGTGAACGAGATTGGAGGTGGAAGGAATCAGCTGTGGCCCATGAATTGGAACTGTTCTGGCATTTACCTGGAAGTGAAAATTTTCTCTGCCTTAGTGTTCATGCTGCAATCTCATAAAAACACAACATTCCTTTTCCATACCTGCCAACCTTTCCAATTTGCCCGGAAACTTTCCGGTTTTTAACTCGTCTTCCGATTTTCCGATTTATTTTTACTTCTTCCGATTTTTTACTAATATAACCTCTAGTACGGCCAATACTCTTCCCTTAGAATAAAGGATAAATTCTTATGTGCTTGTGTAATTTACGAAACCTAATTTTCAAGCATATTTGATGCTTTATTTCGTGAGTGTTTCGTCCGTCGCCTTCGTGTATCGTTTTTCCCGCTCACCACAGCAGCGTGTGCACTTTATACAGCTGGGGATTCGGGGCGGTACCGGTAATCGTCCTGCAAGCGAGAGGCTAGCGCGCGCTAACGACTCATTTAATCGGGACGAAAGAATGAGTTTGTTATTGTGTTGTTCGCGCGCTGTTAACATCGTTTCTGTGCGTAGTTTCGTCGGAGTTGTAGGCCACCTGTTTTTCCTTGCATTTCTATGCTTCCCCCCCGTGTGAAAGTCGTATGTTAATAATGTATGGGACATATTACATTGTTTTGTATGTGGTAGTTTCGCGTAATTGAGTGCATAATTTTAATGTGTTGAATGTTTTTAAGGGGGTTGTGTCGATGACAGTTTCTGGTATTTTATTTTCTCGTTATGGCCAAAAAATATGACAAACGTTATCTCCAAGTGTTCAGATATGCCTATAAATTTCCGTTCATTTTACCGGCTATTAAAGGAAACTACCGTATTTTCTCGTGTACCGTAATCGACGCCCTTGCATAATTTACACATCCCAATATTTTTGGGTCCAAAGTGGAATTTGACGCACCCACAACTTCGAACATCCATCACTCAGCTCCGGGTGCGTTTCGAAATAAAGATGCCAACTAGTCAGGTAGCAGGCTTCCTATTGCGAAAGCGGGCATTCCAAATACAGGGCAACGTGCTGTATTAGCCGGCAAGAAATCCCACTGCACTAGTTTTACAAGTGTTTCGCGTACAGAACATTCTGTGATCTCAAAATTGTTTGTTAGTCCACAGTACTCGATTAATACTGCATCATACGAACTTGCGATGATCAGTTACGCCGCAACATACGGGAATAGAGCAGCGGGCAGCAAGTTTTCAGTGTCCAAATGAAACATGCGCTACTGCGGTAACAGAAGTGCACTTCAAGCGGCCGACAAGTCTTGCAAAACATTTCGCGGACCAAAAAGCGGCAAGTTTCCGCAAGTAAAGGATTGTCTGCTTAACTATATGATTTTGGTACGCAATGTTGGATAAGCCGTTTCTCACAAAATGCTGCATTTTAAAGAACGAGAAATAGCCGCGGCACGTGGAATCATTGTCTCGTATTTGAAGATTAGCCAAGGCTGAATTAATTTTATGAAGAGAAATGGACTTCCTCTTCGACGAAGAACAACATTATGCCAAAAAGTGACGAATGATTTCAACCAATTTCATCGCTTTGTGATTGAGAAACGTAAAGTGAAGGTATATTTGACCTCCCTTATGGGAACCGCAGGTCAGACGCCAATCAGTTTCCATATACCACAAAGTCGAACAACCGATAAGAAAGGAACATAGTGTTATCGCACGTGCTACCGGAAGCAAAAAAAGCAACGATGTACTGCAACGCTTGCTGTAACAGTTGATGGCAGAAAGCTTGCACCTTACATTGTTCTAAAACGAAAAACAATGCCTAAAGCAAAATTTCCGCGAGTGATCCACGTTCGTATTCAAGGAAAAAGGTGGATGGACACGTCACTCGTACAAGATTGGATGCGAACGGTTTGGGGTAATGTAACAGGGTCCCTCCTTCGATGCCCGGCCCTTCTCGTGTTGGACAGTATTTTTTTTTGCCGGTATGTCATTCAGGTTGTATTGTCTGCTCGTAATGGGAAGAATATTTCCCAGTGTCGGTACTTCAAACCCACGTGTCTAATTTATCTGATGTTCCCTATTTGACTTTTCAGAAAAAATCTCACGGTGGAATTTTACGCCAAATGACTATAACTGCAAATGAGTTGAACCAATTGTGTTTGCATTATATTTTATGTATCTTTTAAATGTAAATGAATTGTAAATAATTTGTAAATATCCGAATTCCTTGATTCGCATGCGAAGTTTTCGCCTGTATTTTTCGTCAAAAAAGTGCGTTAATTACGCGAGAAAATACGGTATTATGCATTTTGTTGCGTGTTTCGGTGTGACAAATATTATTCGTATGTAAATGTCATAAATGAGAGTGATTACGTACATTTTCTTGTAACCATTTTTATGTTTTCTTAGTTTAAGATTTTAAATTTAATGGTCAATTCGCATTGTAACTGTAAATATGTATGCCTTTTATCCTGACCTTTCTTCACGTAGACCGTGGTGGAATATATGTGATGAAATCCAGGTATGCTTTTCTTATGACTTCTGATTCACTGACTAGGCTGTGGGGAACTAGCTAAGAAAATCTCTTGTCCTCTAAAACATCACAGAATTCAATATGAATATGAGTGAACCAAAACTATACTGTTTTGAACCCAAGGACTCTACACAGTGAAATAGCAATGAGGAATTGCCATTCCCTAAAGAAATTTTTATATTAGGCTAGGGTGACCAGATTTTGAAAATTAAAAAGAAAGGAACACTGAGGCATGTCGTGTTGATTGTATGTTGAGAAAGTGATCCCATATTTGGGCAGTCGTGCAATATTTATGCTATTTAATTTCAATATCATTATTTTATTCACTAAAATATTATTTGTTATATTACAATTCTTAAATTGCATCACTATAGTCACTCTCAAACATATTCTAAAAATTATACAACTTAATAAATAATTTTTTTTAAAAAATATCACTTCTACTTTGAATACTTGCCTAAGAAAACCTATTCACATCCAGTATTGGGTCAGTCTTTCTTTGATACTTTAAAAAGTTATGAATTTCCTTCAAAAGGTTTGGTTATTTTGACAAAAAACCATAGCAACTTGTGCAGGATACATCATGGAAATGTGTCTTGGTCATGATCATAGCCTATACAGTTTCAGCATTGTGAGCCTGTTCTTTTCATGTGACTGCATTCTAAGGACTACGAATCTAATTTTAACATTCTATTACCTTCCAGTTTACAACATTTTGACTCATTTCTCACTATGTTTGTTAATACAGAACATCCCACCATTTCTTTAGACAGACAAAATAAAATCTCTCTTTAATCTTCCTGTCACCATAATCTTCAAAGAATTTTCCCTTTTCTTTTCACAATATGTCTCATTCGATTGCAATTCAGATTGTCAACATAAATTTCCTCCTTGATGCCATTCAAAACATGCTGCCGTCTTAATATATGCCTGGATTTAGTCTTCATTTTCTTAAGAAAAACTGATGTCAGTCCATGGTCAGGTATCACTGCGGTCATTTCCCTTCTTCAACTTTGATAGTCGATACACCAGAATTTTGAGATGAGGAAGGTCAAGTGCAAACTTGACCATGGTGATCAGGAACGGTGTACTCAGCCATCAGAATAATTTTGTTGTCTTCACTTATAGATAGATAGATCGATTGCATTTTCTTTTATGCTCAGGAACTTGTTTTTGGTAATGATGGAAGTGCATTCCTGATTCTAATTGGTTCAACAGAAGTTAACATTGCCAATTTTGTTGATAAGCACTCATCATTATTGGTAAACTCATATAAAATATAGTGTTGAGATTTTTTTTTTACAATTTGTTTTACGTCGCACCGACACAGATAGCTCTTATGGCGACAAAGGAAAGACCTAGGAGTGGGAAGAAAGCGGCCGTGGCCTTAATTAAGGTACAGCCGCAGCATTTGCCTGGTGTGAAAATGGAAAGCCATCTTCAGGGCTGCCGACAGTGGGACTCGAACCCACTATCTTCCGTATGCAAGCTCACAGCTGTGCGCCTCTAACCGCCCAGTGTGTTAAGATTTATATAGTAGCATATATATTGTACCCGACAGGACTAGGGATTTAGTGAATACACATTTCTTTGTCTGGGAACGAGTTTGCGGGAACTCGAACGCCAAGCGCGAGGCTAGGAAGTATTTCCCCTAAGCAGAACTAGGGAACCCCTGGGTGGAAAGAAGGGAAGGGTTATACTGACCACCAGTTGTTTTTGAGTGGGAGAGGTAAACTTTTTAGCATCGTAATCTCAGAACCATCTTTAAAACAGCTTGGCCAACTTCGTTTTCTATATCAAAGGAATTAACGATTTTAATAATACAGCACTGTACAAGGATCCAAAAGAGCTGTTCGTCATCTGTTAATTTATTTAGGGTTTGCGACATCCTTTGTGGCGACAATCTCCTGTTAAAAGGAGGAATATATGACTATATGACAGTAGAAAGTTACCAAGGCCCTGTATTAAATGTCTCGACATCCAATTGACAGGAGAAGTCCATTGAGTGAGCTGAAAAATGAGGACAGATATTTATTCATTACTCCGGATTCTGCGATCAGATTTCGTCCGGGCGAGTTTTCGCTGTATTATAAGATAACTGGTCACCTGATTGTCGCACTATTGCGCCTCTAATACACCGAGAGTAGGATGTATGGGAACTTTGAGAGGGGGAAACTTCCTAGCTGTTATGAGGTGTGGGAAGCGTTTTATCTCGCATGGGACAGATATGTGACAGTCTCGATCAACAGTTTCTTTTGTATGTGAACTTTTATTTTGAAGAATAATGGTAATGTCTTAAAAACAATTGGTGTATGAGAAGAAATGATATCGGTGATATATTAGATTGCATGTTCGGGTTATTTGATCGTAATTTAGAGCACGAACTTGAACCGATATTATTATTATTATTATTATTATTATTATTATTATTATTATTATTATTATTATTACTGCAACCAAGTAAAACAAAGAAGGGACTAGTGGAACCCACATAATAATTCATATTGTGAGCAGAAACATAAAGTTTGACATTAAAACATGTCGCTACTAAACTAACTGTGGGTGTTTAATTAATAACCCTGTATTAGTATTTCTGATTTCGGGACATTGGATCAAAAGTCGGACCGTAAAGTGCGTGTTTGAAGCAGACGTACGTAACGGGTTTAACTGTGTGTTGTGTGCCATAGTTACCCAGGAGATTCCAGTGCCAAGGATTATGGAGTTTCATCCTAGGAATTCCGGTTCGGACCTGGTCATCATAGCAGTCTACCTGTAGGACATAACGGAACAAACAGACCAATGGACGTCCCTAGTTATCCGAGGTGTCTTTGAGGATAAGGCTGAGTACATCCATTTTACTAGCATGACTCATATCATAGCAAAATATCCATTTAAAATTAATTAATTTGTAAATAATAATTGATAGAGTTTCTTTTTTTTAATGTAAATGTGCTAATTAAGGGTACAGTGTTCAATTAGTAACAAATCTGAGTGAATTAGATTTTGTAAATATGGGTAGATCTGGTTTTTATTTTAATATATTCTTCATTCTTATTTTGGGAATTTTCTCGGATTTGTTTCATGTAGTAGAATGGTTAGTACCAGTAGTGTCCATTGGAATGTTCTTTTAAGTTGATTGGTACTGACCAGTTATATTATCATGCGTGCGAGTATTATTTTGATGTAGTTTAGTCATCACAGATGGAAGCAGTGCTGGAGTGACTCGCCAGAGATCCGAACTGCCGTCCTCCAGTGGATAATAGCTAGACCTTATTTATTTGGATTTTAGAGGTGACCACACATTCGTGTGCATTTTTAAAGTAATATTTGATTCCGTACTTGTGTTGAATTAATTGTAAAGAGTAGGAGTAATATCATGATGGCCGATAGTGTAGATGTTAGACCCCTTTTAAAATAACGAATATCATGATGGGATGTGCTACAGTCTATTTTGGATACTTCGTTGCCATGTTACAAGAGAGTGGAAGAGAAAGTACCATCTCGTCAGTTTGAAATGTATTAGTTCATGATGGCAGAAAGCATTGAAGCCGGGACTCCTGGTAGGAAATATAAACCCATGGGATGGGTCGAGATACTGAGGGCCTTATTAATGAGATGAAATGGTTGATGAATTGATTAATGAATTATGTGTTGCCACATTGAAATAAGTGAGCGAATTGAATTATGTGAAGTAAGTCTTGAAAGTGTCATTTGAGATTTAAAGAGACGGCATGCTTTTAGATGGGAATGGTCAGACTCCCCTAAGAAGCTGTGAATTATGTGGCCAGAAATGCCCCTTTTGACCCATGCGTGGTTTTTTTCCTAGAAGGAACAGAGGCTGACTGAGTCTGTCATATGGCGAGAACATTGTGTCATTTATTGAGTAACGTGGGACCACCCATCTATTTCATCTGAAGTTACTTACCGACAGAGGCCAGTATACCTTTTTAGAAATGTATTTGTATTATTATTAGGTGTAGTTAGGGATTTCAGTCCTATCTTCGATCGTCGCAGGAAGTGAGTTTGAATCTCGTTGCCATCTGCCAAGAGTATACGTGGGGTATTCCACGGCAACCAGATATCTTCAGTGTATTATTATTTTTCTTTGTGTATGAGTTGTGTCATGTATTTTACTTGTTGATTATGTTCTGGAATGATGTTTATTTTGACCCAACGGTCCATTTATATTATGTGTCCAGAGTTATGGATTTATTTTGACTCATACTATTCTGATGGCGATGTTTGTTCTTATATGATAGTGTATATTATTATTCCATAGGGTAACAAGTTAAATCTAGGTTAGAATTGACTCAGACTTGTAAGTTATGTAAATATACCCCAGTGTTAATGGGGATAGTTTCAGTGATTTTATTTGTTTATTATTCCATATGTGCGAGATCATGATAAAGACATTATATCACGGTTGTACTTAGTCTCGTCCTCAAAACATATGTAAACAATCTTCAACATGTTAGCTGCGAAATTTGTAATTATTCATGTATATTCAATATGGTTATTTTGCACCAGATTCCGCAATCATCAGGAGTATAATAAACCCTTTTATTTTTAAATTTTAAATATTGTTTTCATTTGTTTAGTTGTATGACACCCATATTCTCCTACCCTTTAAGCCTCTAAGTTATTTATATATTTATTATGCCCACTTGATTTATAACCCAGTTAACGACCCTGTAGATTTATCGCCGGAGACCCAATGGGCAGGGGACGGGTGCAATGTATAATATTTGTTATTGATTTGATGTTGCAGAATTTGAAAGACAAAGGTGTGGTGTGCTCGGTAGTAGCACTTGCTGCAGAGGTTCATGTGTGTCGTCTTTTAAGTCGAGAAACAGGAGGAACATTCAATGTAGTACTAGACGACAGTCACTTCCGAGATCTACTTCTATGTCATGTTGATCCGCCTGCTGCTGCCTCTTGCCTAGAGTCATCCCTTATCAAAATGGGCTTTCCGATGACAAAAAGCAAGGAACCCTCCTTCACAATGTGCATGTGGTATGTACTTACATATACACTCAAAGTCATAACTTCAAAGTCATAAAAATGCATACAAGGTTTTAAAAATTATAGGTACAACCTGCAGGGGCTAGTAAAGGACAATGAAACAAGGGGGGGGGAAGTCTTAACAAGCATAGGTCTAGAAACAGATTGTTTCCGAGATATAATGTAATCACATTTGCACCCGTTACTCTGTTGTTTGTGCTTTATGTTCCAAGTACCAGGCTTACCAGGCTCCACATTGGATGTTAACACCTTCTTGCATTTGTAGTGGTATTTAAAGTAGCTGTCATGATACCTCACTCATTTTCTATCTAAGAGATAGCTGACATATTTCATGAATGGACGTGCCAATGCATGAGGTGTCCATAAAACTGCTTCAAATGTTGCTACAAACATAAGATACTGTTGACATCCGATATGGAGAATGAACGTTATAATATGATGTGTCATATCTCAGAAACGTTGATTTCCAGACCTGTGTCTATTAGGACCTTTTCCTCATTTCTTTGCCCTGTACACACTTCTGCAGTTTGTACATATACATATAAGGAATTTTGGGAGTCAAGCAGCATGTTATTAATATGATATGTATGGACAAATGAGAGAAGTAAAAGTGTCATTGAACCAGAACAATGCTCCAACCACATGCAGCATAGAATAAGGTCACACTCTTCCTCATCGGATCATCTCATGCCTGGATATATCCATTGAAATCATCAGACAGATGCTCTATGTTATCTGCAGCAGTTTTGCCCATAGCTTTTGCCAGTTATGCTCCACATCACTTGGTGAACTTGGAAGGAACTTGGTGTCACAGCTGCTCCTGCAAATGTTTGATGGACAACAAATCAGTTGACCAGGTGGGCCAAAGAAATGTTTAAACAGGGTGTAAACACTTCTGAGAAACTTGAGCCATATACGGACAATTGTTGTCTTTAGGGAAAATAAGCTTGTGGACACTCAGAAAGAAAGATTATACATGAGGCTGCAGGATTCCTTTACTGTACTGCTGTGCTGTCAGTGACCCTTATGTTACTCCCAGTGACAATAAGCAGTCTTATGCAATTGCTCCCCATACCATCATATCAGTAGTAAGAGACATAATATGCTGCTGTAAAGTGAAGCAGAGATTGTGGCACTCGCATGCATTCATCCTAACTGGCACAGTGATCTTTTGTTCCAAAAGAAAAGTGTACATAGTTGCTAAATAAATGTTTCTCTTTGCTGGCACTTTTGCAATAATGGTGAAATGTTAATGACTGCAAACATGAAAGTTGTTGAGATCGCAAATTTGTCTGTGCTAGGCGTGTGGAAAAGCTTCCAATAAAGATAAGGTGCCCTAGTGAAGCTGCCACATGTCTGTGTATGATAGATAGTGTGGTTATTGAAACTGTTCATCCCTGTCAAATGGTCTTTCCTCGTGGTGATTTGGTCAGGGTTGTTCAGAACCACTCCAATGTGTACGGGTACTTATCACATGTCCATTGCTCTCATCAAGATCTGTGAAGTCTGAACAGCCTAAGTGCTGAGCAACATGGTGTGCTGTACACCCTCTTCCTCATAGCCTGATTATGTAGCCTCTCTCAAATAATAATAATTTTGTGTGGCTATTTCTAGCCGGGTGCAGCCCTTGTAAGGCAGACCCTCCGATGAGTGTGGGCGACATCTGCCATGTGTAGGCAACTGCATGTTATTGTGGTGGAGGATAGTGTTATGTGTGGTGTATGAGTTGCAGGGATGTTGGGGACAGCACAAACACCCATCCCCCGAGCCACTGGAATTAACCAATGAAGGTTAAAATCACCGACCCGGCCGGGAATCGAACCCGGGACTCTCTGAACCGAAGGCCAGTATGCTGACCATTCAGCCAATGAGTCGGACGCCTCTCTCAAATACTTGTCAGTCATATTAATGCCTCCTGCAGATACGACGTAACTTTCGTGCCAGTACCATTCTACAAAACTTTTATTTGTTTAGCATATCTTCCGTCAATTTTGCCATTTTTCAACTTTTGATCTTATTGAGTGCATGTGTATATCACTCTTGAATCAAGTCTCGCAAGCGTAGTGCACATCACATCATGTTCTTTCCTGAGGTAGTGCTTCTAAATGAAGAGCAATTGAAACAGATACGACGTAACTTTCGTGCCAGTACCATTCTACAAAACTTTTATTTGTTTAGCATATCTTCCGTCAATTTTGCCATTTTTCAACTTTTGATCTTATTGAGTGCTTTTTACGTCTGTTTGTGTAATATTGGCTCTTCTTTATACTACCTGTACCTGTCCTCAGCTGGTATTGCTAGGTATGTAGCTTTCATATTGGGCCCTGCAGTTTTGTGGTAGTAAGCCCGCCTCTTACCAGCAGGCCCCGGGACTTTTACTGGGATTTGAGAGCTTGTGTAAGTTTTACTCAACCAAAGTGAAAACAATTGAGGAGCTATTTAATGGTGAGATAGTGACCCCAGTGTAGAAAGCCAAGAGTAATGACTGAGAGGATTTGTCACATTGTATGTCATTTTGTGTTATACATAATCATGTGCAGTGTACAGCTTATTTCATAACATGAGTTCTAGGCTACATGTTACATTGCTGTTTTCCTTGTTTGTGGATGATGTACCATCCAAAGTTGCTAATAGGCTAATTTGAAGATTACTACAATATATTGAGAGAGATTAGGAATCCAGTGATTTCTGCTCCTCTGCAGTCTTCACTTTTCTTGTGAAATGCTGTCATTCTTGGAAACTAACACCAAATACATAACAAGGCTACACTATAGTTTAACCTGTGTAACTCCGCCACCAACACCATATTTTCTATTCAACAGGCCTATTCCGGCACTTGCACAATAGTCACATTTGATAGCAAGTTCCAATTTAAAAGTCGCAGAGTCATATACATCCTGGTTTAGGCATTTTCTTCTGCTTCCTGTTAATTTCTGACCCCACAGCCCATTGTCTGTTCTTTTGATTATTCAGGTAAAACAGTGTTCCCTGATTTCATCAGTAGCTTCTTCCACTAATATAAAACAATGGGACAAAGTTATATCCTTGTAAGAAACAGAAACCCACAACTCGGAGTTCTCTCTACTTAGGAGGACTGGCAGGTATTAAAAGTCCTGAATATATTAACACTTAACTTCAGACAACAGGTAATTGATTTACAATTCCTCTACGGGACTTTTAAATGGTTCCTTTCACTCAGATTACCTAGTGTCAGTCTTCTCATTTTGTGTTCTTCCCAACATCAGTAGATCACAAGACCTGTTCCACATTTCTTCTGCACAGCACAAAGTGGACCAGGAATCCTTTCAGATTTTTTTTCATAAAACTTTTTGATTCTCCTTGCTTCAGGTACATTGACAGCATTTCAATTCCTTTTTTTCACAGAAGTTGATCATGACTTTGATATTATGACATATTATCATATCTAGCCAGAATGAAACGTGTTCTGGTATGGCAACAAACTTTCCAAAATTGTAGTCTGCTTTCTCTACAGCAAAATCATTAAATCTGTGAAGAAAACAAAAAATGCTTCAAATGTACCCAAAGCAAGTGGAATTGGAAAATTTTGCACAGTTTGCTAACATTATTGTTTTAAATAAAAGAATAAGCTCAAAATAGTCTGATCCCACGTGAACATACAATTGGAAGAACTTGGAACATGTATGGAAAGTTTTTGCTTGTTTGCTGTAAGGGCTTTCAATGAGTTCTGAAAACAATAAACCTTTATTAGTAGATGAAGGTTTCTCATGTAATGTGTGGTTCCCTGTGTGTGTATTTTTGGTTCACAATTGAAAATTATTTTTTAAAGAACACCTGACTTCTTGGATACACTCCAAGTTTTATTTTTAAAGAGTTTTTGTACTGTGTTTAACTTTTATCAATACAGTCTGCTAGCAGCACCACATAACCTTTAGTTATAACATCATTAATTATGTTACAGCCATTTAGATTCTCCAGATGGTGAAGGGAGTGGTTTGAAAACAAAGGGTTACTACTGCCCACAGTGCTATAGTAGGTACTGTGAATTACCTGTGGAGTGTCGTGCTTGTGGCTTGACGTTGGTAGCAGCACCACATTTAGCACGCTCATATCACCACCTTTTTCCTGTTGCCAGCTTTACTGAGTTGGAACTGAAGAATATGATAGAACCACCAGCATATTGCTATGCTTGTCAAAAGGAATATAGTGACAGTGACAAACATGTAAGTATTCTAACTTATTCTTGTTCACTTAATGATTTTTGAAAGTTACACAAATGGGAAATTGAAATTTTTTGCTTTTCTTTTGGGTATGAGAAATGGTTTTATACAGGTTTAAGGTCTGCTGCTGCTCATCATCAGCTTGCACACCTGTAAGTACTACATATTCTTTCTTTGTTGCCTTCATAACCACCTGCCATCCTGGTTACCACAGAATCAGTGTTATTTTGAAATAAACCATCAACCTTCTCCCAGTTTTTCATCACCTTCCTGGTTGCACATTTGTCTAGATGACTATCAAACCTTACTTCTCAGGAACTCACATACCCATCACATACCTTTTACCTTTGTGAACACAACTGTTATCTGTATGTATCCACTATAATATATATCAGCAATACTGCCAACAAAGTTTGAAACCAACATCATCATCAATCTACTGCAGTGCAGAATATATTCCATTCCTCTACATTGACTTAGCTGTACAGTCAAAATATTTTGCAGCAATCAGAGTATCTGGAAATCACATTCTATTGTTTTGGGGATATTAGGTTGTGTTATAATTACTGCTGACACGTATCAATCCTGCAACCAAGATCATCTTCAGAGCAACGACAATGTAGAATTAAAACTGTTTAATGGCAGTTATCACTCGGTAATAAGTGGACTCAATATAGAAAGACCCTGTTAGAAATGTAATTCATTCCAGATCCTCCAGAGAGAAGGAGAAAGATTTTAAGACTTAACTGTGGAGGGGTAGCCATGATCTACTCAGCACAGTAGAACCTCGATAATTTAAAATCGGTTAATTCAAAATCCTGCCTAATTCGAAGAAGCGCCCATTCCCTGGGGGTACGGTTTTGCATGTTATTTAAACATTTTAAAAAGCAGTATTTTACAGAGTAATTTAAATTCAAAATATATTCGCGTCGTGATAAAACGCGTCTTCTGGAACGTGCAGAGGTAGCTTTCCACATTTTCACTCACTTTGGTGTGTCTACAGTGTACTTCATATTTGCTAAGTTTGAGTGAAATCATAATTCTTAGGTATTCAGCGTTTTAAGGAATGCCACAATATCATGTAGAAGGCAATGTGCAGAGAAACAAAATCCGTGAACACTGGCGATGCCGAATTGTTCCACTGTATGTGAACAAATGGATGGTGTTGCCGTGGGTTTGTCATTTCTGTATGCAAGATTTTGAAGAGCTCTATCTTCATTCTTACACTCCCGAGTCTTTCATCTGATTGAGGTATGTTGAGCACAAACTATCCATTTTTTTGGATCATTTGAACAGCTTACATCCAAACATTACATTTTACCGTACAGACTAAGAATGGAGGATGACTCATGTTGGCTGAATGGTCAGCGTTGAGGCCTCCAGTTCAGAGGGTCCCGGGTTCGAATCTTGGCCGGGTCGGGAATTTTAATCGCTTCTGATTAATTTTTCTGGTTCAGGGACTGGGTGTTTGTGTTTGTCCCAACATTTTCCTCTTCCTATTCAGACATCAACACGCAATAGTGATTACGTCCCTCCATATAGGGTTTGCGCCAGGAAGGACATCTGGCTGTAAAACCGGACTAAATCCACATGTGCGACACAGTTCGCACCTGTGACCCTAAAGGTGTGGGAAAAGCAGTAAAAGAAGAAGAAGAAACTAAGCTTTGAGGATGTCTGCCATTCTTAGATGTTTTGGTTTCTAGGAAATATGGTGGAACTTTAGGTCATTAGGATTAACGTAAACCCACCCATACTAATAGATATCTTCATGGGTCCTCTCACCACCATCGTTGCTGAAAGCGTACTGTGTTAACACCCTTGTCAACTGACCAAGGGAGGTTTGTGAGTAGGATAAGTAAAACGGTAAACTTGAATTCATAACTAGAATATTCCTAAACAGTGTTTATTCAATGAAATAGATTGATGAAGTGCTAAATCCTAAGCCAGAAGACAGATTGTCACATGATTCTCCTCCTTTGAGCCTGGCCTTCGTGCCAGACGTACAATCTCTGACAGATAGGATTGGCTTTCTGAGAGAAGGCACAATATTAAGATCCTCTTTAAGCCTAATATCATCATACGCAATTGCTTGTTAAAGATCCTATTGGTTTAAACTGTGCTGAAATATATATATGATTCCTTGTTCCTGTGGATCAGTTTATGTTTGGCAAACATCTAGGAAGATAGCAATGAGGGTTAAGGGACATCGCAGGCACTTACGTCTTTACTAGCCAAAAAAGTATGCTGTGGTGGAGCAGGCAATACCTAATGACCATCAAATCATTTCTGATGCAATATCTGTCATTTGTAAGTAGAATCAGTCGTGAGGCAATAGAAATTGCTAAACACCCGAATAATTTTAACAAAGAGGACATCTATATACAGTGAAACCTCGATTCTCCGTTTTTCGAGGGACCATGAAAATAAAACGTACAATACGGGAAAACGGAAAATCTGGGAATGAATGAAAACCATCAACAATTTGGCTAAACATCACAAAAATGAAATACGGTAGGCCTATGTATAATTATAATCTTACAAAACTCCTAAACCAAACCAAACTACAGCCCCAGTGGGACTTTGCCTGCCAAGCGACCGCTGCTCAGCCCGAAGGACTCCAGATTACGAGGTGCGCATGGTCAGTGCGACGAATCCTCTCGGCCGATATTCCTGGCTCTGTAGATCGGGGTCGCCATCTCACCATTAGATAGCTCCACAATTAAAGGTAATCACGTAGGCTGAGTGGACCTGGAACCAGACTTATATCCAGGTAAGAATGTCTGACCTGGTCGCAATCGAACCCGGGCCTCTGGATGAGAGGCGGGCATGTTAGACCACGAAACCGCATTAATTACCGGTAGATTCACAATTAAGTATTTATTTTCCACCTAGTCGATACAATGATTGCTTAAGGCAATTTTTAATGGTCAAAAGTGGTACATGTTTCGTATATTATCAACATCTTCAGCCACATAACACTGTTTAGATGAAAAATGTATAAAATTGACAAAGTAATGCTTTAGAGGAAGTGTCCTTAAAATTAACATAAGATTGTTTTAATCTTGTCAATCTTATGTTAATTTTAAGGACACTTCCTCTAAAGCATTACTTTGTCAATTTTATACATTTTTCATCTAAACAGTGTTATGTGGCTGAAGATGTTGATAATATACGAAACATGTACCACTTTTGACCATTAAAAATTGCCTTAAGCAATCATTGTATCGACTAGGTGGAAAATAAATACTTAATTGTGAATCTATTGAAGTGCGATACGGACCATGAAGCTGATTTTATGTAATTAATTACCGGTACGCGAGTTCAAAATCTCGATACTTTATATTCAGTTTTACAGGGGAATCTTCGTCAGTTTCCCGTGAAAACTTCTTTCAGTTCAGCGACTTTGATTAGGCTAGCCAAACTCTTCGAAAAATCTAATAACGCCAAGCCAAACGACAATCGACCACAAGTAGTTTTTAATTCTCTCATCTAATAAAATAAAGCACATTAGATACGAAAGCACTCAAAATGAATGCGAAATCCGTTCATTTCTTAATCTTTCATTGTAATTTGGTCTACGGTATACTGTTCGTAGTCAGTTTCTGTAAATCTCGTACCGCGCAAATTAGGCCTACGTCGACTTTTAAAGGTTATGTTGAACTCGAAAACATGGTTTCGAATGTAAGTATCGATTCTTAAAAGTTCTCGAATGCATTATATTCAATTCTGCGCGTCACAAATCCAATCAAATTGGAAAGATAAAAGAAATATCAAAACTTCAGAAATTACGGTTATTCGTGACCTTGAAAACGTAAAATTCCCAGTCTTACATTAGGAACTAAACAGTAATAGTCAATTCCAAGACCTCCCATGCCTTTCTTTTTTTAAAAATTACATTTAGGTTCAACATGTGTTTTGGTCTCGCTAACATAATCATGTAGGCCCTACGATAATATCAAAAATACTGAATTTGTGTTAAGAAGCAGTTTCGATTCCTGCCTGAAAACCCAGTTACTCTGCAGTGCCCTGAGCAAAGTGCCAAAAACCTCTTCGGCAGTACGATCAAAAAAAGTAAAAATATAAACATCTAACCCTGGACATAATATGGACGTTTTTATAAGTGCGAACATTTGACGAAACTCGTTCCGTCTTCAAGCAGAGCTGTCGAAATGCGCCGTGTCTCCTTGCAATTGTTGTCGCCACTCTCTGCTTTATGATTTTCCGAGATTCTCTAAACAATACCACCCGAATGCGATGCTAAGATGGTCCCTTATGAAAGTTCACCGCCGATCGCTTTTCCAGTACCGGTACAGTACTTGCTTTAATTATCGCAGTGACGGGGCGTTAACGCCAAGATCCATAAATATGCCATAGCCGTCCTTTTGTGAGATACAGTTTATTAAAAAACGATTGATCGAGGATTTAGCGTTGATGGGACTGGAATTTCTGGACGGTTGATCCGGGAAATCGTTTCTTCGAGGAACGGATAATGCGGGACTTTTACAACGTGATTTAATTACGATGCTCGCGGGACCGCATAATTTGAACGCATATTCCGGGAAAACGTATTTTCCGGGAACGGATAATCGAGGTTCCACTGTACTAAGATCATGGCTACCCTTCATAGTTAAAGCCTTAATATCTTTCTGCTAAACTCTGAAGGCCCGGGAATGAATTACATTTCTAACAGAGTCTATCTTGAGTCCACTTGCTATGGAGTGACAATTGCCAATAACAGTTTTCATTCTACAATTGTCATTGCTCTGAAGACAGTCTTGATTGCAAGATTGAAATGCATCAGCATACAATAATTTTAACACAATCTAATATCACCAAAGCAATATAATGTCATTTAGTGGTCGTGAAAATCTACATTTTAAGATTATCTGGAAATCCTTCAACTTAACTCTTCTGATGTCCACTCATACCCAGGTCTTCAACACCTTGTTCGACGATTTTATTTTATTAGGGGTGGTGGTGGTGGTGGTAGTTTTAAGAGGAAGTACAGCTAGGCAACCATTCTCTCTTAACATGAATCAAATGGAGGCGAACTGACCCTTCAAAGAATGAAGGTATCAGAAGAAGAAAGGGAAGGGCCGCGAAGGGCACGAAAATGAAAGACTTCGTAAGCCTTGCAAAACTAATAGCGTTGGGGTTGGAAGAGGACAAGACTTGACCCAGGGTGGTTGGATAGGAAAGGTGAAAGGGAGAAGCCTAGCACGAGTAAGTGGAAGCACTGTTAGACTAAGCTTAGGGCCTTGCAGTTGCCAACCCACAGGGATTAAAATGTTCTCTCTTGTTCTCCCTTGCTCTTGTCATGTGGCATTCCAAGAAAAGACCAAGACTTACCATATATTATTGTAATTTTAATGCTTTTCAGTCTGTTGAACAGATTATAACATTCCTGTAAAAGAAAAAAACACACTTAAACAAAGAATGATATGTTTCATATTGAAAGCATCATCAGATTCTATTCAAATCACACTTTTTTAATATCATAAATTGATGAAAATTGTTTAGAAATTTAGGAACATATTGTTTAAATTCTGTTTGTATCCTGTAATATTTGAGAATTATAACTTATCTTAGTGAAGTGCTCAGTGGTGCATCCTCTCTCCTTATCCGTCTAACGAGGAGTTGGCCTCTTCTTTCAAGAACGAAACATGTCATTCTTTGCATAACCGTATTTTTTTACAGGTTGTAAGTGTTATAATTAGTTTTGAACAGATTGTGAAAAGCATTTAAAGTTACATTAACTGAGTTGACACTGGAAAATATGGCTTCATTATTAACAAACTACCCTATACAGTATTACTTCTTGTTGTCTCTTCGGGGACTGCTTTCATGACACTTGGCTCTTTTCATATATCATGTCCATCCTTCAGCACACCAGATACAAAACTATCTGAAGCTTAAGTTATAGGCCTAGTAACTGAACTTGAAATTTTCTTTTACAGGTTTACCAGTGTAAAACTTGCAACCGAATATTCTGCTTAGACTGTGATCTCTTCATTCATGACACATTACATTCTTGTCCTGGTTGCATATCAAGTAAGGATGCTGTAAAATGAATTCCTGAAGAAGTTCTGGAAAGAAGTCCAAAGGGTTCGCCAATGAGTGCACTCCTCCTCAATTATTTACAGCAGTCCTAAATTGAGGAAGATTATGGAAAATAGCTTGTGGTATGAAGGAGCTCAAGACCATATCAATGATCACAAAGAAGCTGATGGCTCCACCAACCATTCTTTTATGCAATGCCATTGTATTCTTTGTTATGTGGATGAATTTGTTGCTGCTCCATTGAATATCATCAAATTCATAAATAACTAGGTAATGGAAAGGTACAAACAAGTGCAATTCAAGTCATATATAAAAAGTCAGTAACAATGAAAGGAACACATAACAGGAAAAGCACAATGTCAAGTCAGTGTGAGAAAAGGGAGAAGCACAAAAAAAACAAGGATTCTCCACATCTTCATATACTGCCATCTACAATACATTAGCTCTCTCCTCATCAATCCTAGTTCTTTTATATCCATATCTTCTCAGCCCCTAATGTGCTCCCAGCTTCTTCAACTTTCATTGAGGGGCCATCTTGACAGTGTATGAAGATATGGAGATGACAGATGTTGCTCTCATTGTTCCTGTGTATACATGACTCAAATACAGTAGAACCTCGATAATTCGAAATCGGTTCATTCAAAATCCTGCCTAATTCAAAGAAGCTCTCGGTCCCAGAAACATGAGATACAGTTTTACATGCTATTTAAATTGTTTAATTCGAAATACGGATAATTCGTAATTCGAAGTACAATGTCGGCCCCATTACCGAAATTCGGACTTGTGATTCAAAACTGCATTTACATTTTAAAACAATAGTATGTTACAGAGTAATTTCAACTCAGAATTTATCCGCATATTAATAGAACGCGTGTTCCGGAACGTGGAGGGGTAGCTTTCCGCACTTACACTCACTTCGGTGGGTATACAGTGCGCTTCATGATTGCTAAGTTGAATGAAATCTGAAATCTTTTGTATTCAACCTTTTAAGGAACGCCGTAATATCACGCAACGGGCAGTGTGTGGAAAAACAGAATTCGCGAACACTGGCGATGCCGACAGTTGACGAAAAAGCGTGGCTCATATAATCAATTCATAGGCACCAAACAATATTGTCATTGCCGATGAAACTGCAATGTTTTATTTTAATGCGAGCCCAAATGGTCTTATGGTTTTAAAGGAGAAAGTGCCATCCGGGCAATCATACAAGGGTGGGGGTCATTGTAGTGTATTGAAATGCACATGGAAGTGAGAAACTTTATCCCCTCATCATAGGAAAGTTCGATAAGCCACAATCTTTTAAGGGTGTCAGGCACTTTCCATGCCAGTACAAAGCATCTAAAAATGCTAGCAGTACAGAAATCCAAAAAAAATAATGCATTTGCACAGGGAAACCAGCATAATTTATCCTCGTCTTTGAATTTTGTGATTTTTTTCTTTCGTTGCGTGAGGTTATGTTTGTCAGTGATTTATCCAAGTGCATTATTTGAACATTGTAAATGCACTTTGTTGGATACATTTTGGAAATAGTTTTTTCCATTGCATTTGAAAGGTTTAAACTGTGAATCAAGATGATTGCCTGTATTAATGGGTCTTAGAATACTTTGTGATGCGGCAAGTGTTATCATTTCTGAAGTACGAGAGAAGTGCCATGGTGGGAAATTGTACAAGGATAGAGTCAAGAGTCATAGGGAAGTTTGATTTTAAGGGCATCAGGTACTTTCTGTGTAAATACAAAGCATCTAAAATGCATACAGTATAGTAATCCAATGAATAAAGCAGTTGTACATGGGAGCCAGCATAGATTTCTCCTCGTCTTTGAATCATGCTTTTTTTTTTTTTTTCATTGTGTGAGGTTATGTTTGCCAGTGGGATATCCAAGTGCATTATTCGAATACTGTAAATGCACCTTCTTGGATACATTTTGGAAATAGTTCTTTTTTCATGGCATTTGAAAGATATAAACTGTGAATCAAAGTTAACTGCATGCAGTAATGGGCCTTAGAATATTTTGTAACACGGCAAGGGTTGGTACTTCTGAATTGTGAATTGGCTGTTAATTCAAAATCACGTAATTCGAAGTCCGATTTTTTAGTCCCAACGACTTTGAATTAACGAGGTTTTACTGTACGTAAGTACAGTAGGTTGAGATAAAAATTTAAGCCAAACACACATACGATAGAGACCATTGGTGAAAAATCTCTTGAGGTTAAAAAAAGGAGGATATTACAAAATAGAGTACTAGCAACATCATAAAAATTACACAAGAAAAGAGAAAGAGAATGAGTTACAAAGATTTTGATAAAAACAATCTTTTACAGACACACATACCAGGAGTGCTGGTATCTGGATCTAGAAAACAATACATGTACTATCTTAATGGAATGATCATTAAAGGTTGTTCATTAACAATATAAGAGTACAAATAATTGTATACCTATGTTCAAACTGTATGTTTCTAAAATATATGCTTTAAATTGTACCAAATATTAATCATCACCTTTTATCTGAACATGTTTGCAATTTATTAAAAAACACAAACCCCATGGCACTACAGCCCTTGAAGGGCCTTGGCCTACCAAGCGACCGCTCCTCAGCCCGAAGGCCTGCAGATTGCGAGGTGTCGTGTGGTCAGCACGACGATTCCACTCCGCTGTTTGCAATTTATAATACTATTTTTTAATATAAGTCTTCTGCAGAAAGATGGAAACATGAATAGAGACGTATAATAGGATGAACACAATGACAGGTGAGCATCGGAAGAGCAAACAATAGAAAAGGAGACTGGGATAAACATGATAATATAAATGAACAACGACATTATCCAACCTTCAGACACTGCCGTCTTTAAATAATAGGTTCCCTTCTTAACAATCCTGATAGTCTTTTACATCCATTCTTCCCAGCTTCATTATGGCCCATAATCTATGGGTATGAACACTTTGGGGGACCACCTTGACAAATCTTGTCATGATGAGAGAAGTATTAGCATATATTCATCCTTATCTTTCCCTCTATTTATCTTAGTGATGGGCAACGCTCTCTCTCTCAACTCTCAAGACTGACGTCACACATCTCAAGACTCTCGCGAGAATCTCAAGACCAATCGTCCTGTAATGCAAGCCGTACGACGTACCAGTAACTAAGACTGTAAACTTGATAGTATATCACTGGCAGTTTTTGCGTGAAATAAAGTTCTCATATGAAAACGTGTGAGCCAATAAATTTTGTCAAAAGCCAGGAAAAGTACTGCATGTTTAACTATGAACCCCTTTAATACCATTAACAAAGGTGAAAGCAGAATGTCAGTATCTTAAATTGTTCACGACTTATTTGGAGTGGACATCTTAGCTGAATAACCATGCATTATTTGTGAATAACTGTAGATAGGATGTACACCTACTTGGATACTAAAGGCGTGCATTATTCAAACCTGAGACGGGGAAGATGTGCTTTGCTACATATGCAACCCCCATTACACATGAGTGGAACGTTTAATCTAAAATGCCCGACTTTGCTCCAATTCTTTCAGCAGGGGTGATGGGGCAACGCTCTCGAGACCGATTCTCGTGTGCTGCGAGCTGTGCGACGTCTCGGTAACTAAGAGTGTAAGCTTGATAGTTATCATCAGCAGTTTTCATATGAAAATGTGTGTGATGATAAATTTTGTCAAAAGCCTAGGAAAGCACTGCATGTTGAACATGAGCTCCTTAATACCATTAACGAAAGTGAATACAGAATGCCAGTATCTTAAACTGTTCGCGAGTTATGTCAGGTGGACTTCTTAGCTGAATAACCTGTATAATTTATTAATTGTTATTAGGATGTAAACGTACCTGGATGCCTTACAATCGTTGTCGGCAGGGTAGCTTCTTGTGATTCAGACCGGGCCGGAGGTGTTCTGTGACGATTCCTCTTCATTGATAGGCCTATGTGTTTGTGAGTGACGGATCATCCCAGAAGTATTTCCGCCGATGTATTTTACTTCTTTTGAATAAGCAACACAGTGGGCTGTGCTATGTGACATCTCTTAAAAATAACCGACATCCATGACCTACGTTGCGTTTCGGACATCGTCTTCAAGTTGCCGCGTACAACTAGACACAATTTCCCATGGCACTGTCATATATCAAAGTACCTAATTATGATGCGAATACTCTGTAACATTATAAGGAATTATTTCCTTCGTCACCAAGATATCTGTAAACACAAGCAGTGGTCTTATGTTATTGAATGCGGGGTCTGATAACGATGTACACCTACCTATTACAAGTTGTCCATTTCATGACCGTATCGATGTTTAATCAAGAAGTAAGTATAAATAACCACCTAATCGATACTTTATTAATGCCTATTAATACACTAAGTGGTCGAAACATGTCCTGTAAGTTTTAATTTTATTCAATTTTGCCTGAGGCATTAATAAAGTATCGATTAGGTGGTTATTTATACTTACTTCTTGTACACCTACCTGTCAAAACAATTGGAGCAAATTGAAGCATGTTAGATTACACATTCCACTCATGCGTAATGGTCGTAGCATGTGCAGCAAGGCGCATCTTGCCTCATCTCGAGTTCGAATAACGCACGCCTCTAGTATCCAGGTACGTGCACCTACAGTAACTGTTAGGTTCTGTACTTAAACCACTCATTCGTGTACCTCCCAGTGCATACAATGTCAGAATGCGTATCCTTTATAATTATGTTATACTGCGTCATAATAGACCTCGGTAGAAGTGAACGCCCTAGTTGCTTGTTGACACACATTTACGAAATTGAGAAGACCCGTGGTTGGCTATTTGCATACTCGACACAAACAACATTCAGCTCCGACTACCTGTAGGCCAATATAAATGGTCCGTTATTGGACATTATAAATTTTCCAGCTAGCTCATTCTTGGTTGCCAGCGTTTCGCCCTCGTGTGCTAGGGTGGGCTCGTCAGTTGGTACCTAGCACACCTACCAATACGCTGGCTAGTGCATACCGTGGAGGCCACTGCGTAGGCTAACTGGAGCCACCGGCAGTGCCAATGCACTAAGAGACTTTGTCTCATCACTAAAAATTGATGCCTGCTTGGCCATCAGATGATATAGATGTTGATTCCCATAGGGAATCTGAAATATTTGTCCTGAATGAGCAAATTTATAATACCAATATAAATGGTCCGTTATTGGACATTATAAATTTTCCAGCTAGCTCATTCTTGGTTGCCAGCGTTTCGCCCTCGTGTGCTAGGGTGGGCTCGTCAGTTGGTACCTAGCACACCTACCAATACGCTGGCTAGTGCATACCGTGGAGGCCACTGCGTAGGCTAACTGGAGCCACCGGCAGTGCCAATGCACTAAGAGACTTTGTCTCATCACTAAAAATTGATGCCTGCTTGGCCATCAGATGATATAGATGTTGATTCCCATAGGGAATCTGAAATATTTGTCCTGAATGAGCAAATTTATAATACCAATATAAATGGTCCGTTATTGGACATTATAAATTTTCCAGCTAGCTCATTCTTGGTTGCCAGCGTTTCGCCCTCGTGTGCTAGGGTGGGCTCGTCAGTTGGTACCTAGCACACCTACCAATACGCTGGCTAGTGCATACCGTGGAGGCCACTGCGTAGGCTAACTGGAGCCACCGGCAGTGCCAATGCACTAAGAGACTTTGTCTCATCACTAAAAATTGATGCCTGCTTGGCCATCAGATGATATAGATGTTGATTCCCATAGGGAATCTGAAATATTTGTCCTGAATGAGCAAATTTATAATACCAATATAAATGGTCCGTTATTGGACATTATAAATTTTCCAGCTAGCTCATTCTTGGTTGCCAGCGTTTCGCCCTCGTGTGCTAGGGTGGGCTCGTCAGTTGGTACCTAGCACACCTACCAATACGCTGGCTAGTGCATACCGTGGAGGCCACTGCGTAGGCTAACTGGAGCCACCGGCAGTGCCAATGCACTAAGAGACTTTGTCTCATCACTAAAAATTGATGCCTGCTTGGCCATCAGATGATACAGATGTTGATTCCCATAGGGAATCTGAAATATTTGTCCTGAATGAGCAAATTTATAATACCAATATAAATGGTCCGTTATTGGACATTATAAATTTTCCAGCTAGCTCATTCTTGGTTGCCAGCGTTTCGCCCTCGTGTGCTAGGGTGGGCTCGTCAGTTGGTACCTAGCACCTAGCACAGGACAAATATTTCAGATTCCCTATGGGAATCAACATCTATATCATCTGATGGCCAAGCAGGCATCAATTTTTAGTGATGAGACAAAGTCTCTTAGTGCATTGGCACTGCCGGTGGCTCCAGTTAGCCTACGCAGTGGCCTCCACGGTATGCACTAGCCAGCGTATTGGTAGGTGTGCTAGGTACCAACTGACGAGCCCACCCTAGCACACGAGGGCGAAACGCTGGCAACCAAGAATGAGCTAGCTGGAAAATTTATAATGTCCAATAACGGACCATTTATATTGGTATTATAAATTTGCTCATTCAGGACAAATATTTCAGATTCCCTATGGGAATCAACATCTATATCATCTGATGGCCAAGCAGGCATCAATTTTTAGTGATGAGACAAAGTCTCTTAGTGCATTGGCACTGCCGGTGGCTCCAGTTAGCCTACGCAGTGGCCTCCACGGTATGCACTAGCCAGCGTATTGGTAGGTGTGCTAGGTACCAACTGACGAGCCCACCCTAGCACACGAGGGCGAAACGCTGGCAACCAAGAATGAGCTAGCTGGAAAATTTATAATGTCCAATAACGGACCATTTATATTGGTATTATAAATTTGCTCATTCAGGACAAATATTTCAGATTCCCTATGGGAATCAACATCTATATCATCTGATGGCCAAGCAGGCATCAATTTTTAGTGATGAGACAAAGTCTCTTAGTGCATTGGCACTGCCGGTGGCTCCAGTTAGCCTACGCAGTGGCCTCCACGGTATGCACTAGCCAGCGTATTGGTAGGTGTGCTAGGTACCAACTGACGAGCCCACCCTAGCACACGAGGGCGAAACGCTGGCAACCAAGAATGAGCTAGCTGGAAAATTTATAATGTCCAATAACGGACCATTTATATTGGTATTATAAATTTGCTCATTCAGGACAAATATTTCAGATTCCCTATGGGAATCAACATCTATATTACCTGTAGGCCTACGACACACTGCTCACCGCACAATGCGGGGCAACGCTCTCGAGATATCTTGAAATTTCTCGCGAGAAATAGTGCCTGGGGTGATCTCGAGAAATCTCGAGACCTCGTCTCAGACTGCCCATCACTAATTTATCTGCCTTTCTTCTTATCCCATCACTTGTTTGTTCCATTCCATTTCTGATTTTTAGAAATGCAGTTTAACTCAGTCTTATGAAATGAAAATACATTTATTTGGAGCAAAATAACAAAGAAAGTTTGTATACTCTATTCCTAGATCTATTTTGCACAGTACTTTTCCGTATTACAGTTTATCATAAATCAGTTGTGGCATTCAGATAAGGGTTCTTGTGTTGTACTGTCAGATGTTGCATTTCCATGACTGGATGCCATGGAAGGGAATTCTTGCTCAAAAGTTTGAAAAGAAGCAGCATGGTTACTGTGATAGATGCCAGTGGTGTTGATTACTGTTAGGCCGCAAATACAAGACGACCCTTGCTTTTTCACATGAGATTCTGAGAATAAAACGTCGTCTTGGATTCAGAGAAATACGGTATCACTCCAGAGGCTTCTGTGAGAAACATTTCAGTATTCTTCTTCACACGGCGTCACCTAACCTAACTGTATATGTATCATGAAAACATATTTCAAACGCCGAATGTAGAGAAATGATAACCTCCTCGCTAAAATTTTACATGGGAATAGCCTTTCCGAAATTTAACCAAACGCTAGAAAATACATTATATACACATTCATTACGAAAAGGTGTTATCCGCTTTCTTTTCAAATTTTCATTAGAGAACAGCAGTCGACGGGTATTACTAATCGACTCCAACATCATCTTCGAATGTCGATGAGAGCTCGCAAATGCACATAACGAGAAAACTATACCGTACTGAAGATGATCGATCGCATTTTGTGGCAAACGTTTCAGTTTTCTTATTCAAACAGCGTCACCTATCCTAACATAACTGTATTATATGTATGATGAAAACATACGTCAAGCGCCAGCAGAAGCTATAAATTTACGTGATAATAGCCTTTCCGTAATTTAACTGACGCGGGAAAATACAAACTAATCTCTGAAATCAATGATGCCCTTGGCCATATCTTGAGGTGTATCCCATCCTTACTTCATTGCAGTATTTAGCATTAAAATTACCAGTAAGCAATCCTTTATTCAGCCTTTATTTTTAACGAGTTAACAACTGTTTGGAAATTCTAAGTTCCCATGGAGGGAATTAGATATTTTTCCACCAATAGAGCATATAAAAAATCAGATAAAATTAGATGTTGGCTTTTCAGGCGTTTGCTCTATTAACCAGCATTTTGTCTTAGGTCTGACACTAGACTCATCAGAATGGGATGTGTCAGACCCTACCCACTGACTCTGGGGTGTATGCAGATGAACTTATCAGAAGCCCTTATAAGAGGCACAGTCTGATAACTGCATACGGGAGATAAAACTCCTCAATGGAATTAATGCCCGCCTAGCAATTACGAATGGAAATTCTAAGTTCCCATGGAGGGAATTAGATATTTTTCCACCAATAGAGCTTATAAAAAATCAGATAAAAAATTAGATGTTGGTTTTTCAGGCGTTTGCGTTTGTAGAATTTTTGGAACAGTTGACGTGAAAGAACAATTTTACAGGATCACAATTACTTATTCAATTATATTGAATTATATTACTTACATTCCCGCAACCGAAGCAAATACTGGATCATTAAGCTATTCTTCATTTTTCGTTGGCGTTTGAAACCACAGTGCCTGATGAATATATCGCGCTGATCACCGGGAGCTGGCAAGTTACTTCAATTGATCTACTCATCTTCAGCTTCAGCACGATTAATGGATCTTCATATATGTTCGAGTGTGTTATGACTTTGTGCCTGACAGTGTATACAAACTAGCTCATTTAACCGTTCTTCGCTTTTCATAAACATTATAAGACTTTGCCTAACACTGCGTGTGCCATACTGCCGTTCAGAAAATTACACACTGTTTCTTTTAAGTGACTTACATTTTACTTCTTCTGAATTTTACAGTGTCTACCCCCGTCATTTTTATATCGCCTCTTCTACTGATCCGGAGTGAACTTTCTTTTATTTTATTTTTCCTATGCATTGTTTTTCATGTTTTAATCGGCTGATGATGACCTGGACTAGGGTCGAAACTGGTACCACTTCTACTTATTATTAAATAAGAATGTAATCACTGCATTTCTTATTCTTTTGTATTGAATAGGTTGAACCTCTTTATCTATTATTTAAATTTTAACTGTGATACTTTTCAATACGGAACAATGAAATTTTTATCTTTAAACACCGGTTGAGGTTTAAGAGGTTCAAAAAGACGGGACCTCAACGCACTCAATGGCAGTGCATGGCTGACAAGATGGCAGTGAAGATGACATTACTTGGAATGACGACACGCTGGTAGCAGGGAAATTGGCAGCGCAAGACAATAATTGAAATGAAAGTAGTGATCAGGTTTACATAGGTTTACTGTGTGGTAGGCGTACAGGCGTACTGCTCAACTGACAGAGACAAATGACTGGCCATTAAGTTATTTTGTACCAATATTGCATAATATGATAATACAATACCCTTATCCCTTTCCTGTATGGGGTCGAGTATGAAGAGATACAAATCTCTGTAGCAAGTTTTTACAACCGTATGCCCTTCCTGACGTGAACCTCATCAGAGAAATTAATGAGATAAAACTAATGACGTGATATGAATAACTAAAACTGACTATATTTATTTTATCTTTAGGCCTAAACGTCATGTTCACCATTGTCTTTTTACATCTAGAAATACTGCCTTCCAATGAAAATAGCCAGTATAACTCAAATACATTCAGAAGTTTCTTAAAGAATAGTGTAGAATGTTTACATGTACAATAATTTATAGCTCTTTATAGCCTAAAAGTCATGTATTCACTGCACAAAATGTTATTGCATATAGGACCCCCCTTTACTTTTTTTGGCTGTAAAAGAGGAGAAAAAAAGGGTCTAATGCGCAAGTAAATATGGTATGTGTTTTAAACATTCCTCTCACTGTACCAGACTCAAGCTGTCTTGGCGTTTGCAATGATCTGGAAGTAAATGCAGGAAAGCCGCCTGTGCTGGTTTGGCCATGTGTTGCCTGCAGAGAACAATACATTGGCAAAGTCAGCATGTAACATTGGAAATCGCTGGAAAGAGGCACAAGGGACGATCGAGATAGCAATGGGCCGATACAGTGCACGACTTGAAAGCTGCAAGACTACATCCAGATATGGCCCAAGATTGAATTAAATGGAGACAACTAATCCACACAGTGGACCCTGCCATCAGGTAGGACAAATGCTAAAGAAGAAGGAGAATTTAAGATTAATCTGACGTAATGTGCAAAATCTTTTTTAGAATTTATTTCCTTCAGTTAACATATATTGGATCATTTACAAAAAGAAATGATATAAAACAAAATCCAGTTTAGGAACTCTTCAGAAATGGAATTATTATTATTGGCAATTCAAATTTGAAGTAAGAGCAGCTTGTAAAAGTAAAAAGAAGGCTCATCGGAAATGGCTCCAAACAAGGACTGATGTAGACAGGGAATTGTATGTAGGTGAAATAAAGAGAGCAAAACAAATAGTTGTTGAATCCAAGAAGAAGTCGTGGGAAGATTTTGGTAAACCCGGAAAGGCTAGGTCAAGCAGCAGGGAATTCTTTCTGGACAATAATAAAGAATCTTAAAAAGGGAAATGAATAGTGCTTTGGGTAAATCAGGTGCACTCATAATAGATCCCAGGGAATCACTGGATAGATGGAAGGAATATTTTGAAAATTTTCTGAACGTAAAAGGAAATCTTCCTGGTGATGTCACGAACAACCAAGCTCGTGGAGAGGAAGACGATGTTGATGAAATTACACTTGAGGAAGTGGAAAGTATGGTAAATAAACTCCATTGTCATAAAGCAGGAGGAATAGATGAAATTAGACCTGAAATGGTGAAATACACAGTGAAAGAATGGCGTATGGCTTTTAGTGCCGGGAGTGTCCGAGGACAAGTTTGGCTCGCCAGATGCAGGTCTTTTGAGTTGACGTCCGTGGGCGACCTGTGTGTCGTGAAATACACAGTAATGGGAAGGCAGGGATGAAATGGTTTCATAGAGTAATCAGATTAGCATGGAGTGTTATAAAGGTACCTACTGATTGGAGAAAAAGAATTACACCTATCTATAAGCAAGGGAAGGTGCACATGGCCCTAAGGGTCACTCAGCCTACAATAGAAATGAGTACCAGGTTAATTCCTGGGGGCAAAGGCGGCCGGGCAGAGAGCTAACCACTACCCCATCAAGAACCAAGGTTATGGATAGTGGAAACCTTTACCTACCAACCGTCCAAGGGCCTTCATGGCCTGTACAGAGATGACTCTAGAGAAAAGATGTTTGCTGTACTGGGGGACTATGAAATTAAGGGTAGGTTATTAAAATCAATCAAAGGCATTTATGTTGACAATTGGGCTGCAGTGAGAATTGACGGTAGAATGAGTTCTTGGATCATAGTACTTACAGGGGTTAGACCACCTATGTTGTTCGTAGTTTACATGGATCATGTCCAACTCGTTGGCTGAATGGTCAGTGTACTGACCTTCGGTTCAGAGGGTCCCGAGTTCGATTCCCAGCCGGGCCGGGGATTTTAATCACTTCTGATTAATTCTTCTGGCCTGGAGAGTGGTTGTTTGTGTCCGTCCCAACACACTCTTCTTCATATTCAGACAACGCAGCACACAACCAACCACCACAGAAACACGCAATAGTGATTACATCCCTCCATAGGGTTGGCATCAGAAAGGGCATCCGGCTGTAAAACAGGGCCAAATCCACATGTGCGACACAGTTCGCACCCATGACCCCACAAGTGTGGGGAAAAAAGCGGTAGGAAAAGAAGAAGAAGAAGTTTTCATGGATCATCTGCTGAAAGGTATTAAGTGTCAGGGAGGGATTTGGTTAGGTGAAAATATAGTAAGCGGTTTGACCTATGCTGATGACTTTGTTGTAATGGCAGATAGTGCCGAGAGCTTGTAATGGCAGATTGTGCCGAGAGCTTGCAGTTTAATTCATATCTTGGAACTTGAAAAGAGATACAATGAGTATAGTATGAAAATTAGCTTTTCCAAGACTACCTTAATTGATGTCAGTAGGTAAGAAATCCAAGAGAATTGAATGTCAGATTGGAGATACAAAGTAGGAACAGATAGAGAATTTCAATTACAGTATTTAGAATGTGTGTTCTCTGAGGATGGTAGTATTGAGAGATCGAATCAAGGTGTGCGACAGGCTTCGGCAGCCGACACAATTCCTATCCTATGAATATGATATCCTGAGTCCACCCAGTTTTCACTCCCGTAAAGCACAGTTGGTCTGAAAACAGACCGATTAAAAGATAGTTTTTGTTGAAGTTTAAATGTACAAGCAAACGCCCCCTTCTGCAAGTTAGGCCTGTTTCCCCCCATCCTGATCACCAGCAAGATTCTCTTTCAAGACACTTGGTGCAATGGACTGCAGTGGGGTGAAATCCTCCGAACTGCTGGTACAAACAGATGCGAACAATAACATGAAGTATCAAATGAGGAGATAAAGGGTAAGTTAGGAATGAACTTGATGGATAAAGCGTACACGTAAACCAGCTTCGGTGGTGAGTTCAGGTGAGGCGAATGGAGGAGGACAGATTACATAGGAGAATAAAGGACTCTGTTATGGAGCTTAAGAGATGTAGAGGGAGACCAAAACAACAATGGTTAGATTCAGTTTCTAACGATTTAAAGATAAAAGGTATAGAACTAAACAAGGCTATAGAACTAATTACAAATAGAGGATTGCGGTGGCATTAGTAAATTTACAGACTTGCAACTGAATGCTGAAAGGCATAACAGTCTATAATGAAGATGTATGTATGTAAGAACAGAACGTAGTTTGAAGCTAAAATGCAGCCCACTAGAGCCATTAGCCAATGCTTTACTGCCTTGAAATGTCTCACAACTCTTTCAATGGAAAATTGTGTTTGATGTATTTTTGCTTTCTGGGACTTCTGTTAAATATTCCCAGGCTCATGACATTCTTTTGGTAGCTGTCACACTTCCTAACACCCTTCTTCATGCTTGTACTTACAACTATGCTATTCACTTTGAACGGAACGTTAAATCACCCCGACTTGTCTGGTTGACCATGACATCACAGCGTGTTATTACTCTTGGTGTTCTGCATGGTGTCGGAAGCGTGCTTATGCTTCTCGAGTTTCATGAGGCATGTCTCGTCATTGAGAAATTCTTAGGCCTCTTGGAGACATGCGCTTTTGTTTCCCATCCCTGCTGGATGTTCTTCTTCCTTGAAAGAACCCTCTTCTGAGCCAACCAAGACATTAAATATGCTTCACATCTTAGATTCTCTTGGATTTCCTCCCCTGTTAATAAAGATCCTTTTCCCCAACAATGGATATGAGAACTTTAACCGAGCAAGTTGGCTACACTGCACAACCCTGTAGTTGAGGCTTGTATTCGGGTGATAGTGGTAGGGATGGGAAACAAGAATGCAAAAGAACAAAACCCAGTGTAGGAACTCTTCAAAAACTAGGAACATATTATTTACAATGAAGTAAATCGTAAGTGGTGTTATCCCTTTTAATTATGCTTTCTCTTGTTTCGTTTATACAAACTTTGTATTTTGCTGTATAATTTTAATTAGTTATTTGCGTAAATGGAATGAAGGATAATAGAGTTTAATTTAGGCTACAAATGCAGCCTGCAAAGTAAAAGAGCTACTAGCTGGTGCTTGATTGTCTTAAAATGTCTTGTGTTTTTCAAAGGGCAAATCATGCCTAGTGTATTTTTACATTCAAGACCAATACACTGAGAACAAACATTAGCCTATATTGCACTTTATTTTGTGGGACTTATGTAAAATATTCCCAGCCCCATTCATGACTTTTTCTTGGTATCCACAAGTATATGCTATAAATATTACATTCAATAATTAATTAGGGTTATGAGTTGGATGGTTTTTTTTTTTTTTTTTACAATTTGCTTTACGCCGCACCGACAGATAGGTCTTATCGCAGTGATGGTATAAGAAAGGCCTAGGAGTGGGAAGGAAGTGGCTTTGGCTTTAATTAAGGTACAGTCCTAGCATTTGCCTGGTGTGAAAATGGGAAACCATGGAAAACCATCTTCATGGCTGCCGACAGTGTGGTTCGAACCCACAATCCCCCGTAGCAAGCTCACAGCTGATTGCCCCTAACCACACGGCACGGGGAGAGTTAAAAGTTAATTAATCATTAATGTAATTAGATTGTTGACAAAGTCAGGCAGAGAGGAAATGGATTCTGGGATAATGTTGCCAAAATTCCTTTCTTTTTCTTTTCTTTTGGAGAGTCCCAAATGAAACAAATGTTTCAAACTAGGGTTAGTATGTTGTATTATCCATATTATTTACTCAATTCTATGCAGTGAGGCTTGCATATGTGCCATACAATGCATGAAAGCTGATGTTGGTTCCTGTCTTTGCTATTCTGCTCTGCATGAAACTTTTTTTTGCTAGTTGCTTTTACATCGCACCGACACAGATAGGTCTTATGGCGACGATGGGACAGGGAAGGGCTAGGAGTGGGAAGGAAGCGGCCGTGGCCTTAATTAAGGTACAGCCCCAGCATTTGCCTGGTGTGAAAATGGGAAACCACGGAAAACCATCTTCAGGGCTGCCGACGGTGGGGTTCGAACCTACTATCTCCCGAATACTGGATACTGGCCGCACTTAAGCGACTGCAGCTATCGAGCTCGGTCTGCATGAAACTTAGCCTTTGCAATGTTCCAAATTCCATTAACAAATGGCTTCTGCATTCGATTACAGAGAAGTTGAATCTGAAAAACACATCTGTAATGATATTGAGTAGTGTCTTGGAAAATAAGTTTAATGTCAAAAGAAATCCAAGAAAGATGATCCTGAAGCAAATGGACACTCACTCATGGATGGAATTGTAGTGAAACCAGCCTAAAGTGGCCACCAGTCGTTCTTCCACAAAGATGGCCATTAGTATAGGTGGCAGCTAAATGAAGGTTACAAAATGTTTGAATTGGGGAAGATCAGCTATAGTATGACCTACAATATGTTAAAAGTAACATACATGTGCATTGCCTGATTAACACTGTCCTGCAAAATGAACACTTTTCTCTGCTGTCTCAAATGTGAAAGGTCATTTTGACTAATTTCAACATGCTAAATTGAATGGTGAAGTCCATTTTTCCTTATCTTGTAAGGTTTTCTTACAAATCACAAAAGTAATGCTAAAATATGGATTTCTAGTGTAATAAAGAATGTTAAAAATTGAATACAAAATTCAGAACACTTTGTACTAAATAAAACTGACTACATGTCTTATAAAAAGTTGATTAAGATAAGAATTTCTTTGCCTGGAAGGACGATTGTGTTGATTTACGTTTATGATGCTTGCTTGCTTGTTGTTTTAAGGGGCCTAACATCGAAGGTCATTGGCCCTTTTACGTTTATGTCCTTGTCGTGTATCCAAGAATCAATGTCCTTAATAAGCCATCTAATCTGAGGTCCGTTGAACACTCCTTGTTTTAGCTTCAGACAAAAGTGGGAATTTACAGCTGAAGCACAAACCACTCTTGTCCATGGATTTCACAAATTGTTTCATGAGCCCAAGTTTTATATGCAAAAATATGTAGTTATATTTTTGTAGGATTAAATAGTCTGGCGTAAATGACATAATTTTCTCTTGGAGGTTAAACCTTTTTTCTTAGGCCATTTCTTCATTGTCCAATGTTTATCCCTTCTTCTACTGTCCCATTCACATAAAAATGTACATTTTTATACCTCCTTGTTGGTGTAGTAAAATACCAGAAACCTTTAGTTCTTCACGGTAGCCACTACTGATGTTCTTGACTTAATTTTATCTAAATCCAGTTAATTTTCATTTGTTTCTTTCAGAAAAACAGAATGTGCAACTGGAATTAATGGAAATGTACTTCTTTCATGCAATAAAATTTTTGAAACATCAGGAAATAAATACCAGTAATTTATGTCTTAAGTTTAAACCAGGTATGTCAGAACAATACACCAGCTAGTCTTCTGTCTTGAAGACCTTAGTAAATTCTTGTTCTCGACTTCTACACAAATAAAATGTGACTTCTAGTGCAGACAGATTTTTTTTTTTTTTTTTCATGTAGAATCCAGTAATTCATTCTTGTCCTGGGTAAGAACTAAGTCCTGCATTAAATCGTTCAGTTCAGTTTGAATAAAATGAGAAATCTTCAACAACATGAACATTTTCTGTAGACTCAGAGGGACATAAATTCTCTGTATCCTCCATTTGAGTTGGTGGGACAGAAACTGAAATATCTGATCCATGGGGTACAGGTCTTACAGCCTTCTGGGTGTCTAAATTTAGACTTATTCATTTTTTTGTATCCTGATACATTACTCAAACAAAAGTAGCAATCATAGTGATTATTTTGGTCACGCCATATCAGGAATCCAAAACAGCATGGATTTCCATTTTTCATTATACCAGGGCCTTGATCCTTCAACACAAGGTTTACATGCAGAATGTGGAGCCTACTGCTTACCCTGATTTTCAAGTTTAACTTTAAAACATGCAATGAATGGCATAATATTATTTTTCTGTCTTTGTAACAAGTATGAACCACATTTATAACAAAAATTATTGAAACTGTCCACACATGCTTCTTTATATTTCCACTGACAGAAGCCTTGAACTTCATACACAACATAAAGCAAGACTATAAACAGTACTGATCAGTTAACATTTAATACGAGGATACTACACTGCTGACAACTGTGAGTAATGAAATGCATCTGAGGGCTTTGAGGCATTATGTTAGGGCATGCTTTCCTTTTAAGGGCTGGATTTATCTTATCTTAACAGTGATAAATATACAAGATCTGGCACTATTCTCATGGATTCGCCATTGCCAGATTTATTCCTCATTTGCTGGTCATGCATTGACAACATAAAAGACACATTCAAATCTTGCACATGGCAAGTTAAATATAAGCACTTCAGGGGTGTGCAAGCAGATGAGGGAGGTTGGTTCTGCAGAAGCATTTACATACATGAAGTACATCAATCATGTGTATTAACATAATTTTTGTTGTTGTATCACAGTTACCATGATGCAGCTCTCCATGCCACCCATGGATGATAAAAACACAATAAATAATTTACAAAACAAAATAAGTATAAAAATATGAAAGAATATCATATATAAATGGAGGGAGATACGTGCAGTGCAGAAAATAGAAAGAACAATACAAAAAAAAAAGGAAAAAGAACTGAAGCAAAGTATATATAAACATAAAATAACAGATCAAAAATATGAACTAAACTATGATATCTAGTTGTTGCATCCACTGAATAGCTATAGTTGATGCTATTTGAATGTCGTTACTAGTTCTGGAGAAGGCTCTATGTGAGCATCTGAAGGTGATGTGCCGCATTGTCTGAAATTCTTCCCCATAGTCACAGCTTGGAGAAGGCCATAAGGCCCCAAGAATGCACTTTTTCTGTGCCCAGTGTGCGCTGTATTTAAGGGAACCCATACACCCCACGAGAGATGAAATCTGGGCGGACGAATGCGTAGGGTCGAAGATCAATCTACGTTCATTAGGGGCCTTTGGACTCCATTCTTCATTTCAGGTTTGCAATATGGAATAATTTTCTTTAGTCAGTTTTTGAGCCATCAGCAAAACAGGATGTTTGGATTTAAGTCAGGTTGATGTGATTCTATGGATGTCTTGGTGAACTGGAAGTGATTTATTGGCCCATTTTTTATTTGCTACTCCAACAAGATTGTTCATGCAGCACAGACCTGGTGGTTAAGTACTGGGGTTGTTTTTATAACATTGCTGATAATCCACATTTTCTGATTCCAGACAGTGTCAATTTTCTTGGTGAGGGTACTATTCAGACATAGCACAGTTCATAAAGTTGTCACTGTGGATCCCCATGTTCTATCAGAGAGCTTAGATTGGATGTTGTTTCTTGTACTTAGTTTGGCTGCAAGGCTGGAAATATGTTTACTGTATGAGAATGTCCAGTCCAGTGTTACACCAAAATATTTTGGGTTTGAATTTTTCCAGTGGTTTTCAACTTTTAAAACCATAACTCCACAATTGACGATTTCCAAACTTTTCTACAGTTTGACAATTTTGATGTGTGGTGTTTTTTTCTAGAGTATTTCTATAAACTTTATATTTCTTCCTCAAGGCTGAAGAAGGCCCAATAGGACCAAAACATGTATTTTTAATGTGTTTTTACTCATACTGTATTGACCAAGGTGGACTACTGTAATTACATATTTTCTTTACAATATTATTGGAGTCGATGTGGTTTAATGCTCAATGTCACCCAAATGCTGATTACCGGGCTCACTGAAAAGGGCAGTCTTGGGCTGTTTGTGTCATCAAGTGTATAGTGCAGGAAAGTAGCAAGCGTGTATGCATTAAATATTTTATGTATATTATGTACCTTACCTTACTTAATATTTTAATATCTGACCACACCCCACAACGGATGGTTTAGAACATAAGTAACCTTTACAAACATAACCTGATTTCCGTAGAGGTCAACGATAAATTATCAGAGTGGAAAACAATAAACACAGGAGTAAGACAGGTTTGCAGTCTTTCCCCTCTCCTGTTCATAATCTATATGACTCATTCGAGAATTTAGAGAAACAAGACATGGTTCCATCTGCATTAACAGAAATCAACAGCTGGACGCAATATTATCTGCAGATGACTTAGTGCTAGTCGCCACCTCAGAAAATGATTTACAATGTTCAATGTATAACCTAAACCTAGTTAGAAAAGTACTCAATGGAAGTATCCCCTGAGAAAACTAAGATAATGGCTTTCTGTGGCAAGGAACCAGTAAGAAGCAAGATCTGCTTAAATAACAACATTTTGGAAAGAGTAAATGATTTTAAATATCTCAGCTACAAACTGTCTTTCTTTGAAGAACTAGACATACTCGAGAGACCATCATTAGTTCAAAAACACACCCGTACAAGAATCTACAAAACCTTGGCAAGACCTGCACTTTGCTATGGAAGTGAAGCGGGGACCCTGGGGAAATGCGATGAGAGAAGAATAACAACAGCTGAAACGAAATACATGCAGCGAACAGCAGGAGTCACTAAATGGGAACAAAAAATAAATACAGAAGTGCTGAATGACGTTAAAAGCACACCTATATTGGAATACATCTATGAATGCCAGAGGAATTGGCTAGAACACCTAAACAGGATGGACAGAAGCAGGATCCCCAAAGCAGTCATAAACTACTGCCCCAGTGGGAAGTGATCTCTGGGACGCCCCAGGAAGAGATTTAAAGATAGAAATTTCATAATGTTCCGTATTGAACTGTATCACAATTAAATTGAAAACAAGAAATAAAGTAGTTCAACCTATTCAATACAAGGAAAATAAGAAATGTAATGTTACATTCTTATTTGATTAAAAGCGGTACTGGTTTCAACCACTATTCTGGGTCATCATCAGCTGATTAAATAAAAATATAAAACAATGCATAGGAAAACAATAAGTAAAGGATAAGTCTTTCACTAAAAGCAGTTCAAGAAGCACTATAACACTGTAGGGATTAGCACTGAGTGATGTAAGATCCTAAAATCCAGAAGAAATCGAAGATCAGACATATAAATGAAGCAAGGTGCAAGGTCTTGAAGAGCAGCATAACATACGTAATGTCCGGCACTGTGCTTCAAAATGTTTATGATCATTGAACTATTCACCAAGTTTCATTAGCATTTAGAAGCACAGTGCTGGACATTATGGATGTTGTGCTGCTCTTCAAGAACTTGTATCTTACTTCATTTAAGTGACTTATCTTCGACTTCTATATAATTTTAGGACTTCAAATTTATTAAATTGTATTATAACTTCACGCATAGCAGTATTTGCAGGCTTGTTCACTGAACTATTCACCAATTCTCATAAAGTAAGAGAAAAATTATAGTATGCAACCTCCTGAATAATGGCAATATTTGTGGCCTAATTTTATCAGCATCATCTGTAAAATGATGATAGACTGTCGAGGTCTGGGGCGTAATATCTTCAATGTTTACTTTTCTATACCTGCTCCAATATCAATGATCTTTACTCCCAAATGAAGAAATCACTCTCCTGCAATTGTGTTTTAGGGCCAATAATCTTAATGTTTGGGATGCATTTGGACACATTTGTCAGTGAGATCTTTCTTCATGTAAGATCAAAACTACATCACACAATACATTTCACAAATGCTACCTCATCACTTATCATTTGTGACTGCATAGCAAATAATGTTACATTTCTGCCACACAGCACTTTTCAATGGGCCCCATTTGCTTCCCGTTTTTAAACAGACACATACTCCTCACTCTTTAATGTTTCAGTTACTCATTCTTCGATAACAGCAATTCTTGAGCCATTTTACAACTGTTGTGCTCTCCGGGTCCTGTTCTAATTGTATCGAGCGAGTATCGGCGTCGCTCCTTCACCACTCCCCACGCAGCAAGTGAATAACAGACCAAGCCTAATGTCTGGCCTGAGCTTACATTCATGCTTGGTAGTATGCGGCCAGCACAAGCATGCAGGCAGTGATTTCTTTTTTAACAGTGGTTTAACGTCGCACTAACACATTGAAGGTTTTCGGTGACTAACAGATAGGAAAGGGCTAGGACTGGAAATGTAGAGGCTGTAGTCTTAACTACGGTACAGCCTGATGTACCTGGTGTGAAGTGGGCAGTGATAAATCACGTGAGCCTAAAGAGATTTTGCACGATACTTCACGTAACAGGACTAAGGGGTGGACAAACAACAAAAATTTAGTAGTAACATTGATAAAAGGATGGTACCTGTAAGATTACTATCGAGTTAAATGTGCAAACACTGATAATAAGACTGGTAGTACATTAATGAGTTACTTAAGAATTTTGCTTTCCCAAATTATATACCAGATTTGGAACCATTCAAAATATATTTCATGAGGTATTTCTTCAACTGAACCTTGTCGGCAGTTAGTAGCATTAATAACTTGGACATTGAGAAAGAAAGATGAGAGAAGATTGGAGGCACTAGAGATGTGGGAATGAAGGAGAATAGAACGAGTGAAATGGGAAGACCGGGTAAGGAATGAGGAGGTATTACGAAGAGTTGGAGAAGAACGAAGTATGTCACAAATCATTAGAAGGAGAAAAATGAACTAGATCGGACATTGTTTGAGGAGGGACTGTTTACTGAAAGAAGGAATAGAAGGAATGGTGAAAGGCAAACGAGGAAGAGGAAGGAAAAAATATCAAATGTTGGACAATATCCAAGGAAATAAATATTCGGACATGAAAAACTTGGCGCAGGACAGGCAACAGTGGAAGAGGTTCATCCCATGACAAGACCTCCCATAAGGCAGAATACCTAGATGATGATGATATCAAATACAGTAGAGACAATACGCGACACTCAGCGAGATATTGAGGGACAGCTATTAGAGCTCTCTCTAGCGGGTAGACCTGAGAACTACTGATTCTGTCATAAGAGCACGTGTATTTGTGTGTGAAGTTTTTGGTGTTATTTATGCGTTTTGAGTTGACATAATTAAATAGTAGCGTGTGTCATTCCTTGATATCTCCTCTCAACATGAGGGAAAAAGTATGTGCTGTGTTTGGCTGCAGTAACTATGAAGTAGAGAAGAATGCGCGGTCTTTCTTCCGTTTGCCTCGTGACAAGAAAATGTAACATTGTGTTTGCATATATATTCTTCCAGTGACAAAGAGATTTTTATAGTACTTCATAATTTTCTGACTTGCTCAACCCATATTTTGACTGGCTTAAAATATAATATGCATATTTTATTGTATAGTGCAGCAGTTAACCTTCAATACCGATGTGTTATTGTAGGTGTGATCTGTGGGTTTTAAAATGTCACAAAGTGATTTGGATAAGATGTACAAGAAAGAAGGGATGTTACGCTTATATAAGAATTATAAAATCTGTTCAGATCATTTCCAGGCCAGCGACTTTAGAAATCCTCGACTATACAGCCAAGGGTATGTTACATTTTTACTCTAATTGTACGTAAATATTCCTCAAAGCATCACTATTGACAAAATTTTCATACTTTTCTTTCTTTTATCCCTCTTCTCGGATTAAACCCGGGGTTTTGTAGATTTTCTTTCTGTTAGAAGGCTTCATGTTAAGAGGAAAATTGTCCAGCTTTTAAATGTTAATTCATTGCATCATGTGTATAAGGAATGTGCTGATATTTTTATTGACAAGTGTCTTAATGTGATGATACAATGTTTTTTAAATGAGAAAAAAGACAAATCTAACCGTAAAAGTTCAGGCAGGAATGCTAAAGCAGAAAAAGTAATGCATAAATGAAAGATCAAGCCATTTCACAGCAGTCCATTTCACATCTTGTTTATATGTCTAATTTCAGTCTTTAAATAATAACCTTTTAAATAATTCTTCATTCATTTATCCAGAATTGCTTTAGCAACTTCGAAGTTAATATCACAATAATACTTTCTTTCTAGACGTAATTTATTTATCCATTTTCGTATATGCATTTCCATTGATATTTGAATTTAGCGCGACTTTTCAGGTTAAGTCACTAGGAGCACCACCGTCGAATTGTCTCCCATTTTAACAAGGCTAAATCTGTATGTGTCGCATATTGTCTCTACTGTATTTGATAATATGCATAATTAAACAATTCAGCTTTCGATGTGTGATTGAGATTTGAGTTTTGGATGCAATTAAATATGTAAATACTGGGAAGGTTTAATATTATTCTAACAGTAGGGGACGTTTAGTGATGTTACAGAGTTTCTGAAACTGAAGGATTGAGTCAAAATTTTGATATAACATATTCAACAGCTGATCTAAAAGTATATGGGCCTTGTAGATTTTGTATTTGTACCATATAAAACTACATTGCAATTACAGCAGTCATCCTATAGTTGATTCTGGCAACACACAAGTGGACACACACAAATTGATCACATCCCTATTATCATTTTAACAATGATACAAGTAGGTTAAAATTATATGTCCAAGTATATCCCTGATAAATATGAAGTTGAGTTAATATTGGATGAGTGGTTTGGTGCCGTTGAAAAAGTGAGAGTGGAGGTTGTTATCTACAGTATTTTCAGAACAGTAAGTTTAGCTGAAATTCGATAGGTCATTTGGTATTAATTATGAGGACCTGTCACAACCGAAAAGCATACTACTGTATTTTCAGTTTGTAATACCGATTGCACTGCAAAGTATAAAGATAAATGCATGTAAGCGGTATTTATGCCATACAAAGTTTCATCAAAATTAGCGCATCAATTCATAACTAAAAGATTATTTTATTAGATTTTATTAGATCATTTTCAACTCATTGTTCAAAATACAGAAAGTAGGCTAAAAAATAAGTTCGAAATTATTTCAACAATGAACCTGTATTTACAACACAATATGTTATTGCATCAATAAATTATATATATATACTATATTGTTAGGTACAATTTATTCATTATATTTCTTCGGATTACAGAAACTAAATCTTTTTAAAGCTCTTTAAGACAATAAGGAACAACTGGTAATTATTTCAGCAACCACTGCAAATTTTATACAAATAAAGTGATATAAGTGAACTGGTCATTTGAGAAACAGTGTACATCCATGGAAAATGAGTTAATATTAAATTCTAGTACTATGAGGATGACAAAATAAAATGCGGAGAAACACTGTATGTCTGTTTATTATTAACTAGATTCTACATTTTTGTTTAATTCTCTTTCTTCTTAGAAGTTACTTCTTAGAACATGTGGGGTTTCTCAAATGACCAATTCAGATTGCTTCAGCATTTTAAAATATGGATAACACCTTTGAAAGGCTAAGAGAGGAATGTGCAGAACTATTCAAAATATATTTCATGACTCACAAACATTAGTGAAGTAGTACAACACAAAAATTAAGTATATACAGGTTTGTGATATTAAAAAGTCTTTTATATTACAACAATAAAAGGTGCTGTTTTATCTGCACACTACAGTAAAATCTTGTTAACATGAACAAAATTTTGGTCCCAGCAGAGAGTGAATTATTTCTTATGGAAGGTCTTGGTTAACGTGAATTTCAGTTACCACACATTTTTTTTTTAGATCCCTGTGTCATTATATCTCACTTAATGGAAACCACTGACACTATTTATTGTGTTCTTTAAGTAGTCTCCTCCTGTGGGTGGGGGGTGGTATCCCCTGCCTGTCTTAAGATGAGACTAAAATGGGCCCAGGGCTCTCAACTAAGGAGCGTGGGTTGGTGAGCACGAGGCCCTCAATTGAGTCCTGGCATTGCTTCCACTTACTTGTGCCAGGCTCCATCCGACCTCCCTTGGTCAACTGCTGTTCTTTTCTGACCCTGATGACATTAAAGCATTCGAGGACTAGGGAGTCTTTCATTTTCATGCCCTTCATGGCCCTTGTCTTTCTTTAGCTGATACCTTGATTTTTTGAAGTGTCGGATCCCTTCCACTTTTTTCTCTCTGATTAGTGTTATATAGAGGGTGGTTGCCTAGTTGTACTTCCTCTTAAAACAATAATCAACACTACTACCATCTTTTAAGTAGCTTCGTTGCTAGGAATGCACAAAATGTGTGTACATGAAAGTAATCCATTGTCAAACCATAGTCTAACATAGACATTTCTCAGTGCAATTAGACTGACAATTTGTGATCATCACCAAGTCAATAATCAGCTTGTGCTGTTAGCTTACAGACTTATTTCAGTAACTGCAGAAGACCTTCATGCAGATCAACAGTTGTTATTGTTTGATATGGGAGGAAGTGATCAGTGTACAAAGTATCTCATCAGAACATAAAACGCGGCAGAGAAAGACTTCGAGACATGGCCAACAGGAAGTCAGCAATAGATCCGCAAACAAAACTGAAGATTCTAGAGGAAGTAAATCATGGTGCATTAAAGTAAAAAATTGTTAACGCTGCAGCATCAGGTTTCGGAAACAAATCTAAGTGACTTTGTAATGCTAAGTACAAAGATTATTGAAACACATTACTCCTAGAATGGTTCAATTGTATGCATGCTTCCAATGTGCCCTTAAGTAGGCGCGGGGTGCAAAATCAGAAAGAAATGGTGGTGGTGGAAGGATTATAGGGCTTAACTACTAGTGTTTATATCAGGCAGTACCCAGCAGGGGAGGGGGGATATAATTCCCTTGTAAGCAAATTACCCCTCCTCCAGAAAAATATAAAATTTTAATCTTTTTGTTTGAATTCTGTTGTTGTTAATAAGAATGATAAACATTGGAAAGTTATTCCTATTATTTCTATATCACGTGTATTATTGCCAATGTTTTTAGGAACATATGCACAGTAAAAAAACAATTAATTTCAGTAATATATGTGCTCTAAATTTTGTTCATTATTTTATAATGAAAGAATCCTCCCCCCCCCCCCCCCTGGACAATTTTAGTGGGGAAGAACCTTTGAGATAAAATTGTGGCAGGGGTGGGGGGGAAGTTGCCTTCAGCTCTAGGACCAAGGCATCAAGAGAGCTTACTGCAAGCAAATTGTTAGAGCTGCAATTTGCGCTGCTAAGAATAATGTGGCAGCCTCAAATTGGAATGTGCGTGATGCAATAAAAGCAGTAGCCACAGCCCGGTAATTTGTGTCATCACAGGATGTACAGAACTGCTTTGACAGAGCCTGGAGATGTACTGATGCTACTCATGTCCTGGAGGTAGATGGTGACATTGATACTTCACCTGATGAATGGGCTATTCTACAAGACGTTGCGAACCCTGGTTTTAGTTCAATGCAGACGATGACCGTGAAGTTACCAGGTACTTTCATTCGCAAGAGCAACAGAGAAACATACTTGATTTTTTCTCCTGAAAATGACTTGTGAGTACCTAATAGTTTTAGTGTCTGTACTATGTACCACTATTCTATAATAAACTGACTGATATTCTGACACTAAAATTTGGGTACTCATTTAAAATTAATTCTTTTTAACACAGACTCCACAGCCGTAGCTGTGTTGAAACACCGGATCCCGTGGGATCTCCGAAGTTAAGCGACATTGGGTGTGGTCAAAATCTGGATGGGTTGCCACGCGCTGTTGGTGGGGGATAAGGGAATGGAGGAGCGGAAAGGAACTGGCCACCCTACCGTACGTAAACTCTGGCTCAGGCACACCCCTGCGGAGGTTCGGACCTGCCTTCGGGCAGAATACACCCTTACCTTACCTTGATTTTCCAATTCTTTGGAATTTGTGTTAACAAGGTTTTACTGTACCTTTTTGTTATGGTTATTATGGTAATTGCTGCAAAAAGGACAGTCAAGCCAGCCTCAACTGGACAAATTCATTATACCCACACATGAAAAAAAAAACAATAAACAAACAGAGATTAACATCCCAGCTAAAGATTTTATATACACTTGACAGTAGAAAGTCTATCATGTTTCTTGTCATTCAGACATTATGACTAAAGTCTACTTCGACCATTTCTGTGACACAGTTGTGGTTAAGATGTTGAAGTCCACATTTCATGTGGACAACATCGCAGGTTATACTATATTGTAGTGACAACAAACAAACAAACATTCCATGATACAGAATGGATAATTAAAGAACATACATTGATAGATATAGATTACAATGCCTAACAGAACATGCTGCTCTATAAAGTCTAATTTAATACGTAAATGTTATAAAATCCACTTTTGGCAACTGAAAGCTTTTCATGCATCAGTTTATCTGACACATACTTTTGGACACAAAAATTGGTATTAAAAAAAGTCCCGTAGATGGTATAAGGCAACACATTATGAAGAGAGCAAGACTGAATTGTTCAAATATGGCCTATAAAATGTTCGCCAATTTTGATGGTGACTATGCAATGAAAGTAACAGGAGAACAGTCAGTTTTTGGGTCTGAAAATGCACACAAATGGACGATACTGCACTTAAAAAATGTTGGTAATTTTCAAAATAAGAAACATCCTATGAATACTATTTCATGCACTTGGTCACTGATTGAGAATTTTTAGTAAAATACTTGCCAAGGAATAAGGGAACTCACAAGAGGTAGATGCATTATAGTATTTAAACCTTCAAATGCATTTGAATTTGGAAGACTTCTATGTCTTGAACCATTCATACTCGCAAACACACTCTGAAGAAATTATTCCTGATGGGCCTCACAAACAACCAAACTCTTCCTCATTATGCTTAACACTCACTTAGCCAGCTGGTCTATCAAACTTCCCATCTTACCTAAAAAATAAAAATAAAAAAAGCTTACACCCACACACCTCAGGTAAAAAAAGCATATCATTGTGGATTATACTCACATCTTATCTTTTTTATTATTTACATTAAGAGGATGATATTATGGCGTGTGGCCTCTGGAGAGGTCTGGTGCAGATCTTTTGATTTGATGCCCGTAGGCGACCTGCGCATCGTGGTGATGATGATGATGAAATGATGATTAAGACCGCACATACACCCAGTCCCTGTGCCAGGAGAATTAACCAATTACGGTTAAAATTCCCGTCCCTGCCAGGAATCGAACCCGGGGCTCCTGTGACCAAAGACCAGCATGCTGACTATTTAGCCATGGAGCTGGACAAGATGATGATAAAAGCTATGGGTGTTCACACCAGATTTTCTGTCCCTTCACAGTGATTGAGACTATTTATATATTTGTTGTCTAACTTGTCCAAATCTATAAGGAGTGCACATATTGAATCCTTCCTTTGGTTGTAAACCAGTCTGAGGACTAACGCAGATACCATCTAGTTGTAAGCATAGCCACTTCTTTAAGGAACAGCTGAATCAGTACTGTGTAAACTATACAGTCCATGATATATTTGAGGACATGAATTTTGGTTTATTCAGAGGTTTAGCTGTACTTCCTCTGGAAACAATAATCACCACCACCACCATCACTTTATTCAGAGGTTACAGGCTTTTCTGTTCTCTAGAAAGGCAAGCTGGATTCCATTTGCTCAAGTGTGTCCTGAAGGCATCAGAGTTATCCATGTATACCTTAGTTCATTTTTGAATTTTGAATGATATGCTTGAACTACTTAAAGGCCCGTATATGCAGTAAACCCCATTCTCAATAGTTATAGCTACCACTTTTTGTAATATTATTATTTTATTTTTTTAGCCAACGTAGGACTACTTTTGTCAGGTTTATGGAGGTTTTTCTTCTTTTTGTCAGCCCAATACAGTTTCATCCTTTCTGAACGTAATTTTCCTTTTGCTTTTGGAATCATCATTCTCTGCTTGTTGATTTTTGTCTGTAGTCTAGTGTGTTTATCTTTCAATATCTTGAGTGTATTTGTTTTATATTCTATTGTAATATGAAACACTCTCATGTCTTCCTTAAGTTCTGTGATCCATCTAATATTATTATTACTCTTACATAATTTTTCTATTATTTTTCTACTGATTCTATTTTCTGGTGACCATATTAGATGCCCTAAGAATGATATTCATTTCTTTTTCATTGTGCAAGTCACAGGTTTTATTTCTTTCTAAGCTGTTTCATTGGAAGCTAGTTTTCAGAATCTGTTTACTTGATAATTTTTATTTTAACATGTTCTTGCTATTCTCCTTTCTAACTTGAGTACTCCATTGATTGCAACTGTGTTTGTTGTTTTGAATAATGTTTCACATGCAAATGTAATTTGTGGCTGGGTGACTTTTGTAGTGTTCCAATTTGATTGTTATTGAGAGATACTTTATATATTATATGTATTCTTGGTAACATGCTGTGCTGTAACCAGTTTATCTATTCTATTTTGCCATGATGGTTTCTTGTTCAGGTTATATGTGATTATTTCACCTAAATATTTAAATTTTTCTACAATTTTTATTTCTTAGTCTCCCAGCTTAATTTTGTTTGCAAGTGGGAGTTAGCACAATTTCTATTTTTTTTTGTTAGGGGCTTTACGTCGCACCGACGCAGATAGGTCTTATGGCGACGATGGGATAGGAAAGGCCTAGGAGTTGGAAGGAAGCGGCCGTGGCCTTAATTAAGGTACAGCCCCAGCATTTGCCTGGTGTTAAAATGGGAAACCACAGAAAACCATTTTCAGGGCTGCCGATAGTGGGATTAGAACCTACTATCTCCCGGATGCAAGCTCACAGCCGCACGCCTCTACGCGCACGGCCAACTTGCCCGGTGTTTGTTTTTTTTTTTTTTTTTTTCAAATGAAATTTTCAAACCAATATTTTGAGCTATTTCCTGTAAAGATTTTATAAGTTGTTTAGCTTCCTGAATATCATTGGCCAGAAGAGCTAGATCATCAGCAAATCGCAGACAGTTCAAATGTATGATATCCTTCTGGGTTCCAATTTTTATATCTTTCGAGTTGTTCTTGTACCATTCCCTCATATTGTACTCTAGTGCACAGTTGAAAAGAAGAGGTGACAACCCATCACCCTGTCCTAAACCAGTTGTTATGTAATATATCAACAAATAATTTGTTTTTTCTAAAACAGCATAATGCTGCAAAGGAAATGTGGTTACCTTTGCTTTGCTCCCATTATGGATCAGTGATAAGTGTCAGCCTCTGGATCCCACAATCACAGATTCAGAGTTGACAGAGGTAGTTGGATTTTGGAAGGGTGGAAAGAAGTCTATTCAGTACTCCACTTCGTACAATGTTGGCATGTGATAAATCTCTGGTGACATATTTGGAGTTTAACCAACATAATTCAATTTTCAGCGACAGTTGCCCAAAAGGAATGTTTTCTCTACCATGCAGTAGAGTAAAACGGAACATCAAAACTGACACACAGACAGCTTAAATGGAGTTAACTGAAAATCCGTGCATGCAGTAGCCATGTATTACGGATTATGATGATGATTTTTATTATAATTATTACTGTTGTTATATTCCTTAAGTTTCATTAAGATCAAAACATTCGGGTTGAAGGAAGATCTGACAGACACTGTTATGTGTTATGTGGCTGAAGATGTTTATAATATATGAAACACGTACCACTTTTAACCAGTAAGTTGCCTTAAACAATTTAGTGTATCGAGAAGGTGGAAAATAAAAAATACTTGGTTGTGAATCTGTGTAAGTGCAATACGGACCATGAAGCTGAATTTATGTAAGACACTGTTCTGTTGGTAAAAATCCAGCTCATGTAGAAGCTTCAGTAAGCACACATGGCCTGTAAAACAACCTCTCTTTTGGCCTCAGATCTTCAGTATATGTATATATTGTACTGGTACTCTTTGTCCTTGTGGAACTTGCTTTTTGTAAGCAAGAGGAAGTAAGAATAAATAACACAGAACTGTAACCGATGTTTACAAGAAAAATATTGCACATCGACATTTTACAACTGACACATTGATTCCTCCTTATAAAATTTTAATAAAACAAATTCTGTATATAATTTAAAAGTTATTACTAACAATAAACTAAGCTGTCTGGAATAGCAAAAGTTTTGAACAGAAAAAAAGAATTACATGAACAAAATGGTATACGGAACAGCACAATAAAAAAACATTAATAGCAGAAAAGTGGCCCACAGTAGCATGTTATGTGCCAGTTATGCATACTAAATCAGGAAAGGTCGACAATTCAATGTATTGATGAAAATGTCATTTTTATGCTAATAAAATAGATCATATGAATTATAACAAGCTCTTTTTTTTCCACCTGCTAGCAAAGATTCTTAGTTATCTTACCCAGTGCCACATATTTCATCTAGCATATTTCAACATCATTAAAAAGTAGGATTGAGACTTTCAAGCTAATTGAAGATTTGAAAATTGAAGGGAATACTCACCTCAGCAGAAATTAAATCCCATATTCACTCATTTGTATAACATATTTCAATTTAGCTGTTTATATGAGAAATAAATATTTTAACAAAAGAGAGATTAATGAATGATTGATAAATACTGAGCTTTCACCTGTATCATTTCAGTATTTGCAGCAAATCTATGAATACATTTGTTATATAAAGTTCAGTAGTTGTTCTAGACTTCTTTTCACTACCTTTCTGGAATGAACAGCAATTATGTTCCTTTTAGCTTTTATTTCAACCAGTAAGAGGCATTCATCTCTCAAACAACAAAAAGCAAGATAATTTCTACTTCTTGTTCTTGCTCTTTAGTTTCAACATTATTACAATTACTATTTTAAATAATAATTTGGTCTCAACTACCATGTGCAGGCATTTTGATTTGATGCCATTAAGGCTGTATGTCAATTTCAAAGTTCAGTTTTACTCTACCAGATAACAAAGAAATGGATCTCTGTTGGGCCATCTGTAGTTGACTGTTTAATTCTGTCCAGTAAAAATCAAATGTGTCGCTGGACAGATCTTTTACATGCCAGTGTAATACAACCTTGAGTGTCAAATTGACATCTGCACCCCCCCCCCCTGTGGGTGGGGGCAGTAGAATAACACCCACGGTATCCCCTCCCTGACGTAAGAGGCAACTAAAAGAGACCCCAGGGCTCTTAACTTGGGAGTGTCGGTTGGCGACCGGGGTCCCTTAGCTGAGTCCTGGCATTGCTTCCAGTTACTTGTGCCAGGCTCCTCACTTTCATCTATCCTATCCGACCTCCCTTGGTCAACTCTTGTTCTTTTCTGACCCCGATGGTATTAGAGCACTCGAGGCCCAGGGGGTCTTTCATTTTTACACCCTTAGTCGCCCTTGTCTTTCTCTAGCCGACACTTTCATTTTTTGAAATGTCGGATCCCTTCCATTTTTTCTCTCTCTGATTAGTGTTATACAGAGAATGGCTGCCTAGCTGTACTTCCTCTTAAAACAATAATCACCACCACCACCTGACATCTGTCCTTTAAAAATCTATCTCTCCCAGGTTTGAACCTGCGATCTTTGGATTCAGAGGTTGACTATTCTACCACTGATCCACAGAAGGAGCTACTATTTTAAATTACATATGTTTTTCAGCTTATTTCACAATATTTGTTGAGGAGTTTCATTTGTAACCTCAATTTCTTAAGATGCTTAAGCTCTATATGTAACATGCCTTCAACTGCTATAAATTTTAAGAAGTCCTACGGTTTTACTTTGAAAGAGGCTTTCTTCAATATTCTAATAAACTGACTGATTGAGGCGTCTTACATTTAACCACTCTTAAATGCCAATCAGCTGCCTATAAGACCTATCTGTGTCAGGACGACATAAAGCCAAGCCACTAGCAAAAAAAAAAAATCAGCTGCAGCAGGATTCAGTTCCACAATCTTTAGCATATAACGTAATAAATAATGTTATCGACACGAGGCTGACATATTTGAGCACCGTCAAATACCACCGGACTGTGCCACGATCGAACCTGCCAAGTTGGGGTCAGAAGGCCAACGCCTTAACCGCCTGCAACATGCAGCCAGTCAAGATTAAACTTTAATTTCCTTCCATAGTCATGAGGATACATGTATTTACTACCACTGGGATTGGAAAACAACCTATTACCTATACCACTTACTTGTGCCAGGCTCCTCACTTTCATCTGTCCTATCCAACCTTCCTTGGTCAACTATTGTTCTTTTTCAATCCTAACGGAATTAAGTTTGCGAATCCTAGGGAGACTTTCATTTTCACACCCTTTGTGGCCCTTGTCTTTCTTTGGCTGATACCTTAATTTTTAGAAGTGATGGACCCCTTCAATTTTTTCTCTCTGATTAGTGTTATATAGAGGATGGTTGCTTAGTTCTACTTCCTCTTCCAACAATAATCACCACCATCACTGATACTTCATAATAATAATAATAAAAAAAATAAAAAAAACAGAACAGAACAGAACTTCTACTTTGTGCTTAGCATTGTATGTCCAACCCTTGTCCTGCTTCTCTGCGGGGTCAGGTAGGAAGTGAGATGAATATTTGTAGCAAGTTTTTACGACAAAATGCCCTTCCTGATGTCAACCTCATCAGAAGAGTTAATGAGTTCAAATGAATGATGTGCCTAGTATTATATAGAAATAGAACCTGAATTATCCATACACAACTCAGGTGGTAGCGCGCCAGCCTCTCACCGCTGGGTTCCGTGGTTCAAATCCCGATCACTCCATGTAAGATTTGTGCTGGACAAAGCGGAGGCAGGACAGGTTTTTCTCTGAGTACTCCGGTTTTCCCTGTCATCTTTCATTCCAGCAACACTCTCCATTACCATTTCATTTCATCTGTCCTTCATTAATCACTGCCCCGGAGGAGTGCGACAGGCTTCGGCAGCCAGCACAGTTCCTATCCTCGCCGCTGGATGGGGGCTTCATTCATTCCATTCCCAACCTGGTCGAATGACTGGAAATAGGCTGTAGATTTTCAATATTGAACAGGTTGCCTAAAATATATTCTTAAATATTAAACTTCTAGACATACTCTAGAAAATCTGAGCAAGGAACTGTATTCTCAGGTATATAATTATGACAATCCTGATTTCTGACAAACATATTCTAAGGAAATACCCATGAGGTATACAAAAGTAAATATGGTATTTCTAATTCATATATTCACACACCATACACAAAGAAGTCTAGCAGTATTGAGTAAAAGTGTGGGACTGCTTATCCTATCTCATTTGAAGACTATTTCTACCCAGCAATATTAAATACAGAGATTTTTACTGAATCCTCCTTTTACTATTGATGGGCTTGTATATAAACCAGTTCATGCATTTATCCTGGTTTTGCCCAGATTTTCTATTCTTAATCTATGACAAATGAATGACACAAAGCTGTTTCTTCTTCTTCTACCACTTTTCCCACACCTGCGGGGTCGTGGGTGCGAATTGTGTCACACACACACACACACACACACACACACACACACACACGGATTTAGCCCTGTTTTACGGTCGGATGCCCTTCCTGATGCTAACCCTATATGGAGGGATGTAATCACTATTGTGTGTTTCTATGGTGGTTGGTAGTGTGGTGTGTTGTCTGAATATGAAGAGGAGAGTGGACACACAGCTGTTTCTTTATGTAATAATAAAAACTGTTATCAGTCAACAGGTTTTATTAAATGATTTACTCCACTATGTGTTTCAGAGACTGTGCTACATCGTCAGGTGGTGAAATGATGATATTTAATTGTTGTCTATATGATGTTATTTATTTATTATTACATAAAGAATTAATTCACAGTACCGGGCAAGACCTCCACAGAAACATGGTTGTTTAAGACAAAGCTGTTTGGAAAAATTAAATTAGACCTTTACCTTTGACCTGAAATAAAAACTGGAGATTTATAGAATCCACTTCATTTTTCTGACAAAAATGAACCAAATTTCTAATTCTGCAATTGGCCTCCATGCTTTCTACATCCCTTTAACAAGGCAATTGATGGCAGGCACCGACTTATATTGTAGTATTCCTTGTTCAAATCCAACTCTACTATTTTGTTTTGTTTTCTTTAATATCTACCAATTAAAATAACAATCATTTCACCTTTGCAAGTTTATAATGGAGCTGCCTTCTTTTATGAGAACATTTCCAATGCAATTATAGAAAATTGTATAGCACAGAATTACACAAAAAATATGAAAATTACATTGTATTTGTAGCCCCCAACCATAAGTGACCTAAACTTCTTGAACATATTTGCAATTATTAGAATACATTCATCTTGTGAAAATTTGGAAGATAAAATATTTCTCAATTCTCAATAACAACAATCCATAAAGGTTTCAAAAACACAGTATTCAAGGTAAAAGAAAAGACAAATTTACTCTTCTGGTGAGGAATGATTCAACTAACCCGTCACATTCATGAACCATTCAGCTCTTGAACTACAACTCATCTTTTACATCATACCAAAATTAAACTAGTCTTTAAATTATAAATATAAATGTTGACATTGCGGCACTGATAAAAGAACTCATATATTTTGCATCAGTTACACTGAGTACCACTGGCATGATATAAGTAAAATAAATAGAAAGGTAAATATATAAGGTAATGTTTAATAAGGAGCAATTCTTTTCTCACAGAAACCTGTGCCATTCATCTCTGTTAAATTTGTAAAGAATATTACAACAGTAAATAAAGTGTTAAAACTCTTTCCACCCTTAAGCCTTCATATGAAGGATCAAAACATAAATAATTGTATACATAACAGTTATCAATTTACCAGTTTTAGATACTGGTATAGGCAAGATTTGACAAGAGTTGACTGAACAAACTGCAAATTAAATATTCCTATCTTAATACATATAAATACAAGAAATACTTCATTAAATATGATTCAAACTCAAGTGCATATCTCTATTCACTCTTGTAGCTACCATAAATTAAAGCCAAATGAACGTATCCACCTTCAACATCTTCCCAACTTGTCAAGTAACCTTTTGATAACTTGATATCTTTCCATATGACATGTGCATGTCAATTTCATAAAGTACCTACTTTGCATACATATGGGGTGTAAATCAATTTTATATTTCATTCCATTAAGTCTAGTCTCTAAAATGATGCTTGCTAATTCACAACAGCTTTCATGTTGCATGTCTCTGAAAAGGCATTCTTTGTTTTAAATATTTACATTTATAGTTTACATACACGATATACCAGATAACTACGGTATAAAGTATTTTTTATGTGGATAACAGAAAGACCATGAATACAATTCATTCCACAAATAACAATCTTTGGCATGAAATAAATTTCATTTTCGACCCATATTGACAATTATGTTATATAAATTGAAAAACTAGTATATTGGTTTCACCTAGTCAATACCTATAAGTTTATTTACAATTCAAAGTTGCAAAAGCATCTTATTAAAATAACAGGACATTTCGGCCATCTTCGGTTGTCTAGAATTAACTTAAAACTTTTAATATATTAATTTTCTAACTTTCAATATATATTAATTTTAAGTTAATTCTAGACAGTTGAAGATGGCCTAATGCAACCGAAACATGTCCTGTTATTTGAATAAGATGCTTTTACAACTTTGAATTGTAAATAAACCTACAGGTAGTGACTAAGTGAAACCAATATACTAGTTTTTCAATTTGTCTTCTGCATCAACCAGCTATTCCCAAAGTGACAGAAACTTGATATAATTTTCCCTTCTTTAAGTCCATTGTGAAATGTCACATTTCTAAGGAAAAATATTTTGAATTCTGTAGAACCATAGAACAATTCGGATTCTTAAGAAACTTGGCTTTTCACGTCGAAATCACTCAACATCTGAATGTCCTAAATTTGCAATTGCAGGGAAAGAAGCAGACAATAAGTCAAAAGGTTGGCTGTGTTGACAATTTTTGCAAAATCTAGAATTATTTAGGTCTGCTTTGGTAAAGAATAACATTTTCCTTGTTGTCAGAAACTGTTAGCGGAAGAGGACACAGAATCTGAGGAATATGCTGAAATTATTAAGGAACCAACTTAAATTTGATAGACGTGTGCAAATTTTGAAAGATTTTGATCTGATTTTTTTCGTTATTGAATAATTTATTACACTGTGATATTGAATATCAGCTACCATAAGAAATAAATTTCATAATTAATCCGTATTGTCACCCTCAACAAGATAGGTCTTAAATAATTGAGTGACTCCACCATTACAATACTGTAATAAATAGTGTAATCCATCCATCAACACATCTCAGGAGTTGAATTCTGGAAACTGGTCTCACCATCACATTACCCACTGGACTCTCAAAACTTTGCTCTATTTTTGCCAGTACCTTTATTTGAAAAGCAGTGTTTTCTTCAATGTAGCAAGTAAAATCTAAGAAAAGAAACAGACTTTCAGATTCTTCACATATTCATCTCATAATTAGAAGTGGATTTTAATAATTGGTTGGTTTCCAATATTTAGAAACAACAATGTTTTCATTGAACAGTGTGTGAAGATGTCTGAAATTATTTAAGGACCATGAAACTAAGTTATGTTTCATATTTCTGTACTCATTCTTGCAGAAAGATTATTTCTATAGTTTTATTTTGCAGTGAATAATTACAAATTTCCAGGTATCTGATGTTTGTTTATTAAAGTATATTCATCTATACAACTTGTATTTTTAATTCTGCATGGATAAAACAAAACTTAAAGCATGATCTTGCCCCTGATGGATTTCTCTACATTAACTTTGGCTCTCTGTAGGTATTAAGTTGGTCAATCCTGTCCTAGATGATACAACAGAAATTCACTCCATACATGTAGTGACAGAACATCTAAAAGAAGTGGGAGTTAGAAGGACTATCCAATGAATATAGAGTGAAATGGGCTGTAGTTAAACATTTACTGCTTCAGTGTATTCCCAACAGTTGGAGCAGGCAATTTAAAATAATATACTGTTTGCTTGTAAGAGTCTCTTGTTTCTCATGAATGATATTCAATATACTAACACTGGCTAAATGTATAGTTTGTTTGAGTGAGAAACACTGTACTAAACACCATATTGGGCCCATGACCTACGATGTTAGGCCCCTTTAAACAACAAGCATCATCATCAGCATCAAACACCATATTTTCCCTAATACTACAAAAACAAACTTTTCATTATGAATAGCAAAGATTAGGGAAGAAACTGATTATCCTGATAAAAAATAATTCTTGATGTTACATACAAGCTTCATTCACAATGGGTGAGGTTATGTTTTTTTGGAATAAACTGCTTTCAAGGTCTTCCCAAGATTAAAACAAGATCATCAAACGGACCTTCCTAAATATAGAAAAGGTTACAAACCAATATTTAACCACTTAAATCTGCTAGTCAAGATACAATATGTTAATAATTATTCAAATATGCGAAGAGCTTTTTCAGATACCCACAGTAGCAACATCAGATATTTGGGACAGTACACACATTATTGTGGAGAGAGTGACACACATTGAAGTCATGGGACATAGTAAAGAGCAACCTTAGAAACTAAAAAGCAAATAAGGTGTATATTAGTACATGCATTCTTACAATACAGTTACAAATATACACAGTTTGTCCAAATGTAACAACCAGTAAAATTATAAAACAAGTAAGAAAGTGATATTTAGGACTAATTGTCACAAAGCAAATTTGTTAGTGCGACAGGAACATTGTTTAAATAAACAAAATAAATTTTTTTTAAATTGACCGCTGTGCAGCCGGAAGGCCTACAGATTACGAGATATGCATGATCAGCGTGATAAAACCTCCCGGCCATTGCTTTTGGCTTTCTAGACCAAGGCTGCTCTCTCACCATCATATTGCTCAACTGTTCTCATGTAGGCTAAGTGAACCTCGAACCAGCCCTCAGATCCAGGTAAAAATCCCTGACCTGGCTTGGAATGGAACTGGATGCTTCCAGATAAGAAGCTCGCTACCCCTACACTGAGGGACTGGCAAAACAAACCAAATAATATTAATGAATATTTTGTACTTTTACAGCCCTATGATGTTTTCTTCTGTGTGTATACTACTGAGAAACTGAGAAATTTCCATTATATTACAATCATTTTCAACTAGTATTTCTGTCCAGAGAGAAGGGGACTTAGGTTTGAGGCCTGAGTGCAAAAACTTTTTCCAATCTTGTACCTTATGTAATGATTGTTTTACAGTTCTATGTAATTTGTTTATTGTATCCAAGGTTGCAAATTTTTTGACTAAGTTCAGTGATTTAAATGTGTCACACATGCTTACAATAATGTTTACTGTGAAAAAGGGTAAAAATAAGAATTGTTGATGAATTGTGTAGTGCAGGATTAATTTCATTTTTGATTATCCAACATTACACATGAGTATGCATACAATACACACATAAAAAATTATGGAAACACATTTTTTTAATAACAAGGTTAATTCAATTTTATAGGATTGTATGCAAGGACTAACCATATATGTGTACATGTCAGAAAGAGATCAAATTATAAAATAAGTAAATATACATATATACACACTGAAGGACAACAATAAACAAAATTCAGAACAATTGTTTTTGTTTTCTTTGAGAGTTATTAAGGCTACCTGTAGTAAAGCAAGTTTGGACTACTTTCCTTTTTCACAAAGTTTTAAAAGAAAATATGAATATATACAAAACAAATTGATGAGCAGCAGAAACTTACCAGCTAAGAATCAGGTACATAATCAACACGTACAGAAGAGAAACAAAATGCTGTATTCATCTCAGTGCTTTTTCTGCATACTGTATATGGACACAATAACACGGGACCTGCAGAGGAGTGTCCCTTGGACTCTCTTATACGCAGATGATGTCGCACTTACTGATACCACCAGAAGTGGATTGCAGCATCAAGTTGAAGATTGGAAAAGCCATCTCTCACAGTACGGTCTTAGACTGAACAAAAGGAAGACCGAAAAACTGGAAACCATCCCAAGCAACGGCTCAATCTGAAGTCCAAAATATACCGCGCATGGTAGCACGTCCTGTTGCTTTATGCGATGTTGAATGTTGACCAGCTGACAAAACTACAAAGCGCCAATTACACACCATGGAAATGTGCATGCTCCACTGGTCGATGGGCATCACACTCCTGCATCGTATCAAAAACGACACCATCCTCCAGCAAATGGGCTTTGCACCCATCACTGAGAAGGCACGGGAAAAATGTCTCCAACGGTATGGTCACGTCCTGCGTACTGCACCTGGAACGGTAGCCAATTTCACCCACACCTTTGAAATTAATGGGCAACGACCACGCAGACGTCCAAAGCAGTGCTGGCATGACACAGTGAATACGGATATGAAGACTCTGGACTTAAAAACCACACGATGCCCAAGACCATGCAAAATGGCAAGCCAAGATTAGAACAGTGGACGCTATACCAGCGGGAAAACTCTAGGAAGAAGAAGAGGTGTATCTACTTTCGATCACATTCTTTCCAGGTAAGCTGTTGTTCTCCACAGGTTTCCATAATTTGTATTATGTTCTTAAGCTTCCCTACCTAAATAACCCATAATAAAAATAACCAGTTATAATTTGTTGTCCTTTTAAACCACTGACAAACAGATAATGAAGTAACTCAAATGGCTAAAAGGACAAAAAAGAAGATATTTAATGCGACACGTGCTGCAGAAAACAGAAATGTGTTCCCATAAATCCATATGAGCACTGTGATATGCATGTATACACATTTACATGAATCAACCTTTGCGGTTTTCTGGTATTTTCTAGTATGATGAATAATATCTGATCTTATATACCTGTATCTGACCAATTTTAGAATGTGTGAATATGGTACTAACTTCAGTTGGGTGAAAGAAGTTTTTCCTGCAAAAGGTGGAAGACGTCCTCCAAAGCTTGATGTGGATACACTGTTTCTGTGAGTTCATTGAATATATTAAGTCTATCCTTTGAAGTTATTTCTGCAGCAAGAATGAATTCAACTGTCCTTGTTCGAATGTAATTGCAATAAATCAAATTTCCCATTTCAGACATATGCTGATACATACAAGATACAGTCTTAGGTTTCAAAAATTGACGAATGATTAATTCAGCCAACTGATCACAACCAGGAACCAAGAATTTATCAAGGGTCACCAAAAGTTCCATAGCTGTAGATAAATTAAGACCAGGCAAGCAATGAGGAACTCTCCCTAGCCTCATAATATATAAAAGATGAACTACGCAACTGTAAGAAACATGTTGCAGACGTACAGACTGCTGAGATGATTCCATGAAACTGCCTTGTAACATGGCATCAAAAACTGGCGAGCATAAGCAAAGAAGGTTTTTGTTGGTTGAAACTTTACTCCCATCATCCAGAATCAGACTCAGACCATCATCAGGTTCCTAAAGAAAAGAAGAGAAATCAATCAGTGAGTATATTGCCATTACATGGTGATTTTTTTTTTTTTACATATACAGTAGAACACCATTAATCTGACCACCTCCGCATAATCCAACTATGATACATGTCCAGATATACTGTACATATATACAAACTAGATTGCAACATATAGACTTCATTCTCAGTTTATTTTATGTACATAGTAGGCATGCTGGCACTTGAAACATTACATACAATACATTGTTGAGTAAATTAGCTGGTGATACTTGACCAACCAGTGCATTCTGATGCCTTGCTTAGCAAGTGTTCATCATTAGTGTTTCTTTTAAAGGTAAACAGTTTTTGTGTTTTACAGAAAGAAATTTCCTCTTAGTTTGCGTACTCGTCACATTATAACAACCAAAAAGTGTAAACATGTTACGCTGACTTTAGAAGATAAGTTACAAGTGCTTCAAAAATTAGACAAAGGCGAGTTCCAACAAAAAATTGCAAATGAAGTTGATGTAGATGTTACTACGATTAAAGACTAGAGAAAGAACAGGAAAGAACTAGAAACACAATGACAGTTTTTAAGAAAGGACATAAAAATCGTAAAAAAAAACTGCTGAAAAAGCCTAAATCTGAACTGTTAGATCATGACTGTGGTTTTGCAGGAAAGAAGGAAGGAACTTCACTGTTTGGCCCCATTATCAAAGAAAAGCAGTTATTTTGAATAAAGAATTTCACAATTTGAAATAATTGTTAAAGAAAATAACATAACACCTGATCAAGAGGCTTGCAGAAAGAACTCTTGCTACTTGCAGCAATACTAACCAACCCTCCCAAACTCCATGATGCAACAGCCCCGAAGGGCCATGGCCTACCAAGCGACCGTTGCTCAGCCCGAAGGCCTACAGTGATAAATTACAGCTCTTTATAACCAGCAAATTATAAATACCAAGGGCATTCAAGAATATTAATTTGTCACCCCTTTAAATTTTGGTTCTTTGAGCAGTTTGTGCCTGCAGCTGAACAACATTTGAAGGGAAAACAACTCTCTGTACATGCCTTTTTTGATGCTGGATAATGCACCATCACATCCATCTGAACAGGAATTAGGAAAGGGGGAAATAAAAGCTGTATTTCCTCCTTCAAATGTCACATCTCTCAACTAACCCATGGATCATGGATCGTAAGTAACTGAATGGCTAATGAGGAAATATCATTGGAAATATGTTGCATCTACTTTAGAGAAGAAAAAGGAAGGCAATTAAATCTTTTAATATAAAGGATTTTTATTTATACAGTAGCTAGGCTTGAGAAGAAATGAAAGCATCAAAACTTGAAAAATCCTGGTTTAAACTTTGGCCAAAAATGGCAGTTGAAATTGATCAAAATGACAATCAAAATGAAGATGAAGATACATAGGCAATTGTCCCAAGATTTGCAAATCTTGAAAACTGATGTTGACTGCACAATGCAAGAACTAGATGATCAGATCATTGCAGCTGTTTTCTAGAGTGCAGATGATAATGAAAATACGACAATGATGAAAACTACGAATCTCCTGGTTAAGTACCCTTTGCAGATGTCAAGGAGGCTTTCGATTTAGCTCTTCTGTACACTGAACAGAATTCTTGTTCCATGTCTATGGACGTTTTGTGGATATAGAAATGGAGGGATTTAGCAGCAAAATCTGGAATGTTATCTGCCAGACAAATGAGCATGATTGACTTTCTTTTCATTTTTAAGTGTTTAATGTATACCTATTTATTATTGTTTGTACTCATTGTACTTTTATTAGTACAGTATTACATAAATACTACTGCTCCTCTGTAATCAAACTTTCTTGTGTTCCGACTATGCCCTCAGCCTCAAAAGTGACAAAATAATGATGCTTTCCTGAACGAATATATATATATCAACACTGGTAAGGTCATAAAACCCACAATGCACCCTCATAAGAATATACATATTCTGTACACCCTATAATTTTGTGTGGGACAAATGAAGATCAATTTTCAATCATTTGTTTAGTTTCCACAGACTGTACAATCACATACAGTATTATGAAGTATGCAGACAGCATAACAATTGTCAAATGATTTCTTAACAGTAACAATAATCTTTGTACAATAATGAAAAATGCATAAATACTGGTAAGCAAGTACCTTGACATTAGAAGAGAGCAAAAATCTGTAAAGGAGGTAGTAAAAACAAGTAAACAAGCAATGAGATATATTTTAAAGCTATCAACAAGATATTAAGAACATTGAGAAGTTAGCAATGGTACAATTACCAGCATTTCTTCATGTATTCTTCGTTATTATAGATGCAGTTACTCAGCAGGAGAATTTTTAATGAGCTGATTGAACCAATATCTGTTAACCTTTGGAAGCTTATTATACACTGCTCAAAAGAATTTGAGGGACATGATTTTGGTCGACTGTAGCTTTTAACCCGTTACTGTTTTAAGATACAGAAGTTATGTATTATTCCAACATGCTTTAAAAAGATTTATGGTATATGAGATTAGCTATTCCCTCAATGAAATAGTAAAATGTATTGTGTTAAGTCAAATATTAAAGTGGGTGATTATCAATGAGGCACACTGTCTATAGGTGACAAGCTCATGCTTGTACAGCTTGCTTAAGTTCAGACAGTCAAAATGAGGTATCTAATGGAAGCAGAAGCTATTTGTGCATGAAAGCAGGACTATTTGTGCAGTGCTACTGACCTTGATGTATGAAACGAATCAAGGAAACAGGTTTGTACACTAGGAGCTCAATCCTCTGTGGGTGGAGGTGGTAGAGAATGCATCCCCAGTATCCCCTTCTTGCTGTACGAGGCAACTAAATGGGGACCCCAGGGCTTTCAACTTGGGAGCGTGGGCTGGCGACAACAGGGTCCCAAGCTGAATGTGACATTGTTTTCACTAATTTGTGTTACTTTCCTATTTGATCTTCCTTGTCCTACATTTTATTCTGACTCCAATGATATTAGGTTTGCAAGGCCTAGGGAGTTTTTAATTTTCACGTCCTTCACGGCCATTCTCTTCCTTTTGCCAATAACTACATTCTCCAAAGTGTCAGACCTCTTCCATATTTTCTCCAATTCATTAAAGGAAAGCTGCCCTGTATTACCTCCTCTTAAAGCAAGAATCACCACCAACATAATTAGGAGACTGGGTCAGGGTAGAAAGTAGAAAACATAGGCTAGACAGGAAAGATATGTGGTCAACTGTTCCCTTCGACTGCACAGTGCTTCTGCTCGGGACCACCAAAATAACATGAGGGCAACAATAGTCAAGAAGCAGGCTAAACATCACAAAGGCTTCATAAATGCTTGCAGTTAGCCCCTCATCCACTGAGATTTGTGCAGGTACATCACAACTGGCAGCTCTGACAATAGCGCAATGTGCTGTTCACGGGTGAATCCTACTTTTGCCTAACACAGAATTATAGTTGCCTGTGCGTGTATCATCGCCATGGAGTGCAGTATACAGAAGCAACAATCCGGGAACTGGACAGGTTTGGCATTGTGTCTGTCATGGTGTAGGGAAACATCACAACACAGTGTGCAATTTTCCTGATCCAATTGGTCAAAAATAATTTTTTGACTTCTTGACTTGGACCCAAATGTATACTGATTTATGTCATAGGATATAAACTTCATGGTTTTGATCCATATTGAATTGTGATCACAATAATAATTATTAAATTAATGTTGTAATGGTCCAATGTAATTCAATAATATTGCATATTATAGTATTGAAAAAGGTGGACCATTACGACATTAATTTAATAATTATTACTGTTACTGATTTATGTTCTTGACTGTACAAGGAATGTTTGCCAGATATTTGTTATGACGAGATAGCACAAACAAACCCCAACTGCTTTGCTTGCTCTCTGTTGTTCTTCAGTTGTACTAAAGTTAGCCTTGTTTAAAGTCCTACAAGACCGTATTTAGGCATGGGCCTTCTGGGCCGGGACCAGGGCGGCAAAACTGAAAAGGTCTAATAGTTTCAAAACGAGATTTTAGAAAGCATATACTTTTGTAGTATTCAAAAGCTAAAGTCCCCAACATGAATAACGGAATTTTCGTCCCGCTTATGTTTTCACATAAGTTGTCCGTAATATTATAAATACTGACAAAATGTTGAAACACAGCCACCCTCAGTTCTACGTTTGGGTATCAAGATGACTTCGGTCTGCAACTCAATTAAGTGGGCGGTAAATCAATGCCACCTAGAGAGACCGTGTGGTGTTGAGTGAATCGAGAAGGCGGCTAATTTCCCATAATACCAAGAGTTCCGGAGAAGTCCGTGAAATTGAAAGCCATTTTTTCATTTTGTGAGAGTTTTTCCTGTTGCATACACAACATGGATGGTTGAAAATGATCGCATAAGTGATGCAAATTATCCGAGATTAGCAGAAGAGAAGAAGAGGAGGGAAAACAAATTGTTCTCTCAAACACCAAAATTAGACTTGTTTTTCCACAGGATCCAAACTATAACTCATACAACTTCCTCTTAAACAATCATAAAATTAAAAATGATGGTACCAGCACAGAAAAACTTTGATGAGTGTATGCCCAATTTTAGTTGCACATCCATTGGTCTGCTGTTGGAACTGTAAGTGAAAATCGTGAAGATGATTTAATACTAAGAAAAGATATTTTTAAACCAAACAATTATTTTTGGCTTATGAATAATGTTACTAGAGACTACTGTGCTAACAGTGGAATTAAAAACAGGACAATTTCTGAAATTCTATGTTTATTTATTTATTTATTTATTTATTTATTTATTGACTTTAGCAGTGGCGAAGGTAGGGCTCGTGGCCCTCTCTTACACTTAACCACATAATTAATTTACAGATAATACATACATAAAAGAAATGTATGTAGATGTATCCAGACAATTAGCGATTTCTGACAAAAGTGCTCGTTGAAAGAAAGCTTTTAAATCGAAACATTATGAAAAGTGAATATCTGGTTTATTCCTGCAGCCAACAATCTGTTTTTGTGCTCCTTGTAAACTTTTTGGAGGGACATACCAATTTGCAATAACAGGCTTCATTGATTGGAAGAACAGAAATCAGTGGGTAACAGAACATGAGAATGTTTGATGTTTTACCTTGGAGGCATTCTACTGTATTACTTTATTAATTATATAAAAATAATAGTAATTGCAATTTTAGCTTATCAAGTTTAAGGAAGAGGGGTGCAAAATTATTTGGGCCCAGAGGTGTTGTAGTAGTTAAATTTGGCCCTGCTTACAAGTGATACTAAACAAGTGTACGTGGAAAGCATGGAAATAAATAATACAGGTATGTAGTTTTGCATGAGGTGAAAATCAATGTTGTCTACAGTAGTTTGACCCGGTAAAGAAGATTACATTTTAAGAGGTAAACATAGGATAATTCCTTTTGTAACGCTAACTTCAAATACGAGGACGGTTTGAAAAGTTCTTGGAATCACTGCTAGATGTCAGTGCTAGAGCAACGAGGTTCCTGCACAATAATCACACATCCTTTGTGAATAAACACGTGGCGCGTCAGTGCTCTAGCTCCAGGAGTGTGGTAGTGACAACTCTTTCTTGTTGTTCCTGCGTAGTGATTTGTGACAATGGAAAAAAAACTGAGATTCGAGCAGTGATTAAATACTTTGTACAGAAAGGTATGACAGCAAAGGAAATTCATGCCGACTTTTAGAACACACTGGGGGACTCTGCTCCTTCATTTTCAACTGTTGCCAAGTGGATCAGCGAGTTTAAATTTGGTCGGGAGAGCTCAGATGATGACCCGCGTAGTGGACGGCCAAAAAGTGTTACGACCCCAGAATTTATCGCAAAAGTGCATAAAATGGTCATGGAGGATCGTCGACTGAAAGTGCGGGAGATTGCTGAAGCTGTAGGGATGTCTACTGAACGGGTATATTATATTTTAACCGAAGAATTGGGTATGAAAAAATTATCCGCAAGATGGATGCCATGGCTTTTGACATTAGACAATAAACGCACCAGATTGGAAATGTCCGAACAAAGTCTGGCCCATTTTCAGTGCAACCAACAAGATTTTTTACGCCGCTTTGTGACTACAGATGAAACTTGGGTCCACTACTATACCCCAGAGACAAAACAGCAGTCAAAGCAGTGGAAACATACTGATTCACCACCACCAAAGAAAGCAAAGGCAGCGAGTTCAGACGGAAAGGTTATGGCCTCAGTTTTCTGGGATGCAAAAGGCATTCTGCTGATAGATTATCTTCCTCCTGGCCACAAACAATTACGGGGCAATACTATGCAAACCTCCTAGACCAACTACAGGAAAAGATACACAAAACAAGGCCTGGTTTGGCAAGGAAAAAGGTCATCTTTCATCAGGACAACGCTCCGCCACACACAAGTGTTATTGCCATGGCAAAACTTCATGAACTGGGGTACGAATTGTTGCCACATTCATCTTATTCACCTGATTTGGCACCATCAGACTTTCATCTATTCCCCAAGCTGAAAATTTTCCTCGATGGACGGAGATTTTCTACAAGGGAAGAACTGACAGCCGAATTGGAGAGGTATTTTGCAGGCCTGGAGGAATCTCATTTTCGAGATGGGATCAAGGCATTGGAACATCGCTGGACCAAATGCATTAGTCTACAGGGAGACTATGTTGAAAAATAAAAGCAGTTCCACCGAGGTAAGATACTTAACTCTAGTACATTCCGAGAACTTTTCAAAGCACCTACGTAGAGTTATAAAAATATTACTCCATTCAACCCTATTAAAACCATATATGACTCTATCCATGAACTTCTAAACTTTTGAAATATGAATATTGAATTTTCACGACCGCATTGTCATTGAAACAGACTTTCAACCTATTAGGTCGTGTTATGTACATTTAGTACGTGTTGAAGAAATGCCAAGTACAGAACAAAAATGGCAAACCAGACACCAGTGGGATCCGAAACCACAACCTCCCGATTTTGCGTCGGTTGCTCTACCAATTGAGCCATGGTGGCCATTTTTGTTCTGTACTTGGCATCTCTTCAACACGTACTAAATGTACGTAACACGACCTAATGGGTTGAAAGTCGGTTTCGAATACAATGCGGTAGTGAAAATTCAATATTCATTGACTTGGCCCTCAGCGGGCAACTTAAACGCACTCTACAGTGTGGTGATAATAGTACCAGACCTGTAGCTTAGATCCTATCCAACAGAACAAGGATTTTTTTATTTAAGGTATTTTGCTTTTTTATGGCCAGATTTTCTATTTTCTCATTTGTGACGTGCGGGAAGTGATCCCAATTGGGACACAGGAAACAAAACACGTCACTCACTTCACAAAAACAGACAACTCAACTCAATCTATGGGAGATAAAATGCATCAATTTTATCCACCTGTGAAAAACCTTACAAACACAATATTCAGCAAAGCAGAAAATGAAATATTAAGCAAAGGACCTAAACATAATTGCGGCAACACCTCAATATTACAGAACATCACAACCGCTGTAACAGAAACAGAATTAGCTATACAAAGAATTCCACATGAAATACGAGAAGAAGTCAGGCACGATATTGCAAAAAAACTACCACAAAGCGTCAACAAAGTAAAAGATAACATCTCTAATAATAATAAAGCGAACAAAATGCATATAAATAGTCTTAAGAACAAAGTCCAGCAAGATAATCTCCTTATAACAAAAGCTGACAAAGGAAATACAACAGTAGTTATTAACAAGGATGAATACATTCAAAAAACAAAAGAATGTTTCAAAAATGATACATTTCGTATTATATGCAAAGATCCCACAAACACAATACAAAGAAACCTAAAAAGCTTACTCAAAAACACACGTTTTTTGCTAACCGAAACAGAAGCAAATAATCTAATAACAATGAACCCCCAGCTACCAATTGCAAAAGCTCTTCCTAAAATTCATAATGAAAACACACCGATGAGAACCATAATAAATTACAGATCTAGTCCTACATATAAGCTTTCCAAATATATTCAAAAATTTCTTAAAAACCAATATTTTTTTCAAGCCAATAAAAGCATACGTAACTCAATAGACTTCTGTAATAAAACAGAAGATTTACAGTTAGAACAATACCACTCCATAGCCTCTTACGATATAACTAATATGTATCCAAATATCCCCACTAAAAAAATCTTAAATATAATTAGAACCAATCTCAAAACTTACAGCAGGTTAAGTACCTTAGCAATTGAAAAATTCATGACATTACTCGAATTTGCAGTTAATAACAACATTTTTAGATTTCATGATACAATTTATCAGCAAGCAGGTTTACCGATGGGGTCTCCCGCGTCTGGCATACTAGCAGAAATATACATAGAGCCTAGCAGAAATATACATAGATTACCTAGAATACACTTCATTATGCAAAATAGATTTTTTTTTGGTGATAACTTTCAAAACGGAACAATGAAATTTTAATTTTTATCTTTAAATAGCTTGCATATGATGTTGTTTGTTGACTAATCTGAGGTAATCATTCTTTATGATAGGGATAATCTTATTAAATAAAATATTAGTTTTCTCAGTTATTTCATTAATATTGTAATTGGGGTTTGTATATTGATCATTGTTATGTATAATTCTTCGTTTATATTAAGCAAAGGACCTTTGGGATTTGTATTTAATACTGTATTTTCAAACCATTACCTATATCCGTAAATTTATGCTTGTACTCATGCATGTGCTGACCTATTGCAGAAAAATGATTATGCTTGATGGCATTGACGTGTTCATTATTTCTGATCGTGAAATTTCAACCAGTACGCCCTATGTAACTTGTTAAGCAGATGTTACAACTAATTCAATAAACTCCTGACTGAAGACATTTATTGTTACTGTTGACTGACTTGGTATTATGTATGCTGTGCCTGCTATTATGTGTAGTTCTGAAAGCTATTTTAAGATTATGCTTCTTAAAGATATTAGTTAGAGAATATATACATGTGTTATTAAAAGTGAAAGTGCGTAATCTTTCTTGGGTTGATCTTGTTTCACCAGTGTAGTTTTGGGTCGGGACTTGATCTTTCGAATAATGGAATTAACCATTTCTTTTTTATAACCATTGTATACATAAACATAGTATGTGAAAACTGTACAAAATTTCACCCCATTCAATGACTCTACCTCAATCTAACCCATAAATATATGAGATACGAGAAGATGTCATAGGACCAACCATGTAGAGCACTGAAAGGGACGTCTGATGGTCAAGTCCTTTTGTAGATACGTCGTACAGTTTCAAAGCAGTAACTATCGAAATAAAGGTCTGCACTTCTAGAATGTGTCTGTACATTGACAATTTTGGCAAAATTTCCGTACAGTTATCTGTTTCAGGTGTACTAATGACCATCTGCATATATTCAGTTTTGGTGTCTGTCTGTTTGTTTGTCTGTCTGTTTGTCTATAACTTGGAAACTACTGGATATATTTTCACCAAACTTGATATTTAGAATCCACCTGTCCTTTGGTAGGTTTTAGGGCAAATATTGTTTCTAAATCCCTGAATTGACTGGGGGATTATACGAAACCGAAACTGTGATTTTGCATTCCCACAAAATATACACAACCAAACTTAATGTAAATTTACCTGCCTTAATGGAAATTAATTTCTAAGCCTTTTTTCCTCGTGTGCATCATTTCAATATGAGGATTAATAAGGGAGATATCATTAATGGACCGTTTTCCGGTACAAGTCCCACCGGACTTAACTCAAGAGCGGGTGCGTGTAAAGCGTATTTTTTACAACTTGAAAACTAATGAAGATATTTGAGTCAAACTTTACATTAACATCCACCTGTCCAACGGTAGGTGTTAATCGTCAATAACATTTCATGTTCCCGGAATGGACTGGCGGTTTATAGGGAACCGAAATGGTGATTTTACTCTTACACAATATATACAGTACAAGACCAACATGACTGGAAATCGACCAAACGTGATGGAATTCCATCTCTAAAACTTTTTTTCATGTGCATTTTTCGACAGGAGGATTAATAAGGGAGATATCATAAACGGTCCGTTTTTCAGGTTAAGTCAAGCGGATATAGCCCAAAAGGTGTTGTACGTGGAGCAGGTTCCTTATCTATCTACGTAAATAAAATCGTAACGACTGTGTGCCTGTACATTGACTATTTTGGCAAAATTTTCGTACAGCTACACGTTTAAGGGGTAATAATGTCCATCTGCATATTTTTTGGTTTAGTTTCTTGAAAGCCCTAATTTTTACACTCCTCATTGAAAACCCAGATTGCGACATAATCTGCCAGTCGAAGAAGGATATTGAAATTTGGCAAAATTATACGTTTTAGCCTGTAACGGACGGAAAACTTCCAAGATCTTTAAATTTTTCCCTTTTTATACCGAAGAATATCGAAATATGGAGGCAATTTTAATGATGTGCAGACCTTCGGGAAGTATTATCATATAAGTGATGGCACAATCCCAGTTCAATTTGGAGTGATCTACAACCTTGGTCTTACGACATTTTGTCGTATTTGTATCCCTTTTACGTTTGATTTTTCTCTATTTCTCCATGTTAAGTAAATTTGGACTTTTCACATACATAATTCATACCTTCCATCACTTATAGGAAAGATAGAATCATAAAACTCTACACGAAAATTTGTCCACCCAGTAGCCATATATGAGCCAAATGCTATGTATGTAGCTGTCACTTAATTATCCAAAAAGCAATGCAATGTGATATAATCTTACACAAATTTTACCCTATTCCACGTTTCTAACTCAATCTGACCCATGAATAGATGAGATATCATAAGACCAGCAATTTAGGCCGCTAAATCCGGCGTCATGGTACAATTCTTTCTAGATATGATGTACCGTTTAGCAGCAGTTAATCTGTAAATGAAGGTCTGCAATATTATAAACAAGCACATACTTTCGTATGTCGAACTATATATATTCACTGATGACGATTTTGTAGCGATCGAGAAAAGGTGTGTCTGCTATTGTAATCAGTACTCCCCACACCGACTTTGACTGGCAGTAGGAATGGGGTCCTTCTCCAATTCCTGTGTAACTGGCATTAATACGGCAGGCCTACCATTGTAATGAATAATTTACTTCTCGATTTGACTTGCAGAAGGCAAGGGAGCATCCAGTTTTGTTCAAAACTCCCCTTACCCGATTGTGTTTGGCTGTAGGCAAGCATTCCCGCAGTTATAAACAGATGTACCCATCTAAAATTTGACTGGCATTAGGCATACTGGCCTGCTATTTTGATGGAAACTCACCAACTTGGTGTGACTGGCAGTAAGCTGGCTGGCAGTTGGAAAAGGGGCCTGTCATTATAATGATAACTGCACAACTCAATTCTGACTGGTTGTAGGGAAGTTTCCTGCCATTATAATAAAAACTCCTCAATTTGTAATATGTCTGGAAGTAGGAAAGGGGGGCTGCCATTGTAACGGAAACTCCCCAAATCAATTGTGACCGTGCAGTAGGCAATGGGGCCTGCAATTATAATGTAAACTTCCCAACTCGATTGTGAATGGCAGTAGGCAAGTGAGCCTGTCGTTATCATCACAAATCCGTAACAAGCACTTTACACTGGAAACAACGTATGGGGACCTCTCCATGCTGTTTCTCGGATAACGCTAAGAGACATGCTATTTTAAAACAATCTTATTTACTGCATGTATAGTATTTACTTCAATATTCGTATACAATGCAGAATACCGTAGCGAAGCACGGGTACATCTGCTAGTGTGATAATAAATAAGTATCGATCAGGTGGAACTTTTCTTTCTTTTATGGTATTTAATCACTGCTCGAATCTCAGTTTTTCCAACTGTCACAAATCACTACGCGGGAACAATAACAAAGAGTCATCACTACCACACTCCTGCAGCTAGAGCACTGACGCGCCACGTGTTCACTCACAGGAACCTCGTTGCTCTAGCACTGACATCTAGCGGTGATTCCGAGAACTTTTCAAACTGTCCTCGTAAGTTCTATTAATTGTGTCAGCACTTTAAAAAAATGGCTTTCATCTTCAAACAAAAATAAATCTATTTTAGACCTCCAACAGTTCACAATCAATTTCAAATCAATATCTCCTTTTTTTTTTTTTTTTTTTTTTTTTTTACTACTACTGCTTTTCCCACACTGATGGGGTCGTGGGTGTGAACTGAACTGTGTCACACATGTGGATCTGGACTGGTTTTATGGCAGGACGCCCCACTGCTGCCAACCCTTTGTGGAGGGCTATATACATGTTTGTGTGTTTCTGCAGTGATTGATAGTTTGATGTGTTGCGTGAATATGAAGAGGAATGTGTTGGAAAAAACAACAAACACCTAGTATTACAAGTAATGAAAATCATTTTATTTTCCGTATTGAAAGAATCTCAATAATAATATAAGAGAATTTATTGGACTCCAACCTATTCAATACATTACAGGATGTTAACATTTGTAGTTAAACATCGTTAAAATGGAGACATGTTTCGCCCTCCATGTGGGGCATCATCAGTCATATCAAAGCACCTCAAAATTAAACCAGACGTCTGGTTGGAAATTATGAACATAATATGTATGAAAGAATGCATTAAAAAACACGTACAAAGTCCTATCCTAAACGAAATAACAATGGACTAGTTACACATAGTAAAATATGCTAGTGGTTTCTTAATATTAAAATGAGGCTATCATATGCACAGTATAAAAATGAAAGTAATCAAAGTCTATATGATATTGAGTTCGATGGTAGTTCTACGTAGTATAAAAAATGTTGGCAAAATAAAACACAATTTATAATTACTGTACACTTATTTATAATTGTTAAAATTGATGAGGTAAAACATTCCAATTTGTCTATTTGTAATTTGGCTCCAACCAAAATAATTGATTACTTTCATTTTTATACTGTGCATATGATAGCCTCATTTTAATATTAAGAAACCACTAGCGTATTTTACTATGTGTAACTAGTCTATTGTTATTTCGTTTAGGATAGGACTTTGTACGTGTTTTTTAATGTATTCTTTCTTACATATTATGTTCATAATTTCCAACCAGACGTCTGGTTTAATTTTGAGGTGCTTTGATATGACTGATGATGCCCCACATGGAGGGCGAAACATGTCTCCATTTTAACGATGTTTAACTACAAATGTTAACATCCTGTAATGTATTGAATAGGTTGGAGTCCAATAAATTCTCTTATATTATTATGAAACACCCAGTACCCAAGATGTTGGAATTAATCGTAGACAGTTAAATCTCAAGCCCAATTGGGAATCGAACCTGGGGCCCTCTGAATCACAGGCCAGTACACTGACCATTCAGCCAAAGGGCCCAACTGAACATACTAGTTTACTGTTCCCTTGTAAAAATTTCACAAAGCTGACATAAAATTCATTAACTATAAGAGTTTAATCTCAGGAAGAATGAAATGAAAATGATGATACCCATTAGAACTAATCAAGCGTATCTTTGCAGTACTGGTTGACTATGTGTTTGTTACAAATTTCGACTATCTTAGTTCTCTATAATACATAATAAATAGCAATTATCTAACTCTACAAGGAAATTAATTCACACCTCACCTCTGAGGCTCCATCATACGGGCTGAAACCACCAGAACAGGTCTCATCTTCATGTGCAGTATTTAGCTGAGGTGGACTGATTTTCAGTGAAGCTGCTAGCATGCTCAAACTATCTGGAATGTGTTCCATAAGTGTTGCCTCCTCAGTTCTTTTCTGGCACAGTAACTCTTGAAGTATGTCTAGGCCTCTATATTCTAATAAGAAGCGTTTCAGCAATCTTGGTTTCCTAGCAAATGAAATTATAAGAAAATAATTTTACAAAAATATTAGGTATTTAAAAAATAGTATGAACAATTCAGAGCAAATAAAAAACTTCCTAAAAAACACACACAACAACTTCAACCTTTGGATGGTCTAGAAATCATGATCCTCATCAAAAATCTAATTGAATTTGTTTTGGATGTAATTTCATACAAAATTATTTATGAAGCAAAATGTTCAATATTCTATGGGTAGACATCACGAATGAAATGATAAATCCAGTCCAAAACTTATCATACAAGGAAAAAATGTGGGTGGAGACGATTACTGTGGGTGCTGAACTTACAAGAGTGGTTCTACATCCACGATATGGCAATTCTGATACAGGAAATACAAAATAGGAAAAATTACTCCATGATGGTCACCAACCTTCTGTGAAGGCATGCATGCACACACACAAATAGAAGAAGAGAACATATTATTTAATAAGAAAATAATGGACTTGGACCTGGAGGGTATGAGAAGCATAGGGACATCAAGACGATGTTGTTTAGACTTGGTCTTTAATGATTTAAAGATAAAGAGGTGTGGCACTAACCAAAGCCGCAAGCTAGTTGAAAATAGGATTGTGGAGGCACATAATAAATTCACAGAGACAGACTGAATACTGAAAACAGTCTATAATGAAGATGTATGTATGTATGTATATAATAGACATTGTTATTCCTATTTAAATTTTCAAGTTAAATAACAGGAAAATATGGAGAATATGATAATCATGCTGCTCATGAAAATGAAAATCCACAGCCTATTTCCAGCCATTCGACCAGGTCAGGAATGGAAAGAATGATGCTCCCATCTAGCGGCGAGGATAGGAAGTGTGCCGACTATCAAAGCCTGTCGCACTCCTCTAAAAGGGAATGAAAATAACAGAATATTTTACCAACCTGTCATCCTTAACTACATAGTAAGAAATGCTATCTTGTGAAGTGTTTATAAGAATATAGTGACCTGCATGAGTTATGCAGGGAACAATTAAGAATTTACTTTTATAGGCTTTAAAAGATTCGTCTTTTTTGTCTTCTGATGTGTGTGCAAAGTTCAGTGAAGGGTTTTTGAAAAGCCTTTCCAGCCACCTGTCTGTCAGCTTGGCCCTTTCTTCCAATGTGATATTTAAACTATTCCTAGATTTTCTTCTGATGACGGAGAGCACAGTTCTCTGCGAAATGTAAAGAATTTCACCTTATTTTCTTGACATGGCATAAGCCCAAAAGTCTATACAGTATCATGTCTATAAGTACGGGCCGTGAAAGCATCAATGGCTACATTAAAAACCTCTATGGGGAGGATACTTTTAAGAAGGCTTCAAAATTCAGCAAATTAAGGAGAAAGAAGTTTATTCTTCTTTCTTTGTGTTTTCTACTTAGATGCAGGGACCATAACATCATTCCCAACTGTGTGAAGCTGAAGCACACGTTAAACACACTGAAGGCCAGGAGAATATATCAACGCGCTAGCAAGGCTCTTGTGACCGAGAGAGTGCATTATACTCATAGGGAACTGGACTCGGTCTCCCGAGAGTTGTTTCGTTTACACCTGCTGAGCAACATTCTCTCGCAGGAATTGTGGTTGACTTTTGTGGTTGACTTTCGATCGCATTACTGCTATACAGGCTGAATGAAAATTCAACAAGGTGTCATTCAGACAGAAATCGAAGTTCCTCCGACTAGCTCAGAAACAGGCGGTCTCTCGCACGAACCCAGATGCTAGTAAAACTGTCGTCAATTTTTCCAAGAAATCTTTGGACGAGAACCAAGCAGCAGTTCTATCTACGGACCCTAATTTTGCTGTCGCTCCCTCTAAGATTCCCACTGAGGAGTTAATTACTTCCGTTGAGGCAGCCATCCACAAACTACCTACGGGTGAGGCTGAGGAGTTAAGACAGAAATGTGCAAGACTCATAAGGTCTGCTGTTGTACCCACACCCAATTTAACAAAAGGCGAAAGGAGAGCTCTGAAGGAACTTAAGAGATGATTCTGAACTGACCATTCTCTCAGCTGATAAGGGTAATGCGACAGTGGTTATGGACACTGACGAATATAAGAATAAGATCTTGGCTATGTTGTCAGAGCCTGTTTACAGATTGAGCTCACGTGACCCCACCACCCGTGTGACCAACACCACCGTGAAGCTCTTAAGGCAATCTTCAATTCCGAAAGAGGAGGCTAAACATCTGTCCCCGGGGGGTGCAGTGCCACCTAGATTATATGGACTGCGTAAGATCCATAAAAAAGATGTTCCTCTCAGACCTATTGTTAGTGCGATAAGTTCTCCTATGTATGCTCTGGCTAAATACCTGAGCAGATTGCTTCAGCCCACATGTAGGATGTACTGAATCATACGTCAGGGACTCTCAGTATTTCGTCAACGAGCTGTCAGCCATAACGCTTCAACCTAAAGCACTTTGGTAAGTTTTGATGTGGAGTCCTTGTTCACTAAAGTGCTGATTGACTCGGTCATGGCTCTCATTGAACACCTGTCCCTGAGGACATTACTAAGCTATTTTACCACTGCATGACTTCCAGCTATTTCTTGTGGGATGAGAACTTTTATGAACAGACGAACGGAGTGGCAATGGGAAGTCCACTTTCGCCTGAAGTGGCTAATTTCTTTATGGAGCATTTTGAGGAGGAGGCTATTGCTTCGGTGCCCATTAAGCCAATGATATGGTGGAGGAATGTTGATGATGTGTTTGTGGTCTGGACAGAAGGTCCTGAGAAACTTAATCTATTTCTAAACCACCTAAATCAGCAACATCCTTCAATTAAATTCACTATGGAGATGGAGTCGGACAGATGCCTTCCTTTCTTGGACGTTCTAGTAAGAAAGAAACCGGACGGCTCCTTAGGAGATACCGTCTATCGTAAGCCTACCCACACAAATCACTATCTTCATGCAGATTCTCAACGAATTTGCGAGCCATCAAATATCCAGGTGGAGATGGACACGCTCAAAGTCACGTTTAAGGGTAATGGTTACAGCGATTTTCAGATTCATAGAGCCCTGCATCCCAGAGAAACGACCAAGCAAAGCTTCACACAAGGAAGAAGTGAAGGGAAATGCCTACTTGCCTTACATTCACAACACTTCAGATCGACTTGCTAAGGTCCTCCGCAAACACAATATAAAAACCGTGTTTGGCACCGCCACAAAAATTGCTCCAAGTCTGAGTAAAACCAAGGACGAATTGTCCCCACTTTTACATCCTGGGGTATACAAAATTCGCTGTAGTTGCAGTATGGTATACATTGGCCAAACATGCCGGTCCATTGGTACCCGTATCAAGGAACATGAACATAATATTCATCTCAACCAGCCAGACAAATCAGCAATAATTGAGCATGCTCTATCATCGGGTCAGGATGTCATGTTCCAAGATGCTCGAGCTCTTACCCACACTAGACACTACAGGTCCAGGATTATACAGGAAGCTGTGGAAATACGTAGAAATTCTAACAATTTCAACAGGGACACTGGCTATCAATTAAGTAATACCTGGTTGCCAGCCATTAAGGATTTACGTAGGTAGTTCCCTTACCTGTCCCTTCACGATTGTTATTTCATCTCCGTGTTTTCTAAATTCGTACGTTCCTTATCGCCAGATGTTTCATTTCAGGCTTGGGTCAATGTCATATGTTATGTACACATGTTATGCAACCCTCTTAGACTGATTCTGATGGTTCGGTCAGCTTCCGCTTCGAGCGCTAACGCTGTGCCACGTCCGAAGAGCCATCTGGCGACAAATGAACGTACCATTTCCTCTTCTATTACAACGTCTAAATTTCAAAAGTCATTGTTTGAGAAGCCTTTCTCGTGGACAGTCGCGATTTTCTTCTGATGATGCAGAGCACAGTTCTCTGCGGAACGTAAAGAATTTCACCTTATTTTCTTGACACGGCATAAGCCCATACAGTATCATGTCTATTTCTTAATTGATGATAATTCCATAAATCACTTATGCAAATTATGTATGGTAAAGAGTACTTTTATCTAAGAAGTTTTTGAGGTGAATAAACAACAATAACAATTATGTGATTAATCTCAAATTCTAATCTTACTTGTTTTTTTAGTGCAAACTATAACAAAAAATGTTTTTAAAGATAGGTGTATACTATCATGGATGGCTTTGTAAAGCTTTTTATGCTCAACAATTTTGCACACACACATCTGTGGGGGGGGGGGGGGGTCTTCAGTTGATGGTTTAGGTAATGTAACCCAAGAAAACACTTGGATTGCTGTTTATTCTTTGACTTCATTCACTAAAATTATTGCTGCTTGGCTTTCTTTTGTAGCAGGTTAATGGATATTTCATAAACCTAAACCTTTGTATAAATTCCTCTATACCAGTGGTTTCCTAGCTTTCCAGTCTCCAGACCCATTGAAAAATATTCAAATTTCATGGACCCCCACTGAGTTATGAAATAATAATAATAATAATAATAATAATAATAATAATAATAATAATAATAATAATAATAATAATAATAATAATAATGTTTTTATGTCCCACTAGGTACTTTTTTGACAGTTTTCGGAGACGCCGAGGTGCTGAAATTTTGTCCCGTGGGAGTTATTTTACATGCCAATAAATCTATCGACACGAGGCTGACATATTTCAGCCCCTTCAAATACCACCGGACTGAGCCAGGATCGAACCTGCCAAGTTGGGGTCAGAAGGCCAGTGCCTCAACTGTCTGACCCACTCAGCCTGGCTAGTTTTGAAATAAAACTAACAGTAAATATGTTACAGACACTTACATTTTAATTCAAATATATTAAAATCAAAAGGCAAAATTATAATGTGAATGACATCAAGCACACTTTAACTAAAGTGAAAAATACAGCTGGTTTTATACAATTAGCTCATTGATGTGTTTTATGTCTGATAATTTCAATATAAAGTCACTCTTGACTTCAAAATGAAATGGCGTATGGCTTTTAGTATCGGGAGTGTCCGAGGACATGTCCAGCTAGACTGGTGCAGGTTTTTATTTGACGCCCATAGGCGACCTGTGTGTCGTGATGAGGATGAAATTACGATGAAGACGACAAATACACCCAGCCCCCCATGCCAGAGGAATTAACCAAGGTTGGTTAAAATTCCCGATCCTGCCGGGAATCGAACCCGAGATCCCTGTGACAAAAGGCCAGCATGCTAACCATTTAGCCATGGAGCCGGACGACTTTAAGATTATTTCTTAAATTCAATTTCAAATATGTGAGATGGGAAAGTGCAATGTCATTAAATAAGCAGCAGGGAACACTGCTAAGTAATTAAAAGTTTTTCTTGAGAGATCAAGATAGTCCTGACTTATAAGTCAGCTAGTTGTAACTGTGAAAACTGCTTTTTTTAATGAACAATCAGTTTAAAGTTCTGCCAAACGATATTTTTAGGGGATAACAGAGAAGAGCAAATGGATTCCTTATCTGCATGTCACTTTCATCCATCACTGGGAAATATTCCCTTAGCTTCACTCGTTCCAAATGTGACTATGTTAAGAATCTCCTTTGGAACATTTTCTCCTGACATGTGGATGAAATATGTCACAGAAGGGATTTTCTCCAAATTCATATCTTCAGATTTTATCATTTCATCTTTTTATCTCAACATTTAAAAAAATGTTTTTTTTAAACTGCCTGTGAACACCCTAAAACATTGCAGCCCCCCCCCCATCCTAAAATACTGCTGTGGACCCCACTTTAGGAACCTCTCCTCAATACACCAGTGAAAAGTTTGTCAAAGTCTGTTTGGTGGTTCTTGAATTAGCCAGCACAAACATGGATACCTACAGGGAATTTTACCTATAACCTCTACAGATAATCCTAAAGCAACAGATAAAAGCCAATTGATTTAAGATTATACAAAACTTCTTATGAAAGGGAAGACTCCATACATAAATTACTGCAGCACATACAAAAATGCCTTTTCTCATGCACCTATGCCATCTCTATGCCTGTTAGTTAAAGTCTGAATACCACTACTTTTAGGACCTGACAATCTTATTATCTCTATTATATAAAGCCGTACGGCTGACTCACTCACTGACATAAATGATTGACCACTTCCAGATGAGGTAGAAACGTCAAATTTGGCAAAGTTACAGCTATTAGCGTGTAAGCTACGGAAAAGTTCCAAAAAATTCAAATTTTTAATTTTTGCCCCCCGCCCCCAAACAAAATGGCGGACGCCATGATGCAGTACCCTACAATATTGAAAATTGGCAAAAATCTAGCTCCTACCCTGAAACTGATGTAGAAATTGCAACAAGTTCAAATATTTAATATTTTACCCGTTAAAAAATTTGGAATATTAAGCCAAATTGAATGTCGGTGCAGACTTTCGTTTCGAGCTATTTTGTGGCCGAACGGTAATTGCTATCAATGAACGGATTGCACCTTCGGCTCTTAAAATTAAGAGATCTACAACTTTGGTCCTATGACTTTTTGTCGTATCTCGACCCCTTCTACCTTAGATTGAGCTTCATTTTCCCGGTTTCGCAAAATTTTGTTAAATTTCCATAAATTATTTTACTGATTCACACACTCATATGATAGATAGATGAACGAAATTCAGCACGCTCCATGGCAACGGCATTGGCCATATGTAGACCGACTTTCATTATTCTAGCTGCCATGCAAGTATGGGAAATCGGAGGGTACATGCGGAAACACTATTGGAATTTCAGCCTAATTTATGATACTTAACCAATTTATGGTGAAGCCATTTGAGATACGGCAAAACCTCAAATAACCAAAACTATAGGTCGTTTCATCGTCGATCTGTCTGCCAAGTTTCAAGACTCTAGCTGTCTGCTAAGTTGGCGAAATTATTTTTCAGCTGGTGTTAAGCGGACGAAATTTGATATGGATCGAAACGTTCACCCCTTTCAATGGCATAAATATTCGAGATACGAGAAAATGCCTCAGACAGTACTGTAGGCGACTAAAAGACACGTCTGATGGCGCAATCCGTATCTCGATACGACTTACCGTTTGGCCGCAATAAATTTTCAAACGAAAGTCTGCACTATTTAGCATGCACATTGCCTGGCTCTATGCTATCTTATATATATAAAGCCACAAGGCTAACTGACTGACTGACTGACTCACTGACATTAATGTTTGCCCACTTCCAGGTGAGCTAGGAACTTGAAATTCGGCAATCTGATAGCTATTAGGCTGCAACCGAAGGAAAAATTCAAAAAAGTTGAAATTTTTCATATTTAGCCCCCTTCTGCCCAATCAAATTATCGGACTGAAATTTCGTGTTAGACCCTTCCAGATGAGCCAGGAACTTGAAATTCGGCAGTCTGATAGGTATTAGGCTGCTACCCAATGTCAAATTCCAAAAAGTTCACATTTTTCATATTTAGCCCTCCCCCCAAAGGATCACTAAAATTTTGGGTTAGACCCTTCCAGATGTGCTAGAAACTTGAAATTCGGCAATCAGATAGCTATTACGCTGCAACCCAAGCAAAAATTCCAAAAAGTCAAATTTTTCATATTTAGCCCCCCCCCAACGAATCACTCAATTTTCGTGTTAGACCCTTCCAGATGAGCTAGGAACTTCAAATTCAGCAATCTGATAGCTATTAGGCTGCAACCCAAGGACAAATTCCAAAAAGTTCACATTTTTCATATTTAGCCCACCCCTAAAGAATCACTAAAATTTCGGGTTAGACCCTTCCAGACAAGCTAGGAACTTGAAAATCGGCAATCTGATAGTTATTAGGATTCAACCTAATGAGAAATTCCAAAATGTTCAAATTTTTCATATTTAGTCCCCCCCCCCCGCCCAATCAATATATCGGGCTCAAATTTCGTGATAGAACCTTCCAGACGAGCTAGGAACTTGAAATTCGGCAGTCTGACAGCTATTAGGCTGTAACCCAACGCAAAATTCCAAAAAGTTCAATTTTTTTATACTTAGCCCCCCCCCCCCCCACCGAATCAAATTATCGGACTATAATTTGGGGTTAGACCCTTCCGTTCCACATGAGGTAGAAACTTGGAATTCGGCAATCTGATAGCTATTATTCTAAACCCAAGAAAAATTTCAAAAAGTTCAAAATTTTCATAATAGCCCCCACACCGAATCAAAATATCGGACTCAAATTTCGTGTTACACCCTTCCGCCCAATCACATTATCGGACTCAAATTTCCTGTTAGACCCTTTCAGGCGGCAATCTGATAGATATTAGGCTGTAACAAAAGGAAAATTTCCAGAAAGTTCCAATTTTTCATATTTAACCCCCCTCAATGAAATTATCTTACTCAAATTTCGTGTTATACCATTCAAGCCGGCAATCTGATACCTACTAGGCCGTAACCCAAGGAATAATTCCAAAAAGGTCAAATTTTCATATATAGCCCCCCCCCGAATCAAAATATCGGACTCAAATTTCGGGTTAGGCCCTTCCAGATGAGCTAAGAACTTGAAATTTGACAATCTGATAGCTATTAGGCTGCAACCCAAGGAAAAATTCCAAAGAGTTGAATTTTTCATATTTAGCCTCCCTAGCGCCCAATCAACCAAATTCCGTGTTAGACCCTTCCAGACGAGCTAGGAACTTGAAATTCGGCCTCCTGACAGCTATTAGGCTGTAACCCAAGGAAAAATTCCAGAATGTTCAAAATTTATATATTTGGCCCCTACCGAATCAAAATATCAAAATATAAGCTAGGAACTTGAAATTTGGCAATATTATAGCTATTAGCCTGTCACCTACGGAAAAATTCCAAAACATTCAAATTTTAATTTCTGCCTCCATCCCCCCAAACAAAATGGTTTACGCCATTATGCAGTGCCCTACGAAATTAAAAATGTGGCAATGCTCTAGCTCCAAGCCTGTAACCGAAGTAGAATTTGCTAGAAGTTCTAATATTTAACATTTCACCCACTAAAAAATTCAAAATATTAAGCCAAATTTAATGACGGTGCAGACTCTCGTTTCGAGGTATCTTGTGGCTGAACGGTAATCGCTATAAATAAATGGATAGCACTTTCCTGTCCCAAAATGAAGAGATCTACAACTTTGGTTCTATGACATTTTGTCGTATCTCGACTCCTTCTACCTTAGATTGAACTTCCTTTCCCCGGTTTTGGTCAATTTTCTTAAATTTCCATAAATGATTTTACTGATTCACACACTCATAAGACAGATAGATGCACGAAATTCAGCACACTTCTTGACGCGAACATTGGCCATATGTAGACCGACCATCATTATTCTAGCTGTCTTGAATGTACGGGAAAACGGAAGGAATTAGTGGAAACACTAAGAAAATTGCAGCATGATGTATGTTTTTAAACAGTTTATGCCGAAGCCCAGGGAGATACGGCAAAACCTCAAATAACCAGAATTGTAGGTCGTTTCATCGTCGTCAAGCCTGCCAAGTTTCAAGACTGTAGCTTTTTTCTACGTTGGCAAAATATCTTTTTAACTTGTGAAAACTGGACGAAATTTGACATGGATCGAAAAGTTCACTTCTTTCTGTGGTATAAATAGGGGAGGTACAACAACATCCATGAGACATTAATGTAGGCGGCTAACTGTCGTCTGATGCCGTAATCCGTTTCTCGGTTCGACGTACTGTTTGCCGGCAATAAATTTCCAAATGAAATTATGCAATATTTAATGTGCATATTCCCTGGCTCTATCGGCTATCTGGTAACTATTAGGTTGTAACCCAGTGAAAAATTGCAATAAGTTTAAATTTTTTATTTTTACCCCACCCCGCCAAATAAAATGGCGGGCGCTGTTTCCGGGTGCTCCAGAAAATTGAATCAGGCAAAATTGTAGTTGTTACCCTGTAACTTTTACTTTTTACCTCTCAAAAGTATCCAAATATTCAGGCAAATTTCATGCCATTGCAGACCTTCATTTTGAAATATTTTGTGCCTAAACAGTAGTTCCAATCAAAACAGGACAGCACTTTCTGTCCCGGGAACGATGCGACCTATAAATTTGGTCCTATGAAAGTTTCAAGACTGTACCTGACTATTAAGTGAATAAAATATCGAAATATTCAGGCAAATTTCATGCCGTTGCAGACCTTCATTTTGAAATATTTTGTACCTAAACAGTAGTTCCAATCAAAACAGGACAGCACTTTCTGTCCCGGGAACGATGCGACCTATAAATTTGGTCCTATGAAAGTTTCAAGACTGTACCTGACTATTAAGTGAATAAAATGCCCCAGATTGAAAAGTTTACTCTTATCCATACAATAAATCGCCAATACACGATAACATATATTAGCACCAAACACGCCGGCGGGTAAAAGGTCCATCCGTTGGCACAGAGCGTTTGTTGATGCAACATTCCGTTTCTCCACAGTCTATTCCGAAATGTCCATTTGTAAAATGGAGTACCCGGGGGTTTGGGGGCGGAGCCCCCAACGAGCGAAAGCGAGTTTTTCCTTATAAAACCAATGACATGACTATTTTGCCAGTTTATTTATTGTGGGAAATACCTAAAGAGCAATTCAATTCTGCCAGTGATTCCATGAGCAATTCCCGACCAACGTCACCAAAGGGCACAGTTCATAATGAACTTCATTTTTAACGCTTCCTTTGTTTTTCATATTCACTTCTTTCCATTGTTTTATAAATTGTACCTAACTTACTTGATTACTGAATATTACATTTATAAAAGATGAATGGGATCGTATTATTTACTGTGCAACAACTTACCATAATTTACTACTTCAATATTTTGTTTAAGAGTGTGACCTGCAATAATATGGTGATCATTTTATGGGCCCACCGCAAATGTTTTCATATTTCTTGTCTTGTGGTTTTCACACCTTTTAATACATTGTTGTTATCTTGTAAGCCCCAATCAAAAAAGTTTTCATTTTTGATCTCTTGTGTTTTCACACCTTTAAATACTCTCCTCTCACCTTCAGAAACAGTAGATGCAACTTTCACTGTACCTGTCCATACATGACGTAAAATGGAAGCATTACAAGTTATAAATCTCATTGTTAGGTCCGTATTAAGCAACACACAGTATACCTTTCTGAAAGAATGTTTCTTGAGAGTCAACCTTTTCAATACCGGAAACACCGCTACATGAAAGCAAGTTCAAAGTATGTGTGTTAAACTTCGCGCGAGGTGGAAGATAGCAGCCCACCGAACTCACTGACGTGCCGCAGCCGTAGCCGCTTCGAGCCAGCTTCACGCAGCCAGGCATGACCATATATGGTAATATTCCGACCCATGTGTAAAAGTCTACTTGTAGTTAAGATGATGATGTTTTTACACCGCCAACGTGGAGGCCATCGTAACAGATACAATCTATCAAATTCTCGAGAAAACCCACCATGTACTTTGGGAGTTATAGCGGTGGATTATACCCCATTTCTAGATGCTTCGCCACATCCGGGTATAAAGGGAGGGCGGTCCAGGCTACAGAGGCAGTAATACTCCACCGTCTCTGTGGTATGGGTGACGGATGGAGCTCTACAAGTGCGGCAGACCGAACCTAGGGTCAGACGTGACTTCGCATCTCGAGTGCTCGGTTCCAGCGGAGGTGGAACTTAATGATTTTCTTCAAATGTCATATTAGGACTTGTGTTTCAGTGACAAACTGAAGGAACATAGAATTTTTCTCATGAGTGTTGTAACTCTTCCAAGTACTACATTTGAACTTGCGTTTGAACTTATGTTTCGTAAACAAACTTTGAGAACATAGAAATTTTCCGAGTGCCATATTTGAACTTGGTGTTTCGTGATGAACTGTGGAAAACTTACGGTATTTCCGAGTATTACGTTTGGACTTGTATTTCGTAACGAACTGTCGGAACATAGAATATTTCTGAATGCCACATCTGAACTTGTGTTTAAACTTGTGTCATCGTAACAGACTGTGGAAACATAGAATACCCATGCCATATCTGAATTTGTTTTCCTCTCGTGAAGTTCCGAGAGAACCTAGAATTTTTCAGTGCCATATTGAACTTATAATTTCTACATCATAATCATTTTTCACAGACAGTGTCAGACTCTTTCCAAGTGCAGTTTGACTTTAATAATCATCTAATGACATTGCTGAACAGTCTTCAAGTACACGTAATTTTTATTTCTACACTGAATAGGACATTTCCAAGTGCCATTAAATTTGCTTAATTTATTACGAACATGCTAATGTGTCCTGAACTTGCATAAACTGTGAATATTGCGCTCAATATTGCGTTCTGATTATAAACTGACGAAATACTTAAGTTAGGAACTGTGATGATAAAGATTACGGATCTAATGGAACATTCCAGTCTGTCATGCCAATACCAATATTAGCGGACTTACTTGACATTATAATTTTCCCAAGTATTAATTCAGCTGACATCCAATATGTGGTCAGATATCCAGTTTAATTGTTTTATTTCAAGTAATAATTTATGAACCTTGGTGATTCAACGAGGTGTTTGAATCAAGATTCGAGTGTCAATTACATTAACATTCGACATATTCCACTTGCAATGAATAAATGAATGCAATATTTAAAGGCCCATGTTAATTCATTTAACAGCACTACGAGTGAGTTGAATGCCATATGGGGGACTTGCGTGCGCATCACGTCACGCCTTGCCTCGCCTGCCAGCATTATCATGCGAGATCGAACCCCGCAACGTGTGCACCTAGAAATTCGAGAACTCCCAGATCCTCTAGAACTTCGAGAAATTCTAGAGCGTCGAGAACTTCACATCCAGTACGGGCGTGGTTCCTGTCCTGACCGTGTCCAATAACCATCCCGGAGTCCGGAGATTCTAGCCTGCTACAACCCTTCAACTCAACTTGTGTGAAAGGTGATATGAATTTGTTTCCAATGAACAATAAAATCAAATTTTTACAGAAATATAAGTTTAATGAACTAATACCCCTCTCTGTACCAACTCCAATGTTTACGTACCGCACCCTTAGAAATCTTCCATGCTCTTCAAGCTAGTGTCAGCGGCCCCAAAGACAGACATTCTTTTTCCTGGTACAATATATATATATTTTAAATTTACATAAATAATGTTACATTATTACTATGTCTTAAGCGGGACACGTCAAAAACATCACAGACAACTTAACTAAACACAAAACACATGTTTGAAGCTCACCAAAAAAATAAGCTAAAATCGGGAGAAATAACAGAATAATCGGGAGGCGGGAAAAACTGTCGAAAATTGGGAGTCTCCCACCTAAATCGGGAAAGTTGGCAGGTATGCATTATCAATTCTCCACACGCATAAGTTCCCCCTTCTCTGATCACAGCCAATGACCCTTCCGGCCACCTCTCCCCAACCCACACCCCTCCACGCAACACATACAGATACAACACAAGGCGTACAGCGTTGGCCACTGCCAGTCGGACAGAAAGCGTCATAGGAGCAAGCCAGCTGCAAGAGAAACAAGGGGGTGAGTAAGATTCCGCTTACTTCCCCATTTTATACTTTATTTACTTTTATTGGAGTCAAGAGTCTGGAAATTGTGGACAGCTTTAAATACCTAGGAAGTGAATTAATGCAAAATGCTACAGTAGACATGGCGATTAGCAGGAGGGTACAGCAGGGCAATGCATTCTACCAAAGTGTAAGAAAACTTGTTTGGAGCAAAGAAGTACCAAGGAAAAGTAAAGAGATGATGTACAGAATGTACTATGTACCCATACTGACTTACGCAGCTGAGACTTGGACTTTGACTAGCAGGTAAGAGAGTAATATTTAAGCCAGCGAGATGAAATTCCTAAGAAGTATGATAGGAAAGAGAAGGAAAGACAGAGTGACAAATGAAAATGTTAGGAAGGAAGTTGGAATGGGAAAGCTAAATGAGAGAGTTGAAAAGAATAAACTAAGGTGGTTCGGACATGTAAAGAGGATGGAGGAGAATAGAATTCGAAAACAGATGCTGGATGCAAAGTGCAAGGGCAAGAGATCAAGAGGAAGACCTAGAACGTGGATTGAAGCAGTGAAGAGTGGCATAAGAAGATGAAATTTAGATTGGGACAAGATCGTGGAAGAGGAATGGTGGCAGGAAAGAGGAAGATGGAGAAGTGCCATAAATACCCTGACCCGGCAGAAGCTGGATAAGGGGAAGTGATGATGATTATTACATAAATTTCACAATTAAGACACTTTTCTTATTACAGACTCTCAAACCACCACTCTCAGGCCTTTAATGAGCAACAAGATCCACCACAACTGAAAGAACGATCTTGAGAAGTCCCCTCTTCCGACCCACATAACAGCAGGCAGCCCTGTTTTACCTAATTTTAATCTTCACAAGGCAACGAAGAAAAACAGTCAAACAACTGACTACATCAACAACATTCCACAAAACCACAATTGAATTTTCATCTCAAACACTAACATAACAAAAAGAAAGTGACAATTAAGTTTCCATTGGTTGCACACACGTTGGGCATTATAGACTGAACAATCCATGCCAGACCAACGTCATTATAAGTAACACTGGATTGAACCGAACGAGTTTGGTGTATATAATCAAGTTCTTGAGGTGTAACAATCATGTCAAGGATGTTTTTATAAAATGTATAGTAATGTGCAAGCATAACTTTTCAGACAGAGCAAGTCATGTCAGCCGCATGTTTCTATAAGACATATAGCATGTATAAGTATAACTTTTTAGACAGCCATTCATGTTAGCCCAACTATTTTAAGCACTTTACCATAAAAAAGCCTAGGATCCTAGCAATTTTGATCTTAGATATTAGGAACAGCGGCTGAAGATGCTTAAAAAATAGGCAAAACATGTTCCGCTTAAGACATAGTAATGATGTAACATTATGGAAATTAAAAATAAATATATATATAATGTATTAAAAAGGTGAACCCTCGAGAAACATTCTTTCAGAAAGTTAAATGGAAGCATGTCGAAAAACCACATCAAGTGTTTCCGTATCCTTACTGCATAGTTTTTATTCACGTATTCAGTAGTAGATTTTCTCACTTAGCACATTCTGTTTCCTTTTCCACTACAGAACTGTCTTAACAAGGTTATACTGTATATGAAGTTGACTGAAATCAACCAAGTTAATGCCAGGAAGCCAAGCACCAGAGTAATTTTGGCATGAATAGTACTTGAGACATCAGGAAGAAATTTGCACTATTTGTATATACCTGCTTATAGAATAATGACTGACACAGAGCATGACCACTTATATAAGGATGTAAACAAAACTTAGTTTAGAGCAATAAAATCATTCTAGTTTACACTGTTGCTTTATTAGAACATTTACCTTCCAAATGTCTCTAATTTGATCCTAGCAATTCCAATACTGTCTGGGTATCATGTAATATAATTTGCAGCCATGTTTCTGACTTACCCATAATGAATGTGAACATGTACTTTGAAATGATAATTGTGATTTCAACACCCTCTAGTTAATAACAGGTGTTCTTACTTTCTCAAATTCTTACTTGTTTTTAACACTAGTCACTTCAGTGGACAATCCAGTAACAAAGTATGCATCCAGGGAAAAAAAAAAGCATATCTAAATGATATGGCAATTAACCAACCAGGTTAATCACTATCCAATGCCACAAATTTAAATGCTAATGTCCAAGTTGTAGGCAGTACAATTTTGATAGTCGAAATAAGTAAGATTCCTAGTAGTAACAAATGGAAAGTTGTGTGAAAATGGAGATATTATTGGTTACAGACAAGTTTAACGAGAAAACTCAGTGTCTTACAAGGAAACTGATGAAGTAGAAAGCTTGTTAGGTTACATATCAAGAAAACTGATCTACAAAAATTCTATGAATACTAGAAGAGTTGCTGCAGCATATTAAGAAATCAGAAAACACAAAAAAATGGAAACTCAAGAATCCTGTATAGTTGCTTTCCACAGATATCATAGATTTTTAAATTTAAAACCAAGAAATACCGTATGTTCTTTATTTCTAATGCTATATTTCTGTAGTTAAGTGTAAGAGATCAACATTACAAAAGTTGCTCTAAAATTTAATTTACTTACTTTACAATATATGGAATGGTAACGGCCAACATCCTTCGGACTGCCATATCTGATTTTAACATGTGGTGTGATAACTCTCCTTCACCATAACCAGATGAAGACACCAATATTACTTGCGTTAGCAATGAACGACCAATATCATCTAATTTATCACACTGCACACAGTGCTGGTGGATTGGCTGACAAAGCCGAGAGTGAACACTCAAAACAAATTGATGAGTGAGAATTTTCAAGAAGTAATTATGATTTCTGAAAGAAACAAAGATCAATTAAAGTAATGTTTTTATCTTAAACAAGAAGGTAATGTAATATAAACTGGAAGGCATGCTAATTACAAATTTCTGAATCAGGTCTTAAAATTATATGAAGCCAGAGGAAAATTCAACAGCATGTGAAAGACAGTAATTTGTCCCTCGTGCAATGATGTCATTTAACTTGCTGAAAGCTAATGATGTGCTTGATGCACCCTGATGAACTCTGTGCAAAACCCATTTATCAACCCAACATCAACGCCTTTGCTTCTTTTTTAATAATAATGTTATAGTTTTTATGTCCCACTAACTACTTTGATGGTTTTTGGAGACGCTGAGGTGCCGGAATTTTGTCCTGCAGGAGTTCTTTTATGTGCCAGTAAATCTACTGCTCTTTATAGCTTGGGGTGAGCTTTTTTTAAAAATATATATTTTATAAAGTTATAATATGCACCACAACATTAACACTTGCCAGTACAACAAGCACATGGAATTGTTTCCAATCACTTTCAAGTTTCCAAAATTGCGGAAACTGACACTGGGATCATAAAAATTGGTATCATAAAATTCACATCTTTCTGGTTCCAGTAAATTCTTTTTTTTTTTCCTATTTGCTTTACGTTGCACCGACACAGATAGGTCTTATGGCGACAATGGGATAGGGAAGACCTAGGAATGGCTTATTTTAATTTAATGCTTCTTGCAACCATCAGTAACTTTTGCACGATGCAGGAAAGAGTATGTTGGCTGTACTATCTTTCAGTTTTATTTCTGAGAAGAAAATTAATGTGCTATACATCTAAGTACGCTGCCCATCTAAAGTGTAAGCTATAAAGAATAATCTAGAAAATAACAAAAGAAAACAATTTCATAACAAAAACAGAAGAATATTACCTGACAATACGGCGCAGCACTCTAGCAGCTCTTGGTAACGGATTCTGTGTTAGAGTTATGTAATCTAAAAGAGTAATTAATGTATTATGGACAGCTAGATCTTCGACAGGAGTTTCCATATGCGAAACTCTTGACAGGAGATTTAGGATAAGACTTTGATCTGAACCAGCATTAACATTCTCACAGACAGTAGACACAGGTTGTAATTCCGGTGAACTGCTTCGTGAATCACATTTGTCACTCTGTAAAACATAACAACATGAAATCATCACACGACAGAATACAGAAACAATTCAAGCTTAAAGTACTTGCATTAAAACCATATGTTCAATATTTAAATTAACTGAGCCAGACTAGCAAAACTTTTCCATGTCGAATGAATACATGAATCAATCAATTAAGTACCGTATTTCACGGCATAATCGTCGCCACCGCGTAATCGTCGCATCCTTTATTTTCAATACAAAAATCGGACTTTAAACCTTTAATTACGTAATCGTCGCACGTCCAAATTTTGTTCACTAATCTGGTTAAAAGGTAAATGGAACTGCAACGTAAGTTGCACATGAATGCGCAATTTAAATACGTGTATGGTTTATGGGCAATTTGGCAACACAGTCACGTTTGCGACATGTTGCACAACGTATAAATAAATAATACCGGTATATGTACGACGCATGGCTTACCGGTAGACTATCGGCAGTTTGACAACGTGGTCGCGAGACAGTGTACTATTTATTCACCACCTACATATTATGAGTTCCCATTTGAAATACGTAAGGCTGTAAGTTATCGCTTATCGGCAACGTCGCCAGGAAATACCGGCTAGGTAGGTTGAATGGACCTCGAACCAGCCCTCAGATACAGGTAAAATTCCCTGACCCGGCCGTGAATTGAACCCGAGGCCTCCGTGTAAGAGGCAAGCACGCTACCCCTACACCATGGGGCCAGCTCGTGTTATTGCGCACGACGTGAAATCCAAGACGATAACGCAGATTTCCACGGAATTATTCAGCCGAATTATTTACGATGTCCCAGTTGTCATCGCTAGACTCTTATCTTACTACTACGTCATAAGTGTCCGGGCATGGGATGAAAACATTTATCCAAGCAGTCAAGATAATTATTATCCAATGCTATTAAAGTTTTATTTTATAAACTCGTCAGTAATGTAATGTAAAATCATCAATAACTGGGAAGAAATATTAACCTAATTACCGTATGTTTAAAAGAAATTGAAAAAAATGAATGTTTGTTACTGACGTCTCGGAATACAGTCAACTATACAGTAGATCTACACCGCGCTAGCTAGAGCTCCGGTTTGCGAGCTTTGCGCAAGCGCAGTAGTGTGTCGCAACCAACGAGCTAAACTGATAAATTGTTGCATGCTTCCTTGCTGCCTAACAGTATTGGCTGCTCTGGAATGGACAGATCACAGATGCATTTATTTGTTTCAGATTTACGTGATTACTGTAGACATGTGTGCGCGAGAACTTAAGTTTTTAATTTGTGTTTTGGGTGTTTGCAGAAATAATTTGTTTTAATAGTGAACAATTACGGAAAGTCATTTATATCGCAAAACATTAACATGTGAATCATTTATAAGCGATTATGTGTAAATATAGAAACTATTCTGCGGGCTTCAAGCTAAGCGTAATTGCCTTCGCTGAACAGCACGGGAACAGAGCTGCAGAAAGAAAATTTTCTGTGAGTGAAAAGTTGGTGCGTGACTGGCGGAAAGTAAAAAACAAGCTAAAAAGCACAAACCCTTCTAGACGCGCGTTTAGAGGTCCTAAAACAGGGAAGTTTCCTATAAATGACGAAGAAGTGTTTAGGTACGTCAGTGAAACACGTAACAATGGCTGCAGTGTATCATATGAAATGTTACAAATTAAGGGACAGGAGGTAGCACGCAAACACAACATACCGGTAACTCAGTTTAAGGTGACTCGTGGGTGGATTAAGGGGTTCATGCGACGACACAATCTGTCAGTGCAAAGGAGAACAACACTAAGCCAAAAGTTGCCTGCTGATTACACGGACAAGATTGTAAATTTTCACCGATTTGTCATACGTTTGCGCAAGGAAACTTCGTACTTGCTTTCTCAAATCGGTAATGCCGATCAGACTCCAATCTTTTTTGATATGCCTCGCAACAGCACTATTGCGCTAAAAGGATCACAGAGTGTATTAATGAAAACCAGCGGTAGTGAGAAGTTGCGATGCACGGCAATGCTAGCCATTACAGCTGACGGGAGAAAGTTGCCGCCTTACATCATTTTCAAGAGGAAAACGATGCCTAAGAATATACAGTTTCCCCGTGGAATTCATGTACGAGTGCAACCAAAGGGTTGGATGGACGTAGAACTCATGCTGGACTGGGTTAAAACTGTGTGGAATAGAAGACCTGGTGCACTACTAAAACAACCAGCTCTGCTTGTTTTAGATAGTTTCCGAGGTCACCTCGTGAACGAAGTGAAGCAAATTCTCACTACAAATAAGACACGACAGATAGTCATTCCTGGTGGCCTAACATCTGCTTTGCAGCCACTAAGACGTATGTGTTAATAAACCCTTTAAAGACCACTTACGTTGATTTTACAACGAGTGGATGATGAGCGGCGATCAGCAATTGACGCCCGCCGGAAATATCAGGCGTCCACCCTTGGACTTGTTATGCTCATGGGTGAAGAAGAGTTGGGATCTTATACCACCTGAACTAGTCTCCAAGAGCCTCAAAAGGACTGGGATTTCGAATGCACTAGACGGTTCCGAAGATGACGCAGTGTGGCGGGGAGACGAAGAATCTGATACTGGTATTAACAGAGGTGAGGACGGCGCATCAGATAGCGAAACCTGCGATAGCGACACCGAAGATTTGGAATAAATTGCGTACCGGTAAGTCCGCATTTCACAACAAAGCGATAATTTTTTGCAAATGTAATATTTTAACTTTAATACTCAAATTAATGACAAATTAACTTAATACGTTCATTTTTATTTTCAGGTTGGAAAAACGTTCGCCGAATTGTTGCGAAAAATTATGAATTTTGTTTTAGACTATTTTAATTATTTTGATGTATAAACGCGAGTATTACGTGCATCTTAAATTTGTATCAAATACAATTTAGTTATAAATACATTTTTTGAGTAATACAAATACTGGTATTAAATATTCATCGTATAATGGTCGCACCCTACAATTTTTTTCGAAAATTTCGGTATAAAAAGTGCGACGATTATGCCGTGAAATACGGTAATTCATTCATAAATATCAAATTATACACACATTTGCTGGTTCCTCTGCCTTTTCTTCTTCGTGGATACCTTCTTCCAGCTCCTCGTCACTTGAAGCATCGTGGCAAACAGGTGAGTACATTTCAGGCCAGTCACAATCTGTTGAGCTGTGAGATAGAGGAGAAGAGGCCCCTGACATCATATCATGGGGAGGAGATGCTGCTGATAAGGCCCATGTTTTGTAAGGTGGGGGAGAATCAGGAGACATCTGGCAACTTAAATTGCTTGGACTCCAGTCTGCTGTAAGAGAATCTGACCATCTGGATGGACTTGATGTATGGTCTAGCATACTTCCTGTATGCTTGAATTCTAAGGAACTGGGACTAATTGGACTGCCTTTTTCTCTACTCCTGCAGATATAATCACATTGTAAATAAGAACCACTTAAGAAGAACATTATGAAGAACCATATATGTATAGGAATTTAAAGTTATAATTGATATGTAAACTATCAGTAAATAGGCTTAAATTGCATAATCATTGCATTCTTAATCTTTTTGTGTGTGTAAAAATACATGGTGTGACTATTATGTGACAAATAAATTAAAATGCTAATAATTGGTCACCACATCTTTTAGCAATCAGCTTACATGTACAGTAAAACCTCATTAAGACATTTCTGCATGAGACAAGGAAAGAAAAAGTGTTAAATGAGAAAATGTACCATTGAATACGAGCCCAAAAATAAATTCAATAGGGATATGAAAACACTTGATATGTTTTTTTTCAACAGGCGTGCATTTTAACTCATCTATATAAGGGATACAATGTAAACAATATTTACCCATTCAGTAGATGAGAGGAGAGTATTAAAAGGAGAGAAAATACGAGAGAACAAACATGAAAACCTTATCCAGTGGGACTTATAAGAATAAAAGTGCATTAATAGGTGTGAAAAACACGAGACAACAAATGTGAAATTAGCATTGGGGCCCATAAAGTAATCAATGTATTATTGCTGGTCACACTCTTTCTTTTAAAAAATATAATGTTGAACCTTATAGTTCGGATCAGTGAGTTATTAAACATTGTTTTCTGATCACACTCTTCAACCATATGTTATTTGGAGGTTACACTGGCCCATGTGCAAAAGAATGCTTCCTGAAGGTGTAATTTACCCCGTTAAAGTTCAGGAATTCAAGGCCTTTTGGCATTTTCACAACATCCCTTGACCTGCTCCCCGAGGTGAAAGCTGTTATCTGTGTTGGAAATCATATTCCTTTGACAAGGGATGACAAAGAACATTTTCAGCGCTAGGAAAAATGTGATCACACTAAGCAGTAATAGCGAAAATTTGTGACGCGATAAGCGAGGTTATTTTAATATAGATTTAATAACGATGTGAATCGGGACTTCAAAATTACGACGTGCTAACCGAGAAATAGTCTTGATGAGGAGCGCACTAATGAGGTTTCACTGTATTTTCTCGTGTCTGATTATATTGTGGAAAGGCTATTCCCACGTAAATTTGTAGCAAAAATTTACATTATTCTACTGATGCTTGAAATATGTTTTCATATAAGGTTAATTGTTGTGGTAGATTAAAAATCTGAAAAGGGAGATGGATAGATTAAAGTTAGATGTAGTTGGTATAAGTGAAGTACTTTGGCAGGAAGAACAGGAATTTTGGTCAGGCAACTACCGAATTATCAACACAAAATCAAACAGGGGAAATGCAGGAGTTGGTTTAATAATGAATAAGAAAATAGGGCAGCGTGTGAGCTACTATAAGCAACATAGTGAAAGAATTATTGTTGTCAAGATAGACACCAAACCAATGCCTACCACAATAGTGCAGGTCTATATGCCTACTAGTTCAGTGGATGATGAGGAAATCGAAATAATATATGAAGAGATAGAAGATTTAATACAATATGTAAAAGGTGAAGAGAATCTAATTGTGATGGGAAACTGGAATGCAGTGGTACGGCCAAGGAAGAGAAGGTAATACAGTAGGAGAATTTGGATTGGGACAAAGAAATGAAAGAGGAAGTCGGCTGGTTGAATTCTGCACTGATCATAATTTAGTCCTTGCCAATACCTGGTTCAAACCCCACAAACGACGGCTGTATACACGGACGAGACCTGGAGACACTGGAAGGTATCAAATAGATTTCATTATGATTAGGCAGAGAATCAGAAACCAGGTGTTGGATTGCAAAACTTTCCCAGGAGCAGATGTGGACTGTGACCACAATTTGTTGGTCATGAAATGCCATCTGAAGTTGAAGAAAGGAAGGAATGCAAGGAGATGGGATCTAGACAAGTTGAAAGAAAAGAGTGTGAGGGATTAATTCAAGGAACATGTTGCACAAGGACTAAATGAAAAGGCTGAAGGAAACACAATAGAGGAAGAGTGGATAGTAATGAAAATTGAAATCAATAGGGTTGCTGAAGAAATAATAGGAAGGAAGAAAAGATCAACTAAAAATCAGTGGATAACTCAGGAGATACTAGACCTGATTGATGAATGACGAAAATATGAGAATACTAGAAATGAAGAGGGCAGAAAAGAATACAGGTGATTAAAGAATGAAATGGACAGAAAGTGCAAGGTAGCTAAGGAAGAATGGCTGAAGGAAAAGTGCAGGGATGTCGAAGGTTGTATGGTCCTAGGAAAGGTACATGCTGCATACAGGAAAATCAAGGAAACATTATAAAGAATTAATGGATTAGGTTTATGGTAATAAATTCCATTTTTAACTCTTGGCTCTTTTTTGGCCACTGTGCTGAGTGGCTCAGACGGTTGAGGGGCTCACCTTCTGACCCCAACTTAGCAGGTTCATTCCTGACTCAGTCCGGTGGTATTTGAAGGTGCTCAAATACGTCAGCCTCATGTTGGTAGATTTACTGGCACATTATTATGTGGATATGGACTAGGTGTCTATTTTATAAAATATTTTAAATCATCAGTTTAATATCATACCAACATTAATCATTTCTTCACAAACATTTTAAACAAGCTTTAACTGTAAATTATCAATTAAGAACTCATAACAATTTTCACATTGTATAATACTCATTATTAATATTATATTTTGACAAAAACAATCAGGATCCTGATTTTTATATTTTAGGTATGAGTGTAAAAAGGCTGATGATGCCCTTATAATGGGTGAAACATGTCCCCTTCAAATTTCAGTATAATAAGATGTAAATCCTAACTTTAGGAACTCAATTGGGTTGATCCTAAGAAATTTTAGTAATATTTTTTAAACTGATAACAGAATTCTCTGTAGTTTAGATCATGCTGTTCAGTTTCACATGTTCATATTCCGTTATTCCCAGGATGATTAAGCATAATGCAACTTTGTTCCAAGTGAATGCAACTTGATTTGTTTAAAGTTACTGTATATTCAAATTTTAATTCTTTTTTGCTTTGTTTCAAAATCACTCATTTTATTCAGTGCTTGTAGATGGCATAAAGGAACTCATTAGCATTAGTGCCAAACTGTGACAAATCAATTCAATATTTTTCAATCTTTAAGCAAACTTTTCTTTTGGAACCCCCTTTAATCATCTACAGAAATAAGTGACATCATAACAAACCATATTTCGAAAATGAAAAATTACATGAATAACTTTATGACACTATGAACAATAAATACTTACCAGTTTTCCTTTTGAACAGCAACAAAACTTGGACTACTCAAACGAAATCGCTTCGTAGCTTTCCAATTTCCACTATCATCACATTCTTCTTTGTTTATTCTAAAATTAGAACTGTCATCCATATCATCATTTTCAGATTTGTGTGAGTGCTGATGTGTTCGAGATCTCTTAGCATTAGGCCTTGATTCAGGGGGAATTACACTGTGTACTTTCCCTTTTACTTTCACAAAGTCATTCAATCTAGAAATTAACACCTCAACTAGACCTTCCTTCAGAAGTTCCTGAAGACTTATCTCATCATAGATAAAGTGTGCTAAAGCATGAAGAGCACGTGATTTGTAGATGTCCACAGGAGAATCTCGATAAATGGCTAGAATGATTGGTAACCCACCAGCTCGACGAATCTTTGCACGATTCACAGATTCTCGACTAAATAGACACAAAGTTGATACAAGCGCAGAGCAAACATCTGTTGTTGCTGCAAAAAAAAAAAACAAGAGCTTGTTGTCATAAACAATATTATAAAATACAGATAAAATGTTGCTACATACAGGTTTCTACAATGAACACTGTTTAGGTTAATTAATTAGTTATTATGAGTTGATTAATACCTCAAAACTGTGCACATTAACCAATGCAAACCTTAAACTACCCAGTCCAGCATTAATTATTTCATTATTCCTCCCCTGTGAACCATGTGATCCTGCTGTGTTGGGGAGGCTTGTGTGTCCCAATGAAGCAGGTAGCCAAGCCGCAGGTGCAACCATATCGCATGGGTATCTGTCGAGAGACCAGACCTTTTTTTTTTTTCTATGGGCTTTACGTCGCACCGACACAGATAGGTCTTATGGCGACGATGGGATAGGAAAGGCCTAGGAGTGGGAAGGAAGCGGCCGTGGCCTTAATTAAGGTACAGCCCCAGCATTTGCCTGGTGTGAAAATGGGAAACCACGGAAAACCATTTTCAGGGCTGCCGATAGTGGGATTCGAACCTACTATCTCCCGGATGCAAGCTCACAGCCGCGCGCCCCTACGCGCACGGCCAACTCGCCCGGTGAGAGACCAGACTAACGAATGGTTCATCGAAAGGTGGGTAGCAGCCTTTTGGAAGTAGTAAGGGCGGCAGTCTAGATGATTGACTGATATGGTCTTGTAATATTAATTAACACGGCTTAGCCATGTTGACAATGCTACACGGCTGAAAGCAACGGGAAATTACAGCCGTAACTCCCGAGGACATGCAGCGCTCTGTATGAATGATGTGCTGATGATGGCTTCCTCCCGGGTAAAATATTCTGGAGGTAAAATAGCCCCCCATTCGGATCTCTGGATGGGGACTACAAGAGAGGGGGCAATCATCAGGAAGATGGAGTCGGAGGGTGGAATGTTAGAAGTTTGAATCATCGTGGTAGGTCAGAGAATCTGAACAGGGAGATTGATATACTAAAGTTAGATGAAGTTGGTATAAGTGAAGTACGTTGGCAGGAAGAACAGGATTTTTGGTCAGGCAACTACAGAATTATCAACACAAAATCAAACAGGGGAAATGCAGGAGTTGGTTTAATAATGAATAAGAAAATAGGGTAGCAGGTAAGCTATTGTGACCAGCATAGTGAAAGGATTATTGTTGTCAAGATAGGCACCAAGCGAATGCCCACCACAATAGTGCAGGTCTATATGCCTACTAGTTCACCGGATGATGAAGAAATAGAAAGAATATACGAAGAGAGAGAAGATTTAATACAATATGTAAAATGCGACGAGAATCTAATTGTGATGGGAGACTGGAATGCAGTGGCAGACCAAGGAAGAGAAGGAAGCATAGTAGGAGAATTCGGATTAGTACAAAGGAATGAAAGAGGTAGCCGGCTGGTTGAATTCTGCACCAATCATAATTTAGTCCTTGGTAACACTTGGTTCAAACAGCACAAACGACGGCTGTATACATGGATGAGACCTGGAGACACTGGAAGGTATCAAATAGACTTCATTATGATTAGTCAGAGATTCAGAAACCAGGTGTAGGATTGCAAGACTTTCCAAGGAGCAGATGTGGACTCTGACTGTTGGTCATGAACATGAAATGCCATCTGAAATTGAAGAAACTGAAGGAAGGAAGGAAGGAAGGAAGGAAGGAAGGAAGGAAGGAAGGAAGGAAGGAAAGATCAAATAAGAAACAGTGGATAACTCACAAGATACTAGACCTGACTGACAAACGACAGAAGTACAAGAATACAAAAAACGAAGAGGCCAAAAAGGAATATAGGCGAATAAAGAATGAATGAATTAGGTTTAGGGTAATGAATTCAATCTTTAACTCTTGGCTATTTTTGGCTGCCGAACTGAGTGGCTCAGACGGTTGAGGCGCTGACCTTCTGACCCCAACTTGGCAGGTTCATTCTTGACTCAGTCCGGTAGTATTTGAAGGTGCTCAAATACATCAGCCTCATGTCGGTAGATTTACTGGCACATAAAAAATTTAAAAAAACTCCTGCGGGACTAAATTCTGGCACCTAAGTGTCTCCGAAAACTGTAAAAGTAGTTAGTGGAACGTAAAGCATATAATATTATTATTATGAATCTTTTTAGTTCTTTTAACTCTCTTACAACTTTTTGTTTCTTTATCTCTAGTTGCTTCTTTTATCCTTTTTGCTGTAGACTGAGAGTTTCTGAAGAATATGGTGCCTCTGTTTTAATCAATGTTATGCAATGTTGAATCTTACTGTTCCAGGAGAGGCACTCGGTTTCCATTTTCTGAATTCCTGACATGGATTTCTTTATATCATCATTCTCTGTGATCTATTCACCTAGGTATTCACTTGGTAGATTCTATTAACACCAATGCTAATTTCCTGCAACACAGTTTGGATGTCTGTCATAAATTTCTTTCTTTTCATATGATATTTGAAGTCCAATTTTTGCTGTTTGCTCTTGTAGTATAACAATTTCTTTGTGTGCATCCAGGATGTTTTTGACAAATAGTGCCATATCATCAGCAAAACCTAAGACAGTAAATTTTAATATCTTTAATGTCTGGTCGTAAATGGTGAAATGGAGCACCTGCTTTTCTCCACTCTCTGGCCACTTTTTCACGAACACGATTGAAAATTAATTGAGAGAGTCCAGCCCTTGTCAGACTCTGTATTTATTTGAAAAAAAATTGTGACTAAATTCACCCATAAACTTTAGCTATCATTTTGGTGCACATTTTCTGGATAATATGTCTTACTTTTTGATGAAGCCCAAATTCTGTTAAGACATTCAGAAGTGATTTTGCGATGTATGCTGTCATATGCTTTCTTTGAAATCAACAGATGTGGTAACGTAATTTTTGTTGACTGAATTACAGAAATGTTTCAAGTTACAAATATGCTCTACAAATGACCTTCCTTTTCAGAATTCAATTTGGTATTCACCAAGTTCTTGGTCCAGTTGATGCTCAGCATAGTTGAGGAGGATTTTTGAAAGAATTTTGTAGGTGAGATGTCCATTATGTCGTAGGTAGAGGCACCTGTTTTATGCAAAGCGCAAAATCACAATTTTTTGTGAAATTGAACAAATTTGACTCAAAATGCGAAACTGTTTACCTTTAAGCAAAATCACAAAATAACTGACGAAATTATGTAGAATCACTCTTTGATCCAAGAAGCATAATGAAAGGTGATTTAGAAAATGATGAATGAACTGTCTCATCTAATAAAGCAAATTCCCATCCTATGAGAACTTTCAGCACAATAATAATTAAATTCAACATCAGAATATATTGAACCAGATACAGTGTTTAGGGATAAAGCAAATTCCCATCCTATGAGAACTTTCAGCACAATAATAATTAAATTCAGCATCAGAATATATTGAACCAGATACAGTGTTTAGGGATCTAGTTAGTAGTTTATGTAGAGCATTAAGGATATCGATATGACTGCCATTCTTCTTTCCCTGAAACCAGACGATGGGCATTTTGTGGAAGCTGCAGTGAAGGCTTTATGGATCCCAGTCCTTAATGTTGATAGTGACAGGGCATTTCAACATATTGTAATATAATGTCTAACAGGAGAACAGCTCTGATTCCCAGGAGTATCTCAGTCTTTTACAGACTGATGTGTACATTTTGTACATAGGTTTAGGCCCTGCTTGTTAAAGTGGCAGGATATTATTTCCTAAACATCCGCGCTTTGATAAATGTAATGTTTTTTGCGTATATGTAAAAATAAAATGTGATGTTTTACTACAAATATGCTATCAACTATGTTTGGTTTAGTTTTATTGCTGAAAAAAGTTACTGAGGAATTAAAATAAAAATAGCAAAAAGTATACTAAAATAACTTTTTTTTAAATTATCAAATCAAAGTTTCACCACAATCAAATTCCTCTAGTCATAGATCCAGGTATTTGATTTCGACCAATCTGAGAACTGCAAGTCCCCTCTACCAAGGAGAGGTAAGATTTTCCACATCTCATACTGTTTATTTCTTAACTTGCCTCTAAGTTTCCACATGTTTGGTTCCTCATCGGTATTGAAATCCAGACATTTTAAACTATCTTTGATTTCACCCTCGAAATTCCTAGACTGTATTATAAGTCTCGTGCACTTTCTGAATATCCATGATGTTTACACAAACATTCAGGCAGACAAGCACACAGATGGATAAAAATTGAACTGAACCTACTTTCGACTTTTGCATACCTAATCCGAGAAGAAACTGTTGAAGTGTTCGGTTCAGAGACTAAGACATATAGATTGAATAATAATCTTGATGAATATTATATTTACTTTCTCAATAAAACTAAGAAAATATTACAATTAGTTTATAAAAAAAAATAATTACTGGTAATAAATTCTTACCTAAAGTATTGAAATTGTGACCAGTAAGTTCTTTCACAACAATCCTCACTGCATTTGCAATTCCCAAAATAAGCCTAGCATTAGCATTGTGACATAAATTGCTTATGCAGATAATGATGGAATCCTTCAAGTGAACTTGATCAACCAATGAGAGTAGGGAATGTAAATCCGAACCACGTTCACATATCTGTAAAACAAATATAATACAACATTAGGGTAATACATGTGTTATAGATATCTTTTGGGACCTACAACACACTGGACATACACAAGTAGATAAAATCTATGTTTAAACAATCCTATACAAATAAATTTAGATATATATATTCTGGTAAAATTTTCATACGGTTAATTTTAGGTCTTTTAATGATGATCTAAAGATTTCTTTAGTTTCAGTATCAGTCTACCATAACTCACAACAGAAAAACTGATGGTCACAACCAAACTTCATATCTAGAATATATCAATTCAGGATAGATTCATCTTATTAAAAAAAAAAAAAACCTCTCAGCTAGGGGTTCATAGGAAGATACAGATATTTTAATTTCCTGCAATTAGAATTAGTTTTAGGAGAAAGAAATACATGACTAATTTTAACTGATATCTAATTTTTAAACTTCCTTTTTTCTATTAATCCTTTTCCACAAAGTGAGCCATCAGTTCAGTACAGTACGATGTTTTGGGAATGTGTTTGTTTCCAGCATTTAAAACATATTACATACACTTCCAACAGCATTTATACTGTTTCCATGCGATTTGGATTCCACATAAAATTAGAGGTCTGTGGCTATGATAAAATTTGAAGTTTGTAATATCTGAAGCCATCTCTTTTCAGTTTTGATTCTAATTTACAACTGTTAGGTTCTTCAGTCTGCTGAAACTAATTTTAAGTAATAGATTTATAAACTATCTGAACAAGGAAACCTTTGGTAACGTATTAACAGTACTATACTGTAAATGAAAAAGAAACAACTTAAAATAGAATGACATGTTTCATTCTTTAGAGAACATTATCAGATTCTTTCAAATCACACTCATATATTTAGAAAAGTATAAATATTTCTGTTTATTACTGTTTACATACATATGAACTTGAAATCGGAATTTATCTTAATGAAGTCCTGTTTTCTCTCCACTTTAGCACAAAATGTGGAACTACTGTACTTTGGATTTTCTTGGAACTTCTTTGTTCGACTATTCACCCCTCACACTCTAGTAAAAGCTATTTGCCTGTTGTACTCCCTTTCCAGTCTCCTCGGTATCTTCCAATCTTCTGCGATTACACTTCAGGAACTTTTCAAAAGTTTTTTTATGAAATAATAAAAACTGTTACTAGTCACAAATTTTATTAAGTGATTTACTCCACTAGGCCCTACGCGTTTCAGAGACATTGCTCCGTCGTCAGGTAGTGAAATGGTTTTGGACATTATTTCTTCTTGAGCTTTGTGAATACAGTAGTAAGATTATACGAGGCGTGTTTTTTAAGTAAGGTCCGTTTGAAAATAAGTACACAACGAAAGGGTATTTCAAAAAAGTAAAGTTATTTTCAAAAAGTACATACTTAGCTCTATTTTTCGACATAGTTGCCAAGTTTGTTCAAGCACTTATCATACCTCGTAACCAATTTTAAAGTACCCTCTTCATAGAAACTTGCCGCCTGCTCCGATAACCAAGAGTTCACTGCCGTTTTCATGTCGTCGCCATCATTGTAATAGTTGCCAATGAGGTGACGTTAGAGGTAGAGGAAAATCGCTCAGCACAAGATCAGGACTGTAGGGTGGGTGGTCTAAAACTTCCCAGCCAAAACTGTCCAATTAATCGCGGGTCTGACCTGCAGTGTGAGGTCTTGCATTGTCATGGAGAAGGACAATTCCCTTTGTCAGCATGCCGCGTCTTTTGTTTTGAATCGCTCTGCGTAGCTTTCTCAGGGTTTGGCAGTATGCTTCTACATTGATAGTGACTCCTCGTTGCATGAAGTCGACCAACAAAACACCACGCCTATCCCAAAACACCGACGCCTGATTTTGCGCTGGGACAGAGTCTGTTTGGCCTTCACCTTTACACGCGAGTGTGTGTGTCTCCATTCCATGCTCTGTTGCTTCGATTCGGGCGTGATATGCAAAACCCATGTTTCATCTCCAGTTACGATCTGACTCAAGAAGCCGTCACCTTCATCGTCATAACGAGTCAAGAACTTCATCGCACACTCAAATCTTTGGTTTTTGTGGTGCTCTGTTAGGAGTTTCGGGACCCAACGGGAGCACAGTTTCCTAAACTTTTGGTGTTCAGAAACAATGTTGTAAAGCACTGATCTCGACACGTCAGGAAATTCGTTTGAGAGACCTGTTATTGTGAAGTGTCTGTTCTCACGAATCTTCGCTTCAACTGAAGCCACCAAATCGTCTGTAATCAAAGAAGGGAGACAGGAGCGGTCCTCATCATGGACGTTGTCACAGTATCACCGTACACTTCGCAAATCTGTCGATGAATTTCTGCAGCAGACAGGTTCCTTGCTGACAAAAACCGTATCACTGACCGAACCTCACACGCAGCGGGCGATTTGATAGTCTTAAACATTTTGAAAGCACAGAACAGAACCATACAGGTTAGCTACAGAGCTGAAACTGAGCACAGTTGTTCCCGAGGCATGCCAGAACATGACGCACACACTCGTTGCGATATGCGCACGAACTGCTAGTGTCTACAACAAAACGGACCTTACTTAAAAAACACGCTTCGTACAAATCATGCCTCACAAAGGGAGGACTCAACTTAGTCCAGAACTAGTGAATTATCAAAGGAAAGAAATTTGTTTGAATATCTAATTAGGTATGCAGAGACAACAGGGCCAACGTTCGTCAATATCTCACACTGTTGTGAGGCAATCTGGGGAGGTAGGATGACTCAGCTGAGACAAATTTAAGGACAACTCTAATCTGGGCCTCCAAAAAACAAGTTTTCAATGAAAAAATGTACATGACAAACTTTCATCAAAATCTAATTTTAATACCTTTTGTTTTACCAACAACAGACTGAGAAAAAAGTCCTAGGGGCCAACAAATAAGAAAGAGAGTATGATGGGAGTATGATGACGTGCATTTACCAGCTGGCAGTGTACACGCAGTTCGCGCGCATATCGCAACGAGTGTGTGCGTCATGTTCTGGCATGCCTCGGGAACAACTGTGCTCAGTTTCAGCTCTGTAGCTAACCTGTATGGTTCTGTTCTGTGCTTTCAAAATGAAGAGTGAAGCAATATTGTTAGTTTGGTAGTGATGAGTATATGCTGTTAATAAAAAATAATGTATTTAAAAATTACAAATCTCAAATCATGAGAAGAATTGTCACGTAATTCATTAATCCTTACACGTTATAATTTTTATGTTAGGTCCATACTGAAATGTACGTAAATACAAAGTATGTTACAAGTGTTATTTTAATATCCACCTTTCCTTTCATTAATCACTCACATGTTAGGTATGTTATTGTAAATATTTATTCCAGATACTGAAGATCTCTTCCGCAGGTGGCTTTTTCCTCTATCCTGACCCTCACAGGTGGGATCCTTGATAGTTTTATGACCAGTTGCATCCCAGTACTTTTCTGAATGTCACGTTCACCACACGGTGGATATGTGTGCATGATGCGTTCCTTAGATGTGCACAACAGCTAATAAACGGACCTGTATTTAGAGTGTGCATTAATTTATGATTCTAACCTATCAACTGACTCTACAAGGCAAACAAATACAAGATTTAACAGTAAATTCTATTATGGGTTCCACCTCAAACACTAAGCCCAACTGTACAGGGATAAGCAATGTTTCATGCAACCATTATATGTGGTTCTTAGTTTAATACTAAGGAGCAATGAAATATTACTAATATAAAAATTATCTTCATAACTGGAGTATCTACAAGTGTGGGAAGCAATTGGACTGCAAAGTTTCCTGCAAACAGTTTTAAATATGAACGAGGTGGAAGGTAGCAGGCGACTAATAGGTGTGTTATGCACGCCTGTGAAGCACCGTGGGTACGGACTCAGGTTCACAGTGGGAGATGGTTGGTTCGAATCTGCTTGGGATGGGTTTTGATTTACTCGCCAGTAGCAATAACAGGCAAACAAATCAATTGCAGGATGACCCCACCAAGCTTATTACACACAGATAAGCCATTCTACCGGCAATTATGATACACCAAGGATCTCACATTCATGATGGATAGCTGCTCTCATTGAACAACAAAATCTAACCGCAACAGAGACTAGACGACGCTATGGCATCCCACAGTGTATGGAGATGCATTGGAAAGACATTTTCAAGAATCGGGAGACATAAACCGATTCCTGGCAAGTCTCAAACCAGAAACAGGACAATTGCTTGATCACTAAGGCCCTTTCTATCCCGTTGGTGAACACCATGCAGCTACACAAGGCTGTGCGTTTCTCAAGCAGCTCAAGTATGGCTTTGAGATCCCTGAATGAGGCAGGGTTACAATCCCAGCAAGCGGCTAAGAAACAAAAGCTAATTGACGAGCAGATGGTGTACCGCCTTACATTTGCTGAGGACAACGTTCTACAGTGAAACCTCATTAGTGCGTCGCTCATTAACACATTTTCCCGCTTAGCACGACGTAAATTCAAAGTCCCAATTCTCATCGCATTAAATCTGTATTATAAAAATACCTCACTTATAGTGTCACGAATTTTCGCTATTACCGATCAGTACGATCACATTTTTCCTAGTCCTGAAAATGTTACTGTATTTGTCATCCCTTGTGAAAGAAACGTGATTTCCAACTCAGGTTACAGCTGTCGCTACAGTTGCGTAATTACGGAAAACGGCCTTCCTGAACTTCACAGAATAAGTTGCACTTTCAGGGAGCAAGTCGTTTGCCTCACGAATGTTCAGTTTTGCTTGCCAGCTAGGTGCGAGATTGCTGAATAGCAAACTGAGCCTATTGGTGGTTGTATTTTGCATTCCATTCAGAAGGTAGAAATTTATTTTGTGTTAGTTGAGTGGTACAGTGAAGTGTAGAGAATATTTGTTGCATGATATGGTAGCCTATCTATATCTGGATTAGAAACAAAATCATGTGAAATTGACTAGCGTGGTGCATATTTGTCTTGTGATAGCCTAGTTATGGATACGGAAAATGTAAAATTCCTTAATAATGAAGACAAAATTAAAATCTGTCAGAAAGTGGACACAGAGGCCGCGAATGTTCGCACCTTCAAGTTTCGACTCAATCACTCAAGTTGGTCGGTTTTGTTTGATTCAAAATGGCGGCCTAAGGTACTCCTAGCATTTGATGGTCGAGTGTAACTTCCAATTCATTGTCCAAGAGTGTGACCAGAAAATAATGTTTAATAACCCAATGCTCTGAAATAAAAGGCTTCTACTAACATTTGTTTTAGAAAGAGTGTGATCAGCAATAATACTTCGATATTTTTGTTGGCCCTTTTGCACATGTTTTCATATTTGTTGTCTTTTGTCTGGCCTTTTTTTTTTTAAATTTGTTCTTTTTAATCCCCACTGAAAAGATTTTCATAGGTGTTTTTCACACCTTTTAATAGTTTCCTCTCATCTTTAGAAATGGTAGACAGGCCTATAGTTTTTACTGTACTCGCGGATACATGACGTAAAATGCCCTCATGTCGGAAAAAACGTATCTAGCGTTTCCATATTCTTGTTGGATAGTTTTAATTCGTATGTTCATTAGTATGTTTTCTCGCTTAACATGTTCATTTTTCTTGTCCTCTGCAGAAACGTCTTAACGAGTTTTCACTGTATGGGATTGGTTGAATGTCATTCTCCAACAAGAGCACATTTTCCTCGGTGAACAATGGGCTGGTATTCACCCTTTCGGCATACAACAAAATCCAGCATACATGGCCAAACATTGGCACTCTGGCTGTGTATCTGTTGCATATTGTGATTGAATGAGCTTTCGGATAGGATTGTTGCATAGATTCGAACAAAATCTCACCACAGGGCAATGCTGCACATTTTAGAGAATATTATGGTCACTCCCAAACGGATACTTCATCCTGTTGGTGTTATACAACTTCAGCAAGACCGATCTACATGTCCCGATTAGTTGAGGAATGGTTTGCAAGGCAAGGTCACGACGAGCTTAATGACTAGCCTCCTTGTGGGTAGACATTAATTATCGAGAATGTGTGGTGGAGACCTGGTTCAATCCCATGCCAAATATGAATGACGCCCTCTGGCTGTGGCCTGGGACGAGATATCAGGTGACGACAATATGTATGCTTCTGGTCTAATCGATTCCATGGCTACATGCCTGGAAGAGGTCGTGCACAATGGCAGTATGTGGTCCTCTCGCTACTGCACGACCCTGTTCAAGATCACAAATAAGCCCACCCACTAATAACAGCATAATAAAACAAAGGAAGTTCCATGACTCACTACATAAGTTAGTGTAGGATAAAAATATTTAAACCTACCAAGACTCAAACTCCTGACACCCAAGGTGAGCGGTAGAACTCATGATTTACACATATATGGAAAAGAAAGGATTCCACCTGATCAATACAATTTTTTATACTTGTAGTTCTTACAGTACCGGTTTCGGCCTATTTGGCCATCATCAGCTGCCTAATGTTGATGTTTTGCATGAATTACATTACGTTGTCCAAAGGGAGATGCCATCTTTGATTGGCATATCCGGATATGTCTAATGGGGCATATAAGTTATGATTTATGGTTTAAATTGAGGTACGTAAGTGTAAATGTTCTTGAGGTTTAAATTGTGATTATAAAAACTTAACCTAAACTTAAGAGCTAATCAGTTGTACAAACACATAAAACGCATTAAAATATGCTAAAAACATATGTAAAGCACCGATTAATTTATATGTTTATGTCTTGCACATATCTTCTTCTTTCTTGGTAGAGTCTTATGGCTATGAATTATATCAGTTGATGCTAGTGCTCGTGAACAATAATATAAATAAGTCTAAAACTTGATGAGTTAAATTATACATGTCTTGCGTATGCTTTCTTCTTGTAATTATCATGCTGTTAATCGTAGATTTGCGTCGGTTGATACTATATTTGTAAACGATGATGGGTTTCTATGATGTATTCTATTTAGTTGGTTAATAGCTAGGTGTATTATAATAAAACACTTGTCATTAAAAGGTCCAATTTAGCTTTGTGGTGGGTAAAATCTTGTTCGTTTGAGTTAGAACCATACCATGAAGACGTAGTCTTGTTTTGAGTATGATTAAAAATTCTGACAGCAGTGGTAGTTCCTTTCCTGTCCATATTTATGTTCTGGTATTATGGTTATCTGTAAAAGATAAGTACGTTATGAGTGACGGATTGTGGACTGAAGGAATGCCTGAAGACGTGTGTGAATTAGAAAGTGTACTTACTGCTGTTGTTGTGGTTGGGTAGAGTTCTGTTTCAGAACTCTCTGCGTACTGCTGCGGGTTCGTCTTGGGGTTATGCCAGCAGTGATGAGGGATGTGGACGGAGGGATAGGGGGATTGGTTGTTGTGGGTTGGCCGTGTCGCTTAGTGGTTTTGTGGCACGTGTTGTGCTCCGTTTATTGATTGTTTTGAGGTAATCCTTTTTTTTAGGGCGGGAATGACTTTGTTACCTATTGATTGTTTTGAGGTAGTCGTTTTTTAGGGCGACTTTGTTTTAAAGATAATATCAGTTTTTTTCTGTAATATCATTTATATTGAAATTGGGATTAGCGTATTGATCTAAAGAAATGTTCATGAAACTGTGTTTATATTCTTCAATGTGTTGGCCTATTGCTGAGAAGTGGTTATGCTGTATTGCGTTTAGCTGTTCATTATACCGGATTATGAAATTTCTGCCTGTACGTCCAATGTAACTTGTTTTGCAATCATTGCACTTGATACGGTAAACTCCTGATTGGTTATATTTGTTATTGTTGTTAACAGTTCGAACATTGTGTATGATATTGGAGCTATTGTGCATGGTTTTAAATGCTATTCTTAAGTTGTACTTTTTTAAAACATTAGTTATGGGGTATATGTGTGCGTTGTTGAAAGTGAATGATATGTAATCTTTCTTGGGTTTGTCTATTTTTGTTAATTTGGTTTTGGGTTGGGAGTTCATTCTGTGTATAATTTTATTGACCATTTCTTTACTGTATCCATTGTGTTTGGCTATGTCGTAGATGAGTTGTAGTTCATTATTTAAGTCTTCTTTTGATAATGGTATATTGAGGGCTCTATGTATCATGCTAAATAAGCTGCTCTTTTATGTACGTTGGGATGGATGGAATTGGTTTTTATGGTGTTTGAAGTGTGTGTGGGTTTTCTGTAGATTTTGTAGGATAGATGGTTTTCATGTCTGGTTATTGTTAGGTACAAGTAGTTTAGGGAGCAGTTGTTTTCAATTTCTTTGGTGAATTTTATATGGAGGTCCAAAGTATGAAGTTTGTCTAATATGATGTTTTCATCAGTGGATCTGTTATTGATGAAGATGAAAATATCGTCAACAAACCTACACCAAAAAAAATGTTATCTATTTTATTGATTGATGTGTGATGTAAATTTCCGCTAATATGCCTAAGGCTGGGGATCCCATAGGTAGGCCCTGCTGTTGATAAATGGTGTTGTGAAATTTAAAATAATTGTTACTGATAGTAAACTGGAGTAGTTTCGTAAATTCTTCTATTTCTAGAATGCTCAACTTGCTGTAGTTCTTTAAGTTAGATTCAATTATTTCTGTAGTTTGTTTGATGGGAATATTTGGATACATATTTGTTATATCAAATGAAGTGAGGAAATGATGTTGTTCAATCTTTAATATTTTGGTTCTATTGCAAAAATCTATTGAGTTGCATATTGTTTTGTTTGCTAAAAAAGAGTAATGCTTCTTAAGGAATTTATGAATGAATTGTGAAACCTTGTAAGTTGGGCTGTTTCTATAATTTATATTAGGTCTCATTGGGATATTTTCTTTATGAAATTTAGGATAGGCTTTAGTGGTCGGTAGTTGGGGGTTCATTGTTATAAGCTTTGTAGATTCTGTTTCAGTGAAAAGAAAATGTGTGTTCTTGAGTATAGTTTTGAGGTTTCTTTGGTTGGGTCTTTACGTTTAATTGAGAAAGTGTTGTCTTGAAAACATTCTTTGGTTTTTGTTATGTAATTGTTGATGATAACCGTCGTGTTGCCTTTGTCAGCTTTAGTAATAAGTAGATTGTTCTGTTTTATCTTGCTGCTGAGCTTATTTAAGTGCGATTTGTTGATGGTATTGTTGTTGTGGATTTTATTAATGTATTGTGGGTTCCTTTTACTAATTTCGTGGCTTACTACTTCTCGTAATTCGTACGGAATTTTTAGTATAGAGTTTTCTGTTTCAGTAATAGTTATTACAATATTTTGAAAAGTTGATGTATTGCCCCAATTGTGTTTGGGTCTCTTGCTCAATGTAACATTTTCCGTTTTGTCAAATCTATCCTACAATCTATCCTAAAATTTGATAAGAATATAATACAATGAAGGCTCAGCCAGAGGCCACACGACATCAATCAATCAGGCTGCCAAAATGCAAGTATTTGGAGTTTGCCACTAAGGCGACTTGTGCATCAATTTCAACATTTTGTTTTCACTAGCAAGTAAATAAACTTCAGTCAGCACCTTTGGTAGCAAAACTAAGAATTTAACACAAATGCTTCAGAATGTCAAAAGAACTCCATGACATTGATCCCTAATGTGTTCGTCAGAGCTTTTATATGCTAACATAACATCCTATTTATTTTCAAAAACCATCAACCTTGGTCGATGATGTACACAAACAATGGGCAAACAGTACATGCTTTCCAAACACTCCTTATATCTATCTCACTACCAGTAACAGTATAATTAAAAAAGATGTTCTACCTGTCGTGCACAATGTTCTGAACACTGATAGGAAAATACTACCAGTGCTTTTATAACAGCATTCAACAACTCCCTTTCTTCTTTGGACTCATATGGAGTAGCCAAAAGTTTTGCAACTTTGTGGACAGCATTCAACTCTAGCATATTAGATCTTTGACTCTGCACACTCCACAACATCCTATAAAAATAATAATTTCAATATTTTAATATCACTGACAAAAAATAATGGATACATATCTAATTTAATGAAAGAAAGTGAAAAATATGGGAAACCGTTAATTTAACAAGACAAATTACACAAGGAAGTCAATAAATAAGAGGAATTTTATTCTAAATTACATGGAGATTTATGCATAATGAAAAATTGTGTTTCTAGACATAAAATAGTTCCTCAGGAATATGCCATGCGTATGCCATGATGATTGATCTGTAAGCACCTGTACAGTAGCATAGATGCTGCACGGTCGACTTACACCAGAGAAGAGCAATAAAGCATTATTTGTTTTCAATGATCAGAAGGGGTGACACCTTCTGAAATCTACAGCAGAATGAAGTTTTAGTATGGAGGCAGTTGTTTAAGTCACAGGTGAGTGTATGAATGGGTGGAAAGATTTTGAAACAGAGACAAAACATCAGTGATCTGATGAATATCGGAGTGAGAGACCAGTTAACATGGCAACCAACACAGTCATCTTATAGCAATGATGGAATAGGAAAGGTCTAGGAGTGCGAAGTTTTTTTTTCTAGCGGCTTTACATTGCACTGACACAGATAGGTCTTATGGCGACAATGGGATAGGAAAGGCCTAGGAGTTGGAAGGAAGCGGCCGTGGTCTTAAGGTACAGCCCCAGCATTTACCTGGTGTGAAAATGGGAAACCACGGAAAACCATCTTCAGGGCTGCAGACAGTGTGTCTGAACCCAATATCTCCCAGATGCAAGCTCACAGCTGCGCGCCCCTAACCGCACGGCCAACTCGCCCTGTCCTTGTTATTTAATAACTTGCCTTTGTACATGTATACAGGAGTAAGAGACATTGCACAAGTTAAGTTGACTATACCGTAGTGTTTAATACCGAGAAGACAAGATACTTCTGATCAGTGTCCCTCTCACGGCATCTTTTCAACTTTACAGAAATATTTGCAGTCTGAAACTCATGTGTCAAAAAATGAGAGGTCCACTTCAATATTTATTTAGTATAACGTAGCTGGGGAAGAAAATCAGAAAGAGTAGGTAAATAAAGTGAGGAAATGATAAAACAAATGCACATAATGTACATATATACCAAAGACATGAACCTCGAAACATACACAAAATATAAAATACAGTTACCGGTCAGAGTGTATAGAAAGAGCAACAGAAACAACAAAGGTGTGACCTGACCTGTTACTGTGCTTCTCTCTAGGGTATGTTGCTATCCTTCTCTGAACATTCTTGTCTTGATGTATTGTATATTCATCCATTTCACTGCATCTTCTACAAACAAATATTAGCATTGTGTACCTGTCAATAACGGGCTGTTACTGATCTTTGTCTAAGCATTTGCTTTCGCTTTTGAGATAGAAATCAGCAGCATACTTTACCATTTTATAAAATTACTACTGATCCACCCTGGCTTTGCATGGGAACAATTTTGAATTTATGGTGATAAGCCTTATAATATTTCCCTCATAGATGACGTTACCTGTCTTTCCTCCTGATTTACAATCACAGCTCAGTGCAGGGTCTTTCCCAAATCCCTTCCAGCCACCTGTCTATTAAGCTCATTTTTTTCTCCCCAAGCTTTCACTGAAAACAATAACTCCTAAACCATACCTACAAATTACATTATCATCATTTTTCAACTCCAGTTTCCCCAAGTGTGGTGTACAAGAGCTCGCCATCTCTTCCTGTCTGCATACATCTTCTATTCCAGGACAACTTCCTCAAAATCTGATTTCACTGTCTCTATCCAGTGTTTCCTTGGTCTTTCCCTTAGTCTTTTACTTTGGGCAGTAAGGCTGAAGTATTTTCTGGCAGGTCTCTTGCTCTTCATTCTCATAATGTGCCCATACCACTGAAGTTGGTGAAGAGGAGCTGTTGAGTATCCACCACGGTCTCCAGACCTCACACCTCTTGACTTCTACCTATGGGGGACCTTGAAAAATAAAGTTTATTGACAGAAGCCAGCTACACTGAACAAGCTACGAGAAACTATCGAGGCATCTTGTGCAGCTATCACACCGGCAACACTGACAGCTGTAGTTCAGTCAGCAGTTCAGTGGCATCAACGTTGTTTGGCTGCTAATAGGGGTCATTTTGAACACATAAAATAACTTTCCCCCCGTGCAAGAATTGTAACGATATGTCTTTTGTTCCATTAATATTGACTATCAAAGACTGTCTACATTTTTCTGGACCCCTCTATACATGTGCCAACACTACTGTTTTCTTTATTTCAGCTATTATTATTATTATTATTATTATTTTTATTTTATTTTGCCGGGCTGAGTGGCTCACAGACGGTTGAGGTGCTGGCCTTCTGACCCCAACTTGGCAGGTTCGATCCTGGCTCAGTCCGGTGGTATTTGAAGCTGCTCAAATACGTCAGCCTCATGTAGGTAGATTTACTGGCACGTAAAAGAACTCCTGTGGGACTAAATTACGGCACCTCGGTGTCTCCGAAAACTGTAAAAGAGTAGTTAGTGTGACATAAAGCAAATAACATTCATTATTATTTTATTTTATGAAATTAACATGCGCATAATGCTATTTGCCCATATATGACAAGTTTGCTTTCTGTCTACAATCCGTCAACGACTTAGCAGATTTTCAAATTGTTATTTTAAATTAAAGATACATATCCCTACATTCCGCATGATTGTGTTTTTCATTGATAGTTATCACCTTAATATGGTCCGGCTCCATGGCTAAATGGTTAGCATGCTGGCCTTTGGTCACAGGGGTCCCAGGTTTGATTCCCGGCAGGGTCGGGAATTTTAACCATCAATGGTTAATTTCGCTCGCATGGGCGCTGGGTGTATGTGTCATCTTCATTATCATTTCATCCCCATCACGATGCGCAGGTTGCCTACGGGTGTCAAATCAAACGGTCTACACCTGGCGAGCCGAACTTGTCCTCGGACACTCCCGGCACTAAAAGCCATCCGCCATTTCATTTTTTACCTTAATATGAATTTTTCAATATTCAGACAAAGCTTCCTTTTGGCTTCGCAAAGCAGTTTCATTCAGTTCCAGTAACTGACAAGAGATGGCAATACCATAGTTCATTCTGAATACAACAGATGGCACTACCACAGTTACATTCTAGCAAGGTCCATATCAGTGAGCTATTGTACAATAACAGAGAGGCAGAAGCGCTCCTGGCTGGAGCCAACTGAACAAATGTCTGCTATATTTTCAGTGGTTAACAAAACCAAGTAGGCATGGTCCTTCAATGACAAAAAAATGTTGAAAATATGTATTATAGAACCACTGGTGTCAAATTAATAATGTTATTTGCTTTACGTCCCACTAGCTACTACTATTATGGTTTTTGGAAATGCCGAGGTGCCGGAATTTAGTCCCGCAGGTCTGCTCACATTCTTTTACGTGCCAGTAAATCTACCGAGATGAGGCTGACATATTTGAGCACCTTCAAATATCACCAGACTGAGCCAGAATCGAACCAGCCAAGTTGGGGTCAGAAGGCCAGCGCCTCAACCGTCTGAGCCACTCAGCTCAGCACTGGTGCAAAATTAAAGACCGTTAGCCAAAAGCTTAGGACATTATAGCACCACTTAATCCATGTTGCAGCGCAAGGCGATCACGGTCAGCTGATTGCAGGGTAGTTCAAAAAGGATAAGGAGAATCACTCATCATACAGCGACATATGAACAGGCCATAAAATTGGAACCCTACTTGGCTGCTGCTGTTAAGCGTAAACTACAATAAAAACCATGGACATAAATCAGCACTTATAACGTAAATCTTTAAAACAAAAGGGACCTATGATAGGTTACAACCTCATTCTGTTCATATTTTTAAAAGTATTGCATCCCCAGGAGTACCGCTATAATTGTTTAATGTAATTAATTAATTAATTAATTAATTAATTATTAATTAATTAATTATGCTTCTTTTACGTTTGACTGAAATAGGCCTTCATCACACCAAAGACCAAACCCAAGACACAGTTGGTCTATATTCACAGGTCTGCTCACATTCTCAGAATTCCTTGCATCAGCAGCCATTTTGAGACTATAGAGCTCAACTTTCTTGCGTCTGAATGCTATCCAGCGCAATGAGATTGAAGTTATAAGGATTATTGTGTTGCTCTTAATTGCAAAAGTCACTCATCTAAAGGAACTAGATTATTTCAATTTCTGAGAGATAAAAATAAGAAGGCAAAATGGGTGCAGAATTGCCTACGTGATAAGTGACAGCCAACAGAACATTTACAGCTATGTGAGCTTTGTTTGATAAAAATGAAGTAATAATCAGTTAAGTGTCTGGCTCTGCAGTGTAACAATCAGTGTTATTAGCTACCATCCTCGAAGGCATGGTTTGATTCCCAGCACTGCCAGAGACTTAAGAATGGCAGGAGGGCTGGGATGTGGTAAAAAATATGGTACATGCAGCTCATCTCCATTCAGGGTGTGCCTGAAAAGAGTTGAACCACCTCGGAACGAGAACACTAGTTTTGTCCGGCTCCATTACTAAATGGTTAGCGTGCTGGCCTTTGGTCCCCAAGACCTGGTTCGATTCCCAGTCGAGTTAGGGATTTTAACCGTCATTGGTTAATTCCAATGACGCTGGGACCAGGTGTGTGTGCCGTCCTCATTAGAATTCATCAAAAGTAAGCCCCCATCTTCACAGACATGTAGCTTGCCTATAAAGCATCAAATCAAAAGACCTGCACCAGGTCTCTCCGGAGGCCACATTCCATTATGTGCATGCCCTGATGTATGTTAAAAGACTTTCGAAAGACATCATGGGTAATTATTGTTATTGTTCTAGGTGGAGATTTTAAACAGGATTTGCCTGTTGTTCCGCATGCTTTCAAACAAGCTGTTATTCAGAACTCTAATTTTCTCCTCCTTGGTCAGAATTTAAAACTTTCATCTGTTTAAAAATACGCAAGCAAGACCAGAAGAATTAGACTTTGCTGAATTTTTGCTAAAAGTTGGTAATCAAGATTATCCTAAAGTGAATCATGAATTGTCAGAACAATCTGTTATTGACTGGCCATCCTTTACCATTGCGAAGCAAGATACTGTATCTGAAATTTATGGGAATAAATTTGAGTCACCAGAAGGTGCTAAATATTCCTCCAAAATTGACTCTCTTGTCCCCATAAATGGACATTGTGACCAAATCAAATTGCCAGAACGTACATCAGTGTAAATAACTTAATTACTGAAGATGATAATGAAACTCTCCAACTTGAACATGATTCAAAGGCGAGGAGAAATTTATGCTGGCTCCCCCGTGCAAGTGCTTTATCCACCTTAGATGCCCTGTACTTGCACAGAAAGTACCCGATGCCCTTAGAACACTGTGGCTTATCAAACTTTCCTATGACTTTAGACCCTGTTGGTGTATATTTACCCCAGCCTGTATTTGGCCACGGCCAACTGTACGTAACAATGTCTCAAGTTCGATCATTTGACCGTTTGAAAGTACAAATAAGACAATAAATGTAGTGTTTAAGGTGGTGCTCTAACAGCACTACATTTCAGACACATTGGACCTAAATTTCTCTGCAAATAGGTACTACACACTTCAGTCTATAATTCCTGGAGTATATATTCAGCCGCTGGAAACTACATGTAGCAACTGCTGTCACTCAACAGTTTGTAACTGCCAGATAAATATACTTTACTGAACCACGGACTTAGTATTCCACTGAATTCCAATGGGTTCAGTCTAGTTATGAATTTAAAATAATCAGTGGATCCAATTTGCAATGCCTTATTTTCTTATAAAATGATTTTAAACAGATTAAAATGTAATAAAATTGAATAAGGCATTGCCTTTGAAATGAAATCATATATTTCATTCAAATTAAAAGTCAAAAAACATTGCCTATAAAGCATCAAATATACACAAAGACAGATAAAAACATAGTCAACAAAATAAAAATGCAGTTAACAATAAAATAAAATGTAAAAACAAATAGAAACTTCACTTTTAAACATGATAAAACAAGCTACTATCCCCCATAAAATGGGTAATGAGGTCTACTGACTGCTCATCTTGTAAAATGAGGGAGATGGTACTTGGAAGTTTTAGACTACGGCGCTGATTGGCCAGGTCCGTGCACTTCGTAAGGATGTGTACTATAGTCAGATGACCGCTGCAAGTAAACACCATGAGGTCTTCTCCCTTCAGTAAGTAGGAGCGCATTACTATACTATGGCTGATCTGAAGACGACATAATACCACCGCTTCTCTTTGAGAAACTTGAAGGGAAGTCTTCCTTCCATACCTTCTTAGTTCCTTTAATCATTCTTAGCTTATTTGAAAGAGGGGTGGCCTGCCACTCTAACACCCAATGCGACATTACCAAATGTCTCATCTGAGAACAAATATCACTGGCTGGAACCTTGTAAGGCAACGGGCCATAAAAACATACTGTAATTCTGGTTCTAACCTTTCACAACCCGGCCAGCAGGTCCTGGATCCACTGCAAAAGTGGGTGATGCAGGAAACATGTATCAATATACTGTAACGAGCTCCAGAAATCAGTCAGTATACAGCAGAAACTGCCAACGTTCACTGGATAGCACATACCGCAGAACTTCAAAGATAGCAAAGAGCTCTGTTGTGTACACATTACAGGTTTCAGGTAGAGGACAAAGAAACCTCTTATTATTGGCAATAAACACACAGCCTACTTTTGCTTCTGCCCTCAAACCATCCACATAAATAACTGTTGAACCTGGATACCAGCCAACAATGGACATTAAGAACCTCCAATAAACGGAGAGGTCCAGGTTTTTCTTCAAATTGAAGGGCAAAAAAAAAGACAGTAAGATACGTAAGTTATATCAAGTACGTATCTCCTTCTTAAAGATTTATTAACATTTGTATTACTGTATCTTAATTGTCAATACATGTATATTGTTCCCAAGCATATGGTTTCAATTTACACTATAACAAGTATCTATGCACCCAGATTATTTAATAAATCCCAATGTTTACTGATCCAATCGACAACAACTAGATTAATGAGGTTTTACCGTGTCTTGTACTTGTAGCAGACCCCCTCGCCTACAGGAAACCAACAGGACTGAGTACTCTTACCTCCTTAATATCTTGATAATTTCCCTCAACACTTTCTTATGGTCTGATGTTAAAAATGAATTTGGACTTGCAGGAAACTTGTGGGTCATCACTCTGCAAAGTTCCCAAAGACAAGGAAGCTGTTTGGGTTGGACCATAGAGATTTCAATGAAAACATGGTGAATTAAGACTGGATATCCTAAATTTAATGATTCCAACAATAAATCAATGGTAATGCTATATTTAAATGCAAAAAAATACAAGGCTCCACGGTGCAGTTACTGATGATGACATAAGCACTGTAGAAATATAAAGTCACATAAAACACTTTAAACCAAAAATAAGATTTTGACAACACGAAAAGAACATATTACGTATTTGGATTTTAATACTTCTGTATCGTTTACAATGGCAGCTAAAATATTATGTAATATGAAATCTTGGCCATCTATACATAAACGTGATAATATAAGTATTGGAAAGGAACAACCAAGTGTCAAATCAAACCATCGGCAGCTTGATAAACGTGATAACGTTTTATTAGCACAAACAAGGAAATTGCCGGATTCCTGTTCAGAATCATTCATTTTGTCATGCCGTGGACTGTCTATGTAACAGCAGCAATGTTCTGATATCTTAAATGATTATCCTACCAAGTTCCATCGCAATTAACGCCTTCGATACACCCTGTTTTATTTAAAACTACAGCAACAAATTACTATATTTTTACATATGAAAATATATAGTCTAAAGTCAAAGGATTTTCCCCACCATCCAATACTTACTTTATTTTAATAGCTAGTTTTTATGCATATACAAATATGTGTCAGCTTAAATTCTAGCTAAACATTATAAGAACATATTTTAATCCATTTTGGAACATCTTCAGCTTTAAAAAAAACATATATTAAGTACAAATATTGGTTCATGTCAAATAATCAGAACACAAGGTAGTAATGAAGTTAAAAGGCTCTTCTGTAGAGAATTAAAACAATGAAAAGGTCATTCAATTGATAAAATACTTTGTTATGGCATTAGCCTTTAGGGGAAGAGGTTCTTCTTTCTTCTAAATATAAGAATGTGGTTGATATTATACAACGTACATTCCATTAACTTATAATATGTACTAAGTCTTAAATTTTGAACTATAACAACCAGGGGAAACTCCTTAAAATTAGAACCTTAGTTGATTATAATTCCTGGTTAAAAAATACACAGATGTTGGTGGGAGTCTCCCGGCTGGCCACCGTTATATGTTCCTCTTTCTATGGAAGAGCACTTTTAAGTTCATTATCACCTTTAGCATTCTCATTATTTTATATATGCCAATATTTGAAACATGTTCTTATAATGTTTAGCTAGAATTTAAGCTGACAGATGTTCGCATATGCATAAAAACTAGCTATAAAAAAATAAGTGTTGGACGGAGGGAAAAATCCTTTTACTTAGTTGTTAAAGGATAAAAAAATGAGATTTATAAGTTATATTATTTTATGACAGAATGACAATTACCATTAAGTTGAAGATGCCTTAATTGATCATCCTACCAAGTTGCATTGCAATCAGTCTGGTCCAAAACAAACAGTTTTCTCTGAGTAAAAAAAAAAAAAAGCTTACACTTGCATACTTACGCTGTTTTAATTCTGATCCCCAGCTTTGGAAAAAAAAAAAACACCCCCCCCCCGCTTGGCCCTTTTGGGGAATTTGTGATATTTCAATTTTCCTAAAGCTCTTGGGTGTATCAGGTTCTTTGGTACCAAGTTTTTAGTTTTCAAGCTGCTTCGAATTGCCTTATTAATTCATGTCCATTTTGATTTTATACCTTTCTTTACACCTTGTAACACTTATACTTCCATTTGTTACTACACATGGTATTCAAAGATTTAAAGATACAGAGGATGAGAGTGATAAATAGTTAACTTATGTCTAAGAGAACTTGGAAATGTGTAGTACCGGTAATCAGAATTCATAAGATGAAGGAAAAGCAAGGTGGGGGAGATGAACTTGAGTAGAAGGTGGAGGCTGATGTGCGAGTAGGCATGCAGTATGCAAGAAAAGGCTAAGATTGTAAGGAAGTACATGACTTGATTATGGGTCTGTAAATGGTCAGAATACATCATGGAAAGAGAAAATAGTAAACAATTTTGCATTTAAAAAAATGAAATAACTTCTAATAAGTTTAAAACTGGTAATACAAAAACAAAATATTATAAATGTTTACCTGAGAGCTCTAACAGCCATCTGTCGAGTTGCTATACTATTTTCTCCGACATCTGCAGCAACTACAAGTCCACTAATAACACCTTTTTCATGTAGTTCAAGGGCAAGATTGTAATTCTGAGCAAGATTTCCAACAAGTCGGCAGGCACGGCACTGAATGCTGTCTCGGTTAATATTGTGCAAAACAGCCACTAGTGGTGCTGCAATGCCGTAGTTTGCAACCTACAACACAATGAATGGAGGCATGCACATAAATTATGGATGAGCTAGTAACATGAGTAGTACGGTACTCATCTTTTCATGAAGTCCAGGGAACAATCAGAAGAAATCTCAAAAAATAGAAATCAAGACAATATCATAAGTAATCAATCACATGATAAGAAAATACAGCCTGGCTGCTTTTAATTCTCAACTGAGGTAAACTGGTACATGTTCAGAAGACATCCGCAAGTCATGACATCACAGTGTACAGAGTACGCCTGGACATTTGAGGCCGGGACAAATATTAAAAGTACCGGGCGAGTTGGCCGTGCGCGTAGAGGCGCGCGGCTGTGAGCTTGCATCCGGGAGATAGTAGGTTCGAATCCCACTATCGGCAGCCCTGAAGATGGTTTTCCGTGGTTTCCCATTTTCACACCAGGCAAATGCTGGGGCTGTACCTTAATTAAGGCCACGGCCGCTTCCTTCCAACTCCTAGGCCTTTCCTATCCCATCGTCGCCATAAGACCTATCTGTGTCGGTGTGACGTAAAGCCCATAGCAAAAAAAAAGAAAAAAAAAATATATTAAAAGTAATGCCTTCTTTTCTCATATTTTTCTATCTTTGGCTGTCTACTCTTCCACTAATCCTATGACATATTACCAACTGCCTACTATACAATTAAATTCCAATGGATCATTCTGTATCAAATAAATCTAGCCACACGTTTCTCCACATCATCTCCAATTTGGAAAATATTTTTCCTGTAGACTATATAATTCAGTAAAGTGACATCAATGACAACAGAATATTAGTTCAATGATACCAATAGATTCTCAGGAACTATGCAAAGAAGTTTATTATTTAAATTTTACAATCAATTTTCCTATAACATGCCATAATTCCTTATATTCTCAGATAGGATAATAACAAAATTGAAACTAGTAAACTAACACAATTTTTTAAATTACAATATATCTACAAGTAAATGTCCACTATTTTTTCTCCATAAATCTTAGTGTTTTAAGTTTCTACGGACACCTTTCCAACTCTCTCAGAGCAGGCTAGTGCAATCAGCAATTTTTAATTTTTATGTTACCCTGTAAATATCTGCAAACATTTGAGAAATATTAATACCATATATAAGGGAATGTTACATATCAATAATTACTTGGAGTAAAAACTGAGATGTAGGTCTAATACAAAATTGCTTTATTACGTTAGCTTGTCCTAGTCACACAAGTCATAAGGTAGTGACATTATATCACTCTCAGATTATTTATTATTTTAAATAATTTATTTATTTATTTTGTGATACGATGCTCCATTTATGCAGTAAAGAGCCGCATCGTCCAAGATTTGTTCGGACTACGTTGAGGGCAACCCAGGTCCTCCATGATAAATCATTAAACAAAGATTGCCATTCTTGAGAACTTTTCCTGCATCATTCCAAATTGCCACTCAGTTGTTGCACTGAAATCTCTGGACATCAGTTCTTGTGCTGCTCAGACTGCTGGAGATCTAGATTTCAGCTGTTTGAAATCCTAAAGCTATATCACCATGAATGGATAGAGCCCAATTCAAGCTTATCATACCAAGTGCGATCGATTTCTTAAATGAAATAAATTTCATTTTGGATCCATATTGACAATTACGTTGGTTTTTTCATCAGCCCAGAGGCTGGTTGATCCTTAAATAGCACCACCAAAGGTTATGCGGTTATAAGGAAACCACAAAAACCAATGGTAGCACCAAAATGAGGAGTATGAGGTAAGATGAGGATTGAGGTAGTTTGCCATTGCTTTCCCAACTCGGTCAGAAAGTACTATTGCAGCAAGACTGACCCTTTGAGCAACACCTTTCATAACACTCAGATGCACTAGTCGTGTTCTGAATATCAGTGCTCAGCACTACCCACATCCCAGCAGCTTCCATATTGTCACAGCCATGGATGTTGACTGGGACTTTGGTGAAAGCTACACTTTACTCTGGCCTATGCCAAGGGATGGATGCAAAAGTACTCTATCCATCAAGAAATGACAGCAGGCAGTAACGATAGCTGTGTACTATTTCTGACGCCTATGAAGTCAGAAGGGAAATTCTACTTTTTTTGCTATTTTGCTTTACATCACACCGACATAGATAGGTCTTATGGCGACGATGGGACAGGAAAGGGCGAGGAGTGGGAAGGAAGCATCCGTGGCCTTAATTAAGGTGCAAAAATGGGAAACCACGGAAAACCATCTTCAGGGCTGCCGACAGTGGGGTTTGAACCCACTATCTCCCGAATTCTGGATACTGATATAAATGGTCCATTATTGGACATTATAAATTTTCCAGCTAACTCATTCCTGTTTGCCAGCGTTTCGCCCCCGTGTGCTAGGCTGGGCTCATCAGTTGGTACCTAGCACACCTACCAAGACGCTGGCTAGTGCATATTTCAGATTCCCTATGTGAATCAACATCTATATCATACTAAATACTGGCCGCACTTAAGTGACTGCAGCTATCGAGCTCGATACAGATAGGTCTTATCTTGATTAATTAGTATAATTTTCCGTATTGATAGTTAATATGTAATATAGATAAGAAAAGGTTCCACCTTATCAATACCAATTTTATTTATTTAAGATTAACTTACAGGACCGGTTTCAACTTTTTGAACAGTCATCATCCGCTGTACATTGGTACCTTTACATAAGTCAAGTATTGGTTGAATTGCTTTTCCAAATGGAGAAGTTGTGGGGAAGCACTATGTCCAAGCATTCAAATTGGGCATGTTTAAGAGTAAAAATTGGTAATCTGGTACATTCTAGATAGTTGAAAGCAAGTTTGTTTTTTAGGCATAAAATTCGTGTAAATTAGCTAATTTAAAAAATACAGGTATATTAAACATAATGCATAACACATGTTAAAATATACAGTGTGTGTTAAAATCCTTTATAATGGCTCAGATCACTTCATTGGAATGGATTTATACGTCTTGCGTATGTCTATATCCTTGTTTGAGTAGCTAATTTACATGAATTTTAGGCCTAAAAAACAAACTCGCTTTCAACTATCTAGAATGTACCGTATAACCAATTTTTACTCTTAAACATGCCCAATTTGAATGCTTGGACATAGTGCTTCCCTACAACTTCTCCATTTGGAAAGGCAATTCAACCAATATTTGACTTATGTAAAGGTACCAATGTACAGCTGATGATGACTGTTCAAAAAGTCGAAACCGGTCCTGTAAGTTAATCTTATATAAATAAAATTGGTATTGATAAGGTGGAACCTTTCCTTACCTATATTACAGATAGGTCTTATGGCGACGATGGGAATGGAAAGGCCTAGGAATGAGAAGGAAGCGGCCATGGCCTTAATTAAGGTACAGCCCCGCAATTGCCTGGTGTGAAAATGGGAAACCACGGAAAACCATTTTCAGGGCTGCCGACAGTGGGGTTCAAACCCACTATCTCCCAAATGCGAGCTCACAGCTGCGCACCCCTAACCGCATGGTCAACTTATCCGGTAGAAGGAAAATGAGGAGTGAGGTAATTTCCTATTGCTTTCCTCACTCAGCCAGAAGTTGCTATTACATATGTCTGCCAAGCCCACTGAAATGCATGCACCAACCGACCCTATGAGCGATATTTTCACACCATTCGTAGTCCGCCTCCATAGTGTAACAGTTAATGTTATTAGCTGCCATCCTCAGGGGCCTGGGTTTGACTCTCGGTACTGCCAGAAATTTAAGAATGACAGGAGGACTGGTATGTGGTTGAAATGGTATATGCAGCTCACCCCCAATGGGGATGTGCCTGGAAAGAGCTGCACTACCTCGGGATGAGGACACGAGTTTACTTGTCCACCTCCGTAGTGTAACGGTTAGTGTTATTAGCTGCAGTCCTCGGAGGCCCGGGTTCAATTCCTGGTACTGCCAGAAATTTAAGAATGACAGGAAGACTGGTATGTAGTTGAAATGGTACATGCAGCTCACCTGCGATGGGGGTGTGCCTGGAAAGAGTTCCGCTACCTCGGGATGAGGACACGAGTTTACTTTACACCATTCATAACAGGGACTGTTTGCATAAGGAATGATACTACTAGCATCACTCATACCTCAGTCACTTTCATACTGTCACAGCCAAGGATGAGACCGAGACAGATCAATGAAAGTATCAACATTACTCTAGCCCATACCAGAAGACATAGTGCACTGTAAACACTACATCTTGCTAGCAAAAAATTGAAAAACTAGTATAGTATGCAAACTTTTCCTTGAGCCCTAGTTCCCATTCAGCACTATGGAGTTCAGGGCTCAAGAAAAGGTTCGCGTACTATATATTGGTTCCACCTAGTCAAAACCTATAAGTCTATTTACAATTGAAAGTTGTAAAAAGAAAATTCATATTAAAACCAACAGGACATGTTTTGGCTGCATTAAGTCAATCTTGTAAATAAACTTATAGGTATTGACTACGTGGTACCTACCATTATACTCATATGGTACATGAGGATAAGAAGTAGCTGAAAGGAGGAGGATATCCCATTTGCACCCACTCCTGAAGTGTCTAGAACTCACTTTTCTTCAGTTCTTGCTGAGGGAGAAGAGGGCCCATGAATTTAAAGTGTGATAAGCAGGTTTGGAGAAAATCAAGAACTGTTCACTGGTGATGGTCAGGTAGAAGTAGTGAAGGTTCAGTTCCAGATGGGCTTTCACATGGAGTAATGAATAATTAATAACATAAGGTGGTATCATAGGTCTTGATCTTTCAGGTGGTGGTGGTGGATTTTTCCAACAAGAGAGTGGGCACATGTAAGGATTTGGGTTGGAGCAGATTCCTTAGAAGAGCAGAAGCCGAGACCTTCGAAGTCAATTAAAGTCAATTCGAAGGTGAGCCGAGATAAATTCAGAACAACACAGGCAGCAATTTCACTAAGGAGTTCAGAGAGGGGTCGTCGGTCAATGGTGGAGGATATTTCAGAAAATTAGAGGCCTAGAGGATTAGCATCGAGGGGGAGAAAAGATCTGGTATAAATGGAGTGGAGCTCACTAGAAGGGTGGCAGCTTACTGAAAAATAAATAGAATACATGCTGATGTGATTAGGGATTGGTGCAGAAAAGTTTCACTTTGAAACTAATGGAAAAAGTTGTGGATGGCTCTATAAGTTACATCTGAGATGGATGTTTGTTGGCCAATCGATAAGAAACTCGACAAATGATTGTGAGAAGACAGGTGAGATGGTGTGCTACCTTAACTATTATGCAATTTGATACTAGGCCTAGAAAAAACAGCTGATTATATCGAGGACTGAAATCAGATCTTTAACTTTGACATACTGATATTCATAGTTCATGCCATGAAATATATCAAACTAATCAGTTTAGTGTTCCCTTACAACCAATCACCTGTTTGCTATTCACCTTGATCAACTATAACAACAATGCATATTATCACAGATATTTTCATTTAAGAAATATTTTCATTTTATATTTAAGAAATTGTGTTACGAGAAACTTCTATTACGCTCTCTCACAAGACTCTTACAGACACTTGAAGTGCGCCTGCGCTGTGAGTGAGTTTCTACATTGGTTGTTCCCCCTCCTGTCCCTTCCCCTTCCCTTCTCAAACGTAGTCTTGGTGGCTGGTTGCATCCAGCGTTAGACTCTCACTAATTATTTGTCGCTCTCTTGAGCAACTACTGGGAGGTTCCTTTCGAACCCAAGGCTTCTGGGCTGCGAACATCGGAGCGTAAGTCGTGAGTGAATGTTGTATGTGTGTGTATTGAGTGAGAGGTTAATGCTTGTGGCCGCAAATGTGTGTGTAAGTGGATTTGAGTTGTGCTTCTGTGTGTGCTGTGCTGTTTCGATGGGCCGGGTTCGTAGTCCAGGGGCCTATGGCCAGTTGAAGGCCGTTTCTTTTTCTTTAATGTTAACGTTTAATATTACTTTCTAGTACTACTTGTTTCCATTATATTTTCTGGAAATAATAGATCTCCTGTTCTTTCTTGTACGTAAGAGGCCAATAGGAGTTTATTGGTTTACTTTTGAAAGAGTGCTTCAGTTATAATGTTGTCCATATGTTGTTGTCAGTGAATAAAAGACAGATGAATTTACAGATGGAAAGCTCCCTCACCTCGGTCCACCTAGCTTCCTCTCTGGGAATGTTCCTATTTTCCTAGGCCCTTATGTTAGCACCCTCTCAATATCACAAGAGGATGTTCTTTAATTAAATCCGGAACACACCACAAATCACTAGTGCTTTCATACATAAGACTACCCAAAGTGACTATTAACAATAAGTTATTTGTATTGCCCTGCAGCTTCCGTGCCAAAAAAACTGTACACTAATTATTTCAGAAGAACTCCAAACCAGATAACCGGGTACGGAACATTTACCAGTACGCGGCCACGGGAAAGAGAGTGAAAATAAGAGCAATATAGGGAACAAAGAATATCCGAAGTTTACGGTAATAGAAACGGCTTAATACTTCAACAACATCACAAAATTGAAAACAAGTTTTGTGTAAATAATAATATGCTGCATTTAAGGATAGTTATGCAAATATATAAAAGAAACAGTCTTACCTCAACTCTGCTTTCATGTTCCAAACAGCAATTTCCCAGAATACTCAAAGTAACGTCCAAAATCTTTTCATTAGGCTTATGTAAGATGTTCACTAAATCTTCTAAAGCGCGTCTTTCTCGAATTAATTTGACTCCACATTCTGTCTGAAGTATTTTCTTACGGATTAATACCAATGTGTCGTAAACGACAGAATTGGCATTCGACTTCAACTTTAGTAAGGTGTTATTTACATCAGTTTCATTCATTTTAGAAATGTATTTAGCAATACAGCATAATAATTAAATTAAATAACATAAATTCGTTCAATGAAACTTCAGGAAATATATAATAAAATGTTGCGATAACCCTTTTGTTAAAACATATTTTCTTCCGTAGTAATACCATACTCAGAAAGAAAAAAGAAAATAAATAAAATGGTAGCCAAATCAGTCCCCATCAAGCATTATTAATTTGTGGATTTTAAATATATATATATTTACATTCCCCAAATTGTCTATACTTAACCTCAAAATTCACGTCATTATTTCTAGAATAATACGAAAAATTACAACACGCAAAGAGTAAATACTTATAGCTTCTAATCAATCCCTTCGTAGAAGCCACGTCCTGAAAAAATTCCTCGAATACGACACTTCTATCTGGTGGAAATTTTTAATACTAGTAATGTAGCAGAAAAGTCGATATACATTTTGTTACGTAATAGAATGATACCAAATATGCGCCTGAAATTTTCTAGCATCATCCCACGAAATTCAAGTCATTTCACTTGTAGTTTCACCGCGGTGACAAGACTTTTCATTTCGAAAGCTTCATAGGCATTAAAGAACAAGGTGTTTATTACATCACGTTATTTTGCTGTAACTGAGACTGATGACAACATGTTATTATATCGCTCCCTTCACAAATCTGAGTCATTGATGTCGCTTTTAACATAAGCAGCGACAAGTAGAAACAGAATGTGATAGCAGTGATCCCAGTAAATCTTTACCAAATATATATACCGTATATACCAGGTGGCTCCCGTACAGCGTACTTTCTACGTATAATTGTCCCGCATGCACAAAAATTAATGGGATGTCTACCAACAGATTTTCACAGGGGCACTACTGCCAGCGGGCAGGTTACGTCAGAATATGAAGAGATAAGAACGGGACTGTCGATGGCAGCATGCTATTCAGTGCTACCCGTCTAAAGCAGCCCTTGCATTAGTAAACCTCGGTTTCCACCGCACAGTTCTTGGCTGGTGTATGGTACAGCCGCGCTATTGCATATCGGCAATGGCTACTGTGTTCAGTAGCGACAAATAAACAGACATTATTTTAATCTGGACAACCTGGTCGGAATGCAGCTGGGGCTGCGTATTTCCACTAATAAGTATGTTAATAATAAAATAAAATAAAGTAAACAATTAGCAGATAAGACAACAAAGCTTGTACAAATGGCTCTTTAAAATAATTCCTAGTTCCAGCTGGCTAATGTGGAATAAAAATGTAATGTTTACTCCACACAGAGTGGAGGGGGATTACTGTCCGTCCTCGCCCCACCCCCTAATCGCCACTACTGTTTGTAAACACGCCAAAGATGCAGAAAAGGAAATTTAATAACTTATTAATCTATACACGTGTAGACATTCCATTCGATAAAATAGATGCTTGTATGAAACAAAAACTAATGCAGTTCGGCGAAATACGTGTGTAGAAGGCAGAGTCTCTTCGAACAGGCAAGTTTTGCTGAGTTTTTCTCGGAGGATTATTTTCCACACACGGGGTGTAGATGTGGCGACCCCAGTTTACAGTGCGAGCAGTGGCATACATACGTCTTTTCCTTGGGGGAAATAATAATAATAATAATAATAATAATAATAATAATAATAATAATAATAATAATAATAATAAACAACTATATTTTAAATGGCTTACATGTAGGAAAACCACTCGACTCGTCGTAAAATTTACAGATGACCTATCAGTGGAGGAGGCAGTTACACTCCAGCATTTAAATGAGGGAAAGTACGTAGAGAGAAGACGGTCACACAGGCATCCGAATTTGTGACTCACTGTTTCACAATTGAGTTAAATTATTTCCAGCAATCTGCATATTACCAAACTAATTTGGTGACAAACAACGACAATACAGCGTAATACATGTGGACAATTCTGTCACTTTCAACAATAATAAAAATACCCCGATATTCAATCACTTAACATGAAATATACAAATATAAACAGTTAAACAAATTATTTTCAAACCGTAAGAAGTTACAAAATCAACTCGATTCTTCTTCTTTTCTGGGCAAGTTCATCTATCACTTCGGCAGCTGACAGAGGAACGTTCTTATGAATAGACACCATGGCAAGGCCATTTAGTCGTGCCTCAGAGAATGAATTTCGCAAATACACTGACTGACAGAGCAAATGCAACACCAAGAAGGAGTGGTCAGAACTTTATGCCAATTGCAGGGTAGACTGACGTCACTGAGGTATGCTCATGATGTGAAATGCGCCGCTGTGCTGCGCACGTAGCGAACGATAAATGGGACATGGCGTTGGCGAATGCCCCACTTCGTACCGTGATTTCTCAGCCGACAGTCATTGTAGAACGTGTTGTCGTGTGCCACAGGACACGTGTATAGCTAAGAATGCCAGGCCGCCGTCAACGGAGGCATTTCCAGCAGACAGACGACTTTACGAGGGGTATGATGATCGGGCTGAGAAGGGCAGGTTGGTCGCTTCGTCAAATCGCAGCCGATACCCATAGGGATGTGTCCACGGTGCAGCGCCTGTGGCGAAGATGGTTGGCGCAGGGACATGTGGCACGTGCGAGGGGTCCAGGCGCAGCCCGAGTGACGTCAGCACGCGAGGATCGGCGCATCCGCCGCCAAGACACCCTGGCTGTTCCAATATCGACCAGAACAATTTCCCGTCGATTGGTTGAAGGAGGCCTGCACTCCCGGCGTTTGCTCAGAAGACTACCATTGACTCCACAGCATAGACGTGCACGCCTGGCATGGTGCCGGGCGACTTGGATGAGGGAATGGCGGAACGTCGTGTTCTCCGATGAGTCACGGTTCTGTTCTGTCAGTGATAGTCACCGCAGACGAGTGTGGCGTCGGCGTGGAGAAAGATCAAATCCGGCAGTAACTGTGGAGCGCCCTACCGCTAGACAACGCGGCATCATGGTTTGGGGCGCTATTGCGTATGATTCCACGTCACCTCTAGTGCGTATTCAAGGCACGTTAAATGCCCACCGCTACGTGCAGCATAAGCTGCGGCCGGTGGCATTCCCGTACCTTCAGGGGCTGCCCAATGCTCTGTTTCAGCAGGATAATGCCCGCCACACACTGCTCGCATCTCCCAACAGGCTCTACGAGGTGTACAGATGCTTCCGTGGCCAGCGTACTCTCCGGATCTCTCACCAATCGAACACGTGTGGGATCTCATTGGACGCCGTTTGCAAACTCTGCCTCAGCCTCGTACGGACGACCACCTGTGGCAAATGGTTGACAGAGAATGGAGAACCATCCCTCAGGACACCATCCGCACTCTTATTGACTCTGTACCTCGACGTATTTCTGCGTGCATCGCCGCTCGCGGTGGTCCTACATCCTACTGAGTCGATGCCGTGCGCATTGTGTAACCTGCATATCGGTTTGAAATAAAAATTAACATCAATTATTCATCCGTGCCGTCTCTGTTTTTTCCCCAACTTTCATCCCTTTCGAACCACTCCTTCTTGGTGTTGCATTTGCTCTGTCAGTCAGTGTATATCTTTATCAGTTTCAGTAATGAAAAGGATCTTTCTGGTATATATCTTAAAATTGGCAATGTGCACAATATTTGCAATAGTTTAGAAATGTTGTGATCAATTTCAGAATTACACTGCTGAGAGGCTTCCGTTGCAGTTATGGGAACTCAGTTCTTCATGGCTATTCTAGTCTTCCATAAAAGCAACTCTGCGAATTAATTCGTAAGTACCTTGGTTCTGTATTTCTGCACCTTTGATACTCCCTTCATAGATTTCTCAAAGCCTAACGTCTTTGCAATGACTTCAGATTTTCTACAGATTACTTGAAATACATCACGCGTTCGCCTTCTTACTTTCTGCAGCTAAGATATGGTATATTCAGTAATAAAAATTTGTCAGTCTTTGCCGAATTGAGCTTGTGAGCAGACGTTTGTGATAACGATCCGGAAAAGCAGGGAAAGCAGTATGGGCATTAGCGGCGATTAGAGGGAGTCGAGGGTACCCCCCCCCCACACTTTGTGGATCAAAGATTAAATTTTTATTCCATTTTAGCAGCCTGAAACTGGGAATTATATTTAAGGTGTGCAAACCCTGTTTTCTTTTCAGCTAATTTATTTTAATTTATTTATTTTATATATATAATTTATTTTATTATTAAGAAAAACATCTAGCGGAAACGAGCACAAAATGTCGTTCGCCGCGGCTAACCGAATTGTACAGCATCACAGCAAGTAGTGGATACCCGCGGAGCAATGTGTAGCATGTTCGGCGACGAAAGATAGCAGGGGTATACTTTCACCAAAGTTACCCGCGTCCGTCAGTCTGCCAGTCTCATTCAGTCAATGTGCCTGTTCAGTTCTATGTAGTGTCTGCTACTTCGTTAGTGTGTAGCCACATACAAAATTACTTTTTTAATTATATAATAACGCCGTACTTCTATTCACTAGCGGCGATTGGGAATTAAATGTGTGGGGGCTAGAAATACACATAAGACAAACAGTACACGTGTTTGTGGGATATAGCGGTTGGTGGGGGGGGGGGGGGGAAGGGTGCGTGTATATATATCAAAACTGCAAGAAGATACACAATGTTAAGGTTGTTGGTGCTCTCTGAGTGAATTTCGACAGAGAGGTAAAATTTGACAGTTTACCAACTTAAGTGTGGTAATAATAGTTTTTTATTTAGATTTTGATTCAATACTATACAATAAAACTTTCATCAATTGAACAATATTACACATTTATTACAATTAAATAGAAGTACGGTGTGATTATACAATTAGAATCATTTAACATTTGACTACACACTAAGAAACTAGCAGACATTAAAGTGACAGCCGGACTGATAAATGCGCGCGGCAAGCGGGCCCCTAATTGCCGCTACTACTTCTCTTTAATTATAATATATGCGTAATTATTGTTCCGTTGATGAAAATTTTATTGTATAGTACTTTAATTACCGCACTTACGTTAGTAGACTGTCATCTTTTACGTCTCTATCGAAATTCGCTCAGAGTGCATCGAATTTTTTTTTCAATTTTGATGTCCACCCCCCCCCCCCAACACCACCCGGCTATATCCACTGGACCAGGGTACATGTTGTTGTCTACATATTTTTGTGCCCTCCTAACTTTTAATTCCCAATCGCCACTACCGAGTATGGGTGTAACAGTGCAGCAGTATAGGAGTGTGGTATGGCGATGGCATAGCCGGGTCAAGTTGATCAAGACGGAGTACGAAATAGGAGTTAATAAAATAATAGAACCAAAAGAAATGTTGATGGCAGCAGCTACAGTGGCTACTCTATTAGTCATTGGAGGCGTCGAGATGAACCCGGGACCATTGGCACGAGAAGACATGGAGAATATCAAGGAAGTTGTGCGCGAAGCTTCTCAGTCTGACCAGACCAAAGAAATGTTCGAGGTGCAGTATCAACAAGTTAACGATATGAATGATAGCCTAATCGAAGAACAAACAGAAATAAAGGTGAAGATAAGAGAAGACAAAGAAGAAAGAGCGATACTAAATCAGAGGATTAAGGTGCTAGAAGAAAAAGGTCAGGTACTTTGATGACGGGATAGCAGAATAACAGAGGAGGAGAAGAGACGAAAAATTATTATTTACGGCCTGGAGAAAACTGAAGGAGAATCCACGATGGAACTGATGAACTCAGTCTTGAAGGGCAGCAAGGTGTGGATAAAAATGGATATGGACAGAAAAATGTCCAAGAGCAAAGAGTTCTACATTTTCATTTATGACAAGCAAGAAAGTTGAAACTACGTGCATTTACGGTATAAGAAGAAACCTCTTGCATGTGATAGGAGATACCTGGGCGAGAACGTGGACGGTTAGTGATCTGGGAAGTGCACGGTGTAGGAGTGATGACACGAGGAATTCTTGAGTCTACGTGCAGTGATGGTGTTGACAACACTGGGAAGGTCATCGGACTACGTCAGATCTTCCAGTGGAGTCAAGTAGCAGTGTGACGATTACGAGGCGAGCCGAGTGTTAACAACGGTTCCAGGTAGAGCAGCTGAGGATACTTCCAGACTGAAGTCAGTGAGTCTAAAAGACTTTTTCCAGAAGAAGGGGATGAGTTCAGGCAAATACAATAGAGACAACACGTGACACTTCCGGATTTAGCCCTGTTAAAATGGGGGACAAGTAGCAAATGGCGCACCTAGTGGCGTGATCTGAAAATTCGCGCTAAATTCAAATATCAAAGAAAATGTATATAAGGAAATGAATAAATAAATAACGTCTAGAAAGAAAGTGTTACTAAGATATTAAATTCAAAGTCGCTAAAGCAATTCTGGAAAAATGAATGAAGAATGATTTAACAGGTTAATATTTAAAGACTGAAATTAGACATATAATCAAGGTGTGAAATGGACTGCTGCAAAAGGGCTTGATCATTCATTTATGCATTACTTTTTTTAACTTTAGCATTCCTGCCTGAACGTTCACGGCTAGATTTGTCTTTTTTCTCATTTAAAAGTATTGTATCATCACATTAAAACACTTGTCAACAAAAATATCGGCACATTCCTTACACGCATGATTCAATGAATTTACATTTAAGAGCTGGACAATTCTCCTTTTAACTTGAAGCGTACTAACAGATAGAAAATCTATAAATTTAGCCTCAAGAACATAAAAACTTTCCTATAAGCAATACTTGCCATAATGCCATTACATTAGGGTAAAGCAAATTGCATCAACATATTGTTTCAACAAAATATGTACATTTCTTAAATCACCTATATTTTCTTCAGTGCTTGACAACGCATTACGGCATTCCAAATGGGGTAACTTGGAACATAACCAGCCACACACATATGCATATGTATTTTCCTGAATTAAACCAAACCCACAGATCATACCTACAACAACACATCGGTATTGAAGGTTAACTGCTGCACTTTACAATAAAATAAGCTTATTATATTTTAAGCCAGTTAAAATGTGGATCGCGTAGGTCATAAGTTTAGGAAGTACTATAAAAATCTCTTTGTAACTGGAAGAATATATGAGTCGTCTATTTGCAAAACCACCCATCTCCCAAAAAAATTGAAATCCACTTTTTGTGCTGTCCACTTTTACACAAGGTAGCAAACTATTAGCTGGAAGCTCGGCCTCCAATCAGGTTATTTACTTCATTAAAAATTGGGGTTAGATGCAAATACCGCCGGCCGCGCATGGTTATGAGTTGCAATACCGGCCATCTCCTCTAACGTTAGAGGGCAGAGGATTCGCAGCAGTTGTGTGGGAAGGAACAGCTTATTCATGGTGACTATTGTAGGTGTTATAGTTCTGTTGTAAGGAAAGTGGTGGGTTTTATCATAGGACTGTGTAGCTATTATAATTATATTTGAAAAAAATGGACACTAAGGTTGATAAAGTGACACCTTAAAGGGCCAGAAAAAGGCAATGAAATGGCATCAGCGCTTTATCATAAGCTAAATACTACTGATATGTCCAATGTTTCATTTTATAAAGTGGTTTGCTGATGGATGTGGGGGGGGGGGGTTGAACAAAAATTCTGTTATATCAATGCTCTCCGTTTAGTTTGTCACAAAGGTACGTACCTAAAAGCATTAAGGAAATGGAGTTAATTTTCTCTGTGGCAGGCCATTCATTTTTACCATCCGATATAGTTTTCTGGCTCATTGAAAAACAAACAAACAAAATAGAAACTTGAATACAACCTGAGGAATTTCATAATATTCTTTCTCAGTATGGCAAATTATTTCATCTAGGAAAAGATGACAATGTTCTCTACTTTGACTGGAAAGCAGAATGCACTTCTACTGTATTTTCAAACCTACAGGGAAATGGCACTTCAGATTTTCTGCTGCGAAAAGGGTTATTTTGACCAAATCAAAAGGAGGCAATTCAGTGTTAAATCAAGGTGAACCTAAGTACAGAATAGACGTTGGAACAAAATTAGGCGTTTGTAAGAAAGGCAAAAATATTTTGATGATGAATCCAAAAGTTATACATACTGGTAAAATTGTAAAGAATTTAAAGGCAAAGATGTTAAATCTCTATTGACTAAACATTTTGGGACTCAGTGGGAGTGCATAAGTTTTACAAAGAACTCACTGATAACAATAACCTTCCACACAACAACCCAGAAGATGAGGGAATGCATGTGAGCACAGTGTAGACAGTGGCATTAATATTTAATTTAATGTTTAATGTTTTTTAACATTTAATTTTTGAAATGTAATTCTGGTTCATTTTGTGTAAATACATTGCCTTTTTATACTGCATTGATTTTTAAGTTAACTTTTAAATAAAGCATTTTTTGTCCTTTTTAATTCTTTCAGTACCTTTAGTTTGGTGCAAACCCGGCCATCTCCAAATTTGAACTTTAAATATTTCAAATAATTATACGAATAAAATATTGGCATTCTGTAACATTCATTACAATGCTATTTATAAGTGATATGGTAAAAACAAATAATTCTAAATCTCTTTATTTAGATGCTGTACGTTTTTTCGATATCCTGAATAATTTAACCATTTGGAGATGGCCGGTTTTGCAAATAGACGACTCATATATGCAAACACAATATTTACTTACATTTTATTGTCACGAGGGAAACGGAAGAAAGACCGCGAGTCCTTCTGCACTTCATAGTTATTGCAGCCAAACACAGCACATATCTTTCCACTCATATTGAGAGGAGATATAAAGGAATGACACACGCTACTATTTAGTAATGTCAACTTAATGCAAACGCATAAATAGCGCCAAAAAATTTCGCAAACAAATACACGTGCTCTTATGACAGAATCAGTAACTCTCAGGTCACTCCGCTAGATAGAGCTCTAATTGATGTCCCTCGATATTTCGCAGAGTGTCGCGTATTGTCCCTACTGTATTTGGTTCAGGTAGTAGAGTAAACATCACATAAGAACTAGCTGAGAAGGACGTTATTTGCTATCCTGAGGGGAGTATAATGGAAGTGGAAAAATCTAGGATGACTGAGAGTAAGTCAGGGTGTTTAGTGGAACACGGAGGTAAAAAATAACTAGAGTTAAAGGTAATATGTCTTAATATCGAAATAATATGGAACAAAATTGGTTACGAAGGCTTTAAAGAGCTACTGGAAGAAACGTACAACCTTGGACTAGTATAGGGTCTTCTCTTAGCTGCCTACGCAGCACTACTCAGAGCAATATATCTCTCGGCAAATGAGTCACCTGGGTATCGCCTTCCGTGCGTGTTCCCCTGAAACACGGAGCAAGCCATAAAAATACCCTGTAGATACTTGGTCTGATTACAAGACAGACCTAAAGATAGAAGGGTATACAGTCAATTGTATTGTCCCTACTGTATTTGATTCAGGTAGTAGAGTAAAAATAATATACGAACTATCTGAGAAGGTCGTTATTTGCTTTCCTGAGGGGAAATCGTCCAATGCTTCATATTTGGCCACCCACGTTGTAATACGCAGTCTCTTTAGTGATTTGGCGCTGGATGTTGCTTGTGCATTTTAAATAGCACTTAATAAAGACGCCTCAGTTCGGGGGTGTTAAAAATGTTTCTGCAATTCTCAGACAGTTTCTTATAGGCTGAATTGGAAATTGCAAAATTTGAGGAATATACCGCAGAGGTTACATAGAGTGCTGCAGGATAGGTTTCCTTAATTATTACTTGGGCACCATTTAATTTACCTGACATACGAGGATTGGGGCAAAAGTCTTGGCAACTATTTTTTTCTTGTAGACATGAGAACGAATCACAAACGTATATGTGTCGTGTGGAAGTTCCGCAGGCATAGTGTGTATGCAGAACAACATATTGTTCTGTGATAGCTGGTAGTAGCGCAGCGAGGGCTGTGAAATCAGTCAGTTTGGTGAGTGTAGTGCGAGATTGAAGTAAACCGTGTTGAGCAGCGCGCTTACATCAAAATAGCCGTTCTCCGAGGCAGAAATGCGATGGAATGTCACAGTGAATTAGTGGAAGCCCTTGGGAATAATGCCCTACCATACCGTACAGTAGCACGTTGGGTAGGAAAACTTTCAGCAAGGACGTGTGTCAACCAGTGATGAGCAACGTTCGGGACGACCTGTCTGTGTGCGGACCGATGCGGCACGTGCCGTCATCGAGCAGCACCTGGATGAAGACAGACGATGGACGCTACTGGAGTTAGAGAGGGCAAGTGGCATCGAGAAACGTACCGTCCACAGGATATTGCGTAATGATCTGCAACTGCGCAAAATCGCATCGCGGTACGTACCGCATGCACTGACGGAAGTTCAAAGATGGGTGCGCTATGCAATATGCTCCGACCACCTTGCACGCTAGCAACAGGACGGCGATCAATTCTTGTCACGAATAATCGCCATCGATGAATTTTTGGCCAGGGCATACGAACCAGAACTGAAACGTCAGTTCGCGGAATGGCGACATGCTGGATCACCAAGGAGGCAGAAGGTCCGTCAGAATCCTTCCTCAGTCAAATTGATGGTGATCGTCGCGTATGACGTCAGGGGTTTCATTGTTTGCCACTTTGTTCCACATGGCAGAACAGTGACCGCACAGTACTACAGGGACTTCCTGGTGAGGGAGGTACGACGTGGCGTTCAGGAGAAACGTCCGGATCTTGTGGACAGTGCAATAATCCTGCACGACAATGCAAAAACCACATAAAGCAGAGTGTGTAGAGCAGCTACTGCGACGTTGTGGATGGGAAGAATTCGAGCACCCACCGCACTCTCCCGACATTTCGCCCTGTGACTTTGATCTCATTCGAAAGATTAAGGAACCACTACGTGGTAGGCGGTTTGCAACACGAGAGGACATTGCTAATGCTGTGCGCCAACAGGTGACCCGATTCACAGATGGTGCGGCAAATGTTGAGGCAGATGGTATTCAGCGCCTCCCACAACGTTGGCAGCGTGTGGTGTCAGTAGCATGGGACTACTTTGAGGGTCTTTATGCCCAGGTTTGTCATGTCAACTTTATATGTACTGTGTTGTCATTCTTTTGCACCGGTAAGGCTATATTGCTCTGTATACTACCGTAATAAATTAGTGTGTTACGATATTTTAGTGCTATTCATTGTCCACACATGTAGTTAACACCTTGTCCATTCGTCTGTATATGTCACATTTTCCAACCGGACTGGTATCTTCAAGAAAAGAATAGTTGCCATGATTTTTGCCCCAACCCTCGTATTTTGACCGCCATCGAACCCTTGGCCAAAAGGTTACTGGCAATCTACGCTCCACTTTTGTAGTCATGTCAGAACAGTCGCCGAGAGATCACATCTTGTCAACGATTAAGACGTATTTTATCGCTGTAGTCAGTTATTTCGTTTTCGATTGAAAGGCTGATGTACTTATCTCTTTCTCCAACTACTCGAGAACTGCACGTAGTTCATTATCCCCTAATGCCCTGTACCGAAGTATAGCACAGAAATTCCCTTTGTTTGAAGCCTAGCCGATGCCACTTGATTCCACAAGATTTCTGCCGCTTGCGCGTTGACCGCTGAGAGAGATTTCCTGCCGACCACATAAGATAACACCTTCAACTACTGGTTCCAGATTTCTTCTGTTTCTTTCTATTTTCTTTGCCCTGTCTTAATCTAATTTGTTAATCAATGATGATGCCTCATTCTTCATCACCTTGAGAAAATGATCTGAAGTTGCTAAGCAATCTATGTATTTCGTTTCAGAATTTTGTCTGAGTGCACTTCTCGCTTTCTTCCAAATGTCGAATTTACATATGTTTCTCCAATTGACCCAAGGCTTGTTTCCTATACCACCATAATTTGCAGAGCAACGCAAAATTTGCTATAAGCTGCTTTATGAACTTCAGAATACGCTAATAATTTAAAATTCATTCAGCCATAAGCCATTCTTTTCGGAATCGGAATTTCCTGTCTTTAAATTTACTGTATGTAACAAACGAAATTCATAGTATTTTTGAGGGACCCGCAGATTTCCTAATACGAGTACTTGGATTGGTTCTTCCACCGTTCTTTTCCGGTCCACAAATACCGTTATGCCACGCTTTGTAATTAGAGATTGCTTGTCATCGTTGTTAGCTGAATTCCTATTTTCGATGTCAGTATTTTTTACAACCTCATCACCTACCCTTACGCTCGTGCAAGGTTTCTTTATCGTACACCGAGTTTCTTCTTCACTGCCATTGTCATTTGGACGCTTAGGTTTAAAAAATCCAATCAACTTGTTTTAAGACATTCTTACACAACTTGTGCTTGGGAGAAATAGGTACTTCACTATCACGCTATTTACAGATACAAAGCTGCACAAATTATTATGATAAAGGGCACAGATACGGTATTAAAAACTAGACACACTCACTCAGTAAATCAGTTATATATATTTACACGATAGACGTCGTATGTAACTTAGAAAGAAATAAATACACACTTGCACCAAGTAACAACAGTTACTCTCTCTCTTTTAATGTTAAGGAGGCTATTTCTATTATAAAGTAGTTGGCGAAACCACATAACAGTTACCAGAGAAGGAAGAGGCGCGACATTTCCTACTAGTTCTTCCGTCCCATTTCTACATTTAGGACACTTAGATTAGTGTCTCAGTAAGTACTGCTTATAAAAAACTTCGTTAAATTAATAAAAATGATAAATGTACCTATTTATGACAATGAGAACAAGCGCCTCATGGGGCGGGATATATCCACCTAATCCCCCTTATCTACGCCACTGGTTCTGAGAATATCTGATTCTAGTGTTCAAGAAGAAGAAATTATCCTCAACTACTGTTAGAACGATGGTAGTCATGAATAACGTTTAGATTGATTTTTTTTACTGAACTACAGTGTTCGCTTCAATTAACTCCTTCACTATCAATTTAATTTTTTTTAAATTAGGTTATCTCTTCGCACTTACTGGTCAAAGAACTTCTAACTAGTATGCAATTTTACTATTTCATTAAGGCCCCATTCACAATGCAAACGTAACCATAATCTTAACGACATAACGTAACGGTAAAATTAACGTAAAATTTGTGGTATTCACAATGGAGGAACGTAACATAAACGTAAAGAGTACACAGCAGCCAGTCAAAACCATGCCATGTTATTTAGCACGGAAGTCGGGTTGTGGGCTATCTCGCGGTTTTATAATTCTACACCTCGATAGAATCATACAACGTGGTAGCGAAATTCATATTACTTCAAATATCTATTGCTTTGCTCCTGGGAGCTGTTTACCTGAAAAGGCGATCTAAACAACGGTGCAGAAAATTGGTTCATCCCTTGAATCGAAGAAGGTTATCACAGGGCGATTTCGGTAATCTACTGTAAGAAATTATTCTCATTAGTTCGTTTTGTACATCCGGATGAAACCTGAACTGTTTGCCTTTCTTACGACTGGCTTCCCCTTTTCTAAGAAAGAGAAATGTAAGGTCTACTTTACCGACATCTATGCCCCTATCTATCACACCCCGATGAGATGTTTGGATCTATTTGTTTCGATCTATTTGTTTGGATAACATCGTTTTCGTAAACTAGTAGTCTGTCATAATGTTAATAAATACACAGGGACACTTTTTTATCTGGTTTTATTTATGACAGGGATTGTCACTCGCCCGTTCGTCAGCGCTGCCAGCTTGTCTCCCGCCATTTACCGCCAGATTTCATTGCTACAACATATTTATTTCCACATATTTTCTTTCGGTGCAGCGTCTTTGTAATTATTTTTCCTTTTACCTTTCATGCACACAAAGATTATTAAAGAGAATTACAAGTGTTTCGTTGAAATAAGTCATTATATCGCGCAAAAAATACAATGTTTACGTCTGCTCTGATTGGCTGGTTCTTAAAATTAACCACAAGAGCTTGGAGTTTGCGATCTCTTAATATTACGGACTCGCAGTTAAGTTTACGTCGGCGCATTGTGAATGGTTCCATCAGATAACATGGCCGCAAACTTCTAAGTTAACTGTAATTTTAAGTTTACGTTACGTTACGTTTGCATTTTGAATGGGGCTTAATATCTGATTCGTCGTAGCTCTGAGGGGGTTGGGATATACGTGTCCCACTGGTATGTCTGTGGGACATTTATGTCATAGTGGCACATTTTGAAAGATTAATAATACCTTCATTTCTTTAAAAATTATTTTACGCCCACGTTGGAGCACTTTAATCAATCCATATACATTTAAGTCTTAACAGTATTAGCTACAAATTTGGCTTATGTTTCTTCTTGTGCTCCCAGAACTTCTTCATTCTTTCCGACCTGGCTGCCCTTTCTTCGTCAGTTATGGTGTACTATTTGCGTATAAAGGTTTTTAGTTTAAGTCTCAAGTCTCAGTTTCTCAGGATCCTTTTCTCTTCTTGGTCTTCAATTTGCTGCATTGTCAAGTCTATGGTAACTCATCTAAATCATCTTGGACTTCTTTGAACCAAGTATTCTTGATTTTGTTTTCCATCAGCAGTTGGATTTGTATTGAATAGGTGGACCCCTCCTACCCTTTCATAGGGAGTTGTTGTGTTTGAATTTTGCATTTATCGAGAGAGATATCTTGTAGGTTGGCCAAGTGATACGTTGTGCTTGTTTCAATTTAGTTGTTCTATTTTCTACTGATACTTTCTCTTTTAAGTTACAAGTAATAATCTTCCCAAGATACTTGAATTTATTTACAATCTTAATTTGTTTGTTATTATTCAGTGTGATAGTTGGTGTTTCAATCTTGAAGGATGGCATCATTTCTATCTTTTTAAATGAGATTTGTAGTCTGACACTTGCTGCTATGTTTTCCAGTTCTTCTATTTGGTGTTTAGCCTCTTACACACAATTTGCAAGTAGCGCAAGGTCGTCTTCATATGCCAGGCAATTGAGTTTGATATTTTTGCCAATCTTGATGTTTGGTTGGCATTTCTTAGTCCACTCTCGCATGATTTTCTCCAGTGTGCATTTAAATAGTAATGGTGGAAGACCGTCACCCTGTCGAAGTTCAGTCCGTATTTCAAACGATTCAGACAACATCCCTTTTAATTTAACCTTTGATTTAATTTTCTTAGTGGTAATTACGATAAGGTTGATAAGTTTCTGGTGTAATCCAAATTCCTTGAGGATTTCCAGTAATGACTCACGATGGATACTGTCATACGCTTTCTTGAAGTCAATAAAAGTGACGACTAAATTGTTGTTTTTCACTCTTTGATGTTTCATGATCCACTTAAGACTGATGATTTGATCTGGACAACGGCTTCCAGGTCGAAATCCTCCCTGATATTCTCCAAGTTCTTGGTCAAGTTGTTCCTGAATTCTTGTTTGGATCGACATCAAGCAAAGAAATCCTCCGGTAATTATTTTGATCCAATCTATTACCCTTTTTGTGTTTTGGATGAATTATAGCTGTGTTCCATTCTTCAGGCAGTTTTTCAAATTCCTTATGTCTATGAAGTGTTTATGGAGGTTTTAAAGTGTTTGTTTATTTGCATTCTTCCACAGCTCTGCAACCACTTGATTATCTCCTGCTGCCTTGTAGTTCTTGAGCCAATCAATCGCTTTGATTACTTCATTAAAATCTGGTGGTATAACCTTTTCCAGACGTATTCTATTTTTGGATAAGGCTCAAATTCTAAGTATTCTTTTGGTTCCTCAGCATTTAGTAATTCTTTGAAGTGATCGGCTAGATTTTGGCATCCTCTTGAATATTGTGTGCTAGTTTCCCTTGTTTATTTTTCATCATGAGTGTGGGTGGAGTATACTTTTACGTATGGGACATCCTGAGGTGGATAACCAGTAACAATAAACGTTATTTGTAAAGTACCACGTCAGCTAAGGTGTCGGAATGAATCAGGTGCAGGCTACATGACGACTGACTTGAAGTCAGGAGAAAGCTTGGGCTGTGGATAGGCGAGATAGGAGTAGCCAATGAGAGAGCTTTATTTGAACGGCCACATGACCCAATGACGTACACATCGTCCACTCCTGATGTAGTGACATTCTGATACAACTGATTTTAACCACATGATTTACAATCGTAAGTTGTAGAACCTGAAAATTTTAACAGAATATATTACATTCCTTCCTCCTTAAGATCTTGATTACAACAGATCAGGCCTATGTAGCATCGTACGCATTCATTAGAAAACACAGAAAACATACGAATATATACTAAATACAATAAGTGATTATGTAACTAAATGTCTGTGTATGATTCACAAAGACCATACAAATTGAAAAATCAAATCAAATTAACATACTATCTTGCTATACAATACTATACAATACAAAAGAGTGACCTACTCTGAATTGAAGTTTACAATCGGTTTCCTGTCTTGAATTGGATAGCGTCTAGTTGCGACAGGTGGCGTGACATTTAGCTGTGAGGGTTGCAGAGATCGTCTGCTAGCTGCAACTGGAGTATGACATGGTGGTGATACAGGTTGTGATGGAGGAGCCGGAGAGCAAGAAGTAGGAGAACTCTGTTGGCACTCAGAGGCTGGTGTCAGCAGAGGAGTAGTCAGTGAGGAGAGTCAACTAACTATGACGTCCCTCGCTGTAAAGGATTAGCCCTACAGCGGTTAGTGCTAAAAACAACTGGCCCTGACAGTAACCCTATTAGCTGGTATATATGTCTTTTCCAAGTCATCCAAGACTCGAGTTGAATTAAATACGTAACTGGGCCTAGTCTATGTATAACCCTACCTTCTGCCCACGTATCTCTTCCTCTCTAGTCTTTAGCTAATACCGTACCGGTTGTCCTATAGTTAATTGTCTAGTGTAACTGCCTCCTGCATTAGTTATCTGTTCGTCCTGTTTATTTGCTATAGCTTTCTGCAAATTAGGTCTGATCAAATCTAACTTAGTTCTGAAAGGACGATTGAACATTAGCTTAGCAGGAGTTTCATTAGTAGTGCTATGTGCAGCGTTACGATAAGCTACTCAAAATCTACTCAAAGCTAAATTTACATGTTCATGTTCAAAAATTGCACATTTTAAACGTTTTATATCAGTTTAACTGCATTCTCAGCCTGTCCGTTAGAAGCAGGATGGTATGGTGCTATCAGCGTTTGCCTTATCCCGTTTTGTTTCAAAAATCGGGAAAATTCGTCAGAGCAAAAGGGAGGGCCATTATCACTAACAATGAGTTCGGGAAGACCAAATCTACAAAACATAGGACGCAATTTCTCAATGACTTGCTTAGTTGAAGTTGAGTTAACTGTTTCAATTTCCAACCATTTGATATGAGCGTCCATTACAATTAAATACAATTTTCCTTTAATAGGTCCTAAGAAATCTACGTGAATTCTTTGCCATACCATGGATGGAAATTCCCATACATGAAGTGTACTTCTATTATGACTTTCTCGCTGGGCAAGACACGCTGAACAACTGCTGGCTACTGCCTCGATGTCCATATCAATTGAAGGCCAACATAAGTACGATCTAGTTAATTATTTCATTTTAACTACTCCAAGGTGTCCACTGTGTAATTCATTCAACAAGGACTTTCTCAATATCCTTGGAATTACGACTCTGTAGCCCCACATCAAAATTCCTTGTTCTACAGTTAGCTCAGCTTGCCTTTTAACAAAATTGCTTAAAGTTGGATCTAGCGTAGTAGGCCATCCGTACAACACATAGCCTAGGATTTTGTTTAAACTCCTGGTCTTTTTTGGTCTCAATACGTATATCGTTAAAGTTTATGGGAACATCAGATTCCATTATGCATTGTAAATAACTACCTATATACTCTAAACTAACATCAATGTCCTCAAAATGATTGGCTGATAAAGGTAGCCTAGATAAGCCATCTGCATTGCCATGGCATTGAGATTTAACATACTGAATATCATAGTCATAACCTGACAGAAACAACGCGTAGCGTTGCAATCTACCTGCTTCAAAGGCTGGCAAACCCTTTTTTTTTTTTTTTGACCAAACATGGTTAGAAGCGGCATGTGATCTGTACACAGAGTAAAATGTCTTCGCCATAGATACTGACTGAACATCTTTACACCATACACAATGCTCAAGGCTTCTTTAATAATTTAAGAGTAGTTCTTTCAGCTGAGTTTAAGACTCTACTTGCGAAAGAAATCGGTCTCTCAGTACCACCTTTTTCTATTATACTTAAAACACTCGCAATGCCGTAAGGTGACGCGTCACATGACAACTTGATTGGTAAATAAGAGTTGTAATGTGCTAGTACCTTAGCCGAAATTAATTTTCCTTTGGCTAAATCAAAAGATTTTTGACAAGCTAAATTCCAGTGAAAATCTGCATCTTTTCTAAGAAGCTGGTGCAAGGGTGTAAGAACAGTGGCTACATTGGGGATAAATTTAGCATAGTAGTTCACAAGACCAAGAAATCCTTTAAGCTGTGTAAAATCTTTAGGATCTGGAGCCTCAACAACTGCTTTAACCTTATCATTGGCTGTAGCTAAACCATCTTTACTTAAGACATAGCCTAAATATTCTAGACTGTCACACAAAAACTTGCACTTATCTTTACCAACAGTCAACCAATGACTACTTAGGCGTTTACAAATTTCTCGTAATCTTGACCAATGTTCTGCTGTATTTGCTCCAGTCACAATAATATCATCACACCTGGTATACCTAGTAGTATTTGTTCAATAACTGTTTGAAAATACCCGGTGCTGACGAGATTCCATAACAAAGGCGGTTGTAAGCAAAAAACCCTTTATGTGTACTTATTAGTACATAGATTTTTACTTTCTTCCTCTAACCACAACTGCATGTAAGCCGATGACAAATCTATTTTAGAAAACTGAATTCCCTTTTGTAAGACAACAAAGATGTCTTCAATTCTAGGTATTTGGTGTCTATCTACTTCTAGAAATGGTTTTAAAGTGACCTTAAAATCTCCGCAAATACGGATTTTACCATTCTTTTTTTAATACTGGAACAATCGGAGTGCACCATTCACTTGAAGATACTGGTGAAATAATTTCCTCATCCACTAAACTTTTCAACCCTTGTTCAAACTTTTCTCTTAAAGAAAATGGTATTGACCTAGGTTTATGGTACTTAGGTACTGCATTTGGCTTAAGGTTTAGTTTTACTGGGTCTCCTTTAAAGCAGCCTAATTTACTACTGAATACCTCTGGAAAATCATTAAATAAGTCTTGCACTAATTTAGACTCTGCATTGATTTATACATTCGTTAAGTTTACGTTGTTTGGGAATGCTTATAACAACTTGGAGCTCTTTTATCCAATCACGCTGCATGAGAGAATTAGATCCATTGCTAATAACATACAAAATCTAAAAACTCTTTTCCAGGGACTGATATTTAATATTCACTTCTAACTTCCCCACAGGCTTGATTTTCTCGTTCGTGTAAGAATTTAAAACTAAGTCTGTGGGAATCAATGTTAACTTACATGACTTAATAAATTTTCAGAAACAACCGACACACAAGCACCAGAGCCTACTTCAGAATTAATTGGCTTTACTTCAACAATTAAATTTACTCTAATGGGCTCAATTTTTGTTATTTTACCTAACTTAGGCTCAATGATTTGCTTATTTTCATCACACTGAAAAATGTTAGAAATATCATAAACTTCATCCCACAATTTTTCTTGACTAATATTGGGTTCATGTAAGTCTACATAGTGCTGGTTGGGCCTAAGTTTGTTTCCCTGCTGATTCTTAGTTCCCTTAGAAAGTGAAGGATTGTTTGTAAGCATGTTTGGTTTTACGTGAAATTGAGACTTGCTCTTATTTTTTGACTTGCAAACCCTCTCTAAATGACCCTTCTTCCGACAAAAATTGCAAATATATTCACAATAACGGCACTGAGCAGTAAAATGCCCACCTTTATGACCACAACAAAAACACTGAGGCACTTTCACAACATGTGATAACACACTAGGTACATTGCTGCGTGGAGAATGCCGTGCTGTAAACTTCTGGAGTCTTGGTGTGGTGTGGTAGGCCAAGGACACTGCATCCTTGACAGTTGCTTCCAACGATATCGCCAGCTGTTCCGCCTTCTGGAATGTGAGGTTCTCCTCCGACAGCAGCCGTTTCTTGATGGATTTATCACGGATGCCACTGACTAATCTGTCCTGTAAATAATTAGGAAGTTTGTCCTCGAACTCGCAATACTTGGATAACTGGTTTATTTGAACAATATATTCTGACACAGTCTCGTGTTCCAGTTGATCTCGCCTGCTGAATTTATACCGTTAAACTATAAATGAAGGTTTAGGAAGGAGATGGTCTTGGGTAATTTTAACAATGGTTTCAAAGGATTTTTCTGAAGGTTTATCAGGGGTGATTAAATCATTCAGTAAATTGTAGGTTTTAACAACGACCACTGTTAGAAAGGTACTAAACTTTTTAGCATTCAGAATGTCATTGCACTGTACGTAAAGTTCAAAGCGTTCCACGTAGGTTGACCAAGTTTCTTCCGAACTGTCAAATGGTCCAATATTACCAATTAAAGACATGGCGTGATATAAGTGAGCTAAAGTTTAAAAGGCGGCGAGAAAACTGTTGTCTAAGTGCATGGAGCGAAAGGCACACCCGATAATACGTTGCTTCAGGAGGCCCGATACAACGGACTGTACTATGTTGCGTCATTCACCGTGAAAACACACAAGAAACATTTTGTTGCCATGAGGGAGCACTGGCACTCGCTGCAATGCATGGGCGCCCATATGACAGTTGTAGGGGGGGGGGGGGCTAGACCTGGGGGTATGTAGTATTTTTAAAATTTTGGAAGATGAATGACGACTTGTATTCCACAGTAGAATAACACCCAAGATATCCTCTTCCTGTTTGTAGGGGCGGTACTACAACTTATACGAAATACCGACTTTTAAATCATTTTATTGAAAGAAAAACACCTGACTACATTATATTTTTGCCTTTTCCTGAGAGCTAGAGCGGGTCCGCGGTCCCCCCTTGCCCCCGGGTATGGGCGCCCTTGCTGCAATGTCATGCCTTTTACCTCGTCGCCAATTTTTACGTATGGAACATCCTGAGGTAGATAACCAGTAATAATACACGTTATTTTTAAAGTACTACATCAGCTAAGGAGTCGGAATGAATCAGGTGCAGGCTACATGACGACTGACTTGAGTTGAGGGGAAAGCTTAGGCTGTGGATGGGCGAGATAGGAGTAGCCAATGAGAGAGCTTTATTTGAACGGCCACATGACCCAATGACGTACACATCGTCCACTCCTGACGTAGTGACAATCTGATACAACTGATTTTAACCACATGATCTATAATCGTAAGTTCTAGAAGTAAACCTGAAAATTGCAACAGAATATATTACATATACCTTGACTGATATTGTCTAAACGTCTTGTAATAGTCCCTTGTCTTATGTTGTTTGAATGACTCACTTTAATAATATGAATTACAAAATACAGAACACAATACTTAACAGCCGAACGTAAATGATGTATAAGATCGAATGATTACGTCAGAACACTTCACATAAATGTTAGGTTAAGTACAGCGTATCAATAGTGATAATATGGAAACCACTTCTTGGGTGGGGGTGGGGGAGTTTACACGTTGCACAGAAAACTTTGATTCTTGTTTCTTTCTTTTAGTTTGCGCACTTCACACATCGCCTTCTGGTATTTTCTTCCACCGGAAAGTGATCTCCGACATTCAGCATAAATTTTGATTTCGAGTTAGGTCGACAGATGCCCTCTTCCATTTTAGTCACATTTACTTTGCCAACAGCCATAATGTGTTCTGCAAGAGGAATAAGATACTCCAGCAACGGAATCTTCTTGTGCATTGGCGCCCGAAATGGGTGCATGGGCGCTTGCCCCCCCCCCCCCCTGTTGAAATTCTAAAAAGGTTGATGTTCAATAATTGTTTAATATCATACCAGATTATTTCATAAAATGAACTTGCTGACAGTCATCAAGCATCTGTTATAACCGGAAATGTATGTAAACAATTTAATGTTGCTGACGTTATATTGGTTTTTAAAAAATTTTAAAAAATCCTGCGGGAGCCCATGTTCTTGTGCTTCGTTTCTTGATACAAAATCCAAGAATTCACAACGGCTATCATGAAGACTTTAAAGAAAACCTTTCTCCAGCGCTTTTATTGAGATTTTCTCTCGAAATTGTATTTCTGATCTGAGAGATATACACCTCCCATAACTTCATTGTAGAGTGATATTGATTCCGGGCAGGGAATTTTTCTTATTCTTCTTCTTCTTCTTACTCTCCATCTTTCTTCTTTCGTAGCACTTTGACTTCGTTTGCCATATGGCAGTTGCTAAGTACCACCACGTTTTTAGAATCCAGCCACCCTGCTGCAAACATTCCAGAAGCATTAGCCAAGTACTGACATTAGCTCCTGTCCAACTTTCTCTCAAATTTTGGTATGTTTTTCTTGTTAGATATGCATGTTCCAACTGCTGCATACTATATATAGGTGCTGTCCACAAGTCTGACGGAAGTGAATAATCTGTCGAATGCTACGATGATATCACTCCTTCTCACCGGTTCGACCCGTTTCCAAGAGTACTCTTTTCCTCATTTCTTTCCTCCTTTCCAGCCTACACATTCAAATTATACACCGGGTGGTTCACCAGCCCCTTGCGATTTAGTTGTATGTATTCCGCCACGTTTGCTACAATTCTGAAATCCATCAGTCCCTCTCCCTAAACCGTGGTAATATAACGAGGTGTGTGTTTACGGGCTAGAAGACAGCAAGAATCGCGAGCATCACTATTAATTCATTACGAGTACCTCGAATGAACCCATAAAACGAGCGCAGATACGTAGAACACGTAACTTACAACAGGAGATGCATACAACGACCAAGAGCAGCTATGGTATAAGCTGGAAACTGCGCGCAGCATCTCAAGTCTCCCAATAACTCACTTGGCAGGGAGGCGGGGGGAGTTTTGACAGTGGACGATGATCGAAGGTTCGAACCCTACACCAGTATTATTTATTCTTTTTATTTTGCTGCCAATTGCCTGGGATGTGGTAAGGATTGAAACGAACTAAGAGCTGGAGTATTTATATCAACGTATAAACAATATGTAACTTAGAGTTAGCTTTCTAATAGTAACGTATAGAATACGCTACTGACCTAGTATAAACAGAAGACGTGCACTACTTACCATCAGTAGTAGGGCTAAGCCGGTTCAAAAACCATAGTGTCAGCACTTTTTCTGCTGAGCCAGCTCCGAGTTCATTGACCCTAGTAGTGTACCTAGGCGGGTTCTGACCCCGAGGTCATTGACCCTTAGTCAATGACGATTTGCGGATTTCGCATAAGAGAGCGACCCTAACCTCACAGTCGCCATCTTGATGGCGTAACCTCACTTCAACAGCTAGTTGCCCTTCCCGACGACTAAGAGAGCGAGCCTAACCTCACACCCGCCATATTGAAGGGGCTATCCTTAGTTTTAAGGCAGGATGCCCTTCCCGACGCCAATTGCACAAGATGGCAACTATACACAGTTCCTTACGAGACAGTCTATGGGCGCTTGCGCAAGATGGCTGTTATACACAGCTTCTTATGCAGAAAGATGCTGGCCATGGACGCTTGCACAAGATGGCGGCTATATACGGCTTCTTATGGAGAAAGATGGCAGCTATACATAGGCTCTTATACAAGTTGATTTACGTCGCACCGACACAGATAGGTCTTATGGCGACGATGGGACAGGAAATGGCTGGGAGTGGGAAGGAAGCGGCCGTGGCCTTAAGGGTCAGCCCCAGCATTTGCCTGGTGAGAACATGGGAAACCACGGAAAACCATCTCCACGGCTGCCGACAGTGGGGTTCTAACCCACTGTCTCCCGAATACTGGATACTGGCCGCACATAAGCGACTGGAGCTATCGAGCTCGGATAGGTTCTTATGGAGAAAGATGCCTGCTGTTGTGTAATACCATTACACGCAGGAACATATTTTAAGGAATTCTTACAATTGGTTTGCACTGAATTTAATATTAAAACACTTCTTCATACAGCTTACATCACATCATAGGTACTTCACAAAAAATTAGCGGCCATTACTGCATTCAACTGTTTTTTTGTTTTCTTAAGTGTCCAGCAGGTGGCACTGCCGGCAAATGACTGACAGTGTCGACAGCAAAGTCTGACGCAACATACTCCCACCTTGAGTAGCAGAAGGTTACTCAACAATACCAACAAATACCAACTTACTGCTTATAAATCAAGTCTGCCAGGAACTCTCACCGCTCGACCATTTCGAGTAACAACTGGATCAACACTGTTGTCATCCTTTGGTACACCTAAAGAACCACAGTTTCTAGACAGCACAATAGTGTCATCGGAAAACACTTCCAAGGGATAAATCCTTTGTATTGGACGCAATAACTCAACCTGACCCGTTCTGAGTTTCACTTTTCTGACGACACCATCCTTACCTGTTATAACCTCAACTATGTATCCCAATGGCCAGCCTATACGCTTGAGATTGTCACACCCAATCAACACAACGTCTCCCACAGCTACATTACGGGTGCCCTGTTTTTCACGATGTAAAACCAACTGCCCCAAATATTCACTTCTGAATCTTTCCTCAAATCCCTTTTCAAAGTTTGTTGGTACCTATACCTCCTTTTGAGTCTGTGTGTGTCTATCGTATCGAGATCAGGAACACCAATCTCCCTTATATTTTGCAGGAATAAAGAAGGGGATAGATGCACTAGTTTAGAACCTTCTTCCATGATATAAGTCAAAGGTCGAGAATTCATCAAGCTCTTACAGTCACATAATCGAGTCACCATCTCCTCGTAAGTAAGACATGACCTACCCAACATCCTCTTCCATAAATCTTTGAGAAGGCGTATCAAGCGCTCCCACCATCCACCCCACCAAGGTGCAGTGGGGGAATTAAAACGCCATTCAATGCGCCTAGCAGTGCTGTACTTTGATATATCCTCCCAGTTCAGAGTTCGAAGCAAATTAGGAGCCCCAGAGAAGTTCGTCTCATTGTCACTGTACATAACAGAACATCTTCCTCTGCGAGCCACAAATCGACGGAGTGCTTGCAAGGATGCTTCCGTCGAGACTGATGATACCAATTCCAGATGGACAGCTCTAAACACTGCGCAAGTAAAGAGACACACGCTCATTTTAATTCCACCTTGTAGATATAAGGGCCCGGTTAAGTCCAGCCCAACAATCTCGAACACGGCAGCATCCCGTACTCGACTGGAAGTGGAGGTGAAATAACTTCAAGATGACTTTCACTGTGTCTCTTGCATATGACGCACTTGGGCAAAACCGACCTGATAGCGTTTCGACCGTTTAAAATCCTATAGCGTTCCCTGAAGTTATTTAGCAGCATTTGCAATCCTACGTGTCCTTGTATTTTGTGTTCCGTCGTTATTAACCGCTTGACTACCTCGTGTTGTAATGGAAGTACTGCAGGCTGACGAAATTCTTCATGGTCATCTTGGCAGGTGATCTTAGTTTTCAGCCTAATTATTCCTTCATGGTCTTGAAATACTCTGAGCGTTCGCAGTCTGTCGTCCTTCAACCCAGAAAAGGAGTCCTCTTGAATAAACTGAACAACTCTTCTCTCTGCAGTGGCATACTTTTCCACAGTTAATTCACTTCTCTGACGCAGATCTCTAGGTAAACGGCTATTACGTATAAACTTTAGCAACCACCTCAACATGCGGACAATTCTTACAAAGTCAGAGAAGTATTTGAATTACCAGTCCTTTTGATTCTCCGAAACCAAACCATTAACATTCACAACAACTGGGGATCCAACCTTTTCCATGTTGATCTCATCTTTTTTGGGATCATCATTGCAAGCAAACCACTTTCCTAGTGATTCCTTCAAACATGCAGGTCCCTCCCACCATCTAGAAGCAACTAATTGTTTATTTTTGCAGCCACTGGAAGGTAAATCTGCAGGATTAAGTTCCCCTGGGACATACATCCAAGATTCAGAGTAAGTGATTTTCCTAATTTCATCAACTCGCTTTCTGACAAAGACTGTCTATTTGTCTCCCCTGGTAATCCACTCAGTTACTGCAGTAGAATCGCTCTAGAACAAGGTATTCACATTTTTCCACCCTAATCCGTCCAGAACTGACTTCGCAAGCCTTGCTCCTATAGTTGCAGCCATAAGCTCCAAACGAGGCATAGAAATCTTCTTTATAGGAGAGACTGGTGTCTTGGCCGCCAACAGAAGTTGAACATTGTCGCGTGTCTCTACCCTGAGGAAAACTACTGCTGCATATGCCTTTTGACTGGCATCACAAAAGGTGTGTAAAGTGCATTCCTCTATATTCACAGGTCTCTGTACCCATCGGGGGATACCAATTTCTACTAATTGAGGGAGCTCTTCATACCACAACAGAAATTCATTCTTGATAGTATCGTCAACTCCTGTATCCCAATCAAGTTCCATCTTTCATATTTTCTGCAGGAGCAATTTAGGAATAACAGGGCAACTAAAACCTATAGGGTAAAACACTTCGTGAGAAATCGACAGGATTGTTCTCTTGGCAATGGTGTCAAAATGGAAATCTCTAATCAAACTCATGTTAACTTTGAGTTCATCACTTTCTCGATTCCACAACAAACCCATTACTGCAGAATAAGAGTTATCATGAGCACTCTGTCACTTTTCACTTGTCCATTCCCAACCTCTAAGCTTAAATTTGGCCTTTGCCCTGACTTTGACCGATTCTGACATAAATTCATTGAGTTCAACTTCAGTGTCCACACTAGAAACAACATTATCAACATAAAAGCTGTGCAGTAACTTTTCTTTAAGAGAATGATTTGAATCCTCTTCTCTCAATAAGTGGTGTTCGATTACAGATCCTAAGAGGAAAGGACTACACTTTACACCAAAAACCACTCTTGCATGCCGGAATACCCTAACCTACAGTTTTTCATAACAGTTCCGCCACAAAAACAGAGGAAGTTCCTGTCTTCAGGGTGAATACCAATCTGTAAAAATGCTCGTTTAATATCAGCAACCACTCCTATCTTCTTTTCTCTAAATCTTAACAGCACATTTGGGATGAGTTCAATCAGATTTGGACTAGTTTCAAGACATTTATTTGAAGATGGAGAACTGCTTAGTTTTCCCGAAGCATCAAAAACAGGTCTGATTCTTGTAATTGCACTGTTCCCTTTACAACTGGTCTATGCGGTAAGTAGTGACAACAATAAACACGTTCAGATTCAGGCAGTTCTTCTATAATTCCCTCAGCCAACCAATCTTCAAACACTTCATTGTAATCTCTAAAAAGGTCTTCAGATAATATCGAACCCAGGCTTCTTTCAGGAAGATTCACGTTTGATGGCAAGACGGGATGCCCCTCAGTCCTGGTAGCCGAACTTGATATCGACCTTCTTCAGTGCGATGAACACTTTGGAAAAAATCGTCTTTCGCTGCAATTTCTCGTTCCCTCTTCGTAACTTTCTCTACAGGATCCGAAATGTCTATTACATCCAACCTCCAAAAATCAGTAATACTTTCCTCTTTAATAAACATGGAAGTTACAAGCAAGCCTTCATTTTCTTCACTTCTCTTGGTATTAAGAATCTTTCCCATCAAAGTCCAGCCTAACAATGTCTCTACTGCAACTAAACCACACGACAGAAATTATCTTCTTCCTGTTAGAAGTTTGCCAGCCACGTCTGCCCCAATAATTATTTCTATAGGCCCCAAACTTTCCTCATTATCGGTGATATCTATCTTCAATTTCTTCAGCTCCTTCATCCATTCCCCTTCCGTAACATGTGAAATGTCTCCACAGATCACTTCTTGGTCTAAAGCCTCAAAATTACACCGAAATTCATCGTTCAGGTCCCCTACACGCATCCTGTAAACTTCATGCACATTCCGTTGTGTTGTCACACCACCAAAAAGAGAATGTGAGATGATTTCTTTTCGCAGTAAAGTGTAACCCATCGTTAAAACCGTCTTTTACAAAATGTATGACTTCTGGGAGCCCGTATCCACTAAAGCACGAACACGTTCAGTCTTTTTATCAGATCTTACATTTACACGAAGAGTTTGTTACAACACCTTGGGCGAAGTGGAAATATTTGACAATGTGACTTCCTGAGTTGCATTTTCTTCACTGTCCGACTCGTTGGCTGAATGGTCAGCGTACTGGCCTTCGGTTCAGAGGGTCCCGGGTTCGATTCCCGGCCGGGTCGGGGATTTTAACCTTAATTGGCTAATTCTAAAGGCCCGGGGGCTGGGTGTTTGTGCTGTCCCCAACATCCCTGCAGCTCACGCACCACACATAACACTATCCTCCACCACAATAACACGCAGTTACCTACAAATGGCAGATGCCGCGCACCCTCATCGGAGGGTCTGCCTTACAAGGGCTGCACTCGGCTAGAAATAGCCACACGAAATTAAATTAAAATTTTCTTCACTGTTGCTAACTGCTTTGGGGACAACGTGTTGTTTTCCTAACAACTGTCTGCACATTAAAACAACAGGTTTCCCACCAAAAATTATACATTTTATGTTTTTCGCCTTACAATTCTTTACCATAAAATATGCCCTGACTTTAGGCACGTATAACAACACCCCTTTTCACTTAACAGTTTCTGTTTACTTTCCACTGACATTTTTCTAGCGGAGAAACAATCTGCACTAGTATGATGACCCTCACAAAACACACGTTTGTCATTCTTACGTTGATATGATGTTAATAGCTCCATAGCTGTAGGAATGTTGTCATCTGAATCGTTCCCTTTGCTCTTCAGTTTTTGTTTTGCCCCTTCACACTTTAAGTCAAACCCAGATATAGCAAGCTTTATTCACTGTTCACCCTCCACCTCCGACTTCAGTAATTTAATTAACCCCTCCAGATGGTCTTTCATATTTGTAGCAGAGGTGAATGGAATACTGCGTTGCCAAATCCTTAATAAGTCTTCGGGGAGGCACGATTCAACAAGGGGAAATAACATAGAAGCACACTTACCGTTGTGACACCAAGTCATTCTAGTGATCTTAACTGTGTTTCCAACTGATCATAAAGTTGATACAATGCAATTCTGGATTTGGATTGCGAGGCCTTGTGTAAAACTAACCTCAGCAGCTCACGTACATAAACTTCCACAAGAATATCTTCTTGGCCAAAACGAGATTTTAGGCTTTCAATTGCTTTGCTTTAATTTATTCGTGTTGGGGGGAAACTCTCAACCAGCTGCCTAGCACGTGATCCTTTTACTGTTGCCTGTATTATATATTGAAATTTACCCTCCACAGCTATTTCGGGATCTTCATCCATTTTTGAGAACTGACTCCAGAATGGTAACCACTCTTTTAAATCCCCTCCAGAAGTGCGGAATTCTAACTTCGGCAACTTGAATTTCTTGTTTTGTTGGTTGCTAGACCTACTACCAACACTACCCGCTTCATATTCATTTTGTTGAACCTGTATTCGCGAAATACCTACATACTTTTTCTGGTACTCATCAGCCCCTTCTATTCCCTTGTCAATATCAGCCTCGTCATCATCTAATAACAAATCGAGCACTTTCGAATCCAGTTCGTTCAAAATCACTATCTTACTTTCTAACAAGGTGGATAATGATTGAAGTTCCCTAATATTAACATTTTCCTCTTCGGTCAAATCACTAACCTGTTTAGCAATTTTCGTAAACGAAATCCTTGTCACTCTCCATTGCTTCAGTAATTTATCGAGGCTTTCGCGCTCCATATTCCACGTGGGTACGATTATTCTTCCTTCTTCAAGTCGTAAATGTCCTGTCGCGGGCGCCACTGAATGTTGTGTAATACCATTACACGCAGGAACATATTTTAAGGAAGTTTTACAATTGGTCTGCACTGAATTTAATGTTAAAATACTTCTTTATACAGCTTATATCACATCATAGGTACGGTACTTTACAAAAACATAGCGGCCATTACTGCATTCAACTTCTTTTTGTTTTTCTTAAGTGTCCAGCAGGTGGCACTGCCGGCAAATGGCTGGCAGTGTCGACAGCAAAGTCTGACGCAACACCTGCCATGGGCGATTGCACAAGATGGCGGCTACACATGGGCTCTTATGGAGAAAGATGACGGCTATGGGCGATTGCACAAGATGGCTCCTATACATAGGCTCTTATGGAGAAAGATGCCAGCCATTGGCGATTGCACAAGATGGTGGCTATACTCAGGCTCTTATGGAGAAAGCTGGCTCAAGGGCCTACGGCGCAAGATGGCGGCTATACATAAGCTCTTAGGAGACGGCTTAGGGCGCTTGCGCGAGATAGCGGCTATACACAGGCTCTTATGGAAAAGTTAGCCCAGGGGCTACTGCACAAGATGGTGGCTGTACATAGGCTCTTATGGCCTCTTCTTCCTTCAAAGGGACACAGCCGCCCCCTCCTCCTCATTTGTATAGCAAAAGGGCAAATGGGCAAAAAGGACACCACCTTCTCATCTGTAGGGCAAAAAGGCTCCTCCTTATTGGTTTGGCAAAAGGGCACCTCCTCCTAGCAAAAGGGCTCCTCCTTATCTGTATGGCAAAAGAGCTCTTCCTCCGGGCAAAAGGGCCCCTCGCGTCAAAACGGCAAAAGGACTCCTTCTTACAGTTACTGAGGTTAGGTCAATCGCTCGTCCTACGGACAGATGCCTTCCTGAATTGAACGTGACATACAAACAAATACACTTATGTTATGTAGCATTGTCCTCGTCGCATAAGTTTTTCGATTGAGGAAGAAGCAGAAGGAGGAGAAGGTGGTAAGGAGAAGGTAATCCTTTTTTCAGCATGCAAAAATATTGTAGGATAAGCAAATGCTGTATCCGGGAAGACAAAACAGGTTCAATCTCGTTACAGAATGTAATTGAAAAAAATATGGAATTGACGTGCTGTATGTCTTTATCCGACAAGACAAAACGTGTTGACTATTAAACAGAAAACTTTTATCGCTACTGTGCTGTATGTTTCTATTCGTCAAGACAAGTTACAATTAGCACACTCTAGAATTGATTCTAGAACAAACAAAACATGCTGGCTATTAGTGTTCAGAACAGAAAACTTACAACGCAAAACATTATAAGATTAATCTCTCCGTTGATACAATCACACTCCTATGCAATCAATGTGCACACATAGAATTGCAAATGTTGTATATCTCCAATATCTTAACTACCATCTCGGCCCTGCCAAGTGAGCTATTGCGAGATTTGACTTACAGCGCTCAGTTTCCAGCCTGTACAATATCTGTTCCTGGTCTGTGTGTGCATCTCCTGTTGTAATGTACATATTCTTCGTATCTGCGTTCATTTTACGAGTTCATTCGTGGTACACTGGCGCTCCATTCCTTAGCGCGTAACCACACATCTCGTTATATTACCACAGTTTAGGGAGAGGGACCAACGTATTTCAGAATTATAGTAAGCGACGGAATGCATAAAACTAAATCGCAAGGGGCATAAATGACAGCCATCTTCATGTAAAATGGACAGATTATGAGAATCTGTTTGCGGCTGACACACAAAATTCTCTTCCTCTCTGGGTGTGTCCCAAATTAATGTCTTCGCATATTTATCTTTGTTCGCATGGAGAGAAAGTGAGAGTAAAATGCATTTCTCTACTAGCCACTAGCAGACTTAAATATTATTCCAGAAGAAATATTAAGGACTTGGATGAATGGAAGGAACGACTGAAATTACTTCAATGGCGAATAATATATTTGATGCATTAAACAGAAAATTTCCAGCAGAAGGAATAAGAATAAAGGGCCCAGATTTCAATACTTTAGATAAAGCGTTAACATGGCTTAATTCTTGGGAAAATGAACACTCTACGGGAAGAATATATGACTATAATTTTTTGACACGAAGCACTGAATAGGGGTTAAGAGTAACACTGTCAACAATTGCTCTGGCAGAATATTTGCTCTACTCCTGTGATTTTGGTTATCTACTCTCGGCAAAATTTTACCAACCAATATTCATTAGAGAAATATTTTGGAATTATTAGAGCTGATGTAATGTTGATTCCCACAGGAAACCTGAAATATTTGTCCCAAATTATTAAATTTGTAATACCAATATAGTTGGTCCGTTATTGGACATTATAAATTTTCCAGCCGACTCATTCCTGGTTGCCAGCGTTTCGCCCCAGTGTGCTAAATTGGGCTCATCAGTTGGCAGGTGGCACACCTACCAAGACGCATGGCTAGTGCATACTGTGGAGGCCACTGCGTAAGCTACTTGGAGCCACCGGCAGTGCCAATGCACTATGAGAGTTTGTTTCATTTTCAAAAATTGATGCCTGCCTGCATTGGCACTGCCGGTGACTCCAAACAGCCTATGCAGTGGCCTCCACAGTATGCACTAGCCATGCGTCTTGGTAGGTGTGCTATTTACCAACTGATGAGCCCAATTTAGCACACTGGGGCGAAACGCTGGCAACCAGGAATGAGTTGGATGAAAAATTTATAATGTCCAATAACGGACCAACTATATTGGTATTATTAGAGTTATCGGTGGACAAAATGATCATCCTATTAGAAATACTAAGATAATAAATAATTCAAAGTACTCGCAAGAAAGAGGCCTGTATAGCAGGACACTCACCTTTGCTGGCAGGACCTAGTGTTTACAGTGCACTACGTCTTCTGGTATAGGCTAGAGCAATGTTTTTACTTTCATAGATCTGTCTCTGTCTTATCCTTGGCTTTGACAATATGAAAGTGACTGAGGTATGAGCGATGCTAGTAATGCCAATCCTTATGCAGCCAGTCCCTGCTATGAATGGTGTGAAAATGTTGCTCATAGGGTCGGTTGGTGTATGCATTTCAGTGGGCTTGGCAGACTGATATGCAATAGCAACTCTGGCTCGGTGAGGAAAGCAATGGGAAACTACCTCACTCCTCATTTCCCTAGTACGCCTCTTCAGTGATGCCTAGGCCATCTATGACAGCTGATGGCAGAGCTGTTGAGGATCCCACCAGCGGCATCGCTGACGGACTGAACATACATACATAACAGGACAGGTGCACGAAACAATCAAACATACATCATGTCAACACACTATATTACACATCCGCTGGATATGAGTGGCCCGCAGTTTGAACCAACGTCTAGCAGATTTTGCGGAATTAGGTACGTTATCAGAACACACTTCTCCAACGGAAGAGGTGGCTTGCTTCCTCACCAGCCTATCTTACACAGTGATAATAGCACAGGACCATGTCCCACTGGTTATTGTATATGTTTATTAGTTTTAGCAGTACCATAAATTTCCAACAGATGACACTTGTTCTCAGATTTATTCATAGAACGGAAGAAGATCGATGCGGGTCTCTGTTTTTGCGCGACTTTACAGATATTGCATTATTTTCATTGTGTAGAACATGCAGATGCTTCTAGCGATAATAAATACCACTTCCATGTATTTTATATATCACATACAGTAAGTGAAATGGTTTACCTAATTTCTTTACAATGGGACACATATAACTCATTTTGTTACTTTCATTGGTCTGTCACAATCTTATCCTTGGTTTTGACAATATGAAAATGACTGAGGTATGAGCAATACTAGTAATGTCATTCCTTATGCAGCCAATCCCTGCTATAAATGGTGTTGTCAGTTAGTACATGCACTTCAGTGGGCTTGGCAGACTGATACGTAATAGCAACTTATGGCTCAGTAAGGAAAGCAATGGGAAACTACTTCACTCCTCATTTCCCTAGTTCACCCTTCAGTGATGCCTAGGCCATCTATGACAGCTAATGGTGAACTGTTAGGGATCCAACCAGCCTTCGGGCTGAGGACTGAACATACACACAAACATAACCCATTGGTAGTTTTCGTTGGGACATATAGTTCCAGTGATATTTTATAACCTAGTTTATAACATAGGTTACATTTATTGAAGCCGAGATGACTTCAAAACGACAGCATCCGGAGGATGACTTTTTGAACAATGACCAAATCGCAGAATATGTAGAGGAGAATGGAGAAGATACAGCGATAGATTTGGAGTTCAGCTCTGATGATGATGTTGCAGACGTAAATTACGTGCCTAATAAATGATGATTTTTGACGTTAAATAATGAAGGCAACTGCACCGCATAGGCTTTACCAGCCGATGACCAAGTCATGTCCTTTTGCTGACACCTCAACACAGAGCTCAACGATGTGCATTAGCCCGTGAACATCTGTAATGGACTACGGAACAGTGGCAGTGTGTGGTATGGTCCGATGAATCCTGGTTCCAGTTGTATCGAGATGATAGGCGCGTGAGAGTGTGGCATATGCCCCATGAAGCTATGGATCCTGCATGTCAACAAGGTTGTATCCAGGCGGGAGGTGGCCGATTTCTGGTCTGGGCGGCGTTCTCATGGTCGCAATTAGGCCCCACTGTCCGGCTGCAGGGAGCGCTGACAGGTGCACATTATGTGGACATTCTTTCAGACCATCTGCATCCCTTTTTGGGCCTAGAGAACCCTGATAGAGATCCCCTGTTTCAACAGAACAATGCGCAATGTCACTGCTCTGTGGTGAAGTTACGACCATGAATTGGTCCTCCAGATCCCCGATCTTATTCAATTGAGCATTTATGGGATGCTGTCGATGCTGGTGTATGCTCTATGAACCCCGCACTAACTACAAAAGACCAATTGTGAGTAGCAACGCAAGATGCGTGGGTCCAGACCCCTTGGGAACGATTCTAACACGCTGTAGAATCAATGCCTTGCTGCCGTTTTGAAGGCTCGTGGAGGAGCAACTCATTAACATCACATTCAGTGTCTTCCTATGACTTTTGGCCACTCCATGTATATTCTCTATCAACTACTAAAAAAAAATTACAGGTCACAAAGTTTTATCTGGTCCAAGACTTTTGGTGTTCCTGCTGGTAATGTGTTTTGCAAGGTGGATAGGTCCAATTTATTTGTAATAATAAGTATCATAATCATTTTATAAAAGTAAGATTTATTTACATTTTGAAACAGAGTAGTTTTCAGTAGGTAAGTTAGTACTTGGTGAATTTTGTAATTCGTGTAACTTTACAATGTACATGGGAATAAAGAAAACTGAAAAGTGACAATTTATTTTGACGTGCACATTACGAGAATTTTCGTCCACTCACATTTTTCTTTTCATAGCATGGATATGTGTACATCAGAATATTCCAAATTACCCAAGACATTCTTGAGGTGTTTAGGATTTATTACACCAGCTCTGACAATATTATAAATATTTAAAGTCATATCTTTAACCAGGTAGTGATTCTGATGGTTTAAAATGCTGAATTATCATCAGAAATGTTTAAACTCGTTGTTGAAAATCTTCAAGCATCAACGTTTTGTCTGACAAAGTAAGACAGTTTCTATCACTCGATTACTTAGAAGCCTGCTGTTTTACATTTGTGGTCATAAGTCTTAAGACTTATGGACAGCAGGTACCAGTGATCTCACAGTTTCAGTCAGTCATCAGTGATCTGCATTTAGGGTTGCTGCCCAGGTGGCAGATTCCATATCAATTGTTTACCTTGCTTTTTCTTAAATGTTTTCAAAGATAAATAAATTATTACGAACACTTATTCCTTGTCCTATAAATGAATATGACATTTTTTCAAATTCTTTATAATTTTCATGTGAATAGGTACATATACATACATTACCATTAAGAAAATATGATGAGCATATAATATAGGAAAGAGAACACAAAAAAAAAAAAAAAAAAAAAAATTCTAAACTTTTGAGTTTAACTGTAAACTGGTTGCTTGGGAGAATAGATAGTTAAAGAATAGTAAATTTTAAGGAATACAGACAAGATTTACAGGCTATGATAAAAAATTAAAAAAATAAAAGAAAGAAAGGAAGGGGGGAGGAAAGCAGATCTCTTGGAGAGTGAGGGTTATTGGGGGGGGGGGGGGGGAAGCAAAAAAAAAAAAAAAGGAATATGACACTGACCTCTTGAAGGGTAAAGAAGATCATATTGGAAAGATGAAAGTGAGGAGTCTGACAGGCCATATGGATAAATTAGTAACATGCAAAAAGATGACTCGATTCAGATGAACATGATCTTGCCATTCTCTGTATGCTATCATTAAAAATTAAAATAAATAAGAAGTCCATGGCACAATTCCAGCTCTTTGGCTGAAAGGTCAGCATAGTAGCCTTTGGTTCAGAGGGCTGCGGGTTCAATTCCCGATGGGGCTGCAAATTTTAATCACATTTGGTAAATCTCTCCAATTTGGGGACTGGGTGTTTGTGATCATCTTAATACATGTAATATCACACTGAAAACCCCCCCCAAAACAAACAATAGTGAATATATATAAGGTTTGTGTCAGGAAAAACATCCAGAGGTAAAACAAATCTTAATCCATCTAAGTGCCTACCCCAGAGAATAATAATAATAATAATAATAATAATAATAATAATAATAATAATAATAATAATAATAATAATAATAATAATAATAATAATAATAATAATAATAATAAGTTCATGGCACATTCAGCCCATTAACAGCCTTGACCTACCAAGACAACTGCTGCCTAGCTAGACGGCCGGCAGGTATTGCAGTGCCACGTGGTCAGCCATATTGCCTGCTTTTCATGACTGAGTCAGCTGCCTCTCATATCACGCAACTTCTCAGATGGTCTCATGAAGCTGAGCAGCTGAGAAGCTGTTCCAGCAATCAGACCAAAATTAAAATTCTTGGACTGGCCGGTGTAAAAGAAGAGAGGGCCTTAGGGTAAGAGTCAGGCTACTCCTACACCATAGGGTGCAATATTAATATAGCAAGAATATTAAATCAGTCATTTAGACCTGAACTGATAAAGAAAAATCTTTGCCCTTTCACGTGGTCCTGGCTCATAAGTCAGCGTCAGAAAATATGGGAAAAATAATAACAAAAGAGAAAGTGAGGAAACTTTCTTTCAGGATTCTGAATAGTTCAATCAGGGAACCACTTGGTCAGGGGACACCATTTCTACTCAAATAGGCAGGATTTTTATGCATTCCCAACTTTGCTTAATGCTATCCTTATTGTGCTTCATATTACATAGTACTTTTAACTAATGAAAACTTTAAATCTGAACATTCAGCATACTACTAAAACTCTTCAATAGTTACAGCCAAGATTTACAAGAGCCACAATCACAATGGGTGTATACATTACCTTTGTTCTTAGATTTTGAAATGAACAGGGTGTTCCAATGTCAGGTAAGATATTCTTCAAACAGTATAAAGTTATAGGTTAAAAGTGTACAAAATAAGTAATATACTTTTAGAATAATATGTCAATAAAATTCATTGATCAACAGTTTTTCCAAATAATTTACAAGTATAACACTGAAGTGATCACTGCCATTTTGAACTATTTCAAGTGCTACTTGAATATACAGTTTTGTTGTTTGTTATCACGATGCATTACAATTTAAGCGAGAACTGTACAACTTATATAATATATAAAAACAGATTCAAAATATTCAACACAGTACAGTAAAATGAAGTATTACTAAACAGAATAATTTAACTACTCTACTTATAGTATAAAATGTGACCAGAAATTTTTTCAAAGTTTTTGTACAGCTATAGTAGTTTCAGAAAGACAAAATAGAGCTCCAAAATTACCATCATTTGGTACAGGTTCCTCCAATGCAAATTCTCCTGACTTTCCATTACTTCTCTTTTCCTTTGATGTAGCCTTCCTCATTCCTCTCTCCACCACAGTTCCCATTAATTTGTCTATCATCAGGGATCAGTTTTAAAATGGTCAATTTGATAATATACATGCACACAGATCAGCTGAGTAAGTTGGTAGGTCAAAGTGGTTTGCAAATAAGAGTGGAGTTCAACAAGGTAAATGCGTGTATTTAGTCTTTGCTGACTATATCATAGGGGCTACCTAGCCAAGGCGGTAAAGGCGTGCTCGGTTCGCCCGGAAGGACGTGGGTTCGAGTCCCCGTCAGGAAGTCGTCAAATTTAAGAAACAAGATTTCCACTTCCGGAGGTGCATATGGCCCAAGGTTCACTCAGCCTACACCAAAAATGAGTACGAGGTTAATTCCTGGGGGCAAAGGCGGCCGGGCTTAGAGTTAACCACTCTACCCCATCACGTGCCGAGGTTAACAATGGTGGAAGCCTTTACCTTCCACTCGTCCGAGGACCTTCATGGCCTGTACGGAGGTGACTTTGTCTTTGACTATATCATGTTGTAGGGGGAGACTTAAGCTGAAGTTGGATCTTTTGAAGGGAGAGTTCGATAAGATGGAGCAGAACATCATCCAAAATAAGTCAGTTGGCTTGATTATCAGGAGGAAACAAATCAGTACTGGCAACAGAGACATCATTAACCATGTCGAATATTTAGGCAGCTATGTCTCTTCCAACATCACCATCAAACATGAAATCAGCAAAAGAATACAAGCAACATCACAATTCCACCATTCTGTTTGTCACCTCCTGTGGGATGGTTCCTTCCCCAGGCCTCCGAGGTTACAATGTATAAATCTTATCTAGAACCAACCTTGACCTACAGACATGAAGCAGTGCGATTAAACTTAAGGAAAATAAGGGATAAGACGAGCACTGGGAGATATGACCTCTTGCCCGATCAGCGAAAATATATTCTTGGGATCCTATAATGGGCCATTCTTTTCAAACGACCATATCCCTTCAGTCTACCCAGTTCTAACATGTCTAAAAAATTGCTTCCCAAATCAAGCAATTGGCAAATTTCCTTATTCTGTATTTTGTCTCTCTTCATCTTCTGGAGACAAGGTTGTAGGAATTTTGCTTCAGCTGCTTTGGGGTCTTATCATACTGCACTCTAGGAATATATATTTGTATGACTTATTTACGCACTGTTACAGTATAATGTACTTAAGGTTCATTTTCCTTTACATGTAAGCATATGAAAATGAACAAAACAAAAATTATTCCGATGGACTGCACATCCACACACGCAGCTGGGAGGCGTGACCAGTCTTAAGGAAAACAATGGATAGGAAGAGCATTGTGAGATATTACCTTTTGCCCGAACAGTGACGATATTTTGATCACAATGTCCAAGCAGAAACCATGAGGATAGGGCTGGGTGGAATTCAGTTATGATGATCTTCCGTACAGGTCCATGAAAAGGAAGCTGTAGAGTACTGTACAACCGTGGGAATTCTTCCTTAAGCAACACACTGAAGTACTCCTCCAGTAGCTGTTGATGGCCTTGTCCTTAGTGAGCAATTTCTCCTTATTTTCAAGGATGTATCTGGTGGTGACTATGTTCCTGGAATGCTTGTCATGCTGGGTGGCATTATAGATTTGTTTTACACCCTTTGGCATTTCTGCTTTTTCATGGAACACTGCTTCTCCTGTACCTCCTGCAACTACCGTCTCTGCAAGTTTCTTAATGGCCTTGTGCCCCATCCTCAGCTGCGGCTCATCCTAGCTGACCTAACTTCTATCACTCCTCAAAAGCAATTTTCTTTTCCTTGAGTGCCTCTTGGACTTACCATTCCACCACCACATCTCGGTGGCGCTCTTCAGTCTGCCTTTTGAGATACATAGATGCTGCCTTGGTTTCTTGGTGCAGTAACTCTGGAGACATTTTCATATATGATCTGGGCTGACAGTGTTATTTGTCTCCAAATCCTAGACAATATAGGCCCTGATGGCATTAATGAATGGCTAAGCTGTTTGTGCCTTTTTAGGCTTAAACCATTTGATGAGTGACAAAAGGCTTATCTGGAGCATCTTCGCTTGAGGCGAGTTTCGGTGCTGCTTGAGCCCCAACCGAGCACATCTTCTGCCCCAGTGCTGGAAAATAATTTGGAATGCCTCATCTTGAAGATGTGTGAATTTCTTTAGAAATAGGAAATAAAATGTCAACGATAAAATTTAAATCCCATACCAGCTAGGTAGTTTATTTCGACAATACTCATCACCTGGCACATATTTCACGTCAAAACTTGCACACATGACCCCAACAGATCCGTTAGAATATTTTATGATGTCAATTCTTCACTAAATTCCAATTTTTATACTAATTTCATCTGTAAGTTTTACAATTTGCTTTACACACTGACAGAGATAGATCTAATGGCGACTATGGTATATTTTACAAGCTGCTTTACGTCGCACCAACACAGATAGGTCTTATGGTGACAATGGGGCAGGAAAGGGCTAGGAGTGGGAAGGAAGCGACCATGGCCTTAATTAAGGTATAGCCCCAGCATTTACCTGGGAAACCACGGAAAACCATCTTCAGGGCTGCCGACAGTGGGGTTCAAACCCACTATCTCTTAGATGCAAGCTCACAGCTGGATGACTCTAATCGCACAGCCAACTCGCCCAAAAGTTCTGAACTTAGCTGTTGGGCAGTCGTGCCTCAACTTTCAAAACAAACACTACCGGTAATTCTATTTATAATTCAAGGAGAGAATGTTCCACCCGATCAATACAATTTAAAAAATACCATTATATTTTATATCAAAACACAGCAATAGTTTTGGCCCTTTGATAGGGCCATCCTCAGTTGCATAGTCTTAAATACTAAAATAGTACTCTTCATTAGTTAAAAAATTGTCTCACTGTTGTTGTCTTTAAAAAATATCCACTTAATAGTTCCACTTGATTATGCATGTATTCAGCTGAGGACGGCCCAATCAAAGGGCCAAAACTAGTCCTGTGTTATGATATAAAATATAATTGAATATAAAAACATATAGTATTGATGAAGTGGAACATCACCTCCTTGAATTACAAATAGAATTAAGGAATCATCAATACAGAGAACATATGAGAAATGAGCACTATACACACACTTGACAAACTACCTTCAGATTATTTGGTTACGTGTTTATAAAACAAGTATTTAACAAGCACCGAGTAATGTTTTTGTTTCTGATACCCAAGAACATTGATAGAAATAGGATCAATCCATGTTTTGAATGGATATGTAATGGGCAGTGAAGAATAAGAATACAGTTCACCTATGAATAATAAGCCATATTACCAAAATTACTATGCTGACTACTTAACTAAACACAAAGTACCTTACAAAAGAGGAAAATGTTACTACATAATGGCAATTCTGTGGCATTTGTTGGATATAATAAATTATATGAAACACAAATCAAAAGATTAAAAGTAACATGATGAAGTATCAAATATTTTTCTAAGCCAGGTAACTAACAAGGGAAAGATACAGCTATGGGGTGACCAATTTTGTTCAAACTTTGGGAGGTTGACCTACATAAAAGAAAAAAAAAAAAAAAAAAATAGATACATGCTCAAGGGAGAGCCTTCGTGGCTCAGGCGGCAGTGCGCCGGCCTCTCACCGCTGGGTTCCGTGGTTCAAATCCCGGACACTCCATGTGGGATTTGTGCTGGACAAAGCGGAGGCAGGACAGGTTTTTCTCCGGGTACTCCGGTTTTCCCTGTCATATTTCATTCCAGCATCATTCTCCACTATCATTTCATTTCATCTGTCACTCATTAATCATTGCCCCAGAGGGGTGCGACAGGCTTCGGCAGGCGGCATAATTTCTATCGCCGCTAGATGGGGGCTTCATTCATTCCATTCCTGACCCGGTCGAATGACTGGAAACAGGCTGTGGATTTTCACATGTCCAAAGGCTTTTGTGCCAGTGACCCTTATTTCACAAGAAAACGGCCCTCAACAGCCTGCATACTTGTCGCCAATTTGCATGCGGGTATCTGTAGCACAACTGGTCTAGTAGTCAGCATTCCTGACTTCCATGTGGGCTTCTTGGGACTGAAGGGTGCACAATTTTGCCTTTCTTCTCCCTTCTGTTTTTGCTTTCTTTAATTGACATGAAAAAACACTGGTATTCATTAACAAGCACTCATTTTTATTGCAGAATGTGTGGTATAATTCACTAATTACAAAACAAATCTGTGTCCACAATTGAACAGAAGTAATTCATAATGTATTTGTTTGAAGATCATACACACAGTAGGTACAGCTATAACTTACAATGTTAAGCCTTGCTGATTTATTCTATGACAAATGAAAGTGATTCATGAAATTGCCAAGAAAATATATGGCAAACTGCCAAAAGGTAACCTCCTGGAATTTGAACGAAATTGGTGATCCCATACCTATGACCTCTCATTGTAAGACAATATTTTTAGTTTCATAGTACACCCTTTAATTTCTGGTCAACATCACAATGTAATTTCAGTAAATGAATAATGACAGAAGATTCAGATATAGAGCACTACTACAGTTCTATTTATGACTAACTTCAAAATACATTAAGGAAGTACGAAGTTGATATTATTTACACAGGTGAATCTGGCACCAAGATGTTTTATCACTTTATACATAGGAGTATGATTTCAGAACTTAATTTTGCCAAATGAAGAACATCAGTAATCTGTTCATTCATGACAATTGAAAGATACAGGTCACTATGAATATTAAATATCATAAATATACATATAATGATATTAATATCTCAGTTCAGATACATTTTCATAGGGTTCTTTACCTTAAAAGATAGTAAAATATCACAAAAATAGATTTCTTAAAACATGACACTCACCATACTTGTATAATAACCATAAGTATATCTGAAAGACAAAGCTATAAATATTATTGCCAGAATATAAAACCGGAGATCATCTTCACTAATCAAATTTCACTCAGTATGTTTATTTTCACCTATTATTATTTCAATTAGCAGATTGAGTTGCAGAAATACTACCTTAAAGCTCTCTGAAGAACTATGTAACTGTGTAATATGCGCTGCTATTACAATATACTACAGAAGTTCATTAGCTTTAGATCTTCTCTTACTCACGTGAGAGTTCCGTTATGACTCGGATTTAGTTAATGGATTACATACAACAGTGCATTTGATGGACAACATCAGGCTTGACCCTCCCTCACAAAATCCTTAACTTCTGAAAAAGTTTCCGTGTATGTGTACACAGATAAGCAAGTAAGTTTTGAGACTGGCTGACCTACAGTATTATTCAGAATGAGGTGAGTAATAATACAGAACTTGTATGGAAAGTTTAGGTAAGATACTTCGCTGTGTGCAATCTCCCAACCTCCTTCCTTAAATCACACTGTCAACACAAGAGACTTGAATCTTTGATCTACAGAATAGCAGCAGCTACCCAAATCTGACCATTTCATACCACTTGAGCTATGCTATACAATAATTGAAAAAATAGTGATAAAGATATAGAACAGATCATTTAGCAGCAGGGGTGTGGCATCTATGTTGTAGAAAAATAGAAATTAGGTATATTCCTTATTATATAATTTGTATTTTCTATGAACAATCCAAATTCACCAGATTCTCATACCACACATCAGAAAATATTTTTTATTACAAGTTGCTTTTCGTTGCAGCGACTTAGATAGGTCTTGTGGCGACGACGGGATAGAAAAGTGTTAGGAGTGGGAAGGAAGTTGCCATGGCTTTAATTAAGGTACAGCCCCATCATTTGTCTGGTGTGAAAATGGGAAACCATGGAAAACAATTTTTTCTTTTTTTTTGGGTGCTATTTGCTTCACGTCGCACCGACATAGATATGTCTTATGGCGATGATGGGATAGGAAAGGCCTAGGAATGGGAAGGAAGCGGCCATGGCCTTAATTAAGGTACAGACCCAGCATTTGCCTGGTGTGAAAATGGGAAACCACAGAAAACCATCTTCAGGGCTGCCGACAGTGGGGTTCGAACCTACTATCTCCCGATTACTGGATACTGGCCGCACTTAAGCGACTGCAGCTATCAAGCTCGGTAAACAATCTTCAGGGCTGCCAATGTCAGAAGAGATATGATTACCATACAGCGCTGATGAACTGGACTGATACATAGTACGTACACAAAATGTCGATGTTTTTGATTTATGCCATACGTTGCCTGTAGCACTTCAACAGCAAACTTGCTCAGGAGGGGAGTTGGTGACCTTCAATGGCATTGTGAGAGGTTGCTACGCTTGGTATCATCCATTATTAGCCAGTTAGACACAAAGGTAAATGGTGTTTTTCTTCCTTCCCCTACATTACCCAAGCATGCTTTTAAATTGACTGGTGAAGTATTCTCCTATGATTGTGACAGTGTTACAGAGAACCTTTTAAACTATTCCTTAGGATCATTAACATTTAGTGAGAAAAGAATCATTAAAGAATTAAGTTATCCTTTCTCATCAGTATGACAGTTTTGAAGATATGTAACTTGTTGAGAGCCACTATTCATTTTATGCTTTAAAAAAATATCTTTATACACGACATTCTTAACAACTGGCACATTCGAATTTGAAAAGTGTCTTATTTACAGAGTACATCAGAGTGCAATGAGAAAAGTACTATTATCAATTTTTTTTAACAATATCATTGACATAGATTTCCAAGAATTTTCATAATATCTGAACTTTCAAAAACATTGGAAATCCTGCTGATATAATGATGTGTGTTACTGTACATGATATTACTTTGATCCTTGAGGGAACAAATGCCACTGTAACATGACTGATCATTTTTTTGGTGTAGTTGCGCAATTTTCACTTGTTCTATAATAGTGAATGCACCATATACAGTAAAAATAAATAAAGAAACATGAATCCAATATGGTTAATTAAACAGAAAAGTTTTTAAACTGAATGCAAAGATATCCACTAAAGAAATAAAGCTTCAAGTAATTTTATTTCTGAAATAATAATTACAATTTGGTTTAGGAAGGAAGAACAATTTTGTTTGAAGTACTCCAAATGAAAGCCAGTTAGCTTCTATTTGCAAAATTCAGGATGTTAAATGTAGTAAATTAAACTAATCACTACAAATAATTATGAGATTTAAATATAAAAATTTAAATAACCACTTTTTCCTTAGGAAAGAAGTAAAATATGTTAAAGTGAAGGACTAATAGACTGAAAGACTGAAAGACTAAAGAATAATCTGCATTTCCAATTATTTTCAAGAGATTTTTTTTTTTGCAAATACAGTTATTTTTCTTGTTTGACTTTTGCATAAAACAAGAATGAAAAGAAACTTACAGATGTAGTCAACACAATTCTGCAATTTGGTAACATTTCTTTGGTCATGCAAGTAGACACAGATGGCAAACTACAGAAAGCAAGACAGCATGTGCGAAGTTTGAAGAGCAATTAAAAGAAGAGGAAACTTATTCTGTGATGTTAGGGCTGAACAGAAGGTTTTTCTCATATTTTCATACCTTGTAAGAACTCATTCTTTGAGAACATAGAATGGTGACTATGGGCCTGCAAGCGAGTCTGATATTATTTCTGTTCACTGTTAGGCTCCTCTACACCTATCTATCTTGATTAACTTTTATTCTCTTCCAACCCTGACAACATTAGGTTTGCGAGCTCAGGAGAGCCTTTCAGTACCCTTCCTTATGTGGCCTCTCTCTTCCTAATGCTGTTGCCTTCATTCTTTGAGGGGTCAAACCCATCTTTCACCTTTGATTAATGTTAAGACAATGATCATCTTGCTGTTCTTTTATATAAAACAATACTCATCAACCACAACCACCACTATTTTTTCATTTTCTTCATTAATTTAAAAAGATATTCAAGCTACCCTGAGTGTCACAGAAAAGTCTTTACCTCCATTACCAGAGACAAAAGTCTAAAACTGAAGAATCTGGGTGCAAAGAATATTTGTGTAATAAAAGGATATTAGTACAACTGTGAGAAGGATATACCCTGTAAAGAATTCATGACTTTGGAAATGTTTTCAAGTAAATCATTTTAAATACAGCACTATTTTCTCAGAAAAACAACCAGATCTCTTTAGTAAACACAATTTAAAAAACGTTTTACAACATATTTGTTGTTGAGATCTGGCTGGATCATTTCTCAAAATTCAGATATTCTCATACTGCATAAGTTCACTCTCGCTAACTCAAGTAGCATAATGACTTATTATATATGTAGTTACAGTCATTTTGTGAAGACATTGCAATGAAAGGAATGAGCTGGAAAATGTATATCTGTTATGGACCATTTGTAACACACTAATCAATTAGTTTTAGTTGATTTTTATCTATTTCAAAAAAATCTGAGGTGTACTAAAAGTGAAAGGTATAAAATTAATCAGTGAAAATTATTCTGAATTACATTATTATGAACTATTACAGGAAGATCACAAAACGTGTTATATAATTCTAAATCAAATTGGAAAAATGACATTTCTTCTCAAAACTTATTTGCTTCCCAGACCTTCTGATTACTAGGATATGAAAAATAGGGCTCTGAAAGATAAGAACAAGATATCCTTGTTCTCAGAACTAATAACAGTGTGGTTGGAATAGGAAAAGAGCTGACTAGGAGGTGTTAAATGTTAGAAATGATAGAGGAGAGCTAGCTAGTGACTAAGGTGCAGTTTAGGAGATAGGTAAATTTGTTGAGAATCTCTCAGAGAGCTTGAAAATGTTCATGTTGTAATTGTAGAAGTTCTACTGTGAATCAGAATTGAGATTACTCTATTACAAATATGCAATGAAGTATTTATTTTGAAAACTGAATGCACTTTAACACAAGTATATTATGTAGTTAGTACAGTGACGATATGCTTTGGTCTCTCAATTACATTGAAATAATATATAAGATAGGTACAGACAATTCTTGAACAGTTTGAAATTCAAAGAAATTTAACAGATTAATGCATTGTTTGTGGTTGAATAGTTAGAGCACATTCCATTCAAGCATTACTCAATATTTTTTAAGAGTTAGAATTAATTATTTGGGCCTTCCAGTTGGTCAACATGTGAATAATAATTTTACTGTTAATTGCTGGGACCTATAAACATGCCGAAAGGTAAACAGCTAGTGATGAACACACCACATTGTACTCAAGCTATAGGGATAGTATGGTACAGTTCAAATCGAAAACATTGGCTATGGTGACACATCATATCCCTGTTCGCACACCAAAATAATGCCTTCTGAACTGAGTTTACCCTGACACAGAGGTAGATTGCCATTCTCTCTCACTGCATGAAATTGTCTGACCCCTCTACTACGGCTACAGAATATGGCAAGTGATAGTACTTTGGGGAAGTGGCATAATAAAAAAACAACCACTTGACAAGAAATAAAAAAATAAAGGTATATACTGAAGAAACTAACAGGAAACTAATATGACCAAAAAGAGAAAGATTAGTTAAATACACTATCATTTCATGATAGAGGTAGTCTTACATGTTTCAATATAGCAAATTGTAAAATCATTACAAACACCTTGTCAAACAAGGTAAACTCCATTTGAAAACACAATATAAATAGTTGAAAGTAATAATTTTGTATTTTATAACTAATATTAAAGTTAATATGATTTCTCTCAAAAAGAAGATGACTGCTTGATAATAAAAAAATGTAACCACACATGGTATATGAATTTAGTGTATACCTTTTAACATATTTTCCTCTTCCCTGCATTTATGAATTTGTGTGTTATTTTATTGCCCTGATTCTTCTGAATCATTTTTTTTTTTCAGTTTACTGTCTGTCAAGCAAATAGCTTTTTTATTTTGTTTCTATCTGACAAGCAAACTGATAATTAATTTGATCATCCAACCAAAATAATTAGAGGTTTGATCCCATAAATATGAAATTAATTATTGGCAACACTGAAATAACACTTAGTTTGTATCCGTGCTATTAAAAACTTGCTTCAGGTAAGTAAATTCAAACTTTACACACATTAGTGAAAAAAAATGCCATCCAAATGAAAAGGACACTCGCTTCTGGAGAGGTATATTTGCCTACAATAGCATCATCTTTCTTGACTAGTAATGAAGTGGTTTGAATTTATTCCAATCCAGTGACAAAGATGCTCTTTCCAAATCATTTAACTCTACTAATGAGGTCCCAGATTAGAATGAGAAAGAAAGGAGAGGGGGCTTATGATTGATATTTTGAGAGAACCATTCATAAGGAAAATATTCCTATACATTATCTGACAACTATCAAATATAGATTTTGATATTCTAGTATGAGCACCATTATCAGAAGGAATTCCACAACATAAAGGTACACTGAATCCATATAATCCACTAACTAAGGCATACATTCTTCGGCTGTGGGAAATTAAGTAAAGTCACTTGTGTCACTAATGCATGTTTCATAGCACAACTACAATCACTCATTTTAAGAATCACTTTCTACTCTCAGAATGTTAGATGAAGAGTGATACTGCACATGAAATGACTCTAAAGAATATTTTCAATTTCATCATCAGAACTTGTATTTTCTGTAAGAATGTCAATGATAATGCTGTCAGCATTGCGTGAATACAGAACAAGGTGTAGAGCATAGTTTTCTCTTAGGACAAGATCTTTCAATCGACGGCATTCCCAAGATCTGATGTCCCATCCACCAAGCTCTCCCAGACGGGTGAGTCGGGGACATTGTGCAAGAAGCAGATCTACACTCGCTCGAGTCAGTTCTGTGTATCGAACCATTAACTGAAAGGAAACAAAAAAAATTACATTGTGACAAACATATAACAATAAAAGCAAGCTTAAGATTTACTAGGAAGAAGATTGTACCGATAAAAGTTACCAAATTAAATTACACTACACAAACATTATCAACTGTTTAGAAAACAGCTATCCTTAGCAATCAACTCTACTGGTGTGTTAGAGAAAGAGCCAGACTGTGTGTGCAAGCGCTCACATATTGATTTATGTTACATACATTCAAGAACACAACATTACTTTCACAAAAGATTACAATGAAGAACTTCACATAGCTGCTAATAACTACAACCAGTGCTGGGAAGAGTATTAAAAAAGATAATTGGGCTGAATTACAGTTACCTAAGAAATATTTTACTCAGTTACAACTACAAATTATTTTTCAACAAGTACCATATTTCTCCAAATCCAAGATGACTTTTTTTCTCAGAATCTCATGTGAAAAATCAAGGGTCGTCTTGCATTCGCAACCTATCAGTAATGAACACCAGTGGCAGCTAATACGGTAACTATGCTGCTGCCATTCACCCACACGCACGTGCGCACACAAAACTCGTTGACAATCAATGTCCACCCCTTTATTAAACATCACTAGCAGCGTCAACCGGTTGTACAGTGCCTCTGTGTAACATCACTGGATCTTGGGAAATAGTGAAGAGAGAATGAAATTCTATTAGCCTCTACAAAAACGTTTCTCAAATCTGCAGAATGGCATCAAAACATGCAAGTCTTTCAATTCGTACAAAGGCTACGGCTACTCAGTGGCGGAGTTATAATGCGTCTACTGTACCTGACGCTTAATAAAAATTAAGTTTTATAGACAGCAGGAATATTTTTGTGATGGTTCATCGTATTGTAAAGATACATGGAACAGGTATTGGCGGAAAATTTTTAATGGGTTCTTGTCGATATTATAATGCCACTTTTAAGTTAATGGTTATTAAACACCTGGAAATAAAGACTAATTGGCCTAAGGCCAATATTCGGTGTTAGCATGAAGACAAAGATAGTTTTAAAATGTGTACCGTACAAAAAACGTGCGCAAAAAACACAAGGGTGGAATGGCCATACAACGGTGCAATAAACTTGTTTGTTGACCTTCAACGTCCGCGCCTTTATTAGGCCCATACATTGCTAGCCGTTGGAAGTCAGCCGAACCTAGCAAGCAAGACGTGCGTGTAGCGGCAGCCGGTTGTACCTGATGCTGAGTAAAGGTAACAGTTTTATAGACAGCAGGAATATTTTCCTGATGGATCATCGTATTTTAGAGACACGTGGAACAGGTATTGCCGGCAAATTTTCAATGGGTTATCTTTGATATTATGATGCCAATTTTTTTTTTTTTTGCTAGTTGCTTTACGTCGCACTGACACAAATAGGTCTTACGGCGACGATGGGACAGGAAAGGGCTAGGAGTGGGAAGGAAGCAGTCATGGCCTTAATTAAGGTACAGCCCCAGCATTTGCCTGGTGTGAAAATGGGAAACCACGGAAAACCATTTTCAGGGCTGCCGACAGTGGGGTTCGAACCTACTATCTCCCGAATACTGGATACTGGCCGGATTAAGCGACTGCAGCTATCGAGCCAATTTTAAGTTAATGGTTATTAAGCCTGCAAATATAAAGAACAATTGTGCAGCTGCAAAAAATACGGCATAACTAAAGCCAATGTTTGGCGCTGGCGCGAAGACAATGATAGTCTAACAATGCATACTGTACAAGAAAGGCATTCATATGATTTTACAAAGCACTTTTTAAGCCAATTTCATTTTTGAAGGAAAAAGTGGGGGTCATCTTAAATGATTAGAAATACAGTAATTAGTAAATTTTTTTAAAAACTTCTCCAATAGAGAGATCAGCTTAAAAATACAGTAGTAAGTGACTACGGAGGTCCTGTAACTAAAACACAGTTACAGTACTTGCATTACCGAGTTTCAGTATGTATACTTTAGTAATAGGATTGACTCTCTATCACCTGAAGTACTGGTGATGGAAAATTTTAAGTGAGCCCTTAATAACATTTAAGGCAATGTGATTTTAGACAAGTTAAAGATAATCCCAGGCTTTGCCAATTACTTCACAGAATGCCAGTCTTATGGAAATCACTGTTTTTTTTTTTACATGGGGCCGGAATGATACCAAAGTTTGCAAGGATGGAGAGATTACTTCACTTAAGAGTTTGTTTTAGGATAGAGACTTTAAGTGGCTATTATCACTAAGTGGGACTAAACATGATACCTTATAACTTTCAGAATTACTTTTTCCCATAATTTTTATTTTAGTTAGTGGCTTTGAGCAATTCAAATAATTTGCTATTTCCTTCATAGAATTATCGGTTCTTAAAATTCTCACCGCTATGCCTCGATCTCTTGGAAGAAAGAACACCTTTGCATTTATTGAAAATATACTCTACGGTGGCACTTAAAAGAATACAGTGTTTAATTTTAAAAACAACCTCAGCCGTATTGGATACTGTAGCATAAGTATTATGCCTTTGGAAATACTAAAGAAATAACTAAGTACCTCATCCAACACTGGTTAACCTACCGTTTCTGCTGTAGTAGAACTTAAAAAGTTATCATCACCACCACTTAAATTTTTCCTGTTTCTACTACAACACTTGATGCCCCAGCAGTCCTGGCCATTTCACAGATTGAAAATGCTTCCTGTTTCAGAAGAGAAATGACATTTACTCTTCTTCTAGCCATGAAAATTTAATCTGGGAATGCAACCTGCTGCTATGATGCTATTTCTGCTTATCACAGTCGAGGCAAACCTCTTTTGTACAACGTCAACTAAAACATTAAAGTACACATTCCACGGATGGTCTCCATTAATATGTACGTATTTACTGAACCTGGGCATGTTTTGCCCATTAAAAACAAAAATAGTGGGCAAATAGATAGTCCTATCACAAAAAGGCCCAGCGTATGACTTAAAACCCCATTTTCTAAACAAAACAAAAAAAGCCCTCTTATGCATTTTCTTTGCAATTCAAATGGTCTTCCAGAAAATTACACTTCAAAAGTAAAGTGACACATTCCAGAGCAACCACTGGCCGAGCGCTATTCGGATGAGTTCTTGTCCCGGGTGGAGTGACCACTAATATAGTGTACAAAGAGGCCTTTGGAAATGAATTCACAGAGTTGTTAACTGAACTCATTTTGTTATGAGTGACTTAAAAATAACAGTTTGTACATAAACGGATGTCAGCGACGTCGTTAACTATTGGCCTGTCAATGACGAGTACATTATGTTAATTTATATTTTTCTTCTAGTGATCATAAAGTTTACATAATGCATCCATGTATAATAATAATAATAATAATAATAATAATAATAATAATAATAATAATAATAATAGATTTTTCAAGTTTTATTGATAATTTGTTACTGCTCCTTCATTATCTCCAGGTTTAAAAGTGTTGTTGTTGTTGTTGTTGTTGTTGTTGTACTGTTTGTCTACCCCCTTAGTTTCATTTATTAATAATGTGGTACACCAAGTGAGTGGCTGCATGGTTTGGGTCATGCAGCTGTCAGCTTGAATTTGGAAGATAGTGGGTTTGAACCCCACTGCCGGCAGCCATGAAGATGGTTTTCTGATGTTTCCCATTTTCATTCCAGGCAAATGCTCGGGCTGTATCATATACTGCACAATTTTTCATTCTGATTTGTGTGGAAGTTTTATCTTCACGGTAATAAAACAACATAAGGTGCTGAAGGAGTTCCTTTTTATCATCAATTCTTGTACACATTGAAGACAAGTCCATACTAATGCGGCCAAGGCCAGTTGCAAACACTAATGGATGAATCCCACAGTAGTTCTGTTTGTTGACCCTATAGCACAGGGGTTAGGAAACGTCCATAACGTAGCTGTAAGTATCATCAGGTATTTTGTGACACCGGCAGTAAACTTTTGAGTCCACCCAATATATCAATATACACATACGAGAACTGGGCATCGGTCAGTAACTCCCATACAAGAATGTTCCCAGCCTGAACAAATGATTGGTTTTCCTCTCTTGTTCTTCTTGGTACATTCTATTTATTGTAACACTCAACCCCTAGCTACATCAAGGCAAATGCGTAACAGGATATAATTTACGTTACTTGTAACAAATACTTATTTTTGCTTATATTTACTTGTAATAATTAATTTTTACCAAATGTTATTTTTACTTGTAATTTACTTCTTGAAATAACAAAAACTTTTAATAATCTAGGCCCAATGTTAGGTAGCCAGGCTTTGCCAGTCACAAGTCACGATAAATGTGTGGAGCAATAGAGGAGTAACACTTCTTTAAAGTATCTTTGGCCCAGCTGGCCTGGCTCTTAGGACCTAGAAAGGGCCTGTTGCCAGCCTGACTAAGATCTTGATGGCAACTATGGGACCTTTGGTACAGTGTAGGGGATGGAGACGGCAGTCCAGTACTTTGAATTAAACGCATGAAAGGTATCAGTCACAGCAGATATCAACCACAACTCTGAGTGTCTGATGAACCCATAGTGGGCAGCATCTGTTCTTCAAATTAGGAGCAGCTGTGAATTCAATTTCTCTCAGACTAACAAACTCAACTGTAATCCTTGTTGGCACCTAGGTGTCAGCCCCAAAATGAAATAATTTAACTCGATATAATGGAAAGATTGACCACAGACACTTCATACCCCAGGTGGTAACCAATCCACCATTGTCAAGAACAATGTCAATGAATCTTTTGGATTTTAGGGAGTCTGCATCAATAGGCAAGCAGGAACAAGAGAATAACCCATTTTCCTACTTTCAACAATAATTCACTTCTTAAATTTGGACAACTTAAACAAACAGATACTCTGACCAAACAGAACATTTTAATAACAGCACTACAAGAGACCAGGTACAGAGACAAGCTGGCTTTCATATCAGAAGGGTACATGATTTCAGCACAGATTTCATAGTTAATAAGTAAATACTTGGAGCAATTATAAACTTTAATTCTTTGAAAAGTAAAATATCCTCCTTTTCCTTTTATGCAGCCAGCAAATTCTATACACTAGTCACTGCACATGAATCCATGAATCAGACCAACAATACAGGCTTGGAAAAAGTAGAGGAATATTGGAAAGAGTTAGAGGAAACAATATCCAAGAATGTAATCATACTCCTTGGAATGTACAACTGGAGAAAGAAAATTGATTTAAGGGCATAATCTGAAACTACCTAGCCAGCAAAAGGATGATTATCAAAGGGCATTGAATAGATGGACCCTTCTCCACCCTTTGATAGTGATCAATTGAAAATACGGACCATAATGAAATTCATAACTTATGATGAGCAAAAGGATGAATCAAAATGGAGAGTGATTGATTGAATTATGTAAGAATTTCAATCTGGTTATAAAGGCAACAACTTTCAGACACCTCCCGAGAAAACAGAAAACGTAGCTGACTCCCAGCATCAACCTGTGAGAGTTCCAGATTAATTACAAAATACGTGGAAAAAGAGATCCAGAATGTTAAAGTCCTGAGGAATGCTAACTTGCATTCAGACCACTTCCTTTCCAAAAAACAAAGTTAAGATCATCCCAAGATCCCGAAGAAGCAAGAACACAGCTTGAATAGCAAAATTCAACACAGTGGGTTTGAACCCCACTGTTGGTTTCCCATTTTCACACCAGGCAAATGCTGGGGCTGTACCTTAATTAAGGCCAGTTCCTTCCCACTCCTAGCCCTTTCCTATACCAACGCTGTCATTAAAACTCCACCTGTGTCGGTGCGATGTAAAGCTAATTGTAAAAAAAAAGTGTTTGCTTGGCCCTCTTTGGTCCAGATTCCATGTTCATCCACATCAAATTTAGCAAATATGTTAATAAACTTTATTTTAGGTAAAACTTATTATTAATTTGTTATGCAGACCAAATAATTTGACATAGTTCACAGTACAGTACTTTATTTCCGAAACTATCAAATTTCATGATTGTTTAATAAGCGATTCAATTACAGTAATGTGGGCATTATTTTGTAGACTGTATTATCTGTTTATTAATTATATAAGTACAACAACCTTGAACTGTCTGAAGAGGCTTAGCTATCATTCTTGTAAAGATAAATGGTAAGGTTTTCTTTTATAATACCAATATAAATGGTCCGTTATTAGATATTATAAATTTTCAGCTAACTCATTCCTGGTTGCCAGCAATTCACCCCTGTGTGCTAGGCTGGGCTCATGAGTTGGTACCGATCACACCTACCAAGATGCATGGCTAGTGCATACCGTGGAGGCCACTGCGTAGGCTAATTGTAGCCACCGGCAGTGCCAATGCACTATGAGAGACTTTGTCTCACTACCAAAAATTGATGCCTGCTCGGCCATCAGATGATATAGATGTTGATTCCCATAGAGAATCAGAAATATTTGTTCCGAATGAGTAAATTTATAACACCAATATAAATGGTCCGTTATTGGACATTATAAATTTCCCAGTAATTCACTCCTGGTTGCCAGCGTTTTGCCCCCGTGTGCTAGGCTGGGCTCATTAGTTGGTACCTAGCACACCTACCACGACGCATGGCTAGTGCATACCGTGGAGGCCACTGCGTAGGCTAATTGTAGCCACCGGCAGTGCCAATGCACTATGAGAGACTTTGTCTCATTACCAAAAACTGATGCCTGCTTGGCTATCAGATGATATAGATGTTGATTCGCATAGAGAATCAGAAATATTTGTTCCGAATGAGTAAATTTATAATACCAATATAAAAGGTCTGTTATTGGACATTATAAATTTTCCAGCTAACTCATTCCTGGTTGCCAGCGTTTTGCCCCTGTTTGCTAGGCTGGGCTCATCAGTTGGTACCTAACACACCCACCAAGACGCATGGCCAGTGCATACCGTGGAGGCCACTGCGTAGGCTAATTGTACCCACTGGCAGTGCCAATGCACTATGAGAAATATTCATGGTTGTTGTTATTAATATAGCAGGCGAGATCTTTAAAAAGCGATAGTTTAATATCTCGTAACTCGGGTCAATATAGGTATTTTTTTGGAGAGAAGCAAGTTTAAAATGTGATAAAAACAATCCAATCATAACGATTGTTTAACTCACTAATGTAACTAACAAATAACAATAATAACAACAACAACAACAACAACAATAATAATAATAATAACAATAATAATAATTTTACGTCCCCACTAAATACTTTCATGATTTTCGGAGACACCAAAGAAAACACACTATGCGTTAATGAAAAAAATGGAGACAATTAAACATTATGATAATAAAACATGCATTAAGCCACACCTGTAGATATCCATAAAAGCGGCAAACTTTCCTGTTATTTACTTTTATTCTTTCCGTCGTGGAACTTCTGACACAATCCGGGCACTTGATAACATACGTAACCTAAACAATGCGGCCTCTCTTATCTCATTTACAGCTGTTTAGGTAAATCCTGATGTGATAAAAGCAGAGAACAAGCATGAAATATACTTAAAAATAAGGGTCTGGCTTTCAAAAGCCGCAGTTATCCAAAGAATGCTTCCATCCACTACGTATTGCATTTGGAAGTACAACTCGTAACAACGCTAGTTATCAGCTGGTACTTTGGCATGCGTTCTACAGCACGGCTTTATTCGGAAGGAGTAGCTTTTGCTACGCATGCACCAACTGGGAATATCAGAGACCATCTTCAGAAACCATTTGGGAATAGATTCTTACTGTTTGGACTCTGTAGTCTGGAACGAAACTATTTTTAAAAGTTTCAAACAGACGGGATCTAAAAATCCTCGAATGCTTACGACTGCAGTGCATGGTTGACGAGATGGCAGACAGCAGTGAAGATGACGTTATTTCAAATGACGACATGCTGGTAGCTGGGAAGTTAGCGGCACAAGACGATAATTCAAATGAAAGCAGTGATTAGGTTTATTCAGGTTTACTGTGTGGTAGGCCTACTGACAGAGATAAATGACTGGCCACTGTACCAATATTGCACAATAAATATGATAATATGATACCGTTATCCCTCTTCTCTATGGGCTTGAGAATGTTTGAAGGAAGTTTTCACGACCGTATGCCCTCCCTGACGTCAACCTCAACGGAGGAATTAATGAGATGAAACAAATGATGTGATATGAGTAACTAAAACTGACCATATGTACTTTATATGTAGGCCTAAAAGTCATGTTCATCAATTATTGCCTTTTTATATTTAGAAATACTGCCTTCGAATGAAAATAGCTAGTATAAATAAAATACATTCATAAGTTTGTTAAAGAATAGCATAGAATGTTCACATGTACAATTTATAGTTCTTTATAGCCTAGAAGTCACATGTTCACTGCACAAAATTTGAGGTTATTGCATATGGACCCCCCCTTAATTTTATTGGCTGAAAAAAAAAAAAAAAAAAGGCGGGGATCTAATACGAGAGTAAATATGGTATACTGTCATACATTTGGTTGAGGTTATAGGCGACAATTTGCATTCTGTGACAAATAATTTTCCACTGTCCCCTGTTGGTCAAATATTAATTACCATACCCTTTAATACTACTGATTCTTATCATATTTGTATCTGTGACTGCATTCATATCCAGAAAAGCACAGGTAGAAGTAACTGAGTATAACAGATAATTAAACATTTATCGTAGAATGCCTAATGCAGGCCTACTTGCATTGGCAGTGAACATGTACTTTTATTGTGGGATTGTTTTTAATTAATGGTATCACATTACAAGGAACTAATAGGTTATGTAATTATGTTAATTACTCGATATTTATCGTTATACTATGGTCAAACAATGTTCATATTTTGGAATAACAGGGAATAGATACGGTATATTTGTAAGGCTCAGTGCAAACTAGATTGCGCATGACATGTGCTGCCAGTGTGTATATTTCATTAGAATCCTCAAATAATGTCAAATTCATATAACTGTCCTTCAACACTACGAAGCTGACACCCACATCTGCAAGAACTAGTTGAATACCAATTTCTTGCTGCATGGCAAAGAGGAGATAAATAGGAGCTGCGTGGAAAGCTCAAATGCGATGCATTACTTGTGTGCATGTGCCTGACAGTCTAGGAAACACATCTAATGCACAAAAACAAAGCAGTGTGAGGGGTGGCATCTATTGTGTATTTATGAAACTTGATCAATGAGTCAATAGTTAACAGCTCGATAAGTTAGCTGCTATTCCGCTGTGCAAGGGAGCGAAGATTTATCGAGTTGGCAGCTGTAACAAATCAACAGCTATCGGAGAGAAATCTCGCCATTCCAGAAGCCGGGCATTAGTGTGTTACACTGCAAAAGGGCATACTTTTCACGAAGAAATCGTAACTGTGATGAATCCTGGGCATATCTCTACATGCCCGAAACAAAGTATGCCTCTATGGAATGGAAACATCCCAATTCCCCAACAAAGAAGAAATTCAAGGTAAAAATTTTTTTAGTGACAGTGTTCTGGGATATGCATGGTGTTCAGCTGTTGGAATTTCTTACACAAGGAACTACTGTGAATGCTGCAAGCTATGAAAGAACATTGGAAAAATTGCATTGTACCCTTTGTGACAAATGCAATGCTGCAAATATCAGACTGCACCACAAAAATGCTTGCTCCCATGTTGTGATTTCTGTTCATGACAAATCGAGAAAGTTGGTTGAGAAGTGCTCCAGCACCCATCATACAGTACCGTCCAGATCTTGCACTGTTGGCCAATCTGTATGCCAATGAAGAAATTAATGGATGGTGAACACTTCAATTCTGATGAAGAATGCAATCGGTTGTGAGCAAATTGCTATACTCCCATAAGATGGAGTTCTATGAACAGGGTATAATGAAACTAGTGCTATGATGGGAGAAATGCACTGAATGTCTTGGCTCCTATGTTAAAAAATAGCTAAAAGATGTGGCTTCATTATGTATAGTTTATTTTTTATAATAATAATAATAATAATAATAATAATAATAATAATAATAATAATAATAATAATAATAATAATAATTGTTCTGGGATTATCTGTGGAACGCAGAGGTGATGAAAGAAGGTGCGGGCTTGAATGGGTCTAACTACAGTCTCAAAATGAATTTAAAACTTTAACAAAGGTTATATTTCTTTAGAATTTAAAAAATCAACAATTAACAACATAACAGGTACAATTAGCGATTTTGAAACAAGTCAAGGAAAATACAATATTAGTGAATTCAACAGGTCCTGGGCTTCAAGCCCCTCGCTTTACAATTCTTGAGCCCCCAGCTCAAATTTACAAAAGAGCACAAATTATTCAAGGGCACAAATCCTCTAATTCAAGAGCACTTGCTCTCCAAAATACAATATCTAGCCTTCCAGAGGCACTTGTTACAATTACAAAATTTGAAAAAGAGCTAACAGGCTCACAGTTTCTTACTGCCTACACAAGACAACATTACATCAATCTCTGGTCTCTCAAACCACCATTTACAAATTGAACTTACAGGCGTATTTAATACCCAACCTACCGGGCCTTCATGAAAAAGAACACGTTAAATAACTGGCCCAAACACAAGGTGAATGGAAGCACACGGCGTTCCAATATAAACACTTAAAAACCTAAAGGGCTCTAGGCCGATGAAACAGGGGCTATTCCCAAACTACTGAAGTGACTCGTATAGGAATTGCTTTAACACCTTACAGAAGAAAAGTTATAAAACATAGTCACTTCAAAACAAGATGAAGGGGAGCTCGTGAGGGTACATCACTCTCTATCCCCGGTTTACAGTTAAAGATTTTATGAAGGTTTTTACATTAGCCAAAAGAAAGCTACATTTTAGAAAAGCTTGTTACATAACTAAAGAGTCGGACCTTTCCCTTGGGTTAAACTGCGCAGGTAGCAAGAAAGAAAGAAGTTATGTGGCCATTACCTTGTAGATGTTCTGTTGACCAATGAATGAAATTACCTGCTTTTACACACACACTCAGTAAGATGACGATGAATTGGCCAAGAAACGTGAAAAGCCACAGTTTATAAACCCTCAGAGAAGGTTCGAGATCATTCAAGACTACACCAGCCACACGCTCTGAATTTTATTGGTTAAATTCAAAAGTAACACTCAAAATCGAACAAGAAGCCTGTGATAGGTGAAAAATTAATTACAGAAATTGGGGATTGGCTAGATTCAAAACTGGCGGGGGGGAAAAAAAAAAGGAAATATTGCCGACCCAAAAATAAATGAACATCATTCAGTTACAAAAACCTAGAAATACAAAAATTATAATTTCTTACACCTCACACCAGGGTGCATGATCATAATTTTTAGTAGTGTCATTTGTGGAAGAATGTCCAAACTTCTTGATGAATGGCAAACAAAACAAGGATAAATTCACTCAGTTTAGGCAATTGCACAATAACAAAATTACATCATATTTCTCTGATGACATCTTCTGAGTAAAGTTCTAAGTTGGTGTAGTTTCAGTTTCACTGTTTTACTAATAGAGGTGTTCGTTTAGGCGCTGAATTTGACTGCGCGGCGTTGGGGTGTATCTTCCGGCACAACAACAACAACAACAACAACAATAATAATAATAATAATAATAATGACTTTACATCCCACTAAATATTTCTACGGTTTTCGGAGACACTGAGGTGCCAGAATGTAGTTCTGCAGGAGTTCTTGTATGTGTCAGTAAATCTATCGACATGAAGCTTACATATCTGAGCACCTTCAAATACCACCAGACTGAGCCATGATTGAACCTGCCGAGTTGGGATCAGAAGGCCAGCGCCTCCACCATCTGAGACATTCGACCTGGCTATTTTTTCTCATCTATTCATATTATTATTAAAATTTATCAGTCGTATCAGCACACAATTTTTGGTTCAGAACGGTACAACTATGTGTTATAAATTAACCGAGTCAAAACTGAAAACAAATACTGTAGCTTCAAATATTACAAAACAAATACCAGGCTGGCTAGGAAAACATTGAGAAAAAAAGAGCAAATTACCTAGGTAAGGTAATGGTAAGGTGGTCACACAAATCCTTATCAGTCTGCTTTAAAAAGAGGAGTCACAGTTAATAGTACTTTTGCCATTAGTGCTTTCATGGCCCGTACTTATAGACATGATATTGTATTGTATTATGTCTAATAGTACTTTTCTTTGCCAATGTTTCTGTCAATGTCACCTAGTGTTCAATATTTACTACATTCTCAACCTCTCACTTCTCTGTTCTGCCATTTACACTGTATATTTCATTACTGGTGCTTCAACTGACAGATCAGTGGTGGTAAGAAGGTTTGTAGAATGAATCATTTTTATTGTACTAGTTGTTATGATTGTTCTTAAGAGTTCTGTATGGCCAAGTATGATAATAAAAAGGAATGCATAGGTAGGAGGAAAATCTTGCGACTATCACTCCAAGCATACCAGGCAAACCAAATAAATGAGCACTCTAGTATCCATGTAATATTTAGCTGAAATTATTTCTTTAAAACAGACCCAGTAAATTATGTAAATAAAATCCAAGCATGGAAATGAGAATGTCTTTCACAAAAAATTACTATTAGGAATGAAGTTACAAACTTTTTTGTTGATTTTACCATCTGCAATATACTTACTGTCTCCAAATGAGTCATTGGATTCCACCTGAGCCATTTTGCCAAAACAGCATCAGTCAGGTCTCTAATCCGAACAAGCTCCACAACCCTGATCTTAGGAGCTTGGGTAAGAAGAAGAGCAGCGCATTCTATAGATGAAGCACATATCAACTACAACAGAAAATAAATGTTCATTTACAGAGCAGAAAGAAACTGTTGATTTACAACATGATGATGTATTCATGGAATGCCTAATTTTTACGAAGGGGCAGGGGGCAGGTAAGAAAAGTCTATTTATGTGCAACAAGTATTACAATGTGTTTCATGCATAGTGTGTAACATGAACTTTTCAGATGTGTTGTATACAATAATTTTTAGATAGCTGAATTATAATAGTTATTTCAGCAAAGAAAAATTAATATAGCTTTTTGTTCAGACGTTATAATAAAGTAAACTCATGTCCTCATATTCTTCAAGCTGGTGCAGGAGGTGAGCTGCATGTACTTTTCTCTTTAAGTACATACCACCCATAAGGTCATTCTTAAATCTCTGACAGTACCAGGAATAAAACCTGGGCCTCCGAGGATGGTGGTGGTGGTGATTTTTGTTTTAAGAGGAAGTATAACGAGGTGATCATCCTCTCTGAACAAATCAGTGGAAAAGAAATTGAAAATAAAAACAAAATTATTTACTCAACAATGGAATTTGGAAACGCAGTACAAAATAAAACAGAAATTTATTGAATTAGGCCGAAATATTACTAACGAATCAAAAGGGAACATGTGTTCCCTGAGTAACAGTACACTCGTAATTTATATATCCTTGATTAATCCACTGTCGCACATAAAGCGGATGAGGAGATCAGCAGTAGTAGCATCATCGGCTAGTATGCGTTCAAGTGTTTCCTGCAAGCCGAGGCTCCGTCTTAGGCCAGAGAGATCGATGCACTCTGTGAGGATGTGGGCCATGGTGAAGTCGGCATCACAAGAACACACTGGAGGGTCTTCCCTCTTTAGGAGATAAGAGTGAGTAGATCGTAAATGGCCTATCCTCAGCCTACACAATACTATGGCCTCTCTCCGTGAAGGCCAGAAAGAGGACCGCCACACAGTAGTCTTCTTAAATGATCTCAGCTTGTTGGGAGTTTGGATAGCTAGCCACTCCGATTCCCAGGACGCTAAGATGGTTCGACGTAGCTGAGAATAAATATATCTAACAGGTACATTGACAGGTCTTGGGAGGTAAAAGTACTGCTTCCTTTGCAACTTCATCCGCAAGTTCATTTCCTGCAATCCCAACGTGGCTTGGAAGCCACGCGAAAGTGATTCTGGTGCCAGCATCACTTAACCTGGCTAAAAGGTCATGAATCTGCTGCACCAGTGGGTGCTGTGAGAAGGAGGCTTCAATAGACTTAGAGCGCTTAACAAGTCGGTACACATAAGAAAGTGGCTTCCTTTGTTACCCAGTGCAAACTGCAGAGCCTCTAAGATTGTAATCTATAAGTTTAATGTGCGTATTGATGGTTTATATACATAATTATAAAGAAAGAGAACCTTCCACCTAATCAATACTTTATTGGTATGTGACTTCTAAAACATGTCTGTATCTTATTAACACACAGTACCGGTTTTGACCACTATATGGGTCATCTTCAGCTGATCGTAAAATATGATATTATCATGTGTAATTAAAGCATCATTGAATCCAACAAAGAATATCATTTGCTATGAACTATAATATTATACAAATATGTTATGTTTTTTCTTTGGTCTAAAGCAATTGTCAAAATTTATGTGACATGCAAAATATGACTTAAAAATCTACTTATTCTACTCATGAATAACAGATATTACATTAAGACGTGATATTAAAATTTTTTGAACTTGAAAGTGTTATATGATGTATGTTTGGTGTTTTTCTCTTGGTCTAAAACAGGGCCTCTCAGAGTGCAGACCCCCCACTCCTCTATTTGGAACAATAGCGCTTACTCTCTCTTTCCTCACGCCTGTCTCGCTCGCTCCCCCGTCTCCCTCTTCCACACTTGCTTCATAGCGCTCCAAATCCGAGCTGAGTTGCGCCGAGCAGAGCCGAGCTTATCCGAGTAGCCCAGAGACGAAGCGTTGGTCCGAGCCACGCCGAGCGGGACCGATGCACAGTGCACGGAGCTCTTGCGCCTCGATTTGCATGCATGAGATTTTGGGCGTTTGAGAGGCCCTGGTCTAAAACATCGTCAATTTTTTTAATAGTAAATATGTTGGAAGATGGTCCGCCTAGTCAATACTCTTTATTTATTTACCTTTCACCTTAACATCTAGTACATGTTTCGAGAATATTATGCATTCTCTTCCTCAGCTAGTGGATTAAAATTCAGTATACAATAAGACCTGACTAAAATAGGGGGGGCCCCCATTAAAAATTCAAAACAATGAGTATTACAATATAACACTTAAAAATTTGGATAGAGAAGTGTTCATGTTTTATGGCATTAATATGTTCATTATAACAAATAAGAAAGTTTCTTCTGGTACGTCTGATATAACTGGCTTTACAATTTTCACATTTCATTTGGTACACTCCTGAATGACTGCATTTGTTGTTGTCATTAACGGACTTAGTATTGTGTAGAATGTTGGCATTATTATGTGTGGTTTTGTTGAATTCAATGATGCTTTAATTACACATGTTAATATAATATTTTACGATCAGCTGAAGATGATCCATATAGTGATTGAAACCGGTACTGTGTATTAATAAGATACAGTCATGTTTTAGAAGTCGCATACCAATAAAGTATTGATTAGGTGGAAGGTTCTCTTTCATTATAATTGTGTATATAAACCATCAATATGGACATGAAACTTATAGATTACAATTCAGTAGCCAACCAGGCAAAACAAACAGCTTATAAATATCAGAACTTGAAGATCAAGATAATGAATGTAGTAAAGAGCATCACTTTCCTAAAAGAATGCCTATCGAATGATTTAACACAAAAATTTCTTATAAAATACAATAACAAACATAGAAATACTACCCAGACACGCAACATACAGAAAAGAACTCAAAGAATATGGCTAAGAGAAGAAATTAAATACCTTTACAGAACAAAACAATACCTCAACACCAAACTTTACGAAACACATTTAAAAGCATCCCATAATTTACCACAAAGCTACTGGGATAATTTTCAACAGATAAATTAATTTAACAGACTTAGCAATTCGGAAACAAAATACACTAGATAGAAAGTTAAATGCACTTAGACAGTCTCAGAATCAAAGTATACAAGACAAAGTTCCCAATAAAAACACTTCCATTAAACCTAACGAAAAGAATAAACACATATTTCATCCACCCATAAAAAACTTAACAGACACAAATTTTGATGAAATTGAATCCGATATACTGAGTAAGGGACCCAAACACAACTGGGGGAATACTTCAACCTTTCAAAATATTACTACTATTATTACAGAAGAAGAAAATGCCTTAAGCAAAATTCCTTACGACTTACGCGATGAAGTTAGATATGGAATTAAAAAAAGACTACCACAATACATAAACAGAATTAGCAATAACAAAAACAACCAAAATACCATCAACAACACACATTTAAAAAGACGCAAAGGCAAAATTAAGCGTAACAATTTACTAATAACAAAAGCAGACAAAGGTAATACTACTGTCATCATCGACAAAAATGATTACATAGCCAACACTAAACAATGTTTCCTAGACAATACCTTCCACATCAAACACAAAGACCCCAAATTTAATATTTAAAAAAATCTTAAAATATTACTAAAAACCACTCACTTTCTTTTAAACGAACAGGAAATCGCAAAACTGACTATACTGAACCCTAAACTACCTAATGCAAAAGCTTACCCAAAAATCCATAAGGAAAATGTACCCATGAGACCCATTATAAATTACAGATCTAGTTCAACTTACAAATTGTCGCATTTCATTCAAACTTTTCTTAAAAAGCATTACACATTTTTAGCCAAAAAAACAGTACGGAACTCAATAGAATTATGCAATATTACAAAGAAGTTGAAAAATGAACAACACCACAAGTTAATATCATATGATATAACAAATATGTACCCTAATACACTGTACATACACATAAAACAAAATTGAAACTAATTTAAAAAACCACAGCAACTTAAGTTTCTCGAAATAGACAAATTTATAAATTTGTTATCAACAATAACTTTTTCAGATTTCATGACACCATTTACCAGCAACTAGGCCTTCCCATGGGATCTCCAGCTTCTGGCATACTAGCAGAGATATATATATATATATATATTTTTTTTCCTAGTTGCTTTACGTTGCACCAACACAGATAGGTCTTATGGCGACGATGGGACAGGAAAGGACTAGGAACGGGAAGGAAGCGGCCGTGGCCTTAATTAAGGTATAGCCCCAGCATTTGCCTGGTGTGAAACTGGGAAACCACGGAAAACCATCTTCAGGGCTGCCGACAGTGGGGTTTGAACCCACTACCCCCCACATGCGCGCTCACAGTTGCGCGCCCCTAACCGCACGGCCAACTCGCCCGATGCACTCTAAATTATTTAGAAATATCTGTTACTAAACATGCAAATCACCTAACATACAAAATATACAGAAAACCAACACAAACATCCAACACAATAAAAATAGATTCCATCCACCCCAAAGCCCACAAAAAATCAGCTTATCATAGTCTGATGTATAGAGCATTTACGATACCTCTATCTCAAGAAGAACTACAAATAGAACTAAACCTGATTCACAAAATAGCCAAGCAAAATGGATACAATAAAGAAATGATTAATAAATTTATCCAAAAAGTAAAACAACCTAAATCAAAATTAACCAGAACCAAGAAATCCAAGAAAGATAACGCACTTTTTACCTACTATAACATCTATATCCATCCCATAACAAACATTTTAAAAAGACGCAACTTAAAAATAGCCTACAAAACCACATATAATAATGCCAACATTCTACACAATACTACAGTCATTCGGGAGTGTACCAAATGAAATGAGAAAATTGTAAAGCCAGTTATGTCGGACATACCAGAAGAAACTTTCTTATTTGTTATAATGAACATATTAATGCCATAAAACAAACACTTCTCATCCATAGGCAACACATTAAGGAATATAAACAGAAATTCATCAACATCAAAAATGATATGCAGATCTTAAGTATCAACCCCAAGGGCCCCTTGCTCAATATATCGGAAGAATTTTACATTAGTATGGACCAGTATGGAAATCCAAATTTTGATGTAAATGAAATTACAGATAGATTAATCATCCTTTTCAACACAGTTACTCCTTTATTAAAAAACACCTACTTAAAAAAGTCAACAAACAAATCCCAATACACATTAAAGAACCTCCAGAAGACACGCCTCGCTCTACTCCTCCTCCCCCCCTGAATAACCACTCCTCTTGCCTCTCCATTACCATAAGCATTAGACCTAGATGTACGCGGAGCAGTGCACGACGTACTCCCGAACAGCACAAATCGACAAGCCAACAACGGCAGTAAGTACATACACATTTCACACGTTCAATAGACATTCTAAATTGAAAAGATGTAAATTTTTATACTTTCTTTCTGTTCACACAGATAACTGACATGTCCTATGAAAAAACAACTATAAAAAGGGAGCGTTCATACCAACAAAATGCCAGACACTAAGCTGACACTATAAATGGAATAAGATAACAGAATATAATATATTTTAATGTAATATCAGGTGGTGTAATAATAAGTTGAACAACCGTAATCATCAAGACCATCCATCCACATTCATGAACATTCTGGAACACGCCGCATGAACGGCTTGTACACTTATCCAATGATTTTACCAACACAGATAAAAATTTTAATGTGTACCACACGAATGTTTTAGAACATTTTCAAATTATAAGAACTGTATATAACGTTATCTTAACATATTATGTGTTATATATGAGTAAAATAAGTGAAGTTTTAAGGCACACTTCGCAAGTCATAAAAAACTTTAAGGGTTATGAACTTCATATTATTGGTCCGTATTGAACTGAGATAATATACAAATAATGCACAGTAGAGTTTTCCACCTATTCAATGTTGTTGTTGTTGTTGTTGTTAGTCGTTTAGTCGCTTTCGACTCTCCGTGACCCCATAGACCAAAGTGCGCCATTTCTTCCTGTCGTATACAATTTTCCGAAGTCTTTCTAAATTGAGAGCCGTGGCTTCCTTGATGTCATCAATCCACCTCATCCGTTGTCGCCCTCTTCTCCTGTTACCATCAGTCTTCCCCAGCATTAAGGTCTTTTCCAGTGAATCATGTTTTCTCATGATATGACCGAAGTACTTTAGTTTTTGCCTGAGTATTTGACCTTCCAGTGAACAGCCTGGGTTGATTTCCTGTAATATGGACTTATTAGATCTCTTCGCAGTCCACGGAACTCTAAGGAGTTTTCTCCAACACCATAGTTCAAATGCATCTATTCTTCGGCGCTCAGCCTTTCTTACTGTCCAGGTTTCGCTTCCGTACATTGCTACTGGGAAGACCATAGCCTTCACTATACGAATCTTCGTTCTTAAAGTTACGTCTCTACTCTTGAAAACGTTATCAAGGTTGGCCATTGCCTTCCTCCCAAGGAGCAAGCGTCTCTTAATTTCATGGCTGCAATCGCCATCAGCAGTTATTTTGGAGCCCAAGTAGATGAAACTAGGAACAACCTCCATTGTTTCACCATTTATATGCCAGGAGGTGATAGGTTTAGTTGCCATGATCTTTGTTTTCTTGACATTCAACCTTAGTCCAGCTTTTGCACTTTCTTCTTTCACCTTCATTAGTAGATACTTAAGTTGTTCTTCACTTTCTGCCAACAGGGTGGTGTCATCAGCATATCTAAGGTTATTTATATGTATCCCACCAATTTTAGCTCCAGTTTCTGTTTCATCTAATTTGGCATTCCTCATCACATACTCTGCATATAAGTTGAATAAGTAAGGTGACAATATGCAGCCTTGACGTACACCTTTCTCAATCTTGACCCATTCAGTTGTTCCATATAGGGTTCTCACCGTAGCTTCCTGATCAGAGTAGAGATTTCTCATAAGGCAAATAAGATGATCTGGTACTCCCATAGTCTTGAGTACTTGCCACAATTTATTGTGGTCGACACAGTCAAAGGCTTGAGCATAGTCAATAAAGCATAAGTATAGGTCTTTCTGGAATTCTCTTGCTTTTTCCATAATCCAGCGAATATTAGCAATTTGATCTCTGGTTCCTCTGCCTTTGCGGAAACCGGCTTGTTCTTCAGGTAGTTCTCGATCTACATACTGCCGAAGCCTATTTTGCAGGATCTTGAGCATAACCTTACTAGCATGCGATATAAGTGCGATTGTTCGGTAGTTTGAACATTCTTTAGCGCTGCCCTTCTTTGGAATTGGGATGAACACTGAGTTTTTCCAATCTTTTGGCCACTGCTGGGTTTTCCATATTTGCTGACATATTAAAACATACACAATATTTGGCAAAATCCTAAAACATGTTTTCTAGCAGTAAGAGTCTTATGAAAGATTATGTGTGATGTAGCTGAGTAATAATTAATACAAGTACAAAAGTACAAATACGGTGCTCTGTGTTGTTAAAATTTATAGACTCACGGAATTCAGTAGGTCCTGGTGATATATAACAGTTGTGGACCGAGTGTCGTGGCAATAAGAATGAACACAATGTAAACTGACATGTTGGCGGTGAATGAATTTTATGTTCCGGTGGGATGCTGTAATGTTGATTTTTAATCTCGTTTGACCTGATTTTTGGGCAAATAATTTGTGTGCAGTTTGGTTAATTTCACTATACTATACTATACTATACTGTATCTTCGTTTATCCTCGGGATGATATTTTTCTGATCATCATCATCATTCCGTGTCCGGTCAGCATTTCCAAAATGTAGCAACTCCGATGGCCTTGTTGTTCGCCTCGATTAGGTCCTGTGTAGTGCAGGGATGTTCTAGTAGGGGACAAATGAGCAGGTGGTTCGGATCTTGTGTTACACCACACTCGCAGGATGCGTCTCCATCAGCTGGAAGTATGGCCCATTTTTGCATGTTGGTCTTGCAAAGAGGTACGCCCACCCTAAGACGATTAAGTGATCTCCAAATAGGGTAGGGCAGGTCATTTCCTGGAGCTAGCTCTTCCTTTGCAGGAGTATCAGGCGGCAGCATGCTCTTCCACCTGGTGATGCGGTTATACTCAGGTGTTCCTACCAGTGGTTGAGTCCTGGTGATGAAGCTCTTTCTCGACTTCAGTCGACAGACTACAGCCTGGTGATCATGCAGTGGGTGGCGAGAATCATTAGTCTGCTTTGTCCTCTCTGCATCAGCAGCAACAGCCCTTCTGATAGCGGGGGGAGCTATTCCAACAATCGGGTAGAGTTTGTCAACTGGGGTTGGCTTCAGACATCCCGACAAGATACGTACGGTCTCGTTGATTGCAATGTCAACCTCCTTGGTGTGAGTGGATGCACTCCACACAGGTGAAGCGTACTCTGCAGCGGACACACACAAAGCAAGAGCAGAGGTTCTCAGGACGCGAGGGCTTGCTCCCCAGGTGGTGGCTGTGAGCTTTCTCAAAATACTGTTCCGTGAACTAACTTTCAGCCTGGTGTTGTGGCAATGTTTCTTGAAGGACAGTGTTCGGTCAAGAGTAACACCTAGATACACAGGTGTTGGACAATGTTCTAGTCGTTTGCCTTGCCATATAATGTCCAGTTCCCGCCGAGCTTCTCTATTCCTTAAGTGAAATGCGCACACCTGAGTCTTGTTGGGATTTGGCTTTAGATGATTGCCTTCATAGTAAGAGCCAAGAGTATCTAGTGCAGAAGTCAACTTTTCCTCCACCTCTTCAAATGTCTTTCCTTGGGCAGCCACTGCAGTATCGTCGGCATAGATGAAAAGCCTGGTATGTTCCATTATGGGTTGATCATTAGTATAAATGTTAAAGAGCACAGGGGCTAGCACACTGCCTTGAGGTAAACCGTTCTTTTGTACGCGCCATCTGCTCTTCTTACCATGGAGAGAGACTTGGAATCTTCTATTCTGCAGGAGAATGCCAATAAGAGATGTTAGTTGATAATCATTAGTGAGCTGGTAAATTTTCCTCAGTAACTTCCTGCGGTTGATGGTGTCATAGGCAGCTGTTAAGTCAACAAAGTCAACTCCAGTTACCTTACGCTGTTCAAAACCATCCTCGATGTGTTGAGTAAGGTTCAGGATTTGACTGCAGCATGACTTTCCAGGTCGAAAACCAGCTTGTTGAGGAATGAACTTTCCTTCGAGGATGCCACTAATTCGGTTAAGGATAAGGCGCTCGAAGATCTTGAAACAATGGCATAACAATGATACTGGGCGAAAGTTTTTAGGATCGTTTGGCTCCTTACCAGGCTTAAGTAGTGCAACCACTCGAGCTTTCCTCCAGAGCTTGGGAATATAAAGCTTAGATACACACTCATTAATCATTGTAAGCAGCCATTGCAGAGTAGTCCTGCCGAATTTCTTGATCTGTTCTACTCTGATATCATCGATGCCAGCAGCCTTATTTAATTTCAAGGTGGAGATGACAGACTCTAGTTCATTCAAGGTGAAGGGTTCTTGGAGATTTTGGTTCTCACTTCCTGGGGTTCGTTCCAGTTGCTCCCGTGTACTCCGACCTTTAATCTTCCCGTTCATGAGTAATTGGGTTGCAATCTGGTCAGCAGTAATTGTGGTGAAGTTTCTAGGTTTTGTTGGGTCACCGCTGAGGTTTTTCAGGAGATTCCAGGCTCGCCTACTGTTCAACTTCATGTCCAGATTCTCTACCAGTGAGGTCCATTTAACTTTGCGATTTGCTGAGATAGTTTGCATCAATTCCTCACCAACCTGGATAGTTTCATCAGCAAATGGGTCAGCCTCAAAAAGATCTTTGTAATAGTTCATCAGCTGTTTGCTGTCATCAGTCATTCCTGGTATGTAATTTGTCCTACAACCTCTTGGAATGGTCCTTCTAGAGGCTGTCTGGACGCATTTGACAAATGCCTCGTACATCTCAGGTTTCGGTGGGATCTTGGCAACTTCTATATCAAGCTCGTTGGTGAATCTTTCCCAATTGGCCTTCTGAAAATTAAACCTTCGCCTGAAAGGTACCTCCTCTGGCACTACCATGGCATTCACTTTGCAGATTACAGGTCTATGTTGGGTAGATGGGATAGGCTTACCCATCATCTTCACACAACTCCCAGCAACTTTTGATGACACGAAAATATTGTCAGGGTTGTAGCCTCTCTTCCACCGACCGCTATTGAAGGATGCTGGTAGTTTTGGATCATGAATTAGATGAAGATCATGATTCTCTGCCCAGGTTTCCAGTTTATCTCCATTGGTATCTGAATCTGGGTATCCCCAAGATGTGCTTCGGCAGTTGTAATCGCCAAGGATGAAATTTACGCCCTGGTACTTAAAGTTAGTAGGTTCTTCAAACGTGAAGTCAACATTAGGAGGCTTGTATACAGAAGTAACGCTAAAGTGTGGCGTACATACAGAAAGAATCTCAATATCATCCCTTTCAGTTAGTGAGGTTGATGTGATATTTAGGTTTGGTCTGGTGAAAATGGCACTACCGTATTTATCATGGGGCCTTTCCAGAACAAGCTCCATGCCTGCGATTTTCGGTCGATGGCTGTTGTAGCCCCGGTGAGTCTCTTGCACTAGAAGAATGTCACATTTACATTCCTTACACAAGTCAGCCAATAGGGTCTCTTTGGCACACGAAAAACCCTCAATGTTTATCGAGACTATAACAAGTGGTCTTAAAAAAGACCCTTTAGGAGGATTACTACTTCTGTGTTGACCGGTAGTGGAAGAATCCGCCGCTGCTAATTTGCAACGTTGCCCAGGGTGCGCCCGATTGTACTGATTTTCGCCCAATTTATTTGTGGGATTTTCCTTGTTTCTCTCTATTAGTATGTGGGTATGATAACCCTTGTGAGAACTCCTTGCCTAGCACCTTAAGAAAATTTTTAACTCTCCTGGTGTAATTCCCAAGAAAAGAAAACTTTCAGTTAACATATGAATTCAAGCATTAGATTACCTGAACAGATGATTTGTATAGATTTAAACCAAAGAAAAGGTATCAAACATTGTCATTATTTATTTGAAATTCATTAACAGGAAGGTAGGCTAGCTTAGTAAAGTCATTAATATTCAGTCCCAATTTTTAAATGGAGGTCTGATTGATCCATAGGGTGATTGTTGGTTTTTCTTTATTAAATTTCTATTTTAATTTTAATTCTTGTTGATGTTCCGTTTTCTTGATGTCCAGAGTTTTTTTCTTTCTATTTATTAAATTTGCATATTTATTCCAAAGTACCTGTGCATGTCTTTCTTGTAGACAATCCATACAGTGACACTTTATTTTCTTTCCTTCCATGGGTAATGGTCACATGGTCTATCTGTGGTAAGTACTGCATTTTTCCTTATGTTGTGTTTTTCTGATTAGGTGATGTTTGCTCCCCCCATGTTTCTTTGAATTCCTTTTATGTTTTTGTTGCTGCCAGCGCGGGCACTGAGGAGATGGGTGTTCGTGCGGGTTATTCGGGAGAGGACTGTTGCCGTGTAAAATCACAGCAGTTCCGCAGGGTCAGCCCCCCACGAAGTGCCGCTGAGAAACTTAAGCATGTTAAGTCTCTTCATGCAGGCAATCTTAACTGATGGATGTGGGGCTGCCATATTAGTCGCTTATCAAAATGGAGACCCAGGAATCTGCAGGTGTCTACCACTGGTAAGACACTGTTTCGCAAACGGAGTTCCGGTTCAGGATGTAAAAACCGACATCGACGGAAGTGTACAACTGAGGTTTTTGCCGCTGAAAACTGAAAACCATGTTGCAAGGCCCATCTCTCGACTTGGTTAATAGCTTGCTATAGCTGTCTCCCAGCAAACGCCACCCTTCCGGAGCTGTAATGTAGAGCTAATTCATCTACATACAGCGATGGAATGACTGTGGGCCCAGCAGCTGCAACTATGCTGTTGATGGCGATTGCAAACAGCGAGACACTCAGTAAAGATCCCTGAGGTACTCCATTTTCCTGAAAGTAATTCTGAGTAAATGCATTCCCTACTCAGACTCGAAAGAGCCAGAGGGACATGAAGTTCTCAAACGTTGCCAAATTTCCCCGAAATCCCCACTGGTGTAGAGTGGAGAAAATTCCATATTGCCAGGTAGTATCGTAAGCTTTCTCCAGGTCAAAAAACACGGCAACTAGGTGTTTCTTCCAGAGAAAGGCCTCCTGAATGCCGCTCTCCAGTCTGGCCAGATGATCAGTGGCAGACCGATGAGAGCGAAACCCACACTGGTAGTTAGACATGAGACCTTCCTTTTCCATGGCAAGACATTGGTTAACCATCCTTTCAAATAGCTTACAAAGGCTATTTGTAAGGCATATTGGCCTATAACTATCCAGGAGTTTTGGATATTTACCTGGCTTGGGAACTGGTATCACAATTCCCTCACGCCACTGAGACGGAAACATGCTTAAGCATATGATTATGGATTTTGTCCAGTCCAGGAGCCGTGCATAGCGCGAGTGCACTCCGCAACTCTCACTCCGTGAAAGGCACGTTGTAGAGATGTGAACCACTAGAGGCGAAGGAGAGATGGCATGCCTCTGCTTCGCGCTTAATTGGTAGAAATATAGGGTCGTATTTCCCAGAGCTGGATGTATCTGCAAAATATGACTCAATGTGGTCTGCAATGACTAAACGAATCGTAACAATACCTCCATTAATGGAGATACTGGGGACTGAGGGCACATTCTGTACTCCGACAATACGGCAGAGTTTTGTTCACACCTGTGGTGACGGAGTATGTGCCGTCATAGAAGACACATATTTTTCCCACGTAGCCTTCTTACTTTCTCTAATCAAAAACCGGGCTTTTGCACGCAGACGCTTAAATGTGATATGATAGGCCACCGTAGGATTCCGACGGTAGTGCTTAAAAGCCCGTTGGCGATCACGTATGGCCACTGCAATTTCGTCCGTCCACCATGGGACCTGTTTCTGGCGACGAATACCGGATGAGGATGGAATTGTTTCCTCTGCAGCAGCCAAAATTCCAGTAGTAATGGAAGAAACATGGTCGTCAACAGACTCCAGCATATCATCGGACATCACTGCACGCTTCGAAAATTCTGGTCAATTTGCCGCTGAAGTGACCAACGCTTGGGTACTTCGGACTTTGATTCAAAAGAGAGAGAGAGAGAGAGAATTATCGGAAAGTGGTCACTATCACAGAGGTCGAAGCGTACTTGCCACTGTAGCAGGGGAACTAGCGCACGGCTGCACAAAAAGACATCCAGGAGTGAGAATGTGCCGTGTGCGCTGCTGAAATGTGTGAGTTCCCCTGTATTATGCACGCAAAGATCAAACAGATTGATAAGTCGCTCGAGCATCCTCCCCCTAGCACAGGAAGACGGAGAACCCCATAGTGTGTTAAGGGTGTTCACGTCTCCCAGTATGAGGAAAGAAGGAGGCAACTAAGCAATCAAATCTTGTAGTGCACTTATTTCAAGATCGTAGTTCGGTGGAATGAACACGTTGCACACCATTGTCATTACTCGCAATGGAGTGTGAACTGCAACTGCATCTAGCTGAGTATGGAGCGATACTTCTTCGCTAAAGATGTCAGAGAGAACTAGGGTACAAACGCCCCCAGTCACCGCGCCATCTACAGCTACTCTGTCTTAAGAGTAAAGATGAAATCCTTTCACAGCCGTGTCGTGTCCAGCTTTCAAACAAGATTCCTGTAGACAGACTATGGAGGCCGTATAGACGGATATCAATTGACATATCTCAGCTAGGCGACAGTGATAACTATTGCAGTTCCACTGCAATAGTGCCATTGTGTGGACAGGTAACGCCTTGTATTTAGGGCAATTTCTTGCCCTTCGTTCGGTCCATTACCAGCCAGGTTCCGCCGTCTTTGTCGGTGTTTCTTATGTCGGCATCACCATCTACGACAATGAGTGGTTCTGTCTCCATGATCTCCTGAGAACAGGGAGACGCGGTGACTGAGTACTCCGCAGACGGTGATCTAACTGATCGGGAAAAGTGGGCCTTTTTCCTGGGAGAAGTAGGTTCTCCACAAAGAGATCGAGCAAGAGGGCGTCTGGCCTTCTCGCTCTTGCCCATTGTTTCTGTCCTTTTAGGAGGAGAACCGGCAGATGGTTTGTCGGTCTTCTTCGGGGATCCTGTGACCCCTGACTGAGTTGGAGAAGGCTTCTTCTCCAACTTCTTAGAGGAGCCGTGGGGCTTCACTTTCTCCTCCTTTTTGTTCTGGGCATTGGAAGGAGGGCTTGACTTTCCAGCTCTATGTGGGGAAGCCTTTCCCCCTGCCCTGTTGGGGAAGAGCCTTCCCCAGGCAACGTCGGCAATAATGTGCATTTTTTGTTCCCTGGAGGTTCCAGAACCTTCCTGGGATCCCCAGTTTCCTTCAGTCCTTGTTCTTGTTGGTGGTTGAGACTTGTCGATACTAGCTGGCTAGAGATAGATGGTGTAAAACTCTGTGGGGTAATCCGCACGTTTGAGACTTGCTTCCGCTTGCGGTCCCCTAGGAGAGGAGTATGGAAATGACTCCACGATTAATCTGGAGTGTTCCATCTCACGATGTTCCTGGATCCATCCAGCATCCGGACGATTCTAGAAGAGCCAGCACAGGTATATAAGAGAGGCATCATTGCAAATATATGGGAGAGCGAAGTCATATCTGGAGAATGGAAAACTGCCTAGGTCCACCAACTGCACAAAAAGGGCAACAAGACAGATCCAAATAATTACCGAGGCATCTCACTTTTGCCAATTGCATACAAAGTGCTTTCACGCGCCCTCCTTACAAGATTGGTACATCAGACAGAACACAAGATCGGTGAATACCAGTTGGGGGTCCGACCGCATAGATCGTGCGTGGAATAGATCTGGAACCTAAAGATGATTCTTCAACACCGCCAGTCAAACCGTACAGTAATCATTTTCATGGATTTTAAAAAAGCATACGAATCTGTTGATCGTGACACCCTGTCTGTTTAATGTATTCCGCGAATATAGCATTGGCAACAAAACAAACACGTTAATCCAACAAATACTGACAGTCACAACCTTTAAAGTGAAATTCATGGGTGAAACCTCTGAACCTTTTGAAATTAGAACAGGTGTTAGACTCCTGTTCAACCTAGCACTAGACAAGGTCATTAAAACTTGGGAGAAAGAAGTACCTGGAATCCATATGGGAACAAAAGCTAAACGGATCAACATAAAATGCCTTGCTTTTGCTGATGATCTGGCAATAATTACCCAAACTCCTGAGGAAGCCAGACATGCCATCGAGAAGCTTCATGAGATTGCTGTCAAAACTGGCCTCCACATCTCTTACGAAAAAACATGGTATATGGAGTCCAAGAACTCAAACCTGGTGCCACTCGTGAGCCAATATGGCAGCGTCACACAAGTAAAACAGTTTAAGTATTTAGGTGAAGTTATCGGGAGCACTGGAAACTAAACAGAAGCAAACAAAAACTGCGCTGAAAAATTATGTAAAGCCTATACAATCACCTGGAACGTTTACAACAAGAAATCACTTTCCACCAAAGCCAAACTCCGACACTAGAACACTGTTGTTCTCCCAGAGGCACTCTACGCAACTGAAACATCAACATTAGAGACATTGAGAAAATGGAATGGCAGATACTGAGGAAAATATTTGGACCCCAAGTTTGAAGATGGAATTTGGATGCGAAAAAGCTTGGAGGAACTCTATTCATTGACTGAGCGATTCACTTCACTTGCACGCAAAAGACGTATGAAATTCTACAGGCATTTAGCACGAATGGATGAGTCACGACTGACCAAGAAAATCTTTTTCGTTATCTATGTAACATGACAAACCAAAGTGCGCTGGCTAGTAGACACCCAATAAGATCCCGCGCAAGTCAACCTTGACCCACTGGAAACCACAAGGACTTCATATAGACAAAAGATCAACATCCACAAGATTTGCGCCCAAGAAACTGACGGCAAGAAATTTGAAACTCAAAAATGCGTGGACACAAGAAAGACACATAGTGAAAGGATGAGGAAGTTTTGGGAAGATAAGAAGAACAAGATGATCAAGAATACCAATGCTAAATAATGGCTCTACGTGCTCCTTAGAGGGCCAAACGCATGTATATATATATACAGAGCAATTCAAAATGATGGACCAGATTTCATAAATTTATTCTGTGAAATCTAGTAAACAAATCGTAATGTGACACGTGCTAAGAACGGTAAACTCTCAAAGTATTTTTTTCAGTCATATCACAGGTGTTCTATGTGAGCACCTCGCGTAACACGACATGCATCAAGCCGATAGTCTATCTCCTGCCAAACCTTGTGTAGTGTGTCATGGCCAATCTCTACGATGGCTGCTGTGATGCGGGCACGAAGGTCGTCCAATGTTAGTGGAAGAGGTGGTACCTAAACATGATCCTTTACGAAACCCCACAAGAAGAAATCACATGGGATTAAGTCGGGAGAATGCGGTGGCCAATGAATGAGAGTTCATCTTCTTGAGATGCACAACCTATCCAGCGTTGTGGCAATGTCTCATTGAGATGGCTCCGAACTTTGCCATGGTAATGCGGAGTGGCATCATCCAGTTGAAGTTTGAAATCTGCACTATCCTCTTCGAGCTGTGGCAGGAGCCATTGTTGCAGCATATCAAGAAGAACATATCTTGTCACAGTAGGTTCAATGAAGAAAAATCTCATAGGAAATGGCACAAAACACATTCACCTTGGGAGAATCGCGTTGGTGTTCCACAACTTGATGGGGATTAGAAGTTCCCCAGATCCTTACGTTGTGTCTATTCACAGTCCCGGAAAGGTGAAAAGTTGCTTCATCACTGAAAATTACCCTTTCAGAAAACAGATCCTCTTCCATTAATGCGAGAAAATCAGCACAGAAGGAAGCTCGAGCAGCATAATCAGTGTCTCTTAAGGCCTGCACCAGTTGCAAGCGGTAGGGTTTCATTCATAAACGTTTACGCAGAATGCGCCAAACAGTTGCCTGTGGAAGTTCAAGTTGCCTCGATGCCTGGTAGGTGGACTTCTGCGCACTCTGCACAAAACTGGCGCAAACACGTTCCACTGTCTCTTTCCCGGTCGAAGGACGGCCAGTCTACTTTCGCTTACAGATGCAGCCCGTGTCTCTGAATTTTGCATACCATGCACGAATGGCTTTTCCAGTAGGTGGGTCTCTTCTATACCTGGTACGGAAATGCCGTTGAACACTAATCACAGACTTGTTTATATGGTAATCAAGCACACAGAACGACTTCTGCTCTCCAGCAGCAGCCATTTTCTTTACTCACTTCCTGCATGCTCGTAACGGCTGAAAATGAAACCACATGGGATGAAACCTAATCTCAACTAAACTTTGAGAGTATGATATATGATATCTCACAGTATGATATGTTCATTAGATTTCATAGAATACATTTATGAAATCGGGTCCATTTTGAATTGCCCTGTATAGTAATAACAATAACGAAAATGGGAGCTCTTATGAAATTTTATTTACATATTTTTATGTGACGATAGTGGCATGGAATGTGACACTAGCGAAGATGATATTTAAGGTATTGATTACGTGGTAACATCAGAAGAACTGTGATTGTAACTGAGGGTATGTAATTATAATTTTATGCAAAAATTGAAATATTATTGACATCCGAATATGAATTCGAAGCAACATATAGCATTTCATTATGATTGAAATTCAGTTTACAGCCTACCACATGTTCCTACTTATTTCATATTTGCGTGAAAACATAAGAATATCTACATATTAGTAAAGATTTCTGCAATTTCAACACATGAGGGAATTACGATTACTTAAAATATCACCTTCATCCAGCACATGTTTGCTGCGAGAAGCCATGTTTTAGAGTACATTAAGTGACATGTACTAATCCACACTCATTGATAATATCGTAAATTCTCTGTCTTAGGCAGATAATACTGCCATCTGTTGAAGTACTCTCTCGTAACTAATACATGAAGAAACACAGTGTATTCACCAGAATGCATGCATAGCTTGTTCTTGATTCTTAATGAATTGTCAAACCTTACAACGGCATGAATGTAATTTTGGCCACTGTGAGCTATGCTCGTAGTTAGACCAGAAAGAGTTAAACCTCTGTGCCATCCCAGAAAAACAATAATAAGGCTGCATAAGACATAAAATCTGCATGACTAATTATATGGAATGAAGTCCCTATGGCTAATGTACATGGACCACTATGCGCTGACACACTCCTGAAAGACCTTATAGATAGTACTACAGTATTTCTTTTGGAGTAAAAGTAACTGTCCTTGGAAGAGATTTTAGACAGAATTTTGCCTATACTTTCACATGCCTATAAACAAACAATAATTCAAATCTGTATTTACTATTCTCCATTTTGGTCAGTATTTAAGGTATTTCCAGTTGCTTAAGAACCATGCAGGCAAAAGCAGATAAACTAAACTACAGTATTCTGATTTTTTACTTCACTTTGGTAATGAGAATTACTGTGACTTAAACAACAAATCTTCAGAAGTCTAGGATAACAGTGCATGAATACATTGTGTAAGCCAGTTTTGAAAGTGAATTTAAATCTTCACATGATGTGTTGAATTTTTCTAAATTTGATATACTTGGCCCCAAAACTGAAAACTGTAATGAAATAAACTTTTTCATACCCATCTCGTTTCTTTTCTACTTTCTTTCTAATATTTATTTTCTGTCTCTTTCTTTTCTAGAAATCTTCCAATTGAGGTAAATATCACGATTTTCACTGCCATCATTATTTTAATATAACTTAATGTTCCGTAATGTTCCGTATTGACATCAAGCCTTCAATGCATTTCTGAACAAGAAGATTTCGAGAAACGCATTATGTAAAATTTTTACAACTATTTCTCATGATGTTCTCATGACCTGTTACTCTGAATTTTACTGATCTCCATGTGAATGAGAAGGCTGTTATTAATAAAATAGGACTTGAAGTTTCATATTTATATTTTATACATGATGTTTTGCTTTTAAGAGCATAATTTTGTGATTTTTCATTATTGAAAATAATTTGCATACTTTAGTAATAATATGTAGCTGAGGATGTTCCAAATGGATCAAAACATCTTCTATATAATTATTTTGTGATTGCTCAATATGTTCAATTTTTTGTTGAATTGGAACATATTTTAGAATTGACTAGATGGAGCTTTTAATAAAGGACATACATCTTTGTATACTAAAGGCATTTACCTTGAACTAATCTCTTCAGCACAGACTTGTAGTTCAACAAGTAGGTAAAATAAGACTCGCTCTCTTAAGTAGTCTTCTGTCAAAGAACAATGCCCAGAATGTAACTGTGCTACATGAAGTGACCAACAACCTAATGATCCTTTTTTTAATTCTATACATTATCAAAGAAGTTGTCAAGTTCTTTCAAACCAGTTGCTGCCTTATAACTTAAGATGTCTGGGAAAATAAAAAACAGCAGTCTCTTAGTAACACCCAGTGTTACATACCAGCAATCATTCGTGAAATGTTTGCTACATATTATACTGCTTGCTACAGGTATCCACCTTTCTTTAGATTTGGGATGCAATCATTTCTCGAATACCAAAGGCACAGGCAACAAAAATCTGGAAAATAAATTTGTGGTAGGTACATTAAATTTACGGCCTCTAGAATCCATAATTATAGGTTAGTTTTGCATCTTGTAATCAAATATATAATGATGACCTTATAAGTCTTCTGTGAAAATGAATATCATTTCCTTTCCTCCGGACTCATTTGCACCTAAACACGGCGTGTAATTTTACAGTAATACGACTGATAAAACAAACACATGCCAAGCACAGAGAATTCACCTATATCAACTTAATGGAAATAGCGTACCACTATTTTCGAAGAGTAAATGCACTGCAGCTGTGTATACTATTTGTATTGAGATCACTAAGGCCTGGACTTTTATGTAATATCAAAGTGCAAAATATGTACATAAAAATGAAGTAAATATCAGTGAACTATGTAATCAAATATGTGATATTCACAAAATATGTAATTAAATATGTAATAGTATTACTGCACTAAATTTACAACAATGTTCATATATTTCTTTTATTAAGACCTATGGTGAAATGACATGGTGTATGGCTTTTAGTGCCAGGAGTGTCCAAAGACATGTTCGGCATGCCAGGTGCAGGTCTTTTGACTTGACACCCGTAGGTGACCTGCACGTAGTGATGGGGATGAAATGATGATGAAGACGACGCATACACCCAGACCCTGTGCCAGGGAAATTAACCCACATGCACCCACCCGCCCTTTGCTCTGACATTGCTAGGAATCCGCCAACTTTTTAGTATGCAACCTGGATGTTGCAAGCTTTCGGTTAAAACAGTATAGTGGCTGATCGACTGCGCGTATTATCACGGGACCTGTTTTATATTATTGAGAAATTCCACACTATTGCTCATGACACAAAAAACAGAACAATACAAAAATATAACACATAAAAAATCCCTTTGAAATCTTAAATTTTTCATTAATTTATCTCACCTCGCAAGTCCTTTAGTGTGTGTTATGGCCTTAATTATACGACACGAGCCTAACATTTGCCTGATTTTGAAATAAGTAAATAATAGGAAACCAATACGACATGAGCCTAACATTTGCCTGATTTGGAAATAAGGAACTAATAGGAAACAAATCACGAGTAAGCGAATGATGAGGTTCGAACCTATATCCCAAATACGAACTTACAGCCGTATGTATCACTTGGTGTATTGTTATTATTATTATTATTATTATTATTATTATTATTATTATTAAGTCTGAGGAGCAGTGGTAAAGTGTTCACATGCAGGTACCAAGATCGTAGGTTCAAATCCAGCAGCCGCAATCGGATCTTGACGGGCGGGAGAAAGTTCATTCGGCATTCCATGTCGTACGATATTACTACGCGAAAGATCTCTGGTGACATATTTCGTGTTCATTCATGCATAGGATCACTAATAACTTCTTCCTCACTAACACTGCTGAAATCAGAGCCTAAAACATCAAATATGCTTTGAATTTCGCTATTACTGAGCATTTCGCGTGAGCAAGCAACTACCTTCTCAGCCATCTTGTCAACAATACAGATTTCTCTATCGATATTTTAATCAATTCTCTTTGCCAAAGAAGCATACCAGAGCACTCTGGTGACACTTTGAGACACCAAGAACAGATTTCAATTAGAAATGTTTCCGGAAAAAGCCAACAGATGTCACAAATGTCTCCAATATGCGACCTTGCATCCCGGCGTACCAGTCCGCTTGTGGAGTCCTGGCCCAGCCGCTCGAGCGCGTACCAGTCCGCTTATGGGTGCATAGGGGTTAACCAATGATGGTTAAAATTCCCGACCCTGCAAGGAATCAAACCCGGGACCCCTGTGACCAAAGGCCAGCACGCTAACCATTTAGCCACGGATCCAGACAAAACTTATGGTTATGATATGAGACATTAAAGTAGTCTTAATTACCTCCATATCATATGACAAAATCGTTGTTGTTGCTTTAGATAACTTGTATAGTCTGCTGTTTTCTAATTTTGACAGTATTAAGTAATCAAATTGAAGGCATAATCAAAATACTTCAAATATTTAAAAATACTGTTATACTCTGTAAATGCAATAGTGTTATACTCTGTAAATGCCAGAGTATATTACACAATGTATTGTTGCAGCTAATTTCGTGTTGCTCTCATGCCCTGAAAATGTAACAAATAAAGTTAATATAGAATATAGGACATCAGAAAAAGCTAATGCATGCTACAGCCATCCCAGAAGAAGCCTTTGGGGGTGATCATAGGGCAGTGGTGGCAAAATTAAGAGTGGGAAAGGTCATTAAACTGCTAGAGAAAAGTGAAAGAAAGATTAAGGTCTGGAGATTAAAGGAAAAGGAGGTTGGAGGAGAGTTTAAGAAAGATTTGAGAGTACATATACCAAGGACAGATATCAGCGATGTGGTACAAGAATGGGAAAACTTTAAGAGGGCATTTGTAAGTAGTGCAGAGAAAACATGTGGAAGAACATCAGGAAAAGTAAGGGAAAAGGCGACAAAATGGTGGAATGATAGAGTGAAGGAAAAGGTAAAAGAGAAGAAAACTTGGAAGGAACGGAAAACAAAAAAGACTGAAGAATGTAAAACAAAATATATAGAAGCAAAAAGAGATTGCAAGAAAGTAATTGCAGAGGAAAAGAAGAAAAGCTGGGCAGAATTCACCCAGGAAAACAGGGAGGATTTAAATTGCGGAAAAAAATTATTATTTGGAATTGTAAAAAATAGAAGGAATGAGAAGGTGAACACTGGATTCGTAAAAAAACAAAGGAGAAATATTGACTAAACCGGAAGAGATAACGGACAGATGGAAAGAATATTTCAGCAAGCTACTAAAGGTGAGACATCAGATAAGTGGAAAAATTACACAAGCAAACAAAATTGAGGAGGAAAAAATAAAAGAAGAATCAGACATTACTATGGCTGAAGTGGAATGGGCAGTTAGTAAAATGAAGATGGGAAAAGCTGTAAGAAAGAAGGAAAAGGAATTATCAAGTGGGAGATAAGAAATTGGAAGTAGTAAAACACTTCAAATATTTGGAAAGTGTACTGTCTGAAGATGGAAGAATAGATTTGGAAATTAACAGAAGAATACAACTGGGGAGTGCTTACTATCAACAGGTGAGGGGACTATTATGGAAAAAGGATATACCGATGAAGGCTAAAGAAGTTATGTATAAAGTTTATTATGTTCCTATAATGACATATGCAGCAAAAACTTGGACAATGACTCAGAGGGATGAGAACAGAGTACAAGCAGCTGAAATGAAATTCCTGAGAAGTATGATACAAAAAACGAGGAGAGACAGAGTAAGAAACAAAGATATATGGAAAGAACTGGGAGTACAGAAATTAAAGGACAAACTGGAGCAAAACAGATTGAAATGGTTTGGACATATCAAATGAATGAATGAAGTAAGACGACCAAACGAGTACTGGAAAGACGGATGGCAGGGAAGAGAGGATGAGGAAAACCAAGAATGTGGTGGATGGACTTGGTGAAGAGTAGCATTAGAAAACGAAACACAGATTGGAAAATCATGTCGGAAGAAGAATGGTGGAATGACAGAACAAAGTGGAGAGGAATCATATTCGTTCCCACTGTGTGTCAGCTGGAAATGGGAAAATGATGATGATGTAATATTACTAAGAATATATAAAAATATGTAATATTACTAAGAATATGTAAAATAAAACACTCTTTCTGAGTCCAACCCTTCGTAAGGGTGTAGTGGCATCACGCGACAAGACTTTTGGTGATCTGCCTCCAGGAGTCTCTGCTATGAGCACGGGTGACTTGCTTGCTGTTAGCTCATATTTTTTTTTTTTTTTTTACAATTTGTTTTACGTTGCACCAACACAGATAGGTCTTGTGGCGACGATGGGATAGGAAAGGGCTAAGAGTGGGAAGGAAGCGGCCGTGGCCTTAATTAAGGTACAGCCCCAGCATTTGTCTGGTGTGAAGATGGGAAACCACAGAAAACCATCTTCAGGGCTGCCGACAGTGAGGATCGAACCCGCTATCTCCCAAATACTAGATACTGGCCGCACTTAAGAGACTGCAGCTATCGAGCTCGGTAAAGCTCATCCTGGTCAAGCTCATGATCTGCTCCATCCATCATAATGGTGCACGTCCTCTAGGTCTTCGGCCATCAACGTTTCCCTCTATGATAAGTATTCCCATTGCCTCCAGTCTTCTGGCAATATGACCAAAATATCTCAGTTGTTTTTGGTTGATAAGGGTCGATAGTTTTGTTCTGATGCAGAGCTGTTCCAGGACCGATTCATTAATAGGGTGTGTTGTCCATGGTATTCGCAGAAATCTCCTATAGCACCACATTTCTAGAGCATCAATTCTGCGGTGATCCGCCATTTTCATCGTCTAAGTTTCTGCTGCATAGGTCGCAGTAGGGAAGATCAGAGTTAGAATGAGGGTGAGCTTTGTCATGGAAGTGATGGAGGTGTCCTTCTAGATGCGAGTAAGTTTTGCTGTTGAATTTCTCGCAATCACAATGCGCTTACGGATCTGAGGTTCACAGTCTATGGTATTTGTTACAATAGATCCCAGATACTCGAAGCGAATGACAACCTCATAATCAGCAATTCTTATTACGGCAGGTCTGTTGTTATTAACACGATCTACAATCATCACTTTGGTCTTTTTATTGTTGATTTCAAGACCATATTCTCTGTTTCGCTCGTCTCAACTCCACATGATGGTTTGTGTTCAGGATCGCCTGTTGCAATTATCACAGTGTCATCCGCATATCTGAGATTGTTAATTTTCCTGCCGTCAACTGTGATGCTGCCACTCCAATCCTCGAGAATCTTCCTCATAATGTACTCACTGTATACATTAAATAGGAGGGGGGAGAGAATGCAACCTTGTCGCACTCCAGCAGTAATAGGAAATAAAACACAGGTATAACCACATCAGAACCACAATTCATCTACATTTTTGACTTTCAGTTGTCTATAAATAAAGGAATGGAATATGTAATTGCATAAGAATCCGGGCCCTAGAGATCATTGCACAACTGTCACACAACATTATAAAAGTATAAAAGTAGATGACAAAAGAACCACATAGCAGTATACCCTAATCTGAGCTTGAGTATTAAAAAAAAAAAAATGCCCCAGTGTCTAATAAATCATATAAACTGGAGATGGAGACAGTTGCAGTGAAACAACAGCAGAAGTTTGATAATTGGCATTATTGTAATTACAAGAAAACCAATCAAGACATAAAAATGTATCCACAAACTAACATCTCAAAAACATATTACCGAACTCAGAAGAGGAGAAAACTTAACTGTACCTTCAATTCTTGGAGTTGTAAAAAGAGCACAGTGTTTGGTGTAACTGTTGGCTTCTTTATGGGTTCACCAGTGATGCACAGTTTCTCCAAACGAGGACAGTGCAGTCCTATCAGCCCCACATCAATACCTGCACTAGATATCTACAACAGAGGGGGAAAAATAAATCAGTAATAGAGGAAACAGAAACAGGAATTAACATAATCAAGAAGCAGTAAAATATCTGTATTTGACTTGATTCAAAACTGAAATAGTGAAATGTGGATTGGCCTTTCTCTGACTCATGATGAAAAGGATTACAGTACAAGACGAGTTTAATGTACTTAGGACTATTTTTTCTCAAGAGAATAATTGATTCTGGGATATGCTGTTTAAGGGCATGATGTTTTGAGCGACAAAACCTTTTAGGGTAAGGTGTTGTAAAGGAACAAACAATAGTGAAATAAAGTTGAATATGTATATGCTAGATGTTACCCATGGCTTCGCTCGCATGGATTTCGTAATTTAATCAAAGTAATCGTTCCTCGGTACTGCACTAAGACACCTTAAAATCCCCAAAGTATAAAAACTCACCAAAAAGTTAAGTTTTATTTACTCCAGTACCTCTTTGTAAACCATGTTTAAGGTATTGCCTTTTGGGGCTAAGATGACCAGGCTACTGGCAGAGCTAACTCTGGAACATGCGACAAAGTGCTGTACAGGTGAGAAAGTCGAAAACAAAAAACAAAATATTTCTTTATTTTTAAAGGAGATTCCAAATACCTAGTTCAACCTCTGTAACATGTTCAGTTTTTGAAATGTAAGTATCTCCATAAAAAGAATTCAACCCCTTTATCAGTCCTTTATCTAAGAGGATTCTCCAGACAAAAAAACAAAAAAGAGCCGTTTGCAGAAATGATGACTAGTTTTAAGTCTTAGACAATGTCTACCTAAACAACGTCTAAGTTGCGCACATTCTTCCATTGCATAAACAATGCTCAGCTGGTGTTTATCTAGACATCGTTTAAAGTTTCAATACTGGTTTGAAAATGGAGATAGAAATATCTTTTATGCAACTCTTTACCTGTCTCAACCAATGAAATGCGTAGGTGTGTGTGCCGAACGCTAGTCAGCTGTTATCTTCATACACATTACTCAAATATGGCTAAGCATGAGCATGACTAGCCCACAGATAAGAATATTGTTTTCGGTGGAAATTAGATCTCATAATATTATCAACACCAAAGCGCACGTCACCGTACGGGGAAGTGTAGCTTTGATTATAGCGTTGTTACAGTGAGTGTAATCTACTCATAAATACGGTAGCTTCGACGAAGGGAAGATGAAGCGATAGTAATGTGTAGGCCTAACCGAGTATGTTGTACGGGCCATATAGATATAGCTTGCATTCTGGAGATCGTATGTTCAAAACGCATTATTGGCAGCCCAGAAGATTGTTTTCCATACTTTCCCTATTTTTACACCAGGCAAATACCAAGCCTGTTGTTATGGCCACGGCTCTTTTTCCCCAGTCCTCTTTAAAGAATAATCACCACCACTTGCCTTTTCCTCTCTGATAGTTGCCGAAAACTTTACGATTATATATATATATAAAAACCCATACAACCTACTCTTTAGTTTTCACTATTATGTGTGTTTACTTGGCAGTAAATATAAGTGAATCCCTCCCGGTTGATGTATGTGACAGCCCTCTGACGATCGGGATACGTAACTCTTGATATGTATGTAGTCGAAGTGACAAATAATTCCATAGAAATTACCCCATGTATATAATAAAATATATCGGTTTACAAGAATTGTATTCAAGTTGACAATTACCAGACTGTCCCTTTGTCAGTCTCAAGAAACAAGTCTCTCAAAAAGTTAAACCTTATTTTAAGATCTATCTCCCTGTACATGTCAAACGAATTGCTGCGATTTAGCAGCGGGCGACCCACAGAGAGGCTGTCGGACTAACCTTTCTTCTCGGAATTGTCTCAACATGATAATACAAATTACATGTTTCATGGCACATAACCTCTGATTGTGATTCACTCCTCTCATTTGAGCTTAAAAAGTGCTCTCGGCAGTGTTTAAACATGACCAGTTGAACATAGGTTTTAGACAGTGTCTAAGTGATAAATAACGTCTCTGAAATGCGGAAGCCTTACTTAGGCATTGTTTAACCATAGACATCGTCTAAATACCGTTTCTGCAATCGGCCGTAAGTGTTTTTTAATTTTTAAAAGAGATTCCAAATGCCAAATTTCACGTCTGTAACATCTTCAGTTTTTGAGATAGGAGGAACAACATAAGAAACATAAATGGGACAAAGAAAATGCCAGGTCAGTGCGGGAAGAAGGAGCAACAGAAAGAGGAGACAAGAACAAACATGCAAACACAAAAGAACAAGTACAATCTCCATATCTTCATATACTGCCAAATAGGAACAGACAGCCTCTCTCCTCATCAATCCTAGTTCCTCTATATCCATCTCTTCTCAGTCCTTGATGAGCTTGTTTCTGTTTCTCAGCTTCATAAGGAGGGTGGGTATCAACACTTGCTGAGGTGTCAACTTGACAGATCTTGTCTTGATGTGGAAAGTGTAAGATAAGAAGAAAGCCAGAAGTACAGGAAAAAGGAAGAAACATAAGCACATTGGTACAGGTGGTAAAAGATTAGGAACACAGGACACAAACACATGGGGAGAAAAGGATCCCAACAGGATAATATAAGTTTTGGAAAGGAAAAAACTTTTTATATTTTTTTTACAATTTACGTTGCTCTGACACAGATAGGTCTTATGGCGATGATGGAAGAGGAAAGGTCTAGGAGTCGGAAGGAAGCAGCCGTGGCCTTAATTAAGGAACAGCCCCAGCATTTGCCTAGTGTGAAAATGGGAAATCATGGAAAACAACATGATGATTTTCTTACCTGAAGATCAGTCAACTGAGGAAGATACATAAGAGCTTGTATAATATCATCAACATGAATATTTTCCAGAGTCAGGCTCTGTAGTTTTCTGTATACAGCAAAATTCTGTAAAAAGAAAAAAATTAATATATTCCAGAGTCAGGCTCTGTAGTTCTCTGTATATAACAAAAATATGTAAAAAGAAAAAAAAAGTTCAAAACCATACCAACCGATGAAAAAACCCATTCCATATAATAAAATGAAGAAATATAACACCACAGAACTTTTGGAAACAGTAGGGAAAAGTGTACTTCTCATTAAGATTCAATTAAATAAATAGCCTATGTCAGTATTTCTCAAACTCTTCAGCTTTACAACCCTCAAAATGTAAAAAGTAGATAAAATTATACTTTGCAGTATCAATCAAATTTTTTGCAATAATAATGATTATTAAAAACTTGTGTGAGCAACTATACTGACCAGCAAATTAAAAATACAACTTTTCTGTAAATTATTTTATTAACTAATAAACAGAGGGTACAACGTGATTTATAAGGACTTCCTCAATGTATTGTTGAGCTGTAAGACTTCCATACTCAATGAAGAGAAGCTCTGTGCGAGCAGCCAGAGTAATTCTGCCCACACCATGATAGAACCCTTATGGAATGGCGTTCAAGGAAAATTGCAGTAAGAATATCGCTGTCCTAGTCTCCTCCACATGTCTGCTTTTCCATCTGGAGTTATGAGAGGGAAACAAAGCTTGTCTGAGAAGGGAATACACCTCCACTGTGCACTCCTGATGTTGCTCCAAAAATTACAGGTGATGTATCTGGTACTGTCTCATAAGCAGTAGGCTCATGGCATATCATCTTGAGGAGAGTTCTGCCTCTTCTAACCTTTCCCTCACAGTCTCTTCACTTACATTCAAACAGATACACTCTGATTACCATAATAAAACAGCACATATCACATTCATATTGCAGCTGATTTCTCACATCAATAGCAGTCAGTATGGCAACGGCACAAGATCTCAAGGTCAATAAAACGATCATCTCCTTGTGTATAAAACCAACTCCCTGTACCTCTCCACTGCTCAACATGTGGTTGAAGGCGTGGTTCTTAACTCTTCCATCATCAACCAGTGCTAGTGACCATGCGACATCTTCTGAATTTAAAAGATGTCTTTACTTCAAAAATTAAGTTCCCAGAAAGAAACCATAACTTAATTTCATCAATTGCAAATGTTAAAACATTCAAGCACTTCAGGCCTTTTTAATCATGACACTACCAAAGTTCTGCCCCAGTGAGGCAGTAGCCTCATCAGTCGGATTACCACAACTTTCCAAGACGCTGGTGTCTAGTGTGCCACTGAGACACCACTGCAAGCCTATGTAGAACAATGCAGCGACGGTGCACTAGGGGAAGTACCTCCACTCTGGTGGAAGTGTTGCTGAAATTAGGGGGTTATGGATTATTGTATGTATATTCAATAATAGTGTCTTTGGGACTGAAGCATAATTATGTTTGAATTTTCATTAGATTAGTGGGAGGGGGTTAATGAGGCTTTGATTGCCTATTTGTCTGTTTCTCACATAGGATTAGTTTTAGGGAGTCTAATAACACTAACTGTTTGGGGGTTTAGAAGAAGTTATACTCGTATTATCGCTCATGGTTTATGTTCCTCGGGAATGTTCACCTTGGCTAATATCACTCCTACAGTATTACTTTGTGGAAGTACATAGTTCCCTAGTGCACTGTCCTACATAGAAAGCTTGCAGTGGTGTCTCAACAGTATATTAGCTGCCAGCATCTTGGAAAGGTGTGGCAATCCAACTGATGATCCCTTGCTACATTGGGGTGAAATACTGGTAATTTCACGACTGAAAAGTCCTCAAATGCATGGATGTTTAGCATCTTTACTTGTCCAAATTCTATTAACTCTCTGAAGGCTCTCAGAAATCTGTATTTTCACCACATGATGTACAGATTGCTGATAAACACTGAACGAAGCAAGCAATGATAAAAGTGTTATTGTAGTGAGACCGCCAAAAGCATTACAAAAGTAATGATGCAGTCCACAACAATGTCCTGAACGAAACCGTGTACAATGAACATGAAAACATTGCTAATTAAGTGGAATTGTAAAACAACAAATATGTCATTAGTTAATAGCTGGTAAGTAATATAAACATTTAAAGAAAAGATAAAGTGTTGCATTATTTTTTGCCAGTCAGTGTAGTTCAAACCATTTAGATGCCTTGATAGCCATGTGTTTCAGCTTACCCTGTTTAACAATGCATGTAATGCACCCACACAAGTTTTCACATATTCAAACAAGAACTCACGTATCTTAACTACAAATTTTTTTAGAGAGGAGGGGTAGTGGACATTGAGAATAATTTGAAGTTCCAGCTTTTATTGTATGCCTATGTAATCAATGAAGCTACATTTACAATTTGGAAAACTTCTACTAAACAATTCTAACAAGAGATAAATATATTGGCATTCTGTATTTAAAAAAAAAAACATGCACATTCACACACTCTGGCTTAGTTATGTATGTCTAACTCTGAGTCCTGCTTCTTGATATGGGGTCAGGGATGATGAAATATATGGCATGATTTTATGGGCGAATGCTCTTCCTGATGCCAACCTCAGTTGAAGAGCTAATGAATATGAAATGAATGACAGTGAACGAAATTTGGTGAGGAGGTCAAAAGAATCTGCTGTAGCCTAAGAATAGAAACTATCCCAAGGAAACATTTTCCTAGAAGTGAAAATGGGAAACCACAGAAAACCATTATCAGAACAGCTGATGGTGGAGTTTGAACCTATGCGTATCCTGAATGCAGAAGTTGGCTCCACAGCCGTAGCATGCTATCATGTGCAACCATTCTACTTGGTTTTCTCTTTCTCTTAGTTATATGGGGGGGGGGATTTCAAACTTGTTCACTGAATTAAATATAGGTAGTAAGTTATAAAAGTTAATTTTTAAAATTTCTTAATATTGTTAATTTTATTCCATTACCCATGCCTAAGTTCACTTAGTCAAGAGCGTCACAAACATCAATACCTGCCAATTTTTTAGTCAAACATTCTTGAGGAACTTCTCTTGTGAATTACATTCCATCTTGTTGTCTTTTAAGACAATATAATAATGTTACTGGCTTTACATCCCACTAACTACTTTTATGTAGCTGCAGTCTCTTAAGTGAGGCCAGTATCCAGTATTCGGAAGATACAGGGTTTGAACCCCACTGTCGGCAGCTCTGAAGATGGTTTTCCGTGGTTTCCCATTTTCACACCAGGCAAATGCTGGGGCACCTTCATTAAGGCCACGGTCGCTTCCTTCCCACTCCCAACCATTCCCTGTCCCACAGTCGCCATAAGATCTATCTATGTCAGTGTGATGTAAAGCAACTTCGTATCATAATCTATGATCTTCATATCCGTATTGACGAACTACACAATTAGAAATAGGAAAGGACTTCCATCTATCAATACTTATTTATTGCACTTATTATGCTACAGTACCGGCTTCAACCTCCTACATAGGGTCATCTTCACCTGAACAATACATTCACATATAGATCATGAAGCTATGATTAAGATTACATTGTCTGGGTAATGCTATATGATAACAAATATTTGGTCACGTCCAAATGGGGCATGTCAAAACGGGAACTGGCGTGTATGTCACTGTGTGTGACAAAACAATTATATGTCTATAGTGATATGCTTTAGGTCTTAAAATTAATTTATAAAAACACTATCTCCACTTAAAACTAACTTATAAGTATATAAGATAAAAACAATATATGTAGGAACACTTCATGCACATGAACGTTCATGTCTTGCGTGTTGTTCAGTTCATCAGTTGACTTCTGTGTTCAAGTCTTATTTACATAGTTGTACACTTGGTTGATGTTTCTGGAGCTTGAATGATATAATTTGCTTGTAAAATTATCACGTATGTATAAAAGATTTTTGCTTCATGTATATACATAAAATAAAACACTTTCCAAGTTTAAAAAAGAGTGCCAGGCGTACGGATATAATTAGGGTAAAATATGTATATTCAGCTCTGCTGTGTGTTAAATCTTGTTGCTGTATGTTAAAACTGAATCATGTTGTCTTGTGACATCCGTAAAATTTGAGTGGCATTGGATTAACAGTGGTGGCTCCTTTCCCATCTGTAGCTGTGCAGTGATGTTATAATTACCTGTGGAAGATAAGATTGAGCTGTGAGTGATATTTCATGTTGAAGGAATGTCTAAGGATTGTGTGTGCTAATTTGAATATGTACTTACTGTTACTGGCATAGTTGAGTTGCATTTGATATGTGAGCTTGTTTTGTACTGCTTTGTGTTCATCTTTGGGTCATACTAGCTTCTGTGAGGGGAAGGGAAGGAGAGGTAGGGAGAGTTGCTGTTGTGGGGGTAGGGGTGGAGCTAAGTGTATCGTTTGATGTTTCTCTATCGCGTGTCATGTTTTGTTTATTGATTATCGTAAGGTAAACATTTTTTAGGGCAGGGATGACTGTACTGAAGATGATGTTAGTTTTTTCTGTAATTTCATTTATGTTGAAATTTGGATTGGTATACTGATCTAGGGAAATGTAAAATTATTCTGTTATATTGAGCAGGGGGCCCTTGGGGTTTATGTTCAGGATTTGCATGTCGTTCTCGATGTTTGTGAAACTGTGTTTAGAGTCTTCGATATGTTGGCCTATTGAGGAAAAATGATTGTGTTTTACAGCATTTATGTGTTCATTATATCGAGTTAGAAAGTTCCTACCGGTGCGTCCGACGTAGCTTGTCTCACAGTTATTGCATTTAATACGGTATACCCCTGAGTGGTTGTATTTATTGTTGCTGTTGATTGTCCTGACGTGTATGATATTGGTACTGTTGTGTGTAGTTTAAAATGGTATTCTTAAGTTATGTTTTTTAAACACGTTAGTTATGGAGTATATGTAGGGGCCGTATTTTTTGGTAATAGCGATAAGCACGAAATTTTTCATATCTTCTTTCTAGCCTTTATATGACCTTGTAGGTACCCTACCGTAACGTATTTTAGCGAAATGAACTTGCGAAATATCGCAAAATCTGTTTATTATGCGAATCGCGCAAATAATCACGAAATATACCCCACTTGGTAAGAAAAATGCGAAATTGTATCGGAAAAGATCTCCAAAAAACGTTTAAATGCTTTTGAGAACTTGACTATAGTAGTTTCCTTCTCAGTTGATTGATAGCGCTGTACATTCTCTACACAAATGCACACAAAGCGATGAGCCCTGTGTATAGGAAGTATGTGTATTCAGTTCCGCGATCTCTAAGGCAATCATTAAAAATCGATATCTGTTATCGATTACAGCAAATGACGTTGTGGTCGTAGCAAGATCGGTTGTAGATACAGCAGTGTGCATTATACTCTTTTGCAGTGAAAGTTCGCCACTTATGAAACTTTATCAGCAAATGTCCAGCATTTAAGTACAAAAATGCTGAAAACTAAATTCACAACAGTTTTTCCGAGGGCCGAGGAATACAACAGTGAGGCATTCTATGCATTTGATACTGCAAGAAAAATTCTAATGTGTAAGTACTGTAATGGTCGCATTACGTGAAAACGAAGAGATGCGTGCTATAAATACTGTAGAGAATCAGAAACACACAAAAAGAAGAAGAATGAAGCAAATGAACATAATTTTAAGCGGCAAATAACAATCGACGATACTTTACACATCGCAAAGGTGTTGAAAAGTGATAGAGAGCAATTTGTAACAGACACAACAAAAGCATTCATGCAAGTCAGCATTTCTATAGAAAAATTGGATAATCCTGGCATGAGGATATGGATGAATTAAAAAGGGAAGATAAATAATACCGACTTTATTATAAAATATGACGATATTAGTAGGCCTATTCTAAATAAATCGCACCGAGCTTGATAGCTGCAGTCGCTTAAGTGGAGGCAGTATCCAGTAATCGGGAGATAGTGGGTTCGAGCCCCACTATCGGCAGCCCTGAAGATGGTTTTCCGTGGTTTCCTATTTTCACACCAGGCAAATGCCGGGGTTTTAAGGCCACGGCCGCTTCCTTCCAATTCCTAGGCCTTTCCTATAACATCGTCGCCGTAAGACCTATCTGTGTCGGTGCGACGTAAAGCAAAGAGCAATAAATAACTAAATAAATAAATAAATAAATAAATAAATAACTAAATAACTAAATAACTAACTAAATAAATAAATAAATAAATAAATAAATAAATAAATAAATAAATCGCCTGATTGAGTTGTAATAATGTTATTGTTTTTACGCCCCACTAACTACTTTTACGGTTCTCGGAGATGCCGAGATGTCGGAATGTTGTCCCACAGGAGGTTTTTACGCGCCAATAAAACTAGTAACACGGGGCTGACGTATTTAAGCACCGGACTGAGCCAGGATTGTACCTACCAACTTGGGCTCAGAAAGCCAACGCCTTAACCGTCTGATTTAAAGATAAAAATTTCATTGTTCCGTATTGAAATTATTGATGTTAAAAATTAAATAACTGGAAAGGAGGTTCAACTTATTCAATACTCAAAAGAAAGAAACGTAGCAATCACATTTCTATTTAAATGGGACCGGTTTCGATCTTAGTCTAGGTCATCATCAGCCATAAAAAACATGTAAAATGTTTATGAATGTTGGAGGTCAGTTTCACGCTTTGTTCGGCACAAAGACACGACACCACATTCTGTCCTGCACAAAGTCACAACACTAACAATCAACATGCGAAGATCAAAAAGGCTTGAATTCGCAGACGAACAGATCTGTAGTAGAAAGCCGCCAGCTCCCGGTAACCAGCGCGGCACACTCAAGGTCACGCGCTGCGGCCAAACACCAAAGTAAAGTGGAGAACGTTTCTAAGGTCCAGAACCTGTCACGGCTGCGGGAAGCCAAGTACGTATATAAAAATATACGACGCCAATTAGTACAACCGAATGAGCACCTGTACTCCAGTTAAGTTCTTGGTAAACAGTTGACTTGAAAAAACAATTGTAGAGAGAAGAAAAAAATGTAGTAAAAAGCGCAATATCGGAAAACAAATGAAAACTTATATGCAAAGTGCGCTATTTTTTAAAAAGAAAAATTTTTAGGTTATGATTTTGTGAATATATTTTGGTATTGAAAAGGTGGAAACGTTTACGTTGTTATTATTATTACTTGTATATGATTGAAGTAGTCGAAGTTGGCGCAAGACAAAAATTTTTGAAAGAGGAGAATAAATTAAACGAGGAAGAGTGATAGTGAAATAAGAGAAAGAATAAAAGAAATTGAAGTTAGATGGTAATGAGGAAGGATAAGATAGGGAAATGAAGGAGGGGTAGTTTAAGGTGGGTTAGGAGGGTGGGTTATTGGAGGTAGAAAATGTGGGTGGGAACTATGTAAGACATGGAAAATAGAATTGAGGGTTTTGGAATTTGGAATTTTTGAGAAGAAGAATTAGGAAGTCAAAAAGGATATTGGGTTTTTCAGAAATGTCGTTTAAATTGAAATTAGGGTTGAAGTACTGGTCGAGGTGGATAAAGCAATTTTCAGTAATGTTTAAGAGGGGGCCTTTGTTAATGATTTTAAGTATGTTTATGTCATTGTCAATACTGGTGAAACTATGTTTGGAGTCTTGTATGCGCTGTCCTATGGCAGAGAATCTGTTGTATTTAATGGCGTTGACATGTTCAGAGTACCTGATATTGAAGTTGCGGCCAGTTTGTCCGACGTAGGAGGAACTGCAGTTGTTGCATTTAAATCTGTATACACCAGATTTAGAAAAAGCATTAGACTTATTTAGAGACTTAGAGTTGTGTAAGATATCAAGACTTCTATTGTTAGTTCTAAAAGAAATTTTCATATTATGTTTTTTAAAGATATTAGTTATTTTATAAGCATCCTGAGTAAAAGTGCAGGTGGAAAAAGCAGTTGGTTTTATTGTGTCTTTAGATAAAGTGGTTTTTGGACGGTGTTTGAATTTGTTGATGATGCGGTTAATGAAGGTGTTGTTAAAGCCATTAAATTTAGCAATGTTGCGGATGGTGTTTAATTCATTATTTAAATCTTTTTTGGACATAGGGGTGTTGAAGGCACGAAAAATTAAGCTGTTATAAGTAGCACGTTTATGAGCTTGGGGGTGCGAAGAATCTTGTCTTATTGTAGTTGCTGTTTGGGTAGGTTTTCTGAAAATTTTGTAAGATAAAGAAGAAGGATGTCTAGTAATAGTTAGGTCTAGAAAATTAAGAGTTTGGTTGTGTTCTGATTCGAGGGTGAATTTAATGTTAGAGTCTAAGTTGTTGAGATGATGAAGTGTAGAGGCTGCGTTGGTTGATTCCTCATTTAATATTACCAATGTGTCGTCGACATATCTCGCCCAAAAGAGGATGTTGGAGAAATTATTATTATTATTATTAATTCTTGTGTTTTCTAAGAAGTCGAGGTAAATTTCAGCAAGAATGCCAGAAGCAGGTGAGCCCATAGCCAAGCCATCTTGTTGATAAATGGTGTTGTCAAAAGTAAAATAATTATTGTTGAGAACTAATTTTAAAATAGACATGAAGTCTTGAATTTCAAGTTTACTTAGGTTACTGAATTTGTTTAGGTTGTTGTTTATAATGGGGAATAATTTTGGAATTGGAATACTAGGGTACATGTTGACAATGTCAAAAGAATGGAGAGAAAAATTTGGTTGGATTTCAAAATTTTTTAATTTGTTGATTAGATCAGAAGTGTTTTTGATAGATTTGTTGGATAAAAATCTATCTAAAACAACTCTGAGTGATGATGAAAACTCAATCCTTTCGAAGGGCTTCAAACACAATTGGCCCAATCTCAACACTTTCAATGTAGCCATCAATTTAATTATTGAATCTGAAATAGCCATTAACAAAATGCCAACAGATGAACAAGATGAAATCAGATATGAAGTAAAAAGGAAACTTGAAAAAATCTTCATTAACAATAACAAAAACACTTCTCTTATTAATAATAATAATAATAATAATAATAATAATAATAATAATAATAATAATAATAATAATAATAATAATAATAATAATAATAATTTAATTAAAGATAATAAAACCATTTCAGATCTTAAAAAGAAAATCAATGACAATAATCTCATTATCACCAAATCTGATAAAGGCAAAACTACTGTCATAATGGATAAAACTGACTACTTAGATAAAACCAAAAAGTTTTTCAGTGACCCTTCTTTTTCTATAATAAAAAAAGACCCAACCACAAAAATCCAACGCCTACTCAAACATACTTTAAAAAACGTTTCCTTTCTCCTCACAGATCAAGAAAAAACTAAACTAATAAACATGAACCCTGGACTACCCACTGCCAAAGCCCTCCCTAAAATTCACAAAACTAACATTCCTATCCGTCCAATTATCAATTACAGACCCAGTCCCCTATACAACACTTCTAAATTCATCCAAACAATTTTACTAAAAAATTATCGATTTTTATCCAACAAATCTATCAAAAACACTTCTGATCTAATCAACAAATTAAAAAATTTTGAAATCCAACCAAATTTTTCTCTCCATTCTTTTGACATTGTCAACATGTACCCTAGTATTCCAATTCCAAAATTATTCCCCATTATAAACAACAACCTAAACAAATTCAGTAACCTAAGTAAACTTGAAATTCAAGACTTCATGTCTATTTTAAAATTAGTTCTCAACAATAATTATTTTACTTTTGACAACACCATTTATCAACAAGATGGCTTGGCTATGGGCTCACCTGCTTCTGGCATTCTTGCTGAAATTTACCTCGACTTCTTAGAAAACACAAGAATTAATAATAATAATAATAATTTCTCCAACATCCTCTTTTGGGCGAGATATGTCGACGACACATTGGTAATATTAAATGAGGAATCAACCAACGCAGCCTCTACACTTCATCATCTCAACAACTTAGACTCTAACATTAAATTCACCCTCGAATCAGAACACAACCAAACTCTTAATTTTCTAGACCTAACTATTACTAGACATCCTTCTTCTTTATCTTACAAAATTTTCAGAAAACCAACCCAAACAGCAACTACAATAAGACAAGATTCTTCGCACCCCCAAGCTCATAAACGTGCTACTTATAACAGCTTAATTTTTCGTGCCTTCAACACCCCTATGTCCAAAAAAGATTTAAATAATGAATTAAACACCATCCGCAACATTGCTAAATTTAATGGCTTTAACAACACCTTCATTAACCGCATCATCAACAAATTCAAACACCGTCCAAAAACCACTTTATCTAAAGACACAATAAAACCAACTGCTTTTTCCACCTTCACTTTTACTCAGGATGCTTATAAAATAACTAATATCTTTAAAAAACATAATATGAAAATTTCTTTTAGAACTAACAATAGAAGTCTTGATATCTTACACAACTCTAAATCTCTAAATAAGTCTAATGCTTTTTCTAAATCTGGTGTATACAGATTTAAATGCAACAACTGCAGTTCCTCCTACGTCGGACAAACTGGCCGCAACTTCAATATCAGGTACTCTGAACATGTCAACGCCATTAAATACAACAGATTCTCTGCCATAGGACAGCACATACAAGACTCCAAACATAGTTTCACCAGTATTGACAATGACATAAACATACTTAAAATCATTAACAAAGGCCCCCTCTTAAACATTACTGAAAATTGCTTTATCCACCTTGACCAGTACTTCAACCCTAATTTCAATTTAAACGACATTTCTGAAAAACCCAATATCCTTTTTGACTTCCTAATTCTTCTTCTCAAAAATTCCAAATTCCAAAACCCTCAATTCTATTTTCCATGTCTTACATAGTTCCCACCCACATTTTCTACCTCCAATAACCCACCCTCCTAACCCACCTTAAACTACCCCTCCTTCATTTCCCTATCTTATCCTTCCTCATTACCATCTAACTTCAATTTCTTTTATTCTTTCTCTTATTTCACTATCACTCTTCCTCGTTTAATTTATTCTCCTCTTTCAAAAATTTTTGTCTTGCGCCAACTTCGACTACTTCAATCATAACCTAAAAATTTTTCTTTTTAAAAAATAGCGCACTGTGCATATAAGTTTTCATTTGTTTTCCGATACTGCGCTTTTTACTACATTTTTTTCTTCTCTCTACAATTGTTTTTTCAAGTCAACTGTTTACCAAGAACTTAACTGGAGTACAGGTGCTCATTCGGTTGTACTAATTGGCGTCGTATATTTTTATATACGTACTTGGCTTCCCGCAGCCGTGACAGGTTCTGGACCTTCGAAACGTTCTCCACTTTACTTCGGTGTTTGGCCGCAGCGCGTGACCTTGAGTGTGCCGCGCTGGTTACCGGGAGCTGGCGGCTTTCTACTACAGATCTGTTCGTCTGCGAATTCAAGCCTTTTTGATCTTCGCATGTTGATTGTTAGTGTTGTGACTTTGTGCAGGACAGAATGTGGTGTCGTGTCTTTGTGCCTAACAAAGCGTGAAACTGACCTCCAACATTCATAAACATTTTACATGTTTTTTATGGCTGATGATGACCTAGACTAAGGTCGAAACCGGTCCCATTTAAATAGAAATGTGATTGCTACGTTTCTTTCTTTTGAGTATTGAATAGGTTGAACCTCCTTTCCAGTTATTTAATTTTTAACCGTCTGAGTTACTCATCCCCGGCCGGGCAGCACCAGCATATCCATGAATATCTTCCAGGGATATATGGCTTTGCAAAATGCAGTGAAAGCACGTCTGATAGAAGAGAAGAAAGAAGACATTGTTAGTGAAGTTTTAGGAGGATTTGCACCAAGTGTTCGCAAGTATTATGGTTTCCGACATCTAATGTGGTCAGCGAAAGGGGCTGCTTTGTTTACAAAAACATACTTTCTGACTGTAGCACAACTCTGAATCCTGATAATGTTGAAACCATGCATTGTTTTTTACTTTGGAGACAAGTCATTCAAAATGTTAAAACATGTAGAACCAAACCAAACTCCACGGCACTTAACGCCCTGAAAGGGCCTTGGCCTGCCCTGTGACCGCTGCTCAGCCTGAAGGCCTGCAGATTACGAGGGGTCGCGTGGTCAGCACGACGCATCCTCTCGGCCATTATTCTGGACTTTCGAGACCGGGGCCGATATCTCACCGTCAATAGCTCCTCAGTTCTAATCAGGTAGGCTGAGTGGACCTCAAACCAGCCCTCAGGTCGAGAAAAAAATCCCTGACCTGGCCGGGAATCGAACCTGGGGCCTCCTGGCGAGAGGCAGGCACGCTACCCCTACACCACGGGACCGGCAAAAACGTGCAGGCTACGTATAAATTCCTAACTTCCGCCTAACTTCATTTTGAGGTTTCAGTGATTTATATAGGCCTACCGGTATTTATTTCTACATTTTGTATATTTGGTTGTTCTAAGGTTTAATAACAATTTAATACATTACAAGTGTTCACTTTAAAACCCCTAATCACAAAATTAGTTAGATTTACCCCATACCATAAGGAATATTTCACAAGAAACATCGATCAGTATGACAATTTATTTCACGAAATACCTACCGAAATAGTGTTAGTTTTAACACCGAAATCAACAGTTTTATTTCACCAAAAAATAAGGCCCTTAGGCATATGTGTATATTATTGAAGGTAAATAGTGCGTAATCTTTCTTGGGTTTGTCAACTTTTGTTAATTTGGTTTTGGGTTGGGATTCTATTTTGTGAATGATTTTGTTAACCATTTCTTTCTTGTATCCATTGTTTTTAGCTATGCCATGAATTAGTTGTAATTCTTTATTTCAATCTTCTTTTATTAACGGTATATTAAATGCTCTGTGTATCATGCTGTAGTAAGCTGAATATACATATTTGACCCTAATTGTATCTATACGCCTGGCATTCTTTTTTAAACCAATTTTTTAAGACGGGGTATGTTTCTGGCATTGCTTTGTGAGCAAACAATGAAGTGCTGATTGTTTATTGCACTAGCCTCAATTGATTTTTCCCCATGCAACCTGGAAAACAAATCGCTAGATGTGAGACAATAATGTTTTCCCACTTCTGTAGCGCTTATTGTTGTACCTTTAATCATTCCCCTTTCAATCACACGTGTTTGTAGGATCTTTCTGTGATTGTCTTAATCAGCTTTCTGGAGTAAACATGCCCTTAAGTCCTGAACAAGCTGCGAAATCAGATGCTTTGGTAGAAGATGGTCGCAGCAAGCATTGCGTTGCAGAAGTGTTGAGGACTACACCTTCCATGATTTTCAGAACCACATGAAGGTACGGGGAAACTGGAGGTTTTGCAAGAAGATCAGGATCAGGCCCGAGAAGAGCAGCATTGGAGAGAGATGACTGCTTCTTACAACTTCAAGTTCTCTGCAACCGTCACACCATCGCCGTTGAAGCACAAAATCAACTCCACCAAGTTCGAGGGGTCAATGTTGGCGAGAGAACCGTTCGAAGAAGACTGGAAGAAGCCAATTTTAACCCCAAAAGACCTGCTACAGGTCCGGAACTCACCACAGAGCATCGCACAGCTCGACTACGTTTCGCAAGGGAACATCTTGGCTGGACAGTACAACAATGGGATCAAGTGTTGTTCATCGATGAGTCGTGATTTGGCCTCCGATCACCTGATGGAAGAAAGAGAGCCTGGAGAAGGCCCGGGGAAAGGTATTCTCCTTGCACACTGTCATTCATGACGCCTTTTCAGAGTAGTTCTGTGATGGTGTGGGCAGGAATCAATAAAGCTGCAAGGACGGATTTGGTCTTCGGGGAGAACGGGAGCCGTACCACACATCAGTATGTGGAGAAAATCCTTCTGGAGCATGTTGTGCCTTTCGCTCCATTTATTGGTGACAATTTTACACTAATGCAAGACAATGCACCCCCATATATTACGGGAATTGTGCAAGAGTTCTTAGATGAAACAGGGATTCGTGCTATGGCTTGGCCTGCTCGAAGCCCTGATTTGAATCCTACTGAGCACGTTTGGGACCAGCTGGGGAAAAGAGCCCATCAGCACTATCCAGAGACCCTACGGGACCTAAGAAGCACCCTCCTGGAAGAATGAGAGATGATTCTTCAACAAGGAGCATGCTTGAAAGGATGAATGCCGTCATTGGTGCAAGAGGTGGCAATACACGCTTTTGAAGATGTGAACAAAGGTCTCTGAGATCGTCTCCGAGGTCTGTGAAGTGTATAACATCAAAACAGAAGTACATTACTTTTATGAGCTTACTCAATATTTCCTTGAAATGTGCATCTCTGGCTTAATTTGTTCAATTTGTTTATAATCGTCTTTTCTTTTCATTGTTAGACACTTGGATGGGACCGTACCACAATATTTTAATCATAAGATAAGGAATTAATTAGTATCATAAAAGTGTCATAAATTTAAAATAAATTTCAGTTTTGAAAGAAATTGAAATGTTGTGTTTTTTTGTTGCTCAGTGTATTTCAGACCAATACGATTGAAGGAACTTATAATGGATTTATAAAGTCATTTTCATGAGGGAACTTATGAAACATCTCAGACATGACTTATTGAAGTTCATTCGCTATACTGATCTGTGGTTTCTGTGGTAGTAAGCTTATGAGGAAGCTTATTTGAGCCTGCCAAGTTTATTGAGCCAGGCTCATTAGACGGGTGCGCACGATGAGTTGGAATTAAGTTCAATTAGTTTCTATAAGGTCCATGGGTCAGTTGTGGCTCACATTTGTGGGCCAAACACAAATGCAGTGTTGTCAAATCAAGTCATTCTTGAACTTTCAACATATTAGGTCGTGCTCAGTACTGTACATATATGTAGTGCATATCAAAGAGATGTTGCCAACTGGACAGAGCATCCAATATGAAATTGGAAGGTTGTGGGTTTGGATCCTATCGGTGTCTGGTTGGCCAGTTTTGTTCTGCAATTAACATCTCTTCAATATGTACTAAAACAATCTAATATGTTCTCTTTGCACACAAAGACAACAGAAATAAAAGCCACTACAGTGAATTATGGTGCCATCGTCTAGTGAACTTATCACAGAATTTCACTTTTTCTACAAGAGTAAAAATTGCTTTATTACCAGAAGTAGAAGTAGGCTGCAAGACTCTAATAGCGCCTTACTTTAAAAAAAAAAAAAAAAAAGTGGGTTTTATATTAATAATGTTATTGGTTTTTATGCCCCAGTAAGTACTGTACTTTTCAGGTTTTCAAAGAAGCAGAAGTGCCAGAATATTACCCTGCAGGAGTTCCTTTATGTGCCAGTAAATCTACCAACATGAGACTGGCATACTTGAACACCTTCAAATACCACCAGACTAAACCAAGATTGAACCACCAACTTGAACTCGGAATAAGGTGGATTTTCTCTTCCTTTTTGGTCACAAGTTATATATTTTTTATATATTTTATATATTTTTCCAAAATATGTTGTAAATATATTTTGAAAAATACTATGAACATACCATATAATCATTACAGAGAAATACTTTATACATTGCATTTTCTTTTCAGAAAAATGCATGAGAATATTTAATACAGAAGTAAACGCTGTTGCATTCCTTAAAGAGTTAATAAGATAAAAATACATTTCTTTTATTGGTAATACGAAACAGAAATTTTCCTCGGCAACAAAAATATGTCTACATGTTATTAAAGTTTTGTACATGCACACATGCAATGTAAGCATCAACGTAAGAAGAAAAGAAAAATCAATAGGAAACAGAAGCTTACTATAAAAATGAAAGAAGTCTCTAAAGTTGATCTGATGTCTGCATTTTGGAGAATAAATCTCTCATTCATATGCTCCGGAGAAATAGATGAACTACTTGAAACTACAGTAAAATCCTGCAGTACTTAACTTGGGCACACTGGCAGAGCTTATAAATGGTAGTACACAGTGTCAAGATATTGAAGAAGTTGTTGCTGTCCAGCTCACCATTTCAACAGGTCATTGTTGTTAGTCTTAATGCTTAAACAATCTCGTGCCTCTGTCCTTGAATTGAACAGCCTGGGTTGCAACCATTTACTGATTTAAGGCTCAGACCATTAGTTGGGATAAGGAAAACAATTCAGAAACATGCCACAATTGGCACGATTTCAGTTTTGTGAGAACTGCAGGAGCTATTGTTTGTGAGCATCGGCCCTGTCCATTAGAAATCAAAGCAAATGCTTTCATTTCTTCCCTTACCTGCAATGAGCACCCGCTGGAACTCTGCTGTAAAGGACATTTCTATTGTACTCGGGAATCAGAATGAGGTGATGAAACGAAGACCACTAAAACGTTCCCATTGTGTGGACATCTTTAATTATTAATTTTATATTGATATATGTTCAAATTTTTAGGAGTTGTATTTCCTAAAATGGCAAAAAGGAATACAATTAAGTGGGACTTTTTGTGGAGGCAGGGGACAAAATAAATAGAAATTCACCATAGCAAACTGATGGATAGGTCCTGAATGCACTGATTAACATGCGAACTAATTGACAATTTTCTAGAATTTAGTACTGAAAATAACACTGGCTATCAATATTAAATTTGCAATTAACAGAAAGAAATGTTCAAAAGTTTATCTAAAGTTTTTACATGCATAATTGAATTTTCAACAAACATTCTGCATTCATATTCAAAAAAAGTTGCTTATTTACCCATGTCTCCCAAATGACTATGTTAGGGCTGGTTTACATGGGTAGAGTAGCGAGGCGAGTAGAGTGGATAGTAGAGCTACTAGCATCGTGTAAACGACCGGGATAGTAGCAAGTAGAGTAGAGTAGTTAGTAGGGAGTAGAGTAGAGTGGGTTTCCGCTGCGGTAAAGTAACTCTACCACTATCCTTCCCCCTCCACCGGAACCGAGCTCCGAGAGCTGGCGGAGAAGTCCGAGGACGCTCGATTTTTCAGCTGCCGCGTCATTCGACTGCTGTATTTGCATGTGTGTGCAGACGGTGGTATTACGTTGAGCGTTTATTTGGCGGCAAAATGAAGTGGACGGAAGAAGAAACTTGCAAATTTGTGGAGCTCTAGAGCGAAAAAAATGTTTATGGAACATAAACAGCGTTACTTACAGAAATAAGAATATGAGACGGGCGGCGGAAGAGGACTTGATTGTGAAAATGGGTAAAGAGGGTTTTGGGTTAACGGAACTGAAACAGAAAATAAAAAATTTACGATGTACATACAATCAAGAACTCATGAAAATACGAAGATCCAAGAAGTCTGGAGGTGGTGCCGCAGACATCTACACTCGAAAATGCAACATAAAATATAAACAAGCGTCAGCTGGATTTTCACTTAATATGAAGATTTCTCAAGTTTCAATGTTACACAACGTGTTCATCATGTGTCTCGACATGTGTAAGTTAGGCAATACAATGGTGCAGGACTGTGTACATTAATCATATTAATAACATACATAGGGATCTTCTACATATCACTTGCCACTGCCGTTAATTTTCAGCAATAATAGTAATTTCCACAACAAATTGAATAGTTTCCATATGTTGTTTGGAATGTCCAAAATAATTATTGTTTACAGTACAGTGTCAGATCTAGAAGCTTAAGCTCTACACCTGGGCCGTACAAGCAACGAACAAAAAAAAATTAAATAGATCAATAATTGGGATATTTATGGCGAAGAAGCTACTGCAAATTAGGCCTACGCCAGCGTAATTTACAGTGTACTTATGGCTGGTTACGTCTCAAAACTCACGTGCGAAAATTAGTAGCAAATGGTATCAAAACTCACGACTACAAACTAATAGCTAAATTAATATTCCAATGAGTCTCAAAATTCACGACTCCGGATAGCAGGTGCCTGCGATGACGGCAGGAGGGGTGAGGTGCGCGGTGACTCACTCACCAGGCCTCTCCTGAGGCCTCGATACCATTAACATTAAATTTATATCAAAAGGAAAAATACGTTATATTACCTTTAAGACCACAGAAAAATGTTTTGATAATAATAATAATAATAATAATAATAATAATAATAATAATAATAATAATAATAATAATAATAATAATAATAATAATAATAATAATGTTGCATCCGGGAGATAGTAGGTTCGAATCCCACTGTCGGCAGCCCTGAAGATGGTTTTCCGTAGTTTCCCATTTTCACACCAGGCAAATGCTGGGGCTGTACCTTAATTAAGGCCACGGACGCTTCCTTTCAACTCCTAGACCTTTCCTATTCCATCGTCGCCATAAGACTTATCGGTGTCGGTGCGACGTAAAGCCCCTAGCGAATAATAATAATACACCTCTGTGTCATTCACCGACCATTATTTACCCCTGTGTGTTGGGGTGGCAGAGTAACATCCAAAGTATCCTCTGCCTATCGTAAGAGGTGACTAAAAGGGGCCCCAGGGGTACTTACATTTTTTAGAAAAGGCCCTTGTCTTTCTTTGCCCGAAACCTTCATTTTCTCGAAGTATGGGCCACCTTCCATTTTTTTCCCTCTGATTAGTATTAATAAAGGATGGCTGCCCAGTTGCACTCCCTCTTAAAACAGTAATCACCACCACCACCTTTTCCTTCATTGTTTTCAACACTTATTGATTTTTAATGAACCTTTCCACATTTTCTTGGCTGGGGAAAGAACCACCATCATAAAATATCATCAACATCAGCGCTGTGGAGTCTTTTTTAAGTCATATAGCAACAGAACGTCAAAGATAGCGATTGGCTACTTCGCTATATTTTAGATAGAATTCTGACACATTTTAATTTATGATTTTATAAATTTGGTGACCCAAGTAGTCAATACTACGAGTATATAACATTGCGTTTCGTGTAATCGCGTGGGGGCGTGATGTAATACATTAATCTATGCTAAGTAAGGCATCTGGGAGTACATGACTCAGTCATACGTGTGGAGCATGAGTTCATATTATTTTCGGAAAGCGTATCAGAGACCGTTCATCATACTCGCCCACTTTCTGAAGGGAATGGAGATAAGTAATTTAATTTCCCTGCGATGAGACTCATGACCAAATTCATCTCTAATGAAACTAAATGAGTGAATTAACAGTCGTAATATTTAATACTGGTAAAATAAAGTTTCTTATATAAGTAAATGCCGTCTTCTGGCCTCATAATAGAACTAAGCTCCGGTAATTACTACCAACTGAAAATTTATTTTAACTAGCAGCAGGCAATATACCTACTTTAATTTTATGTCGTCCGGCTGCATGGATACATGGTTAGCATGCTGGCCTGTGGTCCAATGGGTCCAGGGAGTCCCAGGTTCGACTCCTGGCCGGGATTTTCACTTTCATTTGTTAATTCCTATGGCTCGGGAACTGAGTGTTTGTGCCGTCTTCAGCATTGGACTTCATGGATTGCAAAAAAAGAGGCATATTTCTATTTTTCATCTATTCACATAATTCAATTGATTATCCATCCGACACACTTACACCGAAAAATTTATTCATGATGCAACCGATTATTCTACTCGTGAGTTTTGAGACTCGTGGGTTCTGAGACGACACACTGATGGCCAATGGGTATTCTTTCTGTAACTTTTGAAATGAATTCTGTAAAATTTCATTCGGATAAGATTTAGGTTGGCTGAAATACAAAAAAATGGAAATAGAAACATCACTACAGTCTAACTGGGGAAAGGAGTACCTCACCCCTTCACCGTGGAACAAAAACCTTCGTCAGAATTATGATCTATAATTAGACTGGAGCTCGTTCATATAGTTTTATCTTAGAAATCACCACTACAGTATTCACAGACGAAGACTAGTAAAATCCTGAGGGGATGATTACACTGTCGTTACGTTTTGTACAATAATTAATAAAGTCATAAAAATTAAATCGTTTGTGTTCCTGGATTAAAATACATGCTTGTACTGCCAGGGAACTGCTCCTTCATTAACAAAATGATTCCTGAGACGATCCCTCTTGTTCTTGGCCAACTGTGTCGAGTTTGTCCCCCCATATTTCTCCAAATTGCCAAGTTCATTCAGAATTAATGGCGATGCCCCGAGTGTATCTCTCCTACTAAGCCAGCCTCTTACCCATTATCTTTTTTCCTCATTTACTTCTTCTTCTAACGCTTCACTAACCTCTTGCAGTAATATGTTTGTAAATGTCTTTAAACACTTCCTTACGATGTGCTTACGTCTTGACATGGTGCTACTACTGTACTCTACTCTACTGTATGACTCTACCCCGTATGAACGATACGAGTGTCAACTCTACCAGACAGCGGTAGAGTAGAGTAACGTGGCTACTCTACTAACTACTCTACTCGCTTCGCTACTCTACCCGTGTAAACCAGCCCTTATTGATGGGAACTGAAACTCCGAGATATGATGAATATAAAGTCTGCTCGTAAGTTTATGTGAGAAATCTAAACACTTCTGCGCCAATCTGGAATCTGTATAACTAATTAACGGCAAACTGTTGGCAACAGCCCTCCATTCATCCACAATTTTGAGCTTAGTGAGTCCCAAACTGGACTCTTTCTCCAACTTGGCTCAAACTCATTCCAGGCTCAGTCGACCCAATCAGTCCAACACTTGAATCTATGAGTTTATCTTGGTAAAGTGAGCTTGGCTAGGCTCACTGGGCTCTGAGTCCATTCACAACTCCAACTTCATTAGAGCCCATGTCCAGCCCATGAATTTGTTTGAGCTTGCTTGGTTTCGCAAGTTGTGTTTATGCCACACTCATAGCTAGGCAACTAGTTCGAGACTCATTTCCACTTCCATGACCTCTATGAGTGACTGGACAGACCTAAGGGTACAAATGGCATGTACAGGCTAGAAAAAGCTCATGTTTTTTGAAGTTAACAACAAACAAGTACAACTGCTTCGACAACCCGTGGACATGTTAAATCGCTGGCACAATTATTTCAATGTAATTTAAAATGAGGAATGCTTGTCCCTGCTGATCCCTTCGCTTGATCCTGTAGAAGATGCAGTACCTCCCATTATAGCCGTGTAGGTCCAGTCTACCATCCATGCCTTAAAAAGTGGCAAAGCAAGTGGACCTGACAATATACCTGTTGAAATGTAGAAGAAAATGGGACATCAAGCTGAATTCTTAGCAGCCTTCTTCAACAAATGCTTGAACAAAAGATCCTATTCACTAGGCAGACCAGCATCACTGTACACATCTGGAAAGGGAAAGGTGATGTCACCAATACTGCTTAAACTGCCATCCTATCCATATCCTGAGCCATGTGATAAAGATCCTTAAGCATGTAATTGACACATGCCCACACGGCATTGTCACCACCTTACCAAACCAATGTGAATTCATGAGGGGACGCGTAACTACTGATGCATTGTATGTTGCCCGTTTACTGGTAGAGAGGCATTTGGAGAACAGAAAGACAGTCTATGTAGCCTTTCTAGACCTCGAAAAGGCATTCGACAGGATACCACATGAAGTGATTTGGTATCCCCTGCATTCACATGCTTTACAGCTGGCCAATGATCGATCAGCGTAGCGAAAACTTTCCAGCTGCTAGTGACATGTCACTATGCCTTGTCAAGGATAAAAAACGAAAGAGCTTTCAAATGGTGTTTCAGAGGCTTACGTTTGCTGGGAACAACTCTTCCATGTTCACTGGCTACAACTCTTCTATAACAACACTACGAGCTCTGTCCATTGCATTGCAAGTGTCAATGAGCCATTCATAAATTGAGCTGGCGTCCATAAGGAGGTCCTCCTTGTCCCAATTGCTATCCATCTAACGCATGGACCTCATGACTGCAGATCTACAAATGCCTCATCCGGCCGATGACCTAGCTGTCAGGCCCCTTTAAACAACAAACAGAACAACAACGCTTCATCCACAGATCTTATTGTATACTGGTGATATGTTGGCTAGTGGTTCCTGGTATACATTTGGACATCTGGTCAACCAGTGGAAAACATGACCGGAAAAATTTGGATCACAGCTCTACCTAAAAAAAACTGAATCCAAGGAGTGCGGTACCCAGATAGATGGCATGATCGTAGGTGATGGTATCCAGCTGGTGACAACCGAAAAAAAAAACACCCAAGTAGGAGTTAATAGTAGATGGTTGAAGTAGCATCAGGACACAGATGTACTCTAAAATTTAAGGCGAATCACATGGAAATTTTCCCAGTAGCACTCTATGGGGCGGAATGATGGCCCGTGATGACGAAGCTTGAGCAGATCCTTCATGTGACAGACATGAGGATGCTAAGATGGTTGCTAGGTGTTATATGACTAGACCACCTAAGGAATGAAGATGTCAGGAACACCCTCAAGATCACCCCAATACCAATCAAGATGTGAGAGGCAAGGCTGTGCTGATATGGACATGTAATCAGAGCTGATGGAGAATTCATGCAAAACAGGCACTTGAACTTAGCCTTGACAGAAGGGGATTCCAAGGACAACTAAAAAAAGCACTGGCTGGATTGTCTGCTCGAGGATATATGACGTGCAGATGTCCAAATATCTGACACTGCAGACCCAGTGAAGTGGAGGGTAAGATGTATGATGGCAGACTCCACAGCCTGATGAGAATGACACCAATGTAGAAGGAGAAGACTATGAATTGATGGTAACAAAGCAGGATGAAAGTTAGACACAGGCAGCAGAAATTACACTTCTAATAAGTATGGTACACAAGACAAGGAGAAAAAGACTGAGAAATGAAAGACATCTGCAACAAAATTAAAGGTGGAAAGTTGAATGATAAAAAGAAGAAAAATAGACTGAGAACAAAAAAAAAGTTCAAATAAAAATATGGAATAACAAATGAATGGAAAGAGGGACCGAAGAAGAACGGGATTATAATCTGGCTAAAAACCGTATAAGGTAACAAGGTCCGGACTGGAATATTATGATGTATAAGGACCCATCTTTGCTCCAGCACAGTCCGTATTGGATGAGGGAAAACAACATTAATGATGATGATTAATTCAGAATATAGAATACTGCTGCATCACAATGGTGGTAAACAGACTAATTTTAATAAGTTACAGTTTGAATTAACAAAAGACTGATCCAAACAAAATGGGGTATCTTATATTTTGATACTTACACTGGTGTGCATTCGGCGAAGAGATTCTGACCCTACGTAGAGCCTTTCCAAGGATGGACAACAGTTTGCCAATACTTTTAACTTAAGCTGAGAAGGGCCATGGTAAAAACCCTGCAATTAACAACATGAAAGAAAAATGAATATTTAGGATGCTAAGGGTGGAAACAATATCACAGAGTTAAAGAGTGGAAAATACCATATTATTATGATACCAGCACAATCGTAAAAAAAAGTGCCACTAATTAATTATAAGGGTGAAGTTTGTGAATAATTGGATATTCTGCAATCAACCCCTGTGAAATATTACTTTAAATATGAATTCTAACTAGACTGAATGAAAATGGTTAGTAAATTTTATAACAGAACATACCACTTTTAATTTTGGAGGAGGCTTGGGTCTTGCTTTTGCTCCATATAACTTAGTCAGACCTGCAGCTAAATAAACAAAATTTCCAAGAGATACAAGATTGGGAATGACCTTCAGAGCAAACGCTGCTCCCTTGGATTTCACCGATGTGTTGCACAACATAAGGACCTCTAAGGACTGGCAGAGATGATTCAAATCATGCTCGGTAACTTCAGCCTGAAACAAAAAAAAAAAAAAAAAAAAAAACAAAAAAAAAAAAATATATATATATATATATATATATAAAAAAATGGAACAATAGTACAAGTTTTTTTTTTTTTTTTGCTAGGGGCTTTACGTCGCACCGACACAGATAGGTCTTATGGCGACGATGGGATAGGAAAGGCCTAGGAGTTGGAAGGAAGCGGCCGTGGCCTTAATTATGGTACAGCCCCAGCATTTGCCTGGTGTGAAAATGGGAAACCACGGAAAACCATCTTCAGGGCTGCCGATAGTGGGATTCGAACCTACTATCTCCCGGATGCAAGCTCACAGCCGCGCGCCTCTACGCGCACGGCCAACTCGCCCGGTAATAGTACAAGTCAGAGATGGGATAACGGTACTCAATTTTTCCAATAATATACTGTATATTCCCGTATGCTTTTAACAGAGGTGTTAGTTTTTGTTAATTAGCGATAAAACAAAAAATAGTATTTAGAGGTCAGGATGGTTTCATTTTCATGTAATTAAATGTTTTGTGTTGTCCAGCAGTGAATTTAAACCACCAATTCAGTGAATAACACCACAATCTGCAAAATAAACATATTTATAAATATATTTTTCCACACCACTCCAAACATTCTTGTCCACAAGCTGATATTCGAATTGTTTGGTGTAAAGTCGAGAATGATCTATTGTATCGTTTTTCAAGGGTCAATCAATACTATGACATATTGTCGATAGTCCCGTTACACGGCGAATGTCTTGGATGGTAGCGGTGTGGCCGGTGGTGAACAGCTGTCATATTGTATATCACCTTTAACTCATTGCAGATGGATTTGACCTAAATGAAACCTGGAAGCATGAGTGGTCAACAAAAACATTGGGAACACGTGTCCACCATCTTGATCTCACAAAGAAGCCAAATGGTTTTGACCTACTGAGGAATCTCTGGTGCCATATCAACAGGTTAAGGACTGGACATGGTTGATGCAATTACTTCAGGCACAAGTGGGGTTGGATCAGTTCACCAATGTGTGATTGTAACCTGGAAGAACAGACGATTGAGCATCTGGTCCAACGCTGTCCTCTTCATTCGTATCCTGACACTCCTGATGTTTTGTTCGCTCTCACACCCGGTTTAACTGAATGGCTGAGAAGGATGGACTTTAAAGTTTGATTTTGCCTTGTATATATAGTATAAAATCACCTTACGATTAAGTAAATAACACCTGTCATTTCTTGACATGGCCGACTACCTCAAAATAGTTATGCGATTGTTTTCCATACTGTGAACTATGTTTGCCTCCTGTTACATCGGTAGCGAGTGTAATTCGTAGTAATAAATTCTATATACTGTAATTTTATGAAAAGTGCGCAAATTGTGCGTTATCATCGAAGGTGGTGTGTTACTTGCATGAATCAGTTGGCGACCACGTTTTCATTGTGGTAGTTCTGAAGACACACTGGAATTCAAATATTATGATCAGAATTCAGAAATAAATTTTGCGTGTGGTTACCAGTGCGACTTAATACTAGTGTGTAACTACAATCAGCCGTGTAATAACAGTGTGTTTACTGGAGATCGCAAAATTGGGTTAAAAAATGCCGACAGTAGGTAGTAGTTTCTGCCGTGGACAGACTTAAAAAGAATATAAGAATGAAGATTTATAATTTTAATAGGCAGTTGTGTTTATGTTTAGTAGATCTAGAGAAAGCGTATAACAGGGTGCCGAGGGAAAAGATATTCGCTATATTGGGGGACTATGGAATAAAAGGTAGATTATTAAAATCAATCAAAGGCATTTATGTTGACAATTGGGCTTCAGTGAGAATTGATGGTAAAATGAGTTCTGGTTCAGGGTACTTTACAGGGGTTAGACAAGGCTGCAATCTTTCACCTTTGCTGTTCGTAGTTTACATGGATCATCTGCTGAAAGATACAAAATGGCAGGGAGGGATTCAGTTAGGTGGATATGTAGTAAGCAGTCTGGCCTAAGCTGACGACTTGGTCTTAATGGCAGATTGTGCCGGAAGCCTGCAGTCTAATATCTTGGAACTTCAAAAGAGGTGCAATGAGTATGGTATGAAAATTAGCCTCTCGAAGACTAAATTGATGTCAGTAGGTAAGAAATTCAACAGAATTGAATGTCAGATTGGTGATACAAAGCTAGAACAGGTCAATAATTTTAAGTATTTAGGTTGTGTGTTCTCCCAGGATGGTAATATAGTATGAGATTGAATCAAGGTGTTGTAAAGCTAATGCAGTGAGCTTGCAGTTGCGATCAACAGAAGGAAGTCAGCTCCCAGACGAAACTATCTTTACATTGGTCTGTTTTCAGACCAACTTTGCTTTACGGGAGCGAAAGCTGGGTGGACTCAGGATATCTTATTCATAAGTTAGAAGTAACAGACATGAAAGTAGCAAGAATGATTGCTGGTACAAATAGGTGGGAACAATGGCAGGAGGGTGCTCGGAATGAGGAGACAAAGGCTAATTTAGGAATGAACTCGATGGATGAAGCTGTACGCATAAACCGGCTTCGGTGGTGGGGTCATGTGAGGCGAATGGAGGAGGATAAGTTACCTAGGAGAATAATGGACTCTGTTATGGAGGGTAAGAGAAGTAGAGGGAGACCAAGACGACGATGGTTAGACTCGGTTTCTAACGATTTAAAGATAAGAGGTATAGAACTAAATGAGGCCACAACACTAGTTGCAAATCGAGGATTATGGCGACGTTTAGTAAATTCACAGAGGCTTACAGACTGAACGCTGAAAGGCACAACAGTCTATAATGATTATGTATGTATGTATGTATGTATGTATGTATGTATGTATGTAGATTTATAATTTCCTGCAGCATTCTTATGCACAAATATTGTGATTAAAATACAAAGTATGTTACAAGTGTTATTTTTAATATCCATCTATTCTTTGTATTGAATAGGTGGATATTAAAAATAGCACTTGTAACATACTTTGTATTTATGTACATTTCAATACGGACCTAACATGAGAATTATAATGTGTAATATTGTGATTGTCAGGTAGATTATTGCAGGAAAGACGCTTCAGACAATGCAAATCAGGGAAGCATTCAAAACGCAGAGAAACTTCGCGTCATGGAGTTAGTATTCCTAGAGTGGCCACGCTGAAAGAAATATTATAAAATGCTAGTAGAGTGAAGGATTCAAAAGAATTCATTTTGGAGACTACTACTGAGTTCGTGAAAGCTAACACACCAAAAGATAAACTAGACAATCCTGCTATCCGTACTTGGCTTAAAAAGTACATTCGAGATTTACCATCAGCAAATCAGATCCATCAGAAATAAATCCCTCCCCATGATTAGTGAAAGGAGGGAGGAAATTAAGGAAGGGCTAAAAGCAAAGAGTGTTTCTGCTATGTGACGAAATAACCGGCAAGAATGGTAGGTGTGTTTTTAATATCCTACTTCGTCCATCAATACCATCAACTGAAATTAACACTAATCTGGCAGCCTCTATTGTTCTACATTCCTCCAATAGAGCTAATTGTACCAATGCTATATTAGACACTTTGAATTCCTATGAAATTGAACGGGAGCGTGTAGTGGCAGTAGTTATGGACTCTGCACACTACATGACAAAATGTGTAACTATTCTTTAAGGACTGATTAAAGAAGTAGGTCATGTCCAGTGCTGGGCTCATAAAGTCAAATGTGGATTCTGAAATGTTGTTTCCGAAATATAGTCCCATAGTAAGTGATAGGAAGCGACAATTGACAGCTGCAAATGCTGACACATTGACCATGATCTACTTTCAATGATTTCACTGCAGTATTTGGATAAAACTGAAAAGGTAAATTGTATTTTTAAAATGTGTTTCTCGAGATGCTGCGTGCAGATGAATGTAAAATAAAAATGTGATTTTCTTATGTTTTCTCACTCTTCCATAGGCATGTTTAATGGTTTACCTGCTTTTTTTTAACTTTATGTTTTATTAATTTTATATGTTTTTAAATGAACTTATTGTAAAACCCTGATCTCTTTCCAAACTTATATTTTTGCCAAAAAACCACAAAACACCCCCTTTTGAATTTGAAATCAACAAGTCATAAAAAAATAAAAACACTTTCTAACACCCCCACATCACACATGAGCTAGATCTACTAACAAACTAGTGATACAAATGGACAGTAGTCCTTTCAACAATAAAGTAATGGTAGCCTATATTAACAGCTATTTTTAATGAACAACATGAGATAACAGCTTCGCCATAAAAAATTCCAATATCAATTCAACAGTTCTGTTCGCTTACCCTCATTGGAGGGTCTGCCTTACAAGGGCTGCACTCGGCTAGAAACAGCCACACGAAATTAAAAAAAAAGTTATGTTTCCCAATTACTTAAGAGGCAACTTTTATTGCCAAGCATGCATAAAATATTATGAAGATAACAGAAACTTTTGTTTTAACCCTATGCCGTTCCTAGCGATCCAGACCGGTCGAGTTTTATGACTCGCCAGCCGCACTGAACGCTCCAAAGCGCTTGTCACGCATGCAGTCATTAGAAGTGTGTTGATGGAAATATTCAAGGGTCTTGTGAAACCATGGTGCATTCCCATGACTCAGCAAGCTCTCAGCATTTTTGTTGACAGTCTTTCCTGTGTGTATTTCACAAGCAGACCTAGTTTATAAACATTGTATTCCAGTTAGAGATTATTTATATCAGAGTTCTCACTACTATTGCAAAGAAGTGTCACAAGGTTTGAAAGAATGCGTTAGAAATTAGTGGAGATAGTAAACTTTCTAGTAGAGGTTCAGAATAATATTCTGATGAATGTACTGTAGTAGCGACAATGATTCCGATAATCATAAAAATGTTAACAAATACTGTGTGAAGACTGAGGAGCAGGGCTCCAGAGAAATGTTACTAGTAATATCGAAATAACTGCTCTAACTGGAAATATGGGAAAACAATGCTGGTTTACATTCCGGGAGTTCAGGAAAAGAAGAAAATTTCATTTATCTGTGGGATGGGAATTTTATGAGGTTGTAGTAAAGCAGACAAATATTCATGCCAAATATTTACAAAGAAAACTGGGATTGTTTATACTACCTGATAAAAAAAAATTACTTTCATACAAGGGCATATGTGGTGTACTAATTTATATAAAATATTACAATTTATTTGCTGAACATAACAGGCTTCCGCCCAAATACATGTTCCCATTCAAACCAAATAATAAATTAAAATGAAATAAAATAAATTAAAATTCTAAATCTACTATGTGGACACTCACATGGACGGAAAACCATGCCTAATGTGAGCTCCACCCCTATAACTCTAAATACACTTAAGAAAATAGACATTGCAACACCATGAAGGCATTGGTCGTTTATGTTGATCTTCAAAATATGGAACGATGCCATGTAGGTATGTAAACGATCAAAGTTTCAGACCAACTGGATTGTTGCTACAGGTCTCCCCACGTGATTGGTCACGGAGGAATCAACTCCAGTATACGGACTCTGGTGTAGCGTAGTTGACTTACAGTCTGTGAGGTGAAGTGTTCCCCGTCAAACATGCCTCGACGACAGAGAAGAGCACGCTATCAACAACTGTCGCCGTTTGAGAGGGCTCGGATAATTGGGCTGTGTCAGGCTGGATTATCGCTAAGGACTGTTGCTGCACATGTTGGCCGACAGGCATCTACGGTACAATGCGTATGACAGCAGTGGTCAAATGAAGGTACCCACACTCATAGACCTGGCACAGGCCCAGCGCGACAGACAACTGTGAGAGAGGATCGCCGCATCATTCGGATGGCCCGGATGGAACCCCATGCAACAGCAGCGCAAATTTGAGCAGCTGTGGCACCCCACGTTACACAACAAACAGTTGGTAATCGCCTGCGTGCAGCTGGCTTAGGAGCCCGTGTCCCTGCAGAAGGTGTTCCATTGATCCCACAACAGCGACGTGTAAGGCAGGCCTGGTGTCGAGAAAGATCAACGTGGGTCGACGAATGGCATAGGGTCGTCTTTAGTGATGAATCGCGCTTCTGTCTTGCCCACAGTGATCGCTGGAATCATGTGCGCCGACGTACTGGGGAGAGGGGCCGCCCAGATCTTATTGTTGAGAGGTACACAGGGCCAACACTAAGCATTATGGTCTGGGGAGCTATTGGCTTTAATGTGAAATCACAATTAATGCTTGTTGAGGGCACTATGACTGCTCGACAGTACGTTGATAGGGTACTCAATCCAGTGGTTGTCCCTATCATTCCCTATCAGAGCGAACATTGCTAATGGGATGTTTCAGCAGGACAATGCTCGGGTTCACACAGCACGCATCTCCAGAGAAGCTCTCCACGACATCACAACCCGCCAGATCCCCGGACCTCAGTCCTATTGAGCATGTGTGTGACATGATGAGTTGACAACTGGCCAACCGTCCTCAGCTACCCACAACTCTGGAACAACTGACTCGTGCAGTGCAGCAAGCATGGGCCACAATTCCTCAGGAAGCGATCCAGGGCCTTATTGACTCCATGACTCGACGAATTCATCAATGTAGCACATCCTGTACTGATTGTTGTCCAAACTTGCGGTCAGAGGGACCTGAAAGTGTAATCATCGAATCACAACCGAACACTCGTCCTGCATGTTCAATTGCAGCAATGTAGCATCACTCCTGGGTGTTGCAATTTCCATTTTCTTCAGTGTATCTTAACTTAATCTTGTGACCCCTCACACAGGGGGTAACCAATCCACATGAGAGGCGCCACACCTATAGCTACTGACCAGGCGTGCTGTTCCACCCTGATGAGGAAAAAAAGGAATCACCCTCCCTTGAACAACACGTCTGGCCCCCCATACAGTTGACAAAGTTAGATTCTCTGCATTCCGTTTGGTGGCAGGTCACACGGGTGCTGGCGCCCAGTTCCACATGTATCCTGCCTCTCTCTCTCTCCTTTCTCAACCTCTATCTATGAACACTTGTCAACCACACTAGGGATAGAACCGCCTTATCCCTCCCTCTTATGACGTTCCTTCGCACCTCCCATTCTTACAAACAACAATAAAAAAATTAATAAATACAAAAACAATATAATAAAGAAAAAAAATACTAAGTCTACTGTGAGGTCACTCACATGGGCAGAAAAGCCAATCCTCATGTGAGCGCCATCCCTATAACTAACTTACTCTAAACTCCTAGCTTATTAAATAACACCTCATACCGGCGGATGACCAGACCACATGCGAGGTGTGACCCCTAAAACTACTGCCCGTCCGTGCTGTCCCCTCTTGGTGAGGCACAACTCTACCTTTTCATCTCTCTCATATACATCTACCTTAACTCTTACACATACTTATTTCAACAGAGCACTTCTTTCCATATCCGCTGACTTAACTTTTCGTCATCTTCAGCGCATGTGTCTACCTGATCACCTACTGACTTAGCAGTTCCTAATATTATGTATGCACTGACCTAATTCCAGATAAATTCCAGTTCACTTGTATGTCAACAGTTACGTCATGACTTCCATTATCTAACTTGCTTACCAATACTATTTCAATTTTACGTCCATATTTTGCCATCTCAATAATAACATACCCTGTCATTGTCACTTAAACTTTCCAAAATTACAGCAACTTATCACTTCCCCATCTTATTTACCTTTCACACACCTTCCACCTTTACTATGTATCTCCAGATTTAACAATCAGAAATAACAAACCTGCAGTCACATTCTTACCCATACTTACCCGACCTTAACAAACCTACCACCTACACAACCTTACATCTGACTTTTACTCATCACTCTTACACACTCCTCTAATTCATTCTCATTTTACACTCTTAACTCTTTACACTTCCTTACACATCCACTTTCAAGTCTTATACCTTCATGACTTGCCAATAAGACCTCACTGCTTTCACTTAACTTGTTACAGGCCCCAATTACATAATGCATTTTTTTTAAAACTTTATTTCACTAACTCTCCTTACCGCACATAAATACCTATTTAATTCACCCCCGTACTTCCATCCTTTGGTAATCCACCCTACAATTTTTTGCTCATCCCCCTTTTCTAATAATTCCCGTTTATTGGCATGCAAAAGTTTATATTTTACCTTTTCCGTATCTTTATATTTCCCTATTAAGTGTAGATCATTTCCTGATGCCCCACATAATACGCCTAGTGTCTTTTCTTTACCCTTTGTCCATCCCTTGTTCTTGTGTAACTCCATCAACCACCATAGTAATCCTCCTCTGTTCAACCTATCTACATTCCTAATATTTAACACTGAAACTTCCATTAATTTGTTAAAAACACTAAGCAATCCTCTGTTCCTACACTCTTCTATCAGTTTCTGTCTTTGAATATCTCTGATCCTCCTTAAAAGCACCCTCTGTCCCCTAACTTCCTTCTTCTTCCAAACCTCTTCCCACATGTACCCCATTTCCACCCTTTCCAAGTATAGTTTAATTTTTTCTAGCCAGCACCCTTTATACATGCTTTCCTTTTGTTGTTCGTACACAGCCTGAAGCACCCTTCCTCCTTCCCCTAATTTCAAACCCATCCAATATTTGACTACTCTTTTAACACACTCCACCTCTATTTCTTCCCCGCATATTAATTCAACCCCAGAATTTGCTGTGCACTGAGGGAGCCCCCTTGAAATAAAAGCTTTGTAACTTCGAAATGCTCTACTTTATACTGTTGTTCCTCAAGGGCTGCTGGATATAAAGGTGAGATATGAGTGGTGTATCACTTTCTCTCTAATGCTTACATATTGTTTGTGAAACCCTTTAATATCTCCAAAAGTACTTGTCAGATTTGCAAAATAAGCACATCACTAATTCTTAGATGTTTTATTTGGTGAAATTAGTACAGTATCATTAAAAAAATAAAATAAAAAAAACAAAAAAAAAAAACAAAAAAAAAAAAAAACAAGATTTTACCGGTTCCTTGGTAATTGCGGAAGTGATGGAGATGAACTGGGCAGTATGTTTCTTTTTTTTCTTATTGGCTTTACGTCGCACCGACATAGATATGTCTTATGGCGACGATGGGACAAGAAAGGGCTAGGACCGAGCTCGATAGCTGCAGTCGCTTAAGTGCAGCCAGTATTCAGTAATCGGGAGATAGTGGGTTTGAGCCCCACTGTCGGCAGCCCTGATGATGGTTTTCCGTGGTTTCCCATTTTCACACCAGGCAAATGCCGGGGCTGTACCTTAATTAAGGCCATGGCCGCTTCCTTCAAATTCCTAGGCCTTCCCTACCCCATCGTCGCCATAAGACATATCTGTGTTGGTGCGACGTAAAGCCAAAAAAAAAAAAAAAAAAAAAAAAAAAAAAAAAAAAAAAAAAGAAAGGGCTAGGACTGGGAATGAAACAGCTGTGGCCTTAATTGAGGTACAGCCCCAGCATTCGCCTGGTGTGAAAATGGGAAACCACGGAAAATCATCTTTAGGGCTGCTGACAGTGGGGTTCGAACCCACTATCTCCCGAATACTGGATACTGGCCGCACTTAAGCGTCTGAAGCTATCGAGCTTGGTGGACAGTATTTTATGAGTTGCTTAATCAACTTGGAAATTTGGAAACAATGTCTATATCTTTAATGGATCAGAAGATATTTGTAGTGGACAACTTAGCTGAATAACCCTGTATATCCAGTACCATTTTTAATTTGAGTGGTAATTGTTGGAATGTCTTGTATTAAAACAGAAGCTGCTAGGCTGAATGTCACAGTGTTAGTTTGAAATTATTTAAGAAATTGTAAATTGGCCATAGTCTTTTTTCAGTTAATTTTTAATTAAATCTTCTTGAGTCATTCTGATAACTAACTGAAGGATGTGTATTTAGATAAGATATGGAAATAAAAAGTGAGCAGATGTTGACAGCATTCTTTTCGGAGACATTTGCAAAACCTTTTCTCCATTTGGGGGAAGTGGGGACTAGACCATTTCTGAACACTTGTCTTAAATCCCAAGAATTAATTATCATATTTATAATAAAATATCCACCTCCAAAGAATCTCACAAACACAAATTGATGGAGACTAAAAATTACAAATGAAGATCATAAAACTGAACTTACCATCAATGTATCATACTGAGCATATATTCCACTACTAGGAGGTACTCTCAGGCAAAGATGGATCAAATCAGAGCAGTTTACTTGTGAGCCTGATATGTCCAAGTATTTCAAGACATTACAACATCTGCCAATAGCTGCCAATGTTTCTGCACCACGTACAGAATCTTTAAGTACTAGTTCAGTCAGCATGGGACAATTGAAACTGAGTTTTCTTAAAAATGGCTGAAATGCTGCTCCTCCTTTGATGCCAAACATGTTTGACACCAGTGCAAATCTATCAATAAACAAGAAGATTCATATGAAATAGGATGTAACAAAATGATCTTTGAGAAGAAATAATTTTTACACAGTCCAATAATCCAAATCGTGAAATCACCAGTTTCACCCCAGCAAATTAATATTCACAATTGGTGAAATGAAATTATGGTTCTCTACTGAGAAAATGTTTGATATAAAAGACAAGCCAGGCATTTATACAAGTGGAAATACATATCTCCCCTAGAGCACCATCACTGCATTGTCTGACAAAGGAGGCTTTCAGCGGTGTCTCGACGACGCATTAGCTGCCAGCATCTTGAAAAGATATGGCAATTCAACTGATGAGCCTGCTGCCACACTAGAGCAAAATGCTGGTAATTTCATGATTGAAAAAGCTTAAATATTTACATATTTGAATATTTGAATATTTACAAGTGGTAAAATAAAATTATGGCTCCCTACTGGGAACTTAATTTTTTAGAATCTAATATTTGTTGGTAAAATAAATCATACATACTTATTTAATCACTAGCATTTGTACCCATTCTTTGAATGGGAATTTGCAATTCATTACATGTTTACTTCATTAATTTATGCAATGTTACATAGCTACATCCACACATCTGATGATGATGATGATGATGATGATGATGATGGATGCTTGCCGTTTAAAGGGCCTAACATCTAAGTCATTGGTCCCTAATGATACGAAACGAGACGAAATGACAAATTAAAAGTCCAAAATCCTCCACTGATCAGAATTCAAAACGTGAGGACGAAGAATGAATGGATGGATATGAATTTAAAACAATCAGTGGAACAGACCCACAGTGCCTCACTTGCACAGAAGCTGGTATAAAACAATAGCATTACTGACTAAGGGACGGCTTCTATAGCACGATACTGAATCGATGATGCTTGTAGTCGAAAGGGGTCCAAAATACAAGTCATTGGCTCTTCATAATGGTACTTATCGCTAAAAAAGTAGAACCATAGTAGATTCACTAACAGCTCAAAAGAAAAGTAGATTCGAAGATGTTACTCATCTAAATTTCAATGAGTTAGTACAAGAAAATAAGTTTAAAGATTACACCGAAGCATTCCCCCAGACCAAATTAGATACTTTGGTAAAGCAGTATCCATTCTTTAATGTTAATCTACTATTTCAAAAGTCGGCACTCTCGAAGTGTCCTTTTTCTTCGTATCATACATTACATTTTCATTCAATTGCACGCTTTCTTGAATGAATCTGTCAGTGAAATATTAATTTCTTAAGTTTTCTATATTTTTGACGACAGCCTCTATCGTAATCAGTATTTTCATCATCAATAATTTCTCAAAAATACAGTACAACCTTTTGAAATGTTTCCTAATGGTGAAAACTGCCCTTGAATGAAAAGTGAATCTGGTATAGCTAGCTTATGGAAGCTTAAATCCTCTTTCGGTCAACAAAAGTGTCCTTTTAGAAGACTTGCTGAAAAAACTGTGAAAAGCAGTCATGGCACAAACAAACAAACAAACAAACAAACAAACAAAAAACAAACCTGTTTTATTGTTTTTGAGCTTTTGAACTTCTCCCTGTCCACCTGCCATTACAGCTGCGCCATCATATGTCTGACTTATGATTTTTCCTCCATTTACTTCCCAGTCAAGTAAAACTTTGTGTACAACTTCTGACAATCCCACAGCTGTTTTATACTTGGAAACGTCATAAAAGCCGACGAATCTCTCCTCTATTCTATCATTTACACAATATCTAAATATTATGCTCATCTGGCTCTTACACAACACGTCTAATGTTTCATCTGCTTGTATGGAAAGAAAGAGGTCTTCATTTATTTCTGATGTGATTTTTTCATTTAATACAATTGTTGTAACTTCTAACAAATCATTCTGAATGTCTGGAGATGTTCCTTTTAATAATGATGATGACTGTAAATGGTGTCTAACTATCGATTCATTTTGAGTGAGCTGATCCAATAATGGCAAATAATTCCCTGTGTCAACAGAACTTTCATCCTCTCTATGCCCATGGAAATATTACAGACTGAATGAGTCCTCACAAATACTGCCTGTTTGATGACACAATCTTACTATGTTTTACTGCTTGTAATCAAACAGCTTCAGGCTTCACTATGTAACAAATGGTGTTTTAAAGACTAGTGTTTTACAGCTTTTAAAATTAAATTACTTAGGTCCGAAATTCCTTCTGTACACCACTCAGAATCTTTCGCCCCAAATATAAGACAAACGTAACAAAACATTTTGTTTTTTTCAACACACCCAGTTAGCCAGGGAAACCTGCCATACCAAGAAGGCTGAAAACTCTTGTGTGCGATTTTTACCAACTTCTTTAATTGATAAATTTGGCTTTGGTCTTTTTGTTTTAAATTCACATATCTGTTCATACGATAAAGTTCTCTCTGTTCGTGAATCTACTATGGTTCTACTTTTCAAGCGATAAGTACCATTATGAGGAGCCAATGACTTGTATTTTGGACCCCCTTTGACTACAAGCATCATCAATTCAGTATTGTGCTATAGTTCTCTTTAAAAAATTAATAATATTAGTGTCAGGTGAACTTGCTTTGTTAAGAAAGGAAACCATATTTTTCAGTGTCCAGTCTGTCAGACACACAACAATTTCAAATACAAATTAAACTACTATAAGCATACCTGTAAAACTCACATATTATATACAAAGAATGACATGTTTTGTTCTTCAAGAACATCCTTAGATTCTATCAAATTACTTAAATTATGTGCATATAATACAGTACAGTTTACATAGTGTAAACTTGTCAATGATATGGAGTTAGGTAATAATATGAACCATATGTGAGCAAAAATTGATTGTATGGGAAATGACCAACACTGTATAATGAAATATTTTGTACTTATCTACCTGCTGAAGAAACGTCTGTTGTCACCTCTCACTGTAACAGATTTGTTATCCTAGGAGAGGGGGAGGGGCGTGTGTAATGATGTGGATCTTTCCTATTGGTTGGAGGAGAGCAGGTTGATGCCTTCATCCTAAAGCTACCAACTATAACGTGGTGAGAGGGGGGAGGATAGGGTAGTAGGGGCGGAGTGTTGTGAAACTTTCTTCAACTATCTTCTTCTAGTAATAATGTATTATGAATATATGCAAGTTTATGATGTGGGTTAAATAAATTAGGTACTGAAATAGAGTGTACCTATTAGACATTATTTTAAATGTTAACTCATGTTCTGACTATATGAAACATTTATTTTATTATTTTGAAAATTTATTATTATTACAATATTTTAGGAGTGTTCCTGTGAGTTTATTTAGTGATACTTGATAATCTATTTAAGATTGTCCTGAGCCTACAAGGACGGTGCGGAAGTCAGGGGCACTTACTACAGATAAGAATATCCTAACCCACATTCCAGACCTTTAAGTCAGAGATTACCTCCTGTGGGATTCATTAAGCGCTAATATATAAGTGTAGGCTAAATGTTTTCCAGATGTTAATTAAATAAGGTGAATGGGGCGGGGGGAGTTTTTTTAAAAAGGTATGTTCAACCAGGTTTTTGAAAATAACAGTAAATCTTTGAATATTAAGGAAGCCATCGAAATTTACATCGCGAAAAATAATAACGAAAAAAACCACCTGAACCAACATACGTTTTTAAAAAATTCCCCCCCTCCCCTTTTCACCTTATTTAATTAACATCTGGACAACATTTACACTTATACTTTAGCGCCTAATGAATCGCACAGGAGGTAATCTCTGACTTAAAGGTCTGGAATGTGGGTTAGGATATTCTTATCTGTAGTAAGTGCACCTGACTTATGCACCGTCCTTGCAGGCTCAGGAGGATCTTTTATAGATCATCAAGTATCACTAAATAAACTTCCAGGAACACTCCTATAATAATAAAAATAATAATAATAATAATAATAATAATAATAATAATAATAATAATAATAATAATAATAATAATAATAATAATAATAGCAAATATAAAATATAACAAAATAAATGTTTCATGTAGTTAGAACATGAGTTAACATTAAAAATGTCTTCCGGGGAGCTGATCAGAACTCGCGCATACGCTGAAAAGTGGCCTGGCCTGCGTGGTACCTAACTCTTGACAGCAAGAACATTTGGCATACTTTGAATGAAGACATTGGAAAAGCAAAGCATGGTTGTAGATCGCGGCCGGGCTAAGAGTATTTATATGGGAGGTGCCGAAATAGAATAACATAACACTATGCAATGTGCTAATGTCGCATTTGCATAAAACAAAGTACTGTTATATGTTTCTGTTTAATGAATACACATTTTAATTTTTAAATCAGGGAACACCTGGTGTATAGGCATATTATAATGCTATGCCCCTAGTTATAATTTACAGAAGGAGATTGAAATATCAAGGTTTTTTTCAAGTCTTGAAAGTTCCCAAATGGAAGCTCGCAATTACTGTTGCTTACATGTTTCTGGGTCTTAAAATTATAGTTGATATTTCATTGTTATTTTACATTTGTAAGTGTGTACAACTATATTATAAGATTCCAGGAATGTATGGCAGAGATTACTACATACTAGGTAAGGTAAGGGTTGTTCTGCCCGAAGGCAGGTCCGAACCTCCGCAGAGGTGTTCCTGAGCTGGAGTTCACGTGCGGTAAGGTGGCCAGTTCCTTTCCACTCCTCCATTCCCTTACCCCCCTCCAACAGCGTGTGGCAACCCATCCAACTCCTGATCACGCCCAATGTTGCTTAACTTCGGAGATCTCATGGGATCCGATGTTTCAACACGGCTACGGCCGTTGGCACTATATACTATACTCTGAAATACTCTCTAAGCTGAAGTGGTATAGATACATGATGCGAATGAGATAAGACTTAGTTCCAAAGAAAGTATAGAGAAATCAACAGGAAAGAGACCCCAACGCAGGCCTCACAAGAGGGCGTGAAGAAGTGGTACAGTTTACCAGGGTAAGTGTTTAATCCTTTTCCAAAATCTGTACAGATATTGAAGAAAAGAATAAACAGCAACAGAGAAAAGAAATGAAATGTTAGAGGGCATTCGACCAGTGCAGGTTCTTGTAAATAATTCTAGTGAATAAATGAATTCCATCCCCTTGTCTATGGAGATTGAACAGCCGAAGCAGGAGACTGCCTGTAGGCGTGAAGTACAGTGGGAACATCGAAGACCCTGGGACCACTACAGTAGCTGTGAAGGCCCTTCAGGAACTCTGAAAAGTGATGGCAATAAGGGGCTCTGATTAAGATGCAAAAAAAGAAAAGAAAAATGCACTGTAAATTTAAATCTTAAAAGCAGTTGTAGTATTATTTGAAGTATTATTTTAATTCTTTAAACATGATATTTCACATACTGTATATGAGTTGATTATGTGTATAAGGATGAGCTGTGTGTTTAATAGGAAAACTGTTAGTGTAAACAGTATAATACTGTACTTTAATGTCTTCTTTTTAAAATTTAGTGCTTGATGATAATGTATTTTTGTGTATCATTTGCTACTGAGTAGACACCTCATATGCAAATGAAGTGATTTTGATTTGATTTGAAGAGATGGATGGTACATTAGAGAAGAAAGAAGGAAAGATAGAAAAAATACTGGCAAAGAAAGAGTGGTGGAGAGACAGGCAATGGTGGAGGTCCTTGATTCATAACCAGATTCAGGATAGAACTGGAAATAGGACTCTAATTTAATATTCTATTTAGTATCTTCCCACAAAATACTTGAAGTATTTATTGCTTACTGAGGAGGACAGAAGGATGGGCAGTCACCAGAAACATAGCAGAAAGAATGATAAGATCTTGCACCCCAAACAGAGCAAAACTCAACATAATTTCATCATTCAAATGTACAGTAATCTCTGTCAGGTATCCATTATGTGAGCGTTGCAACAGTATTCTCTGCTCCAGTGTTGTCTGAAGTAGTGTACTGTATATGAGTGACCAACAGAAGCCAGTAAATTAAAATTACGGTCACAGCTGGATGTGTTGGTAGGAACATTGTTTTTTTAATGTCTAATTTTGTTTGTGTGTTTACTAGGAGTACTCACGAAATAGAATAAAAACAACACTGCAATGGTGTAAAATCAACATAAACACTCTGCTACAATACTGATAGCAGCAAATGTAAGCAATATAAGTAAAATAGCCAAGCCAAGCTGGGGAAAATTTTTCTCTATGCTGTATTTACTACAGTAGCCACACTTCCTTTCTTAACTTGACTGGTCATATGCCTCAATCTACAGTGTATTTCAGTTTACTTGACTGAACTTCTCAATGATCTTAGTATGTTTATTGCTATTGCTTTATGAGCTGGGAAACACAGGTTAAGGGCAGACAATATTGTGCAGACCTTTATTTCCTACAGTCTCTTTGAGTTAAAGTCCATTATTCTGTTGATGAAGCATTTTGCAATTAAAATCTATGCGACCAGTCTGCGTTATGTTAATAACACAGGAGATTTCTTGTATTTATGAATGTGCTTTGCGTTTGTAAATTTACTATACGCGAACCTTTTCTTGATACCAAGTTTTACCGGGGTGAGGAGTAAGGAGGGAGCTCTCCCGGTTTCAGTTATACTGCCAACTGAATGCAAATGAAATCTGAATCGAACAGGGGCGGTTTCTCCATAAGGTTGCAGGTTAGCGCTACCCCCATTCATTTTTGTTTGTTTTAGGTAAAGTTTTATAATTTGGATTACTCAACTACTGTATTTTCATTCAACAAGATAAACCTTTAAAGAGCTTGAAAGAGAAAATATTGACTACAGGAGACTACAAGCCGGTACTGTTAACTGCAGGAGCCGAAAAGTTTGCAGCAGAGAGTCAACCTGAGGTAGGATGAAACCTGGGCTGCCAGAGGGGTGAGCGGGGCTGATCCAGGGGTGCTTTTAGACTGCTAGAGGGGTGCGCGGGGAAAGGAAAAGATAGGCGTGGCTTCTTATACATTGCTTAAATGGAGGTTTATCAACCTGGTTCCTCCTACCACGGCCAACTTGATGCTCCTTGCAGCGCAGTGAGGGATCCAATCAGCCATGCTCCTACGTAACCAACTACTAGCAAAGTCGCTAGAGACCGTTGGCGTTCAATGTGAGAGTCTGTTATAGAACAGGGATGTCATGTAGCGACATTGGATTGAAGTTCATGTGCTGGATATATAACTAATGGCTTTAAATTTGAAAATAAAAACCGCAATTTCTTTCAGTATAGTTGTGTGCTCTGTTATGTGCGTACAAGCTAAGTAGCTTATTGATTTCATTGTTTAAACATTCGTGTCAGCGTGTGTGTTTTTATTACTGTGCGTTTTTATCAGTTAGTGGTATTTTGCCAGATCATGAATTCGGTGCAGTCTTTAATATTGGGTCGTTTCCGCAACGGACTGCCAAAGAAAAATCCGAGGTGAAACGAATGGGTAGACCCATGTGACGTTTAATTTCGAAACCACATATAATACCGGAATTAGGCTACGTCAAAGTGTTTCATTTCAATATGGTAAAAGAGTTTTTAAATTAACTTAAAAATGAGTACAATATTTTATTGTTCCACCTTCTCAATACTTAAAATCATTTAACGTTTATCAAAATATATTGTATATTGTAATGTTTATCAATGTTTATCAAAATATATTGTAATGTTTTGATAAACGTTAAATGATTTTAAGTATTGAGAAGGTGGAACAATAAAATATTGTACTCATTTTCAAGTTAAGTCTTCACTCAATACGGAACCCAACCATGAAATTTATTACTTTAAGTGCCGATTGTATAAACATCACTGACTGGAGATCAGTTTTAGTCTAAGTTCAGAAAATGAACTGAGATCAGACCGGTGTCGTGTTGTATGACACTGATCTATGATCAACTATTCGAAGTTCAGTTTTGATCCCAGTTCATATGTGAGCGCTTGGCAACAGCGCAAAAACAGTCGAGAGTCACGAGTCGCAATTGAGCAGTGTGAATGTTTTCATTCGTATTCGTATTCTGTGTGCCGAGCGAAAGAAAGAAATAAAGAAAAATGACTGAAATATTTGTATTGAACAAGTAAGTAGGGAAATCATACATTAATCCTGTATTATGTATGTTATATTTGTCGGCAAGCAATAGGCCTACACTTCTTTATTTCTTCTATTTCAGGCCCCTACTTCCAAATCAGCTGATCTCCACACCTCGACCTCGAAAACAGCTGATGTGCTCACGAAGTCACGGTCGCCTGGCATAAAATGAAACTGAGACCCACAGAACACCAATATATAAGCTGAGACCTTAAAACATGATAATGAAATTTAAAACATGGAAATTTTAATGAACAGGAGAAAGTTAGGCCTGGACAATAAGGAAGACAGGGTTTAATTGCATAGTACAGTGGCGTTATTAGACGCATATAGTTAATTAATTTCGTGTGGCTATTTCTAGCTGAGTGCAGCCCTTGTAAGGCAGACCCTCCGATGAGGGTGGGCGGCATCTGCCATGTGTAGGTAACTGCGTGTTATTGTGGTGGAGGATAGTATTTGTGTGTGGTGTGTGAGTTGCAGGAATGTTGGGGACAGCACAAACACCCAGCCCCCGGGCCATTCGAATTAACCAATGAAGGTTAAAATCCCCGACCCGGTCGGGAATCGAACCCAGGACCCTCTGAACCTAAGGCCAGTACGCTTACCATTCAGCCAACGAGTCGGACGACGCATATAGTTGTAAAGTACATTATGTTTTGGGCTATTTTTGTTGCAGATAAACTGTTCGTATAATTTAGTTTGAACCACTTTAAGTAATAGCCAACTGTAATATTTTTGTAAATATTGTTACCTAAATACACTACGGTATTAATTGCTGCCCTTATAGCAGTGTTTTCTCTTCCATGAACGTCATTTGCAGCAGGTACTGGAATTTCTTCGAACGCTCTTCTTGCAGCGAACACAGCCTCGTCTCTTTCAGGGACATCATCTACTGCATTTACAGCGATATTGTGCAAGACGAATGCTGCAACTATGATTACTGGAACACGAGCTAACTTCACACTTAGCCCACACTGAGAGAAGGGAACCGTCTTTTCACAACCCCAAATGTTCTTTCTATTGCTGACCTGGTTGCTTTATGGGCTCGATTATAAGCTACGAAATTTAGGGACCTGAGCCTAGCATCACAAATAACTTGAATATTTAACGAAAACCACCCATGACGATTCATATAAACTTCTGCGTTATCGCCCCCAGGAGATACTGTAGGTATGTGGGTACAATATATAGCGCCTATAACACCAGGGAAGTGTTTTACATCGAAAAAATCACGCATGATTTTCCTCACGTCATTTTGTTCGGAAGGCATTTTGATAAACTCGTGTTTTAGTGCAGCAATGAGATTAGATACGCGATGAATGGCTCTGCAGACTGTCGCTGCGTCTACATGCAGTAAATCACCAACGACTAACTGAAAACTTCCCGTGGCAAAGAATCTCAAAGTTAGTAACAACATGTGCGTTTGAGTTAGTAGGTTTTAAGTACATAGAATATCACGCAACCTGAGTTCTAGCTGTTCCACGGTACCTTTTCCCAAGTGATCCCTCAGTTTTAACTTCTTGTCACTCAATTCTCTCATTGGATTTTCTCATTCACAGAACACACGAGGAGCCCGACAAAATTAATCATTTTCATCATCAGAATATATATCCGAGAAATCAGAGTAATCAGACATCTGTAAAATACGATATAATAACGTAAGCAATTTATCGAGGTTATGTTATAGAATTATTACATTATACTGCAGTAAAAGAAGCGTAATATTGCCTATATACGGACAACTATAGCTAGCAATGTATGAGGTTAGACTTCAGTGTATTTTTTTACCATTTATCGTAAAAACACAGGTAATATTTTATTAACAATCAGCTGTTCTTGTATCCCAAGTAGGAAACAACTCCTTGAACTAAGATCAAAGAGTTTGATCGGAGAAATTTCTCCAGTCAAAGTTGATCATAGTTCAGTGCGAATTGATCCTAGAATAACGTTTATACAATACAAATGTACGAGTTTTGCGTGAACCGAGATCAATTTCGTCTCTGATCTAAGATCAAACGGTTTATACAATCGGCCCTAAATGAGTTTTCAAATGAAAAAAATGTTACTGGGTTGTAGTAATATTCCTGAAAATAGAAATGTAAAATGTTTGTTTTATTTTTAATAACAAAAAGTATTGTTAATGTATCTGGATTTGAAAATTAGCCTGTAATCATATTATATCAATGGTAAAACATGGTGCACCACTGAACTTTTAAACCACCAGCCGCCACTGGAATCAAATCGATAATATGATCGATCAATATGAATTTTCTAAACTTTTATTATCTTAAGCCAACAACTGTGTCACACACACATTATATAACATTTCTCAATGCGAATCTTGTTCCTAAAATGAATTCTATAGTTTGGCTTTGCTGTGTACACTACAACAGTACTAGTACGTAAAGTGTACGCCAGATGTCTCACGGCGATGCATAAGCGATTCATAGTTTGTGTTTCAAAGGTTGCCAGTACGAATCTCGAAGATAACCGAGGTCTACCGATTCAGCACTAGGGAGCTCCTCAGGTATCAAGAAAAGGTTTGTGTATAGTATATGTTTCTACTCATTCTCTTATTTTATCCTAGATATAAAAATACTATCAATCAACAGACAATAAAAGGGGCTTACTAGTGTTAACACATTACTGTTTCTCCACTTACCATTTCAAGGTAGAATAAGTTTCAAACCATATTTGTCTGACCTTGCAAAAATATGTCAAAATGTGGAATGTTGAGATACATGTTTTGCGTGTCACATTACCTCCGAAGACCAGAGCATCTTCTAAGAACAACTTCCCAAACTTCTGTATCACTGCGTAGACGTGGATCTCCAAATTCTAAGGATTTGACATCTTTGTTAAGGACGATGTCTAATAAATCAACAACTATGGTAGGATTGTTAATAAATGTTTTTGCAGGATTCTTCAAGAGTCTGTGGAAAAAAAAATGAGAGAAAATTATTTCAGTACCACATAAATGGACAAAGCAGTGAGACAATAAAAACAGGTAATTCCTTAAACATAATTTTCACGATCTTAGCAAATCTCCTTTCATTTCTTTCAAATCTAGTGTTATTAAAGCATACAAATATTTAGTTTGACCTTTCCTCTTGTATCATTTACCCAGTGAGGATGGTTCCTTAGTTGTACTTCCTCTTAAAATAAAATTAAAAGAAATCATTGCCACCTGTGAGACACACTTGGTTAGATGATGATCATCTCCTGTACCGGTACCCAAAGAAACAAGAACACTTGTTTGTTCCTTTCCATTACTAAGACAGAATCTTAGTTTAGTTGGTCAACACCTGAGGGTACTTAAACACAGTGATTTTTATGGCAAAATTTTGGTATATCTGAACACTGACAGATAAAGAAACATTAATGTAGGCCCTAAATCATTACTCTTATGATTAGGTGATGTTAAGTCTTCACAACCAACACCTTTTGAACAGACTAAGCCAACCCTACTTAAATATTTTCTGATATATTTACAACTCATCAAAATATAGGCTACATGAAAAACAAGATTTATTTCAAGTTAACTACTATTATTAAAATTGTTTATACACATAATATTCTAAAGTGATAGGTTGACAAAAGTGATTTAAATGCACTAATACCATTTTAAGAGCCAATTAAGGAAGATCTCACGAATGTGTCCAAGCTGCCAAGACATGTTAAATCGTTAAAAGTCTGCTGATACTTTTAGCAGCAAGTACAGCTGGTATCTTCAGACGGAGTAATCCTTTATCTGAACTCTCCTTTATTATTATGTATTATGGTGAAGATAAAACCTTAAATTAATGCAAATAATAATTTTTAAAAATAACTAGATTTTTACTGTTTAAATTACAAATTCCTGGGGTAATTCCCACAAACTGTACAATTAAAATTGACAATTTGAATTACTGATTGTGAAAGGTCAGTGCATCTCACAGATGTGACAGGCATACTATGTCAAAAGAAATGTTACACCCAACAGAAAGTTTATCACATGTACTGTTAATTTACAAGCAATAGGCCTACAGTCTACAACCACAGCTTGCTTCATGTGACTAATAAGCAATTTTTCACAGCCTCTCAATTTACAGGAATGCATCAGTTTAACAATATACATAATTCTTTTTTTTAAACTCACGGCGCAACAGCCCCGAGAGACCATGGCCTACCAAGCGACCGCTGCTCAGCCCGAAGGCCTGCAGATTATGAAGTGCCGTGTGGCCAGCATGACGAATCCTCTCGGCCGTTATTCTCAGCTCTCTAGACCGGAACAATATACCGGTATATATATCTATTTATGGCTTCTGCTTAAATTTGATTTATCCATTAATTTTTCTCCTTTCCAACGACATTTTCTCTTGTTTTCAAAGCAATATCAATCCTAATTTAAGAAAAAGCTAGTGAATATGTAATATGAAAGATTGAATTCATAACTAATCTCATACAAGTTCAGCTAATATACAATCTGTACAGTAAACGTTGCTAGTAAACATACTGCCTCCAGCTGACTGCCACTTTATTAAATTTGACTTCCATTAAAACTATTTAAGATTCGTTATCATGAAATATTCGATTTAGTATTCAACTAAATAATTCTGTGTATAATACAAAATTAAAACTATTCAGTAACTTCATACATAATGAATTACCTGTGCGTGAGTTGCTGTCGTACGATTTCGTTTAAGAGAGGAGGCAGAATGTCTAAATGACAACTCAATTCCGCTTGTAGAGCATCAGCGTCAATGGCTCTTCTCCTAAGTAATAGTGAATTATGTTGATATCGACGGACTTGGTGACAAAATTGGAGCTCTCTCTCCAGGTAATTCAGAATTTCTGTAACACATAACTCTTCCAACGTAGCAGGAGAAATACTGCGTCGAGGAGGCATCTTGCATTAAAATCTGGTGAAGCTTTCAATGCCGTTCCTTGAAATCAGAATATATTACACAGTCTGATCAAATAACTGAGCTTCATTTCAATATTTTACCATTCAGCTGGTATCGCAAAGAGTCAATAAAATAAGCAAATGATACATGTCACTACTAACCTACAAACTGAAGTAAATAAAACGTCACATTGCACTCAAGAGTGAACTGTCTTACAAGTAATCAGAGAAACAACCATTCATACACACTTATGACTCATATAAGGATATTTTAAAACAATAACACACATTTTAATAACAATAAGCAATTGAATCTTCTCTGATTCTCACTTAATTTATACTTAACGCACATTAAAACGCAAGTGAGATTGCCGCCATACTCTGATCCATCACAGTACTACCAACATACACAGTTGTTGCCAACTTACTTACCATGACTGAAGAATTTATCGTATAAGGCTGAAACCACATGGCTGCAAACAAATTGCCTGAGACAAAATGTTTGGGGCGGTTTCGATTTCGAACAACTGCACTCACATGCAAAAGACGCAGTGAGTCAGTTGTGAGGATGCCCTGTGAGAAAGAAGACATCGACGAATATATATACCCACCTATGGCAGTGGTTGCTTTTACATTCAAAACAATCACGAAACTGTGGATTCATCCCTTAAATCCTAATTGAGAATAATTGCACAGTGTCCTTTTAACAAGTGCAAGTTGTGATTTTTTAATTTTGGTCGGGAACAAGACTAGGAAAGAAGACACCAATTTTCGAATCTGAATAGCTACTTGTGACTTTAAGGTAAGTGAAACAAATTCGCACTGTTACATTTCTCCGGTATCCGGAAAAGCATAGAACCAACGATTTGTTTTTGGGCTTAAAAGACAAAAGAGCGAGTTGCATCAATATGTAATTTATGTCGGACAAATACGATGGTTAAAGGATCTTATAATGGATTTCTGGCTTTGCTGACGAGACCTAATGTTTACGGTGCACTATTTGTCCTGGCATGAGCTAGAACCAGTTTGTTATTTTCATTGACCTGTCTCACAACAGTCTCGTCCTTGGCTTTGACAACATGAAAGTGACTGAGGTATGAGTGATGCTAGTAATGCCATTCCTTATGCAGCCAGTACCGGTACCTGTTACGAATGGTGTGGAAATGTCACTCATAGGGTCAGTTGGAGCGTGCATTTTAGTGGGCTTGGCAAACTGATATGTAATAGCAACATCTGACTCCGTTTCCTTAGCATGCCTCTTTAGCAATACCTAAGCTATATATTGCTGATGGTGGAGCTGTTAAGGATCCAACCAGCCTTCGAGCTGAGTACTCAAAAGTAAATTGGATTTATAAAATAATTTCCAAGAGGCCGCCTCTGTGATGTAGTGGTTAGCAGGCCCGGGTTGGATTTCCGGCTCTGCCACGAAATTTGAAAAGTGGTACAAAGGCTGGAACGGGATCCTCTCAGCCTCGGGAGGTCAACTGAGAAGCGGTGGGTTCGATTCCCACCTCAGCTACCTAAGAAGTGGTTTTCCGTGGTTTCCCACTTCTCCTCCAGTCAAATCCCGGGATGGTACCTAACTTAAGGCCATGGACGCTTCCTTTCCTGTTCCTTGTCTATTCCGTCCAATCTTGTCATCCCCCTCACAAGACCCCCTGTTCAGCATAGCAGGTGAGGACGCCTGGGCGAGGTACTTCCTTCCCAGTTGTATCCCTGACCCGAAGCAAATACAGTATAGACAATACGCGACACTTCCGGATTTAGCCTTGTTAAATGGGAGACAAGACGCAGGTGGCGCTCCTAGTGGCGTGACCTGAAAATTCGCGCTAAATTCAAATATCAATGGAAATGTATATACGGAAATGGATAAATAAATTACGTCTAGAAAGAAAGTGTTACTAAGATATTAACTTCAAAGTTGCTAAAGCAATTCTGGATAAATGAATGAAGAAATATTTAACAGGCTATTATTTAAAGACTGAAATTAGATATATAATGAAGATGTGAAATGGACTTGATCTTTCATTTATACATTACGTTTTTAGCTTTAGCATTCCTGCCTGAACGTTCAGGCTAGATTGGTTTTCTTTTTTTCATTTAAAAGCATTGTATCATCACATTAAAACACTTGTCAACAAAAATATGGCCACATTCCTTACACACATGATTAAATTTACATTTAAGAGCTGGACAATTTTCCTTTTAACTTGAAGCCTACTAACAGAAAGAAAGTCTATAAATTTAGCCTCAGAAACATTCAAATTTTCCCTATAAGCAATACTTGCCATTATCCCATTACATTAGGGTAAAGCAAATTTGCATCATCATATTATTTCAACAAAATATGCACATTTCTTAAATCACCCGTATATTCTTCAGTGCTTGACAACGCATTACGGCATTCCAAATGGGCTAACTTGGAACACAACCAGCCACATACATATGCATATTATATTTTCCTGAATTAAATCAAACCCACAGATCACACCTACAACAACACATCGGTATTGAAGGTTACCTGCTGCAGTAAACAATAAAATAAGCTTATTATATTTTAAGCCAGTTAAAATGTGGGTCGCGCAGGTGAGAAGTTTAGGAAGTACTATAAAAATCTCTTTGTAACTGGAAGAATATATATGCAAACACAATATTTACTTACAGTTTCTTGTCACGAGGGAAACGGAAGAAAGACCGCGAATCCTTCTGCACTTCATAATTATTGCAGCCAAATACAGCACATATATTTCCACCCATATTTAGAGGAGATATAGAGGAATGACACACGCTACTATTTACTTATGTCAACTTAATGCAAACGCATAAATAACGCCAAAACTTCATAAACAAATAAACGTGTTCTTATGACAGAATCAGTAACTCTCAGGTCACTCCGCTAGAGAGAGCTCTAATCGCTGGTCCTCGATATCTCATATTGTGTCGCGTATTGTCTCTACTGTATTTGCCCAAAGTCTCACGCTCCAGGACACTGCCCTTGAGGCGGTGGAGGTGTCACATAGGTTATATAGCATTCTGCCATTTCAGTGCCACTACAGGCCTACTCTAGGAACAAAAACAAAAGTCACACACATAATTTTCAGCGGTTTCCCTGCCACTACATTTTGAATGAGCCCATCTGGAACATACGGTGCAACGGAATCACAATTCATTATTTTTCCAAATGTCATTGTTGTCATAGGTAAATTTTAATACTTCTTTAGTATTAATCACCTCCTCTATCTGGACATTATCCTTGTAACCAACAATCTTTGCATACTTCTGCGTTTTGAATTTCCTCGCATATACACTTCCTTCTTGGAACCTGTTTCTGCCTTAAAGTACCTATACATACCCTTCCATTTTTCACTAAAATTTGTATGACCGCCAATTATACTTGCCATCATGTTATCTTTAGCTGACTTCTTTGCTAGATTCAATTTCCTAGTAAGTTCCTTCAATTTGTCCTTACTTCCACAGCCATTTCTCACTCTATTTCTTTCCAGCCTGCACCTCCTTCTTAGTCTATTTACTTCTCTGTTATAATATAGTGGTTCTTTACCATTCGTAACCACCTTTAAAGGTACAAACCTATTTTCACATTCCTCAACAATTGCTTTAAACCCATCCCAGATTCTGTTTACATTTTTATTTACCGTTTTCCACCAAACATAGTTACTTTTCAGAAACTCCCTCATGCCTGTTTTATCAGCCATATGGTACTGCGTAATAGTCCTAATTTTAATATTTTCCTTTCTTTCACATTTATTTTTAACTACCACAAAAAACAGCTTTGTGATCTACACAATTCTACACAATGGCAATACTAACAATGGAGGATAAACCAGTTACAGTTTTCACTCGTAACTCCCGCAGAAGTGAGACAAATTGCACGATCAATAAAGACAACTGCGACAGGATGTGACGAGATTGTTCCACAGTTACTGATAAAAACTCTAGACGTAATCCTACTAACTCTAACCCACATCATTAATACCTCACTGATAACCGGCATATTCCCTTCCCTTTAGAAATGTGCGATTGTTCGCCCACTTACAAAGACCAACAATCCCGTGGAACCCAAAGACTTTCTATCCATTTGCATTTTACCATTTCTGTCCAAAATTTTGGAGAAAATAGTTCACAGACAAATAACCGCATATTTAAATACTAATTTACTTCTTGACAAATATCAGTCTGGTTTTAGAAGCAATCATAGCACAACTACTGCACTACATAAAGTTAAAAACGACATAGGAGTACGGTAGCTATGGATAAGGCAGAAGTTACTATTCCAATTCTTCTAGACCTTTGTAAGGCCTTCAACTGCGTTCACACGGACATACTGATGGCAAAATTACGTGCTCTTAGCTTCTCACAAAGCACGCTATCCTGAATGTATTCCTATCTCTCTGATCGCCGGCAGTGTGTATCAGCATGTGAAAATTTCTCTTCATGGCAATCTATAGAGACTGGAATACAACAGGGTCTGTGCTAGCACCACTCCTGTTATCGATCTTCATTTCAGGACTAACACAAGTAATTAAACATTGTCAATATCATGTGTTCGTAGACGACTTACAAATATATACGTAGGTGGATCAAAAGCTTAGTTGCACTAACGCGCCGCAGCAGCGCGCTGTGTGTCGCAAACGTGGGCACAGCGGAAAAAGGGACAGACACTGCCCACACGTCTGTTAGGTAGGTCGCTGTGGCGTCTCGTCTAGTATTGTGTGAATAGCGGCCAAATGCAATGGCGCGTCCACTGGACGTTCACTCCAAATATGAGGTGCGTGCGACAATCCGATTGCTATGGGCCAAAAGGAAGAATTGCTCGGACATTCATCGTGAAATTAGTGCTGTGTATGGGGAGCGGGCCATTTCCCGGCAAGGTATCGTAAAGTGATGTCAGCAATTCGAAGCCAGACGCCAGGATATCACGGACAACCATCGCGAAGGCAGGCCCGCAACGTCCAGGACCCGTGCAAAGGTCAACAGTGTGAATGCGATCATTAGACAGAACGGGCGCATTAAACTGAGAGAAATCGCGACGCAGCTGAACATGTCGTATGGCAGTGTGTTCGCCATTGTTCACGAGGACCTTGGATATCGTAAGCTGTGTCAAAGATGGGTCCCACGTCTTCTCACCGATGAGCACAAGGGACAACGTTTCCAATCCTCCCTGGTAATTTTGCAACGCTATGCCGCAGACGGCAACGGGTTTCTGCTGTGAATCGTCACAGGCGACGAAACGTGGGTCCACCACTTCACCCCCGAAACGAAGCGAACATCAATGGAATGGGTGCACCCCTCATCACCACAACGAAAGAAGGCCAAGGTTCAACCTTCAGCCGGTAAGGTTATGGCGACAGTGTTCTTTGACATGGAGGGTTTGCTGCACGTGGAATTCATGCCGAAAGGAACGCCGATCAACGCGCCGTCGTATTGTCAAACGTTGTACCGGTTGCATAAAGCGATTAAAGTGAAGCGCCGAGGGGAAATTGAGCGCCGGTGTGATTTTGTTGCACGATAACGCAACACCTCACAAGGCCCGCCAAACGAGAGAACTGCTGCAGCGTTTCAAGCGGGAGGTCTGGTAACATCCACCCTACAGTCCCGACCTAGCGCCATGTGACTTTCATCTGTTCGGTAAGCTCAAAACGGAGCTTGGTGGTCGACGTTTCCAGACCAATGAGGAGGTGAAGGCCTTTGTCTCCGAGTGGTTGCAGAACGCTGGAGGAAATTTCTATGCACCCGGCATCGACAAGTTGGTTGTGCGTAAGCAGAAATGTTTGGAGTCTCTTGGAAACTATGTGGAAAAGTGACGTTACGGTGTATGTCGTTATAGTCGTGTTGCTGTTGTAGAGGTGGTGTAATAAATGGCCATAACTGGGAAGTGCAACTTATTTTCTGATCTGCACATCCTCGTGACTTTACCGACTGCAATACATAATATGAATGACGATCTAGAAAGAATATGTAAGTGGACCGATGACTATGCACTAAAATCAATGCCCAAAAATCGCAGTGTATCCTTTTAGCTGCCCAAAAAACTGACGCACTCCTCACAGACGTTCTTGCTCACTCAGTAACATTAAAATGCATTCAGTTACAATTCAAAGATACAGTTAAAATCTTAGGGATGGACAAAAACCTTAGTTGGAACGATCATGTAATAGGCATATGTCAGCGAGTGTTTTACTCCTTACATTCCATTAAGAAACTCAGAGATTTACTCCCCTTAAATGTAAAACTGCTTATCCAAAGTATGGCAATGCAAACATTCGTCTACTGTGACGTAGTATACAGTAACCTGAATGCCTCACTTTCCATCAAGCTCCAAAAGGCTCATAACGCATGTGTTCGATTTATTTCAGATATACAAAGGTTTAACCATATTTCTACCGCATTTGACAGACTTTCATGGCTTCGCTTAAGATAGCGACGAAATTTAGACACTGTTTCTCTGTCATTTCGTATACTGAACCTTAACACTTATGAATACCTTGCCAAACAATTCCATTACCTAGCATCACCTTCTAGTGTTCCTACCAGATCATCATTCACCTCAGTACTAAGCATTCCCATTCGCCGCTCAACTGGCTACAGTAGATCATTTGTAGTCGCCGCCAGTCGAATTTGGAATTCCCTACATGCTGAAATTAGGAGCGTGTCAAACCACCTCCGCTTTAAGAAACTCTGTCCAACCTAATTAATAAATGATAATTATTCATAACATACGTAGAATTCGATCATAGCTAAGTTATTAGGTTAATTAAAACATTTAATTGTTACCTTAAGATGTTAAATTGTACATAATTTATTTAGTGTATATTTAACTTTTCATGTAGGTGTATGTATGGTCGGACAGAATAGCAGGCTTCAAGCCAGAGTCCCGCCATTTAAAACAAGACAATAAAAAATAAATAAAGAATATGCATGCAACTCTTGAACATGTTATACTTCACAGCACGTTTGCATATTTATATATGTTATTATTATTATTATTACTATTATTAATCGATACGGCCACCTGTGGGCCACGTTTACACAATCTTCCTTCTGTCATGCAGACTGATACCCTTCTCTTTACACTCTCGCCAGAGATTCTTGAGTCTTTGACTTCTTCTTGCTCGTTCTTCCACCGAGATGTTCCGTGGCTTCGCATGTTGCTCTTCAGACGCATCCCTCAATCCCACAACCTTCTTCCTAAATGATGTCCTTTCTTTTATATCCTCCTCCTTGATACCTATCTCTGCCAAGTCATTGTGCACGTGTGTAAGCCATCCCGGTTGTTTGTTCCACCTTTCCTGCAGAAGAAGTATCCTGTTGGCCAATCTCTCAGGGTTCATTCTTTTGATATGTCCATAAAACGTCACTCTCCTTTTTCTCATCACAGTCGTGATTCTTTCTACTGTCTTGTAGAGCTCCAAATTCGATCTTAACTGGAATGTGTTTGGGTCACTAGTCGACTTTCTAGGGTCTAAGATTTTTCGCAAGAATCTTCTTTCTCTTTTTTCAAGGACTGGGTCAGCCATCCTCGTCAAGGTTTCTGCTCCATAAAGGCACTCTGTTCTAACCACTGTGCAGTAATGTTTTAACTTGGCCTGAATTGTACTTATTATTTATTTAATTTTTCTGGAAAGTCTGCGGGCCTCTTAAGTTCCAGCCCCACCTGCAATGTAGGCCTTGCAGTCCCTAAAGTAAGGCCACTGGGTAGACGGCGATGGTTCCAACATCGCACTCAAACGGCAGTTCAAGAACTATACCTCTAATAACTAAAGGTGAATTCTGACAGCTAGGGCTGGAAGGAGGGGCATTGCACGTGCCATTTCACGATGTTGCCACATTCCAGCATTCCTTTCTCTCACCCCTCGCTTCTGGCTCACTTGTTCCCTCGTTCATTCGGACCGCTGTGATCTGTTGAAGACTACCTGGCCAGACTGTGACTGACTTGGTCTCATGTTCCTTTATCTGAACTTCTTACGAGAAGATCTAACTCAGAAGTGGGAGGTTTGGCAACTACAAGCAAGACGAGTTGGTCAGAAGATTTATCTGCATGGCAATCGCAGTCGCCCCACCCTCGTTTCCATGGCAACCATACCCCCCACTCCCTTTATCCCGCCCTGGTAGGCAGTAAACGGATCTCCCTGTAAGAACTGTCAGAATCCAACTTTAGATATTAGAGGTATGCTGACTGGCGCAAACAGCCTGCGGCTGCTTCAACCCGCCTGAGACGGTTTTGTTTTATGCAGTGAGGTTTGGCCTTAAATTAATCACTTACCTTAATTTTCATATGAATTTGTCTCGAAGATCTAGGCATGCTGATTGGTTAAAGCCATCTTAGCTGTGTTACTCAGTACTGCTTAACTAATTAACGGCGAGAATGTGAAAAACAGCATGCCGTTAAGTCGTGCAAACAATCTACAGTATATAAACAAAATGTTATAATAAAAAAATAAGAAGTATTAAACAGAGAATGTCATGTTTCAGTTAATCAATTGGACATCCTCACGTATTTCAAATCTTATATATAAAAATAAGAGTTTTGTCTGTACATTGCTCAGAATTAAAAAAAAAGGTATCTCTGTATTGGTCGAGTCCACAATTTTGCAATTTCTAATTTTTCGTCATCTGTCTGTACGCGCATCGTGAGAGAATTGATGAACAGAAAATTGGTATGCAGAGTTGGGGAACGAGGCATTACAATCTAGGTTATAAATAATTTTATTCACGATGGGGGATATGGTAGTTTAGGGTAAGACTGAAAATTTTAAACACTAGACGACAAAAGTTGTGGAGAATACAATTTGCAATCACTGAGGTCGTATACGCTTTTACCGTACCGGCTATTATAACAGAGATATTCACGAATTTAGTTTTTTGTTGCTTAGTCCGTATCAACGTCGAGCATCGCTAACATAGAAATGTTATTCAGTCGTGTTAACTGGCGAGGGCGGTGTTTTTGTCATGACTGTTTTAAGGTGAAAAACCGCGTTCTCATCAGTTTATATCGGCAAGGAAAAAAATTGTACAGATGACTATTGAAGTGAGAAAAAGTCGTGAAGTAACGTCAAGAAAGGAGAAAAAAAACCCCTTTACATTGGATGCCCTAATATCAGTCAGAAGAAAACTAGATGTGATGACCTGCTATATCGAAAGTACATAAAACAGATCAACAGTAACATTACATTGACTATTGTTTATTGTAATGTGCTTTGTCTCTTCTGCTGCCACTGATCTCTGACAGATGGTATTACTGTTGTGTGCCAAATTGAGCAGCGGACAGGGAGTGGCATGCCCACTTATGTGCCCCAGCTAGTCATAAATTAAAAAGAAACTACACGGGAAGCAAGCCTTCGTGGCTCAGGCGGCAGCGCGTTTGCCTCTCACCGCTGCGTTCTGTGGTTCAAATCCCGGTCACTCCATGTGAGATTTGTGCGGGACAAAGTTTTTCTCCGGGTACCCCGGTTTTCCCTGTCATCTTTCATTCCATCAACACTCTCCAATATAATTTCATTTCTTCTTCTTCTTCTTCTTTTCCTACCAAGTTTTCCCACACCTGTGGAGCCGCGGGTGCGAACTGCGTAGCACATGTGGATTTGGCCCTGTTTTACGGCCGGATCCTCTTCCTGACGCCAACCCTATATGGAGGGATGTAATCACTATTGTGTGTTTCTGTGGTGGCTGGTAGTGTGGTGTGTTGTCTGAATATGAAGAGGAGAGTGTTGGGACGGACACAAAACCCAGTCCCAGAGCCACAAGAATTAATCAGAAGTGATTAAAATCCCCGAACGCGGGACCCTCTGAACAGAAGGTCAGTACGCTGACCATTCAGCCAACGAGTTGGACATCATTTCATTTCATTTCATCTGTCTGTCATTATTCATTGCCCCAGAGGAGTGCGACAGGCCTCGGCAGCCGGCACAATTCCTATCCCTGACCCGGGCAATGACTGGAAAACAGATTGTAGGTTTTCATTCATACACGGGAAATGTACCTATTTACTTATCATAACTTGTTGATGTTACTCGAAAAGCGGGTTAAATTGTTGACGTTATGAATGTGCTAGTATGTATTGTAGGTTGTTAGAATATTTAGCTGATTATGCAGTTCCTGTTTCACACCCTGCTGTCATCGTCATCGTCATCAAGAAGATATTATTTTCGTTCCTAGCCCTAGCGGGGTGGACGGGCCATCAGTTATACTAGGTAGTGCTTAGGCCGTTTGTTTTTATTATTATTATTATTATTATTATTACGTGAAGATTGTAATTCTAATTTAAGTATGCGTTGCTCATACATAGTAGTTGTTTTATTTTTATTTTCTGGTGCAAAAATCACCGCAGCCCAAGAAGTACCCCATGGCTGGACTATTTTTACAAAGGCATTTATTTATTTATTTATTTATTTATTTAGCATATGGCTTTTTGTGCCATGAGTGTCCGAGGACATGTTTGGCTCGCCTGGTTCAGGTCTTTCGATTTGACGCCGATGGGGGACCTGTGCGTCTGGATGTGGGAAGATGATGATACTGGGGTAGGGAGAGGGTGAAACCCGGTGTTGGCTCATAGCCTACTCCTGTCGAATAACACCAAGGTATCTGCTCAAGGCTTAACGTTCCCCATCCGACGGACGAATCATCAACAGCGTCATATGCCCTCACTCCATATGAGCACTGCTGAAAGGTTTGGAATTGAATCCAGCCTTTTGACACGCAGTCTAGTGATTAGAAATATTGTACGCCACCACCTCGCACAACCTCTCCTACCATGGCGGCCAGTATTCTGATGGTGAACATTTTTTACTCCAACAGCGGTGTCAGATCACATAGACTTGACGCTTTTACGATCAAGGCTACCAGGCCTGCTATTGGTACTAATAATATTTTTCAGGAATATTTAGTATATAGATACGATTCAAGTAATAATAATAGAGATAACAAAGTGAAAAATACAAATGATGGTAATGTGTCTGTAGTAGTTGTGAGAAAATATGATGCCCGCGCAAATACAATTATTTTCACGCCCTTACATGATGTAAATGTTCGGTTAATTTCCAAGATCTTTCAAATCATTTAAGAAAAGACTAGGTAAACAACTGTTAGGGAAATGCCACCTGGGCGATAGCCCTAAATGCAGATCAACAATGACCAACGCCGGAAAAAGTAAACAATTCCATCTTTTAATATCCACCTCCACATCACTCCTTTCTCCACTATGCCGTGCAACTGTGTTGTTGTTACTGGTGGTATAATTCTCTGCAGAGATTGGAATTACGTGGAGAGGCATATTTGACACAGATAGAAAGGACCGAACTTAACCAGACTCGGGTGGATCTTTCATATTAGGTTGAAGAACACAATGCTGCATCACAGAAACGTTTGGTGGTTTGCCGATATAGCCGGGGGTTAGACTACTTCATTTTTTAACCTATTGCCTTCATATTCGGCCATGCAGGACTTTAGTTGGGACGTATTAAGCGGATGATCACCGAAGTTAAATGTGGAATGACACATTAAAGATGGGATGCTACAGTACATAAAGCAACTAGACTTGGGCTGGAACATCGTGGTAGATGAGGAGTAGCAGAGAGAGAGAGAGAGAGAGAGAGAGATAACTTTCCAAAACAAGTAACGAAAAGCTTTTAATCAATGAATGAACCTGACCCCTAAGTTCCATGCAAAACTTTCTTTTGAGTGTTCAGCAAAATCTGATTAACTTACGTCGTTTAAGGTTTGCTTTGAAAAAGTCAGAAAATACTCTGCCGGAAAAAACAAACAAACATGCAGTATGCTCAAGAACTGTGTTCAGTGGCACCTGGGTATAATATGTGCATACTAAGGGGTTGTTGTGTTAGTGATTCCTTTGGCACGGACATCGGCGATCAGATGGTGCCGAGGAGGCCTGTCCGAGCACACTCTGTTTTGACTCTGCAGACAGAAACTGTGCTGTGATTAGAGGTGAACAGTGTTTGCAACCCGCCGACGAGTACGTGCTCCTGTTGAACAACTTCAGCCATTTGAACGGGGTCGCATTGTGGGTCTCCGGGAAGCTGGACGGACGTATCGACGGATTGCTGCACATGCTGGGCACAATGTATGGTGGTGTGTTGCTGCTTTCAGCAGTGGTCTGTGGAATATTCTCACACCCGTAGACCAGGCTCCGAAAGTACGCGTAGTACAGACGTACGTCAAGATGTACGCATTCTGCGAGCAGCGGTGGCCGACCGAACATCATCCAGGAACGAAACTCGGCCACATGTTGCTGCTGCTGTGTCACCAAGGACCATTGGAAACCGTCTGCTTGCAGAAGGATTATGATCACATGTGACTCTGTCCAGGCTACCACTGACACCATGACTCTGCCAAGCAGGCTACTCTGGTGTCGTTAAAGGGTCGACTGGAAAGGGGCATGGCGCTCTGTTGTCTTCAGTGATGAGAGTAGGTTATATCTGCATGCAAGTGATGGACTACACGTGTATGGCGTAGACCTGGTGAGCGGCCTGTTCCAGAGTGCATTCGTCCATTACATCCAGATCCCACCCCAGGATTCATGTGAAGGGGACCCATCTGTTACAACTCGCCGTCATAGTTGGTGTTTCTGCACGGTAACGTAAACATCGCCCGCTACATTGCGCAGGTGGTTGTCCCTGTGCTACTGCCATTTCTTCGACAGGAAGGTGATATGTTTTTTCAGCAGGACAGTGCACATCCACATACAGCTTCTGCGATGGAACGTGCTCTATGTGGTGTACAACAATTGCCCTGGCCTGCAAGATCACCGGATATCACGCCAATTGAGCACGTATGGGACATAATGCAGCGGGAACTTACGCGTTTTACAGAACCTACAAGAAGCATTGCAGAATTACATCAAAAGGGGCAATCTATCGCAGGATGCCATTCGGCACGTTTACTATCGTTTGCATGCGCGAATACACGCCTGCATTGCCGCCGGAGGGGTAAGGTACACTGTGTATTGATGCGACTGTTTGGGTACCCTTTACTGTGACATGTGTGTTTCATTTGATCTGAATTTGTAATCATATACTCCTGTAATGGTGAACTACCTGTCACATCGCTTGTGATAAATTGACCTTGTCCATGAGGATGTTGCATGTTTACTTTCGGCAGTGTATAACGGCATCTGATGCGTAAATAGGAACATAATCATGATAACAACTAAGTAAAACAAGGTCTATGAACATGAAGAGATAGAAAGACTTTCTTGGGTTCATCATTATCATCATTGCTGAGGGCCTTGACCTCATTTACTTTATAATGTCTGTGTTGCAGCCTTGACGAGACGTCTCCATCCAGAGCAGCTTTTCCCAATATAATCTGAAGACGCAGGTCAGTGATCTTCTTCGCTTGTTCTAACCATCTACTTGCCGTTCTTCCTCGTAGTCTTCTGCATTCAGCTATGCCTTGCAAAATTGTATTTTCCAAATTCTGTTCTTCTCTTCTAAAAACGTGACGAAAGAAATGAATGTAAGACTAAATTACACGATAAGACAGACGTTTTTTGACGCTTAGTTCATCTATGACGGAAGCATTTGTTCTTCTTTCCTTCCAGTATTATTTCCATCTTTCTATTGCTTTGTCCTTATCAGCAGTAAGGTTGCCATCTTCATCCTCACGGGTAATACTGTTGAAATTTTTTAAAATATCTCGTGTTTGATTCAGATTTTTATGATGGTCTATTTCATCACAGATACTGGTGAGATACCGTGTCTTGTCATGTGTAAAATTATATTGTATTTTGCGTCAAAGTGCACTGTATGCTTCTTCGTCTTTGGTTTGAATGTCACGTTTCTTCAATATGTTCTTCTCTTCTGTCAGCAGTAGAATGATGTTCGATATCCAGGGATGCTTTGCTTTGCTCGAGAAGGCTTAGGAATTTGTTCAGGGAGACACGAATTACTGTTTATCTTGAGGTTGTCCCATGTTTAGAAGTCACTGGAGAATATTTTTGTGAGTAATGCGAACCTGTCTTCTGGGTCTTACTCTCTCCCACTGTGTCTGCACTCCCTGTCTAGCTGGACATTAAAATCTTCAACGAGGATGATTTTAATTAATTTCGTGTGGTTGTTGCTAGCCTGGTACAGCCCTTCCAAGGTAGACCCTCCGATGAGGGTGGGTGGCACCTGCAGTATATGGGAAACTGCGTACCATATTATGTATAGTGTACGAGTTGCAGGAAAATTGGAGTCAGCACAAACATCCAGTCCAGAGCCAATGGAATTAACCATTTGCCGTGAATCGAATTCGTGGTCCTCTATACCTAAGTCCATAGCGCCAACCATTCAGTCAAGGAGCCCAACAAAATAAACTCTCTTTTTCAGGCACTGCTCCGATGAAGGTGAATTGTGACACTCTGAATGCCGTTTAAGTCCAAGTTCATCCCTCATCGGCATGTGAGTTCAGAAGGGTTGAAAAACAAAATATCCAAAATGACTGAGAGGTATGTTCAATCCATATCTTTGGGGGTCCCTAGGCTGATTGGTGACAGTCCAAGGTCAGTGGAATCGTGTACATTATATCTAGGGCGCGACGCGCAAATACGTACAGTTATAACTTAATTTTATTATTGGTTTGAAAGGATCAGCTTCTTCCCAGACAATCTGGGGTGCCACAAGGAACTAGTTTAACCCGAAACTGAATTATCTCAAATTAAAGCTTAAAATTATACACATAACGATATTTATAAAAATTAAAAATACAAGAGTTTCCGTAGATTATCAGCCAACGTCACAATAAATAAATCTAAACAATTGGTAATACAAATCCTAAAAGTAAACATTGAAAAAGTACCCGAGCAGAGCCTGGCACTTCAGCAAGTGCCTGGAATTAGTTCCTACTGCCAATTAAATAAAACTACCGAACGAGTTCTCCATGCGGTTAGAGTCGCGCAGTTGTGAGCTTGCATTCGGGAGATATTGCGTTCGAACCCCACTATCGGCTGCCCTGAAGAAGGTTTCCTATGGTTTCCCATTTTCACACCAGGTAAATGCTGTTGTTGTACCTTAATTCAGGCCAAGGCCGCTTCCTTCCCACTTCGAACCCTTTCCTATCCCATCGTCGCCATAAGACCTCTCTGTGTCGTTGCGACGTAAAGGAGATTGGAAACAACAACAACAACAACAACAAAACAACTAACTGGATAATCAGGTGCATTTTCAAGTTGGCAAATTCGGTTGTCAGACATGGTATTTTTATGCCTGGAGGAACTCCGCTTGACATCACATGATGTTCTGGGGGCAAATTTGAATACATTTATTTCATCCAAGAAAATTTCTACTTCAGAATCCTCAAATTTTGATTCGTGACCACGAGGAATGTCGCCGATCTTGTGAAGCGTAGAATAATATGTATTAAACAGCTGCACCCTTTCCAGGTTTGCACTAATTGTAGGCTATCAACCACTTCACGTTTTGCTCGTTTTAGATCATCCTCACTTTGTTTTCAAATTCCATTTCATTACAAAATGTAAACCATGCAGCTTCAAGACGAGTGGTTCATATTGATATTCTGGCGAAGTTTGAAGTTACGTATGCCATGTTTCTGACCAAGCTCTTGAAATGAATAAATCTTGTACAGTTTTAAAACCCTTTCCAGGCCGATAATTCCAATCGGAATCACTAACTTTCATACTTTCTGTGATTTTACTAAGTAACTCTTTGCCAGATCTTTTATTCCTTGGAAGCTTTGTTTTCATGTGTAGAGATGGGTCAAGCTGTCAGGATGATATGCACAAGCATTTGTGTGTAATAGCAGTGAATGCTGTGTTCTGTCAAGGTTATCTGCAGATTCTTGATTTGTTATAATCTATACTTCTTCTCTAGTTAATATATTATCTCTACGAAGCTAGAACAGATATTTACATATGATTCGACGCTTCATTTTTATGAACAGCATATTATTTGACCATTACATCAAAACGGGAATGATATAGTGATCAAAGAGTTTATGATTCCAATTGGAATCAATGGGTTTTTCTGGTGTGTGGTCTTCTAAATGAAGTACATGTAGTGTTGTCAAATTCATTGCCTTCCTTCTATCATAAAAGAGTGAGAGTTGTGGTTTCTGTCTTGGATGTGTGTGCTGTCAATGCGTGGTTTCTTTGCAGGAGACATTGCAAGCAAACTAATGGAAAAAAAGTCATGTCACTCCTTGAGTTCAAGGCTTTTATTGCGTCTGCATTGATGAGTGCTGGAAAAATTGAATCAAAGGGAAAAGGGCATCCTTCTTCAGATCGGGTATCTCCACCTGCTCTGAAACTTCCATTAGTGGACACACGCCTTGACCAGATTGGTCACTGGCCTGAATACTCGAAGCAAAAGAGCAGGTTTGAGTTGTTTATCAAGTCCTGTTCAAGGTTCCGATGCTCAAAACGTTGCGTTGCTCTCTGTTGTTCATTAAAAAAGTTTCAAAGGCTTCCATATGAAGAAATGAAGTTTTAGCACGTTGTCAATATGGACGAGAAGTGACAAATTACCCTTAATTTCTAAATTGTGTGTGTCATGTGACATATCCAAATAATGTTGTTTTCCACCGCTCTTCATAACACACTGTGGTTCGCTATTACATGTTTAGAACATACTTTGACATTGCACGTAATACTATTGTCTAATACATTACATAATATTAGGTTTCATACTGCCTCTTATTTCAGAACTTTTGCATTCGTATTGCCCAATGATTCCAATTGGAATCACTTTTCCATTTTCCTTATTTTTCCAAAAATGCAAGGATTTTGACACACATAAACTTTAATCATACCTATTTGAAGGGTGTTTTCAAAAAATATTTTTCTCCTCGGTCAAACAAATTTGGGCTGGAGAGGGTTACACTCGCATAGGAAACATAATTTCTGCAATAATTTTGAGTAGCATCGAGTCACGATCCCCAACGAGTAAGGATAGAATGAAGAGGAAGAGATAGAGAAGGTTCTGTTTCTTTCATCTTCTGTACCGGAAGTGGAGCTTTCAGGAACATTGTTTTCCAGTTAGAAATTAGCCTGTCTACGTCGGGGTAGTTCCTTCGAACCTCCTCTGCCACTCTATGCAAACTATTCGCGAGCCATGTACCATGGACCATTCTGGGGTAAAGTATTTTAAGTCCTTTTCCTGTCTTGGTCATGTACAGGGTCACATAGGTTAAAAACAGCAGAATGTTTTCCCTCTTTAATGGATCTGGCCGGAGTAGCTTCATAGCCTCATCAAACAGCACTGTAATGGCGGAATGATTTACTTTCTTCATAACTTCATATGTTAGGAGAAACACTTCACCTGGCCGGTCCTCTTTCATTACACCAATAATAACGTTAGCTACATATCTCCCATCTACATCAGTTGTTTCGTCCACCGGAACATGGCTGTGACCTGTGAATCTTATCTTGTTTAACACAGCTTCATAGCAAGTGGATATATCACTTTTCGTTGTAAGTGTTGATTCATTAGGAATTGGGTGACTGATGTACTTCTCGAAGAAGGATCTGAAGATGGCAATATTTACTTTAAAAAAAGATTATTGGAAATTGGAAGTAACCGTAATCAAACAGAAATATTTCCAAAATACCCGTGTTATTTAACGAGACCGTATTTGAAGCAGCTCCCTCAAGAAATAGACGCTGCCTGTTCTAGTTAATCACCCTTGATGACTACTTGTATCACATTGTCGTTGCAGATTAAAATATTTTTCAGCCGACACCTTAACTTCACAGAGTTTACAGTATAAAATAACACCATCACTACTGTTCCCAAACTTCTTGAACGAATTGTCTCAATTTCGCACTGTCTAAACATTTCCCTTTAGGCATGTTGAAATCACTCTGAAAGACTGAAGTTGCGATCTCAAACAGTTGAAGGATGGAGGCGACGTTAGTTCAGTTGCCCTCTCTTGTAAAAGCGACCATTCAGATAAGAGTGAGATTAAGACGTCCCAATCTAATCTACCTTATTCAAAATACTGTCTTTCACTATCGTTGAGTTAATTGGGAATTTCTAACAAGCCTCCTTTGTCCACGCATTTACTGTTACTTATCTCCTACTAAAAGTAGACCAAAGCTGAGAAATATTCCTTCAGAAGAAATATACCACCTACCTGTTGCAGTAGTAATATATGTAAGTTTCCCACAGAAACTCACTTATCGATAATATAAAATTCTATGGTATATGAAAAAATATGACTGAATACAGAATTAAGCACAAATATGAGTAACATCTCAGAAAGGTCCAAAATATTATATTTAAGTAAAAATAAATACCCCGAAATTTCTTTCAGAAACACAAGTTTTTTATATAGTTAGAAATCAAATTAAATTTCTTATAACAAATATGGCATGTCATCAAACCCCCTGCCCATAAATGTAATAATAACAAATGCCGAGTTGGAGGAATCTCTTGTCTCACAAGATATCAAATAACGTGCCTGCCAGAAGTCAACGACATTGAGCCACACATCTAAGCCATGTTCAGCAACTATCTGAGAATGATACAACGTCTAAAAGGGTTCTGTTTCACAACAGGAGGACACCAACACATGATTCAAATGCAATGATTCCTTTGTTGGCGGTGCTGGATCCTTATGGTGACAGAAGTTAATATAATCGAACTGAAGAAATGCAACGTAGAGATTTAAAGTCTGGCATATGCTCCATCATATTCGCTTATGACAGCTAGTATATATTACGCGGAAACCTTCCTTTCTATAATAATGGAGAAGTGGTAATTTAGAGCGCTACTTTGAGTTACGGCCTGTCAGCAATATGAACCCAGCGCTTTCTCGGTACGTTTATACACTGAGCTGCAGGGAGATTAGCCCTAAAGAACCTAGCGTTACTGCTTTTAATTCCACCACAGAAACGCTCCGAATGAATATCACATTACATTACGCTTTAAAGCAGGAATATTACTAAATGTGTTACGTAGGACTTCTCTTGGATTTAAAAGTATATTGTACTCGAGTTTCGACCTCAATGAACAATAAACAGAAGCCAGTTTCAAAACTTAATTTTAATGTGTTATTATGTGATACCGTATACCAGGGCCTCTCAGGGTGCATGCGCGTGGTGCATGCACTGTGCACGGTGCAAAAGACGACTTCGCTTGGTTGACCAGAGTGCAGACCCCCCCACTCCTCTCTCCCTACACCTGTCTCCCCGTTCGGCCTGTCTCCGCGTTCCTCACCTTCACTGCTGTTTCTCCCCCACTGCGAAATGTTTACGTGTGGTGAGCGGAGACGCACAGTTGTATGGGACAAGGTTACCAGTGTTATTACAAAAAATTAAAAAAGTGAATTAGAAATACACATACATGTTTGAGAGGAATGTAAACATAATTTTTAAGAAATGCAGAACCCGTAACCAAAATGAAAATGCTACAGTGCTGGAACAAACCTCATTTATGGATATAGAATGCTCTTCTTCAAGCTGTTTCAGCTTCCTTAATTCTTTCTCTCTGACGTCTCCTATGATTTCACAATAATTTTCCGAATGTAGTCTGTTGTAGTGTCTTTCAATAGACGATTTTCTTACGCACGTAATTATCGTCCCATAGATTAAGCATTTGGCGTTATCGTCAAGACAAACAAACAAAAAAAAAAAAAACGGAAGTTCCCAGTTCGATTGAAATGGACTTTCGGAAGTCTTTGCTTTCTTCGAAACAGGTTGCTCCATTATTATGTTGTTGTCGTGCGCTTATCTATTTCACTGATAAACACGTCGTCTACCACCAAACGCTTCGTCGCTCTCAGCACACTACACCATCCGAGTCAAGCCGAGTTGAGGCGAAGCGTACCGATGCACAGTGCACAGAGCCCATGCACCGTGCTCTGCACGCGTGAGAGTTTGGGCGTTTGAGAGGCCCTGCCGTATACATTACTTTTTGAATACATATTCCTGCCATTTAGGACCAAAAGAAGCATACTCGTTTCTTTGACGTTTTTACGCATAAGCATTGCATTTAAAATTCATTATAAAAATTAAGAGTTGATTGTTTAGAGTATCTTTAACACAAAGTAAAGCCATCCCTATACAGGACAGGAAGGCCTAAATAATAATGAGTGGTAGGTAACGGCTCTCACCATTCGTAACCTCGACACTTATTGTGCCTGCTTACCTTTGTTTCCACGAATTAGCCTAATACTTATATCTGGTATAGACTGCATGAGCTTTAGGGTCATGTGCCTCTCCAGAAGAAGACGTCTCGTTTCTAAAGTTTTAAGTTTTCTTAGCTTATCATGAGCTGTACTTTACCGCCATCAAATGTAAAACGTAGGAAAGTCTTAGCGAAATCAGAACTAGTGAATCATACTACTTCATATATCGGGACGCGAGAAACAGATTATATTTATTTATTCATTTATTGTGCTTCAGACAGGTATAAAGTACAAAGCTAATGATGTGAAACACAAATACTATTATATTAAATTAAACAAAATATCAAATTAAAATTATATTATCTTTTACCCTATTCGGTAATTTACAAGGAAAGTGAATCAATTATTGACACGATGAGAAAATGGAAGATTGCATTTTTTGGACACACGTACCGTTTGTCAAATTTTAACCTCCTAAAACAGCTTTTGGATTTCATTTGGAATAGTAAAACAAAAAACACTTGGTTTAAAAAAATACAAATGGATTAGGACGAATTGCTTTTTCTTGCTATTTGTTTTACGTCGCCTCGACACAGATAGGTCTTATGGAGACGATGGGACAGGAAAGGTCTAGGAATGGGAACGAAGCGGCCGTGGCCTTAATTAAGGTACAGCCCCACCATTTGCCTGGTGTGAAAATGGGAAACCACGGAAAACTTTCTTCAGGGCTGCCGACAGTGGGGTTCAAACCTACTATCTCCCGGATGCGAGATCACAGCCCCTAACCGCACGGCCAACTCGCCCGGTTTGGACGAATTGAAAATTACTACAGAGCAAATTGAAAATAGAGAAGAGAAGAAGATTCTAAAGAACAAATATACAAAACTATCACATAAAACTCCAAAACGTAAGCAGTATGTTATATCAGTAGAAGAACGGGCCGCACGATTGTCTAGAAATAGTTTTTTGGGAAAAGAAAGAATTATCAAGTGTTAAAAAAATATTTTTATCCACTTTTTTTTTGAAGATTTTGTTGTATAAGGTTGATTTTGGTGCTCCAATGTGGGCGCAAACAGTGTAAATAAATAAATAAATCTCCTATGAAGGTCCTTGTAAAATAAGTCATATATAAAACAAAAATACACTTTTCTTCAGTAGCTTACTGTAATATCATTACAAATATTCAGTGACATATACACATACTGTAGTGTAACGAGGTATTTAAAATTTTGACATTAACATTTTCCGCCCCTGTGGTGTAGTGGTTAGTGTGATTAGCTGCCATCTCCGGAGGCCCCGACTCGATTCCCAGCTCTGCCACAAAATTTTAAAAGTGCTACGAGGGCTGAAACGGCGTCTACTCAGCCTCGGGAAGTCAACAGAGTAGAGAGGGATTCGATTCTCTTCTCATCCAGAAAGTGGTTTTCCGTGGTTTCCCACTTCTCCTCCAGGAGAATGCCGGGGTGTTACCTAACTATAAGACACCTGTTCAGCATAGCAGGTGAGCCCACCTGGGCGAGGTGCTGGTCCCCCTTCCCAGTTGTATCCCCCAACCCAAAGTCTCACGCTCCAGGACACTGCCCTCGAGGCGGTAGAGGTGGGATCCCTCGCTGAATCCGAGGGAAAAACCAACCCTGAAGGGTAAACCTATTAAGCAGGAAAGAACAGAAAATTAAAATTATTTACTAACGGCTTTAAACCTGTACTAGTACTGTAATTATACGTGATGGTAGTGATGATATCAAAGATGATAATGATGATGAGGTGGATGGTATTACTAGAAACTGGAAAGAAATAGAGTTAGAAATGGCGGTGGGAGTAAGGAGAAATTGAAGAAACTTACTAGGAAATTGAATCTAGCAAAGAAGTCAGCTAAGGACAACATGGCAAGCATAATGGGCGGTCATACGAATTTTAGTGAAAAATGGAAGAGTATACATAGGTATTTAAAGGCAGAAACAGGTTCCAAGAATGACATTCCAGGAATCATTAATGAACAAGGGGAGTGTGTATGCGAGGATCTTCAAAAGGCAGAAGTATTCAGTCAGCAGTATGTAAAGATTGTTGGTTACGAGGATAATGTACAGATAGAGGAGGTGACTAATACTAAAAACGTATTAAAATTTACCTATGATAACAATGCCATTTACAGTAAGATACAAAAGTTGAAAACTGGAAAAGCGACTGGAATTGGTAAGATTTCTGGGGATATACTAAAGACAATGGCGTATTTGATTATTGTCTGAACGAAGGAGCTGTACCTAATTAATGTAGAGTTGCTATAGTAGCCCCCGTGTATAAAGGAAAGGGTAATAGACATAAAGCTGAAAATTACAGGCCAATCACTTTGACATGCATTGCATGTAAGCTTTCGGAAAGCATTCTTTCTGATTATATTACATGTTTGCGAAATTAATAACTGGTTCGAGAGCAGGAGTTTGGGTTTACGAAAGGTTATTCCACTGAAGCTCAACTTATAGGATTCCAGCAAGATATATCAGATATCCTGGATTCAGGAGGTCAAAGGACTGTATTGCGATTGACCTATCTAAGGCATTTGATAGGGTAGATCATAGGAGACTACAGGCAAAAACGAGTGCAACTGGACTAGAAAAATGAGTGACTGAATGGGTCGATATATTTCTCGAAAATATAACTCAGAGAATTGAAGTAGGCGAAATTTTATCTGACCCTGTAATAATTAAGAGATAAATTCCTCAAGACAGTATTATATATATACATCAATGATATGTGTAAAGAAGTGGAATCAGAGATAAGGCTTTTTGCAGATGATGTTATTCTGTACAGAGTAATAAATAAGTTACAAAATTGTGAACAACTCCAAAATGAGCTCGATAATGTTGTGAGATGGACAGTGGGCAATGGTATGTTGATAAACGGGGTTAAAAGTCAGGTTGTGTGTTTCACAAATAGGAAAAGTTCTCCCAGTTTTAATTACTGCGTTGATGGATTGAAAGTTCCTTTTGGAGATCAATGTAATTACCTAGGTGTTAATATAAGTAAAGATCTTCATTGGGGTAATCACATAAATATGATCTCTGCACATGGTTATGAGGGTATTTAGGGGTTGTAGTAAGGATGTAAAGGAGAGGGCATATAAGTCTCTGGTAAGACCCCAACTAGAGTATGGTTTCATCGTATGGGACCCTCACCACGATTACTTGATTCATGAGCTGGAAAAAGTCCAAAGAAAAGCAGCTAGAATGTTCAGAGTAATTTCCGACAAAAGAGGAACGTTGCAAAAATGTTGCAAAGTTTGGGCTGGGAGGACTTCGGAGAAAGGAGACGAGCTGCTCGACTAAGTGGTTGTTCCGAGCTATCAGTGGAGGGATGGCGTGGGAGGACATCAGTAGACGAACAAGTTTGAGTGGTGTCTTTAAAAGTAGGAAAGATCACAATATGAAGATAAAGTTGTAATTCAAGAAGACAAATGGGGACAAATATTTGTTTATAGGAGGGAGATTTCCAAGGGAGATTTCCAATTTCTTTGCAATCATTTAAGAAAATGCTAGAAAAACCACAGATCAGTAGTGACTGAACTAGAAAGAGAACTAAAGCTTTGAACTAAACTCTAAAAGTAAGCAAAGTGGGATTTTAATTTAGAACAGAAAACATTTAAGTCATTTCTTAATTACATTGTTTTACCATGGAGGAAACTCATGCCTCTGATCCATCTCAGCTTCGTTCAAGAGGAAACATTCCTGGATACAAGTTACTGGGAGCTACTTATCATCAGTCTTAGGGAACTGCAACCTTTGTTCGAAATTCCATCGCCTGCTCTTATTTAGTCTCAGCTAATTCTGATGCAGGCATTTTCAACATCACTACAAAAGTCAATGATGTATCAATCATAAATATTTATAAACCTCCAGGAATTCAGTGGCCTAACAGTGTTCTTCAAACAATCTCTCACCCATCCATCTATGTGGGTAATTTCAATAGTCATCATACTCTGTGGGGTTATAGATATAGTGACCAGTGTGGAGAAAAACTTATAGAGTGGGCAGAGCTTTGTAACATGCAACTGATTTTCAATCCAAAAGACAAACGTACATTCAAGTCAGGAAGATGGGACTCAGAAACCAATCCTGACTTGTGCTTTGCTTCATGTGATTGTCAGGGATCCAGCTTACCTGTGTTTCGTAAAGTTCTTATGAACTTTCCACATAGTCAACATCGACCTGTCCTTCTGGAAACTGGAATGCAGATTCCTATTATAAGTTCTTCTCCACTCCCTCGTTGGAACTTTAGTAAAGCTAGTTGGGAGAGCTATTCAGCTGACCTTGACAGTACCATACGATGGATTCCTCCTGAGGTTAGTAACTACTCTAGGTTTGTGAAAGCTACTCTAACATGCGCTAAAAGACATATTCCCCGCGGAGTGAGAAAGGACTTTATTCCAGGGTGGGATGAGGCTTGTGAAGTACTTTATGAGGATTTCCAGGAGAGTGGTGAAAAAGATGTAGCTGACGAGCTCCTTCATAAACTAGATGAAGCTAGACGAAGCAGATGGAAGGAAACCATAGATACACTGGACTTCAGACACTCAAGTAGAAAAGCTTGGAGTCTTCTAAAGAAGCTGGGAAGAATACCTCACAGTCCCCAGCTGAAACCAGAGGTTTCACCTAATCATATTGCTAGTCGCATTGCCAGTTTGTCCAAATCCAAGCCAGACAAATTACACAAAAGGTTTATAAAAAACGAACTGTTTCGTTTGAAAGAGGAGTAAACTACTTCTTCCAACATTTCTGCTCCTTTTACTGAGCAAGAGCTTCTGCTTGCCTTAAATGAATTGAAAAATGGAAAATTCCCGGGTTTTGATGATATACACCCAAAATTTTTGAAGCACTGTGGAAAAAATGTAAGGAACTGGCTAGTGCAGTTTTTCTCAAACATACTCCGAACAAGTCAACTCCCTTCAGAGTTTAAACGAACTAAGATACTAGCTATCTTAAAACCTGGTAAACCTACGGATTCTGTCGAAAGCTATAGACCAATTGCCTTAATGAGTGTCTGCTTTAAGCTCTTGGAACGGCTTATCTACAATAGAATAAGTCCTCTAATTTTTTTAATCATTCCAATCGAACAGGCTGGTTTTAGAACTCAACGTAGTTGTGAAGATCAGGTGCTTGCACTGACAACACATATTGAGACAGGTTTTGAAAAGCAATTAAAGAGTGGTGCAGCGTTTATTGATCTAACAGCTGCATATGATACAGTGTGGAGAGAAGGTATTGTGTATAAGTTCTTTAAACTGACAAAGTGTAGTCAAATGTCGCGTCTGATTAACAATATGCTCTCAAACAGAATTATCCAGGTAGTCATGCATACAAATCACAGCAAAATAAAGGTACTTAACAATGGTTTACCTCAAGGATCTGTTCTCTCTCCATTACTGTTTAACTTGTATATTGCAGACATACCTGTCACGAGCTCTCGTCAGTTTGCTTATGCCGACGATCTGGCAATAGTTCGTCAGCATGTGGATGCTAATGTGATAGAGAGAACTTTAAATGCAGATCTGGATGTTTTGTGCACATACTTCAAAACGTGGTGCTTGAAACCAAGCCCTAGTAAAACGGAAACCTGCTTCTTCCATTTAAATAACCGGCAAGCGAATATCACCTTGAAAGTGTCACTTAATGGAAGTCTTCTCCCTCACAATGCCAACCCCAAATATCTTGGAGTTACTCTCGACTGAACGCTATCATACAGGAAACATCTAACCAACCTAGCAGCCAAATTAAGGTCACGCAACAACATCATTCACAAACTTGCTGGCTCCACATGGGGAGCCTCTGCATGTACTTTGCGTACTTCAGCTATGGCGCTGGTGCTTTCCACAGCTGAGTACTGTTCTTCCGTATGGATCAACAGCTCTCATGCTAAAAAGGTGGACACGGTCCTGAATGAAACAATGCGTGTCATAAGTGGCACAGTAAAATCTACTCCTCTTTTCTGGTTGCCAGTGCTCAGCCACATAGAACCTCCTAGAATTAGAAGATTGAACAACTTGTTTAGAGAATACAGCAAGATATTAACCAATCCTGATCTCCCCATCCATGAAGATGCTAACGTCAGATTCAGCCGCCTCAAATCAAGATCTCCTATTCAAACAGCACAGGAACTTGTTAGAAGGGATTTGAATCCAAAAGCAGATTGGCAACAAGAGTGGAACAGCGTAGCTCCGACTCAATGGCGGGCATTGTTCAATTATAAGAATCTTCCAGCTGGCTTTGATTTACCCCGCAAGACATGGGTAGCCCTCAACAGAGTCCATACTAACCACGGGAGATGTGGTTCAATGATGTTTAAATGGGGTATGAGATCTTCCCCAGCCTGTGACTGTGGTGCAGTTAAACAGACTATCGACCATATCGTCACCGAATGCATTGGAAGGGCATTCGCTGGATCTAGCCAGGACTTTGTGGTGGCTTCTGCTGAGGCCATACAATGGCTAGAGAATTTGGATCTAAATCTTTGAACCCTTTTGCTTGCATGATTGTTTTCAATGTTATGTGTATATCTTATAATTATGTATATAATGGTTTGTGCTTACTGTTCATTTACATTTAATCTTTGTATTGTTTTGTGTACGTTACCATACGCTAATAATAATAATAATAATAACAATAACTATGGAGGAGTTCGTAGTTGCAAATATATATTGTCTGTACTCATTGCTATATTTATTAAATATTTTCATTAAGTTTACCACTGGCGAGAAGACAAGTTACGGCTACCAATGCTATTGTTATATAATTTATAGACAAATAGAAGGAAACAAATAGATGAAACAAGAACGTTCAGTTTAACAGCAAACGGTATTAGTTAGGTTATATCAAAGTGTATATGCAAAAGTGAAAATTGGTAACATACTCGAAAAGGAAGAGGTATGTATTGGTAACAGATCAATACACACAAACCCTACGGCGAGTTACTCCTGAGTTATGGAAAAATTGTATTTATCATAAACCAAAAATTAAACCCATCATGGGGATGGGTTGAACGTTCTGACAACTAATCTTCAGTAAAACATAATACGCGACTTTGTATCCACGTGGGACAATAGCATAGGAACTGGTTCAGTTCTTATATCCAACTGAAGGGCTGGAAAGGCTCACTCTAGAGTCACAGTACCTTGAACAACAGAGACACCTAAAGTTTGAGGGGGTGCCTGATCAGAAGTTGCAATCTCTTTCCGCCTGATTCTTGGCAATCAGTGCAATACCAGTACACCTGTAATAAATATTTATTCAAGGCCCTTCTTATCCGAAGGAAGAAATCTCTCCCATGGAGTGCGGAAGAAATTTAGTAATCTAAATAATTGGTTGAAATCGTTGCACATATTTAAATAAAATTACGAAGAGAATACAGAAGAATTTGTCCGGGATTATGGGCACTAGTTAGGAAGCCAATTGGACAAAGGCGTACAAGCATGGAAAATATCTTCCATATTGAAGCTGATATGTTATAAGAAGATATGATTTTTTAAATATTTGTTTTACGTCGCACCGATTCAGACAGGTCTTATGGCGACGATGGTATTGGAAAAGGAGCGACCGTACCTTAATTAATGTACAGCCCCAGTACTTATCTGGTGTGAAAATGGGAAACCATAGAAAATCATATTCAACGGCTTCCAATAGTGGAATTTGAAACCACCATCTCCCGAATGCAAGCTGACAGCTATGCGACCCACTATTTTTGGGTTCCTTGCATGTTTCTGTATATATGAAGACCAACGATTTTCCATGGTTCCCCCAATTTCACACCAGGAAAATGCTGGGACTGTACTTTAATTAAGGTTACGGTCGCTTTCTTCCCATTCATAGCCCTTTTCTATCCCATTGTCGCCATAAAACCTATCTATGTGGATGCGATGTAAGGCAAATTGTAAAATAAACTTTAACACCTTGGAACCTTTGAACGGGGAATCGAGTCAACGTCCTTCCGGGTGAAACGAGTACGTTTTTACCACCGTGGCCAGGCAGCCCCTGACTACTTACAGTAGCTATATGGAATTTCAATCGTGTCCTGAAGAATTGATTCACTGTGTTATGAAGTGCCAGTTTGTTACTGCCCTCAGTTCTGTGAAGACAGAATGAAACTGTACTGAAATTACAGAAACCATTTTTTTCCTTCTTTCTTTCGGTTTAATGTCGCACTAACTGAGGTAGGTTTTAGACGAAAATGGGACAGGAGAGGGCTAGCACTGGGAAGGAAACGCCCTTGATGTTACAGCCCCAGCATTTACGTGGTCTGAAATGGGTAACTACCGCGTACTATCTTAGGACTGACAATGATGGGGATTCGAACTCACCAATCTCCCGTATGCGAGCATACAGTTGAACAATTTACTCTCCAGCTATATTACAGCTGATTTCTGCGAACTTTTTAAGGTTTTCCGCTGTAAATGTATGCCCCGTTTCCATCAAGATATTTTTGAATCAAGAGAATGCCCTCTCAACCTCACAGAACATTATCGGTCTGCACCCTCTGCCGAGTGCCGAGATATATCGAAGCAAAAAAAAAAAAAAAAAAAAAAAAAAAAAAAAAAAAAAAAAAAAACATTTTAGACGTTTATGTAGGCTTTTTTTTCGCATGATAGGTGCTAACGGTAGACAATGCGTATATAAACACTTATAAACCGTGTCTTATTCGTCATAATTTGACCTAAAGCGGATTTAAAAGAAATTTACTCCGCATGTTTTGCTGTTACGGGAAAAATGAGGCATTTTAGGAAATATCCTCAGCTTAATTATGAGCAGAGTCCGGAATTTTGTGTAACATGATCCTAGGGTACGCCTCTGTGGTGTAGTGGTTAGTGTGATTAGCTGCCACCCCCGTAGGCCCGGGTTCGATTCCCGGCTCTGCAACAAAACTTGAAAAGTGGTACGAGGGTTCGAATGGGGTCCACTCAGCCTCGGGAGGTCAACTGAGTAGAGGGGTAGGGGTGGGGGGTTCGATTCCCACCTCAGCCATCCTCGAAGTGGTTTTCCGTGATTTCCCAATTCTCATCAGGCAAATGCCAGGATAGTACCTAACTTAAGGCCACGCTGCTCCCTTCTCCGTTCCTTGCCCATTCCTTCCAATATTCCCATCCACCCACAAGGCCCCGACGCAGTCTCACGCTCCAGGACACTGTCCTTGAGGCGGTAGAGGTGGGATTCCTCGCTGAGTCCGAGGGTAAACAAATCCTGGGGGTAAACTGTTTTAATAAATAAATAAATAAATACATAAATAAATAAATAAATAAATAAATAAATAAATAAAAAAAATGTCATAAAGTGGATTTTTTAAAACATTACGGGAACAAAGAGGCATTTTCGGAAATACCCTCAGCTTAATTACGAGCAATTACAATTTGGTTTACGTCGCACCGGCACAGATATGTCTTATGGTGACGATGTGATAGGAAAAGTCTGGGAGTAGGAAGGTAGCGGCCGTGGCCTTAATTAAGGTACAGCCCCAGCATGTTCCTGGTGCGAAAATGGGAAACCACGGAAAAAAACCATCTTCAGCGCAGCTGACAGTGGAGTTCGAACCCACTATCACCCGGATGCAAGCTTACAGCTGAGCGCACTTAACCGCACGGACAACTTGCCCGGTAAATTACGAGCAGAATCAGGAATTTTGTGTAACATTATCCTAAAATTATGTACATTCAATCGCACAAGAATTGGCTGGCAAATAAATATTTCATTTTATACATTCTCGAAACGCGAGGACATTTGTAAACTGTGGATATCCGGTGGCTGAAGAGATGATACTTGGAATCCTACTACCTGCGCAATGAGAGGATTTTGAAAGAAAGTTATCTTCTCCGACGGCCAATTTTTGTGTGGCTTAGTGTACATAAGTATGTTGTAAAAACCTCAAAATATACCAGGCGGCTCGCGACCGCCGTACTTTCTACTTATATATATATCCCGCAAGCACAAATGATGAATGGGATGCCTACTAACTGATTTTCACAGGGGCACTACTGCCAGCAGGCAGGTTACGTCAGAATATGAAGAGATAACAACCGGACGGTCGCTCGCAACATGTTCCTCAGCGCTACACGTCTAATACAACCCCTTGGATTAGTAAACCTCGTTTACGCCCGCATAGTACTAGGCTGGTGTATGTACTAGTGTACAGTAGCACTACATTTGCTGTCTCCATGTCGGCAATGGCTAGTGTGTTAAGCAGCAACGAATACACAGACATCATTTTAATCTGTGGAGAATCTGGTGAGAATGCAGGTGAAGCTCCAAACAGATGCCTGTCTTCTACACGTGCATTTCTCTCTCTTTTATAGAGTGGAATGTCTACACGTGTATAAATGAATAAGTTATTAATTTTTTCTGCACCTTTGGCGTATTTACACATGCACCCTGTTATGGAACGTGTGCAGTGAAATAACTTCTATTTATTTCACAACATTCACAATAGAGCACGTTGTAGCACTCCTTCGAAAACAAGTGATTAGGCATCCCATACATCACTAGTGCATGCGGGACAATTATAAGTAGAAAATACGGCGCTCGCTAGCCGCCTGGTATACTAAATAGTTCTACATAATATCAGAATTGCGCACGGAGTTAAAGTTGTTGTTATTCATTCATTTCATACAAACTACACATATGTTATTTTGTGCCTTGTTATTTCTACGTAGTTTGTAAGATAAGATTATGAATATGTTTCTCATATGTACACTGTTAAAGAAGTGTGGTTAAGCGTGAAAGAGAACCATGAGCCCTAACTTCATCACTACGAATAAATGCAAATATAATAATAATAATAATAATAATAATAATAATAATAATAATAATAATAATAATAATAATAATAATAATAATAATATTTCTTTCCTATTTAATGTGTTTACCCTCCAGGGTTGGCTTTTTCCCTCGGACTCAGCGAGGGATTCAACCTCTACCATCTCAAGGGCAGTGTCCTGGAGCGTGAATTATTGGGTCGGGGGATACAACTGGGTAGGATGACCAGTATCTCGCCCAGGCGGCCTCACCTGCTATGCTGAAGAGGGGCCTTGTGGGGGAATGGGAAGATTGGAAGAGATAGACAAGGGAGAGGGAAGGAAGCGGCCGTGGCCTTAAGTTGGGTACCATCCCGACATTTGTCTGGAGGAGAAGTGGTAAACCACGAAAAACCATTTCCAGGATGGCTGAGGTGGGAATCGAACCCATCTCTACTCAGTTGACCTACCGAGGCTGAGTGGACCACGTTCCAGCCCTCGTACCACTGTTCAAATTTCGTGGCAGAACGAGGAATCGAACCCGGTCCTCCGGGAGTGGCAAGTAATTACACTAACCACTACACCACAGAGGCGGACAATAATAATAATAATAATAATAATAATAATAATAATAATAATAATAATAATAATAATAATAATAAAAATAACATCAAAATACGGCAAAAACTTGGTTAATAATTTCAAGTATTTAAGTGAAATCATTGAGCCTACAGGTACAGAAAGAATAGCACAAAAACACGTGAACTCAAAATGCGGAAAGCATATGGGAAAACCACAAACATCTACAACAAAAATGCCCAAACTCTCTCTCCACATCTCATTCTTCAATATATGAATGTGGCTGACAGCAATGTCTTCTAGAGAATTCCGCCTTTCTCTGCTGTATATCTGGCCAACAGCAGTGAAACTAGCTTAACCCGGGATTCTTTGAAGGACTGCTTCGAAATTTTGCCCGACCTGTTCACCTACAGTTCTAAGGGCATCGCTGATTTATCTTTTTGCGTCACTGTTTATGTTAATCGATTCTGTGATTGAAAGTCGGATTGTAATTTATACTTTCAGGAATCAAGCTGAAGTTGAGGCCAATATAAGCCACTGTACATACAGTTTTAGAATTATTCTGTAAGGCACACAGCACATCCCTCAACGATATTACACAAGCAATTTGTATAATTCTCTCTATAGGGTGTTTAATTAAAAATTTGGCGTGGAAGTACATTTTATGTAAACAAATGTAATTAACATTAAAATAAGTTGGGGATATTAGGTCATGTAATGTTAATAATCTGCTGACTCGTTTCGATTCTGCGACCAGGATCGTCTTCAGAGCAATAACATAGCTTGTATTGGCAACTGTCACTCCATGGTAACCAGACTCAAGATAGAGAGACTCTGTTAGAAATATAGTTCGTTCCGGGGCTTTCAGAGTAAAGGAAAACGTGTCGACAAAGGAGTTAACTATGGAGGGTAGCCATGATCTACTCAGTATACATCCGTCACCTTTGTTAAAATTATTCGGGAGTTAAACAATTTCCATCGCCTCACGAATGATTCTAGGTATGGAATGTTTCCCTTTATAAATGACACAAGTTGCATAAAAAATAATGTGATGGTCATTATGTATGTCATGTGTTAAGATATGTAATTATCTTAACAATATGTAAAATTGTGCGAAATATGTAAAAATATGTAGTGTTACAATTGAATTCATGACCTTACTAGCCTAATTCGCCTACGGTTTGAGTTTTCAGATAGACACATCCAAAGGAAAAATATGTAGATTAATTAGATAAAAATTTGGGCCTTAGGTATGAGAAACAAAACAATTTGAAATTCAAAACCGTGAAAGACATGGATATAGTAAACTAAATTGCACTTACCGGGTTAGTTAGCAAGCGTTACAATCTTACTGTACTTACAGAAACGTCGTAGAGAAGAAGCGAGGCTGCTATCTCGTCTATCTTTTCCGCTATCCACGCTCCCCTGCAATTCTAGGAGGTGGTTCTTGCCAAATTATCTACGTGGAGATTACATCGTTCACATATCACTTCTCTGTAAGAGTGTTCAACTTTTAATATGACGAAAATGTCCTGAGTGACTTACAGCTTAGCATCTGTAATTCTTCTTCCTCCTCTGTTCGTATTCACATTCATGTTAACTTGCATAAGTAATGAAACGTGGTCTACATACACGATGAGATCGCTCTGAAACACAGGAATCAATGTGGGCGGCGACGCGCGACGTATTCATACGTTCAGCGTTCAAAGCAGAGTGATGCTGGGTCGTCGAGCAGAAACAAGAGTGTGTAACATACACGCTGCTCTGCGTCGCTAACGTGGTGCGTATACTGAAACAGAAACTACAGAGTTCTTCAATTCTTTCTTTTAAAGAAGCACGTGAAGGGAAGGAAGAACATGAATAGAATCATAGGAAGTTTGATGAAAAAAATACCGTATGTGAAATTGTCAGAGTTTCGATTATGTGTAACAAATAAGATTGAAACATAATGAGAATATGTTAGTGTAATATATTCTTTCATTGTAATCTCGAGTTTTCAGCAGATTCGAGCGAGACCGGGCGAGTTGGCCATGCGGTCAGTGGCGCACGGCTGTGAGCTTGCATTCGGGAGATAGTAGGTTCGAACCCCACTGTCGGTAGCCCTGAATGTGGTTTTCCTTGGTTTTCCATTTTCACACCAGGTAAATGCTGGGGCTGCAGCTTTATTCCTTTATTGAGGTCACGTCCGCTTCTTTCCCACTCCTAGGCCTTTCCTATCCCATCGTTCCTATAAGACCTATCTATGTTAGTGCAACGTAAAGCAAATCGTAAAAAATGATTCGAGCGAGTTGGCCGTGCGTTTACGCTTGCGTTGCTGTGCTCTTGGATTCGGGAGATGGTGGATTCGAATTCACCCTCGGCAGCTCTGAAGATGGTTTTCCGTGCTTACCCTATTTCACGCCTGACAAATGCTGGGTCTGTACCTTAAGTAAGGCCGCAACCACTACTCTCCCAGTCCAAGCCCTTCCCCATTCTTTCCTATCCCATCGTCGCCATAAGATCTATGTGTTGGTGCGTCGTAAAACAAATTGTAAAGGAAAGATTACTATTATTGAATACAGGACGCGGGTTTAATAAAATACGTAGACCTAATGCAATTCAATAAATTTTGACCCGTTACTATGTTCATGCTATTCATTTCGGCATTTAAGACAGGACACGATATTGCCGATAAATATGAGATCGGGTAATCAATAAGAAAACCATCAACTGCTGATAATTTCAGCAATAAATTCACAACAAATACAAAGTTGCAGTCGGAGTATAAATGGCCATCAGCCAGACATAACGAAGTTATGTTATAATGCAGAATATAATACTACCCAAATTGCTCTTTGCATTATTTAACACTGATTGCTAACGGTACACTTTTAGAATGTAACTGGAAGACTTGTAAACTAGCCACTGATTAATTAGCAACAAAAACATTCGGAAAACAAACACGTAAAACAATAAAACTCCAAATGTCATCACCAAAGGCGACTGAGAGCAAGCCAAGCCACATGGCGATAGCATTATTCAAATATGACTTCGTTGGGATCATTGCCATGGGAACGGGCCATTTTCGAGTAGCAGTGGTCTAGATTTTCTCGGTACTAACGCTAAACATCAGACTCCAATTCTCTTACTCTACAATTCGTGTTATAAGAGGAGTGAAACGATTAACGGTACACTGTTCGCACTTCAGCAATACCAGGAACTTTTCGCATTTATTTATTTATTTGTTTATTTATTTATTTATTTATTTATTTATTTATTTATTTATTTATTTATTTTATGCCTTTGTATGTGGCGAAGTTAGGACTCACGGCCCTCTCTTATACTTAACTACAACATACAGTACACAGTGAAATGATTTGGAAAAATAACATTGTTAACAGTCTCTAGAAACTACCTAAATTAATGGAGTAATATTATAACTTATTATAATTATTTTTTTAATGGTTACTATTAACTATCTACATCACCTAGCTCTAAATCATACTTGCACTCATACACACTAACATTCATACAAGCTGACCAAGTATTTAAGAAGAAATCTCGACAAGACCGTTTAAATGAGACTGTTGAAGTGCTATTACGTATACTGACAGGGAGAGTGTTCCATAGCCTTGCCCCAGACACTTGGAAAGAGTGGCTGTATACAGATGAATGATTAACCGGTAACATAAGGGTAAAAGTAGATCTGGTATTATGTCCATGGATAGATGAGAGGAAGTTAAAATGTGAGGATAGGTTTTCAGGTGTAGATTCCATCAGAGGTCGAAACATTAGTCCGAGTACATGCAGTCTCAAAAATAATGCCATGTCTGCTATCTTGATTACCAAACTAAACTTTTCGATAGAGTTTAGCAGCAAATGTGCCTAAACTGTTCGGTTTTCATCAGGTTATTTACCTAAATATTACCGAAAAATTAGTTCTGTTTCTACTTTAGACGGTTTGCCGTTTCAAAGTAATTTTTAACAAAGGAATATTATTTTCCGTTTTTACTGGTTCACAATATACTGTACCAAAGGAGGTCCGATTTAGGCAGGTTTTACTGTGTAACATTGTTTTAAAATACCTAAGCTACTAAATAAATATAGCATGAGTAATGGTTATTCCAGTGTATACATTTTATTTTGATAATCATTCTCAAAATGCGTCGTATTACCTATTTGCTTTAATATTAAGGATTTAGTCGAGCCTCACCTAATTCGGAAATACCATTTTTAAGCTTATGGAGATATAGGCATTGTGGTCATATCACCAAGATTATGAATTTGTGCTGAACTTGTCCAAGATACAAACATACCTAAAATTATATTTTCAATTTGCTTTACGTCGCACCGACACAGGTGGGTCTTATGGCGACTATGGGATATGAAAGGCATAGGAGAGGAAAGGAGGCGGCCGTGGCCTTAATTAAGATACAGACCCAGCATTTGACTGGTGTGAAAATGGGAAACCACGGAAAACCATTTTCTGGACAGCCGATGGTGAGGTTCGAACCCACTATCTCCCGGACGGAAGCTCAAAGCTGCGCGCCCCTAACCGCACGGCCAACTCGCCCAGTAAAATTACAATTAATCTGAGTAAAGGCTTAAAAGGATCCATATGATTAAAAATAATAATATTTCAATAAAGAACGTATGGACCCATTAGCTTTTTACTTAGCTTACATCTTCTTATAAATAAAGTTGTAGGGGGTCCGCTGTCTGTAATTTCGTTTGTTTTGCCATTTTTTCAGATATTTATCCGTTTTAGGTCAACTCAAGACCGAATCGGTGGTTTTTACTTTTCGTGTCTGTTTGTCTGTTTGTTTGTCTGTTCCACCATCACGGCAAAATGACTGGATAGATTTCAACCAAACTTCATATTTGGAGTACACTCACCCCGAAGAAGGTTTCTATATGCATTTTATTTTAAAATCTTTGATTAGACGGGAGGTTTATAGGAAAACCAGAACGGTTTCCCTCCATTTTCTCTTATACTATTGATTTCCTGTAAACTCCGTGGACCGTATGTGAAACGTCTCTTCATTATAAACAACTTTCGTTATGTTCATAATTTACCTTACTATTCAAATGACGGGAAAATGTACTATTTTCTGCGGATATCATGGTTTGCGTGTGTGACCGACAGACCGACAACGAACCTACAGGTTACCATGGCAACGTCTCTGCTTGCCAGCAGGGAAATAACGTATTGCCATTTTCCTCATCATACCTTTAAATTCATGGTTGTTCCTAGGGTAGAAGGCAAGAGAGGGCGTCAATCGGCCATTCTGCGGGATATTAGCGGAATATCGTTGGAGTTTATAACCGTCCTCGAATAGCTTAAGTAATAACACCATTAGTCATCTTATCTGTTGACCTAAGAATGCCTGCGCCTAACTTAGTGAGATACATAACTCTATAACTCACACCAGCATAATTTATTGATGGGCATTTGATTTTCCAATACATTCACTTGGTATTTACATATTTGTCGTCATCCGGCTGTCCTCAATTTTAATCCGTTTTCTATTAATTTCAACTTTCGTTACTGAATTATTTTCTTCCTTATTTACACCGTATGTATGCGAGTGCTAATCCCGAAAGCTTGATACTCTTTTCTTTGAGGAAATATTCTAAGCTGTGCAAATGTATAACTTTCGGCCCCGGAAAATATCGAAATATGGATGCAATTTTAACGACGGTGCACATTTTCGTTTCGGGATAATTGGCGGCTAATCTATAAGTCTTATCACAAATCAGAAAGCACAACCGCCTTTCATTTTGGAGAGATCTACAACTTTGGTCCTATGACTTTTTATCGTATTTCTATTCCTTACACGTTAAATAGAGCTGTATTTCTCGATTTCAAGTTAATTTTGTACTTTCACACGTATATGTTAACATTAATTTGGCACACTTATAGGAAAGATAGAATCATATCATTCGGCACGCACATTGGCATGACCAGTGGCAAGGTTTCCATCACAAACCAATGTCAGTTGTCTCGGAACAATGCGTGATACCAGAAAAAGCACTGTTTAATATCACAAGAAGACAGTCTTGCATATTTCATCAATGGAATGTCGCTGGCATTCAACATGAGTGTCACAAATATAAAGTAGTATGCGAAAACTCTACAAAATTTCACACCCAATGATTCTACCCATTAATATAGGAGATACGAGAAGATGTCATGGGACCAACCATGTAGAACACTGAAAGAGGCGTCTGATGGTGAGGTCCGTTTGCAGATATGTCGCAGAGTTTCAAAGCAGTAACTCTGGAAATAAAGGTCTGCACTTCTAGAGTGTGTCTGTACATTGACTATTTTGGCGACATTTCTGTACAGTTATCCGTTTCAGGTGTAATAATGACCATCTGCATATTTTTAGCTTTGGTGTCTGTTTGTTTGTTTGTCTGTTTGTCTATAACTTGGAAACTACTGGATATATTTCCACCAAAATTCATATTTAGAATCCACCTGTCCTTGGGTAGGTTTCAGGGCAAATATTGTTTCTAAATCCATGAAATGACTGGGGGGTTTGTACGAAACCGAAACCGTGATTTTGCACTCCCACAAAATATACACAACCAAACTTAATAGAAATCTACCTGCCTTAATGGAAATTAATTTTTAAACTTTTTTCTCATGTGCATCATTTCGGTAAGAGGATTTATAAGGGAGATGTCATTAACCGGACTTAACTTAAGAACGGGCGCGTGTTGAGCGTATTTCTTACAACTTGAAAACTATTGAAGATATTTGAACCAAACTTTATATTTAGCATCCACCTTTCCAAAGGTAGATTTTAAAGGTCAATAACATTTCCTGTTTCTGGAATGGACTGGCGGTTTATAGTGAACCGAAATGGTGAATTTACTCTTCCACAATATATTCAGTACATGACCAACCTGACTGGAAATCGACCAAATTTGTTGGAAATCCATTTCTAAAACTATTTTCATGTGTATTTTTTCGACAGAAAGATTAATAAGGGGGATATAATGAATGGTCGGTTTTGCAAGGTAAGTCCAGCAGACATAGACCAAAAGGTGTTGTACGTGGAGCAGATTCCGTATCTATCTATATAAGTAAAATCCTAACGACTGTGTGCCTGTACATTGACTATTTTGGCGAAATGTGCGCAAAGTTACGCGTTTAAGGGGTAATAATAACAACCATCTGCATAATTTTTTGGTTTAGTTTCCTGAAAGTCCTCGCCCAAAATCCACATTGCGGCATAATCTGCCAGACGAACAAGAAAACAGAAATTTGGCAAAATTATACGTTTTAGCCTGTAACGGACAGAACATTTCCAAGAGCTTTAAATTTTTCACTTTTTTCCCCGAAGAATATCGAAATATGGAGGCAATTTTAATGATGGTGCAGATCTTCGCGAAGTCCTGTCACATAAGGGAAGGCACAATCTCCGTTCAATTTGGAGTGACCTATAACCTTGGTCTTATGACTTTTTGTTGTATCTGTATCCCTTTTACGTTTGATTTTGTCTATTTCTCGATGTTAAGTAAATTTGGACCTTTCACATGCATAATTCATACTTTTAATCACTTATAAGAAAGAATCATCAAACCCTACACGAAAACTGGCCCACCCAGTAGCCATATGTGAGCCAAATGCTATGTATGTAGCTGTCACATAATGATCTGAAAAGTAATGCAATGTGGGATAATCTTACAAAAATTTTACCCTATTCAACGTTTCTAACTCAATCTGACCCATGAATAGATCAGGCCGCTAAATCTGACGTCTTATGGTACAATCCTTTGTCGATATGACGTACCGTTTTGCAGCAGTCAATCTGTAAATGAAGGTCTGCAATATTTTAAGCATGCATATACTTTCGTATGTCGATCTATATATATTCACTGATGTCGTCTTGTAGCGATCGAGAAAGGATGTGTCTGCTATTGTAATCAGTACTCCCCACACCGACTTTGACTGGCAGTAGGAATGGGGTCCTTCTCTAACACCTGTGTAACTGGCATTAGTAAGGAAGGCCTACCACTGTAGTGAATAATTCACTTCTCGATTTGACTTGCAGAAGGCAAGGGAGCATGCATTGTTGTTTAAAAGTCCCCTACCTGATTGTGTTTGGCTGTAGGCAAGGGTACCCGCCCTTATAAACAAATGTATCCATCTAAAATGTGACTGGTATTAGGCATAGTGGCCTGCTATTTTGATGGAAACTCACCAACTTGGTGTGACTGGTAGTAAACTGGCTGGCTGTAGGAAAAGGGGCCTGTCATTATAATTATAACTGCACAACTCAATTTCGACTGGTAGTAGGGAAGTTGCCAAACATTCTAATGAAAACTGTAATCTGTCTGGAAGTAGGAAAGGGGGCCTGCCATTGTAACGAAAACTCCCAAATCGATTGTGACCGCGCAGTAGGCGATGGGGTCTGCAATTATAATGAAAACCTCCCAACTCGATTGTGAATAGCCTGCCGTTATCATCACAAATCCGTAACAAGCACTTTACATTGGAAACGCCGTATTGGGAACCTCCCTATGCTGTTTCTCGGATAACGCTAAGAGACATGCCATTTTAAAACAATCTTATTTACTGTATGTACAGTATTTACTTCGATATTCGAATACAATGTAGAATACCGTAGCGAAGCACGGGTACATTTGCTAATTTTAAATAAAATATAATATCCAGTCTGGGTATAATGAACACAAACACCTGCTCATCGAGCTTGAGGAGTTAATCAGACGCGACTAAAATCCCAAACTCGGCCGAGAGTTGAACCCAAGTGGTTCGAACCGAAAACCATTACCCTGATAATTCAGGGAAGGAGCTGGATCTTTTCCGCAGACTATATCAACAAAATAATCAATTAAGATTGAAATGTTTTTAGCTCCCCATATGAATCATAAGTTGCTTCTCTTCGACTGTCTTCTATCTGCATGTGTGTGTGGGGGGCGGTAGAATAGCACCCTCGGTATCCCCTGCCTGTTGTAAGAGACGACTAGAAGAAGGGCCAGAGTGTATCAATTTGGGAGCGTGGGTTGGTGACTCCCTGACCGAGTCTTGCATGGCTTACACTTGTGCGTGTCAGGCTCTTCACTTTTATCTTTCCTATCTGACTTCCCTTGTTCAATTCTTGTTCTTTTTCGATCCGGACGGTATTAGGTTTGTGAGACCTGGGGTGTCTTTCATATTTACCCTCTTCATTTATTTACTGATACCTTCATTTTACTAAGGATTGGGACTCTTCCTCTTTTCCCTTTGATTAATTTTAACGGAGGATGGTTGCCCAGTTGTTCTTCCTCTGTGTATTATTGTTTTTAAGTGCCTAAGTTACTAAATAATTATAGAATGAGTAATAGTTATTCCAGTGTATACCTTTTATACACTCATTACATTCCATCACTTACTCCAGAATGAAAATAATTTGAAGTGCCAGAAATCGATCCTGGGATCTCCGGGTTAGAGGCAAAAACTCTACCTTACATAATGGGGCTGGTAGAACTGTTTATGCAGGTATCTGAGGGAATTCCTCAGTTCGTAAATAATCGCCATCACCATCGCTTCTTATTATTCTTCTTTCGTACATGTTGCTGACCAGCATTACAACTCAATCACTGTTCGAGGTGATTACAATAACGCATCAGCGTTTAATAAAAGCACACTGACAATCAGTTTTTAAAATATGCGTTTTTGTTGTTGTACTGTAGGCAGGAAGGATACGATATGGTCATTCGGTATACTTCTACATTAAATATGGTTCAAGGTAACTTATGCGTCTAGACAGTGAAGTTGTTAGAGGAATCAACAACCATGTCCAGATATACTCCTTTCCCACGGATTTTCACTTCTCATATCACTCACTTCTTGAAACAAGTAATCCCTCGATAATTGCACTTCCTGTGAATTGGTAATGGGAGCACATCAATGCAGTAATGGTTGGCTGGAGAAAAGAACAAGGGGGTGTTAGAACTGCAAACCAAACAAGTGTTGACCCTCATATAGAACAAATTTGTTGATGTGACGTGGACTGTACCCTGAGGACTAAAAGTCTCTGTTTAGAAAATACGAGGGCTGGAAGAAAAGCACTGGCAACTTAAGCATAGATATTAATACATAGTGTAGAACAACCATACCTCTACAGGACTTCAGTATAATCACCTGAGTTGCCAGACATGTGGAAGGCGCAGAATAGTAGTAGCAGAGCCACCTTTGTTGATATGCGTGACGGGGCGCCAAACTGTTTGAAGTATGGCGCCTCGTGTATGAAAACGCTACCATCAGAGTGGTTTGTATAGTTTGGGGAACAGATCGAAGTCACAAGGACTCATGTCCGGTGAATAAGGTGGAAGCTCCAGGATTTCTACCTCCACCGAGACGACAATTCACTCAGAGGAGCGGTATTTTGAGAGTGGACAATGCCGTGCAGGCCAATGGGCGGGTGCGTTTGGAAATGGGACAGTTCACGGCGCAATACAATGCAGTGATGATGATGATGATGATGATGATGCAGAAACCTTCCACAAGCCACCTCGATCTTTATCCATGCTATTTGTTCCCCCTTCGAAAACTTCACCTTAAAGCGGTCTGGTTTGACAACACAAATTGATGGCTTTGCACTTGCTTGTTTGCAGGATCTGCACTAGCGCAACTTGGTGAGTAGCGTAGCTGTACCTCCCTTCGATATATGCTGCGAATAGTAGCGCCCTCGATTGTTCCTACGCTAAGTGACGGCTTTGTTACAACTACTCTCTTTCCAGTCCTCGTGTTTTTTAAAAAATGTACTGTTTATACTATGCATCCAGACTATTTAAAATTGCGTCACTCCCCTATGCCCGCATGATTTAGATCCTTAGGCAAATACTCACAGTTCTGTTGACGTTTGATATATAGTATAAAACGTTATACTGTATACATATTCCAGAAAAAAACAACAACACCGTCTGTCACATAAATCCGTCAGCAGTCACGTCAAAACCAGCTGAGCGCTCGTGTTTACGAAACATTGTCCATAACAAGTAGCACCGACTACTAACATCTATTAGTAGAAAAGGATACTAACAACACTCTGAGGCATTTGGCAGCATAACTAGCTTTCGTGCAGCTGAATTTGAAACTTCGTGCAGCTGAATGTGAAACTTCGCGGTGGTATTACTAACAGCGGCACACAGGCGCGTGAAGTGTGGCAGTAAGGAGAAAGTAGAGGAAGTAGACTGAAAAGGAAGGCATTTACGAACCAACCATCAAATATTATAAGAAGTACTGTCTTCAAGATTTAGGTCGGCGGATGCAGAGTGGGTCTCGGCCCACAAGTGGACACAGTTGGTCCGTGGTCCACCAGCTCTGCACTCTGACCGGCCAACCGAGCAGAGGAGGGGTGCCCCACGGCTCTACCTTGGCTCTACGCTTCTGTATTCGGGAGACGGAGAGAGGCAGGTCCCCACCGTCGGTTGTCTTGAGAATGCTTTTCCTTGGTTTTCCACTCTCCTGCACTAAGGCGAATGCCGGGACAGTTCCTAGTATAGGCCACGGCCGCCAAACCTCTCTCCTTCTCCGATACAAATCTCCTGGCCTGAGAGACGGCGTCACCGTCCAGGAGGCCCGCCTCCCCCTTCAGGGGAGGAATGAAACCATTATGTAGTAGTAGTAGTAGTAGTAGTAGTAGTAGTAGTAGTCAAGATTTAACTATTAAAGGTCTCATGATTGGTGTGCGGGAAGCAGTGCCAAAACTGTTACACTGATTTTGGATGAGCCAAGCTTTGGATAAGGAACTCCTAAATTGTTCTTACTTCCTTAAGAGGATCTATTTTTATTCTGAGGAACCGTCTCCATAGCCTGTATGGTTATCATTACGACAATATTAATTTTTAAAAAGTAGATAATTGTTCATTTATTATACTCTATCGTTCTGCAGGCCTCAAACGAGGAAAGTTTAAATAAATAAATAATACCAAACCAAACCAAACCCCATGGCACTACTGCCCTTGAAGGGCCTTGGCCTACCAAACGACCGCTGCTCAGCCCGAAGGCCTGCAGATTACGAGGTGTCGTGTGGTCAGCACGACGAATCCTCTCGGCCGTTATTCTTGGCTTTCTAGACCGGAAATAAATAATACATAATATATAAATAAATACTCCCACCGGGTGCAGAGCATTAAACATGAACAAATGGAAGTGCGTTTTGTGTCACCGTGGCAGAGAAATAAATATCTTCCTCATTTATCCCCCTGAGGCTTTAGTCGTTTATGATATCTTCCTGTGTCAATCAGGTCTATCACCCATGTCCATCTTACTGTCGTTAGTATCACTATACCCGCGATAATAAGAAGTTCCTTTTTTAGCGGTCATAGTGTGCGTACGTCCATAGTTTGTAGCTAGGAAAAGAGTCCAGTGGAGAGAGGCCGATCCTTTAGGACCTGTATTGGACAATCTTGATTTAGGCACAAATACAACAGATGGCCGACTTCAATATTCAAGTTAGAATGATAAAATACAACTTATTCTCTCAAATCTTGCCAATTGACAACGTCTGTTTACTGCGATTAGGATTGACAAGCATAAAATCTCTATTTTTTTTGCTATTTGTTTAACGTCGCACTAACACATCGAAGGTTTTCGGCGATGAAGGGTGGGAGATTGGGAAGGTAGCGGCCGTGGTCTTCATTAAGGTACAGCCCCAGCATTTGCCTGGTGTGAAAATGGGAAACCACGGAAAACCATCTTTAGGGCTGCCGACAGTTGGGTTCGAACCCACTATCTCCCGAATGCAAGCTCACAGCTGCGCGTCCCTAACCGCACGGCCACGTGCTCGGTGATCTACTAATTTTTCAAATGAAGAATGAAAATATAAGTTTTGATAGTTTAATGATAGTTTATTTTGTCAATGTTTTATCCTCCAGGATACATTAACATTAAGCAGTCACTGAGACCTAGCAATCATGCTAGTGTTGCAGATAATCAATGTTCATTGTTAACGGTGGATCCTTAAGGACCTTGAAGAAACTTGGTAAACATCCTACAAGAGTGCCACTCAGTTTCAAATGAGGGTGGGGGGAGATAATAAACTGAAGAACAGAACAATTCGGAAATTTGAACGTTTCTGTTTTAATCCGAGAAGAATTCGAACATTTCTCAAGGTCGATTGACATTCCTAAACAACACAGTATTACAAATTCATGTTTAATTCGAAACAATAATAATATCGTGTGTCTATTTCTAGCCGAGTACAGCCCTTGTAAGGCATCTGCAATGTGTAGGTAACTGCGTGTTATTGTGGTGGAGGATAGTGTTATGTGTGGTGTGTGAGTTGCAGGTATGTTGGGGACAGCACAAACACCCAGCCCCCGGGCCATTGGAATTAACCAATGAAGGTTAAAATCCCCAACCCCGCCGAGAATCGAACCCGGGACCCTCTGAACCGAAGGCCAGTACGCTGACCATTCAGCCAACGAGTCGGACAATTCGAAGTAAAAGTGCTATATTAGCAGTCTCATATCTTCAAAAAGTGATGTTTAAAGATGATGGAATCCTACCTGGGTGGAAGAGAAAAAAGGGTGTAGAAACGTGCTGGTGCTGCAAACGGAACTATAGCTGTAGCGAAACTGATAAAATAATGAAGATCTTGGGCGCTTGAACAGTTTTCTAGTTAAAGAATTTTGAGTTTCGGCAACCAGAAAAATTCATTTATTAAGATTAAACCCAGAACTCCACGCAGAGTTGACTGACAGCTGGAAACGACTACTGAATCTTGGAAGATTTAGCACGGGAACCTTCTCATTAACTGCAAATGCATTAAGTGACAACGACTAGGCTTTGCTACCGACTGAAAACTGAGGAAATGTACGTACTCTGTGTTTGTGGTTTACAGTGAAGTGCTTGTGGTAAGATATGCCGCGTCAGGATACCTACTTCCACATTTCAGTACAGCACTGAGGCCAGCGTATTCACTCAAATTCTGAAATCTATTTGTAGTATATTCAGAACTATTTGCAGCTAGTTTGATATTTTCCCGCCATATTCCACCGTCAGTACAGTTCGAGGAACCACTGAAAAAAACAAAACAAAAAAACAAGGATCGTTATAAATTCAAGATTCGGATAAGTGCGGTCTGTCGCCCCTATAGATGGGGGCGGTAGAATAACATCCACCGTATCCCCTGCCTGTTGTAAGAGGCGACTAAAAAGTACTTGGGAAAGTGGGTTTGCGACCACGGGATCCTTAGCTGAGGCCTTGCATTGCTTCCACTTACTCGTGAAATGTTCCTTACTTTAATTTATCCTATCCGATCTCCCTTGTTGAACTCTTATTCTTTTCCAATCCAAGTAGATACAACCCATTTCTTCGACTTTCTCCACATGCAAACAGTATATCCATCAACTCATCACTATCATAATGTCCCTGATTCAATCAATAACAAACAACATGCAGCCAAAATTTGTACTGTGTGCAAAGTCGTAATGTCAACAAATACTCAAGCTTTAACCCCCAATTTAGTAAGTCGTACAGAGACTCATTCACTCTAATATGAACCTATCGCAGTACACTTAAAATTGCATGTTAACATCTATACGTCATTCCAAACCTCGAGAATTTCTCATTTCTAATGCACTAACATTCTGATTGCATTAATGTTACAGATGAAATCCTTTATCTTGGATTGTACGTAATGAATCCCGGTATTAGATTTCCGAAGCCTAGGGAGTCTTTCATTTTCTCGCCCTTGGAGGCACTTATTTTTATTTGACAGATAACTTCATTTCTGGAAGTGTCGGACGTCTTCCATATTTTCCCCTTAATTAGTGTTAATAGAGGATGGTTGGTCAGTTGTACGTCTTCCCAAAACAAAAAAATCCACCTCTATCTTTCACCGATATCTCCGTTCTTCGAAGTGTCGGACTTCTTCCATTTTCCTTCTGATTAGTTAGAAAATAACAACAATAATGCTCGGATTCTAATTGTAAGTAATTCGCAGGCTGCATTGAACACAATCAGGGACAAGCCACAATGTCAACCCAACAGCTGCTACTATAAGATTTACAGAGCAGCAGTGGCCCCACGTCTGTCTTTCCTGGATCAGAGGACACACCAGTACAAAATGATCTGTCACAAGATAATTATTTTTTCCCGGCATGTATAGCCGACTTCAGTGCAAAACATTAGTTCCCGAATTCATTCTCACCCAGTTTTCCTCCGGCCATGAAAAGTTTAACGTTGAACGCTTTAAAATCAACATTGCAGGCGATTACTTGTGCTTTTGTGAATCTTCTCAAATAGTGGAAAATTCACTGTTCGACTGTGCCATGTTTGTAAGGTATGTAACGTGGAACTTTCAAAGCCATTATAACATCTGCTTAAGAAATCCTGCTGCTACAGACACTTCCTTAAGTTCATTCCCCACATCTTAAATAATTTAGTTTCCTAATTTTGTGTCAAGGATCAATAATTTATTAACTGATTAAAACGGTAACTCTAATAGACTCATGAACAATAGGGTTCAAAATGTTAGGATATTCAATAAATAAATAAATAAATAAATAAATAAATAAATAAATAAATAAATAAATAAATAAATAAATAAATAAATAAATAAATAAATAAATAAATAAATAAATGTTAATAGAGGATGGTTGCCTATTCGTACTTCCTCTTGAAACAATAATCACCATCCCTAGTGTGGTGTGTGGTATTGTTTAATTCGAATTCGTGGTTAGTTCGATTTTTTCTGGATCATTCAGGTTTCTCGTTAACCAAGTTGTACTTTAGAATATATTGGATTTACTCTATCCGTCGCCTTGCCCAAGGTAATCTTCGCAATTGACTTTTTACAACATCAAGGGCACTTGTCTGTAGCAGTATTGATGACATAATGGGAGGAAATGCGTGACTTTGTGAAAGTCGAAGCAGAGCTAAGTAGGCGTAGCTCATCCCGCTAAAATAAAACAAAAACTTCTCTCGGCGCTCTGCCTCGTTGCTAAGAGCCTGTTCTTGTCAAAGACTGCAGCTTGCTTTAAAGAGAGAAAAAACATCAGTCGATGTGGGAGGGCGTGTTCAACGGTCAGCACCCGTGCTCATTTTTTCTCTGCTTTACCTTTTGTCTTTACCAGAATAGTGAGATAGTTACAAGGTATCAGTCTCTCCGTAAAATAGAAGCGCAAAAGTAAGAATTACATACATTTAAGAAACTTCATTTTTTATAAAATATAAAAGGTGTGTAATTTATTATACACCATAAGATTTTTGCTTCTTTTTTACAATTAGCTTTACGTCGCACCGACACGGACAGGTCTTATGGCGGCAATGGGGTAGGAAGGGGCTAGGAGTGGGAAGGAAGCGATCATGGCCGTTAACAAATACAGTAGAGACAATACGCGACACTTCCGGATTTAGCCTTATTAAAATGGGAGATAATTCGCAAGTGGCGCTCCTAGTGGCGTGACCTGAAAATTAGCGCTCAACTCAAATATCAATGGAAATGCATATACGGAAATGGATAAATAAATTACGTCTAGAAAGAAAGTGTTACTATGATATTAACTTCAAAGTTGCTAAAGCAATTCTGAATAAATGAATTTTTGTTAACAAGTTATTATTTAAAGACTGAAAGTAGACATATAACCAAGATGTGAAATGGACTGCTGTGAAAGGGCTTGATCTTTCATTTATGCCTTACTTTTTAGCTTTAGTATTCCTACCTGAACTTTCACGGCTAGATTTGTTTTGTTATTTTCTCATTTAAAAGCATTGTATCATCACATTAAGACATTTGTCAACAAAAATATCGGCACATTCCGTACACAGATGGTTCAATGAATTTACATTTAACAGCTGGACAATTTTCCTTTTAACTTGAACCCTACTAACAGAAATAAAATCTATAAAGTTACCCTCAAGAACATTCAAAATTTCCCTATACGCAATACTTGCCATTGCATTAGGGTGAAGCAAATTTTTATCGTCATATTGTTTTAACAAAATATGTACATCTCTTAAATCACCCATATTTCCTTCAGTGCTTGATAACGCATTAGGACATTCCTAATGGGGTAACTTGGAACACAACCAGCCACACACATACGCATATGCATTTTGCTGAATTAAATCAAAACCTACAGATCACACCTACAACAACACATCGGTATTGAAGGTTAACTGACACTATACAATAAAATATGCCTATTATATTTTAAGCCAGTTAAAATATGGGTCGAGCAGGCCAAACGATTATGAAGTACTATAAAAATCTCTTTGTAACTGGAAGAATATATTTGCAAACACAATATTATTTACATTTTCTTGTCACGAGAGAAACGGAAGAAAGACCGCGTATTCTTCTCTACTTCATAGTTACTGCAGCCAAACACAGCACATACCTTTCCCCTCATGTTGAGAGGAGATGTCAAGGAATGACACACGCTACTATTTAATTGTCTACTCACTGAAAACGCATAATTAACACCAAAAATTTCACACACAAATACACGTGCTCTTATGACAGAATCAGTAGTTCTCAGGTCAATCTGCTAGAGAGAGCTCTAATAGCTGTCCCTCGATATCTCGCTGAGTATCGCGTATTGTCTCTATTGTATTTATCGTTAATTAAGGCACAGCCCCACCATTTGCCTGGTGTGAAAATGGGAAATCACAGAAAACCATATTCAGGACTGCTGACAGTGGGGCTTGAACCCACGACCTCCTGAATGCAGGCTGATAGCTATGTGACCCAATCCGCGCAATCTAACAAAAGAAGTAGAAGTTGAGTGCGGTAAGTAACTAACCTGTCGTAAAATTTCACCTTCCACATAATTTTGAAGAATATAAACTTACGATTTTTTTCACAAGTTGCTCGATAGGGGTCTTGCTGGTCTCGTGCAACACTCAATGACCGATGCTGGCGAGCGTGTACCTGCTCTACATATAGGCTAAGCTCGTCCCTGCTAAAACTACGTTGCGCCGCGCTGTCTGCTTGGGAGCTGCCGTAAGAAAGCAAACCCCATGAGTCTGATTCGAAGCGGGCAGCGTTTATTGGTCCATTACGAAGCTTCAATACATCGGACGACCAAAGGTGGTTGATTTTAACATATTTTATTAAACTAAAACATTAGAAGACAAGACGACAAATGAAGTGTAAAAATATTGGGAGTTGTGAAACACTGCAGCAGTACCGCGCACCGCCCATGAAGTATGTATGTATGTATGTATGTATGTATGTATGTATGTATGTATGTATGTATGTATGTATGTATGTATGTATGTATGTATGTATGTATGTATGTATGTATGTACAGTTTATTGAACCCTTTAAGGCCCTTCGAAGGATACCTACCTTCCTTACCTATCAGCAATCTTCACGAGCTCTTTCTCTTGGGTCGCTTGCGGGTTCTTCGTCACTTGCTTAGGTAAGAGGTGGGTTTCAGTAATTTAAAACTAATGTCTACAATTAGTGATTTCGACGACCGTTTAAATAAAATTTTAGGTTTATTGACCATTTGAAACGAAATATGAAAGTTTGTGATATTTCATAACAGCTGATCAACGAATTCATTTATCTTTGGTAATGGACCTGTCCATTAGAAACAAACGTATAATAATAACGATGATGAGAGACGCTGGATTTGGAGACATCAACTCAATTGCCTGAGGGGAATCCTTACTAGAAATCACCGTCTTAATTTAAGACTAAAATAAAGAAAGACTGGAGATCCCTAAGATCGGCTGCCATGTGAGACTGCATGTACCACCATAATGATTCGTGATAATACAGCCCCCATAATACGAGCTCTGGACTCTTGGTATAATTAAGGCTGTCCAATCGGTATGTGCTACATGTGCCACACAGTGGTTGTACGGCATGGACCCTTAGTTGAATCGATGTGACCTGCGACTATGTCATGAACCGACATCTAACTCTGTTATTTACGTTAAAGTCATTGTGGATGATGACTGCAAAAAGAATGATGCTATAATGGCAGAAGGCCCTAATCTAAGACACTGAGGTTGATGATCCCATTACCATCCAGATTTCTAGGCTGAAGGCTGAACACAATTAAATTAAAGTAGTTGATGACCAAGGTTTCCTCGTTAGTAAATCCGCAGCACATCAGGTGCTCAACAAATCAAAATCCGAAAGAGAGAAAAAAGAAAACAACAACAACAAACGCTCACAACACTTGTGGCAGTAAAGTCCCTTGCTATCGGACATGTCCCCTTAATCGTTACGTCAATAAGTTAAATTTTCCCAGCAAATAAACTAATATTTCCAGAATACATATTCTAGTTAGTCACTTGGGTTTAAGCTAATTCTCAAAATACGGTTTCACGGAATTTAATAAATTAAGTAATCTCATGATCCTAATTACAAATAAAATTATCTATCCCGGACGAAGTGCTTTCTTTAAACTCCCTAACTGTTTCAATTAAATTTACCTTATCACTTGGACAGGTTTACTAGGAACATTCCTTTAAAAGAAAAGTATTATCTTTGTTTAAATGCTCGAAGCTTTCTTGTTTCGCCGCTGTAATACGAAAGACACTGTCATAACTACCGGTACCATTTGTTTATTTCATTATGGCACTTAACACGTTCTCGTTATTACACAAATAATTATTGAGACACTAGCTTGGATAATCCTAACCTTAAATCCTATAATTTACATAAATTACACGAAACGCAAAATAAGACAACCCATGTTAAACTCTTATAACGTCTACGATTATCCCTTGAACTTACTCCGCTACCTCCGCCCGATGTGATTTCATGCCGATGGGACTCAAGTGTCGTAATGCACCTCACCCAACACTCTAGCGTGGATGGACTACTGCACCACAATGTGCTCTACAGGCATAACCTAATACCACATAAACCTACACTTGTGCCTTGGAAACCACCACCATCAACAACAACACCTCATCCATTACGAACTCTATAGATTGACAAGCTATCATGACATTCAAATAAAATAATCGCAGGACTTTGGACAACACTCAACAACACGAAACAACACTACTATAGATTCTCAAATTTACAACATAACACAACATCGTATCATTTCCGTCGCACCTATAATGAATCTAAAGTTCTCTACCAAACGATTCTCTTATTAAATAAAGAAATCTATTTCCAAACATTGACTATAAATGACAAAATCTCAGTTACAATTCCTCTCTGATAAATGAAACTGTATCTCGAAGCTTTCTTGTTTCGCCGCTGTAATACGAAGGATACCTACCTAACTTGACTTACAAAATTTACCGTTATTTTCTCCTCGCCAATTCTACGCACATTTCAATAGACATGTGGACAGATGTTCGCTCTATCTAGAAGAAAGACCCTTCTCGCTACCCGAATGAAAGCGAACACGTTACCTCTTCTAAATGTACCAAAATGAAATCCTGTCTCGTTGACAACTCGCGTAAAAGACAATAATGAGCCAATACAGAAAAAAGTACGAATACATTTTATTTAAAACGTCACCGTATTTTGAGAATTAGCTTAAACCCAAGTGACTAACTAGAATATGTATTCTGGAAATATTAGTAACCATCTCTACTCGCATATCTAATTCTGACAACAAGCTATTTCAAAACCGAAACTCACAACTTGACTTACAAAATTTACCGTTATTTTCTCCTCGCCAATTCTACGCACATTTCAATAGACATGTGGACAGATGTTCGCTCTATCTAGAAGAAAGACCCTTCTCGCTACCCGAATGAAAGCGAACACGTTACCTCTTCTAAATGTACCAAAATGAAATCCTGTCTCGTTGACAACTCGCGTAAAAGACAATAATGAGCCAATACAGAAAAAAGTACGAATACATTTTATTTAAAACGTCACTTGAAATATTCCTAGCCATCACGTCCTACGGTTACATGTGGGATCCTAACTATGGAATGACCCTATTCCCATATCATTAAAATACACAAATAAATCCTAGGGTTCTCTACAATATCAAATATAACTTCAACACTACAGCATTTCAACCACCTGAGCCACATTTGCTCCTAACTCCGCAAGACTTGAACCACTTGCTATCTCAAATTCTCTACACGACAATAAAACGGAATATCTCTTTTATGCGATCCACTAAGCTGTTTCATAAAACAATCTGCGACAGACTAACCATCTCTCCTCGCATATCTAATTCTGACAACAAGCTATTTCAAAACCGAAACTCACAACTTGACTTACAAAATTTACCGTTATTTTCTCCTCGCCAATTCTACGCACATTTCAATAGACATGTGGAATAACACTTCCTTTCAACAAATCACACGCCAGTTTCGCCTCGTACATTCCTCAACAAATTCTACAGCTCCTACCACATTATAGCTCGCGCTCTGCAACAGCTGGCATTCCATCATTACAACACAATCGCTTTAAATGGTAAACCACGGATTACACTTACAGGAATTGCAACTTCATACTGAACAGAATTTTGTGATAAAACAATATCTTAAGTTGGGCAAACAAGAAACACAGGAATAAACGTACGGAAATGATACCTCACTCTACACATGATGTTCGTTTTACAACCATTAAATCTACTATAGTACAACATTTCACACGCTAGTTTCGCGACTCTACCGATTATCCAAGACACATAAAACGACATTTCGTCACACACTTCTGACATTACCACGAAATAAAAAGGGTGACCAAAGTGCGTCACAGATACACAAATAAAATGGTGACATAATGAAATAAAAATGCACTTTACAAAGGGTAGCTTACATACCTGGGAGTCGAACGGGGCCTTGCATTGTTACGACCCCACCAGCCTCTCTCAATCTTTTATTTAGCCATCTCAACAAGTAGTGGCTTCACAAAATACGCCTCTCCTTTCATCAGGATTCGTATCCTGTGTTTAATGTTTAAGATTGATTTATTTATATCATTTATCTAAAAATAATGACATATGCAAATATAAATGCCCTTTACACGTTTCTTCCTTGCGCGAACTGAATACGTTTGTCGAACCACCGATTCGTACATGCAATACTTTAGAATACAACAACTATATTTACAGCTTCAATTGAAGGATCGCAGCATTAGAATGGCCGTCTCTTGCCTGTCCCTGAATTTACATTATGTTTTCACATTTGGAATACCGTCGATTACCTTTATCGGAAGAATATTTTGACTGATTTATTTACGTTATGCAACTTTCCGCAACTGCCGAATTTAGCCCTACAACACAACAGTTTAAATCGTAGTTCATAGAATGTTTGCTACTTCGTACCTCTTTACCCTATCTCCATTTGGAGATTATGTTCCAGCCACCTTCGGCCAAAACCTATCTTCCCTTTTGGGACTTTGTCTTCAAAATGGTGGTTTGCAATGTTACTCTGAAATGCGTGGAATCGCATCGAATTCACTGGACACAATGCGGAATCGCGGCGTGGTTTTATAATTTTTCCCTCCCACTCCCATGCTGTCTGCATTTACCGCCAAAAGTTTACTGACACAGTTTTAAATCACGCAAAATGTAATCTGGGCTGATTCTAAAATAACACACAATCGTCTAGTTTAGTAGCGGTGCTGATAATAAGCATTAAGGAGTTCTCATAACAATTTTGAGTCTTTAAATTAACTCATAAGCTAGGCACTATATTTTGATTGGTGTAACAGAGTTTAAACAAACAGGCGCCTCTTTTCAGCGATTTTTCCTTTTGGAGCACTTAGCGGCCTAAAGTCATTGCCACTAACAACAAAATTGTTTCATTTGCGCCCTTCTGACGTTTACCACGGCGGTTTCATCGCCAATTCTCCTTAAAACGGAATTTTAGCTGAAATAGTACCGCGCATAATTAATTTGTATCCCTGCACATTGTACACGTGTTTCTGTTCCGTGAGAATGAGAATATCCCATCTATTCTCAATGTGCCGCCTCCGGTCAGAAATAAAAATTCAACTGGGGCTCCTCATGATCTGGTGCGCTGGAATTAAATGGTGCCTCATGTAATAAATTTAGGACTCTAGTTCAGGCATCGCCAATCGAGAGCGAAATGCCTTCGGAGCCAGTTTGCTCCCTGCTCTAGAGGAACGAGAGTAGCCTAGCGAGCAAGTAGGGGAAGAAGTAGGGGAAGTGCATGACGTAGTACGCACTGAAGGTCAGTGGCGCAAAGGTATAGCACATCTCTCTGAACAGGTTAGATTGCGACACGATACGCTCGAACTCATGTGAGGTGACAGTAGTGTGTTCCCACCTTTATCCTCACACCACACGACGTTCAAGCCCAGTCGGTAAATGTTGCATTTACTATGGAAGAGAGTTCAGCACAGCTCAGATCATCGACGCCAACAAGTTTCAAACTTTCTTGGAAGAAGAGTATTTGTTACTTCAAGAAAATAAGGCACAAAATGTTTAATATGTAATAAAATACTGAATCACATCGAAAATTTAATCTCTAGCGCCGTTGTTCCTTATGCCATTCCAACAAGTATGATACCTATGAAGGCCGGGAAAACATAGCGTTACTAGAAAAAATTAAAAATAACACATTTGAGGATGTACGTACATTTCATATTACCCTACTCAACTCTATGTATATTATAACGTTTGATAATTCCTCAGAGATGATTAATTTATTTACCGGTATTTATTTCATTGCTGTTGTTCCTATGGTAACATTTCCGAGCGGCAAGTACAGTACCGCCACGGTATGCAACCCGCCTGTCCGCTGCTCTCTTGTCACGTGACTGACAGCAGTCCGGAGCGGAGTAAGTAACACCGGCTCCCTAGAGCAACTTCGTGATGAAGTCTGTTCTAGTTCCTTATGAGTCTTATGACTCAAAGGTCATGGGTTCAGTATGTATACTGTATATCCATGTATGTATGTAGGCCTATGTATGTATGTATGTATGTATGTATGTATGTATGTATGCATGTATATACAGTATGTATGTATGTATGTATGTATGTATGTATGTATGTATGTATGTATGTATGTATGTATGTATGTATGTATGTATGTATGGATAATGTAAGTACAGTATGTTCCAGCATCATGGCAGCACCGCTGAGGATGTTTTATTGAAATTTGGTATTTAGACTAAATTAGGCCTCGATTATCGTTTAGGGTGACTTTTGATCTGAAATTCAAATGTGATCACTATCGTATAAAGAAGCGTGAAATACAAACTTAAACACATCTCCTTTAATATTGGATTAAGAAAACTGTTCAAGGAGAAAAACACTTTCATTCATTTTCAATAACATTTTATCATATAAAACGTTTCGGCAGGATGATTATTTTAAAATTCCCCTCTCCCCTCCCAGTCACAAATGTCCGCCGGTCACCAGTGATAATGGAGGGAATGCGCGTAACAGATCCCGCCGGTCTGTTCCCATCTCGGACTGCCCACCGTTGATCAGCCCAGCGACCAACCGCGTGAAATTTCTTGCTGCAATCTCTCGACTAAGCAGATTTACATTATGGCTTATGAAGCTATCAGTAATTCTTTAAGTTAATTTATTAATTTAAAACACAAATTAATGTGTTGAACTAATGTGCAGGAAATCGAACTTCATTCTCTATTCCGGAGGTAGCCGAAGATATACGAGACTATAGTGCAGATAACGCACTCAACTTAGAGGTGGGCGGAGTTGTTCTCGTTCCTGAACAGTTCCGGTTGTTCTTGTTGTGCAAAAAGAGTATGTTCCAAATAACAGTTACAAAATGACAGTCTAGGGTTTAAGAGGTGGAAGAATTAGAAAATATCAACAAAACCTCATGTATGCTAATTCGAAAATTGTTTCCTGACTGTAAGGCTCATCCATTTATAATTGGATGTGCTATAGGGCAGTTTAGCCCTAGGGAACGTGAAGTATTATGAGTAGGATTCAGAGTGAATAGTTAGCTGATGACGTGATGACTTAAAGAGGATTGCTAGGCGAAGAGAAATCTGCATTTACTCATATGACGGTTTTATACAAGCTGCATCAAAAGTCAGCGGCATAAGTTCTGGAAGAGATTCCTCATACATAGAGACAGAGAGAGAGAGAGAGAGAGAGAGAGAGAGAGAAAAGGGGTATGGCTACATTTAAAATAGTTGTTAACACCTGTACTTTGTAGTTTACAAATTGCAGTAGAGAGCACAACACAAACATCCGTAATCCATGGTAAATAATATGTCACGGCTGAAGATGCACGTGGTTAAACGCAGTGAGAATTAAAATGAACAAAAAATTAATAATCAGTGTCATGCATGCTTACCGCGGATTCACTGTCGAATTGCTGACTAAGACACATGTTTCTTACAAATTCATATTTTTCAGGCTCCCTTACCCGGTACCTTGGTTTCACTGCTGTTCATTGCCCCTATGAATCGTTCAAACTAGTGCCAGAGAACATCGAAAACAGTGTAGAGAACTATAGCACTCATGTTCTCTTATAGTCGGAACAATCTGCCAATCAGCGAAGATTTCGAGGTTTTCAAATATCTGGACCAACCCCGCTGGAGTGCACGCTATTCTGAACACTGATATTTAGGGACAGAATGTTGCGGCGTACTATTCATAAAGAGCATTCCCAGTCCGGAACAGTTCCAAAATGACTGTTGTGTTAATTTTTTCACGTCTCTACTACACTCAACATATTCTGCCAGTCTATAGCTTTCCTAGTAAGCTGCAGGTCGCGTTGTTTTTCGCGCAGCTGCAGAGCTCGCAGTTAATTGTTTAAAGCCATTTCCTTTCTTGTTATACATTTTAAATTGAAGTAATCTGGTATGCGCAGGTTGCATGAATAGATTATATAGTTTTAACCAGTAGGTCTGTCTGTCTGCGTTGTTGTATGAAACAATCGCGAACGGCTCGGGGTTATAAATTATTATTGAACCACGCTTGAAGCCGTTACGGTCATTTGAGCAAAGTATGCTTAAGTGGATTATCCAGTAGTACACAAAAACCTCGTTCATCCGGATTCGGTGGGATCGGAACTGATCCGGATTATCGAAAATCCGGATAATCTGGAAAAACTAAAAAACAAACTAATACAGTACGTGGTATATAATGTGTTAACATAAGTTGTACAGCAAAACCCTTTTTTCAGTTGTACACAAAAATATAAGAACACTTTTCTTACATTTACGACTCTGTTTTATGCACTAAAATAATGTGTGTATTTTTCTATTTTACATTGGTATAGCGTCTGCGCGCAGCAGGATCACGAAGACGTTTTAGTAACAATAAGTCTGCCGGTGTGGTTTCAGCCTAGAATTCTAAACAGGCCATCAGTTTGTCCAGCTGCATTGTTGCCTGTCCACGAGTCATTGTTTCTTCTGATGGAGCGCCAGTTTCATTTTCGAATTCATAATCCTTGATGGATGCAGTACTTTTGTATCCGTCTCTTGGCACAGGCCAGAGCAAAGTGTAGCTTCCACTGGAGTCCCAGTCTCATCCATGGCTGTGACAATATGGAAGTTGTTGGGGTATGGGTGGTGCTGAGTAATGACACTCGGAGCACAAATAGTGTCTGAGTGTTATGAAAGGTGTTGCTCATAGGGTCAGTCGTGCTGCAGTGGCACATTCTGGCCCAGTGAGGAAAGCAATGGTAAACTACCTCACTCCTCATCTTGCCTACTGTCGGATTTTTTATTATGGACACTCGAGTTTAGGCTTTAATTACAAACGAACCAATAGGCCTATTGAAATTCGAGTTATACCAATATTTTCCTTGTTTAATTCTACATTAGCGTATATAAGACGCATTGTTTTCCAGGTTCATTAAATATTTTTTATTTGTGGTTGTAATAAATATTGCCCGGGTTTTTGGCTTCTTCTCTACGAAGCGCTCACTTATGAATATATACAAGGAAAACGACTTGTCTGATTCTAATGAAATTTTTATATGTCATAACCACATGTATTTGTAGTTTAATACTCAAGTAAAAAATTTTTTCAACCACCCTGAAAGAAGTTCTTATCATTTTTCTAAAGCAATTCTTTCTCAGCCCAGGATAAACGTACACCAGCAAACTTGGGCTTGTTTTGAAGCACGCAATGTTGGTTATCAGAAACTACAACAACTGTAACCGTACATTGTGGTACCGAATTTATGAAGAGTAATATTGAAGGGAGGTTTTGTGTACGCCGGACCGTGCGATTAACAGCAGGCCGGGTGGTGAAATCGGGCGCAGTGTTGCCGCGTTCAGTAGTACTCACGCGCGCAACGAACACAGCTTTTCGTTTACTTTCATTCTTTTATTTTCAACCTTTAATTTTATTTCCTCTTATAAGTTCCACTTCCCATCACCTTTTCTCATAAGGGCTTTGGACCTTCAACAACAGGTTTAAAAATGGTTAACTTCCTAATTTAGAAATATCACACTGTACAATTTTGCAAGAGTTATTTGTATTATTATTTACATATATTTACAGTATTTAATTCTATCAATTTTCTTCGTCTGAAAAATCACTGTGTTCCGAAGAATCTGTGCTGCTGTCATTCATGTTGATTATGACTGACTCGAAATAAGGGATATTTGCAGACAGTCCATCTTTTTCCCAGTAGTGGTCTTCAATTTTCTCCGCGTGTTTAATACATTGTTTCCAGGGTTCACGGGTCACGGTACGTAAGGCTTCTCGGCATAAAGCGTAAATTGCTTCCATACTTCTACCATTTTCTAATGTGTTAGCCATATTTGTTTTTGCTATTTTTCCTTTTACGTAAGCCCAAATGAGCTCGATTGGATTAAGCTCGCAATGGGCCACTGGTAACCAAATAATCTGTACATCTGGTCAAAGTCGTTTAGTCAGTTGTTCCAGCTTCTTTACCGGCGTTTGAAACTAAGGCCTGGCAAGGACAATCAGCTCTGATTTAGTTAATTTGTTATAATCGTCAACTCCAAGTGGTAGTGAAATATTCTTTGACGCTATCCAATGTATAATTTCACGTTTCAGCCATGACATGTTCGGCTTTTTAGATGAAGGATCGACCCTCGTATGATATGGAGCTTGATCTATAACGACAGCCGAACTTTGAGGTAATAAACTCAGGACTTTCATGAACCATTATTCATAATGAGTCGAGTTCATCTCATTCTGGTAATCACCACTACTTTTCTTGCCATTAAAACAAAGTTCTGCACCGTCAAGAAATCGTTCTTCACTTCCGATGTGTAAAATTATTTCCATCATTCTCATTTGAAGCGGCTCCTACTCTCTTCACTGACGACAGCGATAATCCACGACAATTTGCCACCTTCTGGTACACAGGGAACCTCTTGTCCCCTACTTTTTCCCCCTCACATTAAAAGAAAAAATAGCACTCAAAATCATTGCAAACCGGGCGAGTTGGCTATGCGGTTACGAACGCGCAGCTGTGAGTAGTACACCTCATTTGGGCTCTGCCATTAGTTTTTGCGGTTTCCCTATAACTGCATAGCCTTTGGTGGTGCTATTTGAGGATCCAACCAGCCTCTGGGATGATGACCTAACAGACAGACAATCAGTAAATTAGTAGTGCGTTGCGTTGCATTCAGAAGAGCGTGGGTTCGAATCCCACCTCGGCCGTCCTGGGAATGGTTTTCCACGGTTTCCCATTCTCAATTCCAGGCGAACGCCGGGACGGTACCTTTGATAGACCGTGGCCGAATTACTTCCAATGCCTGTCCTTAACTATCATTGGCGGAAAAGACATTCAAGAAGAGTCGACCCCGTAAAAAAAATATTGTACAAGTAAAAATAATTTTTTATTATTTTCTATCCGGATAAACCGCAGATCCGCATTATTGAGGGCCGGATAAACGAGGTTCTTGTGCACATGCGGCTGCCTGGCCGAGGCGGTAAAGGCGTCCTTCGGCTCTTCTGAATCCTCATCACGAAGTCGAAAAATGTAAGAAACGAGATTTCCGCTTCCGGAGATGCACATCGTTCTGAGGTTTATTTAGCCTGTACTAAAAATGAGTACCAGATTAATTCCTGTGGGCGAAGGTGCCCGGGTGTAGAGCTAACCACTCTACCCGACTATGTGCCGAGCTTACGGATAGTGGAAGAATTTACCTTCCATCCCTTCAGGGGGCCTTTATTTTTTTTTGCTAGTTGTTTTACGTCGCACCGACACAAATAGGTCTTACGGCGACGATGGGACAGGAAAGGGCTAGGAGTGGGAAGGAAGCGGCCGTGGCCTTAATTAAGGTACAGCCCCAACATTTGCCTGGTGTGAAAATGGGAAACCACGGAAAACCATTTTCAGGGCTGCCGACAGTGGGGTTCGAACCTACTATCTCCCGAATACTGGATACTGGCCGCACTTACGCGACTGCAGCTATCGAGCTCGGTAGGGGGACTTTAAGGCCTTGACTTTGCTTTTCTTAAATCCAATAGTACAACGTTAAGTAGCTGACTCTTTTGAACCCGCTAGTGACCGGTATGTGCAGCTAGTAAGAAATAAAATCAGTTAGATGTGTATCTAGTGTTAAAGTTCTTGAAAGAAATTCTCTGAAAATGACGATTTCTTTCGCAATATTTCTCCCAGAATACTTTATCATTTTAAATCCAATTGTACCATGTATGGGCTTGAAAGTTCTCATAATGTCGGACTAATGTGGAAACGTAAACCATTTAATTTTTACCGTTAATACAGTAATAGTTTTGTTAATTTCTTGTGTACGCTTCTCAACAAATCGATTTATAGCGGAAATATTTAATCTTTCTTTCGAGTGGCGCTCATTAAAATAGAATTTGTAATGCTTTATCCTCGGCAGGCAACTTCTGCGTTGTTTGAGAGTGAATAATAATAATAATAATAATAATAATAATAATAATAATAATAATAATAATAATAATAATAATAACAATGATAATATCAGACACTATTAGAAAACTACGACCTACTACGCTGGCTTAGCAGGGGGAGAGGTGATACTCCCACGTGGCGCATCCCAGGTGGCGGATAGGGGGTCCTAACCGGCTTGCCGGCGGACTTGAGCGAAATAAAATAGCTCTCGCGGACCAAACACATAACCCTCTGTGGGTGGGGGACGCAGACGAAGAATACACCAACGGTATCCCCCGCCTGTCGTATAAGGGGCGACCAAGGAATGATCGAATTAGAACCATGAGACTACTTGTAATTAGTACAATCACGCGAGGAACCCCATGGGTCGTCTTTACTTGCGAATAGTATCACTATGTTAGGTACACAATACGTTTGTGATTAGTAGCAACAGAGTGTGAATCAGGATGGGTTTTACAGTACCCGTGGTTAGTATCACTACATGCGGAACACCATGGGCTTATGTCGCCTGTAATTAGCACCGTTATGCGAGAAACACCACGGGCATGGGCGTTGCCTGTGATTAGTACACCTATATTAGCGACACCGTGGGTCTGCGTTGTCTATGATTAGTACCCATTATGTGAGGAACACCACGGGACAGTACGAGTCCCTGTGATTAGTACACCTATGTGAGGAACACCATAGGTTTGCGTTGCCTGTTAGTGCGCCGCAATGTGAGAAATGCCATAGGTCTGCGTTACATGTGCGTATTACATTACCTGTGAGTACTACCATAATGTGTGGAATACCGCAAGTCTACGCTACTCTTGATTAGTACCGCAACATGACAAATACCATGGTTCTACTTTACTAGCGATAAGTACCATTATGAGGGGCCTATGACCTGGATTTTGGCTCCCCTTAGAAAACAAGCATCATCGTTTCAGGACTGGGCTTTAGAAGTACTACCTTGGTCAGTAATAATATTGTTTTACGATAGCTTCTGAGAATGTGGTCATTGTGGGTCGGATCTAGTGATAGTTTTAAATTCATATTCATCCATTCATTCTTCGCCATCACGTTTAGAATTCTTATCAGTGGATGATTTTGGACTTTTAAATTGTCGTTACGTTTCGTCTCATTTCGTGCCATTAGGGGCCGATGACCTAGATGTTAGGCCCCTTTAAAAATCAATAAATCAATACTGATCTGCATTTAGGGCAGTCGCCCAGGTGGCAGATTCCGTATCTGTTGCTTTCCTAGCCTTTTCCGAAATGATTTCAAAGAAATTGGAAATTTATTGAACATCTCCCTTGGTAAGTTATTCCAATCCCTAACTCCCCTTCCTATAAATGAATATTTGCCCCAGTTTGTCCTCTTGAATTCCAACTTTATCTTCATATCGTGATCTTTCCTACTTTTATAAACGCCATTCAAACCTATTCGTCTACTAATGTCATTCCACGCCATCTCTCCGCTGACAGCTCGGAACATACCACTTAGTCGAGCAGCTCTTCTTCTTTCTCTCAATTCTTCCCAACCCAAACATTGCAACATTTTTGTAACGCTACTCTTTTGTCGGAAATCACCCAGAACAAATCGAGCTGCTTTTCTTTGGATTTTTTCCAGTTCTTGAATCAGGTAATCCTGGTGAGGATCCCATACACTGGAACCATACTCTAGTTGGGGTCTTACCAGAGACTTATATGCACTCTCCTTTACATCCTTACTACAACCCCTAAACACCCTCATAACCATGTGTAGAGATCGGTACCCTTTATTTACAATCCCATTTATGTGATTACCCCAGTGAAGATCTTTCCTTATATTAACACCTAGATACTTACAATGATCCCTGTACCGGGCGGTACACCTCCACACCGCTAATTCAAAAGGTGCGCCAGTTGAAACTCCTCTGCTGGAGGAAGTCTGAACTTTATTGACGGTATTAATTTTCTACTTTCTCAGAAGATGTCACTACCTGTAAATTTTGGAGTTTTAGAACTGTGTCATTTTTGATGTGTTTTTGTTTTGCTTGAAGTAAGAAGTGTGAACTTTCTCTTCTAGAGGACACTACTGAAGAACTACAATAGTGCACCCTAGTGCGAAGAAAAAGAACCGTTCTTTGGAGAAAATTTTATTTCAAAAGTTTGTTCTTTGTTAAATTTCTTTCAGTCATTGGTCAAGTTGGCAATATTACCCCTTTCTTTCCCCTTGTTTTAAATCTAGCCAATCCCGAATTTCTGAAATTAATTTTCCACCAATAATGTGTTTCTTCTTCATCTTGTGTAGGGGTTTCTCTTTATTCTCCAATAAAGTGATTGTGGGCGGGTGTTCTCATTCCCCTAACGCCTAGAACCTTCCGCGAGAGTATATAAACTGCTGATTTTAGGGTCTCTGCGCCACTTCTGTTCCATCTTTCAGTGTGTAAAGTACATAGCAGGGGGCGGGAAGCGCCTCTTTCTTCGGCAGCGGTCAACAACAAGGTAATGGCCAATTAATAACTTCTTTCTTTGCTAGCTCAGCAGTTTAACTCTCGGGGCGGGTCCGAAGCTTTTTCCATTATGTAACCTTCCTTAAAATGTAAAGAAACTTGTATCTATTTCATCTTTTAAACTGCATATCGGGATAGAGAGTGCTTAACCCTCTCGAGCTCCCAATCATATTGTTTTGAGGTGAACTTAATTTTCTCAACCTATTCTTCGTTAATATAATGTAAATTGTTCTTTTCTGAAGTCACCTCTGTATTATGGGATTAGCCCTTGCATTAACGGCCTAGTGCCAAGTAGGTTTTAAATAAAGTGTATTAGGAGTGCGGAGAGCCTCCTTTCAAGTTGGTATTTTAGAGGCCATATAATTAACCTTTTCTCACTTAATAGGCCTCAGTAGATTGGGTATAATACCCCTGTGTTTATGTCCGTTGAGGACAGCTTGAAGGTGGAGTTTGGTGTGGCCTGGGAGAGGCTTAAATTTGAGAGCGAGTGGCTCTTTTCCGGAAACTGAGTCTTGTATGCCTCGAGGAGGCTTTACGGTGTAATTTGGAGCAAGTGCTCCAGGGTTTGATTGGGGTCTTCTGCCCCGTTGTTGAAATTTGTATATCGTAAAGTTGGGCTAGTTGCTCAAGAATTGTGTTTTCAGGGCTCGAAGCCCAAATCCTGTAAATACTGTAACTGTACTTTGTTGTCTTGCTACTCCGTACCTGCCATTCTTGTTATTTCTGAATTTTGGAAAGAAAATATAACCTTGTTAAATTTTACATTTAACTTTAATTCCGTAGTTGGAGACCTATTCACACCCGCACCTTCTTTCACCTCTACCTACCACGGAAATCTCCGTAACAAGTGGTAGCAGAGCGTGGTTGAATGGGTCTCATTTTAGCCCCTTTTGACGGCTAAATATTGTTCTGTTCCGAACTCTAACCATTTTCTCAGTTGCTGGAATTTTTGAGGTTTTCAAAATTGTTCTGTCACCATGCCCGGCCCTCGCGATGTTCTCCATCTTAACTATTTGCGCAAGGAGGAGTTGATCTATGAGTTAACTATCAGAAATGTACAATCTGGAGGCACGGTTGCAGTAGACACAAACAAGCTTAGAGAGTCCCTAGATTTGCCCATTTCCATCCCCAATTTGGGAGAGAAAAAAATTGACGACTCTCTTTCCACGATCACGGAGAATACTACTGGGCTAGCTTCTGTAGTTAGTTTTTTTGATGAAAATGATCCTTCTCCTAATCAAATTAAGCGTGTGCAAGCTAGGCTGTTTCATTTTTCAAATAGAGTTAACGATCTGTTGTCTCTAAAGTTGAATGACGTTCAGAAGAAGGAAGCTAGTACGCTGCTTGAAAATATTTCTGAATTATCTAGCAAGGTCACTCAATTGTTAACTGGGGAAGTTCCTCCCAAAACTGATCAACCCGCCACGATGAATGCTGGGAGCGAGGAAGAGCCTCCTAAGGGAGAAGTCAATAGGATAACCGTTGCTGCTCAAACTATCTCTGCCCCATTAGACAACGAGTCTGAACGCCGTAACTCATTGAATAATGTACGTTCTGAATTAACTTCTTTGCCACTTAAACCTTTACCGATTATGTCACCTGGGTTCAGTAGTTTGCCCCATCCATTGGCAATGTTGCTCAGGGGTATCTCTAAGTTTTCAGTTAATACCACCAGTGAAGTAATTTCATTTTTAAGATTTCTAGTTGAATTTCAGGATCATGCCCTTGTGTTTTCTCTTTCCCCATGTCAGATTTTGCAAATCATCTATCCCTATGCAATAGGTATTCTCTCAGACAAAATAGTTAGAGCCATTGCCGAGCAATCATCAATTGAAGACTTCCACGCCCACTTGCTAGCTAACTTCATCCCGGCTAGGGCAAGGTCCTCCCTTATTCAGAAGTACTATTATCGTGTACAGCGTTTGGATGAAAACTTGGCTGACTTCATCCAAGATATTAAATTCTATACTAGGGTGTTTGCTCTTCACTTTCCGTAGGACCAGATTATACAAGCCATTGTGGAAGGCATTTCACCATCCTATAGGTCATATTTGTGTTTCGCGGCGTGCCCGCAAACCTTCTCTGAACTTGAGGCATTGGCCGTCTCAGCGGAAGGAGTTAGATACGCCGATTCATTGCGTGTCGCGAAAGAACCCCCGCCTTCTTTTAGTAATACTCGGCCTCCATCTCGCCGATCAGTCACACCCCGTAAATGCTATGCTTGCGGGTCGCCGGACCACCTTCGGAACAAGTGCCCATTGCTCAAATCTAGTGTGACAAGGAATGGAGCTGGTTCATCACAAGGCTGTTTTAAATGTGGGGCTTTCTCACATATTGCCAAGAATTGTCCCAATTCGAATAGCACCCCCTCCTGCTCAACTTCTGGTGCAACTTCCAACAACAATATAAAGTGACTAGTGCCTTCGGCTGAGTCGATTAATCCATCTTCCCGAGACTCAGCCCCGGGTAAACAGATCGAAAAATCAGGGAAATTTCAATCTTCAAATCCATCCCTTGAATGCCCCAAGGAGTGTCTTAGGATTGCGGCGGATACCCCCGCACCGGTTCCTTTTCTTTCTTAAGATTGAGTTAAATAATGAACCTGTGACAGCTCTCTTAGATTCAGGCAGTGTTTGTTCGATTATTTCGGCTGAATGGTATTCTAAATTGAAATCTGTTTGTAAACTACCTGACTATGTCTCATCTCCTGTTCAATATGTTTCGGCTAATTCATCTCCATTAGAAATTCTAGGTTCCGTACAGGTCAAAATTCGTATTTTTAAATTTACATGGAAAACCAAACTGTTTGTGGCTAAGCATTTGTCTTGCCCCATCATTCTGGGAGCGGACTTTATTTCTCACACTGGTCTTGTGCTCGATCTTCAGAGTAAGTCGTGCACATTCAAATTTGCGTTCAATTGTAAAATTCCCTTGTTAAAGTGTAATTCTGTATCATGCTCATCTATTTCGCCTACCCAGGATGAGATGTTGTTAGACCTTAGACATCTACCTGAGGAGCAGGCTGATAGTATTCGTAAATTATGTCAGTCATTTCCAGAGGTGTTCTCTGATACTCTTGGTGTTACTGACCTTATTGAATACAAAATTGAGGTCACGGATTCAATTCCTGTCCGTTTTCCACCTTATAGGCTATCTCCACCTAAAATGAAGGCTCTGAAAGAAATCATCGATCAGATGTTGAAGGACGGTATTATTAGGCCCTCTAAGTCGGCGTATTCGTCACCTATCTTTCTAGTCCCGAAACCCCAAGGAGGCTTCAGGCCTGTCATTGATTATAGGGCTCTCAATCGGAAGGTGGTGTTGCAATCTGTGCCCCTTCCTGACCTTCATTCTTGTTTTTCATGGTTTCGTAAGGCCAAGTTCTTTACTATCTTGGACTTGAATCAGGCCTATAATCAAATTCCCCTTGCCGAAGAGTCTAAACATCTTACAGCGTTTGCCACGGACTGGAACTTGTATGAATACAACCGCGTGCCTTTCGGGCTCCCCACGGGAGCAGCTGTACTTACTAGGCTACTAGATAGGGTCTTCTCCGACATCAAATTTGAGTACTTATATCACTACTTGGATGATGTCGTCGTATTTTCAGAAACTTTTGAAGAACATCTAGATCATCTGCGAGAAGTTCTCGATCGCCTTCGTAAGGCTGGGTTAACTGTCAAGTTGTCCAAGGTTGCCTTTGCTAAGCCCTCTATGTCATTCCTAGGGCATATTGTGTCACCTGATGGTGTAGCAGTCGATCATTCTAGAACACAGGCCATCCGTGATTTTAAACCTCCCAAGGACATTAAAGGTATCGCCAGGTTCATTGGTATGGTGAATTTCTTCAGGAAGTTTATTCCTAACTTCGCTAATAGAGCGGCGCCCTTGAACCTTCTTCGTAGGAAAGGCATCAAATTCGAGTGGGGACCTTCTCAACAAGCCGCTTTTGAAGATCTGAAATTAGCTCTCTGTAATGCCCCTGTCCTTGCTATGCCTGATTTCTCAAAGAAATTCATCGTCCAAACGGACGCGTCGTCATCAGCAGTAGCTGCAGTCCTTCTTCAAGAGACTGAACTAGGGAGGCGACATATCGCCTATGCATCTAGGACTCTATCGGCTCAAGAAGCAAAATACTCTATATATGAGCTCGAAGGTTTGGCAGTCTTATTCGCCTTAGAGAAGTTCCGTCTCTATCTGGAACATGTCAAATTCGACCTGGAGACAGATAATCAAGCCTTAAGCTGGGTCTTAGGTAGGCCGCGTCGTACTGGTCGTATAGCCCGTTGGGCTATCCGTATTTCTGCCTTCCAATTCGATGTCAGGCATATCCGAGGTACCGAAAATGTTGTCGCTGATGGACTCAGCCGTATGTTTTCCAACGACATTGAGAACCATGAACCGGTCGATAGTTCATCTCCTCCCGAGTCCATGTTATCTGATGTTAATGCCATCTCAACAGATGCCCCCATGCTTTTTAGGGATATCGAGAAATACCAACGTGAAGATCCGACGCTGGCTCCGATAATGGAAACCCTTTCTTCTGGGGAACGTGTGGTCCCTTATGTTCTGAGGAATGGCGTTCTATGTTGCCCTTCGAGGCAGGATAAGATGATGAAAGTTGTCGTTCCAGCTGTTCTTGTACCTATGATCTTCAAGTACTATCATGAGACCCCATTAGGGGGGAATCTTGGAATCTTTAAAACTCGTGAAAAGATTCGTGAAAGGTTCATCTGGAAGGGTATGGACGGTGAAATCCGTGAACTAGTAAAAGCTTGTAAACCTTGTTTGCTTAGTAAACCCATTATGTCCACCAAGGTAGGCCTTCTGTCTTCGCATCAAGCGTCGCGCCCCATGGAACGCCTGTATATTGATTATGTAGGACCCTTCCCCCAGTCAAAGGGAAATGCCAACAAGTTCATCTTTGTGTGCGTAGATGGTTTTACAAGATTTTCCTGGTTATTTCCGACTAAGCTGGCTACCGCTCAGTCCACCATTACTTGCCTAAATTCTATTTTTGCTTCTTTTGGTCCGTGCCAATATGTTGTGTCTGATAATGCTAAGGCGTTCACATCAAACCTTTTTCGTAAATTCTGTTCTGACTTGTCTATCTCTCATGTAACTACTTCTGCTTATTACCCTCAACCATCGCTGGCTGAACGGGTTAACCGTAATCTCAGGTCCGCGCTTATTGCCTATCATCATGAAGATCATTCCAGGTGGGACACGTCCTTGCATTGGTTAGCTTTTGCTTTGAATTCGGCGGTTCATGAATCACATAAGTTTACTCCAGCCTCTTTGATGTTCAAGTTTGTTCCCAACACGCCGCTCTCTAACCTCTGGTCTCTGAGTGACATTCTACCCGAGACAATAGATCCGGACAACATCAAAGATCTTTGGAAGAAGGCTAAAGCCAATCTTAAAGTCTCTCATGAAAAGGTTAGGGAAAGGTATGATCGTGGACGGAGACCCACCCCTTTGAAGGTAGGTGACCAAGTTATGGTCAAGAATTTTGTTCCCGCGGGCAAGCTTGCCCCCAGATTCCATGGGCCTTGTATCATTCTCGATTTCCTTACGCCGGTCACATTATTATTAAGTAATCCAGCCACCGAGAGGATATTTAGGGTTCACCTGTCCCAGGTGAAACCGGTGTAATTTCTGTGTTAACGTGCTTCATATTATCTTGAAAGGAATATGAAGGTTATATTTTTTTGAGTTTTCACTTTTAAGGCATTCTGCCCCTTCTATAATATTTTCTATATTTAAGCATTTTTGTAAACCTCCCCCGATTCGTTAAACTGCCATTCTGTCCTTACCACGGCCATTACCACGCTCCCGTCTCCTGCTATACACACTGTGGCTTGCTTATATTAAATGCCATGGATATCTGCACGCCGCTGGCCCCTCAACCTCTCCACAAAGTCTGTGCCCTCAAAAAGATGATGGTCCAACAATATTCTGCCGCCTAGCTTTAATGTTTCAGTGCCCCTGCAGCCGCGCGGCGCTGTGCCGCGACTGGGTTTGAGGATGGGCCCCCTCGACCCCAGCGAGGACGACATGTGCACGGCGAGCCGGAGCTCTCCTCCCGGCCAAGGCTGATGTGCGGCGCACGACCTGCTACTTGCCCGCAGCCTGTATATCTTCACCGCGGGCGCGGCGTGTTTCAACACCACTGCTCCCCTCATGGTGCGGGCGAGCGGTATCTCAGGGTACTTGAGGGGTCCGAGCGGCCTCTCCTGGACGCAAGCGGCAACGGCCGATCTGGCCATTCAACTTAGTCTACATCAACTACATGGACATTCCAGTTCGACATTACTACCTTCTCTTGGATTTTTCTGCAATACCTGGTGGACTTAGAATTTTTTTTTCTCAACTTAAAAAACTAAAGTTTATCTTCTGAATTCAACTTCTACAAGCATAAAGACTTTACTTCACCTGCAACAACAAAAATTTTGAAACTGAATCAAACCATATTAAGAAAATCTTAAATATACTTCTGCAATTAATCTCCACATCTACATCAAAACTTGGACCTAGTTTTCAAACAAATTTCATGTGTCACCCCTGGAGGAACATTTGGGGGGGGGGGGGGAGGTCTGTACCGGGCGGTACACCTCCACGCCGCTAATTCAAAAGGTGCGCCAGTTGAAACTCCTCTGCTGGAGGAAGTCTGAACTTTATTGACGGTATTAATTTTCTACTTTCTCAGAAGATGTCACTACCTGTAAATTTTGGAGTTTTAGAACTGTGTCATTTTTGATGTGTTTTTGTTTTGCTTGAAGTAAGAAGTGTGAACTTTCTCTTCTAGAGGACACTACTGAAGAACTACAATAGTGCACCCTAGTGCGAAGAAAAAGAACCGTTCTTTGGAGAAAATTTTATTTCAAAAGTTTGTTCTTTGTTAAATTTCTTTCAGTCATTGGTCAAGTTGGCAATATTACCCCTTTCTTTCCCCTTGTTTTAAATCTAGCCAATCCCGAATTTCTGAAATTAATTTTCCACCAATAATGTGTTTCTTCTTCATCTTGTGTAGGGGTTTCTCTTTATTCTCCAATAAAGTGATTGTGGGCGGGTGTTCTCATTCCCCTAACGCCTAGAGCCTTCCGCGAGAGTATATAAACTGCTGATTTTAGGGTCTCTGCGCCACTTCTGTTCCATCTTTCAGTGTGTAAAGTACATAGCAGGGGGCGGGAAGCGCCTCTTTCTTCGGCAGCGGTCAACAACAAGGTAATGGCCAATTAATAACTTCTTTCTTTGCTAGCTCAGCAGTTTAACTCTCGGGGCGGGTCCGAAGCTTTTTCCATTATGTAACCTTCCTTAAAATGTAAAGAAACTTGTATCTATTTCATCTTTTAAACTGCATATCGGGATAGAGAGTGCTTAACCCTCTCGAGCTCCCAATCATATTGTTTTGAGGTGAACTTAATTTTCTCAACCTATTCTTCGTTAATATAATGTAAATTGTTCTTTTCTGAAGTCACCTCTGTAGTATGGGATTAGCCTTTGCATTAACGGCCTAGTGCCAAGTAGGTTTTAAATAAAGTGTATTAGGAGTGCGGAGAGCCTCCTTTCAAGTTGTATTTTAGAGGCCATATAATTAACCTTTTCTCACTTAATAGGCCTCAGTAGATTGGGTATTTTACCCCTGTGTTTATGTCCGTTGAGGACAGCTTGAAGGTGGAGTTTGGTGTGGCCTGGGAGAGGCTTAAATTTGAGAGCGAGTGGCTCTTTTCCGGAAACTGAGTCTTGTATGCCTCGAGGAGGCTTTACGGTGTAATTTGGAGCAAGTGCTCCAGGGTTTGATTGGGGTCTTCTGCCCCGTTGTTGAAATTTGTATATCGTAAAGTTGGGCTAGTTGCTCAAGAATTGTGTTTTCAGGGCTCGAAGCCCAAATCCTGTAAATACTGTAATTGTACTTTGTTGTCTTGCTACTCCGTACCTGCCATTCTTGTTATTTCTGAATTTTGGAAAGAAAATATAACCTTGTTAAATTTTACATTTAACTTTAATTCCGTAGTTGGAGACCTATTCACACCCGCACCTTCTTTCACCTCTACCTACCACGGAAATCTCTGTAACAATCCCCAAACGGAACTTTCACCCCATCAACGCAGTAATTAAAACTGAGAGGACTTTTCCTATTTGTGAAACTCACAACCTGACTTTTGGCCCCGTTTATCAACATACCATTGCCTGCTGTCCATATCACAACATTTTCGAGGTCACGTTGCAGTTGCTCACAATCTTGTAACTTATTTATCACTCTATAGAGAATAACATCATCCACAAAAAGCCTTACCTCCGATTCCACTCCTTTACTCATATCATTTATATATATAAGAAAACATAAAGGTCCGATAACACTGCCCTGAGGAACTCCCCTCTCAACCATTACAGGGTCAGACAAAGCTTCACCTACTCTAACTCTCTGAGATCTATTTTCTAGAAATATAGCAACCCATTCAGTCACTCTTTTGTCTAGTCCAATTGCACTCATTTTTGCCAGTAGTCTCCCATGATCCACCCTATCAAATGCTTTAGACATGTCAATCGCGATACAGTCCATTTGACCTCCAGAATCCAAGATATCTGCTATATCTTGCTGGAATCCTACAAGTTGAGCTTCAGTGGAATAACCTTTCCTAAAACCGAATTGCCTTCTATCGAACCAGTTATTAATTTCACAAACATGTCTAATATAATCAGAAAGAATGCCTTCCCAAAGCTTACATACAATGCATGTCAAACTTACTGGCCTGTAATTTTCAGCTTTATGTCTATCACCCTTTCCTTTATACACAGGGGCTACTATAGCAACTCTCCATTCATCTGGTATAGCTCCTTCGACCAAACAATAATCAAATAAGTGCTTCAGATATGGTACTACATTCCAAACCATTGTCTTTAGTATATCCCCAGAAATCTGATCAATTCCAGCCGCTTTTCTAGTTTTCAACTTTTGTATCTTATTGTAAATGTCATTGTTATCATATGTAAATTTTATTACTTCTTTGGCCTTAGTCTCTTCCTCTATCTCGACATTATCCTTGTAACCAACAATCTTTACATACTGCTGACTGAATACAAGCATCATCATCATCATCTATTAGAAAAAGGCGACTGAAATTTTATGGGCACATTCAAAGAATATACAGTGAAAGAATAAAAAGATATTTAACTATGCTCCCTCACTAAAATTAAAATTTGGATAATTGAAATTGAAAATTACCTTCAAGAAATCAGCATTAGGCTACAGGTGAAATTATATGCGACAGGCCTACCTTTAGAACGTTGGTGAACAAAGAACATTTTGCTGAAAACCCCAAGATGATAACCACCACTGCTTGAACGGAAGAACGGAAGAAAAAAACACAGCGAGAGGATGGAGAGACTGTTGGAGAGAAGCAAGCAAATTCATCTGCTAAATAAGTTCAGTCGCGCTCCTTAGCTGGGAACAACGTTATGAGAATAATAATAATAATAATAATAATAATAATAATAATAATAATAATAATAATAATAATAATAATAATAATAATAATAATAATAATAATAATAATAATTCCAACTTGACCATCCCTTCAGGGTCCTCCAAAGAAATTCACAATGTCATAGTCCTTCGAGGCTTCGACACTCGACTCTCCAAAGTAAAGACCAAGTTCAACACACGAAAAAACCGGCCTCAACGAATCCTTCGATCTAACACCGAGTACTTCAAACCAAATTCTTAGAACAAATCTCCTCTCTTTCATCACCAGACCTCGAACAACTGGAATGTTCTCTTGTCGATACAGCTCTTAAAATCGCACCTCTAACCAGACACCCTTGGTGGAATTCGCAACGCAATGTAGCCCTCAGTGAAAGACAGCAAGCCTGGCTACTTTGGAAATCGCATAAGACACAACGGACATTGTAAATCGCATAAGTCACAGCGGACATATCAGAAGTTCCTCGAAATCCGCAAGAATACCACCCGAATCATTAGGAACACCAAAAGAACTTTCTACAAGAACGAACTGGCCAACATTGAAACCAATTTTCAGAATAATAATTCGAGAATAAATGGACAATCAATGCACTCTTATTTTCTAAACAGGGAAGTCTCCACAGTGTGTTCATGTGGTGTCGAATTCACCGTGCGCACGTACTCACAAAATGCACCGATTTATCTGACGTAAGACCGATCCGCGGCCTACAGTAAACACTCGAATTCATACTAGCCGATTGCGAGAATACTGTTGATCTCGTCATTCGCTCTATGTGTGAGAGTGGATTAAGGAAGCGCATATTCATTTCAAGTGTTCTGTTATTTTGATGTGTTTCTGCCCATTTTGACTTAAAACATTGTTTTATATTTACTCCATTTTCAGATTCGTTCTTTGAATACGTTATTTTATTTTATTCTCTATTTTGTTTCTACCTCATTTATTCAGAGAGAATGGTTGCCCAGTTGTACTTACTCTTAAACCAAAAATCACCATCACCATTACCACAGAAGGTTGGCGACCGTCATGGAGTAAGTTTTCCAATTTTCTGTTCCCTACCGAGCAAGTGGCTGTGGTTTGGGTCACACAGCTATCGGCTTGCATTCAGGAGACTGTGGATTCGAATCCCACCGTCGGCAGCCCTGAAGATGGTTTTCCGTGCTTTCCCATTTACACACCAGGTTGTAGCTTAATTAAGGCACGGCCGCTTCCTTCCCCACTCCTAGCCCTTTCCTATCCCATTGTCGCCATAAGACCTATCTTTCCGAGTTGGCCGTGCGGTTAAGGTCGCACAGCTGTGTGCTTGCATCCGGGAGATAGTGGATTCGAACCCCACTACCGGCAGCCCTGAAGATGGTTTTCCGTGCGTTCCCATTTTCACACCAGGCAAATGCTGGGGCTGTACCTTAATCAAGGCCACGGCCGCTTCCTTCCACACTCCTATCCCTTTCCTGTCCTATCGTCGCCATAAGACCTATCTGTGTCGGTCCGACGTAAAGCAGATTATAAAAACTAAATTAAAAATGTTTGTTCCTGTATCAAATATGCCGTATTGTGGATGTTGCTTGCTTGTTTGATGCGTTTTGTTAAAAGGGACCTAACATTGCCGGAAGTTTACCCCCAGGATAATCTTCGCTCCATCACTCCACTACACGTTTCTCTTCTATCCCAAGGATCTCGTTTTCTGAAAACAAAGAAACCGGAACATCTTTATAAAACATTGGGCAGATCGTAGGGAATAGCAAGCTTCAACATACTGTGTATACAGAAAAAATAATAAAACGAAGTCAGTTATTTAATATAAATGCTAGAGGGTTAACATTTCCGCCTGGTAGCCATGATCGTTGAGTAGTCAAGTCTAGTGGTTATCTGGTTCGAGTCCCGTTGGTCGAAAACATTTTCACCATCAGAATGTTGGCCAACAGGGTAGGAGAGGTGGTGCTATAAAATTTCTAATCACTAGATTGCGTGCCAAAAGCCTGGATTAAATTCCAAACCTCTCCGCACTACTCATATGGAGTGAGGTCATTAGATGCTGTTGATGGTGATTCGTCCGTCGGATGGGGACGTAAAGCCTTGAGCAGACCCATTGGTGCTGTTCGACAGGAGGAGGCTATGTGCCGGCACAGCGTTTTCCCCTTTCCCTTCCTACTGTCATATATCACGTCATTCATTTTATCTCATTAACTCCTCTGATAAGGTTGACGTCAGCAAGGGCATCCGCGAAGATTCATCTCGCTTCACACCCAACCCCGCAGAGAAACGGGATAAGGGCCATACTTTCTGTTTTTGATGTATTCCTTTTCCTGTCCTGAGGGCCATGAATGGTTCACGAATGCGTCTGGCCGAAATCATATTTGCTAGAAGAATCAATCTTGGCGAGAAGCTTTCTGTCTTTCCACATAAAAATAATTACAGTATGAAACATTCTTAACATACGTCTTTACTGTTCTAATTGATTTAGCTGTGTTCATTTAGAGCCTGTTCCTCTCATCTAACCATAAAACATTCATCACTGAGAAGGGGCATTCTGCTGAAGCATTGGGCTCGGGCAGTGTGAGATAGAAAAGTCAAAGAGATTTAATTCATTTACTTTTGAGAAGATGTCTGAAAGATATGCCATTAAACTTAGTCACAACTCGTCAACAACGATTGAAACATGATCTTCGCTAAATAATAGTACTTCCAGTTTTAATTCAAGGAGCTTTGTGAGAAAATTACTCTGTGATAGCCAACGACTTTCAGAACACAATACAAGCTATTTATGCTCGCTACCCATATCCGTACAAATGATTGAAAACAGTCTGCTATTCGGAGGAATTGCCTTAATAAAATTATTAACCATTTTAAAGCTGTCTCTAACGCACTTCTAACTTGGATGATATATACGTGCGGCCGTCCATGCTTTCTTGGGATTGAAACTACCCAAGTAACATCGGGAGCAACGTCTTTCACTTCAGCCAACCTGTGGGTGAGGGCGGTAGAATATATGCACGGTATTTCCTCCTCCTCGTAAGAAGTGACTGAAAGAAGACCCAAGGGGTTTTCATCTTGGGAACATGAGTTGGGGACAACAAGGCCTATAACTGAGTTTGGAATTTATTTCACTTACTTGTGCCCGGATCCTCGCTTAATCGTTTGTATTAGACCTCCCTTGGTCAACTCTTGTTCTCTTCCGATCCCGACGGTATTAGGCTTACGAGGTCTAGGAAGTCTTTCATTTTCACGCCCTTTGTGGTCCTTCCCTTTGTTTTTTTTGTTTTTTATCCCGTTACCTTCATTCTTCGAAGGCTCGAATTCCTTCCTCCTTTCCACAGTTAGTGTTAAGAGAGGATGATTGCCAGGTTGTACTTCCTTTTAAAACAATAACCACCACTACCTGATTTCAGCAGAAACGCCACTCTACCTACCGCTGAGCGTGCCGAGAAAAACCCGGCGAGTATTTTCCAGTCAATTTCATGCTCCTGGATTTACTCATTGGGAACTCAAAAAACATGTCCTCGAGTCGAACTAGTTGGTAAAATCTTGGGAAATAACATATCCTCATTAGTGTCATTATTAAACTCGTATCTGACGTAACAAGGCTATTGTGCTTCGCTTGAAACATTTGCTGTCTAGTCTGTCTGAAGTGAATAAAACGAACTTTCTTGTGTTTTACTAATAAGCTGAGATTCTACATTATTAGCCATGCCATTAATTTGACGAATAACTCTCAGGGAGTGGTATTAAATCGAAGTCCTTTGACAAGTTTTCATACAACATTATTATTTTGCTATTTGTTTTACATCGAACCGACACAAACAGGTCTTTCGGCGGCAATGCGATAGGAATGAGCTGAGACCGTGAAGGAAGCGACCGTGGCCTTAATTAAAGTGCAGCGCCAGTATCTGCCTGTTGTGAAAATGGGACACCACGGAAAAACATTTTAAGAGCTACCAACAGTGGAGTTGGAACCAACTGCTTGAAGTCTCGTCCGTAGAATGGGATTTCGCGTTCTTCGCGATATGAAGACTAACAATTATTAAGTTTCCAAGGCCCTTTTAGTTGTCGAATTTACAGTAGAACTTTTATTTCTTTTTCAATTTTTATGCGCATAGTTGAAAACATCGACAGATTTACCCTTTTACTCCTGCATATTTCATTTCCAAGTGCTTCTGTTTTTTTTAAACAATTTGTTTTACGTCGCACCGACACATATAGGTCTTATGGCGACGATGAGACAGGAAAGGTCTAGGAGTGGGAAGGAAGCGGCCGTGGCCTTAATTAAGGTACAGCCCCAACATTTGCCTGGTGTGAAAATGGGAAACCACGGAAAACCATCTTTAGGGCTGCCGACAGTGGGGCTTGGACCCACTGTCTCCCGGATGCAAGCTCACAGCTGCGCGCCCCTAACCGCACGGCCAACTCGCCCGGTCTCTAAGTAATTCAGTTTTGCGGGTTTCATACACTTTTTCGAAAGCACTTCGTAACACACAGCGCACTGAGGTTTTGGTTTACCTTTATCTCCACACCAAGTAAATCCAAATTCCGAATAACACTTTGCCATATTTTCGATACTTTTTCTTTTAACATCTACCACTAGATATATATTTTAATGACAGTAACTCCGTTGAAATTAGTATTACATTCACTCATAACTTCTGCACTATTAGTACTCCCTGCATGTAGTGTGTCCTGTTCATGTTACTTTATTTTCAATGTCCCGGTTCAAAACCAGTTTACTGTTATGTATAATATAAATGATTTAAACAGCTCACAGTCAATTGCAGATTAAGGTTCACCACATAAGACAATTTTCCAACAACTGAAAGGTGATGATGATGCTTGTTGTTTAAATAGGTCTAACATCTAGGTCATCGACCTCACAACTGAAAGATATTGATCCGAGAAGAGCACAACAATAAAACTTAATTTCCGAACTGTGTACAGCACATACAATATATTCGCAATGGCAGTTCCCTCTCCTTGTCGGTGATTCGGGAGGGGAGATAGCAATAACAAATTATTTGTCGGTGAGCGGAGAAGAGAGACGATAATAAATATTTAATTGTGTCCAACACATGTTTACATGCAAGAAATTGTTGCAACAGTAGTTCTCCTACTTTGTAGATGAGGGTGGAGTAGGTAGTTCCTAAAATGTCAATCCTGCGAGAGAAAGAGATAAATGCAAACTGCATGGAGTTTACGAATTCCATAAAGCCGTAAATAGCATTAACGTTTGCAACGGAAATCCCGTTACTTTGTGGTTCTCAACTATTAGAGCGATTTTTCTCGTATCTTTCAGACAAATGCTCGGTTTTGCCAAAATAGATGCTTAAACTCAGAGGACGACAAATGCCGACCTTGAGAATCACTTGTGGTCAGATGATCGTCTAGACCAGGGATGGCAAACCTTTTACGAGCAGCGTGTCAATTAAGGTCCTGTTTATTACTTTTTGCTGTCTTGTGTGCTACCGGTTATTTTTCTTACAAATCACCATGAAACCCCCTCATTTGACTTCATTTAGGTATTAGATTGCATTGCATATAAATCAATTCGACTGAGTGTTTCACAATTTTATTTTACAAATGTCACTGAAAATTACATTTCAAAAAATACGTAATTTTTAAGAATATGAGATAGTTTTGCTTTGAACCTAGTAAAATTTGTAAAAAAAATATGGCCATAGAATTAATAGTGACATACTTCTTTATTAAAACGTAATGTTAAAATATGCTATATTGGTAGATTTTCAACCTATTTATTAACTTAAGTGTTAATAATAACCGTATGGTCTCAGCTACCGTATGCAGACGTTTCAATTTGACGCCATCTGGCTGTCTGCTCGTCAATTTCGACTTTCCGTTTTACTCTAGGCCCACTAGATGGCAGACCGAGTAAACCGAAACTCTCTTGGGCGTCTATGGCTGAGATTTAATGAATTTTGTCAGGTAAACACCAAATGTATCACCAGAGATCTTTTACATGCCGACATCGTACGACATGGAGTGTCGAATGGACTTCTTTCCGCCCTTCAAAAATCCGACTACCTTTGCCGGGTTTGAACCCGTTATCTTGGGATCCGGAGGCCGAAACACTACCACTGATCCACAGAGGCAGCTGACTTAAGTGTTAAGAACATACGTCGTGTAGCGTGCCACGGAAGTCGTGTTCGCGTGTCACCTAGTGGTAACAAAAATACCCCAAATAAAATCATAAACATTTTAATTAGAAGAGAAATATAAGTTCTGATGCATGACTTTAGTATACCTTTCTGACTGACTACCGGATAATGAACATGCACCACATCTTAATCAGATATAATTCGGTAATGCACACTACTGATCATAATTTCTAGATCCTTCAATTTATTCGTCAGAGACGCATCTCGCATCTGTATATGTTTATCGCCTAGCCCTTCTCACATTTTCCTACTGGGTGGGGTATGAAGTGAAATGAATATTCGTAGCGAGTTTGTACAACCTGACGTCAACCTCATCAGTGGAGTTAGTGAGATGAAACGAATGACATGATTATGATGATGGGAAGGGGGAGGATAAAACCTGGTGCCGGCATATAGCCTACTTCTGTCGAGTAGCATCAAGGGTGCTCAGCGTCCCCATCCGACGGACGAATCACCATAAGCAGCGTCATATGAAGAGGCTTTGGAATTGAATCCAGATGTTTGGCACGCAATCTAGTGATCATCAATGGCATACCACCACTTCTCCTACCCACCAACATTCTGATGGTGAAACTATTTTCGAACAACAAGATTCGAACCGGATAAGCACGGTGCCAGACTGTATATACTTGACCGTTAATGATCGTGGCCTTCAGGCACGCTCGTACAGTATATGTTTATCGAATGTAGAGCAGATATATGTGATACATGCTTGTGCTTAGAACTGGATGGTTAATTAACTGATTTCAAAAATCCGGTCTGAAGAACGCTGGACTACTTTCCAATATAGTACTTCGCGAGGAAATTTGTCATTAACTAATCACAGTAGTTAAATACACTTATTTTTCAGTCTACAGTACTTAACTAGTGTGGATTTACCTCCAGGCTTACGTTCCTTGCATGTGAAATACCTGCGTCGCAACATCCTATTACCAGCTGACCGTCGAAGACCTTCCAAGGTTTGGCCTTTCACGCTACGACTGCGCGGTCTGTCCGGCTTGAATGCAACAGGACCCATGGCCTTGGAATGCGAGCGGGCAAGGCCGCCCTAAAACATAAACCGAGCCTCCATAATTCATACACAGGAGAAATCGTCATGTTGTTGTTTCAGGTTACTGTGTTATGCGCTGTTTAAGTGACTTGGAAGTAATCCAACTTCCTTTTGTTAATGTAATGAGTACTTAAAAACGTCGCAGTAGCCTTAATTCACCTGTTCCGCTTCTCACATTTCTTCAAGATCGTAAGGTATGTGAACATAATTGTAATTTTACGGGCAAATAAAAACTTAACCATGAAATGTAAGCTAAATTGATTTAGCTTCTGAATGTTTTTTCAACCAATAAGCAGTTTCTTCCTCCAGGAAATAATATTTTCCACTTAAATGCAGTTTTCCTCGCTTGAGATTAGGCACGGGTTCTGCTACCTTTTCCAGGTGAAGGAACGGAGTGTATATATTCTGGGAGATATTTTAGGTTATCGGTACCAAATCTGAAGTGAAAGGACAACCAGACATTTCTAGTTTGAAGCAAAATTAAAACCGAGCATAATGCATGTTGCTGAATTGTATGAACAGAGTCCTGGGGAAGGATAACATGATGAAAATAAATAAGTCCAAAACAAAAGTAATGGAGGACAGACGAAGGAAGTCAAGTGATGCAGGGAATATTAGGTTAGGAAAAGAAGTCTTAAAGCAGGGCTTCTGAAACGCCTAAAATCTCAGGCGTGCAAATCGAGGCGCAGAGTTCCTGTGCACAGTGCATCGGTCCCACTCGGCTCGGCTTGGACCAACGCTTCGTCTCTAGGCTACTAGGCCAAGCTCGCTTCAACTCGGTTCAACTTGGCTCGGATTTGGAGCGCTACGGAGCAAGTAAGGAAGAGGGAGACAGGCGGAGCGAGAGAGACAGGCGTGGGGAAAGAGAGAGATAGCGCTATTGCACTCTGGTCAATCAAGCGAAGTCGTCTTTTGCACCAGGTGCATGCACCCTGAGAGACCCTGTCTTAAAGGAAGTAGATGAATATTGTTACTTGCATCAACGGTGGCAGGAGTAAGGAGGAAGTAAAATGCAGACTAGCACAAGCAAGGAAGGCATTTCTTAAGAAAAGAAATTCGCTCACTTCGAACATCCTAAGAAAAGAAATTCGCTCACTTCGAACATCCTAAGAAAAGAAATTCGCTCACTTCGAACATCCTAAGAAAAGAAATTCGCTCACTTCGAGCATTGATATAGGAATTAGAAAGACGTTTTTAAGACTTTCGTGTGGAGCATGGCATTGTATGGAAGTGAAACATAGGCGATAACTAACTCAGAAAGAAAGAGAATAGAAGCTTTTGAAATGTGGTGTTACAGAAGAGTGCTGAAGGTAAGATGGGCAGATCGAATCACGAATGAAGAGATGCTGAATCAAATTTGTGAGAGGAGATCGATTTGCCTAAATTTGACGAGAAGAAGATATAGTGACAAGGCACATCTTAAGACACCAAGGACTTGTTCAGTTGGTTTTTGAGAGAAGTGCAGATGGTTCGAACGGTAGGGATAGACGAAGGTATGAATGTAACAAGCAGATTAGAGAAAGTGTAGGATGTAGTAGTTACGTAGTAATGAAAAGATTAGCACATGATAGGGTGGCGTGGAGGGTTGCACCAAACCAGTCTATGGACTGATGACTCAAACAACAACATGACTTTGAAGTTAAACACGGGTCTGATAAGTCGTGTATAAGATGGACAAAAGATTTCGTATTAGGACATTTGGCTCAGCACATTCTTTCCTTGTAAGACCGCCAACTCAAAATAAGAAAAGCCCCTCGAAGAATTAGTACATCACTTTAGGAAAACGAATTACTACGAAAAACGGGAAAATAAATTACACTAGCAAACTCAGATAATGAAATACCGCTGAAGTAGGAAGAGAAAAGTATTTGAACAAGGTCAGTGTGGCAAGAAAAATAAAAATAAAGGGGTCTGGTTGAGGACAGTGGAAGCAACACTGGACCAGCTCGGTTTCTCATGCTCGTCAAGCATATGCCACTCATGGGGTTCTTCTGTGAGTATAATGAAATAATTAAAATGTTAATATTCATTCTAATCGCATAACATGCATGTATAGACTTTTTATTTCCATCCTTTATTGAAATGATCGCACCAATGGTTAGTATGTTTACATCAATAGTTCCTTTGTCCATGCTCTAACATGGAGTTATTAAGGCTTAATTCATTTGAGTACGCACAATACTATTGTAAATATTGCAATCATTATGTTCCCTACAGACCAGTCAACTGTAATGGTTTTAATATCGTTTGATAAACGAAAATCGGCAAATACGTGGCATAATACATTTTTTAAATTTTCATGATGTGTAAACTGAATCACCTGCTAAGAGTTTCCAGCTGTAGTTTATACGTAATTATCAATTTTTATTGTTTTCATGATTTTGCATGTGCGTAGTGGTGCAGTAGTATGATTTAAACTAATAAAGCGCGGATGATAATTTTATTATACACAGAAGGGAAATAGAGGGGAAGAAGCGGCAGGCCCTAGGATCCTGAACAAAATGACCGCACAAAAAACGTTAAATTTTGAATGCATTTCTTAAATAATTGTTTGTTCTTTTTTCAGTTGCGAGAAAACAACAATTAAGAACAAGGATAAATATTTAGAAAAGTGGTTTAATAAGGATAAGTAACATACTTTTACAAAACTAGCTTTAGAGCTTCGTTAGTGACGGAGAAGAATAAGTTCGCAATTTTCAAGACTTGTCAGCCTTTACCACGGTAAGACAAATCTTTGGTATAAAGCGCAACCACTTGCTACTTGAAATATACACTGCCGTGGTCCTAGTATCCTCATCAAGGTGACATTTTTATACATTAGCAAAAGGGAAAAGATGAAGAAAGCTTATCAGCTTTTACACCTTTAAACATTCGCTATCCTCATTTAACAGGGAAGCAACAGAACAACATTTGGATCAGAGGGATCCAGAAAAAACAGAAGCAGAATCTCATAATACAAGGCCTAGAATACTTAAATAGGTATAATGTTGAATAGAAAAGGCCAAAAACAATAAGATAGGGATGCTGAACCCACTTGATCAATCTCATGACATGAATACATAAAAAAGTAATGGGACAGAAGGCAGACGCCATACTATATTGTGACTAAGACGAGGAAAGTTAATAGCCGAAAAGCAAGAATTAAATTTTGAAAAACTTAGTTACAATAATACAAAATGTACAAGTTAAACGAGGGTCCACACTTGTGCTTCCTTATGTCATAACACCCGCTCAGGTGGTTTCACTCGTAGCAAGAAAACCTAGAAACCTACATTTTACAGAAAAAAGCTAAACGAAGAAAACCCTGCATTGACTAGGGGTGAACACTGGTGTCCTCCCGTCGCCACACGCAAGTAAGTTCAATTCATGGAATAAGTTTTGGCCGCCTACGTTAAATCCTGTCCCAGCTCGCCTGCTGCAATATGTGAAGTAGAGTCTCGTAGTCAATGCACAACTTCAGATATGTACATACGGTCCAAGATCGGTCTTATTTATAAGGGCGAGCTGGGCTATGATTGGTAGACTAAATTAGAAATTACAGTAGGGACAACCTGGGAACAGTAGAAGCAAGCAAGAAGATGCCAACCCATGACTGTTAATACACTAGGTGGCACCGCAGACCGAAGTACTGACATCTGTTAACAATGTTCAAAATTATGAGGTTTTCATAAAATTTAGCAGGTCTCTGCGAGACTTCACCACACTTGGGCGTGTAAAGTGTTGCCTACCACTAAGGTGAAGCCTTACTGTTGGTACAAATTTTGCTCTTCCTACTCTGGGAAAGATTGGAAATATGCTTACGTAAAATATATATGCTGATCCTTCGTTAGAGGAAAATGTACGTAATCTGCCGTGTGCCTTACTTTACTGAAATAAAGTCAACGAATAAAATAAAAATAAATATAAAGCTGCCGCGTAAGCTAGTTGCTTGGTAGAGTCGTGTAGCTGTAAACTTTAATTCGGGTGATATTATAGTAGGTTTGAAGCTCACTATCGGCAGTACTGAAGATGGTTTTCCACAGTTTACCACGTCCAGACGGCACTAATACCTTAGATGTACCTTAATTAAGGCCACGGGCGCTTCTTTCCAAGTCCTAGAACTTTCGTATCCATTTTTTACAATTTGTTTTTCTTACGTCGCACCGATACAAAAAGGCCTTATGGCGACGATGGGACAGGAAAGGCCTAGGAGTGGGAAGGAAGCGAACGTGGCCTTAACTAAGGTACAGTACCAGCATTTACCTGGTGTGAAAATGGGAAACCACGGAAAACCATCTTCAGGGCTGCCGACAGTGGGGGTTCGAACCCACTATCTCTCGGATGCAAACTTACAGCTGCACACCCCTAACCACATCTTTCGTATCCTATCGTTGCCGAAAACGTAACAGAATTAGTACAACATTAAAAACTGCTACCATAAACAAGAAAAGTCATATGAAATGAATACGTTCATGAGAACTACGGTTCTCTCTGGTTTAATAATGAACGATAGATGACATTTCCTATTTCAGTACGACGATCACTGACTTCTTATTAGCATTTGCCAGCGTAACATTAAGAGGTCTGCTTTCGAGCTGTTTGTGTTGATGGCACATCAAAAGTTTCAGTAAGCAGTTCGAAAATATCTTTATCTTCCTTCCCAATATCTTAAGTTTTTGAAAATAAACTAATGCCATCCTTTTCATCTATGCATCGAACAAGATACAGACTCTAGTATGTACCCAGCAAGTTGTCCGTGCGGTTAGAGTCCCGTAGCTGTGAGCTTGCATTCGGGAGATGGTGGGTTCGAATCCCACCGTCGGCATTACTAAAAATTGTTTTCCGCAGTTTTCCATTTTTATACCAGGCAAATGTTGGGGCTACACCTTAATTAAGGCCACAGCCGCCATGGAGGTGGTTTCGGAAGACCACTGCGGATAAGTGTGGAGCCCCGTCATGCTGGAACGACTCCCTCAATCGGTCAAGCAGTGGTACATGTTCCAGCAACAGCGGAAGATCATGTTAGGGAAAAGGAAGGCAGTGTGCTGCTGTCAGATATCCGTCAAAGAAACATGGTCCAATGAGGGGATCTCTCCAAATTCCAGACCACATATGTTTATTCCTCATTGTACTTAAAAATATTCCTGTCGCACCGAAGGGGATTATCCACATTCCAGTAGCGCATATTGCAGCGGCTAACGGTTACATTCTTGTGGAATCGCGATGCTTGCGAAAAGATCTTTGATAAAAAGGCTACAGCATTGTCCACATTGTGTAATGCCAATTTAAAAATGTTGCTCGATCTCCGAAGTCATGTGCGTGGATCTCCTGGTGTAAATACAGATGGTACGAGATAAATGGAGTGTTCGCATAACAGACGTCCGGATGATGTTGGTGTCTTGTGCAAGTGCCCGTGTACTAGCATGAGGATCTTCATTACGATCAGACGTCAGTGGATTATTTCTAGCAGAACATGTCCCGCCAAGTGATGAAGTTGTACACAGACGTCATTTAACATTCCGAAACTTATTGTTAGTGGTTTAACGTCGCAAGGATGCGAAAGTGCTAGGATTGGGAAGGAAGTGGTCGCGACCTTAATTAAGGTACAGCCCCAGAATTTGCATGGTTTAAAATGGGAAACCACGGGAAACCATCTTAAGGGCTGCCGATGATGGAATTCGTATCCACCATCTCCCGAATGCGGTCCTAACCGCACGAGCAAATCGCTCGGTCGAAACTTATTGGTTGTTGGTTGTTTTCTATAATGAAATCTCTCTTGATAGAGACTGTGCGACTCTAATGAGCTCTGTGTTGTTTCTCCATAGATCAGGAACATATCAACATATTGTCCTTGCCAGTGGAATGCATCGCGAGGAAACAAATACGCTTTTTTGTGTGACTTGAAACGAAGGAGTGGAGTTCACGCAGCATACCTACCTAACGTCGCGTGGTGTTGTCGTTCCAATGGGCCGCACTTTGCCCTACCTTTGTACTAGGAAGCTGTGAACACAAAACTGTTTTCGTACACTTGTATTCAAACCGTCCATTCATGTCAGCCTGAGGTGTGACCTGCATCTTGCCACTCGAGGCACGCTTGCTATACAGTGTTTTGCTCTTAGAAGACATACTTAAGAGTGTCCCCTCCCCTTTTCACTATTCTTATAGAACAAGTGGTAAAGGAAATCAAGGAAAATTTGGAAAGGGAATCAGAATCAAAAGAGAAGAAATCAAGACTGAGATTTGTCGATGGTATTGTTATTTTATCAGAGTCTACAGAAGATCGCCGGCCCCGTGGTGTAGGAGTAGCGTGCCTGCCTCTTACCCGGAGGCCCCGGGTTTGATTCCCGGCCAGGTCAGGAATTTTTACCTGGACCTGAGGGCTGGTTCGAGGTCCACTCAGCCTACGTGATTAGAATTGAGGAGCTATCTGACGGTGAGATAGTGGCCCCGGTCTAGAAATCCAAGAATAACGGCCGAGAGGATTCGTCGTGCTGACCACACGACACCTCGTAATCTGCAGGACTCCGGGCTGAGCAGCGGTCGCTTGGTAGGCCAAGGCCCTTCAAGGGCTGTAGTGCCATGGGGTTTGGTTATTCTACAGAAGATCGGACAAATTACTGAATGGGATAGACACGGTATTGGAGTACAAGATGAAACTAAATAAATCGAAAACAAAAGTATTGGTGTGCAGACAAACGCAAACAGGTGTTGCAGGAAATGTTAGATTAGTAAATGAAATCTTAAAGGAAGTTGATGAATGTTGTTAGTAGGGCGGAAGAATGAATAACGATGGCAGAAGTAAGGAGAACATAGGATGCAGACTAGGACAAGAAAGGAAGACCCTTCTTAAGACAAGACATTTACTCAATTAGTTGATATAGAAATTAGACATACGCTTTTGAAGGATTTCGTCCGGTGTATGGTATTGTATGGAAGTGAAGCATGGGCAGTAACTAAGGGAATGGAAAATTAGAACAGAATAATTGATGGAATGTTGGGACACACCTTAAGATACCCAGCACTTGTTCAGTTCGTTTTTAAGGGAAGTGTAGGCGATAAGAACGGTAGGCCTATGGGTAGGCAAAGACAATCATATTGGAATAGATGTAGGACGCATTAGTTACGGAGAAATAAAATTATTAACACAGGATAGGGTGGCATGGAAAGATGCAAAAAATCAGTCTTTTGACTGATTAAGCCACAACAACTTGGAATGGATAGCCATCCGCCTTGCAATTGAATATCGTTTTGATATCTCTGATTCACGATTTCAGGTGTTTATTTAACGTTCTACTATAACGGATCACTTAGCACAACCTGCAACTGTAACTAGTTCGTATTAGCGGTATATATATTACGAATCCACGCTATCAACGGCATGTTCTTAGAATGTTCCTTATATATTGCGCGAATATAGCATGGAGTCCTTTTTTTTCCCTGAAGTCTGCCTCGATTTACGTTTGTGACATACTCGTAGCAAGCGGAGCAATATCTCGGTCGAAAGGACTATCAGTGTTAGATGGTCTGCGTATCTTCATGAATTACAAGGGGCTGGTAAATCAGGGACTAACTTGTCGGATCTGAACAAGAGCGAATCAGGAAGCAATTTTTAGTGGCGTTCACTAAATCATTTTCATGTTCATGCTTTTTCTCCTGAGCAGGTGAGACAATGAAGGAATTATATAAAAAGATCACTGCTTACTCGTGGCTCTCACTTATCGGTGCGTGTTATCTTAATATTACTTGTACCGGCTGGTACACCTCTACGCCGCACATTTGAATTTTTCGCCTTAAAGTACTCCTCTACAGGAGAAACTGTGAACTTAAAACTGGATCTACTTTTGCTCTGAAGATGTCACTGTGTTAATTTCGTCGTGTTTTTGTTTACTATTTATCAAGAAGTTTGGACATTGTCTCATAGATGTCTCTACTAAAAAACTATGATCATGCACCTTGGTGCGAAGTGAAGGAACCCTTTTGAAGAAATTTTGGATTCATAAGTTTTCTCTTTACTAAATTTCGTTCTTTCATTTGTGGGTTGGCAATATTAATCTTTTCTTTCCGCCAGTTTTGAAGTTAGCCAATCAATTATTTCTGTAATTAATTTTTGACCAATCGTGTCTTTCTTCTTCGATTTTGTGTGTAACTGTGTACTGTGACCAATAAACGCCTGTGGGTGTGTCTTAATTATTCATGAAAGGTCTCGAATCTTCCCCGAGGGTATAAAAACTGCTGATTTTATTGTCCCTCGGCCACATCATCAACATTTAACTTAGTGTATCGACATGTAACACGAGGCGGGAAGCGCCTCTTTCTTCAGGCAGCAGTTCTTCGGTAAGGTAATGGCCGCTTAACATATTTATTTATTGCTAGCTCAGCAGTTTAACCCGCGGGGAAGGTCCGAAACCTTTACTATGTAACCTATCTTCAAACATGTAATTTTCCGTCGCTTTTGTAAAACTTCATATATCTTTAACTGTAATTCGGGGATAGGGAGTGATTTACTCTCTCGAGCTCCCCTTAATTTTGTCTTGAGGTGACTACGTTTTGGTAACCTTTTTTCTACTCTTTCTTAATGTGTTAAATTTATTCATTATACAGACCCATTCCAGCCCGCACCTTCTTTCACCTCTGCATTCAACGGGTATCCCCGTAACATTACTTAAACACTGTGGAAACACGAAGAGAGAGAGAGAGAGAGAATAAGCATTAATCACAAACATATAACTATAAATGAAATATTAACGTTAGTGTTTTTACGTCTCACTAACAACTTTTGACGGTTTTCGGAGACGCCGAGGTGGCGGAATTTTGTACCGCAGGAGTTCTTCTAAGTTCCAGTAAATCTACCGACACGAGGCTGACGAATTAGAGCACCTTCAAATACCACCGGATTGAGCCAGGATCGAACCGGCCAATTTCGGGTCAGAAGGCCAGCCCTCAAACATCTGAGCCACTCAGTCGGGCCATAAACGGAATGTGTCCTCCTAATTTATATTAATGCAGGGAAGTCGAAGTGTAGCGATCTATACAGGTAGGTGTAAACATGAAAGTAGACGTGGGTTAATGAGACAATTCCAGGCGCTCTAGAAACTTAAAACTGGGTATCAATAATCTGAAACCCCCAGTATTGCTAGAGAAATCTAAAATTTCCAAAACTCCTCGAGGGGGCTGAGCGTGTGAGGGGTAACGGGTATCGATACTGGGTCTCACGAGCAAAGCAAAATATGTTAGCATAAATAACCACTGCTGAGTGCACTCAAAAGCAAGTGCTTATAACCAGTATTTGAAGAAATATAGTTTAGACACTAGATATTTCAACAAATACTCAAATTTGGGTCAATCTACCGGAAGTACAAAGTATTTTCGTAAAACAGGTATTTTATTACAGAATGGTAAAGGAGCTGATAATACAAGTACCGGGCGAGTTGGCCGTGCGGTTAGGAGCGCGCAGCTGTGTGTTCGCATCCGGGAGATAGTGGGTTCGAACCCCACTGTCAGCAGCACTGAAAATGGTTTTCCGTGGTTTCCCACTTTCACACCAGGCAAATGCTGGGGCTGTACCTTAATTAAGGCCACGGCCGCTTCCTTCCCATTCCTAGGCCTTTCCTGTCCCATCGTCGCCATAGGACCTAATCTGTGTCGGTGCGACGTAAAGCAACTAGCAAAAAGAAAAAAAAAATATGTGACTTTCGTGATGAACTTGTCCATTTTTATTCGATTCTTTCCTTTCCAAAATTTTTACAATGTACTGTGTCTTGTCTTTATTTACGCTGTGTTAACAAAGTACTTGAACATGTTTATTTCTCCTTGTCCCTTTTGATACTTGTGTCTTTGGAGTAAGTGTACCTTCGGATTTTCCACTGGTAGTATTTCTCGAATATACAGGTACCCACCCTACTTCATTTTCTTCCTCTTGATCTTCTGTGTTGGTTTCCGTAAACGTTTTCGCTATCAGTCCTCCCTTCCTCACTATAATTGATCTTCATATACCATTCTTCGATATTTATCGTGTGTCATTTCAGAGTTGTCAACTTGTGCTGCCTCTGCCTCTGTCAATTCTGCTAAAGACAATTCCTGATTACGTTACAACTCATTTTCAACTGAATTTTGATGGCTGCAGTTCTTCCTGGAATGGGAAACTTCACTTATCCAGTAGTAGAACGCATAGTTAGAGAATGCTGTATTTCCTCCAAATTAATGTGTTGGCATCCTGGTCCCATTTTAGCCGCCTTTCACGACAGGCAGGGGAATACCATAGAAGTATTCTACCAGCCTTAACCACAGGAGGTCCACCTCCGTAGCCCAACAGTTGGCACTATTAGCTACCGTCCTCGGCGGCCTGTGTGTGATTCCCGGTATTGCCAGAGATTTAAGAACGGCAGGAGGGCAAGCATGTGGTTAAAATGACACATGCAGCTCACCTCCACCGGGAGTGTGTCTGAAAAGAACTGCACCAACTCGGGAGGACGATACTACTTACTTACACATCCGTATGTCTCTTAAATGTCCGCCTCTGTGGTGTAGTAGTTACTGTGATTAGCTGCCACCCCCGGAGGCCCGGGTTCGATTCCCGGCTCTGCCACGAAATTTGAAAAGTGGTACGAGGGTTGGAACGGGGTCCACTCAGCCTTGGGAGCTCAACTGAGTAGAGGGGAGTTCGATTCCCATCCTCGAAGTGGTTTTCCGTGGTTTCCCACTTCTCCTCCAGGCAAATGCATGGAAGGTACCTAACTTAAGGCCACGGCCGCTTCCTTTCCTCTTCCTTGTCTATCTCTTACAATTTTCCCATCCCCCACAAGGCCCCTGTTCAGCATAGCAGGTGAGGCAGCCTGGGCGAGGTACTGGTAATCCTTCCCAGTTGTATCTCCGACCCAAAGTCTCAAGTTCAAGGACACTGCCCTTGAGGTGGTAGAGGTGGGATTCCTCACTGAGTCCGAGGGAAAAACCAACCCTGGAGGGTAAACGGATTAAGAAAGAAAAAAATGTCTCTTAAATACCAATGTTGTCCTTCAGAAAAAATAGGAATGATTTTGTTCTTGGTATAGGCGTATTTAATGTGAGAATTTGTATAAAATGTTGAAATATTTTTGATTTCCATATATAATTTCCCATTTTCCTACCTTTTCTTAACACGGTCCCACATTTTAGATCATAACGACCTAAATTCACGGTAAAAGCATCTGGTAAACCCAGCATATTCTAATTCGAAACATGAGAATAACTATTATTCTAGTGATTTTCGGGTGGAAACCGGTAGTGCTATTTTATAGAACGTTTGTATAACTGTCTAAAAAAAGGAAGAAAAGAAACATTTCTCGTTCTTCGAGTGATAAGGGCACATCTTTTTCTCTATCCTCATAAGCAAAGAACTGGAAACGATGGCATTCAAACCTTAATCCTCTCGCGTTCTTTGTGGACACGATGCCATTTACGAGAACAATCATCCCTCGCCAAGTCATTTTCCACACTTAAAAGTTAGCAGGTCAAAGTGAAGGCCGTGCTTTGTAAGCTTTCTTGTAATTCTAGTGTAGGTCGCTAGAGAGCAGGAGAGTCTGTCCTACTCTGCGCTGATCGATATCTGTAGTGGGATGAGATTCTTGTTATTTATGGACAACAAACTGCTCGTTGGGAGCTCTTATTAATTTAATCCATGTTACAATAAAACGAAACCCATTAATTAAACGTGAATGCAACAAGAATTAAACGGTGTTAAATCATTTACATATAAAAACACTCAAAAATATATTGCAATTTTGCATTAGATAATGCGAGGTGCTATGATGTAACAGGTTTTATGAGTAATATATCTTCAATCCCGATCTCCTGCAGGAGGTGTGGTAGTCATTGTGATATCGTAGATCATTTTTCTCAACGATTCTTTATCATTGACTTGCTTTATTAGATCATGCACTGTCCTTGCACATGCTCTGGTAATCTGGCTAATCCACCTTGTTGGGAGTCTTCCTCGTGGCCTTGTCCCTTGGTTTTTCCCTGAATAATCAATTTCTCCATATTTTGTGGTGCTCTCCTCATGAAAAAATGAAATGGCATATGGCTGTTCGTGCCGGGAGTGACCGAGGACAAGTTCCGCTTGCCAGGTGATGGTATTTTGAATTGAGGCCCGTAGGCGACCTGCACGTCGTGTTGTGGATAAAATTATGATGAAGACGACACATACACCTAGTTCCCGTGCCCGTGGAATTAACCAATTATGGTTGAAATTCCCGACGCTGCCAGAAATCGAACTCGGGACCCCTGTGACCAAAGGCCAACCCGGACACTCTCCTCATTACATGGTCGAAATATTTCAGGTGACGGAGCCGAACTTGGCCTGAGATTCTCCTTTCAGTTTTAAGATACAGGATTACTTAATTCGAGAAATGAAGAAAAAATCCAAGATAAGCAGCTCGTTTTGTTCTCGGGGATTTCCGAGAAAAGAGTAGCGTTTTGAAAATGTTGCAAAGTTAGGGCTGGGAAGAATTGGGGAGACGAGCTGCTCGACTAAGTTGTATGTTCCGAGCTGTCAGTGGAGAGATGACATGGAACGACATTTGTAGACAATTAAGTTTGATAAATGTTTCTAAAAGTAGGAAAGATCACAATATGAAAGTTGGAATTCCAAAGGACAAATTGAGGCAACTATTCGTGTATAGGACGAGGTGTTAGGGATTGGAATAATTTACCAAGGGAGATGTTGAATACATTTGCAAATTCTTTGCAATTATTTAAGAAAAGACTAGGTAAACAACAGATAGGGAATCTGCCGCCTGGGAGACTGCCCTAAATGCAGAACGGTGGTGATTGATTGAGTTATTTGTGCGGCGATCGGTTATGTAATTCTCAACGCCCCTCTCCAGCAAAACATTTCAGTTGCATCGATCTTATTCATCTCCTTGTTTCCTAAACTTTCCCATTCCACGCCCATCACACTCTCTCCCAGTCCCGAGTTTAGTCCCATGCTGCAATTCCGTTGTTCAACACGGGATGGTATCATCTGACAGCGCCCTGATAATAATAATAATAATAATAATAATAATAATAATAATAATAATAATAATAATAATAATAATAATGGCGAATGGCCTCCGGAGAGGCTTCTAGCAGAACTTTCCAGTTTATTCCCATGGGCGACCTGCACATCTGTGTGGATGGAGCCGTAGCTACAATGAAATCTCATACTGAAACTGATACAAACACTCAGTCCTCGAGCCAGATGAATTAACTAATAAAGGTTAAAATCCCCTACCCAGCCGAATTCGAGCCCAAAACCTCTTGTCCAAAGGCATATTTTCTGGCCCTCTTCTTATTACATGGCCGAAGTATTTCAGCTGATGGAGCCGAACCTGGCCTGAGATTTAGCCATGGGGATGGGCAGTAGGCTAAACTCGTGTAATTCCGTGACTCACTTAATTCCGTGATAACGAATAAATGAGCTCTCACGAAGTAGGGCACACCTTGAATGATATGATTCTATCTTCCTACATGTTTCTACCTAGGCGTATTTAAAGCAAGATGGAGGATGAAATTGTAGATGTTTTCGGCAATAATGATAAGTTCACTTTTTATGACGACTTTAAAAAAGGGTGTGCAGTGAATGAATCCGTGGAAACTGGTCATAGAGAGTCGAGGCAGGATATCAGTAGTATTACCCGAGGTGAAATAAAACTTTTTGTGACAATTCCGATTTTTAACTTGCAGAAAAATTTATACATATTTAGCAATGATACCTGAAGTACGAATATGTGTATGATGGGATAATAAACACCATGTGGTGGAGCATCGAATAGAAACTGAATGTGATGACTAAATATTTTCATTTAGTTATTTCTTCAATAACAGTTTTAATATCCATGATAAACTATTAGATGCTTCAGACTGATGTTCTGGCTTAATTGAATTGTTTGTAAAGTATCGGCAAGGAGGGGAATTAATTTTGGAATGAAGTGCAAGAAATTGTGTTTAGTTATACTATTAAAATAAACTATATACAATCGTCGTACGTTTTACGGAGTGCTGAATATTTATGGTTAATGTTCGCAGTTATATTTTTATTTTGTTAACATATTTGTATTTTTCTAAGGCATACGGCTGCTTTACATTAAATACAGTATTTTCTTCAGCAAATAATTGACCATTTGGGTATAATCTTTGTTTTTGGTACATCATCCGTAACATGAGGTTTTGAACAACGTATATTTTATTGATAACGTTTTTCTAAGTCCAATATCAGCTTTTGATTCTAGTGAACATACCACAGAATCGAATTTCTTTTCTTACTTCCAGCATTGCTCTGAATGCAGGTTATTCCATAAAATTCATTTGTAAAATACCATCTCAAATTATTTTGACATTGCTTTTTTTCATGTTGTAACACTGTACAAGCGTGTGATGACATCGTATTGCAAAATCATTTTGACGGTTTGCTCCCAGGTTTCCCTATCCTGAGTATGATGGATCACATCTTGCAGGCTCTCTCTGGTCAGGCTTTTGAGGTTTTCTGTCCCGTCGTTTGTTTTTTTTTTCGGGGGGGCCCCCGAAGCCCGCTCCCCCCGCCTTACCAACGACTCAATCTACATGGCCTCCGACATGCTATTATTTCTAAGAAGAAGAAAGAGATAGCAGGGAAGAGTGGGAAGTGATACAAGGAGTATCTGCCTGTTTCCATGTCAGACACGCTACCAGGCGAGATTGTATTAGGTATATGGTGTTGAAGTATGGTATTGAAGGGTCAGGGAAAAACCACATAGGCAGAAAGAAGAAAGAGCCTACATGTAAAACCTGACATCTTGTGATAGCACATGCAAGGATGTGGGCTGGAAAAAGACCAGAGGTTGTGTTAGGAACAGGTAACATGCACAATACATAAACCAATTCCTTGCCATTCCATCGTCTGGGGATCAGTCCGTCTGGGCACTGCTGTGACTAGCACGGTCCTTGCCGGCTGCGGAGCCATGCGTCGAGTACCACTAGGGCCTGTCGCACGACTCCACCTCCTTGGGGTACCTCGTACCCAGTCTCCGATCCCGGAGAATGAGGCCAAGCCCGCCGAGGCGGGGGTCTCCTGGAAGGGGGTGGGTCATGGCGCCGGGCCTCCTTCCTCTCTGCCCGCGCCATGGCCCGGTAGACAGGGCAACTGCGATGGGAGGCCGGGTGGCCCCCCGAGCAGTTGGCGCACACCGGCGCGTCTCTAAGTGTTGCGCAGGCCGTGTAGTAGTGATCACCACCACAGCGGTTGCACCTCAAGAGCTGCTGAGGGGGACGTTTCACTCTCACCTGACTGCCGCTACCCGCTGAGGTCCTCTCCTGATTGGCTCCTCGGTTGACTGCTGTCCTGGGAGCAGTCCTGGGTTGCGGCTTGGCGGTCCTCTCCTGGTGAGCCAGCGTCGCCTTCTGTTTCCTGGTGCGGCGTCGTCTTCTTCTTCCCGGGGGTTGCTTCTCGGCGGGGGAAGAGGCCTCGTCCTGGTGACCCTCCTCCCGGCCTGGTGACCCCAGGGTGGCTGATGGCTCCGCTGCGTCGCCATCTTCTTCTTTCCCCTGGCTGGCGGCGGCGGTGGCGTCGGTCGGTCCCAAGGGTTGCTTCTCGGCTGGGGAGGAGGCTTCGCCCTGGTGGCCCTCCTCCCGGCCTGGTGACCCCGGGGTAGCTGCCGGCTCCTCTGCGTCGCCATCTTCTTCTTTCTCCTGGCTGGCGGCGGCGGTGGCGTCGGTCGGTGATAACACTCGACTGCGTTCCCAGTCCTGGGGGGCGCACATCGAGGTCTGCAACTCGACAGACGTGCAGGCAGGCTGGACCTGGGCAGCAGTCTCAGTACGCCAGGGGGCGTCCTTCTCCACCGCTGTGCTGCTTTCCACCATCACGGGCGCGTTCCTGGTTTGCGCCCGGGTAACAGGCCCTTCCTGGTAGGCCTGCGTCTGCGACCACTTCGCCCTGGTTGTCGCCTTGTTGGTCTGCGTGTACTTCGTAGAGTACAGCTTTCCAACTGGAGTCGCGCCGTCGCGGCGCTCGGGAGCGCCGCCGTCGTCCTCGGTCGTTGGCTCCGTCTGCGAGGCTGCCTCCTGGTAGCCCGAGACGTCCAGGTGCTCCCTGAGTCCTGGTAGCCGGGCAACCTGGAACTGCTGGGACGCGCGCTCCTCGTAGACCCTGAAGCTGGCTGCGTCGTTAGGGCGGATGATGATCGCCCAGGAAGCAACCATAATGCCGATGATCGGCAGGAGTGGCTCTCCGATGAACTCCGCAGTCGCATTCAGGTGGTCGAAGACTCGCAGTGTCCCCTGGTAGTCGCTTTCCCCGGCCGGTTGAACACCACCAGTCCCGGGCGTTCATAGCTGGGGACATCCGCCGTGTCGAGCGCGTCCAGCAGCTTCTCGACGGCTCCCTGGTAGTCGTAGTCGACCAGTCTCACTGGTAGGGTCGGCTTCTCCATCTTGGTCCTCCTGTAAGATAACCTGAAACAGAAGAAAGAGCGAGCACTGAGAAGTGCTACAGCTCAGACAATGCTCCTTCGAAAATGTACTAATAAGTACAAGTGCCTGGCTGATACTTGAAAAGTACAGAGCGCCTGGCAAGGAGAGAGAGAGCGCAGCGAGAGGCACGTATGTCCTTTCACTACGGCAGTCAGCTCGTCCCTCTGTCCCGTCGTGATCGTACACGTACTTTTAATCTTCGGTCGTCAACTACTTCCTCGTTGATCATATTTTCCATTCCCATCCCGGTCTCCTAGCAATATGTCCGAAGTATTTCAGAACCTGTTTGCTCAGGGGTCGAAAGTCACGTTTTCAGACCGAGTTGTCTCAGGACCGACTTGCTGGTGCGGTGTGATGTCCATGGTATTCGTTAGTCTTTTATTATACAACAATTTCAAAGCTTGCATTCGGAAGGTGGTTTCCCGTGGTTTCCGATTTTACTCCAGACAAATACTGGGGCTGTATCTTAAATAAGGCCACGGCCGCTTCCTTTCCACTCCTAGTCCTTTCCTAAACTATCGTCGCCATAAGACCTCTGTATCGGTGTGACGTAAAGACAATTGAAAACAAAAAAATCAAAGCTTCGATACTGCGACGGTCTTAACAGTCCAAGGTTCAGTTGCATATGTTGCGATGGGAAGATGAGAATTCACACCATTTTGAGTTCCATCTTGACTGTGATGAAGGTGTTGTTTTCAGATGCGACTCAGCTTTGTTGTGGAATTTCTCGTCATTGCGACGTCCTTGCGGATTTCAGGTTCGCAGTCGCCAGTGTTAGTGACGACAGATCTCAGGTATTCAAAGTAATTGACATTCTCGTGGCCAGCGACTCTTGTGATATCTGGATGGATGTTGTTTGGGAGGTCTACGATCATAACTTTGGTCTTCGAATTGTTGACTTCAAGTCCGTACACTCTGCTTCAGTTTTTCTAGTCTCCGTATAATGAAATGAAATGGCGTATGGCTTTTAGTGCCGGGAGTGTCCGAGGACATGTTCGGCTCGCCAGGTGCAGGTCTTTTCATTTGACGCCTGTAGGCAATCTGCGCGTCGTGATGAGGATGAAATGATGATGAAGACTACATATACACCCAGCCCCTGTGCCAGTGAAATTAACCAATGATGGTTAAACTACCCGACCCTGCCGGGAACTGAACCTGGGTCCCCTGTGACCAAAGGCCAGCACGTTAACCATTTAGCCATGGAGCCGGACTCCGCATAATGGTCTCTAGTTCAAGCACATATTTGGCTATTATCAGAGTGTCATCATTTATCACTCTATCGGAGACGGCTAATTTTCTTACCACCATCCGAGCGAGTTGTCTGTGCGGTTAGGGTCGCGCAGCTGTGAGCTTGCATCTGGGACATAGTGGGTTCAAATCCCACCATCGTCAGCCCTGAAGGTGGTTTTTCATGGTTTCGCATTTTCACGCCTGGGGCTTTACATTAATAAAGACCAAATCTGCTACCTTCCCAATCCTAGCCCTTTCCCATCCTCCCGTCGCCGGATACGTCGATATGTTAGTGCGACGTTAAAACAAGTCACAAAAATGTAAACGAATTCTTGCCACCAACTGCGATGTCGCCATTTCAGTCTTCGAATACGTCCCTCATGATGTATTCGCTGTAGATGTTGAAATGTCGTATGGCTTTTAGTGCCGGGATATCCCAGGACGGGTTCGGCTCGCCAGGTGCAGGTCTTTCTATTTGACACCCGTAGGTGACCTGCGCGTCATGATGAGGATGAAATGATGATGATGAAGACAACACATACACCCAGCCCCGGTGCAATTGGAATTAACCAATTAAGGTTAAAATCCCCGACCCGGCCGGGAATCGAACCCGGGACCCTCTGAACCGAAGGCCAGTACGCTGACCGTTCAGCCAACGAGTCGGACGCTGTAGATGTTGAAAAGTAGGGACGTTAGAGTGTATCCCTGCCTCACTTCAGGAGCAATTGAAAAGTTGTTCGATAGGGTGTCGTTGACACGCACTTCCGCCGTATCTGAAGAGTTGCTTAAGGCGTCACTCCGGAGATAAAAATCGATATTTTGGTAATTTTGGTGAAATTTTTTTAATGACTGAAATTGACCGCCTCTGTGGTGTAGTGGTTAGCGTGATTAGCTGCCACCCCCGGAGGTCCGGGTTCGATTCCCGGCTCTGCCACGAAATTTGAAAAGTGGTACGAGGGCTGGAACGGGGTCCACTCAGCCTCGGGAGGTCAACTGAGTAGAGGCGGGTTCGATTCCCACCTCAGCCATCCTCGAAGTGGTTTTCCGTGGTTTCCCACTTCACCTCCAGGCAAATGCCGGGATGGTACCTATCTTAAGGCCACGGCCGCTTGATTCCCTCATCCTTGCCTATCCCTTCCAATCTTCCCATCCCCCTACTAGGCCCCTGTTCACTATAGCAGGTGAGGCCGCCTGGGTGAGGTACTGGTCATACTCCCCAGTTGTATCCCCCGACCAAGAGTCTGAAGCTCCAGGACACTGCCCTTGAGGCGGTACAGGTGGGATCCCTCGCTCAGTCCGAGGGAAAAGCCGAACCTGGAGGGTAAACAGATGATGATGAATATTCTGCCAAATATAACAAAATTTTTGTGGTATATGTATCGCATCTATATTAAGAAATCTGCGTATGGAATTTTTAATTGCAGAATTTTTTCAAGTAGTAGTGATTTTTAAGCCCAAAATTTTAGAACGTAAAAATTACACAAACTTCAGTACGATATATATCCTTATATAAATTATGTACAGAAAAATCGATACTTAGTAATTTTAAAAGAAGTATTATCTACTTAATTACGAATTTACATTAACATGTTAATTAAATGTCATGAGAAAAATTTATTTAAAATTTAATTTTTTTTTGGAAAACTATTAATTGCATATGAAAGAAATGTTCTTGCTATCTCTACTTTTATGTAGGCGACATTTCCACAAAGTTTCGTGAAAAACCATCCATTAGGTAAAAATATATTTTTATCTCTGGAGTGTCGCCTCAGTCAGGTTCATCAGGTGTCTCGGCGTCCTCATTCCAGAATGTTATCCAGAACTTCGAGCATGTCACATCACTGTGTGGGGCCTAATCGCTGAAAAGGGCAGCAACGCCTCGTGTATGATAGTGACAGTAATACAATTATGACAGTACATTATTTTTTACGACGTTTAGCTCTTCAAGTAACTGCGGAACTTCCTTTAATCTAGACATTCTCCTTTTTTCTTTTTTTTTTTTTTTTTTTACATTTTGCTACGAAAATAACACGCGCTTTACGTGATGGACGTATGCTAATGACAATCCAAATTCCAACAATATTAATCTCTTTGAATCAATTTAGGAAATATTAAAGCATCTGCATTCAATTTCTGTCAGTCAGAAAACTCATTACTTCATTTTGTCATCAGACAATATCGCTTCAAGAAGTGAAAGGGAAATTAAATTACATTTTAATATTTACCTGTCTCTCTCGTAACACGTGTTATATAGCACAGTGTGCTCCTCCTTAAACTTCTACACCATGATCTTAATTCTGCTATCATTCTTGTGATATTCTAAACGAAAATTACTCCAAAAACCTGTAGGCTAAGTTCACATGGAAGTTCAGGAACGTCAGAGTATTAGGTCATGAATAACTGTACGTATGTATTTTGATAACGGAAATAATAAAAAAAATTCGGACAAAGTACCTTATTTATTATATTTATTATCCATGTAAAAGCCCTACTTTGTCTAGCATATTAGCGCTGTAGGTTATAGCTAGTTACCTTAAATAGTACAAAAATATACTACAAACTTTTTGAAGTGAGTGATTACACACACAAATTAATTAAACTGGGAGAAAAGGAAAACTGTTCTTAATTTTTTTCTAAAATAAACGACATAAACTTAAAAAAATCATTCAAACAACAGATCTTGTGAAATATCCTAAAAATAGGTTTGACTAACATTACTGTACAACAATTTAAGCGTTGTTTCAAAATATATCTAGCTTTGGTGGATAATGGACAATCAAAAATAAGGTGAGTTACAGTTTCATCATCTCCACAAACACAACTGTTTGAAATTAGGTAAATAAAATTTAAATTTTCCGTGACCCGGACAAAATACCTTGGAATATACTTACGCAGTGAAGATAGACTGTAACGGTTCTGTTTAAATTTATAGACTCTGGAACAGCATGTTTAGGTATAATTTCCCATATAAGTCATTGAATGAAAACAAACCACTTTCTACTCTAAGTAAGACCAGGACACACAGTTAAAGCAATGCCTTCTTGAAGAGAAAAGCTATTTATTTGTGTAGGAAGTCTTGGTGTCATGTGACCGGAATCAAAGCACCCTACAAATATTCAACTTTCACGTAAGCCACAAGGTCATGGCGACATAGTGACCAACAGGTCGGGGTGACCTTCACCTTTTCAAAAGTTCCAACGTTGTGCTGCAGTAAGTTAACTTCAACTCCCGGCGAGAGTTGACATCACGGTTAGGTGGTAACTTCTTGGGTACTGCTTACCCAGATCTAAGTAGAACGCTTGCAGTCTTCGTTGTCATTCAGTCTTAAGTTTCTTATGATAAGTTAGTATGTCTATACACATCTTCGTTAGTGATTGCTATTTCTTACTAATGATAGAGCCGTGATAGTCCAACGAGGAACATATCCTACTTGGAGTTCGCGAAAACGATATCGTTGACATCATCTAGTTCACATGCGTAATATTAGCTGCTATATAATAATAATAATAATAATAATAATAATAATAATAATAATAATAATAATAATAATAATAATAATAATAATAATGTCCGCCTCTGTGGTGTAGTAGTTAGTGTGATCAGCTGCCACCCGCGGAGGCCCGGGTTCGATTCCCGGCTCTGCCACGAAATTCGAAAAGTGGTACGAGGGCTGGAACGGGGTCCACTCAGCCTCGGGACGTCAAATGAGTAGAGGTGGGTTCAATTCCCACCTCAGCCATCCTGGAAGTGGTTTTCCGTGGCTTCCCACTTCTTCTCCAGGCAAATGCCGGGATGGTACCTGACTTAAGGCTACGGCCACTTCCTTCCCTCTTCCTTGTCAATCCCTTCCAATCTTCCCATCCCCCCCCCACAAGGTCCCTGTTCAGCATAGAAGGCGAGGCCACCCGGGCGAGGTACTGGTGTTTCTCCCCAGTTGTATCCTCCTACCTAATGTCTAACGCTCCAGGACACTGCCCTTGAAGCGGTTGAGGTGGGATCCCTCGCTGAGTCCGAGGGAAAAACCAACTCTGGAGTGTAAACAGATTAAGATAATAATAATAATAATAATTGTTACCGTGTTTTAGCGGTAGGTAGAGGTGAATAATAATAACGTATGGTCTCAGGCGAGGCATGGTGCAGGTCTTTTGAGCGGACACCTGTAGGCGACCTGCGCGTCTATGAAGGTTGTGACCTTCTAATGTTGAATAAGCCGCACACACTCAGCCTCAGAGCCTGAAGAATTAACCAGTGAATGTTAAAATACCCGACCCCAGCCGGGAATTGAACCCGGAACCCTTTCGACAAAAGTCCAGCGTGATATGTACTTAGCCATCGAGCTCCATACACTAGCTGCTAACGGAAAACCTCGTCCATATGAGAAATATGGAAAGCTAATCTTCGCATGGTAAGAAAAGGATCTGTCAATGAATAGGAAGATGATCTGTGGGAGATGTCAGTCACATTTTACAAACAGGTCATCGTGAGAGGTCACAAGATAATGGAACAACTAATGTGCACAATGAACAGCGAATGAAGAACGAATCCGTGCACTTAAATACAACAGCTCACATACCGAGCTCGATAGCTGCAGTCGCTTAAGTGCGGCCAGCATCCAGTATTCGGGAGATAGTGGGTTCGAACCCCACTGTCGGCAGCCCTGAAGATGGTTTTCCGTGGTTTCCCATTTTCACACCAGGCAAATGTTGGGGCTGTACCTTAATTAAGGCCACGGCCGCTTCCTTCCCAGTCCTAGCCCTTTCCTCTCCCATCGTCGCCATAAGACCTATCTGTGTCGGTGCGACATAAAGCCAGTAGCAAAAGAATCAAAAGCGCACTCCTTCAGGACGATCATATGTGAAACCCCATTGAAACGAACGAACATTAATCCCCGTGCTATACAAATATGATCGTTCTGAAAAGTTTAACACGTAAGGGGTCGTGATAGACGAGTGACATAATCACTGGCTTCTCGCCAAGGCGACAGTGATTCGAATATAGGCCAGAGCAACTGGGATTTTGGAAATGAAAAGTCATGCCCCCGTGGTTCGGATTCCACGTAACTCTGGAGGTCCTGTGGCTATAGGCATGGTATCATCAGTCATGTAAAACTACAAGCTTAACTGTTTGTTTACCACACCAAAGGAATTCTTCGTTCGCTTCTCATGATGAAAGTTAAAATTCTGCTTTGATAGTTTTGTGACCTCTGACGATGACAACTTTGTGAGGTATAACTTAGACCTCCTATAAGTTACAACATCTTCGGTTGGACTCATTTTGGTTCCCGAACTTTTGAAGGAATAGTGCAGGTGTTGATTCATCTGTAAACAACACTTTCTTTCCCATTTTAAACAGACTGAAAACTATCTACTGCTACTGCAACAAAAGGATGCACAGCAGTTAGTGGTATGCTTCGACGAACTTGTACATTCTGTCCAGATTGCAAGTGGGCATTGACTGTCTGTAGCAATGTAACTGTTAAGGCGATAATCAAACATTTCATCTAACTTTACGGCAGTGAATTTACAAACCATTAGATATTCGACAAAACACGATCCAATTTCTTTTTGTGGCAAGGGGAGAAGTAAAATAAGGATTTTTTTTTACAACTGGCTTTACGTCGCACCGACACAGATAGGTCTCATGGCGACTATGGGATAGGAAAGTGTCCGTGGCCTTAATTAAGGTGGAGCCCAAGTATTTGTCTGGTGTGAAAATGGGAAATCACGTAAAGCCATCTTCACGGCTGACGTCAGTAGGGTTTGAACCCACTGTCTCCCGAATGAAATCTCACAGCTGCGCGCCCCTAACCGCAGGCCAACTTGCCTGGTTATAAGGATTTTAATAGTTGTCGTGATTGATTTCGAGTTCAGGCATCCTGACGCATTAGTCAACTTTTACCGATGACTCGGCTCGTTACCACTATGGAATCGAAGAAACAGGTGGATTGGAATTATAAAAAATGTTTTAATTAGTTTACCTGCTTCAGCTCTCGAATAACATTCAGTCTATAACTTTTTACGATTACGACAGCTCTTTCCCTAATTCCATTACATTATAAATACTGTACACACACCAGTGGACAAATCACAGCGACAGGCGTTGTCACGTAGGAAAGTTTATTACCCATCAGGCATTCGACAAAACACGATCCAATTTATTCTTGCGGCAAAGGGAGAAATCAAATAAGGATGTTTCCTTCACAATTTTCTTTACGTCGTACCGACACAGATAGGTCACATGGCGACTATGGAATAGGAAAGGCCTAGGAGTGGGAAGAAAGCGGCCGTGGCCTTAATTATGGAAGAGTCCCAGTATTTTCCTGGTGTCAAAATGGTGGTTTAACGTCACATTACACATGGGAGATTTTCAGCGACGAAAGGATTGGGAAAGTAGCAGTCGTGGTCTTTATGAAGGTATTGCTCCACAACGGTGGTAAGGGGGGAACAATATGATAAGGCTAAACGATTGACTAATGATTTGTTTAAGCTTCTCTTAACTTCTAATGACTTTCGAATATTGATTTTAAGAGTTCCTGAATTTTACCTTGGGAAGGGATTATTAAACATGTCAGTTAATCTACTGGCATTAGGGTTTTACATAAGGGGGGAGACCTAGCTTAACACAGGGAAAATAGGTCAATATTCATTCGATTGTTATATATGCTACAAACGTAGCTGACAAATGCTGCACATAACCCAGTATTGGCATGCTTCAGAGCAATCAGAAGCAACTTCAATAATGTCAAAATTCTAATTACAACATTTCAAAATAAAATGTTCAAAATTTCCCGCCTTTTATAACGCTTTCCTTCATAACTCCCTTACTGTTTCACGGATAATTATGAATTTTTCAGAGTTTCCTCCCATAGTGTTGTACTACAATCTGTACCTCATTCAGATCAATGGGATTGAAATTCGATTTTATATAACATATTTATTTACAAAAATATTAATATTTTCTGGTGCTCGGAATTAAAACCCAACAACAAATCCGAATTACAGTAAGTTATATGTTAATGATTGAGGTTCATTTTGTAGCTGGAGGTTTGATACACACTTTAAAAAAGGAAAAGTACGAAAATTCTTATAAACTTGGAATTTATAAAAGAAACAGTGATATGTTGTTGAAAAGGTGGAAAATTTTGAACATTTTATTTTAAAATATTAAAATTATTAAAATTCTGACATTATTGAAGTTGCTTCCGGTTGCCACGAAGCATGCCAACACTGGGATATGTGCAGGAATTGTCAACAACAATTGTAGCATATTTAACAACCGAATGAATATTAACCTTCTTTTTTCCTTTGTTAAGCTCGGTCTCCCCCGTTAGAAATTTAGAAATGAAATAAAGGTAAGTCCCAGAGAAATACGTGAGGCTGGTTAAGAAAATGTATAAGGGAGCTGTGACAGAAGTTAGAAGTACAGTAGTGTTGGTATAATAGAAGGGTTCTCTTTGGAAATTGATTTGCACCAAGGGTCAGCACTCGGTCCATATTTGTTCGGTACTGGTGAACGACGTCTAGCCTAAAGTTCCATGGAATATGAAGTTTGCGGATAATATTGCTTTGTGTGATACGAACTGAGGTAGACATAAGCAAAGGCTGGAAGAATGATGGAAAACACTGGAAGAGATAAAAATGAAAATCAGTAGATCAAGGATTAAATGCATAATGACCAAGGACCTGCCGGAAGACATCTCTGGAAGACTTCAGGGTGTAACGTTGTAAACAGCAAGAAGATTTAAATTTCTAGCACCAGCTAGCACCAGGCTTGGATTCTGAGGTTTCCCATCGAATCCAGTGTAAACGGAGGAATTGGAGGAAATGAGAGGAGTGCTGTGTGACAGGAATGTGAGTAGCACGTTGAAAGTAAATTTGTACAAGGCAGTGGTACGACTGGGGGTAAAGTACTATGCTGAGACATGTGCAATTACAAAGGCTCAGGCAAGAAAACCGGAGGTGGCTGAAATGAGAGTGCTAAGGTGGATGAGCGGCATTTCTAGAGTGGACAGAATAAGGAATGAGTGTATAACAGTGACGGTAAAGGTAGTGCCGTTGGGCAGAAAAATTCAAAGAAAGCAGACAGAGGAGGTTTGGCCATATGGAACGAAGACCCAAAATCACGTGAGAAAGTAAGTGTGGGGTTTGGAGGTACCAGGGAGAAGACGGATTAGTGAACTGAAGCTTTGGTGGGCAGATAAAAGAGCTGAAGACCTGAGAGAAAGGGGATGGACGAAAGAGGAAGCCCTGAATAGAAAGGAGTGGAGGAATATAATAATGAATGGAAATGCCGACTCCACATAGAAGTGGGACAAAGTTTAGTAAAAGAACCATCATCATTGTGTATCTGTCCGCAGACAGATAACAGCAGCCCGACTGAATGACTCAGACGGTTTAGCTCTGGCCATCTGAGTCCAAGTTGGCCGGTTCAATCCAGACTCTGCCGGGTGGTATTTAAAGTTGTAGAATCCTCTCTTTTTCATTAAATACATTTCTGTACAGCCGTTTTTTATTTTATTGCTAATACTACTCATGGAAGGTTTTCGACGACTCAAGGATTGGGAAGGCAGCAGCCGTGATTTCATGAAGGTACTGTCCCAACATTTTCCAGATGTGAATATGGGAAGTCATGGGGAGCATCTTCAGGGCTGCTTACGGTGGGATTCAAAACCACTCTCCCTCGAATACAAGCTCAAAGCTGCGTGACCTAAACCGCTTAGCCAACTCGTTCGTGTACAACAAAGTCTCCCATTAATCTTATCATTATCTGATTATCAGTTCTTTTATATATGCAGACGTACCAACTTATAATTATCTGATTTTCAGTACTCTTATATACGCAGACGTGTCAACTTTCAAAAGTAAAAAATAGGTGAATTTTATGCGGCATATCCCGACATGTTGCGACACATCATTGATTACGTAACTTTGAAGAATATTTAACACATTATACTACTCAACTACGTGTCCGACTCCTTGGCTGAATGGTCTGAATTGAGACCTTCAGTTCACAGGGTCCCAGGTTCGATTCCAGACAGGGTCGGGGATTTTAATCGCGTCTGATTATTTCTTCTGGTTCGGGGACTGGGTGTTTGTGTTTGTCCCAAAAACTTTCCTCTTCACATTGATACAACATACTACACTACCAACCACCACAGAAACAGGCAATAGTGATAACATCCCTCCATATAGGGTTGGCATCAGGAAGAGCATCCGACCGTAAAACAGGGCCAAATCCACATGTGCGACACAGTTCGCACCCGCGACCCCACAAGCGTGGGAAAAGCAGTAGAAAAGGAAGAATAAGAAGACTACTCAACTACGTAATTTCTCTTATTTATTGATTTATTTATTCATTTATTTAGAAATACTGAAATAATGCAAGCTTTAGAACATATGATTCTTCCATGTAACCAGATCTCTTCATAAATCTCTGAATTAGATTTATGCTCAAAGCACTGGGAACGGGTTTTAAGGTCAACATTTTTCCAGAATTATTTTTCGGGAAGCTTTGATCTGAATTGCGTTCTTGTCCTTGTGTAAATATGCTAAAAAAGTACTCACAGTCGCCATTCCTATGTGGAAATGATGAAATAAAAAGCATTGCGTTAGAGATTCTGCCATATTTCAGAACACAACCAGCTGAATGCATCTGCCATGCCAATTCCAACTGAACATCAATTCTCTCCAGCTATTTAGAGAATGAGGAAAATCTGGGATATTCAGAAAATGCAGGAATACTAAATCTGCTCTCAGAATCGGGAGATACGTCTCTGCGATCAGGAGGTAGAGAAGACGGACCAAAAGCAGGGAGTCTCCCGTTTAAATCGGGAAAGTTGGTACGTCTGTATACGAAGTTGGTGAACGTTGTTAGCTGCTGTCCTCGGAGGCCCGGGGTCGATTCCCGGTACTGCCGGAAATTTATGAATGGCCTGAGGACTGGTATCTGGTTAGAATGGCACATGCAGCTCACCTCCATTGGGGGGTGTGCCTGATAAGAACTGCACCACCTCGGGATGAGGACACGAGTTTTTCTTCACTAATATGCAGTTTCTCGTATTAGTTGTATGCTTGTCTGATTTTTTAATTGATGCTTCGTACATTTTGTAATTTGTTTAAATTTTTAGCACTCTTTTCTCGAATAAAGTAAATAAAGATGATGAACGAGTAATCATACACCCCTAAAAATTATATTACTTATATCTGGATTATGAAACTGGAATGCAGTAATAATATACTGTACATGTTAAATCAGTCTCAACATCAGATACTTGGGTGAACTTGGAATCCTTCGGAAAATGACAAGGAAATCAATACCCACCTTCGTTCCCTTCCTCCAGTTGGTTACGGTACGTTAAGCATTATTCAAATCTATCCGTGTTCGCACGGGTTTGCTTGCCGTCTTTCCCCCCACTGGAATAAAACGTCCAGAATACGTAATTTAGTAGTAAATATATGTTAATGACGGAAGTATCTCTGTGAGGCTTGGGTAGTCATGTAAGCCATGTTGAGTTCCAGTGTTTGCCTTCCACAGCAAACAAGTACACTGGTCTCAGTCTAGTATCTAGGTTAAGATTACTTAAGTTAATTATTAAACAGCTGAGTCATATACTGTATTTCCTCTTCTGGAACGTACTGTAATTCTATAGTCCTTGAGTTTGATAAGTAGCCTCAGTTATACCTATTCTGTGGCATCTTCAAGGGAGTGCCAGATGACTCTCTACTTCACCTCCTATTCCACTTTGAATTTTCTTCTATTCTTCTCCATTTTTCCGCCCTCACGATCTAGGGGTGGTGAACTTGCCTCCTACACAGAGGCTCTGGATTCGACTTCCAGCCAGGTCAGGGATTTTTACCTGTATCTGAGGGCTGGTTCGAAGTTCACTCAGCCTGCGTGACAGCGAGACGACGGTCCCGGTCTAGAAAGTCAAGAATAACGGTCAAGAGGATTTGTGACGCTGACCATGTATCACCTCCTAATCTGCAGGCCTTCGAGCTGAGCAGCAGTCACTTGGTACGCCAAGGTCCATCAGGGCTGTAGCACCGCGGGGGAGTTTCTCTCCACCATAGCGAGTGTTTAACATGAATCGACAAGTGAAACGAAAGTTCACCTAAATGCTCTTCAGTTTTGAACGAGTCATAAGTATCAAAAGTTCAAAAGATAATTACAAAGTTGTAAGATTAAAAATAATTATATTGGTGTCTTGGAAGATGCTAATACCACGACGTCGAGGAAATTATTTTCAAATGCCAACTTAGAAGAGCAAGCCACATCGTCCGCCTGCCTGAAACATGCCTTCCAAAGCAAGTGATGTATTCTCGATTGAAGTATTGACGACGTAATCCGAGAGAACAGTAAAAGCGATGCAAGGATGTCCTGAAGTCTGATACGAAGAAGTGCCAAATTGACATCGGCAACTGGGAACCTGTAGCACCTGTAGCACCTCACCTGATAGTGAGGAAGTACAACCAGGCTATCATCCTCTGTTAACACCAATCAGAGGGGAAACGGAAGAGGTCCGACACTTTGACGAACGAAGTTCTCAGCAATAGAAAGAAAAGAGCCACGAAGGACGTCAAAATGTAAGACTCTCAAGGTCTCGAAAGCTCTAATAGCGTCGGGGTCGGAAAAGAACAAGAGTTAGCCAAGGGAAGTCGGATAGGCTCGATAAAACTGAGGAACCTGGCACAAGTAAATGGAAGCAATGCCAGGACTCAGCTAAGGGCCCCGTGTTCTCCAACCCAAATTAAGAGCACCTTGGGTCCCTTTTAGTGGCTTCTTACGACAGGCAGGATATGTCGTGGGTGTTATTCTACCGCCCCCACCCACAGGGAGATATGTATTATCTGTGAGGGTCTACAATAGTTTGAACAACAGTGATGAAAACGGGCGAGTTGGCCGTGCGGTTAGGGGCGCGCAGCTGTGAGCTTGCATCCGGGAGATAGTGGGTTCGAACCCCACTAGGCCTTTCTTATCGTCACCATAGATCTATCAGTGTCGGTGCGACGTAAAGCCAATTCCAAACAAACAAAAAATCAGTGATGAAAGGTAGGAGTCCGATAAAACAGATCGTAGAAAAGAACGAGAGTGTCAGAGAATAAATGACCACCAGATAGGATTGCTATCCCTTGCACAAAACCAGGACAGAAGTATACGTAAAAAGAAATCGATGGGTTATCGACAAAAGAGCCTTACTTAAAGCAAACATAATATAATGAAAATGGTAAAAAAACATATTCACAATAAATACACCTATAGGACGGCCCAGTAGTCCCGCATCATAAAAATAACAACTTGTTCAATATGATTCGCTCCAATGTTCAAACACAACAACCGGGCTGAGTGGCTCAGACGGTTGAGGCGCTGGTCTTTTGACCAAAACTTGGCAGGTTCGATCCTGGCTCAGCTCGGTGGTATTTGAAGGTGCTCAGATACGTTATGCCCGTTTCGGTAGGGTTACTGACACGTCAAAGAACTCCTGCGGGACAAAATTCTGGCACCTCGGCGTCGTAAAAGTAGTTAGAGGGACATAAAGTCATTGACATTATTATTATTTTTATTATCTGACTCCTTGGCTGAATGGTCAGCGTCGAGGCCTTCGGTTCAGAGGGTTCCGGGCTCGATTCCCAGCCGGGTCGGAGACTTTAATCGCATGTGATTAATTCTTCTGGCTCGGGGACTGGTTGTTTGTGTTTGTCTCAACACTCTCCTCTTCATATTCAGACAACACACCACACTACCAACCACCACAGAACCACGCAATAGTTAGTACATCCCTCCATATTGGGTTGGCGTCAGGAAGGGCATCCTCCGTAAAACAGGACCAAATCCACAAGTGCGACACAGTTTGCACTCGTCACCCCACACGTAATACGAAAGGTGGTAGAAGATTATTATTATTATTATTATTATTATTATTATTATTATTATTATTATTATTATTATTATTATTATTATTATTATTATTATTACTAAATACAACTCGGTCGGCGGATGCGGAGTCGGCTGGACCATGTCTCTACAGCTCTGCATTCCGACCACCAACAGAGCAGATCTGCATTCGGAGGCTGGTCTCCACCGTCGGCTGTCCTGAGAATGGTTTTCCATGGTTCTCCATTCTCCTGCACTAAGGCGAATGCCGAGATAGTTCCTAGTATATAGGCCACGACCGCCAACCCTCACCCAACCCCGACCTTCATTGAATGAAATCTCCCTGGCCTGAGGGACGGCGTTACCGTCTAGGAGACCCGCCGTCCCCCTTCAGGGTTGGAATGTAAACTAGTAGTAATCACAACTGTAGGCGTTTCTTCATGTTCCGCATGATGTACTGTATTTTACCATGGTTGTTGATAGGGCACAACGCTCAGCATCTATTCGCAAATTGTTTAAATCCCTTACCATCTCACCATAATCGTTCGCTTTAAGCAAAATCCATTGTATTTAAGGCCGGGGATCGGTAAGCCGATTCCATCGTTCACCAATATTTACATGCAGTCAATAATATTAACTATTATGCATTTTCCCTATGATGCGAGGCTTTTGGGCCATCCTGTATTTAGCATTCTGTAGCACTTGTATTTACAGCAGTTAAGATTTGTTTTCATATTTTTCACTCGCTTACTATGAAGACTTTACAGCGTTCACTTGGTTTGAAGTAGCAGTGTGGTTCTTTATGTCCATCCTTTCCCCATTGGCAATGGACAAATGATAGTAATAACTTTTATATTACTTAACGTGATACTTTTTAGGTCTTACTACGACGGTGGGATAGGAAAGGGCTAGGAGTGGGAAGGAAGTGGCCGTGGCCTTAATTAAGGTACAGTCCATGCCAGTAGCGTAGCCAGGATCGGCCGACCGGGCGAGTTGGCCGTGCGGTTAGGGGCACGGAGCTGTGAGCTTGCATTAGGGAGATAGTGGGTTCAAATCCCACCGTCGGCAGCCCTGAAGATGGTTTTCCGTAGTTTCCCATTTTCACAGCAGGCAAATGCTGGGGCTGTACCTTAATTAAGGCCACGACCGCTTCCTTCCAACTCCTTGTTCTTTCCTATCCCATCGTCGCCACAAAACCTACCTGTGTCGGTGCGATGTAAAACCACTAGCAAAAAAAAAAAAAAAAAACCCGGATCGGCGTGAGACTTACAAAATTATGATAGAACACAATGAAGGTGCGTGTGTGGTGCGTGGATCCATGACTTGTCATTGTAAGGACTCCAGTATAAGTGAATTATGTTGATGTTCAGATTGTAGTCCACTACAAAGTCTTACATTAAAATACAGAACAAGAACAGTACGATCAAGGTCAAACGTTTTACAGTGAATGGTATGTTCAGTTTACGATCTAAAATCCAACAATCTAGGCTTGTTAGAAAATAAATTCAGCAGATCTATATGTTCTACAATTATTATGTCTCGGAATGTTTATTTAGTTTATTGTTTATATGCTATTTTCTTCTTTCTTTCTTTGCTTCTTTGTTAATCTGTTTACCCTCCAGGGTTGGTTTCTCCCTCGTACTCAGCGACCACCTCTACAGGCTCAAGGGCAGTGTCCTGGAGCGTGAGACTTTGGGTCGGTGATAAAACTGGGTAGGAGGACCAGTACCTCGCCCAGGTGTCCTCCCCTGCTATGCTGAACAGGGGCCTTGTAGAGGGACGGGAAAATTGGAAGGGATAGACTAGGGAGAGGGAAGGGAGCGGCAGAGCCGGGAATCGAAACCTGGTCTCCTGGGATGGCAGCTAATCACGCTAACCACTACACCACAGAGGCGGGCACTTACTTTCTTTTTTGTAAAATTTTCATGGGGAGGGGTGTGTGTGTTTCTAACCCCCAGTAACGCCCACCCCTAGCTACGCCTCTGGTCCATATAGTGAGTTCTGTACCCGTGGGTTTACCAGGATTAATGTAATATGTAGAGTTGTAAAAAATGAGTTCAAACTTGGAAATGAAACGTTCACTGGATCAAAGTGCATGTAAAGTAGTTTCTTCTTCTACGTGTGAGGAATGGGTCCTGACAGTTCGGTCCTACCGTATTGTTGCACCCTGTATATTATGCTAATTTAAAAGAAAATGCTCAGGACAGATTTATTGGAGGAGACAATTATGTGTCTAGTTTTAATAATAATAACAATAATGAAAACCTACAACCTGTTTTCCAGTCATTGACCGGGTCAGGGATGGAATGAAGGAAGCCCCAATCTTGCGGCGAGGATAGGAATTGTGCCGGCTGCCGAGGCCTTTCGCACTCGTCTGGGGCAATGATCAATGACTGACAGATGAAATGAAATGATATTGGAGAATGTTGCTGGAATGAAACATGACAGGGAAAACCGGAGTACCCGGAGAAAAACCTGTCCCGCCTCCGCTTTGTCCAGCACAAATCTCACATGGAGTGACTGGGATTTGAACCACGGAACCCAGCGGTGAGAGGCCGACGCGCTACTGCCTGAGCTACGGAGGCTTAATAATAATAATAATAATAATAATAATAATAATAATAATAATAATAATAATAATAATAATATGACCATTTTTATAGACGCTGAGGGGCTGAATTTTCGTTCCGTAGAAGTAATTTTACGTGCCAGTAAGCCAATCGATAATACAAATCTAGTGTGTCTGATCACTTTCAAGTACCATCGGACATAACTTTAGTCGAATCCACCAACTGGAGCTTTACCGTCAACTTAACCGTCTGAGCAACTCAGCCCGGACATTGAAATCATTTGAATTGTGGCTCGATGATTGCTGAGCATGAGTGAGTTGGTTCGGATAAAATATGGTGAGGTTCTGTGGGACAAAAAAGTGCAAACTTCGAATAAATGTCAAGAAAAGAAAGCTGTAATGCCTGGCGAGCATCATAAGAGGGCACAAATATGAGCTCTTGCATCTTATTGAAGAAAAAGTAATAGAAAGACGTCATGTTAGACGACGACGGAATATTGGGTGCAGAATCTAGAATATCAACAGTTAATCTTTTACGAGCATTGATAGTCAAAAAGCCTTACTGCCATTATGGTTGTCAACGTGCGATGGAAGTCGTGGTTGGTTTTCTATAATCGTCATAAGAACAGCTGTTACATCCGTCGTTGACGGGAAACCACTTCGCCTTATTCGGGGTCAAATCAATAAGTGATAACACTTCCCTCCCCTCTGACAATGATCCTACAGCCCTGATGAGGTTTGTCCTACCAAGTGATCGCTGCTCAGCCCGAAGGCCTGCAGATTACGAGGTGATGCGTGGTCAGCGCGACGAACCCTCTCACTCGTTATTCTTTGCTCTCTAGACTAATTCTCATCCTCAAATAGCTCCTCAATTACTCTCGCGTAGGCTGAGTGGACCTGGAATCAGCCTTCAGATCCAGGTAAAAATTCCTCGATTCCTCTGGAGAAGATGTGACCCGTTACACCTAGACTGCGGGGCTAGCAGAGTAACGCCTAGCAAAAGCAAAGTCACCTCCATACAGGCCATGAAAGCCCTTGGAGGAGTGGAAGGTAAGGGCTTCCACCATTGTTAACCTCGGCACGTGATGGGGTAGAGTGGTTAGCTCTACGCCCAGCCGCCTTTGCCCCCAGGAATTAACCTGGTACTCATTTTTGGTGTAGGCTGAGTGAACCTCAGGTACATATGCACCTCCGGAAGTGGAAATCTCGTTTTTTAAATTTTACAACTTCCTGACGGGGATTCGAACCCACGTCCTTCCGGGCGAACCGAGCACGCCTTTACCGCCTCGGCCAGGGAGCCCCTAGTAACGCCTAGTAATGCAACAAAAATAAAACCTTCAGCAGGCTTGCTGAGTTACATGCTACCCTACATGATGAATTCGAAGATCGGAATGATTGAGGCAGGACGTCGCGAAAAGAATGTATGTCTCCAGAGTCGCTTCATTTCAATCATTCTTCGTGAAGAAAATATACCGGGGATAGATGCTGAAAACTAATGGTTACTATGGCCTTAGCAGTACATAATATTTACCGAACGAGTTTGCCGTGTGGTTAGGGTTGCGTAGCTGTGAGTTTGCATTCGGGAGATGGTGGGTCCGAATCCCACCGTCGGAGGCCTTGAATATGGTTTTCCGTGGTTTCCTCTTTTCACAACAGGCAAATGCTGGGACTATATATTAATTAAAGCCACGGCCGCTTCTTTCCCACTCTTAGCCCTCTACAATTCTTGTGTCGACGATGACCTACGATGTGTTTCGACGTTACACCATTACCACTTGATGGTTTAGAAAAGTATCGGTTTCGTTACCCGCGTTTTTAAGTGTATGTCTTTGTGCAGAACAGAACCGCGACCGCTGATTTTTACCCCCTTTTCTCTCACGCTCACATTCCTTAGCTCTAGAAAACTTTGCTTGTCAGTTCCATGTTGTCCTTGGCTTATTGGAGTGCCTGCGTGATAGAAATTAAGTTTAATTCAGGAATTTTAAAATTAGGTTGTATCATAGAACTCGTAGAAAATCATACCGAGCGAGTTGGCCGTGCGGTTATGGTCGCGCAGCGGTGAGCTTGCATCCGAAAGATAGTGGGTTCTTATTCCACTGTCAGCAGCCCTGAAGTTAGTTTCGATGATTTCCCATTTCTATACCAGCCAAATACTGGGGCTGTACCTTAATTGAGGCCACGTCCACTTCCTTCCCAGTCCTAGCCCTTTCCTATCCCATTGTCGCCATAGGACCTATCTGTGTCGGTGTTAAAAAACAATCATGCCAGCTCCACAGCTAACGACGTTGAAGAAAATGAATCGGTCGAACCGGTTGCCCTTAGAACCACGATAGTGATACAATAATTTATAAGTTCTTCAATGAATGTAAATTTACAGCTTACATTGAATAGAAAATGTTATCAATCATTTTTCGGGTTCATGTACCCACCCTCCATCGTAAGAATTACGCGTAGTAGGGCGGGACGTTCAGTGTTGTAAAGACAGTATAATATCTTACCATACTGTACAAGTAGCATTTGCAATATTGTTACGAATAAAACACTGTCTGTTTTAGAGATCTAATTTAATTAAGGGTGACCCAGTTAGTACACCCACATATATGCAAACAATTATATTCAACCATGAATGACCACACTCCACTAATTGCTGTAGATTTACAAGTATCTCACAGCAGAACTCCAGCTGGGCAGTCTTTACCTGGAATGGGCTATAATGCTTACTGACAGGCCTCACATTCATTTCGGCTCCACACGGTCAGTCACTTCATACTCAAGAACTGCGCGCCGACAGGTTCGAACGCAGGGCTCGTGACCACCATAACACTTGACGACCGTTCCTTGGATCGACTCTAGAGAAAGTTCTCCACTCACATAGTCAACACAGTCAGTTCATACAGCCGCTCCACATAGTAAACTACTCAACACTGGACTCAATCCGTTTTCCCAGGTACTTGACCCTGTTGGCTTTATCGATTTTGACCTCTTCCAGCCGTCTTCCTGATGTTCGTTAAGAACCTTTCTAGGGACTCTTGTAATGCTACCTTGGCAACCTGGTGTCTTAGTACAGCTATTTCTATTGAGCTCGCCAGAAGCACCAATTCTTCTGCGAACACCAAGCAATCTAGGTGAGTTCTACTTGCTTGTATCTCAGATAAATCTCCCTCGGGACTCGCTGACTATCTAGTTCCTTTCGTCACTCTCTGAACAACTGTTCCAACTCTTCTCACACCAACTGTTCCACGCACTGACTACACAGTGCAGTCTACAGTCTACAGTAGTACACACACAGTACACTACACGACGATACTCTTGACTCCGGTGGGACACTGACGACAGCAAGCTCTACTGTCGCACCACTCCCATTACTCCACTGACTGTTCGCGGCTAGCCTCCTTTCTTGTATCCTGGTGATGGAGTACTAGAATCTTCGGGGTGCGGCAGAATGGGAACATTCTCGTTTCGTATTCCATAAGGTGCACGGGGAGACCAAACGAAGAGAACAATAGAGGGAAGAGGCTGTCACCATACCCTCAGGCTGGGAGCTTCCAGCTGACTCACTAGTTCCTTCTAGGAAATACCGAAGTGGGCTAAATAGAGAGGGCTGGCACATAACAATATTATGTATGAAATATTTCAATTAAAATATTAAATGTTTTTGAACATTGCATGTTTTATACTGCACGTATTTCGTTGTTTTCCGCTTAATACGCGGTCCCGATTATACGCAGTTAACACGTGATTCCTCGGAGACCGTTTTATCGGTATTTTACTGTGTTGTAATTTGCCTCTAGAGACCTCTTTTCAAACTACCCTGCGATAGAAAATTAAGACATGATGTATTCATTGTTTCATTTGGTAGATGGGATAAGGATTTTTGAGGTTTCACTTTCTCCCAGTTCCAAAAAGTGAAATGTATATTATAATAAGTTCGGTGCCCTGTAATTACAGCCGTCCGCGCGGGGTCATAACTCATGACCAGCCTATGATTGCGAAGGGACTCCCATTGATAGTGATGTACTGTGACCTCATAGGCACAGGTAAATGACATATTGAGAATTATGACATGGTTAGCTAAGGGCCAGGTTAGTGTGACCCTGTGATCCACTAATCAGCATCACACAACACCTCTTTAGTCACTGTATCAAATAAACCTCTAACTCATTGTTATATCTTTCACTGCCTGTCATTTATCAACGCTAAGGTGTTTGGTATAAATTTCCATTTACGTCAAACATTAATATCTGCAACGAGAAAGAATCTTTACACTCCAGGCAGTTCAGCTGGAATTGATGTAATTGACATTTCAATTTATTAGCATTACCGTCTACTCATTATGAAAGAAGAAAAGCCTTTTCAGTCAAATTGTACTATGAAGTTTGCAATGTGCATGCCAATCATTGAATAATTAAATCATATAAGTTAGGAACATGAAAAGGAGCACATAATAGAGCAAACAGAATGACAGGTCAGCGGGGCAAAAAGAGAGCGACAGAAGAAGAAGACATATACACACGTCAATCCTAGCTCTTCTGTGTCCACTTTTCAATCCCCGACGAGCCCACTTTTGCCGCCCAGCTTCAAGATAACGAACACCAACACTCATTGAGCACCCATCCCGACAATTCTCCAGTCTTGATGTAAAAAATATACGATGAGAAGAAAGTCAAACAAAGAAGGGAAAATGTGGAAGACAAAAGGATGACTACAATTGATAAAATACCAGGAACAAGTAAGTAGAAAAGGAAACTAACATACAAACAAGTCAAAATAGTCAAGTATAGAAATATAGCAACATGAAAAGGACACATAGTTCGCCTCTGTGGTGTAGTGGTTAGTGTGATTAGCTGGTAATTTTTAAAATACATGTTACATACCCAATATATATTGTACAACCTTATTTATAACATCTATGAATGGACGAAAACAATGAACAGAATTCCCTGCCCCCCCCCCCTCCTCCAGTCATGGATGACCACCGACCGTGACCACTGCAATCATCACAGCCACATGCCACTAGTGTTGTTAGTTTTAGGAAATATCAAACATCTACCTACATATGAGTGAACGTAGACAACTAACTGGACCTCTCCCTACCATATGAGAATGTTGTAGGAACTGCGACTGAACCAGACCAGCTTCATCCACCAGACCCTGTGTAACACTAAGTCACGAGGAACACTCTAGGAGATCAATATAGTAGTGAAAGGGAGAGGATTCTCGCTTTTACTGTTCAGTTATGCATTGGAGAAGGTCACCAGAGAGTGACGAAAGGAACTAGATAGTTTGCATGTCCCGAGGGAGATTTATCTGGGATACAAGCAATAGAAGTTCACAGAAGGTTTAGTACTTCTGGCGAGCTCAATAGAAATAGCTGTACTAAGATACCAGGTTGTCAAGGTAGCGTTACAAGAGTTCCTAGAAAGACAAACTTCTTCACGAACATGAGGAGGACGGCTGGAAGAGGTCAAAATCGATAAAGCCAACAGGGTCAAGTACCTGGGAAAAAGGATTGAGTCCAATCTCTCAGAAGGGGTAGTGCTAACAACTTGGAACAACAAACTAGAGCTGGCATACCAACTGGTCAAGAACACTTATAACAAGAGGTGTCTGTCCTGCAATACCAAATTCAGACACTGTCATACAGTCATCTGTTCAGAAGTCTTGCACGCCTCTGAGTTTCTGATTCGTAACAGCAAAGGCCTGACTGACAAACTGGAGGTCAAGTAGAGGAAGATACTCAGGAAGGTAGTGGGGCCAGTGAAGAAGGAGAGTTAATATAGCAGGCAACACCACCAAAAATTATGTAATTACAAGGAAAATACCACAGGCATGACTAGGAAGAGATATCTGATCTACGGATTGACCAACCGGCATCTCACCTACTCGAAGAATTGGAGGATGAGGACACCGTGGATAACGGAATTACTTCAAAACCCGCAGCGAATGACATAAGACACCGATTACCTATTTTTTATAGCACCCTTCTAATTTTGTGACAAAATACGGTGGCCGTAAAAAACAATACGAAAACCAAGAAGGGGTTGCACTAGATAACTAATGTTGGTAGGCATGTTTTTACACCTGAAAGATGACGTTGATTCAAATTTTCCGCAAATCGCATTATCGTGGCGCTAGTAGTGGCCGCATGACGTTGTAAATCAGGTTTGTTTTAAATACGGGCTGTACTGCGCGAGAGCGTTAGTTACCTGTGAGATTGGACGGAGTGACTGTGAGTGGGTCAAGAATGCCTTTATGACGACGAAGTGGCCAGTATCAACAGCTCACTACGGTTGAACGAGGCCGTATAATAGGGCTACGTGATGGTGGATTTTCCTTCCGCGCTATTGCAGAACGACTTGGCAGGAAAGTCTCCTTTGTGCATGCGTGCTGGCAGCAGTGGTCAAGAGAAGGTACGCTCGCAAGAAGGTCGGGCTCCGAACATCCCCATGGCACCGCCGAGAGGGAGGTCGCGTATGGCTGTGGCGCAGCGGACTGCGTCTGCAGCAGCAATTTGAGCGGCAGTTGGCACCGCAGTGACGCAACGAACTGTTCGAAATTAGTTACTTGAGGGACAGCTCCGAGTCAAACGCCCTGCGGCGTGCATTTCACTTACCCGAAACCACTGCCGTCCGCGACTTCAGTAGCGTCAAACGAGAGCTCATTGGAGGATGGAGTGGAGGTCCGTTGTGTTTTCCGATGAAAACCGGTTCTGCCTTGGTGCCAGTGATGGCCGTGTGTTGGTTAGAAGGAGGCTAGGTGAGCGCTTGCTTTCCACCTGTCTGCGGCGTTGACACACTGAACCTACACCGGGAGTTTTGGTCTGGGGAGCAATTTCCTATGACAGCAGGATCACTCTCGTGGTTATCGCACGAACCCTGCAGATATGTACGTACTTCTGTGGTTCGTTTTGTTGTGCTGCCATTCATGAACAGCATTTCCGGAGGTGTTTTCCAACATGATAATGCACGCCCTATGCCGCTGTTGTAACCCAACGTGCTCTACAGAGTATCGACATGTTGCATTGGCGTGCTCGATCCCCCGATCTGTCCCCGGTTGAGCACGTATGGGACATCATTCGACTACAACTCCAGTGTCATCCACAACCGGCATTAACCGTCCCTGTATTGACCGACCAAGTGCAACAGGCATGGAACTCCATCCCACAAGCTGATATTCGACACCTGTACGACACAATGCATTCAACAGTCAGGCGGTTACACCGGTTATTAATGGACTAGCATGGTACATTTATGATGGATTTTCTCGGGCGGATATTAACCTGTAGTCTTGTAGGACTACCTTTAATCAATTAAACATGTTACCTTGACAAATATATTACCAAAATTTCCGTATTCTACAGTCCTTATTTCATGGTGTTTGGATTTTATTTCGCCAGTGTAATTTGAACCCGGGAGCTATTTTTTACAGCATCGAAGTATCCTTATATTGAACTGTCCTAAACTCTCTTGAATGCCACTTTCTACAACCTCTATAGTAATTAAAAGTGTTGCCTCCTCTTTCATTAAATCGCGTCACTCAGCATCCCCTTCACTTATTTTGTAGCCCTCGACCCAGCCTGGAGTTTTCCCCTCTTCTTGCGTGTTCAGAATGCAAAGTACAAAAGCGAAACTGGTGGGTACTCTATTGGGAAATCCCATTATATTAATACGTACATCAGTCCTCTGGTCAGAAAAATGTTAAAGGTGAGGGTCCGTTAGTTCGGAGTGACTGAGATTCAAATGTCGTTTATCTTCTCTTCTTACGCAAATAGAGCCTGTGTGGTGTAGTGGTTAGTGTGATTAGCTGCCACCCCCGGGTTCGAAAAATGGTACGAGGACTTGAACGGGGTCTACTCAGCCTCGGGAATTCAACTGGTTTTCCGTGGTTTCCCTATTTCTTCTCTAGGTAAATGCTGGGATTGTATCTAACTTAAGGCCACGGCCACATTCTTCCCTCTTCCTTATCTATCCCTTCCAATCTTCCCGTCCCCCGTCCGGCTCCATGACTAAATGGTTAGCGTGCTGGTCTTTGGTCACAGGAATCACGGATTCGATTCCCGATAGGCTCAGGAATTTTAACTATAATTGGTTAATTCCTCTGGCACGGGGACTGGGTTTGTGTCGTCTTCATAATCATTTCATCCTCATCACGACGCGAAGGTCGCCTACGGGTGTCAAATCAAAAGACTTGCACCTGGCGAGCCGAACTTGTTCTCGGACGCTCCCGGCACTGAAAAGCCATACGCCATTTCATTCCCATTCTCCCACAAGGTCCCTGTTCAGCATAGCAGGTGAGTTCGGCTGGGTGAGGTACTGGTCCTCCTACCTAGTTCTATCCCCCCGACCAAAGTCTCATGCTCCAGGACACTGACCTTGAAGCGATAGAGATGGGATCCCTTGCTGAGTCCGAGGGAAAGACCAACCCTGGATGGTAAACAGATTAAGAAAGAAAGAAAGAAAGAAAGAAAGAAAGAAAGAAAGAAAGAAAGAAAGAAAGAAAGAAAGAAAGAAAGTATAATAAAAATAATTTTAATTTTATAGGCTCAACGACCATGTGCAGAAATTTAGATCTGACGCCATTTAGGATACCTGTGTGTAAATTTCTATTTTTTTCCTATTGGCTTTACGTCGCACCGACACAGATAGGTCTTATGGCGACGATGGGACAGGAAAGGGCAGGACTGGGAAGGAAGCGGCCGTGGCCTTAATTAAGGTACAGCCCCAGCATTTGTCTGGTGTGAAAACGGGAAAACACGGAAAACCATCTTCAGGGCTGCCGACAGTGAGATTCGAACCCACTCTCTCCCGAATACTGGATACTGGCCGCACTTAAGCGACTGCAGCCATCGAGCTCGGTCATGTAAATTTCGAAGCTCTGTTTTACTCTGCCAGATGTAGAAGCAATTCAGATGTCTGTTAGGCAATCTGTGGTTGAGATTTAATTAATTTTGTCGGGTAAACACCAAATGTGTCATCGGAGATGTTTTACATGCCGCTACCGTGCGAAATAGTGTCGAATGTACGTTTATCCTCCCTTTAAAAAACCCGCGATCTTGACATGCGGATGCCGACTTTATACCATTGATCTATAGAGGGGGCACTATGTGAATAATAATAATAATAATGGCCACGTGGGAGCAAAAACCTCTTACGGGAAATACCTCCACGAACTGGATCAACCTCATGTCGACAAACCTGCATCGCACGCTTGGCTGACCTACTCTGGTCTTTTCACAGAAACAATAGGATTTGTTCTGGCCATCCAAGATCAAGTAATAGGGGCCGATGACCTCTATGTTAGGCCCCTTTAAACAACAAGCATCATCATCAACAGATCAAGTAATTGCTACACGGAACTACCGTAGATTCATTAGATCCAACAGTTGTCTCACACAACTGCCGCCGCTGTTCCAGAACTACAGAGAGCATACAGCACGTCATCTCTGGCTGCCCAAACTTCGCCAACACCGATTATAAGCACCGACATGATCAGGTGCCTAAAATCATTCATCTGAAACTTCCTGTAAAATGTGGATTTCTTCAATCATCAACTGTATATTGGAAATATACACCTCCATCCGTTCTCGAAAACTCTTCATACAAACTACTATAGGACCGAGAAGTCATAACCGATGTCACGCTCAGCAACAATAGGCCAGATATTATTCTAATCGATAAATCAAAAAGATCCGCATCTCTTATAGAAATTGCTTGTCCAAACACCTCCAATCTGCAAACAACAATAGCCACAAACATATCAAAATGCACAGAACTAGCAATAGAAATACAACGCCTGTAGAAACTAGCATCAGTCATCACAGTTCCAATAGTAATATCATGTACCGGTGTTATTCCAAAAAGCTTGCACAGCTCTCTGGCCGCATTAAATGTATTATCACACATACGTTGAACTACAGAAAGCCACCCTCCTGAGCACCTGCCACATTCTGAGAAAGTTTCTAGGAACGACTTTTCCTCTGACTTACGCCAAACAGCATGAAGTACCAGGACTCATTTCCAGTAATACTGAAGAAAATATTCCCCAAACGGGGAGATAAGAAGTTGTTTAGCGAACATCATGTGTGCATATTTATTGTATACATGTATATGTTGTAATTATTTCTGTTGTAAATATTTGTAGATATAGGTACCTATAGATTCATAATCAAGAGGGTGACTCCTTGCTTAGGCCGAGTCAACCCATTATGTTACCGGCACAAGCCGAGCCTTCCTAAATTGATGTAATAATAATAATAATAATAATAATAATAATAATAATAATAATAATAATAATAATAATAATAATAATAATAATAATAATTTCTTCTTTAGTATACCGCTACCGTCCTGTAGAAACTAGAATCAGTCATCACAGTTCCAATAGTAATATCATGTACCGGTGTTATTCCAAACAGCTTGCACAGCTAGTTTCTAGCAACGCTTACGTCACAACGGATGTCTATTCATTTCGTTTCATTTCTATCATCATATCAGCCACTACCTCCTGCTATCATCAAATTTCTTTCAGGTTTACACTGAAATATTATTTTAACAGATCTTTCCTTTGACGTTCCCATGAAATCGAATCTTCCAACTTTAACTGAAGAGTGTCTGTTCAAAAGGTGCTGTTTCCACCTTAAGAAAATCGTGGGAAAAGCGCAAGAACCGTAAAATGAAAGGCACATGGAACGAACCTGTGACCGGATATGGTACACTTTTAAGGAATACCATCTTCCTGGTCTGAATTGCTCATGGAAATCGATAATATTCAACTACTGTAATGCAAGTGCGCGAAATACTGACTTATTTTTTGGCAGTGGAAATAGAACCTCCTCAGTTATAGTCATGTCATAAAAGTTCCTATGTTATTCCTGGTTGGTTCTTGTCCACCATTCTCATTGTCTCGAATGGATCTGTATGTCTTTCTCTGCCATCAGGTTCGGTTCTCGGTTGACCGCGGATGTTTTAAGTGTCTGGTTAATTCATCTGGCTCGAGGACTGGCAGCCTCACCTGCAATGCTGAACAGGGGCCTTGTGGGGGGATTAGGGAATTGATTAGTTCCACTTACACTTGGAACCCCTGATATGGCTTTCCCTCGAATAAACAATATAAGTTTCTGAATATTACCTCCTTCATTAACATTGCTACTTAGAAGTAGTTTAGTGGAAAGCGGTGCAGGTACTGGTTGAACCATGTTCCTTCCGCTCTCTTCAGGAATTGCTCACGCTGGAGCCTCTGTTGATTTAGCAATTTTCTTGCTCCATTTAGCAGGAGTTTCATCTATTCTAGGGAAGATTGGAAGGGATAGACAAGGAAGAGAGAAGGAAGCGGCTGTGGTCTTAAGTTAGGTACCATCCCGGCTTTTGCTTGGAGAAGAAGTGGGAAACCACGGAAAGCCACTTCCAGGATGGCTGAGGTGGGAATTGAACCCACCTCTACTCAGTTGACCTCCCGAGACTGAGTGGACCCGGTTCCAGCCCTCATACCACTTTTCAAATTTCGTGGCAGAGTCGGAAATCGAACCCGGGACTCCGGGGGTGGCATCAAATCACACTGACCACTACACCACAGAAGTGGCGGTATTTATTTCCCGTTTAAAAGGTAAGTCCATTAATATAAAGGCTGATCATCATCATCAGTATCATCGCTATTCATTGCTGACATGTGCACCGATTGTTTTCCGAGGACAAGTATCATCTACGTGTCCTAAAATGAGACTATTTCATCAGTTGATTGCTTTTCGAATCTCAGCCAATGCATAAGGAATGTTAACTGACGAATTATCTCCATGTGTTTCGAATTCCTTGATGGATGGGTTCTGAAAACATATGCTCTATCGTAATGCTGGCACATCAAAATTACAAAACTCCTTTTTTTTTTTGAACGGGATGGCAAAGTTTCTCTACTTTTCTACAGCGTATTTTTATCGGCCTCATGCATTCGTCACTGATGTTCAAAACATTGTGGTTTCTCGTGGAAAATACGTCGTGACATTGGCCGATCAGATGCCATAGACACACAGTTGCCGATGTCATTTTCACTCTTCTTTATATTAGACTGTAGAACGTCCTTGTATCATTTATACTACCGGATTGAGTAGCTCAGACTGTTGAGGCGCTGGCCTTCTGAATTCAACTTGACAGGTTCGATCCTGGCTCAGTGCGGTGGTATTTGAAGGTGCTCAAATACGTCAGCCTCATATCGGTAGATTTGCTCCTGCGGAGTTAAATTTCGGCTCCTCAGCGTCTCCGAAAACCGTGAAAGTAGTTAGTAGGACGTAAAACCAATTACATTATTCTTATTCTTATTCTTATTCTTATTTGTATTGTCCTGTCCTTAAAAACCCTGCGTATAAGGGTGGTAGAATTCACCCACGTTATCCCCCACGTATCCTAAAATGAGACTATTTCATCAATTAATTGTTTTTCGAATCTTGGCTAATGTATAAGGAATTTTAACTGACGAATTATCTCCATGTGTTTCGGATTCTGTGTAAAACTCAAGGTCACGTGGCTATGATCAACAGTCACAGAAAACTGCAGGCTTTCTTTTTCTTAAGAAACATTTATAAACTTTAAACAATTCGATATTACCGTGGTTGAACTACTTGCTCATGTATGGCTTGCTTATTTCCAATCTTCGGGAGAACTGACATGGATTTTATGACGGCTATCTAGTAATTGTCCGCCTCTGTGGTGTAGTGGTTAGTGTGATTAGCTGCCACTGCTGGAGGCTCGGGTTCGAATCCGAATAGTAGTTAGTGGAACGTAAAACCAATTCTTCTTCTTCTTAAGACGCCGTCTCCGAGCGGAGGTTGGCGATCCACGTAACTAGCTCTGATCTTGACAGCGCAGAATGGAATGCCATTTCTGAAGTACAGCAGTGCCATCTTCGAAGGTCTTTCAGCCATGAATTTCTTCTTCTCCCAACAGATCTCTTCCCCTGTATCTTCCCTTCGATAATAAGCTGTAATAACTGATACCTCTCACCTTTCATGATATGTCCTAGGTATTGCGTTTTCCTCTGTTTTATGGTGAGCAGTAGTTCTTTTTGCTTTTTCATCCGACGAAGGACTTCGGCATTTGAGATTTTCATTACCCAGGATATCCGCAAGAGACGGCGATACAGGAACATTTCGAAGGCATCAATACGTTTTTCTATGATTGGATCCAGAGTCCAGCTTTCACATCCATATAGGAGAACAGAAAATATATAGCAGCGGATCATACGAATTCGTAGTTGGAGAATGAGATCTGACCTCATAAAGAATTTCTTCATGGTAATGAATTGTTTCCTGGCCTGCTCAATTCTAGATATTATCTCCCGTTTGGAGTTACATTGGTCATCCAAGATGGTACCCAGATATTTGAGAGAAGACACTTGCTCAACTATTTTATCTTTTATTTACATTATTATTATTATTATTATTATTATTATTATGTGCGTATGGACCCAATGGATCACGCAAAGCTCTAACGATTCTGTTTTCTGAGTTGCCAAACAGCTCTCATCCTTTCTCCGTGGATCCTTTTTCGTTCTTCTGTCCTCAAGAAACGAAATTTGAAACGTGGTCCGAGGATTGGAATCGGGTCCAATCCGAGCGGTAAATGGATAAAATAAATTAATAAAACTGAGTAATTGACTATATTTGCAGATCGAGCTATATCAGTAGATACTGGAAGTAGGCCTATTATCAGGATAAATTAGCAATAACTTAAAGTGAACCATTGTAATAAACAATAACTGTTAATTTCTTTATGAGACTGTACATATTGCAAAGGTGAACTGGATTAACATAATCTAAGTGGAGCTATTTTTAAAGCCATTTCTGATTTTCTTAAATAAATAAGTTATGACAAAGGTTGACTGAGTAATGTGAGGTAATCGAGAAACTCAAGGATAGTGATGTGATGGCTGAGTGATATACAGTTGCTAGCCTCTCACCATGAAAGCCGAGTTTTGAATAACAGTCAGCGTACGTAATAGTTTTACTACAGGAAGTCAAGTCACCGAATCGCTCATTGAACGTAAATCTACAAATCCCATGGCTTGTCATTGAGTGATAATGTTGTGTGAAACTGAAAATGTATTGTCTTTTCAATCGCTATGAGTTCATTCAGTGTCTTTCTCCTTGGATGAATAGTCAGCGTAGTGGTTTTTGTTTGAGAGGGCCCAAAGTTTGATTCTCGGCCGTTTTGTTTATTCCTCTACCTCGGGGGTTGCTTGTTTGTGATCATCTTAATACACATCTTATTCTACATACAATACATCATAGTGAATACATCCCTCTAACTAGAGTTGGTGATAGTAAGAGCATCCAACTTTAGAACTGGACCAAGTACAAATCAAGTGCTGTCCCCAATAAATAAAAAGAAAAAATGAGAAGGAAAAGGTATATAATTCAGTCCTGGACCTTTTAGGGATTTAAACTCAATTGTATGCTCATCATAATTTGAAGGTTTAAATCTTTATGACGAACTGGGAGGGTACTAGTCCAGAAAATCAGGAGGATTCATGTTTTTGAATTTCAACTGAGTTTTGCTTAGAAAGGATATATTTAATGGGATATGACCTCTAAAAGCTCCCATAATGTTCTTAAGCTTTCAACGACTACCTCGTATATAGTTTACAAAACTTACCGCGTTTCTCTTAAATGTTAGTAAATAACATTCCAAACAAATAAATTCAATAGGTTTAAGTTCTAAGGTTATTCCTTTCTTATGGCAAGTCACGAAACAATGGGCACAAGCCAATTCTTACCAAAGTATTTGGAGGTTTGTGGAATTATAATGTCTGAACGGATTGGTGCACCCAGGTTAAATTTCACACAGAATTACAGTATGAACTGGGATAACATTAAAGCTATTTAGTATCACGCTCTCTCTTAAAGGCACTTTGTCGGAGGAAAATGTCCGTCTGGGACCATTAAAGGCGAATACGCCCCTCAAACAGTGTTAGTTCTATTAAAATTGGAAGCCTACAAAGTGTGTACTTAGAATTCAGTTTCCTACCCAAAGATTCATATGATTTTGTTTTTGCGAATTTTAAACGGCTTTTTAATAGTATGATTACATCTTCCTAGAAGTTAACAGGATACGATTTATTAATTTAGAACTCATTCGGAAGCACACATTATTATTATTATTATTATTATTATTATTATTATTATTATTATTATTATTATTATTATTATTATTATTATTATTATTATTATTGTTGTTGTTGTTTTTGTTCCGAGGTTTGTCGTGGACCGCAGAGGTGAAAGAAGGTGCCGGGATGAATGGGTCTAACTACAATGTCAAGAAAAGAATTTAAAAACTTAAACTGAAGGTTATATTTTCTTAAATTCAACCTTAGCAAATTTTCATAACAATGAAACGTCAGGTACAATGACAATTTTTAGACAAGACAAGAAATTTTAAAATTTAGTGACAGTTTAAAAATCGGGGCTTCAAGACCCTCGCCTTACAATTCTTGAGCTCCTAGCTCAAATGTACAAAAGAGCACAAATTTACTCAAGGGCAGAAATCCCTCAATACATGGAGCACTTGCTCCCAACTTACAATATCAAGCCTCCCAGAGGCGCTTTTACAACATTTGAAAAGAGCTGACGTGCTCTCAGTTTTCCAAGCCTATTCAAGGCAATTTCAGAAAATTACAATCACTCGCCATCAAGGCTCAAAATTTGAAGCAGGAGTATCTAGTACCCAATCTATTGGGCTTTTGCTGAAAAGAACAGGTTGAGAAAATGGCCCGAAATGGAGGCGTGTACTTGCACTCCTAGATATGAATTCTTAAAACCTAAAGGGCACTAGGCCGATGAAACAGGGACTATTCCCAAACTATGGAGGTGACTCGTATAGGAATAAATTAAGACATTACGGAAAGGAAGAAAGCCAGTTACAAAACGTAGTCACCTCAAACCAATATGAAGGGGAGCTCGAGAGGGTACATTACTCTCTATCCAGATTTACAGTTAAAGATTTTATGAAGTTTTTACATTAGCCGACAGAAAGTTACATTTTTAGGAAAACTAGGTTACATAGTTAATGATTCGGACCTTTCCCTCAGGTTAAACTGCGGAGCTAGCAAGATATAAAGATGTTATGTGGCCAGTACCTTGTCGGTGTACTGCCTGATGAAAGAGGTGCCGCCCGCCTCCTGCTTTGACACACACACTAGGTCAGATGACGATCAATTGGCCAAGAAACGTGAAAATACTCAGTTTATAAACTCTCGGGGAAGCTTCGAGATCATTCATGAATAATCAAGACACACCCACAGAATTCTATTGTATGATTTCAAAAGTAACACTAAGGATCGAAGCAGAAGACTGTGATTGGTAGAAAATTAATTACAGAAATTAGGGATTGGCTAGATTCAAAACTGGCGGAAAGAAAAGATAAATATTGCCAACCCAAAAATAAATGAACATCAATTACTAAAATAACGTATGAATACAAAACTTCTTTAAATCAAAAGTTCTTTCACTTCGTACCAGGGTACATGATCATGCTCTTCGGTAGTGCCATCTATGAGAGAATGTCCAAACTTCTTGATGAATGGAAAACAAAACAAGTAGAAATTCACACCGTTTAGGAAATTTCACAATAACAAAATTATATCAGATTTTAGTGGTGACATCTTCAGAGTAAAGTTCTAAATGTGGTTTCACATTTGATAGATAGAGGAGTTCTTTGAGGCGCTCATTTTGAACGCGCGGCGTAGAGGTGTACCTCCCGGTATTATTATTATTATTATTATTAGTAGTAGTAGTGGTAGTAGTAAGTGCGAAGATGTGCTTAGTTGAATCACTAGTGTTCTCCGTTCTTTTTCTACGGCTGTGAGACTTGGACCGTGGAGCTAATAACAAAAATCAAATCGGTGCCTTTGCGATTTGGTGGTGGAGGAGAATGCTACGTATACCCCGGACGAAAAGTACCAACAAATACTTCTATTATAGATGAACTAAGTGTCAAGAAACATCTATCTTCCCATGTAAGTTAGTGTTATCTCCCGTTTCTTGGCCATATTTTGAGAAGAGGAGGACATAATTTGGAAAAGACCATTATGCAAGACAAAGATGAAGGCAGTAGACCACGAGGAAGAACAGCAAGTAGATGGTTAGATCAAGTGAAGGAGATCACTAATCCTCCTCTTCAGATTATGTTGAGAAAAACTGCTCTGGACGGAGACGTCTCGACAAGGCTGCAACGCAGAAATTATAAAGTAAATGAGGTCACGGCCCTCAGCAATGAGCAGATTTTATTTATTTTAATCTTTTTTTTACAATTTGCTTTACGTCGCTCCGGCTCAGACAAGACTTATGGCGACGATGGGACAGGAAAGTGGAAAGGAAGCCGTCGTGGCCTTAATTAAAGTACAGCCCCGGCATTTGGCTGGTGTGAAAATGGGAAACCACGGAGAACCATTTTCAGGGCTGCCGACAGTGGGATTTGAACCCACTATCTCCCGAATACTGGAAATGATGATGATGATGCTTGGTGTTTAAAGGGGCCTAACATCTAAGGTCATCAGCCCCGAATACTGGATACTGACCGCACTTAAGCGGCTGCAGCTATCGAGATCGGTATGAGCAGAATTACTGATGCTGCTGATTATTATTATTATTATTATTATTATTGTTATTATTATTATTATTATTATTAATTATTATTAGAATATCACAATTACGTTCTTCTAATGCAGTTTTACAGCCTTCCTTAATAGCTTTCACCACCCCTATCCCTGCATGATGCCTATAATATTGCCATGCTATTTAAGTGGGTTCTTACGTAATCGGCAATAAATCTCCCCAAGCATTCTCCACACGCTGCGTTTCATACATTTGTATCATATCCAGCATGTTTAATTTTGTAAATGTTGGAAACTATGACCGCGTGGGCTAAGCCGTGGGTAGAGGCTATTAAATTAATAAGTACGGAGTAAAGCTGTAGCGATGGCAAAGGGAGCTGAATACCAGGTGATGATGTAAATGATGATACGAAGTCACTCTTGTAATTTTGACGTCACAAAAGTAAGCATGATGAGGAAGTAATTCAACATTAAAGTCTAGGGAATAAATAAAAAGAAGACATTTTTGCTCTCTATTTTTCTGTTAATGTCTTTAGAAAGGATTAGCTTTCATGGCAAGATTTTGCTTGTCTGCTCAATCGCCTTTCAGCACCTCAATTGTCCTGAGCAGTTAATCAAACCTGCAAGAAATAAACACAAATTCACACGCTGTTAAACAAGAACACAGTTATTAAGTAAGACGGACCAGAATTTTGTACGTTGTATTTTATGCGTTTCGGAACTCTAAAAGAAAAATACTGGGGAAATAATACAAATGTTTTACGTTATGAATGTGGTGGAAATAGTAATACGAGGGATATGTGAATCTTAGAAGTGTAATGAAAATTCGAAATGTCGCATCACAGTTTCATCTGTTGGCAGTATTGTTACAAACAAAGGCTTTAACGAATATCATATAGGGAGAAGCACCATGCAGACAAGTAAACACCATCAGAGTGCCAGTGTAACAGTGGCTGCCCCATTTCAGACATACACGAAAGAAGAACAGCGGTCTGTTATTCAGTTCATGAACAGTTAAAGAGAGAAATCTATGAAATTCATCGACGAATGACGATTCAGTATGGTGATGCATGTTGTAACAATGGCAAACATGACAACACTCGGCCCCATAGTGTCGGTGCAATAGTTGCGACCGCCGAAGACCTGCATTTTGAGTGTTTTCCAGATCCACCACAGACTTCGTCTTTAGTGATAACCCACAAGTTTGCCCGGCTCAATGACTAAATAGCTAGCGTGCTGGTCTTTGGTCCAAGGGGTCCCGAGTTCGATGCCTGGGGATTTTAACCTTAATTAGTTAATTTCTCTGGCTCCGGGATTGGCTGTTTGTGTTGTTTTCATTAATTAGAATTTATCTTAGGTAGGGCCCCATTCTCACTGACATGCAGGTCGCCTATGAAACCTTCAACTCGAAAAAGACCTGCACCTATACGCCATTATTACCACAGGTTTGGTACACTCAAGGAGCAATGAAGGGAAAGAAATTCCGTTCATATGAATATGAAGGATGAGATGTTGAACGAGTGACAGTATAGAAAGCCAAAGGATTTCTTTCTAGAATAATTCATGCAATTTGTAAGCGCTGGAGGACTTCCATTGAACGTAAAGGATACTACGTAGAAAAATGGTACAGTTATGTATCACTTTCGCTCAAAAGAAGTTTTCGTGTAATTCGCCGTCGTTTTTATGTTGTAGCTGTCGTTGACGGGTTAGCTTTTATACAATACCAGAACACTTATCTTCGCAATCCCTTCAGCAGTAATGCCGTCTAACTGATATGAGTGGCAGCATAGAGCGACAGGGCACATTTCAGTTAACAATACTCAGCCATTGTAAAGTTATTGAAGAATAGTTTAAGGGGGATTAAGACATAGAAGGCCATAACACCCATGTATTGAGAGTGTCGAATTATATCCACTAACCGATGATGACTGCAGTGTTAGGATTTGAGTAAGTAGCTTGGGACGCGAAATACGGTTCTATACCATCAATTTTCTAGAGGGTGTGGAATAATAATAATAATAATAATAATAATAATAATAATAATAATAATAATAATAATAATAATAATAATAATAATAATAATAATAATAATAATAATAATAATAATAATAATAATAATAATAGTAATAATTTGTATTTATGAATGTAAAATATCGCTGATGGTCTTCAACAGATAATATATCGGCAATGGAGCTTCCTACTAGAAACTGAGCTGAACAAAATTGTTCAACATATGTTTTTAACAACTTTTGTTGAATGTGTATTTTTTCGAAAAAATAACCCTTTTGGAAATAGTAGTAAGACCCCTGTAAAATGCTCTTCAAGTGATCATGTCTTAACAATTTATTAAACGGAAGACAACCAACTAAACATGAATAAACTGAGGATATTTACTGACCTGTCTATTTCTTCCTGTAACGGCTGAGCATACAGCGTATAGTTAAAAATCCGTTTCAGTTCAAATTATGATGAATAAAAGGCGCTTGTTGGTGCCTATAAATGGCTATTTTGACCACTAGTGCCTATTTTGCGATAAATGCCTATTTAAGTGTCTGAAACGTAAGTATTCAATTTTATGCATGTTATTTTATACAACGTTTTGCTTGATATCTCATTGATTGACAGAGAGTATAGCCTGATTACATCCTGTTTTGAGAGGACCTCTCGATTTAGAAACATCCTGACTGAAACAAGGCATACATTTACACCAGAATACTTTGAAAATAGTCAACCGTGTTGTAGCTGGAGAGTAAGTTGCTTCATTCATTTTCGTACAGTTTCGTTCCAGATTCACAGAATTGAGATCAGTAACAAGCGACACTTCCGAACACAGTTAAACCTCTATTTATCATTGTCCAGGAGATAATATAAATTTTAAGTGGGGATTTAGAGGAGTTTTTCGGATATAGTAAAATCCCGATATAATTCTCCCGCTTAATACACCATCCCGCATATTACACGCCTTTTTTCTCGGGTCCCTGCACATCTCATATATAAATCCTTTAATCCCTTGTATTGAGCTCGAATCCCGCATATTATACTTCATTTGCGGAATATTTTCAATTCATCTTCCACTTCAAAAACAGGCAGACGCCAAAAAAACTGCAGGTGATCTATGATATACTCTTGATTGAGTACTCACAGAACACAATGTTTGAACATCAAAAGGAAGGTATCAGCAAGAAACGAATATGGTAATAAACTGTAGCTTAGCTCTCCTTCAAGTTTTTTTGTAGTCAAATACTAATGTTAATTTTATTTACGTCGGTAGATTTAGTGTGATACTTCCGCAAACAAATAAATAGGACAATGAAATTGTATGCGAAATTGATCATTATACACCTCGTCCGATATAATACCTATTAGTTGAAAATTATAAATGTACGAACACACATACATTTTAAATACATATCGATTGCCTCATTATAGTATTCTTCGGCTCGGGGACTGGGTATTTGTGTCCATTCCAACACTCTCCTCTTCATATTCACACAACACACTACACCACCACCACCACCACCACAACCACCACCACAGGAACACGCAGTAGTGATTACATCACTCCATATAGGGTTGGCGTCAGGAAGGGCATCTGACCGTAAATCAGAGCCAAATCCACATGTGGGGAAAAACTGTAGGAAAAGAAGAAGAAACTCACACTAACACATCGAAGGTTTTCGGTGAGTAAGGATGGGGAATTGATAGGATTGAGATGGCAGCGCCAGTGGCCATATTTTAAGGTACATCCCCAACGTTTGTCTGGTGTGAAAATGAGTAGGAATTCGAACCCACTATCTCCAGGATGCAAGCTCAGAACTGCGCGCCCCTTACCGCACGCCCAACTCTCCTGGTAATATCATGTTAAAAAGGGTGGTTGGTAAGGAGAGGAGTGATCCAGGCAAGTGAGATATACCTTTACTCTTCACCGCTAACTTTTCTATGATACATCTTCAGCACTTAATATCAATTAGAGACAGATTTTTACCAATAGGAATAGTCTTTTCTGCCTATGACGTTTCCTTCCTGGCCTCTATGCATTCTAACATTCGTCATTGTCAACATCCATCAATATGTCTGAGGGTTTGATAATCTCATTATTCCGCCCCTTGAATCAACAATCACTACCATCCTCACATCACGATGCCTGGGGATAGCCACTTAGCTCCATGAAATTAAAATACATTACCCTAAGCTTACCATCTTAGAACCAACAACATGTCAGAGACGGTTTGCTGATATTGACTGTAGGGCGGAGAGTGATGCTTTCGCCTTCGTCCCTAAAAAAAGTTAATAAAGTAACCAGGCACGAACCAACATTTTTCAGAATTATTATGATTGAAGCTAAAAGAGCACCCTGCAGTACACAATCCCCATTAAGGGGAGTACAATAGGTACTGGTAAAAAATATGTCGATTTTTTGTTTTTATGAAAATTGCTACTTGGGGTTTCCTCTGTAATTTTATGCGTCTTTCATTGATTTTGGATTACTGTAAGTAATTTTAAATTAAAAAATATATGTTACTGCACAAGCTATTTATCCAGATTTCGTGAACACTTTTTCAGTCAAGATAAGATATCTCAGGAACTGTTTGTTCTAGAAGGCAGTAATTTATGTTGCTTTATAGTAAACATACTGCGTAAGTCTGCTGCATTGGTTTCTATGATATCACTTCCTATCTGGTGTTAATGTGGTAAGGAACGTGGTAGCACGGTTTGTAAGTGGCTTTACACATTCAAGTGCGATTTCTGCAAAACTTATTTTTTTGTGTGTGAATGGTTCCCATTTTCTCAGAACCGACTTAAGCTAGAACTCTGAAATTTTTAATTCTCATTAACAGCATTATTGTTCTTATATGGATCTTCAATGGTAGAGATACCACACATAGTTTGATCATAAATATTTTGTTAATAAAGAAATTTAAAAATTTAAGAACACAATTTAAAAAAGCTGTATCTTGATTTCTAATCAAGCTGGAACTAAGAAAGTAGATAAGTAAATGTATCTATGAATCTATGCCCTTTAAAAATTTCGTTGATTACCTTGGACACTTTAAGAGAAACCGGGATGTAAGTAAATCTGTTAAATTTAACATGTCAGGATAGGCATTTGATTCTCCCTGTTAAGAGCTATGGCCTGCCAAGGCGACTGCAATCCAACCAGAATAGAATAGAATAGAATAGAATAGAATAGAATAGAATAGAATAGAATAGAATAGAGTAGAATAGAATAGAATAGATTTATTTATCTTCAACAGGTTATTTTTCCCAGTTAAAGATGATTAAATAAAACATAATATACAGCAAATACACCTTAAATTAATAAAACTAATTTCCTAAAATATTATCCAAGTTCAAACTAAATCTAGAGACCTTTATATGTGCATATTTACACCACCTTAAACAAATAAATAAATAAATAAATAAATAAATAAATAAATAAATAAATAAATAAATAAATAAATAAATAAATAAATAAATAAATAAATAAATAAATAAATAAATAAAAATATATCTCCTTAAATAATTGACATGGTTTTCTTGACTCGGAGACTAAATTAATGGTTTCTTGGAAATCTAATCTGTGTTTGATTAGAGAAGTCATTTAATAACTATTGAAATAGCTCGACTCTAAAGTAACAGGCAGTGTGTTGTTTGACATACAAAAAGTACTTGTTGAATCATTTTCCGTTTTTGGCTTTAGGAATTTTGGAATTGAGTAGCCTATGTGAACTCATTTGGTGCCATAAAATTTACTGGGGTTATTAGTAAAATGGAGAGGAAAACAGCAATGTTAGATGAACAAAATAACATTAACATCTTCATTGTAGACTGTCATGCCTTTCAGCATTCAGTCTGCAAGCTTCTGTGAATGTAATAACTGCTGACACGATCCTCTGTTTGTGACTAGTTCTGTGGCCTTGTTTAGTTTTATACCTCTTATCTTTAAATCTTTAGGGACTGCGTCTAAACATCGCCGTCTTGCTCTCCCTCTACTTCTCTTACCCTCCGTAACAGAGTTCATTATTCTCCTAGGTAACCTATCCTCCTAGCCTCACATGAAATCACCACCGAAGCCGGTTTATGCGTACAGCTTCATCCATCGAGTTCATTCCTAAATTATCCTTTATTCCATCATTACTGATACCCTCCTGCCATTGTTCCCACCTGTTTGTACCAGCAATCATTCTCGCTACTTTGATGTCAGTTACTTCTAACTTATGAATAAAGTGTTTTGAGTCTACCCAGATTTCACATCCATAAAACAAAGTCGTCTGAAAACAGACCGATGTAATGATCCTAGTAGTTTTGCCCGGGAGATGACTTCCTTCTTACAGAATACTGTTGATCGCAACTGCGAGCACACTGCGTTAGTTTTGCTGCACCTTGAGTGAATCTCACTTACTATACTACCATGCCGGGACAGCGCATATCCTAAATACTTGAGATTCTGTACCTGTTCCAGATTTGTATCCTTAATCTGGATTTCTTAGCTACTGACATAAATTTTGTCTTTCAAAAGCTAATTTTCATACCATACTCATTGCAGGTATTTTCATGGTCCAGGCTTTCTGCACAGTCTGCCATTAAGACCAAGGCGTCAGCATAGGACAAACTGCTTACTACATTTTCACCTGACTTCATTCATCCCTGCCACTTAATACCTTTCAGCAGATGATCCTTGTAAACTATGAACAACTAAGATGAAATACTACGGCCTTGTCTAACCCTTGAGGTACCTTGAACCAAGAAATCATTTTACCTGTCTATTCCTCTCGTAGCATTTTTCAATTACCTGGCGCATACTGAAAGTGTGATCCTGACAGCCCATCTGTGGTCTAAAATAATAATAATAATAATAATAATAATAATAATAATAATAATAATAATAATAATAATAATAATAATAATAATAATAATAAAAATAATGCAGTTTGATTAGGATGGATAACAATATGCTATGAAGGAAAATACTAAATCTCGCAGTATCTCTAACAAATCACAACAACTGGCTTACAGAAATAAGCAAATATCTTCAGGAAATTGGTATAAATGAAGAAATCTTGCAAGACAGAAAAAAATTCAGAAATCTCATAAACAAACACAAATTTGCTGATCAACCTAAAAGGCAAGCTACAGGATGGACGGAAGAACGCAAAAAGAAGCACAGCGAAAGGATGAAGAGATTTGCGGAAGACAAGAAGAAACGTTGTGCTAAATAAGTCACACACGCCCCTTAGTTGGGCATAATGAATTTAAAAAAAATGCAGCTTGGATTGAAAATTGGAAGTCTCGGTTTAGGTTGGTAGTCTTTCAGTATCACCTCTTCTTGTTCTCTGTTTGACAGGCGGAAGACACGGCTTTGGATCAATAGGTCATAAACTCTTACAGAGAGATTATTTTATGTTCAACTACAATGTCTGTTGTTATGTTTTACAACCAAAGTTATGATTGTGGTAACACATTTTAATGTTTAATTGTTTCAATAATGATTGACCACAAAAATTGAGATAAAGTGATATTGAAGTTTTATCTTTTAAACTACTAAAGTATTCCACATTTTAATCTAAGGCTGTTTTTTGCACATTGCAGCAATTCTACTCCAGTCTAAGAGATTTTTAATGCACAATACACATCCAACAATGGCCATAACGGCAATGTGGTTATTATTCTGTCGAAGTACAGTCAGCCGTACAGTAACTTTATACTACCCATACATATTCAGGCTTCATTTTACCACAATTTACAAACTTCTGTTTGGAGTAGAATTATATCCTATTTTCTGCATTGCCTGCAATGCTACCGGCCGTCCCATTAAAGCCGGTAACGGAACCATCGATACTGAAAAAAAAAAAAAAGCGAACGAAGTGTTTCGGATGGAAATGCAAATGACTATCTCAGTGCTCTGTTTTATACATCTTCATGGGGTTTGACTGCATGGAGATGAGTATCCGTGATATTGATAGCACAGATGTCGACCTCTTGCCACCCCAACCCAGTGACAAAGCGACCCGATAGAGCGCGAAATTAGACATCTGTTTACAACATCGTGTCGCATAGCATTTCAATCCAAGAAATACTGTTTTAATTCTTGAATTAACGTACGTTTGTCTTCAATGTTGGCCACAGAAACATAAGATAACTTAGAATCAAACCTCACGTTACATGTAAAAAGTCTTTATAATATATAGCTGTCTTTCTGTTTATATACAAACAAAATTATAACAATGCCTGACTGTTGGTGTCGTTATCATAACCGCGGGACCTATAGTTGTACGTGAAATACGAAACACAGGCACGTGACATTTCATTTCAAAAAGTCTGTCTCCTTGGCTGAATGGTTAGCATAGTAACCTTTAGTCCAGAGGGGCCACTGGTTCGGTTCCCGGTCGGGTCGCGGATTATGATCTTAAATGGTTCATTCTCTTGGTTGGGGACCGGATGGTTTTGTTGTCCCTACAACATATAAACCACACAAAACGCTATCCTCCACCACAGTAAGACACAGTTTTCATATACAGCAGATTTCACCCACCCCCCGTCGGAGGATCTGTCTTCGAAGTGCTCCATCCACCACGTTAGCAAAAGCCACTCGAAATAGTAATAATAAATATAATAATAATAATAATAATAATAATAATAATAATAATAATAATAATAATAATAATAATAATAATAATAATGTCCGCCTCTGTGGCGTAGTGGTTAGTGTGATAGCTGCGACCCCGGAGGACCGGGGTTCGATTCCGGCTCTGCCACGAAATTTGAAGAGTGGTACGAGGGCTGGAATAGGGTCCACTCAGCCTCGGGAGGTCAACTGAGTAGAGAGGAATTCGATTCCCACCTCAGCCATCCTCGAAGTGGTTTTCCGTGGTTTCCCACTCCTCCTCCACGCAAATGTCGGGATGATTCCTCACTTAAGGCCACGGCCCCTTCCACCACTCTTCCTTGCCTGTCCCTTACAATCTTCCCATTCCCCACACAAGACCCCTGTTCAGCACAGCAGGTGAGGTCACCTGGACGAGGTACTGGTCCTCTTTTCTAGTTGTATCCCCGACCCAAAGTCTCACGTTCCAGGACACTGCCCTTGAGGCAGTAGAGGTGGGATTCCAAGTTGAGTCCGAGGGAAAAACCAACCCTGGAGGATAAATAAATAAATAAATAAATAAATAAATAAATAAATAAATAAATAAATAAATAAATAAATAAATAAATAAATAAATAAATAAATAATAATAATAATAATAATAATAATAATAATAATAATAATAATAATAATAATAATACAAATGTACACGAATCGTGGAAAATTTCATTCCTCTGTATGCTGTTTTGTGATATTTTATTTTAGGTAGTTGTACCAATTCCACCTTTTTCCCCCACTAAAATCGGAAAAAGATATTTAATTTTCCTAATTAGCTTATAAGGAGCAACTGAATGAAATATTGTATTTAGGGTAGTTAATTTAAAAATATACATAAGAATTGGAATTGGAACAATAGCACCATTATAAACCTTCAATTTGGTATTCAGGCTGATATTTTTCACCACAAGCACCACTTTAAGATGGTAAGTGCTGCCTGGGCCTTGAAAATTCGGACAACGATATCACTTGAGTCTGCCGCTTTTGAGGTGGATATCAGAGAATCCAGACACTTGAAACCACCTACTTGTTCAACAGGTTCATTACTTAATGCCAGTTGTACTGTAGTTTTCTCCCAACTGTACAGATGCGCTTGGTCTATTTTGCATTTATTATCAGCCCCAATTGCCGTGGTCTATTGCTGATATCATCCAGCAGTATCTGAGCTGGTCATTCACGTCGACGTATGCTCAACTAACTGAATGCCCGAGCCGGCTCCGTGGGGTAGGGATAGCTTGCCTGCCTCTTCCCCGGAGGACCCGGGTTCGATTCCAGGCCAGGTTAGGGATTTTTACCTGGATCTGAGGGCTGGTTCGAGGTCCACTCAGCCTACGTGATTATAATTGAGCTATCTCACGGTGAAATGGCGGCCGGGTCTGGAGAGCCAAGAATAATGGCCGAGAGGAATCGTTGAGCTGACCACACGACACTTTGTAATCTGTAGGCCTTCGGGCTTAGCAGCGGTCGCTTGGTATGCCATGGCCCTTCGGAGCTGTTGTGTCATAGCATTTGGTTTGGTTTTATTAATCACAAAATATCGTAATAAAACAATCTTACTTTTCTAAATTAGCTTATAAAAACACTCGTCCCGAATTTCAGCCCTTTGTTCGCTATTTTGTGATTATTTTAGGTAGGTGCCCCAATTCCACTCCTTTTTATCACAAAAACGGAATAAAAATCTTTAATTTTCCTAATTATCTTATAGGGAACAACAGAATGAAATATTGTATTTAGGGGGTTCATCCTATTTCACCCTGATAATAAAAAATATTGGAATTAATCATCTTTACTTTCCTTAAATAAATTATAAGAAATATTTGTGGCAAATGTGAACCCTCTAGCTTCGTGGGAAGTGTGGCAATTGATGAAAATGTAATTATGCTAATGACCCCAATTTTACCCCTTGGTCACAATACATCGGAATGAAACACATTCACTTTTCCTAATTAGCTTAATGAGAAAGAAGAGTGCCGAATTGCAGCTCTCTACCTTCGTGAGAAGTGTGGGAATTAAATGTCTATTTAGGGTCGTTAATCCTGTTTCACCCCCTATATCACAAACGATCAGAATAAAACATTATTTGTCTACTTAAATATCTCATAAGAAACACTAACCAAATTTCAGCCTTGAGCTTCATGGGAAGTGAGTGATTTAGTGAAATTGTGTGTGTAGGGTAGTTACCCCAATTTCAGACCCCTTTACGATAAAACGCCGGCCCCGTGGTGTAAGGGTAGCGTGCCAGCCTCTTACCCGGAGGCCCCGGGTTCTATTCCCTGCCAGGTCAGGGATTTTTACCTGGACTTGAGGGCTGGTTCGAGGTCCACTCAGCCTACGTGATTAGAATGGAGGAGCTATCTGACGGTGAGATAGCGGCCCCGGTCTAGAATGCCAATAATAACGACCGAGAGGATATAGCGTGCTGACCACACGACACCTCATAATCTGCAGGCCTTTGCGCTGCGCAGCGGTCGCTTGGTAGGCCAAGGCTCTTCAAGGGCTGTAGTGCCATGGTGTTTGGTTTGGTTTTTACCACAAAACTTCGACAAAAACCATCTTTACTTCTTCTTAATTAGCTTATAAGGAACATCTGTGCCAACCTTTTACCAGTTGCTTTCCGTCGCACCGACACAGGTAGGTCTTATGGTGATGATGGGACAGGAAAGGGCTAGGAGTGGTAAGGAAGCGTCCTTGGCCTTACTGCGCCAAATTATATCCCTCTACTGGTGTGGAAATTGTGCGATATAATGATATTGTGTTTCGAGATAGTTAACCCTTTCCACCCCCCTTTATCACAAAACATCGGAATGAAATATTAATTAGCTTATAAGAAACACTTGTGCCAAAATTCATTCCTGTACCTTTGCGGTAAGTGTGCGATTTAGGGTGATATTGTGTTTAAGGCAGTTACCCCAAACTCACCCAATTTATTACAAAAGCATCGAATAAAATATTAATTAGCTTATGAGAAACACTTGTGAAAATTTTTAGCACTCTACCTTTGTGGGAAGTGTACGATTTAGAGTGATATTGAGTTTAGGTAGTTACCTCATTTTCAGCCTCTTTATCACAAAACATCGGAATAAAAAATTAATTAGCTTATAAGAAACACTTGTGCCATAATTCAGATCTCTACCTTTTCGGGAAGTGTGCGATTTAGTGTATAGTGTTTAGGGTAGCTATCCCAATTTCATCCCGTTTATCACAATATATCGAAATAAGACAACTTTACTTTTCCTAATTTGTTTATAAGGAACACCCGTACACAAGTTCAGTCCTCTGACTTCGTGGGAAGTGTGAGATTGAGCGATTTTGTAATTAGAGGAGTTACTCCTTTCTCACAAATTTAATAAAACATATCGCAGTGAAAAATCTTCACATATCCCAAAATAATTACGAGAAATACCTATGCCAAATTGCAGCTATCTAGCTTCATGGGAAGTGTGATAATTACATATTTCAATTAGAGGAGATAACCCTATCCCATTCCTTTAATAAAAAACGGAATAAATCATCCTTACGTTATGATAATTATTTGGGGATATTAGGTCGTGTAATATTAAATACCAGCTGACGCGTTTCGATCCTGCGACCAGGAACGTCTTCAGAGCAGTAACAAAGCATAATGGCCACTGTCACTACATAGTAACCAGACTCAAGATATAGAGACCCTGTTAGAAATATAGTTCATTCCAGGGCCTCCAGAGTCACGGAGAAAGATGTTGACGAGTTAATTATAGAGGGTAGCCATGATCTACTCAGTATATAGCCGTCACCTTTATTGAAATTATTCGGACGTTTAGCAATTTCTATCGCCTCACGAATGATTCTAGGAATAAAATGTTTCTCTTTATAAATGACAGAAGTTGCATAAAAAATTATGTGATGTTCATTATGTATGGCATGTTCTGCCACAGAAGACTTCTCTGGCTGGCAAAGAAGTGCCTGCGATGTTCTTTAACCCATGTAGCTACCTTCCTACATATTTGTCCAACATAAACTGATCCACAGGAGCAAGGAATCATATACATTCCGGCGCAGTTTAAACCTATAGGATCTTTGACAGATCGCAAACAATTGCCTATGATGATATTAGGCTTAAAAATGGTCTTGATATTGTGTTTTCTGAGAATGTTGCCAATCCTATCCGTGACAGATTGTACGTATGGCAAGAAGGCCAGACTCAAAGGACGAGGTCACATGACAATCTGTCTTTTGGCTTAGGATGTAGCACTTCGTCAATCTGTTCCCTTGAATAGCCATTGCTCAGAAATGTTCTGGTCAGGAACCCAAGTTCACCGTTTAATTTATCCTCCTCACTAACCTCCCTTGCTCGGCTGATTAGGGTGTTAAGCACAGCACGCTTTTTGGCAAGGATGGTGATGAGAGGACCCATGAAGGTATCTGTTAGTATGGGTGGATTTACTGTAAACCTGATCATGGCTACCCTCCATAGTTAACTCGTCAACATCTTTCTCCGTGACTATGGAGGCCCTGGAATGAATTATCAGTTCCATCTGATTTCTTAGAAACTAAAACATCCAAGAACGGTAAACATCCTCCACGTTCAGTCTCCATGGTAAATATAATGTTTGGATGTATGCTATTCAAGTGATCCAAAAATATGGATAATTCGTGTTCACCATGGGGCCAAATAACAAATGTGTCATCGACATATCTCAACCAGATGGAAGGCTTGAGCGTGCAAGATTGAAGACAACGCTCTTCAAAATCTTGCGTATAGAAATTAGCGATGACTGGTGCCAATGGAGATCCCATGGCAACCCCATCCATTTGTTCGTATATTGTACCATGAAAACTGAAATATGTCGTGGTGAGGACAAGGTGAAACAGATTAACAATGTCACCAGAAAATAATTTTATCCAACAGAGACAAGGTGTCCATGATATGAACCCTAGTGATCAGAGACACAATATCGAAACTGACTAGAATATCACCAGAAGAAACATGCAGATTAGATAAAATGCCAATAAACTGCGATGAATTCCTGATGAATACCCCATTATCTATGTACGGCTTGAGAAGTTCTCCGAGGTATTTGGCCAGGTTGTATGTAGGGGAACCTATACTGTTAACAATAGGTCTAAGGAGAACTCCGTTTTTATGGATCTTAGGAAGGCCATAAAGTCGGCGAACTGTAGAAGCCTGCTGTCGCAAACCACGAGAAATATCATTTGGAATCGAGCTAGCTTTGAGAAGAGACGCTGCTTTACTATCAATGGCGTTGGTAGGATCATTTTCTGGCACCTTGTAGGTGGGATCACTGAGAAGTTCCTCAATCTTGTTATTGTAGTCGACGGTGTTCATAATCACAGTAGCATTGACGTTATCAGCCTTCACCACCACCAAGTCCTTGTTCATTTTTAGTTGTTTAAGAGCATACCACTCTTTGGAAGTAAGGTTAGGACGAGGCTGTTTGAAATGTCTGATAATGGTGGCGATTTCAAGACGAATCTCCTTAGCAATATGATCCGGTAAAGGCTCTAAAGAAGCCTCAACACCACAGATGATCTCCTCCGTCGGAGGCAATGGCTATTTAAGGAAACAGATTGACGAAGTGCTACATCCTAAGCCGAAAGGCAGATTGTCACGTGATTCTCGTCCTTTGAGTCTGGCCTTCTTGCCACATGTACAATCAGTCACGGATAGGATTGGCAACATTCTCAGGAAACACAATATCAAGACCATTTTTAAGCCTAATATCATCATAGGCAATTGTTTGCGATCTGTCAAATATCCTATTGGTTTAAACTGCACCGGAGTATTTATGATTCCTTGCTCCTGTGGATCAGTTTATTTTTGCCAAACACGTAGGAAGGTAGCAACAAGGGTTAAAGAACATCGCAGGCACTTACGTCTTTGCCAGACAGAGAAGTCTGCTGTGGCAGAACATGCCATACATAATGACCATCACATAATTTTTTATGCAACTTCTGTCGTTTATAAAGAGAATTCCTAGAATAATTCGTGAGGCGATAGAAATTGCTAAACGCCCGAATAATTTCAACAAAGGTGACGGTATGTACTGAGTAGATCATGGCTACCCTCCATAGTTAACTAGTCAACATCTTTCTCCGTGACTCTGGAGGCCCTGGAATTAATTATATTTCTAACAGGGTCTCTATATCTTGAGTCTGGTTACTATGTAGTGACAGTTGCCATTATGGTTTGTTGCTGCTCTGAAGACGTTCCTGGTCGCAGGATCGAAACGCGTCAGCTAGTATTTAATATTACAGGACCTAATATCCCCAAACAATTATCATAATGTCATTTAGTGCTCGTGAAAGTATACGTATTAACATCCTTACTTTCCTTAAATAGCTTATAAGAAATACTTATGCCAATCTCCTGTTCATGGGAAGCGTGTTATGTAGTGATATTGTGTTTAGAACAGTTACCTTAATTTCACTCCGTTTACCACAAAACATCAGAAGAAAACATCTTTACTTTCCCTAATTAGCTTGCAAGGGATACCTTTGCCAAATGATATTCCTCTAAAATTTTGGAAGAATGCGATTATGTGGTAATGTGTTTAGGGCCGAGACCCCAATTTGACTCCTTTTATCATAAAACATCGGAATAAAACATCGCCACTTATCCTAATTACTTAAAAGGAACAATTGTGCCAAATTTCAGCCCCTTAGCTTCGTGGGAGTTGTGAGGGTGATCAGTGAGTCAAGGCTTTCGCTTTTATATAAAGGCGTGCTCGGTTTACCCGGAAGGACGTGGATTCGATTTCCCGCCAGGAAGTCGAAAAATTTATGAAACAAGATTTCCACTTCTGGAAGTTTACATGGCCCTAAGGTTCACTCAGCCTACATGGACAATGAGTACCAGGTTAATTCCTGGGGATAAAGGTGGCCGGGCGCAGAACTAACCATTCTACTCCACTAAGTGGCGAGGGTACGGATAGTGGAAGCCTTTACCTTCCACCTCTCCCAGACATGGCCTGTACGGAGATGACTTTGCTCTTTGCTTTGCTTTGCTTTGTAGAGAGATAAGGCTTAAGTCTGAGGACCTGGCGGGCCACTGTAAAAACGTAATATTTTGGAGAGTTTCCCTAGATACCTGCAGTGTGCTTCTGAAACATCCCATTTGTAATGGTCGCCATCAGAAGGGCAACACTGCATTGGCAACCCTCTGCACTTACTGTCGAGCAGTAATTGTGCCCTCAACAAATTTCATTTGAAAACCAATAGCTCCTTATGACTATACTACCTGGGGTTGGCCTGTGCCTCACGACAATAAGATCGGTGCAGCTCCTCTCCCAGGTAGACCGTCGGACACGTTAAATAATGGTAGTGAAAGTATAAAAGATGTATCTTGTGATAATGTAAACCCGGTAATTCATGAACGTGACCGGCAGAATAGCGCAGTCTGTTGATGATTTGACGAATACATTACGAATACCGTGTTTATTATTTATAATCACATTTCCAAAAAATCTTCTTTTATACGATTGAAACTTATTAATTGAGACGTCGATATCATTTAAACAAATAGGATTAAGGCGCTGTCTTCAAAATAGGTCACTAGGCTTTAATGGTTTAATACTGCTCTGTAAAGTAAACAAAATCCCGACCTATGTCTGTTCTACTGTAAAATTGACTTCGGGAACTGTGTGTAATACCCATCAAAGTGGATATAATTGAAGAACATTTACATGACTCATTCATTGAAGATATTAAAAGAGGAACGTTTGTAACAGAAAGTGTAAAGTTCTCGTTAAACATCCCCATTCATGGTAATGACTGATGTTATTTAACCCCACGATAATGAAGTACTGTTTACATGAGTGTGCTGGTGCAGATGTGAATGGAATAACTACTCCACCATTAAAGTTCGGCGCCACTTTTATTCACAATATCGATTATGGATGCTCTCACACCTCGTAAAGTTGCAAACGAACAGCCAGTCACTTTTCATCATGGTAATCGTCACATTCGTATCCAGCATTTGTATTTGTCTTTAAACTAATAATTCATCACTATTCCATAAAAGGGGTGAATATTATGAGACATTTCCATCCATGGCAGTCGTCCGTCAATGAAAATACACCACCACTACTACCATTAGGGTACTACTACTTGATTCTGGGAGCAATGCAATGAAGAAACATCATCAATAAATGAATAGAACATTCTTCTCTCCCAGTCCAACAATGGAGGAGAAAGTACTCATTAGTAGTTACTTTCGGAGAGTTCGGCGGCCGCCTCCGCCTCAGGCACCCTGGGAGAGGCCTCTGCCTCACGGAATGTGCAGACTAAGATTGCATGCTTAATCTCACATGACCTCACTTGAAAAGTCTAAACATGCATATCCATGACCTGATCACTGCATGCCAAAAACAGTGTGACCTCATTATGTTACATGCACAGCCCCTAAGTGTTAAACATAGCTAGATATTTAAAGTTCTGAGTGAGTGTTCTGAAAACAAGGGTTTAGTCCCTGGGTAATATCAACAATATTGCAAGCTACTATAAGTCTCTAGAGTTCAAATCTATAAGCTATAAAGTAAAAAACTGAGTGTTCCAGACACTTAAAAAAAACGAATAGTGCGTTACGCGTCACCACAGACACCATCTTGTTCCAAGTTTAGCTCCAAGCTCCCTTAAGTCGCTTTCCAACCTTACGTCCCCTACGAATAAAGCATATGTATTAAGCATTACACTATCTCCCTAGTCCCGTGCCACCATCTTGTTCCAAGTTCAGCTCCAAGCCCCTGAGATTGCCTTCCAATATTATATCAATAAAGCATATGTATTAAGTCTTACACCATCTCCCTAGTCCAATTAGTACAACGTGTAGCCGCTATCTTGTTCAAGATTCCAAGTTCAGCCTCCTCCTACTCTTCATAGACCTTAACGTGTAGCTACTACCTTGTTCAGAATTCCAAGTTCAGCTCGAAGCAGCCTGAGAGTGCTTCCAACGTTACGCCCCCTATGAATAAAGGATTAACGCCTAGTGAGAAAACTCACGTTTTAATTAATCGTTAAATATTATTAAAATAATATTAAGCCTTGCTGTTTGTTGAGTTGTGACTGCCATTACGCTCAGACATGGAAAATGGCGGTCAAAGTAGGATTTTTTGTTTATGAATTCTTTTTATTATAAAATAAACATACTGAGCTATTTCTCTTTTGTTAAGAAGGAAGTCATATTTTTTTAATATCGACTCAGTTAATACCACTCTAAAGCTTTTCAGTCTGTCAACTCAGTAATTATAACACATTTAATCTATATATAAAATAAGAGTTTTGTCTGTACATTGTTCAGAATTCGAAAAGAACGGTATTTCTGTATCGGTCATGTCCATACTAACAAGGAAATGCACTTTTTACTTTTCTGTAATTTCTGTCTGCCTGTCTGTCTGTCTGTCTGTCTGTGTGTATGTACACGCATCACGAGAAAACGGCTGAACAGAATTTAATGAAAATCGGTATGTGAAGTCGCGGGATGAGCCACTACAATCTAGGCTATAAATCATTTTACTCACGCTGAGTGAAATTGTAGTTTAGGGGAAGGCCTAAAATTGAATTCTGAAATATTTATGTTATTAGTGGTCCTGTCGATAAATACTACATAACTAAAGTGATATAGAATTAATGTTTCGATCATTTATGACATACATTGTTACCGTACCGGCTTTGATAACACAGATATTCATGAATTTGTATTTTTGTTGCCAAGTCCATATCAACGCCGAGCCACGAGAAAATGTGCTAACAGAATTTAATGAAAGTCGGTATATAGAGTCGGGGAATAAGAAACTACAGTCTAAGTTATAAAGAATTTTATTCACCCTGGATGAAATTGTAGTTCATCGGAAGGCGCCTAAAATTTAATGTTTAAATGCCTATGTTATTGGTCCTATCGAAAAGTACTACATAAAAAGTTATAGAGAATACAATTTCCGACCATTTACACTGACTGACAGAGCAAATGCAACACCAAGAAGGAGTGGTCAGAACTTTATGCCAATTGCAGGGTAGACTGACGTCACTGAGGTATGCTTATGATGTGAAATGCGCCGCTGTGCTGCACACGTAGCGAACGATAAATGGGACACGGCGTTGGCGAATGGCCCACTTCGTACCGTGATTTCTCAGCCGACAGTCATTGTAGAATGTGTTGTCGTGTGCCACAGGACACGTGTATAGCTAAGAATGCCAGGCCGCCGTCAACGGAGGCATTTCCAGCAGACAGACGACTTTACGAGGGGTATGGTGATCGGGCTGAGAAGGGCAGGTTGGTCGCTTCGTCAAATCGCAGCCGATACCCATAGGGATGTGTCCACGGTGCAGCGCCTGTGGCGAAGATGGTTGGCGTAGGGACATGTGGCACGTGCGAGGGGTCCAGGCGCAGCCCGAGTGACGTCAGCACGCGAGGATCGGCGCATCCGCCGCCAAGCGGTGGCAGCCCCGCACGCCACGTCAACCGCCATTCTTCAGCATGTGCAAGACACCCTGGCTGTTCCAATATCGACCAGAACAATTTCCCGTCGATTGGTTGAAGGAGGCCTGCACTCCCGGCGTCCGCTCAGAAGACTACCATTGACTCCACAGCATAGACGTGCACGCCTGGCATGGTGCCGGGCTAGAGCGACTTGGATGAGGGAATGGCGGAACGTCGTGTTCTCCGATGAGTCACGCTTCTGTTCTGTCAGTGATAGTCACCGCAGACGAGTGTGGCGTCGGCGTGGAGAAAGGTCAAATCCGGCAGTAACTGTGGAGCGCCCTACCGCTAGACAATGCGGCATCATGGTTTGGGGCGCTATTGCGTATGATTCCACGTCACCTCTAGTGCGTATTCAAGGCACGTTAAATGCCCACCGCTATGTGCAGCATGTGCTGCGGCCGGTGGCACTCCCGTACCTTCAGGGGCTGCCCAATGCTCTGTTTCAGCAGGATAATGCCCGCCCACACACTGCTCGCATCTCCCAACAGGCTCTACGAGGTGTACAGATGCTTCCGTGGCCAGCGTACTCTCCGGATCTCTCACCAATCGAACACGTGTGGGATCTCATTGGACGCCGTTTGCAAACTCTGCCCCAGCCTCGTACGGACGACCAACTGTGGCAAATGGTTGACAGAGAATGGAGAACCATCCCTCAGGACACCATCCGCACTCTTATTGACTCTGTACCTCGACGTATTTCTGCGTGCATCGCCGCTCGCGGTGGTCCTACATCCTACTGAGTCGATGCCGTGCGCATTGTGTAACCTGCATATCGGTTTGAAATAAACATCAATTATTCGTCCGTGCCGCCTCTGTTTTTTCCCCAACTTTCATCCCTTTCGAACCACTCCTTCTTGGTGTTGCATTTGCTCTGTCAGTCAGTGTATGTTTTATTCAGTTTTACCGTACCGACTATTATAAGAGTGGTATTTCAGTCAGAAGAAAATTAAATGTGAAAGCCTACAATATTGAAAGCGCATAACATTGATGAACAATAACATTACATTGACCATTGTTTGTGGTGATGTTCTTTTTCTTTTATGCTGCCGCACAACTCCGATAGATGGGATTACGGCTGCATACCGAGTATAACAGCCTGACTGAATATTGGCGGAAAATAGTTGGGGAGTTAGAAAACTTTCTTATTTAGCGTGTCATTCCTCTGGTACATATATTTTTCTAATACCATACTGCTGGTACGTAACTTACTGGTTCATCATAGTGTTCCAGCTATTCGATCCCTACTCTGACGCGCTGTTTTGAATGAGCAGTGTGCACTCAAGGCAGAGGCTCACCTAATAGTAGTAGTAGTAGTAGTAGTAGTAGTATTAGGACGATCTGGTCTAGAATTACAAGTTAGGCATATTCCAATTATAGCACCGCAATTCAGTAAATAACTCAAAATTCAACCCTGAAAAGAGCCGTTCCTTAAAAAGAGCTTCTTCCTCTTCAATTTTATTACATTCTATATTCATTTTATTCAAAATTACCGGTAGCAGTGAAGAGGGGGTTGCTCCTCTGGCTTGGAGGAAAAATTGCCTCCAAGTCAGATTTTTCCGCCGCCAGTGCAGTGAATTGAGATTTTCCGCCTCATCGGGTACTCCTAGGAAATGGATTAGTAAACAGACATAGTTTTTGCCCTGGGACTCTCTACTATTCGACTTCCCCCGCCGAAAAAAGACGAAGAGTGTTCACGGATTACGGCTGTCTGCGGCTTGGTCAATCCAGCTCTGGAACTTTGGACTGTCAGATTGGCACAATTCGTTAAAAGTGAAAAAATATGTGGTTTTTCATTTGATGGACTATTTCATATGAAAGCATTGCTTTTAATCGCGCCATTTCTACTGACGTCATTGTAATGACCTATGTTCATTTCATTTAGGAAACCACTAAGACAGTCTTTCTGAGGATGTAAAAAGGCAGGTGGAAAGTGAGTGTCCGCCATTGTAATGCAATTCTCCAACCTGATTGTGACAATGAAAATTCCCTAACGCAGTCTTCATATGAGGAAAGACGTTTGGTGATTTCTCCGTCTTGTTTCCAGGGTAACGTTAAGAGCTATGCAATTTAATACAGTATTGCTCATAACGTGTACTCTACCTAACCCACAATTCTGTATACAATGTAGAATTCCGTAGCGAAGCACGGGTACATCAAGTAGTTCTACAATATACCTGTAAAAATGAGTGTGCTTCTTTACATGTATGTTGCAGTGTTATGTGTGTTACATTTGGTTTTAGGCAGACTGAAACGCTTTAAAGTAGTATTATTGCTAGGTTAATTTTATTTTCAATACAAAATGTGTAAAATAATGGACTATTCCACGTAAGTGATCGTTATTTCCCCAGTGTCTCCCAGTGCGGCGTTAAAAATGTAGGAAGAAAGAGAGAGAGAGAGAGAGACCTGGTTTGATGACAACCTTTTTGAAACTGCGTGATTTTTCATGTGAAAATTACACCCAGTGGTCATTGGATTTCGAACCTTGGTCGTTAGAGTGAGATATCAGTAGTAAAGTTAATTTATTATCTCGCCTTCCTCACCCTGCCCCGGTTGATTAAGTGATAATGAGAGAAAGATGCGAGAATGCTCATGACGACCCTATCAATAAGTAACAGAAGCCTGATGATTAATCAATGAACGATGATTGATGGTCTTCATCACTTACCAATAACACAATTCATACAGTACTTTCACTCTAGCTCAGATACGAGGGAGAACCGTCTCTATGCCTCTTTTCAAGGGATTATGCTACAGTACATTCAACTATATGCGGAGATAACACCCACTGCTGTTTCAAGTACAGACCTGGCATTAAGAGATAGGCCCTATAGGACGCCATCAGTACGTAAGTATAAAATAATAATAATAATAATAATAATAATAATAATAATAATAATAATAATAATAATAATAATAATAATAATAATAATAATAATAATAATAATATCACCTCAGTTACTCTATTGCGAACGTTTTGATTTGACGCCATTTAGGCTGCCCGCATGGCAATTTCGACGTCCCTAAATGGTCAGCGTATTTGCCTTCAGTTCCAAGGGGCCTGCGTTCGATTCCCGGCCTGCTCGGGGATCTTAACTTTGTTTTGTGTTCGTCTTGATACACATCTTCATTTACACACAATACACCACACAACAAACCACCACAGAAACACGTAATAATGAATACAGCCCTCCACATAAAGTCGGCGTCAGGAAAGTCATCTGCCTGTAAAACAAGGACTACGTCCATACAGGGTGCCAGGAAGAAGAAGAAAAGAGCAGAAGATGGTAAACCGAAACTCTGTTGGAGTCTGTGACTGAGTTCTAATTCATTTATTTAGCCACTCACTGATTTTAACACTCGTAAAGTGAGTTTCTCTCATCGTTCGGCCGGCAGGGGCACGGGGCTGCCTGCCTGCCTGCCGTTGACTCATCAGCCCCCTCTGCGGCATAACAACAAGCACGGCAATTCCCTCACTTTCTCAGTTATACTCCGTCCTTAGAACGTTTAACAAGTGTCGATATGTCACTCCAACTATTATCGAGTTATAAAGTGTTAGTTCGGGGTATAATTCTTATAATGCCTCCACATGTTTTAGCACTAGCTTAGTTAGATTACTATCAGCAAAGCGAAGAGGGGGTTGCTTTACGTCGCACCGACACAGATAGGTACCATGGCGACGATGGGACAGGAAAGGGCTAGGAGTGGGAAGGAAGCGGCCATGGCCTTAATTAAGGTACAGCCCCAGCATTTGCCTGGTGTGAAAATGGGAAACCACGGAAAACCATTTTCAGGACTGCCGACAGTGGGGTTCGAACTTACTATCTCCCGAATACTGGTTTTCATTTCTGACTGGCGAACTTGTTCGTCATGACAGAGCCGATTTTTCCCCCGCTAGTGTACGTCGTGCTGGTGCTGTTGCGAGTTTTCGCAAACTCCTTTGAAATAGACGAGTAGAGAGGCCTTCTGTAGCCTCGGGGCTCCCATCTACGTGCTATCAAGCCGAAAAGAAAAGTTTACATAGTACAGGAAAGGTATTTACTGTATGTACGATAGTTATATGAAAACATATTTTTACGGGGAAGTCGTTAGACGATTCATAACACAATTTCCAGCTGAGGTACCGTGCAGAAACTCCTAACCAAATTGAGAGAATCGAAGGGTAAAGACGCACGTGCTTAATGAGGAGAAAGTAAACGAAATAGCAGAAAAATTAGAATACACGCTTACAAAATTCGTACGACGACTTTGACAAGAAACCGGGGTTTTGAAGTGCTCAGCATGGAGAGTTACGAAACATATCGGGAGAGAAATAGCCTCAATTACGGAACATACACTAATGCGTGTGGATCGGAGATTTTGCTAACACGATGCAAAAAATGTGTGGATGTACAAGGATAACATCTCCAACATCACCTGTCATAAAGTAGGTGCTTATTTTCATAATTTTAATTGCTATGTCATGTCATTCACAAACAAAGTGTGGGAAGTGCTGTGCTTGTTGTTATGCCGCCGAGCGGGGTGTAAAGAGTCAACGGCAGACAGACAGACAGACAGACAGACAGACAGACAGACAGACAGACAGACAGACAGACAGACAGACAGACAGACAGACAGACAGACAGACAGACAGACAGACAGACAGACAGACAGACAGACAGACAGACAGACAGACACCGCGCGCCCTTTCGCCTGGCGATGAGAGAAACTCACTGAATAATCGTATCGTTCACTTCTGGAAAAACACACATTGTCTGTTTCACAGGACTTCTCTGCGCCCTGGAAACAGGCCTCAGTCTGTAGCATTTTACATATACCAGCTACACTGGGAGACCAAAAGTCACGGGAAGGGGTGTTCCGTTAGAAAATATGCCGTGTAGGATCCCTGAGCGTTGCGGCTAGCTGCCGCGCAGCTTAGCAGTCTGTCATAGACACCAGTGTTGTGAAATGGCAACTCGTCGCGAGTTAACCGACTTTGAACGTGGAATGATGATCGGCGCATGACATATGGGTCGTAGCATTGCGGAGATTTCACGCGAATTCGGATTTCCGAGGTGAACAGTGTCGAGGGCGGATCTTGAATATCGCAGAGAGGATGTTATCACGCGCGCAAACCGCCGTACGAGAAGACCACAGGTGTTTAAGGAACGGACATCACGTCGCCTACGCAGAACCATACTTGACGCTAGACGGGCTAATGTGAGTCAGATCACCGCCCAGTTGAATGTTGGGAGTCAGGAACCCATTTCTAGCAGGACTGTAAGGAGGCAACTGCACCGCTTAGGCTTCACCAGCCGACGACGAACTCGTGTCCCTTTGCTGACAGCTCGACACAGAGCTCAACGACGTGCATGGACCCACGAACATCGGCAATGGACCATGGAACAGTGGCGACGTGTGGTATGGTCCGATGAATCCCGGTTCCAGTTGTATCGAGCTGATGGGCGCGTGAGAGTGTAGCGTATGCCCCATGAAGCCATTGATCCTGCGTGTCAACACGGTTGTGTTCAGGTGGGGGCTGGCTCAGTTGTGGTCTGGGCGGCGTTCTTATGTTCGCAATTAGGCCCCATTGTCCGGCTGCACGGAGCGTTGATAGTTGCACGTTATGTTGACGTTCTTTCAGATAATCTGCATTCCTTTCTAGCCATAGAATACCCTGATGGAGATGCCATGTTTCAGCGGGACAATGCGTCATCTCACCGCTCTGTGGTGGCACGCAGGTGTTTGGAGGAGCACTGCAGTGAAGTTACGACCATGGATTGGCCCTCCAGATCCCCCGATCTTAATCCAGTCGAGCATTTACGGGATGCTGTCGATGCTGGTACACGTTCCATGAATCCCGCACCAACTACACAAGACCAATTGTGGGTATCAGTGCAAGATGGGCACATATCCATCCAGAACGATTTCAACACCTTGTAGAGTCGATGCCTCTCCGTGTTGCTGCCGTTTCGAGGGCTCGCGGAGGAGCAACTCGTTATTAATATCACTTTCATTGTCTTCCCGTGACTTTTGGCCACTCAGTGTATATGCCAACAGACAGTAGCCAATATATACTGGACATTAGACAGCCCATGCTTACTGTACAACAGACAAGAAAGAAAAAGATTCTGTACCAAGTTAAACCCAGTCTAATATGGGCCTCCAACTTCCACTTCCAACTTGTCATGAATTGCACAACGTGGGTTAGAGCTATCCAATTCGGAGAGAGAGATTTCTTGCGTTTGCGGGTTGCCACTCTCCAACGAAGTAGTCCCGCGAAGATATGCCCTGTAATTGTACTTTGGGACCGTAGCTATCAGCTCATACAACCATCCTGGTTGAATCTATAGTCGCAGAAGCGTTTCATTTAAGTTTCGCGTGTTATATTTGTTATGTACCACCCAAATAGCAACATGAATTTATTCTAATATTTCACCCGTAATTGTTTCCAATAATTTAAAACGTTATCTACATCGACTTCAAAGTCACCCGTAGGTATTCTGAATGATGATAATCATAATGATACTACTATTACCATTAACAACATTAACATCCCTTCGATTGCTATAAATTTCCTTAAGAGAACGAGAGTGTTAAAATTTTCCCCCCTAGGCGTTCTTTAAAGTGTCGGTAGCCAACGACACGGAGTGGTCCAATTTAAGAAGCCTCAAATACCACCAACCTCAGCCAGCTTCCTAGGAACAGAAGGACGACGACTAACCGAGTGCGCCACTGGGATTTGTTGTGGCATTTAATTACTTTCAAAATGTCCGACTCGTTGGCTGAATGGTCAGCGTACTGGCCTTCGTTTCAGAGGGTCCCGGGTTCGATTCCCGGCCGCGTCGCTGGTTAATTCCAATGGCCCGGGGGCTGGATGTTTGTGCTGTCCCCAACATACCTGCAACTCTCACACCACACATAACACTATCCTCCACCACAATAACACGCAGTTACCTACACATGGCAGATGCCGCCCACCCTCATCGGAGGGTCTGCATTACAAGGGCTGCACTCGGCTAGAAATAACCACACGAAATTATAATTCTACTTTCAAAATCCTGTTTCTTAATGGAAAATGTTATTTTTTTGCATTTCGTCCTTTGACAATAATAATAATAGTAATAATAATAATAATAATAATAATAATAATAATAATAATAATAATAATAATAATAATAATAATAATAATAATAATAATATCAAAATCACATATCTGATTGACATTGCAATGCCAGCTCCTGAGAAATTGTCATTGTTCTAATAATAGCGGGAGCACTAGTACAAATTCCCCAGCAACTGCATGATGCACTTAAACCAGCAGAAGCTTAACAAGACTACCTACATATCTACATTCAGCAGCAAAATACAGTGGCTTTACAACCTGCAGCTTTATGAGGGAACAGGAATTTGCAGAATCGATAAATGCAGATATTCAGACGAGCAGTGGTGTTTCACTAGGCTTGGATAGTAATCTCGCGTAGTGCAACAAAACACCGGGAAAACCCGAGACGTCCTGGGTAATAAAATCATATTATTAGTATTATACAATCAATAACTAAAAAAATACAATATTAATGAATGAAACAGGCTACATTGGCGAGCCAATTACACAAAGTGTATCTATAATTTATTGTATGAATGATGCAGGCTGACGTACTATGTAATTCACATACATCAAAAGCATTCTAATGTTGAATGTACCACATAAAATGAAACTATTTCGAATGGATCATTGTTCTTCCATATTCATCGATGTCTCCTTTTATGGCACAATTAAAAGTAATAATGGTCTGCGGAATATTGTATGCTTTTAGCGGCTCACTAGAGTCATGGTTATATTTACTTAATTAGACTGTCCGAAATGACCATGCAGTATGCATTGAAATTAATGGCGGTAAATATAGAACAGTTCATACGAGACTTCTATGAAGTTATAATTTTATATTTCGGACTGCAGGTTATAATTTTCCATTTTCCTTGTTCTAGATGTATTCCATATTAACGATAATATATGGTCTGGAGCAGTTAAGCAACAAATTAGGTAGCGATATATAGCTAGTCATTACATCACACAAAATTAATGTCCCGGGTGTTCATTCACCTGTTCACTACGGTGTGGGGAGCAGGTCTATGAGGTAAAACACAGTTTAATATAGGTATTACGAATTATTGAGCTTAGCTGGAGATATAATGTATGGTCTTACGCTAAACTGAACAAAATTTCTCTAATGTACACAGCTAAGTTTCAAAATAATAAATCAGTAAGTTTTTGCCTTGGGAAATTTTGAAACTGGATCATACAGTTCTTTAAAATGCTATACTATCGAAAATATTTCCTCTGTGAAACCAAATGTTGGCATTTCCTTAAAAAGGGTCATATTAATAAACTACTACTTTTTTTGTAAATAGGACTAAAATTACAGAACTATAAATTTCAGTTAGGTGGAAATATAGTAGGCAGTCTGACCTATGTTGACGACTTGGTCTTAATGGCAGATTGTGCCGAAAGCCTGCAGTCTAATATTTTGGAACTTGAAGATAGGTACCCAATGAGTATGGTATGAAAATTAACCTCTCCAAGAGTAAATGAATGTCAGTAGCTAATATTTTGGAACTAGAAAATAGGTAGGCCTACAATGAGTGTGGTATGAAAATTAGCCTTTCCAAGAGTAAATGGTTATCAGTAGCTAAGAAATCCAAGAGAATTGAATATTAAGTTGGGGATACAAAGCTGAAACAGGTAGATAATTTCAAGTATTTAGGATGTGTGTTATCCCAGGATGGTGAGATTGAATTAAGGTGCAGTAAAGCTAATGCAGTGCGCTCGCAATTGCGATCAACAGAATTCTGTAAGAAGGAAGTCAGCTCTCGGACGAAACTATCTTTACATCGGTCTCTTTTGAGACCAACTTTGCTTTACGGAAACGAAAGCTGGGTGGACTCACGATATCTTATTGAAAAAAAAAAAAAAAAAAACGAAATGGCGTACAGCTAGTGCCGGGAGATCCCAGGACGGGTTCGGCTCGCCAGGTGCATGCGTTTCGATTTGACGCCATAGGCGACCTGCGGGTCGTGATGAGGACGAAATGATGATGAAGGCAACACATACACCCAGCCCCCGTGCCAGGGAAATTAACCAATGATGATTAAAATTCCCGACCCTGCCGGTAATCGAACCCGGGGCCCTTGTGACCAAAGACCAGCACGCTAACCATTTAGCCAAGGAGCCAAACGATATCTTATTCATAAGTTAGGAGAAACAGACACGAAAGTAGCGAGATAAATTGCTGGTACAAACAGGTGGGAACAATGGAAAAAGGGTACTCGGAATGAAGAGATAAAGGCTAAGTTAGGAATGAACTTGATGGATGAAGCTGTACGCATAAACCGGCTTCGGTGGTGGGGTCATGTGAGGCGAATTGAAGAGGATAGGTTACCTAGGAGTATAATGGGCTCGGTTATGGAGGGTAAGAGAAGCAGAGGTAGACCAAGACGACGATGGTTAGACTCAGTTTCTAACGATTTAAAGATAAGTGAAATAGAACTAAACGAAGCCACGGAAGTAGTTACAAATAGATGATTGTGCCGGCTGTTAGTAAATTCACAGCATCCGAGAGATAGTAGATTCGAATCCCACTGTCGGCAGTCCTGAAGATGGTTTTCCGTGGTTTCCAATTTTCACACCAGGCTGTACCTTAATTATGGCCACGGCCGCTTCCTTCCAACTCTTAGGCTTTTCCAATCCCGTCGTCGCCATAAGACCTATCTGTGTCGGTGCGACGTAAAGCCAATAGCAAAAAAAAACCAGAAGTAAATTCACAGAAGCTTGCAGACCGAACGCTGAAACGCATAGTGGTCTATAATGAATATGTATGTATGTATGTATGTATGTATGTATGTATGTATGTATGTATGTATGTATGTATGTATGTAGATTTCAGTACGATCTTTCCTAAAATAACGATGATTTTAATTTTAAAACATTTATCCTCTAAAACGACTGTAGAAAGAAGGAAAAATTGAGTGTTGAGTGTTTTGTTGGAATGTTATGTAAATGACTGAAAGCACAGTACAACATGCTGCTATGGAGGACACTGGGTTAATATAGCATAGCGCGGTTTAAAGTGTCATCGTGTATTTGTGGAGGACCAGATGACTAACATCCTAGTGTCCTACATCAGCTGGACACAGCACTCTACGTTACCAGTCTGCGCACACATATACCTCACTGTCGTTAATAGCAACGAGATATTGTTGTCACCTACTTTTGAACGGAACTACTTTGCACATAAGAGGGAACGCACTTACTGTATTTCCTTCACGTTATTTGTTTGAATGAAGTGGCAATGACCTCCCAGCTCGTCTCCTCTTGTTACTACACACTGCTTCCATAATGATGATTCAGTGTGTTACTTTGCAGTTTATAGCTAGTGGACATGAGCTCGTGTTGTCACCTCATTGCGGAGCTACGAGTAAGCGCGGTATATATACGAGCGGCGTTCAATATATAACGCAACACATTTTATTTCTCGACCAATTTCGGTTTTTAAAAAATTGGAATTTTGTTTGGGACATTTTTGAATATTCCCGGCCGGCCCCGTCGTGTAGGGGTAGCGTGCCTGCCTCTTACGCGGAGGCCCCGGGTTCGATTCCCGGCCAGGTCAGGGATTTTTACCTAGACCTGAGGGCTGGTTCGAGGTCCAATCAGCCTACATGATTAGAATTGAGGAGCTATCTGACGGTGGGATAGCGGCCCCGGTCGAGAAAGTCAAGAATAACGGCCGAGAGGATTCGTCGTGCTGACCACACGACACCTCGCAATCTGCAGGCCCTCGGGCTGAGCAGCGGTCGCTTGGTAGGCCAAGGCCCTTCAAGGGCTGTAACGCCATGGGGTTTAGTTTTGAGTATTCCTGCCTCGTCTCGTACAGTTTCATTAATTTCCGATAGGTGGCAGCGCTATAACTAGCCTTCAAAATTGCACCTGTAACGGAGGTGCGTACCAAACAGAGAGCAGTTACTGAGTTACTTTAAAACCAGGGCATCACAGATATTCATAGGCGCTTGCAGAATGTCTACGGAGACCTGACAAGAGCACGGTGAGCCTTCGCCACGACAATGCAACACCTCACACAAATCTGAGCATCCGACAGGAGCTCACAAAACTTCAGTGGACTGTTCTTCCTCATCCACCTCACAGCCCGGATCTCGCGCCTCATGGCTTCCATCTGCTTGGCCCAATGCAGGATGCACTCCGCGGGAAGCTCTACGTGGACGATGGAAAGTTATCAATGCAGCACGACGTTGGCTCCGACATCGACCAGTCTAGTGGTACCATGTAGGCATACAGGTCCTCACATTACGTTGGCGTAAGACCGTAGCATTGAACGGAATTTATGTTGAAAAATAGAGTATTGTAGCAAAAGGATTGGGGAATAACAAAGTGTATTTGAATCCTGAATAAAATCAACTTGTTTTTAGAAAAAAAAAGTATTGAATTATATATTGAACTCCGTTCGTATTAATATTACTGTTACAGCCAATATTGAAAGTCCGTGACTGTCGACTGTTACTAGTAACGATTGTCGTTTACTGGGACGAGTAGTAAAAGTTGAATATATATGATATAATGAACATTTCTTAGTGAACGTCGACCTTCACGAATTTCCCACAGCGAAGTTTCAATATTATTATATTCTCTTAACTTCAGACGTTAAAGAGTTATTCAATAAAAATGTTGTATGTATTTCTAAGTGTCAGGTGGCAAACATTTGACATCTCATAAGAACATATTATTTTCAAATTAGCAAGTAAATCGAAACTTTATTCTGATGATAACCAGTTGTATTATTTACCGTATTTTTGAAGTATTTGAAAAATAGGAGTTAAATTGATTTAAAAAGAAGTAGACTTAAATATATAGTAACACGATGATATTAATTTAAATGTTCCCTTAAATGAAATTATAGTAATCTTCAACATTCCTTAAACTTTAACAGGAAAGGTTGACATTCACTGCTAATAGTCTACCTTGACTAGTTAATGTTGATTATCTCAGTATTTGAGACTGATATATTAACTTATAGGAGCTTCCGTGGCTCAGGTAGCAGCGCGCCGGCCTCTCAGCTCTGGGTCCGGTGGTTCAAATCCAGGTCACTCCATGTGAGATTTGTGCTGGACAAAGGGAAGGCTGGACAGGTTTATCTCCGGGTACTCCGGTCTTCCCTGTCATTATTTATTACAGCAACCCTCTCCAATATAATTTAATTTCATGTCAGTCATTAATCATTGATTTTGAGGAATGCGACAGGCTTTGGCAGCCGGCTCAATTCCTATCCTAGCCGCTAGATGGAGCTTCATTCATTCCATTCCTGACCCTGTCCAATGACTGGAAACAGGATGTGGATATTTTCATATTAAACCTACTCTGAGAGGAAGAGTGAACGTCGACGATCACGATAATTCAGAAGGTATAACTTTGGGCGCTTCCCGCCGCTGCACTAGTTTGAACGTTAAGGCATGGCCTTGAGGCCACCAGTCACTTGTCTACAGCGTATAGGATTCGCTGTTATGATCTTCTAGGCTGCCGATGATGACGGATCGAACCCACCATCTGCCGAATGCAAGCTCACAATTACGTTGCGTGCACAACGTAATGTAGTGGCGGGAAGCCCCGAAGTTATACGTTCTGAACTACAGAGGTGTAAAAATGATTAGGCTCAAAGGAGAAGACAAATTAAATTGCCTTAGTTTTTGTTCTTGCCCTCACATGTCTTTCTGATTTGTTCCATGGAACCCCTATCTCTCGGTCAAATATTCATCCTACTTACAAAACTTTTTAAAATACTGTAATATTCGTATTTTTTAAGTATTACGTTGAGATTAAATATTTCTGTTTCGTCTGTTGCTGATCCTACATCAGTTTCCAAGGGTTTGGATATTAAATACTCGTAGTAAGTTATAAAGCACAGACAGCGCTCAAGCAAAGCAAAATATCATACAACCTCTTCATGTAATTGAATTTTATCTAATTACACTCAAAAGAGAAATTAAAAATCCTCAACATTGGAATTGAAAATTGATAGAGGAGTCTACTCACTATAATATGGTCACTGATGTACTTGAAAGAAAATTTAACTTGTGTTGTGTAATTTACTTTACACAGACAACAAGTAACACGTACAAGAGATCCACTGCAGCACAAAGAGATTTTTATGGTCTGGCAAATAATATATAACGTGACAATGGAAATTTCCAAAAAATAAGTGTTGAGTCTAATAATTTTCACACCTCTGTATAGAGAAGGTTAAGCTTTACTGGGCTTTCAATATTCGCTGTAACATTACCATAATCTTTGTGAAATGGCAAGCTGTTTTCTTTGTAGATGTTTCTATGAGGTAAAAGTCTTGTGGCCTGGCGCAAGGATATTTAACACGGTGAAGATTTACGTGGAGCGCAGTTCATTCAGTCGATAGGATAACGTGACAACATAGCAGCCTCTTTGTTGGACAATTCTTGAATAGGCTTTCGAGGCAAAAACGCTTCCCATTTGATGGAGAATATAGTGGTTTAATGTCGCAATAACTCGGATAGGTTTTTCGGCCGTGATAGGATAGAAAAGGTAACGAAGTGGTGAGGAAGCGACCGATGCCTTAATTAAGGTAAAGCCCCAGCATTTGCTTGTGTGAAAATCGGAAACCACGGAAAATTATATTTTGGGTGGCCGACAGTGGAGTTCGAACCCAGCATTGGTTTGGAACTGAAACGAGAAACCACTTCTATACCGAAAAAAAAAAAAGCAGAACAGTAATACTTATCTATTCTCAGCTGTGCTCTGTGGGATATTAAAACATGAACATTCACTTCATGTAGAGGAAGTGAAGCTGCGATTGTTCTCTGGCTTTACTCGGCTAGACAATGCAAGAAACGACGACGTGTATAAGAAATTCAAGGTTGCCGCAGTCACACAGGACATGCTTGAACCACTCCTAATGGTATGGGCATGTGTAGTTGCTCAGAAACGAATAAGCGCAAGGAAATGTATGTTCCTCACTTTTAATATTTTTATCAGATTTAATTGTAGTTGCTGTCAAAATGTAAGTCACATGCCATGTTGAAACAAACGCTGTGGTAACCCACAACAAATATTGTTTCTATAGGTTCGGTTGTTTCTGACAAAGGTGTACCAGCGAGGAGCTTGTACGATACCACGCGCTCGTTCTTGAGCTATTGTACATCGCAGCACTGACGTCTCACTTGTCAGTCTCAGAGAACGCCCTTCAGCTGAACGTGGAGGGTCGCCAGTCTTGGGGATGACCAAAATCACGTTGGATGGACAGTATGAGAGACACCATGCGTTCCTCACAAGTGAACCCTTGGGATTCTATGGATCGTCTGAAGAGGAGAAAAAACCGAGCTTGATAGCTGAAGTCGCTTAAGTGCGGCCAGTATCACGTATTCGGGAGATAGTGGGTTCGAACCCCACTGTCGGCAGCCCTGAAGATAGTTTTCCGTGGTTTCCCATGTTCACACCAGGCAAATGCTGGGTCTGTGTCCTAATTAAGGCCACGACTGATTCGTTCCAACTCCTAACCGTTTCCTGTCTCATCGTCGCTATAAGATCTATCTGTACCGGTGCGACGTAAAGCAATTAGTAAAAAAAAATATAGAAAACTATGCAAGAATATATAACTCACATAAGTAGGAAAATGTAAGGAAGATAATAATTATTCCCAGTTGTGTTCCCACCCCCTGCGGGTGGGGGACGCACATGTAGAATACACCCGCCTGTCGTAAGAGGCGACTACAAGGGCGACCAAGGGATGATTGAATTAGAACCATGAAACTACTCCTGATTCGTACCATCATGCGGGGAACACCATGGGTTGCACGTACTTGCGAGTAGTATCACTAAATTGGTACGAAATAGGTTTGTGATTAGTTGCAGTAAAAAGCCTGGCCTGGTGGTTTCCAGTACCCGTGCGTCGTACCCATGTGAGCAACACCGCGGGTCTGGGCGTAGCCTGTGAGTTGTACCGCTATATGAGCGGCACCGTGGGTCAGCGTTGCCTGTGATTGGTACCCACTATGTGAGGAACAGCACGGGAATACCGGTGCCCGTGACTAGAACACCTAGGTGAGGAACCTTACCGGTTTGCGTTGGCTATGGGTGGCGCCATTGTGTGAGAAACACCATAGGTCTGCGTTCCCTGTACGAATTGCAATACTTGTAAGTAGTACTATCTTGTGTGGACCACCGTGAGTCTTCGCTACTTTTGATCAGTTCCCCAAAATGACAAATACCATGGTTCTACTTTACTCGCGACATGTACCATTCTGTGGGACCTTAGACGTGAATTTAGCACCCCTTCGGACATCAAGCATCATTGTGCTTTATAAATGGTCCCTTGGACAGTAATACTATTATTCACGATTTTTTTTTGTGTCTGATCCACTGTTTTTGTTTGTTTGTTTGTTTGTTTGTTTTTGTTTTTTCGTAGGGTTCATGTCCATCCATTCATTCTTCATGGCATTTTTTATTTTTATTTTGGTCAGTGGATGAATTTGAATTTTTTGTTATTTCATTTCGTACCATTAGGGGCCGATGACCTCGATGTTAGGTCCCTTTAAACAACAAGCATCATCATCATCATCGTCGTCAGTTGTGTTCCCGAGGCTAAGTTCCAGGCCATCAAACCATTCTTAAACCATCAAACCTAACAGCGATAGCTGGCAATTATTATTTTTACAATTTGCTTTACATCGCACCGACACAGATAGATCTTATGGCGACGTGGGGATAGGAAATGGCTAGGAGTGCGATGGAAGCGTCCGTGGTCATAATTAAGGTACAGCTCCAGCATTTGCCTGATGTAAAAATGAGAAACCACGGAAAACCATCTTTCAGGGCTGCCGACAGTGGTGTTCAAACCCTCTTTCTCCCGAATTAAATCTCACACCTGCGCGACCCTAGCCGCACGGCCAATTCCTCGGTAATTAGTTGTATTTTCGATGTTGATAAAGGTAGACTCCTTTCCGAGTCTTCCCGGTGTCCCTGTAAGCAGCGTGTGAAAGAAGTATGCTGTACCGTACTGTGGTCTTGACCTCGCTTTGTGGTGGAAAGGTTAGGAGCCTCTGACCCTGGAGAGAAAGTACAGTAGACGTACCTTACTCGTTAATACAAACGAATTCCAATTTGCGCGATATTTCACCAAATAACGAAGAAACAATTCCGTAAGTAGGCCATTGAAATTTAGCTGCAGCTGCTCGACTCAGAGGGGTTACTTATGTCTAGAATTACTGCTATCAGCTTGCATTAGGGAAATAGTGAGTTCGAACCTCACTCTCAGCAACCATGAAGATGGTTTTCCTTGGTTTACCACTTTCACACCAGGCAAATGCTGGGGCCACGACAGCTTTTTTACCCACTCCTAGCCCTTTTCTACCCTATCGTTACCGTAAGATCTATTCTATCTGTATCGGTGTGACGTAAAGCAAATTGAAAAAGATAACAATGCATATTTAGAGTTCTCTCCCTCAACTGACAACGACAACATCCAACTGACAACGACAACATCCAAATAAATGTTCCTTTACACATTTAAAACTATGGCGTTCTGTGACAATACTCAGTATGGAAAATGTAGAAAGGAATTTGCTCGTATCGACGAAATTAAAAGAAAACTCGACCTACTGTAATAGCCTGTATTATATAAAATGTGTAGAACATTACTAATATATAAAATTGTGTTTATAGACTGCATTAGCGAGATTGCAGAATTTTATGGCAGCCGTCCGATTGGTTTCATGTCCTACTGACTACTTTTATGGTTTTCGAAGACACCGAGGTGCTGCAATTTTGTCCCGTAGTTCCTTTACGTGCCAGTTAATCCACAAACATAGGTCTGGCGTATTTGAGCTCCGTCGAATACCACCGGCCTGAACAGGGATCGAACCGGACAACTTGAGTTCAGAAAGCCAGCGCACTACCGTCCGAGCCACTCAGCGCCGCTTTCTGATGACTATCTACTGTGTTTATAAAAATGGACCTAGAATGATTTCCTGGATGAGAAGAATACATAAGAAAATATAATCTCGGGAGTTAACGAGGGACTGGCAGTAACTGAAATATCTTCCCTATCAAAGCCAGACACATGTCACTCAAAATATGGGTTGCTCTCCGCGAGCAAAAACAACACCTGGAACGAAAAACTTCAGGCGCAGTCACATTGAGAAACTGATGTGAATACGGTCGGTCCAAGTGAAGTAGAAAGTGCAGGAGAAGAAAGCAGTAGTTTGCTTCGAGGGTCACTGAAATTTGTAACAAATACACTAATGCCCCAGGTATTGATGGTATATCGGGAGAAGTGCTGAAAGGGATAGGGGAAGATGGAATGCGTGTTTTACATTCAGTATGTAATATAGCGTGGAAAACTGGCGAATGGCCCAAGGACTGGACAACATCTGTACTAATCCCTCTTCTCAAAAAAGGGTCAGTAAGGGATTGTTCCAATTATCGTACTATTGCACCAATATCTGACGCAAGCAAAGCCTTGCTCTACATAAAAAATCAACGCCTAAAACAATTCCTGCAACCTCAGATATTCTCAGAACAAGCAGGCTTTGTCGCAGGTAAAGGAACATGAGAATCAATCCAGAGCATGAGGGAGATAATCGAGAAAACTTGTGAGTTTTGTGTCTCTGCCTTTTTTTTTTTGCTTCCTTGACTACAAAAAAGGTCTTTGATTGTGTTATGTGGGGCAAGATGTGGCAGGTGTTAAAGGAATTTGGCGTTCCACTGCACTTCATGTCATTATTGAATTGTCTCTAAAAAATCCATACAGCGACCGTAAAAGTGGATTGTGATCTCTCGGACATCTTCAATGTGACAAATGGAGTAAGGCAAAGTTGTGTATTATCACCTCAACTCAACACCATCTATGCAGAGTGTGTCTTCAAGAGAGCCCTCGATAGCTGGAATGGTGGAATCTTGATTGGCGGCAGAAAAATCAGCAACCTACGATTTTCAGAGGACACCTCCCTAATAGCTGGAAGAAGAGGGTCTCAATGACTTGTTTACAAGAGTGAATAATATTAGCGTTCATTATGGTCTAGAGATTAACATGAGAGAGACCAAACTAATGATAGTTGGTCGGCAAGGTCAAATCCAAAACTTACAGGACGTCTAAAGGACCTGGGGGTAGTAAAGGAATTTGTATACCTTGGATCAGTCATCAATGACACGGGAAGCTGCGAAACAGAGATCAAAAGATGGATTGTTCTAGCTCGTTCTGCAACGTTTAAACTCACTAGGATCTGGCAGAACTCGGCAATATCAAAAGCTACAAAGTTGCGCTTGGTGGAATCACTAGTGTTCTCAGTCTTTTTATACGGCTGTGAGACTGGACCGTGAATGCTAGAGGCAAAAGTCGAATTGATGCCTTTGAGATGTGGTGTTGGCGGAGAATGCTGCATGTACCATATACGGAAAGAAGAACCAATGTTTCCATTATGAATGAACTGAGCATCAAGAAACGTCTATCTTCCCGTTTGAGTGAGTGTTACCTCCAGTTCCTTGTTATTATAATTACTACCATCAGCACTGTTACTAAGATGGCTTTGATATTTTATAATGATTATAATTCGTCATTCATTGGTCGAGAAACATCCAAAGCCTTTAATTCCAATTCCTTGGCCACATTTTCAGAAGAGAACTTGGGAAAGACCATTTTGCAAGGCAAAGTTGAAGGCAGTAGACCACGAGGAAGAACAGCAAGTGGATGGTTAGATCAGGCGAAGAAGATCTCTGGCCTGCCTCTTCAGATCATGTTAAGGAAAACTGAAAACCGCTCTGGATAGAGGCATCTCGTCAAGGCTGCAACACAGAACTGATAGAGTTATGAGGTCACGACGCTCATCGATGAGCAAAACGACTAATGATGATCAAAGGTACAGACCGAGGCAGTCCAGGATATCGAACTGCACGAGTGTGTGAGTCGGACAAGACAAACGTGCAATTCTGAATCGTTGGCACCGGCATTTCAGACATCGAGATCCACAGATTCCCTTTATTATTACGGTGCTGTTCCCCGCGTCAATAAATTAAAATATAAAATAAAATCAGTCGATAGCATGAAGCATCTGAAAGCAGTGGACCAAATCAACCAGAAGATTTGTGAAAGCTCAAAGAATTCATTAACGCCATTGTTGACACCGGCCATAGATGATCTTAAACTGTGTCCCAGTAATCTACCGAAGATCTACGGAGGATATTTGAAAGAATTCCCGGCCAGCTCCTGCAATCTTAAAGGTTCTAGCCAACAGTTTCGACTTTTACCACACGCATACTGCTAGAAACACATTGGGATGATACGTAGTTATTAGATTTAGCCTTCCTCGATGTAGAGAAGGTATTCGGTCGTGTCCCACACTAGGTCTTTCGGCCGACTGCCTGTCAGTTTTGATGTTCAGAAAATGAACGACTGAAGAAATATATATGAAAATGAGGTATGTGCAAGTAAAATAAATAGAGAATAAAACTACACGACAAGCGCCTTCATACAATCATCTCCAATGACTTGCACAAAACAGCAACATTTATCTAACCAGAGTTGTATTTTCCAGAGACATATATGACAGACATACTTAATAGAACACTTTGCTACAAAAGTAACTACATTGCATAATGAATTCTATAATAGTAAAATCATTGGATATAACGGAGTGACGTGAAGATAACCGTAATTACATAGAGCAAGTGAAGGTTAACGGAACTCAGGCCGTTGATGCAGAAACGCACATATTATAGACCTGCTACTGGACTAATAAATGGGATTAGTATAACTGACTATGAAATTGTAGTGTAAAGGCCCTCCTTATCGATGCCACAGACCGATTAAAATGGAGGGCAAAATGCAGAAAGTTTGAGGTCGTACCAGTGACCATGAAGAATAAGAAGAAATTGAACTTTTTGATGTTAATCCTGATGCTACGTGTAGTCATTATGTGTACGTCATGTGTTAATTTTGTCACAAAGTGCGGTTACAAATGTTGTAACAATTAAAAGACGTATAGTAAGTGCTACAGTGAATCCACTACAGGCTGGCAAAGGCGTGCTCGGTTTACCCAGAAGGACGTGATTTCGATTCCCCGTCAGAAAGTCGAAAATTTAAGATACGAGATTTCCAATTCCGGAGGTGTACATGGCCCTGAGGTTCACTAAGCCTACCCCAAAAATGAGTACCAGGTTAAATTCCTAGAGGCAAAGGCGGCCGGGCGTAGAGCTAACCCCTCTACCCCAGTGCCGAGGTTACGGATAATGGAAGCCTTTACCTTCCACCCTTCCCGGGGCCTTCATGGTCTGTGCGGTGATGGCCTTTTTTGCTTTTTCAGGAGTCGAAACATCTAGAAAAGGATATTTCCACTTCTGGAGTGGCACATAATCCTGAAGTTCACTCGGTCCTCATCAAAAGGAGCACAAGTTTAATTTTTGGTGAAAAAGATTACTGGGCATAGAATTAAATGCTCTCTCTTTAAGAGTCGAGGTTACGGTTAGCTGCAGCTTTTACCTTCACTCCTCCATGTGATCCACTGTTACATAATTATAATTACCCTGCTGATTTGTATTAAATTTCTGAAAAAATGATATGGAGAAGAGCAGTACTTGATGAAATCTGATGACAATCCTATTGACGAATGATGAATGTGAGTCCTCCAATTCGTGGGCTAGTGTGACAAAGACGCAAAGTAAGTCTTCATTGACCAGAAAAAAGCTTTTGCATCAAATACTCAGCAAGACTCCTTGGGCTTCTCAAACTTAACACAATCGGAATTGGAAGAGAACTAGGGTTTACAAAGGGAGGTCGGAGAATAAAGATGAAAGCTGGCAAGCTGGCACAACCAAGTAGAAGCATTGTTAAGACTCGGATAGGAGCCAAACTCATACACCGATACAGATAGGTCTTATGGCAACGATGGGATAAGAGTGGGAAGGAAGCGACCGTGGCCTTTATTAAGGTACAGCCCCAGCATTTTCCTGGTGTGAAAATTGGAAACTATGGGAAACCATATTCAGGGCTGCCGACGGTGGGATTGGAGTCCCAAACCACGCGGTCACTTGCTCGGTCCCCAAACTCGTGCTCTCAACTTTATAGACTCTGGGAGTTACTTAAAGGTTGCCTTTTATGAGCTGAAAATACCGTGGATGCATTTTTTCGTCAGAACTCTCAAGGAGTAAAAAAGGTAGAAGAAACCTCTGACCAATTCCATAATTTGTGGAAGGGTATTAAGTGAATTGGGGAGACGAGAAAAAGCTGATAAGCAGTTAAGATTAACACACCCGTCATAAGGCACCTGTTGCTATCCCTTCCAGAATTCACTTGTTGTGCAACCCTGAAGGTATCTTTTGTTAAGAATTCGTTAGATGGTATCGCAAGGAGAAGGATTACATTAGAGGAATCAGGATAGGCAGCTTGTATATTATAAGCATAATTACAATGGTCTTCATTTCAATACAATGTTTCGTGTTTTTTTTTAATGTTATATAATTACGGTGATCAATAAGGCAGTAGAATCCCTTGTCTCGGGAAGCAAGTCTGAAATAATGTGGTACACTCCGCGGTACTGTTCAAATATTAACAACACCCCTTAGTTCTATTTGAGGACGATTGTAACCCCCAAACGGTATTCCGCCAATATCCCGCAGAATGGCCGATTGACGTCTCTCTTGCTTTCTACCCAAGAAACAACCACGAGTTTGCAGGATATTGTTGACGAAAATGGCAATACGTCACTTCCCTGCTGGCAAGCAGTCAGATACGTTGCCATGGTAACCTATAGGTTCGATGTCGGTCTGTCGGTCACTCAATGCAGAGCATGAGACCCGCAAAAAATAGTATTCTTCTCCGTCATTTGAAGAGTAAACGAAATTATGAATATAAAAGCAGTTGTTTATAATGAAGGGACGTTTCACATATAGTCCACGGATTTAACAGAAAATCAATAGTGAAAATGGAGAAAGCACTTCTGGTTTTCCTATAAGCACGCTGTCCATTCAGAGTTTTTTAAAACATGCAGTATACATATAAAAGCCTTCCCCGGGATGAGTACTAAATATGTCCGGCTCCATGGCTAAATGGTTAGCGTGCTGGCCTTTGGTCACAGGGCTCCCGTGTTCGATTTCTGGAGGGTCGGGAATTTTAACCATCATTGGTTAATTTCGCTGGCACGGGGACTGAGTGTATATGTCGTCTTCATCACCATTTCATACTCATCATGACGCGCAGGTCGCCCACGGGAGGCAAATCAAAAGACCTACACCTGGCAAGCCGAAGTCCTCGGACACATCCCCGCACTAAAAGCCATACACCATTTAATTTTAGTACTAAATATGAGGTTTGGTCGAGTACTACCCAGCCCTTTCGCCGTGATGGTGGAACAAACAAACAGATACGAAAAATAAAAACCACTGATACGGTCTTGAGTTGACCTAAAACGGATAAATATCTGAAAAATTGGCAAAACAAACGAAATTACAGACAGCGGACTCCCTAAAACTATATTTATATAGATAAAAATCCCTTGGTTCTTAGGATGCACACAGAAACAGCTCGAATGGGAGCCCATGATTTCTTTCTCAAGTAGCGCAAAAATTTTCATAGCAGACCGCGACTTGTCACACGGAAATATTGGCCAGTTTTCATATTTTTACCTCCTTACTTTAATCTCTTAGGACACGAATTTTTTCAAAACACTTGTTTCAACTGCTGCTTATGGTCTATGCCGAATTCCTCTTTCAAACGTTTGGCAGTAAGTGAATTTTGTTTTTATATATGGGACTTACGAAAAATGCCGTCCACTAATCATTCTTTATTATTCTTTATTATTATTTTTCTCCAGATCACAGTAGCCAAATACCCATTCGATCTATTGAATGAGAAAAATAACAATGTTCAACCTAAGCCACCAACTCCACAAACAGAAATTGACAAAACACACTACTAATAAAATAATAATACCATAAATAAATAATAATAAACAGAAATAGACAAAACAAACTACCAATAAAAATACTACCCGCAATAAATGATAATAGTAGTGACATGCCATGAAGCTCGTCGGATACCCCGGAAACGCGACCCCTAAAGATAAGGTCACCACAGTAGTCATCCTCGGTACCTTCATGCCACGTCCTGATATTGGGGACCAGGACAGTTAGAACGAGGATAGAAACGAATACTCTAACTCGCAGTTTTCATCTTAGTAAACTGGAGCCAATAGCATAATGTCCGCTTAGACGAAGTTTGTTAGCAAAATATCCCAAGACGTTTTAAATCACAGTTATGTTGTGAAAGCCATATTTTCGGACTCTAGGGGTCATGAAACGAAGATCCGTAAAAAGCAGGAGGTTACATATTTGCTCGAATACATTACTCCCTTAACTCACCGTCATTCATAAGCAAAAATGTTACAGAGCAAGCAGAACGCCCGTGGGGACTCCCACCTGACAAATTGTGGTTACAAAACTATATTCACCCTGTTGACTCCCTTTGAAAATTGGTTTATGCTTCCTGTCATCATTTTAAGTGTCCTGATTCACTTTATCATGAGTAGTGCGGGATTTTTAAGCACTAATAGGTTAGGATGCAACCTTTTCTGAAAAGTGGCGAATTTGTTTGAACCCGCACGACGGATCTGCAATGACAGTTGCATAAATATAGTGCGAGCCTCAGTCGAGTTGCCGGTTATTCCCTGTACCACGTCAGGGAGAGTGGATGATGTAATAGCCACCTGACCCTTGTAATTCCCCCAGTGATGTCATGGTTTTAGGAAGTCTGCGATAAGCTTCCGTACAGTGTACTGGATAACTGCTTCTTATGCGGTAGTAATTGATCGGTTTAGTGTGTTTCAAGGCTTCTGAATTAAGTGCTGGACAGTTTATTTCCGTCTGCTGTATATTTTGAAATAAAATTCGCTCTGAAATTTTGAAGACTCATGAGGTCAAATCGTAGAGAGTGAACTGGAATATCATCACAACCAACAACGCTTGTCCACAGGTTGAGGGAGACCATTTTCAACACTAGCTGTAATGGGGTAAGTTTAATTGTTTTTTTTTTCAATCTGATTATCGATTCATCGAAGTTGTTGGTTTTCTACGGGAACAGTGTGACGGTGACCGCGCTCTTGTTCACCGACACACGGCATGCAGTAAGGATGGCAACCCTGTGTTGAGGATACGGCATATTAGAACCCCTAAATTCTATGTAACGCCCCGCAACATAAATGTAGAGCGGGTTAAACGCCACTTGCTACTTGGCGAATAAGTTTGCATTCCAATCTCTAAGTTCATAACAATCCGGGATCCAATCATGCCGTATGATTGTTCAATTGCACTTTACGTATTTCCTTTTTAAGTTAAAAATTTACTATCTTCTGGTCGATTGATGTAACTATTCAAAGAAACATCAGAGGCCTTACCTGTAACGGTAAATTTCCTTTGAGTGCTAACCACACTGCCCTTAATTTATGCACTGGAGGTTATATATCCCAATGGACACAGCGTTTTTCTTACAGTAGTTTGACTTCATAATTTTCTGGTGGAATTAACACTTTCATTCGTTGTGGTTCATCAACAACTAAAAAAGTAGGCAGAGCCCCTCACCATCAATAACAGCGTCCGTTTCAATCTAAGATATATTTTTTGTTGTTCATGCAAGTGGATCAGGCCATTGCGATTAAAAGCCTTATATACTTTGTCCACGTGAAGCCCAAATGATGATGCGTGATTGTGGTATCTGTAATTTAATTAGGACTAGACGTAAATGGATCCCAGGTCAACCAGGTGGCAGTTGTGTGTATTTTATCTTGTATGATTGTAAATGTCCGCCTCTGTGGTGTAGTGGTTAGCGTGATTAGCTGCCACCCCCGGAGGCCCGAGTTCGATTCCCGGCTCTGCCACGAAATTTGAAAAGTGGTATGAGGGCTGGAACGGGGTCCACTCAGCCTCGGGAGGTCAACTGAGTAGAGGTGGGTTCGATTCCCACCTCAGCCATCCTGGAAGTGGTTTTCCGTGGTTTCCCCACTTCTCCTCCAGGCGAATGCCGGGATGGTACCTAAAATAAGACCACGGCCGCTTCCTTCCCCCTTCCTTGCCTATCCCTTCCAATCTTCCCATCCCTCCACAAGGCCCCTGTTCAGCATAGCAGGTGAGGCCGCCTGGGCGAGGTACTGGTCATTCTCCCCAGTTGTATCCCCGACCAAGAGTCTGAAGCTCCAGGACACTGCCTTTGAGGCGGTAGAGGTGGGATCCCTCGCTGTGTCCGAGGGAAAAGCCAACCCTGGAGGGTAAACAGATGATGATGATGATTGTAAATACGAGGGACAAACTGATCAACACTATTATGTCTAATAATATATGACATTGCTGGCTTTCCACCCTGACGGACGAGATTGGAATCCCAGTGACTGTGGAGGGGAATTTTCACCTGAAAAATCACACGCCATTGTGTCTTGAACATTTGGCCAAGAACCCTATTAAACCAACGTGATCTGCCGACTTAAGATAAAAATCGGCTTTGAATGAACACAATTTAAGTATCCAAATATGCAAATAAAACGTTATGACAATGAAACTGAACGAACATGTCAGTGAAAGATTTTGTTTATAAAACACGATCGGCATTTAAAATGCACAAATAGACAAGCGAAACATGTAAAATAAAGACAGGCTTAGTTTTCACACTCTGAAATTATACGATTTATAAAAAACAAATGAAAGCAAGGAATGCTAGTAAGCTTCGCATCCAGTATCTTTGCAGAATTGTATTTACTGTATGTTTCGATGGTAACCCCACTCTGTTGTATGAACGTATCGTATGTTTCCACATTTTGTTTCTCGCAGGTAGAGCTTTGAAGTGACGAGGGAAATTACTCTTATGCAAGCGTATTGGTAATTCTTGTTTACGTTGTTGCAGCCTTTAATAATAATAATAATAATAATAATAATAATAATAATAATAATAATAATAATAATAATAATAATAATAATGCATTATTATGGTACAAAATAGAATATATAACATTACATTTTGCATGACCTTGCATATGCGTTTTTTTTCTGGACGCATATGTGCCTCCAATACACAAACAGTTCGACCCCTGCTTACTTGCAAAACGCATATGTGCCTCCTATACACAAACAGTTCGACCCCTGTTTACTTGCGAAAGAATTGGAGCATGTTAGTTACGGAATAACTTGTCCACCATTGAACGAGGAAGCAGGCAAGCGAACCTACGTCTGTTTATATCGACCTACCATAATAATAATAATAATAATAATAATAATAATAATAATAATAATAATAATAATAATAATAATAATAATAATATTTGCTTTACGTCCCACTAACTACTTTTTACGGTCGTCGGAGACGCCGAGGTGCCGGAATTTAGTCCCGCAGGAGTTCTTTTACGTGCCAGTAAATCTAGCGACACGAGGCTGTCGTAATTGAGCACCTTCAAATACCACCGGACTGAGCCAGGATCGAACCTGCCAAGTTGGGGTTAAAAGGCCAGCGCCTTAACCGTCTGAGCCACTCAGCCCGGCTATATCGACCTACCATCGCTGACGATGCCTGTACCTATTTCTCTCAAACTACCGAATGGGGAATATATACAAATGGTCATCGAGGTTTTGAATCAAATAGAAAGATTCAATGAATCGAAATCTTAGGAAATTTTTTAAAATGCATATATTAAACACTCCTATGAAATGTTTCTTCCTATGGGAAATTTCTACACCCCTGAAGATGGTTTTCCCTGGTTTTCCATTTTCACACCAGGCTGTATCTAAGTTAAGGCCACGGTTGCTTCTTTCCCATATCTAGCCCTTTTACCCCGTCGTCGCCATAAGACCAATCTGTGTCGGTGCGACGTAAAGTGAATTGTAAAAAATAAAATCAAATCAGAAATTGCTTTAAGTAAAATGAGATCATGTCTTATTTAAACCATAAAGGTATCTTTATTTTGGTTCAGGACTTTAGAACAGATGCCGGAAACTTATCTACGTACAGCCGACCTTCAGTATAACAGTATTTTCGGATCCAAGAAGATCGTATTGTTATATCAGTGTTGTTGTTATGTTGAGGGATCAGCAATAGGAAATGACATCAAAGGACCTGCACCAGGCCTCTCCGGAGGCCACACGTCATTTAATTTTTTAGCATTCAAATACTGATGGAAGTAAGGTAAATGTTTGAATTATTTCCAACAAGAACAACTTTGAAACCATATGGGGCAAGTTTAAAATATGTTTAAAAAATGTCATTAAATCCGGAAATATGGAAAATAGATATACTTCGAATATCGTAATTCGTAAATGTATAACATTCTAACTGTAGCCGGTGAAAAAACACAAATATTTATCTACTTAGAAGTCCTAGTCCTGTTTATGAGACATAATTATTTTTTGTGCAAGTTAGGCCTAATACAATAAGGAGAAACATTTCTTAAAAGGCTTTTACCTTATTAAAACAGGCTTTCAAATGAAAACATTCTTCCTTTTAAAATTTGGTCGTACTCAGTCTCATACTACTTATATTTTAAGGGAAAATATATTTTATGCAAGGCTTCCTTTTGGTTTTTAGACAGTGAACGAAGTGTTCTGAATTTGATTTCTGTTGGTCTTGCGGTTTCTGAGAAAATTGTATATAAAGTCAAGAAGTCACTTTCGGAAATATTTCAGTGGTAATGGTGTCTCCATATTTAATTAGCCCTTTAAAATATACATTGTGATTGCTCACTGTTTTAGAATGAAACAGAATTAAAATATTCATGAAATAAAATGCTCGGTCCTCGGACTATATGGTCCCTCTTTGTACTTACCTGATTACTCACACATACAATTGTTGATGGGCGCCAGCTACAAATAAATGTAACGATAACAGAATGAGAATCTTGAATATCTCTAGGGTGTGAGGTAATAAGATTACTTTTAAAGCATAACTTATTTGATCTGGAAATAGGACATTGACGTTTGGTTTAAGTTATCTGATCTACCATTGAAATAAAACAATTAATTGTATTTGATGGTAAAAAATATATATTATTTAAAATTTTGAATTTTAAATGGCGAGACTTGCTGCGATAATTTGAATAAACATATAGGTAAGGGGTATTCTGCCCGAAGGCAGGTCCGAACCTCCGCAGAGGTGTTCCTGAGCCGGAGTTTACGTGCGGTAGGGTGGCCAGTTCCTTTCCGCTCCTCCATTCCCTTACCCCCCACCAACAGCGCGTGGCAACCCATCCAACTCCTGACCACGCCCAATGTTGCTTAACTTCGGAGATCTCATGGGATCCGGTGTTTCAACACGGCTACGGCCGTTGGCAATGAAGATATAAAACTCTGAAATTACAACTGAAAGAAACTCTAGGCATTAAATTTGAAATCCTCTTGACCGGACATTTAAAAGTTGTACAAGAAATGTATCCCTTACTGTTTCACTTAACAGTACCTTGAACACTTTGAGTGTTATTATGACGTATTCCTTTGAATTGGTATCAGGTGTAGGCATCTCAAATCTAATTCGGTGAAGTATCCTTTTAGTTTCGCTAACGAGAAATAGCATGGCTTGAAAATATAATCACACTTCACAATCAACTTTACAAGTAATTCACTGATAAATGTTAGTCTGCATTACGACGACTCAGTATTCGGCTGTCGCCGAACTGACACAAGAACTCGACCGAACAGACACTTCGAACATATAATCCATCTGGTCACTGACAATTACGTATCCATGTCACTAACTGTGGTAAGGCTCTACCTCCATCTGACTCACTGATTAACTGTGGCCTCACTTTCCATATGACTGTCTATCTCACTGTTCACCATCCCTCTGACTGACCGCTATAGGATACTCCTTCTTATATAGACACTAGTTGTCACATGGTATTACAACCACGTCATGATTAAAACAGTACATAGCAAAATCAGATTATACAATTGAATCAAATAATAGTAATAGTTACAATAATAGTAATAACAATAATAATCATCATCATCATCATCTGTTTACCCTCCAGGTTCGGTTTTTCCCTCGGACTCAGCGAGGGATCCCACCTCTACCGCCTCAAGGGCAGTGTCCTGGAGCTTCAGACTCTTGGTCGTGGGATACAACTGGGGAGAATGACCAGTACCTCGCCCAGGCGGCCTCACCTGCTACGCTGAACAGGGGCCTTGTAGGGGGATGGGAAGATCGGATGGGATAGGCAAGGAAGAGGGAAGGAAGCGGCCGTGGCCTTAAGTTAGGTACCATCCCGGCATTCGCCTGGAGGAGAAGTGGGAAACCACGGAAAACCACTTCCAGGATGGCTGAGGTGGGAATCGAACCCACCTACTCAGTTGACCTCCCGAGGCTGAGTGGACCCCGTTCCAGCCCTCGTACCACTTTTTCAAATTTCGTGGCAGAGCCGGGAATCGAACCCGGACCTCCGGGGGTGGCAGCTAATCACGCTAACCACTACACCATAGAGGCGGACAATAACAATAATAATACAAATATAATAATAATGCAGAGGAATATTTGTAAAGAGATTTTAATCGTTAAAACATACTGGACTTAGAAATGCTTACTCTATTCAAAGAAGTGAAAAATGAAATTTCTGTGACTCCAAATTTGCTAAATCGTAAACATACGCTAATTAAGTGTAGCTACTGAATAAACGAACTATATGTATTTGTCTAAGATCTCAGACATGATTAGGAGTCATTATACAATTAATGTAGGTAAAGAATATTAGCGTTACAGTTACCTTTAAGAAGTTCGGCATTTTGAGGGCTGACTATACAAATTAGACTTGCCTTTTATAGTCTACCGCCGATAATGGGCCTTGCTTCCACACAGAACTCTGAAAGAAATTGAAATCAATCCATACTGTGTTGAATTTGTAAGATAGTGTGTGTCAATATGTGTACATAAATGTGTATTTGTGTGACTGGAAAGCGAGAATTTCTTCCTCAACCTTGCTTTAGACTGTCATATGTAAATTTATTTACCTAGATTGCGATCCCTTGGTTCGCAGAAATTCAGAATGCTACCATAATAGTAAACACATACCGCATTATACGAAAACTCATGGAATGAGTGAATGGGATATTTGTTTAACGTAGCACTACAGAAGCAGCTTTCAGTACATATACAGGCACTAAAATAATCCAATGAACTCTACATTAGCAATGCCCTTAGCCGCACTACGGCGACTGACATTTACAGTTACTTCAAAGCCGCCGAGGTGGGAGGTTGGACAGACAAATTAATGACTAGTGATACATACAGCCGAGTTTTGTTGACTATGCCCAACAGAATTATACATACCCTACTAAAGGATTAGTGACATATTTTCTTCTTTCCTGGCCAGTTTCCAATTACCTGTGGCCGGCACTGACGTAGATTAAGCCCAGTTTTCCGGCTGGATGCCCCTCCTGATGTCAGCTCTATGTGAGTATGATTCTGTAGTAGTTATTAATACTGTGATGTGTTGTATGTAGATGTGTATTAAGACGAATAAAAATACCCAATCTCCGAGCTAGAGGGATTAACCAAGCGTGGCTAAAATCACCGACCCGACCAGGTATTGAACCGGGGACTCTCTGAATCGAAGGCCACTATGCTGACCATTCAATCAAGAAGCCAGATAATTAGTGAAATACAAATGGCAGAAAAAGTCATTAACAGTAGGCTAGGAGGAATAAGTATAGTGCTGTAAGCTTGCATTCGGGAAATGGTGGGTTTGGATCGCACCGTCGGTAGCTCTGACGATGGTTTTCCGACGTTTCCCATTTTCATACGAGGCAAGTGCTTGGGCTGTACCTTAATTAAGGCCACGGCCGATACCTTCCCAATCCTACCCCTTTTCCAACCTTGCGTCACCGAAACCTTCGATCTGTTAGTACGACGTTGAACCACCACCACCAATAATAATAATAATAATAATAATAATAATAATAATAATAATAATAATAATAATAATAGACGTTTCGTTCAGTCGTAGTGATGTTGGGGGTAGTGAGTGTTGAGAGGCGTGTCATCATTTAGTGGTTGGTACCGACTTGTGCTGTGTTATTGTCTTGTCGAGTGATATGTTGTAAATAGTTCAATGTGTGGATCAGTCACGTGACCAGATTGTGCGAGTTATCGGTCTTGTCTGGAGTCGAGAAAATTGTACAGTACCGGGCGAGTTGTCTTGCATCCGGGAGATAGTGGGTTCGAGCCCCACTGTCGGCAGCGCTGAAGATGGTTTCCCGTGATTTCCCATTTTCATACCGGGCAAATGCTCGGGCTGTACCTTAATTCAGACCACGACCGCTTCCTTCCCACTCCTAGGCCTTTCCTATCTCATCGTCGCCATAAGACCTATCTGTGTCTGTGCGACGTAAAACAAATACATACATACATTATCATCATAAACTGTTATGCCTTTCAGCGTTCAGTCTGCAAGCCTCTGTGAATTTACTAAACGTCGCCACAATCCTCGATTTGCAACTAGTGTTGTGGCCTCATTTAGTTTTATACCTCTTATCTTTAAATCGTTAGAAACCGAGTCTAACCATCGTCGTCTTGGTCTACCTCTACTTCTCTTACCCTCCATAATAGAGTCCATTATTCTCCTAGGTAACCTATCCTCCTCCATTCGCTTCATATGACCCCAACACCGAAACCGGTTTATGCGTACAGCTTCATCCATCGAGTTCATTCCTAAATTAGCCTTTATCTCCTTATTCGGAGTACCGTCCTGCCATTGTTCCCACCTGTTTTTACCAGCAATCATTCTTGCTACTTTCATGTCTGTTACTTCTAACTTAGGAATGAGATATCCTGAGTCCTCCCAGCTTTCGCTCCCCTAAAGCAAAGTTGGTCTGAAAACAGACCTATGTAAAGACAGTTTCATCCGGGAGCTGACTTCCTTTTTACAGAATACTGTAGATCGCAACTGTGAGCTCACTGCATTACCTTTACGACACCTTGATTCAATCTCACTTACTATATTGCCATCCTGGGAGAACACACAACCTAAATACTTGAAATTATCGACCTGTTCTAGCTTTGTATCACCAATCTGACATTCAATTCTGTTGAATTTCTTACCTACTGACACCAATTTAGTCTTCGAGAGGCTAATTTTTTATGCCATACTCATTGCACCTATTTTCAAGTTTCAAGATATTAGACTGCAGGCTTTCGGCACGATCTGCCATTAAGACCAAGTCGTCAGCATAGGCCAGACTGCTTAGTACATTTCTACCCAACTGAATCCCTCCCTGCCATTTTATACCTTTCGGCAGATGATCCATGTAAACTACGAACAGCAAAGGTGAAATATTACAGCCTTGTCTAACCCCTGTAAGTACCCTGAAGCAAGAACTCATTCTACCATCAATTCTCACTGAAGCCCAATTGTCAACATAAATGCCTTTGATTGATTTTAATAACCTACCTTTAATTCTATAGTCCCCCAGTATAGCGAACATCTTTTCCCTCGGTACCCTGTCATATGCTTTCTCTAGATATACGAAACATAAACACAACTGCCTATTCCTCTCGTAGCATTTCTCAATTACCTGGCGTATACTAAAAATCTGATCATGACAGCTTCTCTGTGGTCTGAAACCACACTGGTTTTCATCCAACTTCCTCTCAACGACTGATCGCACCCTCCCTTCCAAGATGCCAGTGAATACTTTGCCTGGTATACTAATCAATGAGATACCTCGATAGTTGTTGCAATCCTTCCTGTTCCCTTGCTTATAGATAGGTGCAATTACTGCTTCTGTCCAATCTGAAGGTACCTTACTAACACTCCATGCTAATCTAACTACTCTATGAAGCCATTTCATCCCTGCCTTCCCACTATACTTCACCATTTCAGGTCTAATTTCGTCTATTCCTGCTGCTTTATGGCAATGGACCATCCTTTCCACTTCCTCAAGCGTAATTTCACCAACATCATTTTCCTCCTCCCCATGAGCTTGGCTGTTCGCATCACCACCAGGATGATTTCCTTTTACATTGAGAAGATGTTCAAAATATTCCCTCCACCTCTCCAGTGATTCCCTGGGATCTATTATGAGTTCACCTGAATTTATCAAAACACTGTTCATTTCCTTTTTCCCTCCCTTCCTGAGATTCTTTATTACTGCCTAGAAAGGCTTCCCTGCTGCCAGACCTAGCCTTTCCAGGTTATTACCAAAATCTTCCCACGACTTCTTTTTGGATTCAACAACTATTTGTTTCGCTCTGTTTCTTTCCTCTACGTACAAATCCCTGTCTGCCTCAGTCGTCGTTTGGAGCCATTTCTGATTAGCCTTCTTTTTACGTTTACAAGCTGCTCTCACTTCATCATTCCACCAAGATGTTCGCCTTTTCCCATCTTTACACATAGTCGTTCCTAGGTATTCCCTTGCTGTTTCTACTACAGCATCTCTGTATGCCATCCATTATCTTTCTATATCCCGAGCCTGCTTACAGTCCACTGTTCGAAACTTCTCACCAATCATATCCATGTATTTCTGTCTAATTTCGTCGTCCTGGAGATTTTCTATCCTTATTCGTTTGCAGACAGATTTCACTTTCTCCACCCTAGGCCTAGAGATACTTAGTTTACTACAGATCAGATAGTGGTCTGTTTCATCGAAACATCCCCGGAAAACTCGTACATTCCTAACAGATTTCCTGAATTCGAAGTCGGTTAAGATATAGTCTATTATGGGTCTGGTACCCCTAGCCTCCCATGTGTAGCAGTGAATAGCCTTATGCTTGAAGAATGTATTCGTAACTGCTAAACCCATACTAGCACAGAAGTCCAGCAAACGCTTCCCATTCCCATTAGCTTGCATATCTTCGCCACATTTACCAATCACCCTTTCGTATCCTTCAGTTCTATTCCCAACTCTCGCATTGAAATCGCCCATTAGCACTATTCTATCCTTGCTGTTGACCCTGACCACGATGTCACTCAATGCTTCATAAAACTTGTCAACTTCATCCTCATCTGCACCCTCACATGGTGAATACACGGAGACAATTCTAGTCCTAATTCCTCCAACTGACAAATCTACCCACATCATTCGCTCATTTACGTGCCTAACAGAAACTATGTTGCGTGCAATGATATTCCTGATAAAGAGCCCTACCCCAGACTCTGCCCTTCCCTTTCTAACACCCGTCAAGTACACTTTATAATCTCCTATCTCTTCCTCGTTATCTCCCCTTACTCGAACATCACTTACTCCTAGCACATCCAGATGCATTCTCTTTGCTGACTCAGCCAGTTCTACTTCCTTTCTTTCATAAGTCCCATTAATATTGATAGCTCCCCATCGAATTCCATTTCGTTTGCCAAGTTGTTTCCAAGTAGTCCCTCGCCTGTCAAATGGGAGTGGGACTCCGTTACTCCCATAGGTCCGAGGCTTGCTTAAAATGTTCTGAGCTCGGTAAATTCATGAAGCAGGATGCTACCCTACTTGCACATGGTCCAAGTGAGGATCTCTCCTCTAACGGGTTATGGACCACCGGTGAATTGTAGAGTCCTAGCCGCCTGAGCACAAGGAGGGCCATGACTCAGAATAATGTCCGAGATGCCCACTCCATTCCATAGCAACTGTTATCCCGACTGTCAGGACCACTTACTAGGCCCCTCAACCGTTGCCCACGATTCACGAACTAGGACGTGACTACAGTAACCCACACCATGAACCATGTAAGAAAAAAAAAAAAAAGTGTACAACAGTCGTGCGTTGTGATAGTCAACAGTCGTGTGTTTGAACCTCTCTGCACGGAACTGCTGTATGAAGTGACGGTGGTGCATGCGAAGCGAAGTGAAAGGAGAGACCTGTCAATCAAGATTACGGAAGGATCGCCCGGCTGAAGTGTTGTCTTTAATGGCCGAATATAAAATTGTAAAACCGTTATTATTATTTATTTCGGTTCCACTAACTACTTTTCCCGCGTTAAAGATGCCAGAGTACCGGAATATTGTTCCTCAGGGGTTCTTTTACATGCCCGTTAATCTACAAACACTAGGCTAGCGTATTTCAGCACTTTCAAATACCACCGGACTGAGCCTGGATCCAACCCACCACTATAGATTAGGAACGGAAGTGCTCTACCATTCAAACCACTCAACTTGCCAATGAAATTCTATTACTACTTTCTTCAGCTTATCCCCAGTATTTCTAGGGTCACTGGAGCCACCCATACTCATTTTAGTTTTGACGGGGGATTTAAGGTCATTTACCCGTTATGGCACCACGCGATTTTTGAAACGAAAATCTTTACTCAAGGTAGACCGCGATTCAACTTCAGCCTTCTGGATGGAAGCCGTCAGCCAAGTCACTGAGCTAATCACGCCTAATAATAATAATAATAATAATAATAATAATAATAATAATAATAATAATAATAATAATAAGAAATTGACTTGCGCGATCATAAGATCGATTTTCGAACTATAGAATCGCATCTTATATTTTGAAAATTTTACGCGTACTGGATTAGAACGTCTGCCCCTTTGGTGAGAGCGATGAGTGACCAATGACGCCATTAATAGTATACATACATACATACATACATACATACATACATACATACATACATACATACATACATACATACATATTCATTATAGATTGTTATGATTTCCAGCGTTCAGTCTGGAAACTTCTATGATTTTACTGAACACCACAGTCCTCTATTTGTAACAAACCGCGGCCTCGTTAAGTTTTATATCTCTTTATCTTTAAATCATTAGAAACTGAGCATAACCATTGTCGTCTTGATCTCCCTCTAGCCGGGCTGAGTGGCTCAGACGGTTGAGGCGCTGGCCCTCTGATCCCAACTTGGCAGGTTCGATCCTGGCTCAGTCCGGTGGTATTTGAAGGTGCTCAAATACGTCAGCTTCGTGTCGGTAGATTTACTGGCACGTAAAAGATCTCCCGCGGGACTAAATTCCGGCACCTCGGCGCCTCCGAAAACCGTAAAAAAGTAGTTAGTGGGACGTAAAGCAAATAGCGTTATTATGATCTCCCTCTACTTCTCTTATTCTCCATTACGGAGTCCATTATTTTCCGAGATAACCTATCCTCCTCCATTCGCTTCACACGACCCCACCACCGAGGCCGGTTCATGCGTACAGCCTCATCAGTCGAGTTCGTTCCTAACTTAATAATTTTTTATTTAATTCGTTTACCCTCCAGGGTTGGTTTCTCCCCCGAACCCGGCGAGGGATCCCATCTCTGCCGCCTCAAGTGCAGTGTCCCGGAGCGTGAGACATTTGGTTGGCGATAAAACTGGGAAGGAGGACCAGTACCTCGCCCAGGCGGCCTCACCTGCTATGCTGACCAGGAGTCTCGTGGAGGGATGGGAAGACTGGAGAAGATAGGCAAGGAAGAGGGAAGAATGTAACCGTAGCCGTAGGTACCATCCAGGAATTTGCCTGGAGAAGAAGTGGGAAAACACGGAAAACCACTTCGAGGATGGCTGAGGTGGGAATCGAACCCCCTCTACTCAGTTGACCTCCCGAGGCTGAGTTTACCCCGTTCCAGCTGTCGTACCACTTTTCAAATTTCGTGGCAGAGCCGAGAATCGAACCCGGTCCTCCTGGGGTGGCAGCTAATCACAATAACCACTACAACACAGATGCAGTTAATAATAATAATAATAATAATAATAATAATAATAATAATAATAATAATAATTTCGTCTGGCTTTTGCTAGCCTTGTGGAGATATTGTAAGACCCACGAGGGTGGGCAACATCTGGCGTAGGCTATATTAGGAACTTTATGTTATTGTGGTGGAAAACGGTGTTGTGTGTCGTTTATGAGTTGCAGACAGCACAAGCACCCAGGTCCGGAGCCAAGGGCATTAACCATTTAAGATTAAAATTCCCAACCCTGCCGGGAATCGAACCCGGGTCAATAGGCTGACCATCCAGCTTAGGAGCCGGAAATAATAATAATAATAATAATAATAATAATAATAATAATAATAATAATAATAATAATAATAAATAATTAAGAAGTAAATATGTGGGTTGCGCGGGGCGCGCCAATCAGCGGCCAGCTCCCCTCTCCTCGCTGAAGGCAGGCAAGGCGCGATGCACGACCATGGTGAACGGGCAGTTGCGTCTCGTCTGTGTTGTGCAGAGGACGGTGCTGCGCGCGTGAGTGAAAATCGGGCAGTGCGTGTGCGAGCGAAGTGTCAAAACTACCTACCGACACGTTGTGTTCAGTGTGCTCTCATGCGAGTTATTACTAAATCATTCTATCTGATTTATTCACAAACTTTTTAACTCATTCTTTTCTCCCTGTCTATATTATGAGTGATATGAATGTTGCTCTTCCAAGTTCCGCCTTTTCAAGTAATTAGATAAAAGAAAGATGGTCCGCTGATATATCTTTTTTGTAGTAAACTTTTTACAATCCCAAGATAACATTTGATCACTAACTTTTTAAACTCTTTAAAATCTTTAGTGTGTGTGTGGGGGGAATTTCTTTTTCCCATCTATCTCCGCTTTTATACCATGGAGACGGAAGAAATCACCAAACTTGTGGATGGCATATATAAGGTAGGTGTACGAAGACATTCTAAATTATTTATAGAGATCAGATAGCCTGTGTCTTTATCTATACCCACAAAATTCTTGGGATCATCGAACATAAAATTTAGTGAAAAGAAAAGTTTTGTACCTATTTTAACTTCCTTACATCAGGAAGCTGAAGTTAACCCTCACATGTTGAAACTTTCAAGCGATATAGAGCTGTGATTTCAACCTGAAGACTGCTTTGATCTTTATTTATCTCTGATTCTGCCATATAACGCGGTATACATATGTTCGGTTGTAGGAAATTTTCTGTTTCATTTCTTTTTTTCTTTCTGACCAGTTGAAAATGGTGATTATATAGGTTGTAAATAATTTAAGATATTTATGTGTAGAAGGATATTATCCGACTCACCTTCGAAACTTCGAGATCCAAGGATGAAGTTACGTTTCCGATGGGACTGAGAATCGAAACCGTTCGCAGATCCGGTGTTTCACGAGTTTCTTTTCCACACTGAACTATTTCAAGTTTCATGTTGAGGAGTCAATCTTAGACGCAAACACTTTCAATTACATTAATAGATTCTACAATACCATTGGTTCCGGGAAATTTCCTACACGAGTGTTGACAAAGAAGGTGTTAACCTATCTGATTTGTTTTTTCTTGTATAATTTGCTTTACGTCGCACCGACACAGATAGGTCTTACGGCGACGATGAGATAGGAAAGGACTAGGAATGAGAAGAAAGCGGCCGTGGCCTTAATTAAGGTACAGCCCCAGTATTTGCCTTGTATGAAAATGGGAAACCACGGAAATCCATCTTCAGGGCTGCCGACAGTGGGGTTCGAACCGACTGTAGTTATTATTTCACAGAGACCAGACTGATATGTATTGATGAACACTACTAAATTAATTTTGAATGCATCAAAATCGTAACTAATACTTTGTACCATGCAGCTTGTTGACACATAGGGAATATTGCTGTAAATGTCTTGCGGGTTAACACATAAACGAACGAACTCTTATTTGTACTCTCAGGAGTAAGATCAAACTCTCTGTATATTTAACATTTCAGATGAATTATTCTGTATTAAAAAACAAAGTTTGGATTGATTCGATGTATCCTTTTCTTTAACTGGTATTCTCAACTTATGTTGAGGAGTGTATATTGACTGATTTGACGGAGTAGTGATACATATCTCGACTACGGTAAATTAAGAACCGGTAACCTCGTATGGAATCTAACAAGACCAGTACGAGATCACGCGAATTACTATTATAAATATTGATAATCTAATCGTGCCGCCTCTGTGGTGTAGTGGTTAGCGTGATTAGCTGCCACCCCCGGAGGTCCGGGTTCGATTCCCGGCTCTGCCACGAAATTTGAAAAGTGGCACGAGGGCTGGAACGGGGTCCACTCAGCCTCGGGAGGTCAACTGAGTAGAGGTGGGTTCGATTCCCACCTCAGCCATCCTGGAAGTGGTTTTCCGTGGTTTCCCAACTCTCCTCCAGGCGAATGCCGGGATGGTACCTAACTTAAGGCCACGGCCGCTTCCTTCCCTCTTCCTTGCCTATCCCTTCCAATCTTCCCATCCCCCCACAAGGCCCCTGTTCAGCATAGCAGGTGAGGCCGCCTGGGCGAGGTACTGGTCATACTCCCCAGTTGTATCCCCCGACCAAGAGTCTGAAGCTCCAGGACACTGCCCTTGAGGCAGTAGAGGTGGGATCCCTCGCTGAGTCCGAGGGAAAAACCGAACCTGGAGGGTAAACAGATGATGATGATGATGATGATGATTCTTATAGTTAGTGCATTTTTTCACTTCCTTTGGCCACATTTTTTAAAATAATTGCTATTCTTCCCGATGCAATCCACTGTTTGTTTAATAATGGAACTATTTCTATTTTTGTTTCATATTCCCTACCCAAGACCGCCTTTGTGGTGCAGTAGGGTTAGTGCGATTAGCTGCCACTCCCCCTCCCCTCTCCCGGAGGACTTGGTTCGATTCCCGTCTCTGCCACGAAATTTGAAAAGTGGTACGAGGGCTGGAACGGGGTCCACTCAGCCTCGAGAGCTCAGCTGAGTAGAGGGGGTTCGGTTCCAACCTCAACCATCCTGGAAGTGGTTTTCCACTTCTCCTCCAGACAAATGTCACGATGGGAACTAACTAAAGGCCACGGCTGCTTCCTTCCTCTTCCTTGTCTCTCCCTTCCAATATTCCCATCCCCCTACAAGGCTCCTGTTCAGTGTAGCAGGTGAGGCCGCCTGGGTGAGGCACTGGTCCTCCTCTCCAGTTGTATCCCCGACCCAAAGTCTCACGCTCCAGGACACTGCCCTTGAGGCGGAAGAGGTGGGATCCCTTGCTCATCCGAGGAAAAACCAACCCTGGAGGGTAAACGGATCGAGAAAGAAGATTCCCTACCCAAATTCCCTGCACACTCTCAATAGATGCGCCTCTCCCATTATTCATTAGCGAAATAAACAATGATTTTCGCCATGTTTCTCTCTCCGACCATTATTTTAATATACCCCCTTTAGCCTTCACACTATACCTCTTACTTCTCTGCTTGAAAGCCTTTCATTCCTTATTAACATATTTTGGATAATTTCACAAAATTATTTTAATCTTACATTCTGCTGTAATCACCTGCCTCAATATCTTTCACTCTAACTCTTCCTTTCTTGTTAAAAATCTTATCTTCGTTCTGAATCTTTTTACCCACAAATCGTTTAATAATGAATGAAGAATTAATGGAATATATTGAAAGATAGATTATACAGTAAGTAAATTAGTAAGTTATTACAAACAATATACCGCCCAACTCCCTGGTTGAATATTCAGCGTTGAGACCTTCGGTTCAGAGGGTCCCAGGTTCGATTCCCGGCCGAGTCGGGGATTTTAATCGCGTCTGATTAATTCTTCTGGCTCGGCGACTAGGTATTCGTATTTATCCCACTTTCCTCTTCATATGTAGGCAGTACACCACACTACTAACCACCACAAAAACACGTAGTAGTGAATACATCCCTCTACATAAGGTTGGCGTTAGGAAGGGAATCCGGCCGTAAAACAGGACCAAATCCACATGTGCGACACAGCTTGCACCTGTAACCCCATAGGTGTGGGAAAAGTGATAGTAGAAGAAGATTATAAACAATACACCCAATAACTATACATTATAAGCATAAATGTTAACTGTCTAATAATAATAATAATAATCATTATCATCATGTAGGGCAGCGTCATAAGTGACCTTGTGGCTGGACTCTCGTCAAGGTGACAGTTATAATTTCAGTGAATATATGTAGAATTTTTGAAACGAAAATTAATTTTCCTGTGGTTTGAATTCCACGTAAAATTGGAGTGAGTTCGAATCCCACCGTCGGCAGCACTGAAGATGGTTTTCCGTGGTTTCCTATTTTCACACTAGGCAAATACTGGGGCTGTACCTTCCTTAAGGCCACGGCCATTATCTTCCAAATCATTGCCTTTTCCCATCCTTCCGTCACCGAAAAATTTCGATGTGTTAGTGCGACGTTAAGTAAGTAGAGAAAATATGGAGGTCCCGTGCTATGACCACTATATCAACATTCTCATGAAGCTGCAAGTTTGCTTGATTTTTAAAAGAATATTTGTCTAACGTAATGTTTGGCTATTATCAATCCTAACGAACTTCAAGGAATTTTGTTCCTTACCGTGCCGAAAGTTACCTATAGCCTAATGTCACATTTAATCGCCATAGAATGCTTCCGACCTCGTTCGAGTTTGAGCCTGATCTGCTGGAAACGGAACGTCTGCGATTAACCGACTGTGTCACTGAAATTAAGTGGCGTATGGCTTTTAGTGCCGGGAGTGTCAGAGGACAAGTTCGGCTCGCCATATGCAGGTCATTTGATTTGACTCCCGTAGGCGACCTGCGCCTATGATGAAGACGGTACGTACACCCAGCCAGCGTATCAGAGAAGTTAACCAGTTATGGTCAAAATTCCAGACCCTGCCGGGAATCTAACGCGGGACCCCTGTGACCAAAGGTCAACACGCTAACCATTTAGCCATGGTGCCGGACACTGTGCAACTAAGGTCAGGTATTAGAAACAAATGAAGTAACAAAGAAACAATATTAGATATCCACAGGAAGGATGTACCTGGATTGCCCTTATCAACTTATAAATACGGACAATTATATCTACGCTTTACTGCAAAAACATTAGAGCTTCAAACACACACGCATTTCGTTCGCTTAATAATAATAATAATAATAATAATAATAAATCTAGCTAGTTAGCTGCACGGTTTGTGTCACGTAGCTGTGAAGTTGAATTCAGGATATGGTGGGTTCGTACCACACTGCGGACATCCTTGAAGACGGTTTTCTGTGGTTTCCCATTTTCACACCATGTAAATGATGGGGCTCTAACTTAATTAAGGCCACGGTCGCTTCCTTCCCACCCGTAGCCCTTTCCTGTGTCGGTGCGACGTAAAGTAAATTGATAAAAATAAAATAGGGAATCGGACTGGTGAGAGTACAGAGTGAAGACATAGTCCCATTACCTCGCCTTCTCTTTACCTATTGTGCTTGTATTGATGCAGAATCTTAATACAAATACTTATTCCAGGGTGCCTTTGTGTACGCCATACTTTTCATAACAGAGTATGATTCTCGTCCATGTACGTAGTGATATTCTTCTCAACATTTACTGGAGTAATGTCGAACAGCCGGGCTGGATAGCTTAGACGTTTGAGGCGTTGGCCTTCTGACCCCAACCTGGCAGGTTCGATCCTGGCTCAGTCCGGTGATATATGAAGGTGCTCAAATATGTCAGCCTCGTGGCCGTAGATTTACTGGCACGTAAAAGAACTTCTGCGGGATGAAATTCCGGCACCTCGGCGTCTCCGAAAACCATTAAAAAGTAGTTCATGGGACGTAAAAACAATTAATATTATTATTCTTTATGTATGGTCTAAACCAGGCCTGCAGAACTGGCGGGTACCGGGTGAAGTGGCCCTCTCCCTACCTAGGGCAAGCTCGGGGCCATTTCGTTCTCGCTGTACGTTTGCCTCTCCTAAGGTTCTATAAGATGGGTGTGTTTACCCACTATTTCGGTTCTTACATGCACGTGTCATGCGATCAAAATGTAGTTTCTCCTACAAACGCTCACTTCTCCGCATGCAACTAATTGCTTTGATGTTAAGAAGTTTATTTGTAATTTTGAGATCTTATGCAGGCGTTGTAAGCAATGTCGAACGCCAGTTGGTGTCTAATGAAGGCAGTTGTGAATTATAAGTGCGCGTCTTTTCTTACATGCTGTAATTTAAAAGTAAAAATGTTGAACACTTCTTCGAAGTTCGATATTAATATGCTATTGTGGATTTTAACACAAATGTACAGAAACAAGTTCAAATGTCTGGGACTGCATTAGCAAAGAAGAGCAAAATGGTTTTTATTTCTTATAAGTACTTTGCGCTGACAAGTCATATTTTTGTACAAAAAATGTGCCCATGCTTCGCTACGATTTTTTTTTTACATCATATACGGATTTCTACACAAATAACTTTACACGCCGTAATTGGTATTTTATTAAAGTGCAGACCTCCACTTCGAGATTCACTACTCCTTAACGGTACATCATATTAACAAACGGTTTGCGCCATTAGACGTCCCCTTTATTATTCTACATATTTAATTATAAAACATTGTCTCGTATATCCGATATTTATGGGTTAAATTGAGTTCGAAACTTAGAATAGGGTGGAATTTGAGTACATTTTGAACGCTTTACGATATTTTTTGCATTCTTAAATATAAGCTAGAAACATGAAATTTGGTTCACATATGGCTTTTGATTGTGCCAATGTGTTCACCAAACTTAAGGACCCTGTCCTTTCTATAAGTTTGTCAAACAATGAAATATACATGTAAAAATCACCTAAAATTTACTAGCGATCCAGAAATACAGCCAAATCTAACGTATAAGGGAGAGAGATACTACAAAAAGTCTTATGACCGAAGTTGTAGATCACTCCAAATTGAATGGAGATTGTGCCATCCGTTTTGTGATACGACTTACCGTTTAGCCAACAAATAGCTCAAAAGGAATATCTGCACAGTAATTAAAATTGCCTCCATATTTCGATATTTTTCGGGGTAAAAAAATGAATAATTTGAACATCTTGGAATTTTTCCGTCGGTTACAGGCTAAAAGCTATAATTTCGCCAAATTGCAATTTTCTAGTTCGTCTGGAAGATTGTGCCACCATCTTGATTTGGGGGAAGGGGGATAAAAATGAGGAAATTCACGATTTCTTTAAATCCTACGAAACCTATAGGTTGTCGCTTTGGATAAAATATACGACTGCGTTCTTATGCTGAGCCCAACATTTGAAGGCCCCGCCAGCGTGCCCCCTTCGAGAAATTTTCAAAATTTTCGATTTTTCTAGGGATGCTGGGGATCATCAGCTTCTCGGGTACCAAATTTCAATATTTCTGAGATTTTTAGAAATGCCTCATTAATTCACGTCTGTATTCATTTTTATACCTTTATGTATAGATCGCTCCAGACCGACTTGCTTTTATATACAATAAGTGTGTGCTGTGAGTTTTTATTTTAGATGGAGGATGACCAAATGTTGTTACAACAAAGGTCAATAAAAAATAAAAATTGAAGAAGAGAAATTGTGAATGAGAAATTTATAAATTTGTAGCCTGGACGGCTTCGTCATTGATTGTCTTCCACACAATAGTCGCAGCCCCGCGATCTTCGCCGACCGAATGCATGGTCCGCAACTCCTGCGGCTCTCTAATAGTCTCATAGGCACCTCTGTGTACTTGGTAACATAAAATACAAAAAATAAATATGACAAATGCATTAAACTTTAGGATGTAACAGATTCATCATTTTATTATTTAATCAGTTTACTCTCCAGGTTTGGTTTTTCCCTCGGACTCGGGGAGGGATCGCACCTCTACCGCCTCAAGAGCACTGTTCTGGAGCGTGAGACATTTGGTCTGGAATACAACTGGGAAGGAGTAACAGTACCTCGCCCAGGCGGCCTCACCTGCTATGCTGAAATGGGAAAGTTGGAAGGGATAGAAAATGAAGAGGGAAGGAAGTGGCCTAGCCTTAAATTAGGTACAATCCCGGCATTTGCCTGGAGAAGTGGGGAAACCACGGAAAACCACTTCGAGGATGGGTGGAAAGGAATCGAACACCTTATCTACTCAGTTGACCTCCCGAGGCTGAGTGGACCCCTTTCTAGTCTTCGTACCACTTTTCATATTCCGTGGCAGAGCCGGGAATCAAACCCGGGCCTCTAAGGGGTGGCAGCTAATCACACTAACCACTACACCACAGAGGCGGACTTAGATCCACCATACTTGTTTAAATGTAGTTAATCGTTTTTCATAATGTTCACAATCTGCTTTACATTGTACCGACACAGATAGGTCTGGGATAGGAAAGGGCTAGGAGTGGGAAGGAAGCGACCGTGATCTTGTTTAAGGTACAACTCCAGCATTTGCCTGGTGTGGAAATGGGAAAACTATGGAAAACCATATTCAGGACTGCCGTCATGGGGCTTGAACGCACTATCTCCCGAATGCAAGCTCACAGCTGCACACCCCTAATCGCACGGCCAACTCGCTTGGTTTTCATTACACTTGTTATTCACATGGGTTTGACCTGAATAAATTTTTATTTATTACCTTACAATTCAATATTCTAATTCAGTAACGAAACTTCTCTAGTTGGTTATATTATGTCGCAGCTTGTATTACAAACGTATATCCTGGAACTATTCTCTCGGGATTCACAGGAAGGAGACGGTTGCTCGGCTGCACCGCCTCCTGGGAGTTGGCGATCTACAATGGGAAGGCCGTGGCCGTTATTTCCTTCGCGCACTTAACATGGGCTAACTCGCGCAGCGTGGCCCGAACGCAAGCATGGCCCTCTGCTGCCCATAGCTGTTGTCCAAGGGCAGGCCTCCCAAATCAATCGTGGCAACAGCTCAAAATCGCTTGCTGGCGTTCTCGTAAAGTTTTTGAATAAATGGCAACCATCAATTCCTAACCAGAAAATCTGACATGGTTAAGTTTCGATTACGTTTCCGTTCACTTTAGAATTATGACACAGTTCGCAGCGACGTCCACACATTAGAGTGATTTAGAATACATTTTCCTGTACAGAAAGAGGCATAAGGCTAGAGTTACACAACTCTTGCAACTTGAAGCATGCAGCCTTGTATGTGGAGAGACAAGGCTGTGGATTTTTATTTTTCAGGGGTACGCCAAGACATGCATATGGCGAACGCCGGGCTGAGTAGCATATAGGTAGATGTGCGAGTCTTGAGCCCCGGTTGGCTGGTTTGTTCCGGCTCAGGCCGGTAATTTTTAAAGGTGCTCAGATACGCCAGTGTCCTATTGATGGATTTATCGGCACGTAAAAGAGTTCCTGCAGGGCAAAATTCCGTCACCTCGTCGTATCCAATAGTGGGACGACCGAGCGAGTTGACCGTGCGATAAGGGAGCGCATCTTTGAGCTTGCATTCTGGAGATAGTGGGTTCGAACCTCACTGTCGGCAGCCGTGAAAATGTTTTTCCGTGGTTTCCCCTTTTCACACCAGGCAAATGATAAGGGTGTACCTTAATTAAGGTCACGGCTGATTCTTTCCCACTTCTAGCCCTTTGCTATCCTATCGTCGCCATAAGATCTATATCAGTGTCGTGCGACCTAAAGCCAATTGTAAAGAAAAAAAAGAAAAGAAATAGTGGGGCGTAAAACCAATAACATTCAACTTTTAATGAAACACGCGTACTAAACAAAATGTAGGATGTATCAGTTACACACATATGAAATCAATTAGTACAAGAATGGCATCAAAGCAGTCTATTGTCCGGATAACCCAAACAACGACGCTTCTCAGTCTCATTTTAACTCTAGGTAATGACCACGCTATCTTTTGTCATCAGTAACAACTTATTAAAGCATTTGACCTGTCTTCATACTCTCGAGGTTATCACGTCCTCCAATGGAATGAGGCACAGCTCTGAAATTCGAGGTTCAAATCACTGCTCTCAAACTGACTATTTTCAGTTCCATTATCCTCTGTGTATTTCAGGCACTAGGACATTTGATACTTTTTCTACAGGTTCTAGGGACTAGTCCCAATCTAGGGCTAAAAAAAAAATATAAACTGTGTTGTGTACTTTGGATTGATAGATTATCAGCGAGTTTCTACTCATTCAGATATACTGATCTAATAAATATAACTTTGCTTTAACAAGACTACAGTGGGAATCATAATGTTATGTTCAGTTCTGTGCCTGAAGGTAGGCCAGATAGTGTACTTCACCATCAGCTGTCGTAGAGTTAACCTCGACAGTAAAATGGTTAGTGCTATTAGCTATGATCCCTGAAGAACAAGGTTCGACTCCTGGTACTGCCAGAGATTTAAGATTGACAAGAGGGTTAAAATGGATAATATAGTACACGCATCTCCCCTCCATTGGAGGTGAGCCTGAACAAGGACAAGATTTTACAAAGTCCGGTTCCATAGCTGAAATGTCAGTGTCTTGGCCTTCGGACCTCAAGGCCTTGGGTTCGATTCCCGGGCGCATCGGGGGATTTCAATCATAAATTATTAGTTACCTTGGCTTGGGGTCTGGGTGTTAGTGCTGTCTTCAATTTTCCTACAATAGAACTCCATTCTCTACCACATTAACACATTGTTTCCTATGCTTGGCAGAAGCTGCTGCTTTACAAGTGCTACACCAGGCTAGCAATAGCCATGCAGAGTTATAACTGTCATAGAAGTTCTGTTAGTCACTGAAGAGCTGTACATTAGAAATAAGTCAGACAGTTTCCCGCTACGTTTTTTGAGCCAGAAGCTACTATTACATGTCACTGAAACAAGCCTACTGAAATGTACACAATCAAGCGAGTTGGCTGTGCAGTATGGGACATGTAGCTGTAAGTTTGCATTCGGGAGATAGCGGAATCGAAGCCCATCCCCTGAAAATATCTTTTCGTGGTTTCGCATTTTAAGGCCAGACAAATGCTGGGACTGTGTCATAATTAAAGCCCGGCCACTTCCTTCCTATTCCTAGCCCATTTTTATACCATCGTCGCTGAAGTTATTGCGATGTTAAACTGCTGGGAAAAAAAATGCACCGGTACTACAATATGTAATGAGGAATAAATAAATATGCAGCATTGCTGGAATGATTCAGTGACTCAGCTCACTATCGCATACACAAGACCATAACTGTAGATAAGAAATATACGGGTTGCCCAAATGAAACAGACTTGTTGGTTTCTGTAATGGTTTATTGTTTGGAATTCGGAAATATGAATAACTAGTGGAAGTAAAAGTACTGTATGGGAGACATACCTTCATTCTTTTTTTTTCTACAACATTCTTTACGTCGTACTGACACAGACGGGTCTTACGGGGACGGTGGGATAGGAAAAGCCTAGGAGTTGGAAGGAAGTGGCCGTGGCCTTAAAGAACAGCCCCAGCATTCGCTTGGTGTGAAAATGGGAAACCACGGAAAACCATCTTCAGGACTGCCGACAGTGGGATTCGAACCCACTATCCCCCGAATCTCATCGCACGGTCAACTCGCCCGGTAAACAGTGTTCCAACGGTCCACTTGATGGCGGATACCCCGAGCGATCATCGTCCGTGGTGGAACTATTCTTCAATAGCGTCTCGAACTCACCATTGCTTGCGATTTTTAATGTTCTCACCAGGCTGCCCACTGTACACGACCTGGTTTTGGCATGTCCTTACTCGTCATGCATAAAATTTCCAAAACCACTCGAGCAATATACAGCGTAATACTAATTTCCGTACATATCCTTCATACGAACCTCCGTGGCCCAGGCGTCAGCGCGCCGGCCTCTCACCACTGGGTTCCGTGGTTCAAAGCCCGGTCACTCCATGTGAGATTTGCGCTGGACAAAGCAGAGGCGGGACAGGTTTTTCTCCGGGTACTTCGATTTTCCCTGTCGTATTTCATTCCAGCAACACTCTCCAATATCATTTCATTTCATCTTCTTCTTAATTCTCAATCCTAAGATTGGTTGGCAGCAATTCGTCTTCTCCACTCTTCTCTGTAATCCGCTCATTTCCACATATGAGCCTGTTCCTACGTCATTTCTGATTTGTCTTGAATATTGCATTCTAGGTCTTCCTCTTTTACCTTGAATCATTCCTTCCATGACATTAACTATGAAACCATTGTGCCTATAGAGATGGCCAATTAATTGGTCTCTTCTTTTCCTTATTGTTGCTAAAAAGGATCTGTCATTCATTAATCATTGTCCGGCACAATTCCTATCCTCGCCGCTAGATGGGCGCTCCATTCATTCCATTCCTGACTTGGTTAAATGACTGGAAACAGGCTGTGGATTTACATTTCATCCTTCATACGACACTACAGTAAATGTCTGCTTTGCCACCGTAATCTGTCTGGCCGAGGCGATAAAGGCGTGCTCGTTCACCCGGAAGGACGTGGGTTCGATACCCCGTCAGGCAGTCTAAAATTTTAAGAAACGAGTTTTCCACTTCCGGAGGTGCACATGGCCCTGAGGTTCACTCAGCCTACACAAAAAATGAGGGCCGGACTTTGAGCTGACCACTCTGTCCCATCAAGTGCCGAGAATCCGGATAGGCCTTCATGGCCTACACGGAAATAAACTGAATAACCGACGCTGGGTAATTTTGGTCAAATTCATGCAAAAATCGTACCCTGTCACTTTGCTTCCCCACGTATAAACAGCACGTTAAGACTTTCTGATGAAACCACATCGCTTCCCGAAATTCGTAGCCATCCACCGTCACATGCGCACTGTTTTCTTCCTTCGAATAACTACACTCATGCTTAGGTCGGTTTCATTTAGGCAACCTATACGTATTATTCACCCTAATTGACAGTTCTTCTTCTACTACTACTTCTACTACTACTACTACTACTACTACTACTACTACTACTACTACTACTACTACTACAGCTTTTCCCACACTTGTAGGGTCGCAGATGTGAATTCTGTAGCACATGTGGATTTGGCCCTGTTTTACAGCCGGATGCCCTTCCTGAAGCCAAATCTAAGTGGAGGGATGTAATCACTATTACATGTGTCTGTGGTGGTTGGTAATGTGGTGTGTTGTGTTGTGTGAATATGAAAAGGAGAGTGTTGGGAAAAACACAAATTCTCAGTCCCTGTGCCAGAATAATTAATCAAACGCGATTAAAATTCCCGATCCGGCCGGGGAATCGAACCCGGGGCCCTCTGAACCGGAGGCCTCAACGTTGACCATTCAGCCAATGAAGCGGACAATATAAATAAATGATGTGATTCAAAATATCATTCCATAATTTTCACTTCATATCTGGTCGAAAAGCAGAACGTTTCGATTGAGGGTGTCGTTACGCTAACTACATGATACTGCAATATATATGAACCGAGCTCGATAGCTGCAGTCGCTTAAGTGCGGCCAATCCGATAATCGGGAGATAGTGGGTTCGAACCCCACTGTCGGTAGCCCTGAAGATGGTTTTCCGTGGTTTCCCATTTTCACACCAGGCGAATGTTGAGGCTGTACCTTAAGGCCACGGCCGCTTCCTTCCCATTCCTAGTCCTTTCCTATCCCATCGTCGCCGTAAGACATATCTGTGTCAGTGCAACGTAAAGCAAAAAAAAAAAAAAAAAAAAAAAAAAGCAATATATGAAGGCTGTCTGACCAACTGCAGTCAGGGCAGGTGAAGACCCTTCGTGGTGTGTGTATGTCATAGATCATTATTATTATTAGGCTATTATCGCAGCCGAATTGGGCGAGTTGATCACACGCGTCACCTGTCGCATAGCTGTGAGCTTGCATTCGGGAGATAGTGGGTTCGAACCCCACTGTCGGTATCCCTAAAGATTGGTTTTCCATTTTTATATCACGTAAATGCTGAAGTTGTACCTTAAACAAGGCAATGGACGCCTCGTTCCCAGTCCTGGACATGTATTTCATTCATCACCATAAGACCTGTCCCAATTAATGCGACAAAAAACAAATATTAAATAATAATGGAAAATACCACAGCCACCCGTTGCTGAGTTTTGGTGGATGCAGTATTATTTCTTCTTCTGACTCTTAGCTCAGATCAGAGCAAAATGTAAAGTCTCGCTCTCGTTTATGGGTGCTGAAGTAATGATAGTCGGAGCAAGACTAGTTCTTCTGAGTGCTACGAAATGTGTTACTCATGGGGTCAGTCGTGGTGCAATAGCACTTTCTGGCCTAGTGATTAAGAGATGAATGGGTATGTAGCATTTACTAAACGAAACGCCACCAAGCAAGTTAGCCGTGCGATTAGGAGCGCGCAGCTGTGAACTTACATCCGGAAGATAGTGGGTTCGTGCCCCACTGTCGGCAGTCCTGAAAATGGTTTTCCGTGGTTTTCCACTTTCACACTAGTCACATACTGGGGGCTGTACCTTAATTAAGGCCACCGACGCTTCCCTCCCACTCCTAGCCCTTTCCTATCCCATCGTCACCATAGGACCTATCTGTGTCGGTGCGACGTAAATAAAAATGAAAATCCACAACCTCTTTCCAGTCATTCGACCGGGTCAGGAATGGAATTAAGCCCCATCTAGCGGCAAGGATAGGAATTGTGCCGGCTGCCGAAGCCTGTGTGCGACGTAAAGCAAATTGAAAAAAAATGGAACTCCAGGGAAAAGCAGATCCCGGAGAAAGTTCAACACATCGGAACATTTACATTGCAAGTTCTCATTCAAGCACAGAGATCACACCGCTGGTAGGTCACCTGAACCGCGAAGGCACCCTCAAATTAGAAATACTCTTCATACACAGCTTGTTTCTATACTAGGATAGACTGTTCATGTGTAAGGGTTATAGATCACGACCGAAGACAACCAAATGCTATAAAGGATGAACCACATCGAATATATTATTTGCAGTAGAGTGGAAGATCATTTTCCTTTCATGAACTCTTGGTAAATGGACAGAAAATGGGAGAAAGAACGAACGAAGGAAAGAGAGCGATTTCAAATACAAGAAAGTTGTGATTTCAACCTGCGCACAGCTTTTGATCTTCCTTTATCTCTAGTGTATCTCTTACTTTAAACATTTTTTAGCAGATAAGTTTTTCTCTTTGACTTGTTGAGAAGATGATGTTATGTAAATTCCTTGTGGGAGGCCCCGTCTCAATTTGATGAGTCCTAGCACGTACTAATGCATATTGCCAACACACACAGCTTGCACATTTGTTACTAAGTTTAAATCAAACAAGAGTAATAAATCTTTGGATGTATCGTGCGTCTCATCGCAAGTAGGAACGCCCATCCGCTAGCGGAGAAGAATCGGAACTGTTCTAAGACATCAACGGATGATGTATAGCACTCGAAACGTTACTGTCTCTGTTCGGAGAATATTCCAGAAAATGATTTACTTATTATGGCGTCGTAACTTCTAGTTTATACTTACGTATTGTATTTATGAAGATGGAACTGACACACCCACTAATGGACTGCGATGAGGTACGAAAAATGAAATAATTTATGAAAAAGAATGTTTTCACTTTATATAAGAAGCTTACGATATAGTGGCTGGCAACCCCATCCGTTCGTAAGGAAAGGATAGGAATGGAATAATTTTTCCCGTGCTCGGTCATGCATATGACTTTACTCTTTTAATTTCTTCAGAGGATAGAGTTCCTTTGTGCAACTGAGTATAAGATCTGAAAAATCACGTAGATTTGTATGTCCCCTTCGTATACAGAACCACCCTGCCACTACGAGCCCTTAACATATGTCTAGGGAGTGTTACAATTAGGTATGAGTTTTGATACCGCCTAGGATGAACTTCATTTCCATGTCTGTGTGATCATTTCTTTTGTTTGGGCGTTGCCTAAGCTCTTCAAAAGTTCTGGAGTCTTCTTAGTGTGAATTATATTTATAATTATATTTATATACTTAAAATGTACACACAAGAAGAAACATATCTAAGTTTAAACTGCAGTCTTTTCATAGGGCAATATCTACGAATTTTAAGCCCTAAGTGGAAAGGAATTAGCTGTAAATTTTACGCGACTAAATCGCACGTTTATAAGCCGTGGGGCCCTCACTTTTAAGTGTATTCCTAAAGAACAGAGATATTACTTTCCATTTAATAATAATAATAATAATAATAATAATAATAATAATAATATTTGCTTTACCTCAAGCAACCTTGTAGTTTTGACGTGGCCATGATAACGTGATAATGCCCCCAGGACCTACAGTTTTACGCGGAATCCGAACAACTCGGATGCGACTTTTCAAATTTTAAATGCCATCATTCACCTGTCGGGTTTCAAACCATGTCCATTGACTTTTCCACTCTGCTATTATGTCGCCTGCTTGACTTTCCTTCTAACTATAACATGTTGGACCCGTGGAAGCTCCTTAAAGCGCTAGTGTTATCAAATTTAAAGACCTATAAATGCCAACAATCTCAGCTGCGATCGAACCCGGTATCCTGGAATCAGTAAGTTAGTGTGATCTTCTGTTTCCCTGTTGTTATGGTGGGTTTTCATTCAAGATTTAGCCCTTGACTACATTTACTTTACATGTAAAATTGTCTCACTAAAATCTGGCCGGCGTCGTGGCTTTCGGTTCAGAGGGTCCTGGGCTCGATTCAAGGCCGGGTCGGGAATTTTACCCACGTCTGCCTAATTCCTCTGTCTCAGGGACACGGTGTTTGTTGTCTTAATACCCACCTTTTTATAATAAACACGATACTATCAACCACTACGCTAATACACAAGAGAGAATATAACCCTCCATATACGGTTGATGTCAATAAGGACATCTGGCCGTGAAACTTGACCAAGCGCCCACATTTGCGACACATTTCACATCTATGGAAATCGGCAGAAGAAGAAGAAGAAAATAAAATAATGGATATTCTTTGATGAAACATTTGAAAAACAATGGGACTATAAAAATAGGTATTCTTGGCTTTGACATAAACATAGGGGATAGACATAGGTACATCTGTAAGAATAATAAGACGTTATTTCCTTTACCTCAAGCAATCAGGCTATCGTGTGGGGAACTCATTATCTCACCTAGAAAGGTTACCTTATTGGAATATTCCTCTAGGCATATTATAATGAAGAAAATATCGTACATCTCATCACATATTATAACAATGTATGACCTGAACTGAATAAGGGTCATAGAGGAGAAGAAACTCTATTATGCGACCCTCTAGGTCAATTGTGAAGACCTCAATGTAGCAAAATACTCACGATCTCATCTCTATATAAGGTGTTTGGTTATTCAGTCTCTTGTGGTGGTTATTGTTGTATCAAGACATGCGGGCAATCCCTAACCTCTTAATAGGAACCCTGTAAAGCCAACAAACTGTAGACGGAGGAACAAAGGAAGCGGTTACTGGTTACGATTTACTGTATATCTACTTTGGACTAGAGTAAATAAATAATACATTACGAGATTTAGCCTTTAATAAAATGTATTTTACATGTGCAATTATTTCAATAAAATCTGGATTTATCTTAGCTTAAGCTATATTCAACAAGGTGTTTACCAGTGAAACGGCGTGTGTATTTTGACTAGACATTGTTCATGTGAGGAAAGGTTGCTTACACAAATAAGCAGAAATAAAAATAACATAGCTGTTAGCTGTAAATAATCTTAATTCCTAGGTTCTTGAAATAAGCAGTTCGATGTTCTAAGAATTCGGTCATGAGATCTTCTAATAAGGGATATGAATCATTACGTGAATCATTAAATGCGCTATTCTCATTTGCAGTTTGGAAGGATTGCGAACAGGGAAAATGACAGTGCAATCTCTTCTAGTTTGTGAGAAAGTCAAGAACGGCTTGTTTCTTCGTGAACCATTAAATGCTTATGCATGTTTAACAGATGATGATAATAACAATGGCATGAGGCCTCCGGCAGGTCTTTCGAGTCGACGCTGCTGTCTGTGTGGTCTTACCCTTAGTTTTGTAGGTTTGGAATATTTTTGTAGATGCGTAAATTCCTTTTAGTAGTGGGAACTATTTCTTTTTTAGATCTGTAGTATCATACAGGTTTATAGGATTTACAGATTTTTGATGTAGCCATCAGCGTTGCGTACAACTTGTACTCAGTGACGCGGTAACCTCTCGATATCGTCGGCACTGCCTAATCTCTGGATGGTGCGAGGAGAGCGATTGATTGCCTGCAAAACTTCAACTGTTCGGAAGCAAACACGACACTACCAATAACCACAGAAATGTTCGACTCGTTGGCTGAACGGTCAGCGTACTGGCCTTCGGTTCAGAGGGTCCTGGGTTCGATTCCCGGCCACGTCGGGGATTTTAATCTTAATTGATTAATTAAAATGGCACGGGGGCTGGGTGTATGTGTTGTCTTCATCACCATTTCATCCTCATCACGACGCGCAGGTCGCCTACGGGAGTCAAATAGAAAGACCTGCACCTGGTGAGCCGAACCCATCTTGGGATATCCCGGCACTAAAAGCCATACGACATTTCATTTTTTACCACAGAAATCCAGATAGGGTGGTTGTTAGGAAGGTTATTCGGCCGTAAAACTGGGCCAAGTTCTCAGATCCCCCCTGAGTGATCCCACCAAAGTGTGGAAAAGCAATTAATAATATAATAATAATAATAATAATAATAATAATAATAATAATAATAATAATAATAATAATAATAATAATAATAGAGGAGCCTCCGTGGCTCAGACGGCAGCGCGTCGGCCTCTCACCGCTGGATACCGTGGTTCAAATCCCGGTCACACCATGTGAGATTTGTGCTGGACAAAGCGGAGGCGGGACAGGTTTTTCTCCGGGTACTCCGGTTTTCCCTGTCATCTTTCATTCCAGCAACACTCTCCATTCTCATTTCATAGCATCTATCACTCATTAATATAAATCACTTTGGGAGTGGCGACCCCATAGTAATAACAACCTATATATGATTCATTCATTCCATCCCTGACCCGGTCAAAGACTGGAAAAACAGGTTGTAGGTTTTCATTTTCAATAATAATAATAATCATCTTGGCTTTACCTTGCACGGTTTTCGGAGACGCCAGCAAAGTAATAAATAAATAAATGATATTTTAAGTATCTTGGATAGATTATTTTCTTTAATGCATCGGAGGAAGAAACCCTGGAATATCGGGCCAAATGCATGGGAACAGTGTTTGACCTCTGTTAACTCACTTATCAGTCCAGATAGATCTCATGGGGGCCAAATACCGTCACTACACCACAGTAGTATGTCTGAATTCCTACATTACCGCCAAATACTTTGCCTTCATTCACTACGGTGAGATAGAGAGGATCGAAATAAAATAGAAAAAAGTCTTTCCAGCGTTCTTCAGTCCACACCAAAATTCCGAGAATTAATTAATTAATATGACTTTAACGGTGGCGAAGTTAGGGCTCATGGTCCTATCGTACACTGAATATCGCCTGAGTTCAAATGCACAGCTGTTCTCTAAATGCTAAATAAAGCTCTCACTTATTGTGAGGAAGCGCAATTTCATGTTTTATGGCCACCTCTCTGGAATGCCTAACTCCAAAATATCACGCAGAATTCTTGATATTCTCATAACTTCAAAGTATTTCATTCCATGCACAACCAAATGGAGGATGATCCGCCCGGTGCCTCTGAGGCACTGTTTAATAAAGAAGTCAGTTCAGGACATTACACGGTATAAACGATCTCCTGGTAAGAACTACGTCGGTCGTACTTAAACTCGGGGACTCTTTTTTACCGAGCAAGTGGTTCACGTAGCTATCAGCTTGCATTTGGGAGATAATGGGTTCGAACCACACTGTCGGCAGCACTCAAGATGATTTTACGCGGTTTCTCATTTTCACACCAGGCAAATGCTGGAGCTGTGCATTAATTAAGGCCACGGGCGCTTCCTTCCCACGTGTAATATTTTGCTATCCCTACCTGTGTCGGTGCGACGTAACGCAGATTGTAAAAAAAAAAAAAAAAAAAAAAAAAAAAAAAAAAAAAAAAAAAAAAAAAAGTCAACATCTTCAGCCATTCACCTTTTGTAGCAGCAGAGTTAGATGTTACGTGTTAGAATTTAGCCTACAGTAGAGAATTAAAAGAGAACATTCCTGCTAAAATGCCGACTAGATGTAAGGAACGTAAACATTAGAATCTTACTTAAGAGTGACACATTCACTATAAAGTCTTGATTCTTAACCGTTAACTCGTGTATGTAACGGAACTACAGAATCACCTTGAAAACTAGTCTCTAACAATAAGAAATTTCCTGTCTTAGTCACTGTGTGATTGCAGTACCTGCATGATGGAAATATTTCTTTCGTTAGCCATAGCTTCTTAACTCTGTATCAATAAGAAATACTTTCCTTACTTTGGGCGATGTATTAATTTTATTTATAGACTGGATTAGTAGCTCAATTATTTTAGGCGATATTCTTCTATACTCAAGGTTACACTATCGAAGTACGTTCATTTATTAGCTAGAACGAGGTGATTTACTACCATTTTAATAAGGAACCATTCAGGACAACATTCCAAACACAGCTGTGCCTTAACAGTTGAAATACTAGATGATAATAATAATAATAATGTCCGGCTCCATGGCTAAATGGTTAGCGTGGTGGCCTTTGGTTACAGGGGTCCCGGGTTCGATTCCCGGCAGGGTCGGGAATTTTAACCATCATTGGTTAATTTCCCTGGCACGGGGGCTGGGTGTATGTGTTGTCTTCATCATCATTGCATCCTCATCACGACGCGCAGGTCGCCTACGGACGTCAAATAAGAAAGACCTGTACCTGGCGAGCCGACCCCGTCCTGGGATAACCCGGCACTGAAAGCCATATGACATTTCATTTAATAATAATAATTCAAAGAACTCTCCACTTCTATCGGATAGGTGCCTGATATCAAAATTAGGTACAAGTATGAAAGTCTGGAGTTAGTGAACTGCTATTGGTACAGAGTTATGCGTACGCAAATATATTGTAAAAGCTAGACAAGCACACCACACGAAATTATTATTTACCAAGCTTATAGTGGTTATATTCGTGAGACCTTCTGTTTTCCCTGGAATTCGTACTTAAGCTGGGATTCGAGCCAGAAATGCCTTAGTTAGAAGCCCGTGACTGTGCCACTCTGCTATAAAGCCACCGCTCAGTGTAATGTGTATAGCGGTAAATGGTAGTAAACTCAATTTGTCGGAATATTTCTTATTTATCTGATTTTCTTAAAAGCTTAATGAAATTGAATGCTCACGATTTGGTCCGCGATTCAATTTTAGATATGACAGGCTACGTTGTGTGTAGTTGGTTCAGGCACACGTATTATATGCTTGTGGTTGTTGTGTAGAATTCTGGCAGAGTCGATGGGCATTTAAGAGTAGGCGTATTTGAATATGAGAGACCCATTTCAGTAGATATATTGGCTGGTTCAAGAACACTGTGAGCTTATATTCAGGAGATGGTGGATATAATTCCACTGTCGGCAGCCCTGAAGATGGTTTTCCGTGGTTTCCAACTTTTACACGAGGAAAATGTACCTTAATTAAGCCCACGGCCGATTCCTTCTAACTCCTGGCCCTTTCCTATCCCAAGGTCGTCGTAAGACCCATCTATGTTTGTGCAATGTAAAGCCAAATAAAAAAGTAAAAAGTTTAAGAAAACTAATTTCAGGGTAAAATGTCGGCATTCCGGGTCTCTTAACATCTATAACAACAGAAGGGACGTTAAACATACGACTATTTATTTCCTTGGCTGAATGATCAACGTAGTGGCCTTAAGTTCAGTGGTTCCAGTATTTAATTCCTGGTCGGGCTGAAAATTTTAGTCTTGTTTTTGTTCGTCTTAATACAAACAGTACATTTCACTACCAGTTACCACAGAAACATGCAATAGTGAATATATTGGCATTAGGGAGGGCTTCGGCCAAACTTACATATAGTATCGACCCTAAATGATTGGAAAAATGCCAGAAAGGTGATTTATTTATTTATTTATTTATATAATTAATTAATGAATGAATTAATTGATTTATTTATTATTTATTTAGTCTGTATGCATCTTTGATATGGGACCAGTTGTGTAAAGAAAGACTGATCTAGTGATTCAGTTAATCTTATAATCTGACTTACTATTCTGAATGCACAGTGTTCTGAGAGATGCTTTCATTAGCTTTTGAGAAAAGCTGTTGAAGATACAGCGCGTAGAATTATCCATACTTTCCTTATTTTCTTTCTTTCTTAATCTGCTTACCATCCAGGGTTGGTTTTTTCCTCGGACTTGGCGAGGGATCTCACCTCTACCGCCTCAAGGGCAGTGTCCTGGAGCTTCAGACATCGGGTCGGGGAATACAACTGGGAGAATGACCAGTACCTCACCTAGGCTGCCTCACCTGCTATACTGAACAGGGGCCTTGGTGGGGGATGGGAAGATTGGAAGGGATAGACAAGGAAGAGGGAAGGAAGCGGCCGTGGCCTTGAGTTAGGTACCATCCCGGCATTCGCCTGGAGGAGAAGTGGGAAACCGCGGAAAACCACTTCCAGGATGGCTAAGGTGGGAATCGAACCCACCTCTACTCAGTTGGCGTCCCGAGGCTGAGTGGACCCCGTTCCAGCCCTCGTACCACTTTTCAAATTTCGTGGCAGAGCCGGGAATCGAACCCGGGCCTTCGGGGGGTGGCAGCTAATCACACTGACCACTACACCACAGAGGCGGACTCCTTATTTTCTTCGGCACATTAAACGGTTTGGATGTGAAATACTGCCCCCTTCTTCCTGGGCTTTTCCTGGTTACTTGAGGTCAGCACTTTTGTATGGATTTAACCCAATTCTACGGCCAGATATCTTTCTTGACTCCAAGCCTTTGTTATTTATTTTTTTTTTTTTTTTTGCTATTTGCTTTACGTCGCACCGACACAGATATGTCTTATGGCGACGATGGGATGGGAAAGGCCTAGGAAGTGGAAGGAAGCGGCCGTGGCCTTAATTAAGGTACAGCCCCGGCATTTGCCTGGTGTGAAAATGGGAAACCACGGAAAACCATCTTCAGGGCTGCCGACAGTGGGGCTCGAACCCACGATCTCCCGATTACTGGATACTGGCCGCACTTAAGCGACTGCAGCTATCGAGCTCGGTATTTGTTATTTTTTTCATGCTATTTGTTTTACGTCGCACCGACACAGATAGGTCTTATGACGACGATGGGATAGGAAGGGTCTAGGAATGGGAAGGAAGCGGCCGTGGCCTTAATTAAGGTACAGTTCCAGCATTTGCCCGGTGTGAAAATGGGAAACGACGGAAAACCATCTTCAGGGCTGCCGACAGTGGGGTTTAAACCCACTATCTTCCGGATGCAAGCTCACGCCTGCACGCCCCTAACCGCACGGCCAACTCGCCCGGTCCAACCCTTAATGGAGGAATGTATTCGCGATTCTGTGTTTCATGTGTTGGTTTATAGTGCGATGTATTGTATGTGAATTAAGATGTTTATTAAGAAAACACAAACACTCAATCCGTGAGCTAAGGGAATTAAACTCTGTTAAAATCCCCGGCTTGGTCGGGAATCAAACTCGGGGTCCTCTGAACTAATGGCCGCTAAGTTGACCGTTCAGCCAAGGAGCCAGACGGATATGAAATACTGTCCTATTAAAACTCGATTCTATGTGACTACTTGCATCGATATGGATATTGCATCCCCTACTATCACATAGTAACTGATGTGTTCCATTTGCCCTCTCACTGAATATTGAATAGGTGAGTGTGAGCTGAACCGTCTTGCTGAGCTGAAGTGATCAAGTATTTACTTTCGTCTGAAACGTGCACTCGCGTACCAGGCACTTCACCTCACCTTCAGTTGGAATGTAGTTCTTTCCTTTCACCGTTGGTTGTACCATTCCAACGTTCATAATCGCGAGAATGGATTGATTGATTTGTTTTGAATTGCCTGTTATGCTAAGAAAAGTTATTGTGTTAACACACTTTTTGCAAGTATTTATCATGACAGTAACATATTGAAGGTTTTCGACGCCGCAAGAATAGGAAAGGGTTAGAATTGAGAAGGAAGCGGCCGTGGCCTTAATTAAGGTACAAGTGGTGGTGGTGGTGGTGGTGGTGATTACTGTTCTAAGAGGAAGCACATTTAGGCAACCATCGTCTATTAACACTGATGAGAAGGAAAACGGAAGAGGTCCGACATCTGGAAGAATTGAAGTCTCGTCAAAGGAAAGGGAAAGGCCGCGAAGGTGTGATAATGAAGGACTCTCTAGGCCTCGGAAACCTAATACCTTCGGGGCCTAAAACGAGCAAGAGTTGACTAAGGGAGGTCGGATAGGATAGATGAAAGTAAGGAGCGTATTACAAGTAAGTGGAAGCAATACCTGGATTCTCCTAATTGAATAGTTGTCATCAACCTACGCTCCCAAGTTAAGAGGGCTCCGCTTTTGGTCGCTCTTACGACAGGCAGGGGGATAGCGTCGCTGTTATTCTACCACCCGCGCTACAGCATACTGCCCCAGCATTTGTCTGCTGTGAAAATTGGAAACCATAGAAATCCCATCTTCAGGGCTACCAATCCACCATCTAGCCTACTGAACACCACAGAAACACGCAATAGTGGAACACGTCCCTCACCGAGCAAGTGGCCGCGTGATTTGTCACGTAGCTGTCAGCTTACATTTGGGAGATAATGGGTTCGAACCCCCAGTGTCGGCAGCCCTGTAAATGGTTTTCTGTGGTTTCCCATTTTTAAACCAAGCATATGCTGGGGCTGTACCTTAATTGAAGCCACAGCCACCTCCTTTCCAGTCTTGCCCATTTCCTACCCTGTCGTCGCCATAAGACCTGTCTGTGTCGGTGCGACGTAAAACAATTTGTAAAAAAACATAAATAAACAAAAACACAGTCTCCCCGCGTGACTGGGTCGAGACTATATGAGTCACATATTCCTGTTATATTACAACATTTCTATGGTGAACTGCTGATCTCTGGTGCAGCAAAGTTTCAGTACAGAACTCTCAAAATCAGATTAATAAAATGTGTGTATAGAATTTCAAGTGGGCCCTTTTTCTTTCTGGAAACCATTCTTCTATTCTATAAATCACTTCAGTCTTGCATTACTTTTGTTCAATTTTCACAGACGTTAAGGTATTCATGAATACCGACGTGAAGAATATTACCGAAGATAATTCTTCTACAAATCACTCACGTATTTGTATTTTACTCATACGTATTGATCTGAAGCCCAAAAGCAATTTCGAGCTTAGAAACACTAATGACTGGGAAGTAATATTCCTATATAATTATGCAAGTATGTAAGCTGTCTATTAACACGTCACCAGACTTTCATCTTGTTTCATCTTCCTTTAACGACACTCTTGTTCCCACTCAGGCCATTCCGTTCAATTGCTTTGAACAGTCTCTCTTGCACAGTTGTCGGCTTTAAATTGTGGAACTCTCTCTCCATGAAAGAGTTACAGCATCTTAGTGAACAAACGGTTTCAAAGCTACATTACATGGCCACCCCTCTGGTACAGATGATGAGTAGCCAGAGAGCTACATTCTTGTGCTCCATATCAGATGTTGAGTTCCGGCAGAGTTTAGTGGATTCTTGAAGACTATCAATTCTTAAAGGTGGTAATTATTGGTTCAAGATGAAGTACAACCAGAATAACTCTCATCTTAACCCATTATCCGCCAGTTTTTTTCCTGATAATTAAACGGTTCCCTAGACTTCTTCATAGCGGGGTGGGGGTGGGGGGCGAGAGCTGGGGGAACCCCGAAAGGTACACATTTTAAATAATTATCAATATCATGAGCCCCAAACAGGGAGCAACTAGGAATCAGCCGTGAAAACAGAATGTTTTTGCATGTAATCAGCAGACTATATGGAACAAAATATCTTGGAATGATAGATTGTTTGTAAAGCTATGGCTTATAGCTGTATGGACATGAATATATGAAAAATCCTTTGAAAACTTCCACTCTTTGTACTTTACAATTAGTATGTTCCAAACAACTCAACAATCACTTCATGCTGTGGATTAAACAATTTCTGGACATGAATAAAATAATGAAATCGACAGTGGTGGTGGTGGTGGTGATTATTGTTTTAAGAGGAAGTACAACTAGGCAACCATCCTCTATATAACACTAATCAGAGGGAAAATATGGAAGGGGTCCGACACTTCGAAAAATGAAGATATCGGCCAAAGGAAGACAAGGGCCACGAAGGGCGTGAAAATGAAAGACTCCCTAGCCCTCGCAAACCTAATAGCGTCGGGGTCGGAAAAGAACAAGAGTTGACCAAGGGAGGTCGGATAGGATAGATGAAAGTGAGGAGCCTGGCACAAGCAAGTGGAAGAAATGCCAGGACTCAGCTGAGGGCCCCGTGGTCGCCAACCCACGCTCCAAAGTTCAGAGCCCCTGAGGCCCCTTTTAGTCGCCTCTTACGACAGGCAGGGGATACCGTGGGTGTTATTCTACCACCCCCACCCACAGGGGGAAATGAAATCGACACTGTCAACGTAATGATCGCTCCCAAATTTATAGATTAAGAAAGTCCTAAATAGGGATTGAGACAGTTTGAGTGAATAACTCTGTTCAGAATAGGAAAAGGGAGATGTCTGGTCTTTCGAAGAATGAAGGTATCGCCTAAAGAGAAGAGGAGGACCACGAAGGGCTCCGTTGTACCTGCTGGCGATTCCTCGGACTGTGGTCAAGCGGTCGCTCCAAGCAATGCGCGACAGCTTCCGCTGGCCTTTGGCATTAATGCACCGCTGTTGACACACAGCTGGACGACACGACATGTTGTTTACCCTTCGTTGCACCACTTTAGATTGGTGCTCACAACAGCGACACGTGAGCAGCCCGCCAGGCGCATCGTTTCCGAGGTGCTGGTACAAAAGTGCCGTGCCATCAGAATTTGCCCTCTGTCAGACGTGGAGAGATCGGCCGCTTTTCCTATTCTGACGCCGGAGATCGAGCAAGCCTGTAGACCTAGCATGTGTACCATGCTACCAGCATTTCACGTGTTACTGTCCCCGCGCCAGATGTTCTCTGATAGGTTACTCTCCCCGCGCCAAATGTTCTCTGATTGGGGTAGACTTAACGCAGTGACTTATCGGTGTACAATCCGACTCGTTGGCTGAATGGTCAGCGCACTGATCTTCGGTTCAGAGGGTCCCGGGTTCGATTCCCGGCCGGGTCGGGGATTTTAACCTTTATTGGTTAATTACAGTGGATCGGGGGCTGGGTGTTTGTGCTGTCTCCAACATTCCTGCAACTCTCACACTACACATGACACTATCCTCCACCTCAATAACACGCAGTTACCTACACATGGCAGATGCCACCCACCCTCATCGGAGGGTCTGCATTACAAGGGCTGCACTCGGCTAGAAATAGCCACACATAATTGTATTATACCGGTGTACATGCAGTTCAGCTCCACTGGGGGCATGCCTGAAATGAACTGCACCACCTACGTGAGAGGATACGAATTTACAATTATTATTATTATTATTATTGTTACGGACTTTTCCGTGGTAGGTAGAGGTGAAAGAAGGTGCGGGTGTGAATGGGTTCCAAGCTACGAAATTATAGTGCAATGTAAAATTAATTTAAAAGTTAACAAGGTTATATTTTCTTTTCGAAAACAAAGAAATAACAAGCATGGCAGGTACAAAGTAGCAATTCAAAAGGGGTTAGTTACAATATTTACAGAATTTGGGCTTCGCGCCCTGACTTCACAATGCTTGGGCAATCAGCTCAGTTTTACCTCAAACACAAGTTTTAACAGAGGGGAAGAAAACTCCATTCATACATAGGAGCCCTTGCTCCAAATTACACTGAAAAACCTCCATGAGGCATACAACCCAGAATTTTCAAAAGAGCCACTCGCTCTCAAAATTTAAGCCTCTCCCAGGCCACACCAAACTCCACCTTCAAGTTGTCCTCAACGGACATAAACACAGGGGTAAAATACCCAATCTACTGAGGTCTATTAAAAGAAAAGCAGGTTAATTAAATGACCTCTAAAATAACAATTTGAGAGGAGGCGAACTTGCACTCCTAATACACTTTGATTAAGACCTACTTGGCACTAGGCCGTTAATACAAGGGCTAATCCCATGCTAAAGAGGTGACTTAAGAAAAGAACAATTTGTTTTACATTAACGAAAAATAGGTTGAGAAAATAAGTTCACCTCAAGACAATGTGAGTGGGAGCTCGAGAGGGTTAGCACTCTCTATCCCAATATGTCGTTTTAAAAGAGAATATATGAAAGGAGTAGTTACATTTTAGGAAAAGGTTACATGGCTGAACGCTTAGAACCCGCCCCGAAAGTTAAACTGCTGAGCTAGCAAAGAAAGAAGTTATTAATCGGCCATTACCTTGTGTTGAACGGCTGGAGAAGAAAGAGGCGCTTCCCGCCCCCTGCTATGTACTTAACACACTGAAAGATGGAACAGAAGTGGCCTAGAGACCCAAAAATCAGCAGTTTAAATACTCTCGCGGAAGTTTCTAGGCGTTAGGGGAAAGAAAACACCCTCCCACAAACTCTTTATTGGATAGGACCCCGCAACAGATTCAAGTTGGGGGAAGATACATCTGATTGGATAGAAATTAATTGAAGAAATTCGGGATTGGATACATTCATAACAAGGGGAAGAAAGGGGTAAATATTGCCAACTTAAACAATGCTAGAAAGAAATTTAACAAAGAACAAACTCTTGAAATTAAATTTTCTCCAAAAAAATAGTTCTTTGACTCCGCACTAGGTTGCACTATTGTAGATCTTCAGTAGTGTCCTCTAGAAGAGAAAGTTCACACTTCTTACTTCAAGCGAAACAAAAACACATCAAAAATGACACAGTTCAAAAACTCAGAATTTTCCACGTGGTGACATCTTCTGAGAAGGTAGAAAATTAATACTGTCAATAAAGTTCAGACTTCCTCCAGCAGAGGAGTTTCACCTGGCGCAATTTTTAAATTAGCGGAGTGGAGGTGTACCGCCCGGTACAGACCTCCCCCCCCAAAAGTTCCTCCAGGGATGACACATGAAATCAGTTTGAAACAAGGTCCAAATTATGCTGTGGATATGAAGATTGATTGCAGAAGCATTTATAAGATTTTTTAATTTGGTTTGATAGAGTTTCAAAATTTTGTTGTTGCAGATGAAGTAAAGTCTTTATATTTGTAGAAGTTGAATTTCTGAAGATAACTTTTTATACTTGAAAGTGAAGGGGAAAAAAAAAATTTCAAAGTCCACCAAATATTGCAGTTGAATTCCCAAGTGTAGTCATTACTTATAGTATCTGTTCATGTAGTAGATGGAGATGAAGTGGGATGGCCAGACCGGCCGTTGCTGCTTGCGTCCAAAGGAGGTCGCTCGGACCCCTCAAGTACCCTGAGATACCGCTCGCCCGCACTATGAGGGGAGCAGAGGTGTTGAAGCACGCCGCGCCCGCGGTGAACATAAACAGGCTGCGGGCAAGTAGCAGGTTGTGCGCCGCACATCAGCCTTGGCCGGGAGGAGAGCTCCGGCTCGCCGTGCACACGTCTTCCTCGCTGGGGCCGAGGGGGCCCGTCCTCAGCTCCAGTTGCTGCACGGCGCCGCGCGGCTGCGGGGGCACTGAAACATTAAAGCTTGGCGGCAGAATTGTGTTGGACCATCATCTTTTTTGAGGGTACAGGCTTGTGGAGAGGTTGAGGGGCCAGCGGCGTGCAAATATCCATGGCATAAGTCAAGCCACTGTGTGTATTGACGCAGGAGACGGGAGCGTGGTAATGGCCGAGGTAAGGACAGGAAGGCAGTTTAACAATCGGGGAGGTTTACAAGAAATGCTTACATATAAAATAAAATAGAAGGAGCAGAATGCCTTAAGAGTGGAACTCAAAAAAAAATATAACCTTCATATTCCTATCAAATTATATGAAGCAAGTTGACACAAAATTTACACTGGTTTCACCTGTGACAGGTGAACCCTAAATATCCTCTCGGTGGCTGGATTGCTTACTAACAATGTAACCGGTGTGAGAAAATCGAGAATGATGCATGGCCCATGAAATCTGGGGGCAAGCTTGCCCGCGGGAACAAAATTTTTGACCATAACCTGGTCACCTACCTTCAAAGGGGTGGGTCTCCGTCCACGATCATACCTTTCCCTAACCTTTTCATGAGACACTTTAAGATTGGCTTTAGCCTTCTTCCAAAGATCTTTAATGTTATCCGGATCTATTGTCTCGGGTAGAATGTCATTCAGAGACCAGAGGTTAGAGAGCGGCGAGTTGGGAACAAACTTGAACATCAAAGAAGCTGGAGTAAACTTGTGAGATTCATGAACCGCCGAATTCAAAGCAAAAGCTATCCAATGCAGGGACGTGTCCCACCTGGAATGATCTTCATGATGATAGGCAATAAGTGCGGACCTGAGATTACGGTTAACCCGTTCAGCCAGAGAAGGTTGAGGGTAATAAGCAGAAGTAGTTACATGAGAGATTGATAAGTCAAAACAGAATTTACGAAGTAAATTAGATGTAAAAGCCTTAGCATTATCAGATACAATATATTGACACGGACCAAAAGAAGCAAAAATAGAATTTAAGCAGGTAATGGTAGACTGAGCGGTAGCCAGCTTAGTCGGAAATAACCAAGAAAATCTGGTAAAACCATCTACGCACACAAAGATGAACTTGTTAGCATTACCCTTTGACTGGGGGAAGGGTCCTACATAATCGATATACAGACGTTCCATGGGGCGCGACTCTTGATGTGAAGACAAAAGGCCTACCTTGGTGGACATGGTGGGTTTACTGAGCAAACAAGATTTACAAGCTTTGACAAGTTCACGGATTTCACCGTCCATACCTTTCCAGATGAACATTTCACGAATCTTCTCACGAGTTTTAAAGATACCCAGATGCCCTCCTAGTGGGGTCTCATGATAATACTTGAAGATCATAGGTACCAGAACAGCTGGAACGACAACTTTCATCATCTTGTCATGCCTCGAAGGGCAACATAGAACACCATTCCTCAGAACATAAGGGACAACATGTTCCCCAGAAGAAAGGGTTTCCATTATCGGAGCCAGCGTCGGATCTTCACGTTGGTATTTCTCAATATCCCTAAAAAGCATGGGAGCATCTGTTAAGATGGCATTAACACCAGATAGTATGGACTCGGGAGGTGATGAACTGTCGACCGGTTCGTGGGTCTCGACGTCGTTATGAAACATACGGCTGAGTCCATCAGCAATAACATTTTCGGTACCTCTGATATGTCTAACATCAAACTGGAAGGCGGAAATACGAATATCCCAGCGGGCTATACGACCAGTACGACGCGGCCTACCTAAGACCCAGCTTAATGCTTGATTATCTGTCTCCAGGTCGAATTTGACGTGTTCCAGATAGAGACGGAACTTTTCTAAGGCGAATAAGACTGCCAAACCTTCGAGCTCATAGATGGAATACTTGGCTTCTTGAGCCGACAAGGTCCTAGAGGCATAGGCGATAGGTCGCCTCCCTAGTTCAGTCTCTTGAAGAAGGACTGCAGCTACTGCTGACGACGACGCGTCGGTTTGGACGATGAATTTCTTCGAAAAATCAGGCATAGCAAGTACAGGGGCATTACAAAGTGCTAATTTAAGGTCTTCAAAAGCGGCTTGTTGAGAAGGTCCCCACTCGAATTTGATGCCTTTCCTACGAAGAAGGTTTAAGGGCGCCGCTCTATTAGCAAAGTTAGGAATGAACTTCCTGAAGAAATTCACCATACCAATGAACCTGGCGATACCTTTAATGTCCTTGAGGTTTAAAATCACGGATGGCCTGTGTTCTAGAATGATCGACTGCTACACCATCGGGTGACACAATATGCCCTAGGAATGACATAGAGGGCTTAGCAAAGGCAACCTTGGACAACTTAACAGTTAACCCAGCCTTACGAAGGCGATCGAGAACTTCTCGCAAATGATCTAGATGTTCTTCAAAAGTCTCTGAAAATACGACGACATCATCTAAATAGTGATATAAGTACTCGAATTTGATGTCGGAGAAGACCCTATCTAGTAGCCTAGTGAGCACAGCTGCCCCCGTGGGGAGCCCGAAAGGCACGCGGTTGTATTCATATAAATTCCAGTCCGTGGCAAACGCTGTAAGGTGTTTAGACTCTTCGGCAAGGGGAATTTGATTATAGGCCTGATTCAAGTCCAAGATAGTGAAGAACTTGGCCTTACGAAACCATGAAAAACAAGAATGAAGGTCAGGAAGGGGCACAGATTGCAACACCACCTTCCGATTGAGAGCCCTGTAATCAATGACAGGCCTGAAGCCTCCTTGGGGTTTCGGGACTAGAAAAATAGGCGATGAATACGCCGACTTAGAGGGCCTAATAATACCATCCTTCAACATCTGATCGATAATTTCTTTCAGAGCCTTCATTTTAGGTGGAGATAGCCTATAAGGTGGAAAACGGACAGGAATCGAATCCGTGACCTCAATTTTGTATTCAATAAGGTCAGTAACACCAAGAGTATCAGAGAACACCTCGGGAAACGACTGACACAGTTTGCGAATACTATCAGCCTGCTCCTCAGGTAGATGTCTAAGGTCTAACAACATCTCATCCTGGGTAGGCGAAATAGAAGAACATGACACAGAATTACACTTTAATAGTGGTATTTTACAACTAGAAGCAAATTTGAATGTGCACGACCTAGACTGGAGATCGAGCACAAGACCAGTGTGAGAAATAAAGTCAGCTCCCAATATAATGGGGCAAGACAGGTGCTTAGCCACAAACAATTTAATTTTCCAAGTAAACTTAAAAATACGAATTTTGACCAGTACGGAACCTAGAATTTCTAATGGAGATGAATTAGCCGAAACATATTGAATAGAAGATGAGACATAGTCAGGAAGTTTACAAACCGATTTCAATTTAGAATACCATTCAGCCGAAATAATCGAACAAACACTGCCTGAATCTAAGAGAGCTGTTATAGGCTCGTTATTTAACTCAATCTTAAGAAAAGGAACAGGTGCGGGGGTATCCGCTGCGATCCTAAGGCACTCTTTGGGGAATTCAAAAGATGTATTCGAAGACTTATCGTTCCCTGAATTCTCGACCTTTTTGCCAGGGGCTGAGCCTTGGGAAGCAGAATTAGTTGACTCAGCCGCAGCCACTAGTCACTTTTGATTGTTGTTGGAAGTTACACCAGAAGTTGAGCAGGAGGGGGTGCTATTCGAATTGGGACAATTCTTTGCGATATGTGAGAAAGCCCCACATTTAAAACAGCCTTGTGATGAACCAGCTCCATTATTTGCCCTACTAGTTTTGATCAGAGGACACTTATTGCGCAGATGGTCAGGCGACCCGCAAGCATAACATTTACGGGGGGTGACTGATCGGCGAGGGGGAGGCCGAGTATTACTAATGGAAGGCGGGGGTTCTTTCGCGACACGCAAAGAATCGGCGTATCTAACTCCTTCCGCTGAGACGGCCAATGCTTCAAGTTCCGAGAAAGTTTGCGGGCACGCCGCAAAACACAAATATGACCTATAGGGAGGTGAAATTCCCTCTACAATAGCCTGTACAATCTGATCTTCAGGAAAATGAAGGGCAAACACCCTAGTATAAAACTTAATGTCCTGTATGAAATCAGCCAAGTTTTCATCCAAGCGCTGTACACGATAATAGTACTTCTGAATAAGGGAGGACCTGGCCCTAGCAGGGATGAAGTTAGCTAGCAAATGGGCATGGAAATCCTCAATAGGTGATTGCTCGGCAATGGCTCTTACGATTTTATCAGAGAGAATACCAATAGCATACGGATAGATAATTTGCAAGATTTGACATGGAGAAAGAGAAAAAACAAGGGCATGATCCTGAAATTCCACTAGAAATCTTAAAAATGAAATTACGTCACTGGTGGTATTAACGGAAAACTTAGATATACCTCTGAGCAACATTGCCAATGGATGAGGCAAGCTACTAAACCCGGGTGACATAGTAGGTAAAGGTTTCAATGGCAAGGAAGTTAATTCAGAACGGATGTTACTCAGCGATGCACGGCGTTCAGACTCGTTGTCCAGTGGGGCAGGGATAGTTTGAGCAGCAATGGTTATTCTATTAACTTCTCCCTTGGGAGGCGCTTCCTCACTACCTGCATTTACTATGGTGGGTTGATCAGATTTGGGAGGAACTTCCCCAGTTAACAATTGAGTGACCTTACTAGATAATTCGGAAATATTTTCCAGGAGCGTACTAGCTTCCTTCCTCTGAACATCATTCAGTTTTAGAGACAACAGATCGTTAACCCTATTCGAAAAATGATATAGCCTGCCTTGCACACGCTTAATTTGATTAGGAGACGGATCATTTTCATCAAAAAAACTAACTACAGAAGCTAGCCCAGTAATATTCTCCGTGATCGTGGAAAGAGAGTCGTCAATTTCTTTCTCTCCCAAATTGGGGATGGAAATGGGCAAATCAAGGGACTCTCTAAGCTTGTTAGTGTCTATTGCAACCGTGCCTCCAGATTGCACATTTCTGATAGTTAATTCATAGATCAACTCCTCCTTACGCAAATAGTTAAGAAGGAGAACATCGCGAGGGCCGGGCATGATGACAGACCAATTTTGAAAAACTCAAAAAATTCCAGCAACTGGAAAAATAGTTAGAGTTCGGAACAAACAATATTTAGCCGTCAAAAGGGGCTAAATTGAGACCCATTCAACCACGCTCTGCTACCACTTGTTACGGATTTTTCCGTGGTAGGTAGAGGTGAAAGAAGGTGCGGGTGTGAATGGGTTCCAAGCTACGAAATTATAGTGCAATGTAAAATTAATTTAAAAGTTAACAAGGTTATATTTTCTTTTCGAAAACAAAGAAATAACAAGCATGGCAGGTACAAAGTAGCAATTCAAAAGGGGTTAGTTACAATATTTACAGAATTTGGGCTTCGCGCCCTGACTTCACAATGCTTGGGCAATCAGCTCAGTTTTACCTCAAACACAAGTTTTAACAGAGGGGAAGAAAACTCCATTCATACCTAGGAGCCCTTGCTCCAAATTACACTGAAAAACCTCCATGAGGCATACAACCCAGAATTTTCAAAAGAGCCACTCGCTCTCAAAATTTAAGCCTCTCCCAGGCCACACCAAACTCCACCTTCAAGTTGTCCTCAACGGACATAAACACAGGGGTAAAATACCCAATCTACTGAGGTCTATTAAAAGAAAAGCAGGTTAATTAAATGACCTCTAAAATAACAATTTGAGAGGAGGCGAACTTGCACTCCTAATACACTTTGATTAAGACCTACTTGGCACTAGGCCGTTAATACAAGGGCTAATCCCATGCTAAAGAGGTGACTTAAGAAAAGAACAATTTGTTTTACATTAACGAAAAATAGGTTGAGAAAATAAGTTCACCTCAAGACAATGTGAGTGGGAGCTCGAGAGGGTTAGCACTCTCTATCCCAATATGTCGTTTTAAAAGAGAATATATGAAAGGAGTAGTTACATTTTAGGAAAAGGTTACATGGCTGAACGCTTAGAACCCGCCCCGAAAGTTAAACTGCTGAGCTAGCAAAGAAAGAAGTTATTAATCGGCCATTACCTTGTGTTGAACGGCTGGAGAAGAAAGAGGCGCTTCCCGCCCCCTGCTATGTACTTAACACACTGAAAGATGGAACAGAAGTGGCCTAGAGACCCAAAAATCAGCAGTTTAAATACTCTCGCGGAAGTTTCTAGGCGTTAGGGGAAAGAAAACACCCTCCCACAAACTCTTTATTGGATAGGACCCCGCAACAGATTCAAGTTGGGGGAAGATACATCTGATTGGATAGAAATTAATTGAAGAAATTCGGGATTGGATACATTCATAACAAGGGGAAGAAAGGGGTAAATATTGCCAACTTAAACAATGCTAGAAAGAAATTTAACAAAGAACAAACTCTTGAAATTAAATTTTCTCCAAAAAAATAGTTCTTTGACTCCGCACTAGGTTGCACTATTGTAGATCTTCAGTAGTGTCCTCTAGAAGAGAAAGTTCACACTTCTTACTTCAAGCGAAACAAAAACACATCAAAAATGACACAGTTCAAAAACTCAGAATTTTCCACGTGGTGACATCTTCTGAGAAGGTAGAAAATTAATACTGTCAATAAAGTTCAGACTTCCTCCAGCAGAGGAGTTTCACCTGGCGCAATTTTTAAATTAGCGGAGTGGAGGTGTACCGCCCGGTACAATTATTATTATTATTATTATTATTATTATTATTATTATTATTATTATTATTATATTATTTTAAAACTAGAAGTTTGCTTCATTACGTCATTGGACTCTCGACTGATGACTTAACACAGGATTGAGGAAGTAATCATAAAGAATTAAATTTGTGTTAAAACGATCATATTATGAACATGTAAGTTTTCCGCATATACTCTTATTTTTGTACATGTTTAAAAAAGATTTTCAGACGTCCTTTCTGGCTTAATATAACGAGATTTCCAGAATTTATCTTGAGAGAATCTTGCGCTCGAGTTGTATTTAATTTGACTCTTTGGCAAATAACAACATTAAATATGTAATGATGATAAAGTGAATAAATTCTTAGGTATTTGTTTTGGTTATGTGGTCTGTTTGTAACCTATTTAAAGAACAAAACTTTAGCACAGAAATATACTGTTTTATTTTTCCATTTAAACTCTTTGTACCACATCTGCTAAAATGTTGGCCGTCGGCTTCATTGGAATAACAGAGTTGTCCTGTTGACTGTGTTATCTGCGGTCAGTTGCGGCAACTTTGGTGGGGGTGGGGGTGGGGGGGAGTCAATTCATGTCCCTCCAAAAATGATCCTAGGGGGTCAGAGTGTCATTTAACCCCCCTACAAAATTCTGCTCCTAGGCTGCTAAGGCGTTAGATCTGGAGAAGGTGGGAGATGATTTTATATCAAGAAATAAGATTAGAATACGGGTATTCCTTCGTTTGTAATGGAGACTGTTTAAACGGTACATCTCGTGGTAGAGCTTTTCACATTTCGTATCATGAAATGAACAATATAAAGTAATAGGACATTTATTCAGAAAATGTATTTGTTAAAAAAGTTCCACTTTTCCTGCTTACTTGTGGTTATTTTTGATATCTCCGTACATCAAGATTCATTCAGAAAATATATTTGAGAAACAAGTTCTGTTATGGTTCTGTTTCACTGTTTGATTGTGAATATTGTCCGACTTGTTGGCTGAATGGTCAACGTACTGGCCTTCGGTTCAGAGGGTCCCGGGTTCGATTCACGGCCGGGTCGGGGATTTTAACCTTAATTGGTTAATTCCAATGGCAAGGGGACTGGGTGTATGTGTTGTGTTCATCCTCATTTCATCCTTATCATGACGCGCAGGTCGCCTACGGGAGTTAAATAGAAAGACCTGCACCTGGCGAGCCGAACCCGTCCTGGGGTATCCCGGCACTAAAAACCATACATTTCATTTCATTGTGAATATTGTTAATATGTAGGAATGTTTGCATTAATAGTTGTTCATCATTCCAAATGCCCTTGTTCGTGTTAATCATGCCCCCCCCCCCCACCTCAATAATTACTCGATGTCAGCCCGCCTGTCTGTGGTGAATTGAATCATTGAAAAACCTTACGTTTCGTCCCAAGGAGCTATAAAATGTTTCAGTGCGTTGTTTACGTAAAATGAAGTGTATGTAGATGCGACAAGATGGAAGTGATAAAAAAAACTATAAAATTGAGGTGGTAGGCAGCTCTGATTGGTTGAAATTCCTAATAATACTGAGTGCATGGAGACGTTACTTTGATATAAACGGAAACTAAAACTGTTGTACAGTTCTATGTCACTCATGTTTAATAGTGAAGTTGTATCTCAAACTATGCCGTAATGACCTAGAAAAGGAAGTGGAGAGAGCGGTGATGGGGACAGTCACGCTCACAGATAACAAGCAGTTGCAACTTGCTTCATCTGATCCGATCCCCGCTCCTCGCTTCCCTGCATGAGAGAAGGCTCCTCTCGCTTCCTTTGCTTACACTACAAGTCTCCAATGGTAGATCGAAGAAACTCATCCGGATGTTGTGTGCAATTTCCTTGCTCTTGGACCTGGACGTGGTCAGAATACAAATATGTACCCGTCCAGTAAAAGTAGATTTTCTCCTCACTGGAGCTTAAATCTTGGAATCGAGGCGCACATCTTTCGTTATTTATTAAAAAGATAACATATGTCGGGTCTTAACACAAGTAAGCATTAGGGGAACAAAATGAGCGGGTCTGAGATTCTAATGGTATGTCTGAGGTTAGTTCATGATGTCGGTTTTTAAGATGTGTAGGTAACCTTGACCCTGGTCTGGAAACTAAATTTATTGAAATTAAAGACTATGTGTTAAAGGTTTCAATTTGTCATTGTTTTCTTTTGGTATATCACTTCGTTTTTTACCAGTCCTTGGCAAGTGTGCTGATGCGTTGTGTTTGTTCAGCACAGTTCATCAGGTGGTACCTATAGGACAGGTCATTCCGCAGAGACGGCAGATACATTCTTCGTTTGGGGCGTGAAATCTGGTGGTTAGGCATATTTTCCCGTGGAATCCGTGGACACCGAAGCGTGTGTGTACATGGCGTAGTTTGCAGTTTGGACCCTTCCATTCATTGTTCTTCATTACTTCCGTTTCGTAGAAACCTTCAGGTGTCTGCTGGGCTTTCTGTCTCCTTTCTTCAAGAACGGCAGTCGATGCGGCGGTGTCTGGTAGCCCAAATGTTTGTTTGATGTCTTCCAGAAAGAAAGTTTTGTCTGCCATTATGTATGCCATTCGATTCTCTGTAAAGTTTGAGATCTGTAGGATCCCTTTCAAGTACCTGGCCTTTATATTTTCAATTCTTTTCATGTTTGCAACAGTTAGTTTATGCTATATTAATTGTATCTCATACGTAACTACTTTGTACCGGGGTCACTTTAAGCTTGAATAGTGCCATTACAGTGCTAATTGGGAAGTTCTGCGGCTTGATCTCGTACATTGCTTTGGTTGCTGCCGCTGCGTTTTCCTCTACGTGCAGTGTGAAGGTTGAGCCTGTGGTCTGCAGTGTGATATCCAGGTATTTAAATGATGACCGATTTCGAGTTGTTCATTTCCGTTACGGAAGACATCATATGTTGCCAGTTTTCCTCCCCTTCTAAATTTTATAACTTTTGTCTTAGCACTGTCTGGAATCGAACTCTTATTAAAATATCCGAAGCCACTTTGAAGAAAATGAAATCACCAATGCTCTGAACTTTTAACACTTTAAGACGCAGTAGCGGTGATTAGGAGGAGGGGGGGGGGGCAGTCGTCTCCTCCCCTTTGTGGAGAAATCATCACATTTTTATTCCATTTTAGGGGATTGAAACCAGGATTTATAGAAATTATTCTGACAAGCAATTTGTACAAGCCCTGTTGTCTTATCAGCTAATTATTTCCTTTAATTTATTTAATTATTAACAAAATTATTAGCGGAAATACGCACAAAATGTCGTTCGTCACGGCTAACAGATTTGTATAGCGTCACAGCAAGTAGTGGATACTTGGCATGTGCTGTGAGGAAGTATAGCAGGGGTACATTTTTTTTTTACCAAGGTCATGGACACAGGTATGATAGCAGGGGTATTTTTTTTGTCCAAGGTCATGGACACTGAGGTATGATTCACCCGCTTGCCGCGCGCATTCGTCAGTCTGGCAGTCTCTTTAGTGACTGTACCCCCCTACACCCGCTATATCCAACAAACCCGGGTACGTTTTGTTGTCTGTACATGTTTTGTCCCCCTCCACTTCTAATTCGCAATCGCCGTGACTGTTAAGACAGCAAATGGTAAAATGTTACATTTCATCCCCGTTACTATATGAGGTTGAATCTGGACTCTAAAGCAGACACAGTTCTATGGCTAGAAGCTCTGGAAATATGGCTGCAGGGAAGAATGATTTAAATCTCTGGGGTCCAACACGTCATCAAGGGAAGATAATCGAGAATAACGAACTGTAAGGGAGTAAAAATAAAACTACTGGCAGTCATTAAATGCAGGAAGATTGCTAACTTGGACTGTGTGTTGCGTGGTGAGAAATAAAAGTTGTTACAACTTATATCGAAGGGCAACATCCTGGGACAACTGAGTAGAAAGAGGAAGCAAATGACCTGTCTCAAGATAATCAAAGCATGGACAGGAACAATGACCAATGAATAGCTCTACCACCTGGTAGAAAATACAGAAGCACTAGTTGTAGTGACAGCTAATGCCTGGGAGATTGGGCAAGGCACATCGACGGAGGACGATGATAATAATAATAATAATAATAATAATAATAATAATAATAATAATAATAATAATAATAATAATAGCTTCTTGGCTGAATGGTCAGTGTCATTCCAAGGGGTCCGGTGTTATATTCCTTACCGGGTCAAAGAGTTTTGCTTTGTGCGGTTAATTTATATACACTGCACTATGTCTTCTGGTATTACCTAGAGCCAATTTATTATTTTAATTTACCTGTCTGTTTCATTCTTTGCTTTGACAACATGAAAATCACCGAATTAAGTAAACAACTCTAGCCTGCTCGGGAATCGAAGCCGTGCCTCTGGATAAGACGCGGGCTCTTTACCCTTGGACGTCAGGGATGGCGTCGCTCATAACGACATTAGAAAGCAGGTCCGGGAAGTTTTCGTGGGGCCAAGCAAGCTCAATCTGATGTATTCGAATCACATCCAGTAATGGGTTGAAATTTGTTCAGGTAGCTATATCCCCTCCGCTCCAACAATCATAAAGTTCTTCCAACTATGAACGTTCCAGATAAAGATTTGCAGACCTTGGAGCCAAAGCTAAGAAACCGACATGTGTGTGAGATGAAGTACAGATCTGATGTAACAGTTACAGCATGTGGAGGAATGAAGTTTCGCTTTCTCGTGCTACGGTTGTGTAATAATCCTGCCGTAGTCAACCGTACCGATTGCAGAATTCTTGTTCACCTCATATGATGTACACGCACGCACAGAAAAGGTGTCCTGACATAAACAATCAACACTGCCCTACTCCAGTACTGAGAGGGATGGGATTGAATGAAGGGGTAGTATTGAAGGACACTCCAGTACTGAAAAGGAGGGGAAGGTAGCGAACGGGTAGTGTTGAAGGCACAGTGTTTGTATTACTATACATCCACCACTGTGCCCATTTCAATCGCAGTAGTCTTGTAGTGGGCTGTCTACCTGCAGCAATGCATCATGCGAGGAGATGAGGGGATGCCAGGCTTTGTTTATATCGGGACACCATTTCACTGAATACGTGTACGTCCTTGAGCTCCAAGTCCCTTAAACGGAAGGATGCAAAATAAGATATGAAAGAACACCACTCTATATTGATCCGTATTCACCAATAATCTTACAGTTAATTACTTTATGCAACTGTTTGCTATTTGTTTCACGTCATATCTACTGAGGAAGGGCGTCATGGTGACGGTGGAAAAGAACAAGCCTAGGACAGGGAAAGAAGAGACAGTGGTATTAATTAAGGTACAGAACCAGCATTTGTATGGTGTGGAAATCGGAAACCACGGAAAACATTTTCAGAGCTCTCGAGAATGGGTTTCGAACCAATCATCTCCCGAATGCAAACTAACATCTATACAACCTAACCGCACAGCCTGCTCGCTCGGTGTTTCTAATTGTTATTTCAACGTACGACATACAAGTTTTGCCTTCTTTTAAGACTTCCTCGGTGTGATTCTTTTGATCACGTAAAATAATTAATTATTACAAAAATTATAAAACCGGTGACATTGTTAAAATGTAAATAAAGAAACATCTTTGTAGATAAAATGATATTTTTGTCTGTAAACTTCAAATTTTTCCCTCATACTCTATCATTTTTTTAAAACAAAACCTTGGAACTGCTCAAAGAGGCACGAAAAGACCGATGCTGGGTTTCTCACGAAGAGATAAAATGACAACAGATGATATAGGCTCATTTGCTACTGAGTGGCTCGGACGGCTGAGGCGCTGGCCTTCTGACTCCAACTTGGCCGGTTCGATCCTGGCTCAGTTCGGTCGTATTTGAAAGTGCTCAAATACGTCAGCCTCGTGTCTGTAGATTTACTGGCACGTAAAATAACTCCTGCGGGACTAAATTCCTGCTCCTCGGCGTCTCCGAAAACCGTAAAATGTAGTTAGTGGGACGTCAAAGCAACACGTATTATTATTATTATTATTATTATTATTATTATTATTATTATTATTATTATTATTATTATTATTATTATCTCATTTGCTAAGGTTTCGGAAGTTATTCAGAGGGTGGTAACTCTGAAATGGCTGGTCGTGTGTCTCGTAGAAAGGACTGTCGATGGACAAAACTTGTTCTTGAGTGGAGTCCTAGAGAATGTCAGAGGCCAAGAGGAAGGCCACCAGAGCTATGGTACAAGGACTGACAGTGACCTATTGAAGTTTATTGGCAGAGAATTGCTAAGTCCGTACTGTCTGGAAAGAACTATTAGATAATTATCTATTTCACACGCACTTTGAGGTCACATCATAATATGATGATGATGGCGACTTCGTTATTTCACACCATTTCTTGATGGGTGCAGTATTTTTTTCATATGCTTCTTGGGACAGATAGCTTGTAGATTCCACCGAAGTCCCAGTCTCATTATGGCTATGATGGCATAGAAACTACTAAGATGTTGATGGTGCTGAGTAATGACATTCGGAGCCCGACTTGTGTATCGCAGTGTTATGACAGGTGCTACTCATAGGGTCAGTCATACTGGTGCAGTGAGAAAAACAATAGCAACCTACCTCACTCGTCATCTTGTCTAGAATCCCTAATTTTGTTGCCGCCATCGGTTGTTGCGCGGTTTGCCTTAACGCATAACCTCCGGATGTGCTATTTGGGGATCCCACCAGCTTCCGTGCTGAAGACCTAACGGACTGACTTCGTTGTTATCTCAGATTAAGTACAAAAAATAAAAAATAGGATCAGTTCAGTTTTGTTTGTTTGTTGTATCACTGCGCAAGCAGTTTCTCGAAACTCTGAATTTAAGTTCAGTGACAACCGGGTTGTATATTAGGCGTAGCAATATTAAGCGGACAAAAACAGCAGAAGTCAAATTTCGCCGTATGTTTGAGTGATCGGTATTTCAATCAGTGTGTGAGTTTGTGCGATAAGGTCCTCCTTTGATGAAACAGGAATCCAGTATGCCGTACCATTGATAGTACCCAAACAAAACTTCTTTGACCTTGAGAGCTATTTCTGCAATGGAGGACGACAATTCTCTTTTGTAATTTTGTAACTTAATGCATGATGTGTTAGGTTGGCGGAGACTCCTTCACAAAATGTGCAACGCACGCTCACTTATCACATCGTAAGTGTTGTCAAAATTTTGGCGCCCTACAGGACTCAGACTATGAATTTCCGGACATCCGTTTTTTCTTGAAATATGATCATTTGCCGTCCCACTCAAAACACTAAGCGTTGTCTGTTTTGTTTTGAATCACCCTATATCCTCAACCTGTTTCCAGTCATTCGACCGGTTCTGGAATGGGATGAACGAAGCCTCATCTAGCGGCGAGGACAGGAATTATGCCGACTGCCGAAGCCTGTCTCACTCCTCTGGGGCAATGATTAATGACTGGCAGATGAAATAATATGGGAGAGTGTCGCTGGAATGAAAGATGCCAGGGAAAACCGGGGTACCCCGAGAGAAACCTGTCCCGCCTCCGCTTTGTCCAGCACAAATCTCACAAGGAGTGACCGGGATTTGAACCACGGAACACAGTGTTGAGAGGCGACTCGTTCCCGCCTGAGCCACATAGGTTCATGTTAGTTTGAATGAGCCTACTTCGGATCACTCTTGTTCTACTTTGCCTAGTATTCTCCCATTTTCTGCCTGTGTAACTCCTTTCTTTCATCTGTCCAGGGGATACATTCCTTCCTCGGTTTTTCCTTGAATACATGGATTTCTTTCATGGTATGTTGTCTATCTTGAAGATCTGATATTCCCAGTTCTTCAATTTCCTTCTCAGTTTCTGTCAGCCAAGTGGTACGAATCTTTTTGTTGTGCCAGAAGATGAACAGGCGATTGGTCATTCTTTTGGGAGGCAGTCTTATTGTATGGCAATAGAAAGCTACTCTCATTTTCCTAGCACAATCAGAGAGCCCCTCTATATATTCGTAGAGCTCGGAATTGTACTGTCTACGGAATTCATCTTCCTTTACCGGACCTAAGATCTTTCTGAGAATTCTCCTCTCTCTGACTTCGAGTTTTTCCATCAGGCCCCTTCGATTCAATAAAAGACGCTCCATGGCATACAGAGCTTCTGAATTACCCTATATATTGTTGATAAATTTGACCATAATAAGTGGTGTTTGTTCCTGTATTGACTTGAATAAACTTATTAAAAACTATGCAAGATAGCATTCCGGTTCAGTTTGTATGATCGCCGATGAAGAGAATGCTTATTGTTCTCGAAAGATGTACGATGAATTAATAAGGTTCATTAACAGAAAGTGTGTTAGCAATGCGGATTTAACCAGAATACTATTTTAAACAGTTTTTAATGATTTCGCCCTATATAATGGTGCATGGCTCCCAGAGAGGCCTGGTGTAGGTCTTCCGAGTTACAGTCTATGGACGACTTGCGCGTCTCAGAGGATGGGGCCCTACCTAAAATGAACTCCAGTGTTTAGAATATCATACACACCCAGCCCCCGAACTAGAGGAATTAACAAATGAAGGTTAAAATCCCCAAGCCGACTAGGAACAGAACTCGAGATCCCTTGTACCAAAGGCTAGGCTATACCATTATAAATGGGAAAACATTTATTTGAAGATCAGTTCCAGATGCATGGTTTGAAAATGTAGGTAACGTCGATTTTAAAGGATTACTCATCCTATTCTACGTCTACTCCTTAGTCCCATTTCCTGATAGGAGGTCGGGGATGAGGGGAGATAAAATTATATGTCATGTAGCGCTTCTATTCCCCGTACGTCAGATTCAATGGCTGAGTGGTCAGAGTCTTGGCATTCAGCCAAGTGTCCTCGGGCTCGATTCTCAATCGGATCGAGGTTACTTATCCTATGGATGCTTATGTCCCCAACGTTCCTACAATTCGCATGTCTATGAAGATAGGCTACTGCAAATTATTTATACTGTGTATCCCACTAAAATGTAGAGTATCCTTAGTTTATTTTCTTTGATAAAGATTTTAGATTTATTTTGTAATTTGTGTTTCGCAGCTTACAAGGATTACTCTACGCAAGGCTAGCAACATCCATACGAAATTCTTCTTCTGTGCGAATGGGTCACTTAGGACCACGCGGAATCTACATTTGTTGAGCTTTCCTCCTTGCCCAATACTTCTTCGTTTTCAAAGATTGTTGTAATTTCTGTCCTCCGACCAAGTACGTCGTATTACTTTCTTCTCTTCTTCCTCAAATCCCCTTGTGTGAACAATTTTCCTGATTACATTTCTGTCATGCAGATTTGGTGATCCTAATTCAGCGAGGCCTTTCTCTACATGCATATACCGTTTTGATCTCATACATTTGATTTGCAAAAATATTGTGTGTTTGATAAGTAAGTCTGTTGTTATGTATTGTTTCCAAATGACTTATAAATTGAATTCGTCGTAGTCTCATTGTATCGGTAAGTTTATATATTTTAAGATATATTTCCGAGTTGGGTTTGGGATAATGTATTCCATTTTTAATCCTTGGCCATTTGTTCCTTTACATTTTTATGATGTAAATTTAGCGTTTCTGAAGCATACAGAGCTTCAGGTTTGATTACTGTTAAGTAATGACGAATTTTACTGAATTGTTCTGAATTCTTGAAGCTACTGATTCATTTTCATTGTCATTTTCTGTGATCCACTCACCTAAGTACTTAAATTCCTTTACTCTTGCAATTTTATTCATATTATCATCATTCTTATTTATTGTTTACAAGTTGCTTTACGTCGCACCGACACAGATAAGTCTTATGGCGACGATGGGATAGGAAAGGGCTAGGAGTGGGAAAGAAGCGGCCGTGGCCATAATTGAGCTACAAAACCGGCATTTGCCTCGTGTGAAAATGGGAAACCATGGAAAACCAACTTAAGGGCTGCCGACAGTGGGGTTCGAACCCACTATCTTCCGAATGCAAGCCCACAGTTACGGACCTTATTCGCATGGGCAAGTCGCTCTATTGTTATTATTATTATTATTATTATTATTATTATTATTATTATTATTATTATTATTATTATTATTATTATTATTATTATCAAGAGACCTGGAAAGTGACCGAAGACATTACCACAAGGTTACAGACTTTTATAAATGGGTGTTTGAGGTACATTATGAGAATATGGTGGCCAAAAACCATCTCAAACAAAGACCTTTGGGAGGCCACATACAGGAACAGATAATGAAAATGAAATGGAGATGGATTGGGCACACCCTGAGAAAACCATAAGAGAGTATCACAAGGCAGGCATTGAGTTCACAAGGCAGTCGCAGGCAAGGCAGACTGAGGATTACCTGGAAGCGAACCATAGACAAGGAGATTGCTGGAGTTACAAGACATGGAGGGAGGTGAAAGCATTGGCGGCAGATAGAACAAGCTGGAGAAATTTCGTCGAGGCCCTATGTTCCACATGGAATTAAAGGAAATAAGTCAAGTTATTATCATCATTTGCTCCTAATATGTACTCTTACCTAAGGCTACGAACAGCGTACTTTCCACTCCTTCAAGGTTTCTGTGATCTGTACGAAAATTTGACCTTGCTTTTCGTTAGTATTACATAATTATTTTCCACTCTAGAATACCTACGCCTGGCATCCCTCAGTTCATTGTAAACTTGTTCTTGAAAGCATTGAATATTAAGCACAATACATAAAATTTCCTGTCTCATAAATTTAAAGGTGATATTAGGGAAGATATGTTGATAATCTGTGCTTGAAGTTGTTGTGTATAAGTATCATGACCATCTTTATGGATTCTGAGTATAAGTAAGTGGAATATTACTCTTAAAGCCAGATGGGGTATTGCCAAGTTCTCCTTGTCATGCACTGTAGAAGACAAGATACCATCACACTAATGTAAATAGCACAAGCGCTTCCTCATATCACGAGTTCGCTCCAGGGAACAGATATTTCAGGGAGTTCCGTGCACGTGATATGTGTTATTAGTTTGCCGTATCCTTGTCTGTAGTATGTGTGGGTGGATGGATCGTAAAATAAAATGCCATTTTGAACAACGTCTTACGCTCCTGCACAGAATAAAGGGGAATTAGTTTACTAGCTGAAACCGGACAAAGTCGATGTCTCATGCATGTTGACGTTTATAAGCACACGTGTTTCGACGCTCATGCCAACTTAGGTCCTTTGGGTTATGACGCGGTACCCCTAACTCTACGAACCATGTGACCTTGCTGCGGTGGGGAGGCTTGCGTGTCCCAATGATGCAGATAGCCGAGCCGCAGGTGCAACCATATCGGATGGGTATCTGGTGAGAGACCAGACTAACGAATGGTTCATCGAAAGGGGGGTAGCAGCCTTTCGGTAGTTGCAAGGGTGGCAGTCTAGATGATTGACTGATACGGCCTTGTAATAATACTCAACATGGCTTAGCTGTGTTGATACTGCTACACGGCTGAAAGCAACGGGAAACTACAGCCGTAACCACCTCCCGAGGACATGCAGCTCTCTCTGTATGAATGATGTACTGATGATGGCTTCCTCCCGGGTAAAATATTCCGGAGGTAAACTAGTCCCCCATTCGGATCTCCGGGTGGGGACTACACGAGAGGGGGCGATCATCAGGAAGATGGATACTGACATTCTGCGAGTCGGAGCGTGGAATGTTAGAAGTTTGAATCGTTGTGGTAGGTTAGAGAATCTGAAAAGGGAGATGGATAGGCTAAAGTTAGATGTAGTTGGTATAAGTGAAGTACGTTGGCAGGAAGAACAGGATTTTTGGTCAGGCGACTACCGAATTATCAACACGAAATCAAACAGGGGTAATGCAGGAGTTGGTTTAATAATGAATAAGAAAATAGGGCAGCGGATAAGCTACTACGACCAGCATAGTGAAAGAATTATTGTCGCCAAGATAGACACCAAACCAATGCCCACCACAATAGTGCAGGTCTATATGCCTACTAGTTCAGCGGATGATGAAGAAATTGAAAGAATATATGAGGAGATAGAAGATCTAATACAATATGTCAAAGGTGACGAGAATCTAATTGTGATGGGAGACTGGAACGCGGTGGTAGGCCAAGGAAGAGAAGGTAGCACAGTAGGAGAATTTGGATTGGGACAAAGGAACGAAAGAGGAAGTCGGCAGGTTGAATTCTGCACTGACCATAATTTAGTCCTCGCCAATACTTGGTTCAAACACCACAAACGACGACTGTATACGTGGACGAGACCTGGAGACACTGGAAGGTATCAAATAGACTTCATTATGATTAGGCAGAAATTCAGAAACCAGGTGTTGGATTGCAAAACTTTCCCAGGAGCAGACGTGGACTCTGACCACAACTTGTTGGTCATGAAATGCCATCTGAAGTTGAAGAAATTGAAGAAAGGAAAGAATGCAAAAAGTTGGGATCTAGACAAGTTGAAAGAAAAGAGTGTGATGGATTGTTTCAAGGAACATGTTGCACAAGGACTAAATGAAAAGGCCGAAGGAAACACAGTAGAGGAAGAGTGGAGAGTCATGAAAAATGAAGTCAGTAGGGCTGCTGAAGAAATGTTAGGAAGGAAGAAAAGATCAACTAAGAATCAGTGGATAACTCAGGAGATACTAGACCTGATTGATGAACGACGAAAATACAAGAATGCTAGAAATGAAGAGGGCAGAAAAGAATACAGGCGATTAAAGAATGAAGTGGATAGAAAGTGCAAGGTAGCTAAGGAAGAATGGCTGAAGGAGAAGTGCAAGGATGTCGAAGGCTGTATGGTCCTGGGAAAGGTAGATGCTGCATACAGGAAAATCAAAGAAACCTTTGGAGAAAGGAAATCTAGGTGCATGAATATTAAGAGCTCAGATGGAAAGCCACTTCTAGGGAAAGAAGACAAAGCAGAAAGATGGCAGGAGCATATCCAACAGTTGTATCAAGGTAACGATGTAGATAATTTTGTTCTGGAACATGAAGGGGCTGTTGATGCTGATGAAATGGGAGACCCAATTTTAAGGTCAGAGTTTGACAGAGCTGTGAGTGACCTAAATAGGAACAAGGCACCTGGAATTGATAATATTCCCTCTGAATTACTGACTGCCTTAGGAGAAACCAGCATGGTAAGGTTATTTCATTTAGTGTGCAAGATGTACGAGACAGGAGAAGTCCCATCCGATTTTCGGCAGAATGTTGTTATACCTATTCCCAAGAAAGCCGGTGCTGACAGGTGTGAAAACTACCGCACTATTAGTTTAGTATCTCATGCCTGCAAAATTTTAACACGTACTATTTACAGAAGAATGGAAAAACAAGTTGAAGCTGAGTTGGGGGAAGATCAATTTGGCTTCAGAAGAAATGTAGGAACACGTGAAGCAATCCTGACTTTACGTCTGATCTTAGAGGATCGAATCAAGAAGGACAAGCCCACGTACATGGCGTTCGTAGATCTAGAAAAGGCATTCGATAATGTTGATTGGACCAGGCTATTTATGATTCTGAAGATGATAGGGATCAGATACCGAGAACGAAGAATTATCTACAACCTGTATAAAAATCAGTCTGCAGTGATAAGAATCGAGGGCTTTGAAAAAGAAGCAGCAATCCAGAAAGGAGTGAGGAAAGGCTGCAGTTTGTCCCCTCTCCTTTTCAATGTTTACATAGAACAGGCAGTAAAGGAAATCAAAGAGAAATTTGGAAAGGGAATCACAGTCCAAGAAGAGGAAATCAAAACCTTGAGATTTGCGGATGATATTGTTATTTTATCTGAGACTGCAGAAGATCTCGAGAAGTTGCTGAATGGTATGGATGAAGTCTTAGGTAAGGAGTACAAGATGAAAATAAATAAGTCCAAAACAAAAGTAATGGAGTGCAGTCGAACGAAGGCAGGTGATGTAGGAAATATCAGATTAGGAAACGAAGTCTTAAAGGAAGTAGATGAATATTGTTACTTGGGTAGTAAAATAACCAACGATGGCAGAAGTAAGGAGGACATAAAATGCAGACTAGCACAAGCAAGGAAGAGCTTTCTTATGAAAAGAAATTTGCTCACTTCAAACATTGATATCGGAATTAGAAAGATGTTTTTGAAGACTTTTGTGTGGAGCGTGGCATTGTATGGAAGTGAAACATGGACGATAACTAGCTCAGAAAGAAAGAGAATAGAAGCTTTTGAAATGTGGTGTTACAGAAGAATGCTGAAGGTGAGATGGATAGATCGAATCACGAATGAAGAGATATTGAATCGAATTGGTGAGAGGAGATCGATTTGGCTAAATTTGAAGAGAAGAAGAGATAGAATGATAGGACACATCTTAAGACACCCAGGACTTGTTCAGTTGGTTTTTGAAGGAAGTGTAGGTGGCGAGAACGGTAGGGGTAGACCAAGGTATGAATATGACAAACAGATTAGAGCAGATGTAGGATGCAATAGTTACGTAGAAATGAAAAGGTTAGCACAGGATAGGGTGGCATGGAGGGCTGCATCAAACCAGTCTATGGACTGATGACTCAAACAACAACCCCTAACTAAATATGACGTGCCATGAGGGGTTTTAGACAGAAAGGAAAACAATCTGATATTGCCTAGAACAAATATTTGTTACTTTCATTCATTAGTTCCAATTTAAGCTTTGGCTTTATTATTTCATTCATTTTTCTTTCTTTCTTAATCCGTTTACCCTCCAGGGTGGTTTTTCCCTACATTACATTATTACATTACATTACATTATCCACTATACCACAGAGGCGGGCATTATTATTATTATTATTATTATTATTATTATTATTATTATTATTATTATTATTATTATTACGGAGCATCCGTTGAACAGAGAGAGGTGAAAGAAGGTGTGGGCTTGAATGGGTCTAACTACGATATCAAAAATTAATTTAAAACGTTAAATAAAGGTTATATTTCTTTTCAGATCTCAGGCGTAACAAAATTCTGCACTTAGTGAAAAAGAAAAACAGAAAAAAAGTCAATGTATCAGGTACAATGACAATTTTGATACAAGAAATAGAAAACCCCAGAATAGGGAATTTAACAGTTTTGGGTTTCAAGCTCGAAATTTACAAGTTTACAGTGACGCCGATGTAGCGTTTAATTAGACACAAACTTCCAGAGCACTTAGCTCCAACCGTTACAAATTTACGGCCTTCCAAAGGCACCACTCAGTATTATACAAAAACCAGAAAGAGTTTACAAGCTCTCCGAATTCAACAAAGGAGACTGGCTGCCAATTTCTTACAGCCTACTCGAGTCAACTTTACAAAAATCTGATAATCTCTGACCTCTCTAGGCACCACCTACCACTTACAATTTAGTTGATACAGGAGTATCTAGTACCCATACTACTGGGCCTTCGTGAAAAAGAACAGATTTAACATTACTGACCCAAACTCAAAATGTATGGAGGCGTACACTTGCGCTCCTTGAAAACTCAGTTTAATACCCTACTTGGGCTTGTGGCCCGATGATGCAGAGGCTAATCCCACACTACTGAGGAGACTATAGAAGAACAAGTTACTTGGTAATTTACACGAGAAAAATGGTTACAAAATCGTAGTCACCTTAAGATTAATGAGGGGGAACTCGAGAGGGTAACGCACTCTCTATTCCCGATTTACAGTTTGTCTTTTATGAAATTTTACATTAGCCGAAAGAAAGTTTACATTTTAGAAAACAGGTGGTTACATAGTTAAAGATCAGAACCTCCCCCTCGGGTAGGTTTGCGGAGATAGCTACAGAGATGGAAAACTGGTGGCCATTACCTGGGCTGATGTACTGCCTGCCGAAGAATGAGGCACCCCGCCTCCTGTCTTAACACACACACTCAGAACTCCGACGATCAATAAGACAAGGTAGCCCGAAAAAGCCGCAGCTTATATAACCGAGGGGTGGGTGCGAGAAGGCTCTGGACTAAATCCGGACACACCCTCTCATTTTTATTGGCAGAACAAAAAGCAACAAGAAGCCTATAATTGGCTGAAAAATAATTACAGAAAATTAGTGATTGCCCAGACTCAAAAGCTGGCGCGAAGAGAAGGAAGTGTTGCAAAGCTTGAAGTATATAAAAAAAAAAAAGTCAATTTAGTTGAGAAAACCTATACAGTACACACACAACTTCTTTAAATCACTCATTCTTCCACCTTGCTCCAGAGTGCATGACCTCAGTTTTTGTAGAGATATCTATGGAGAAAAGTTCAAACTTCTTGATGTACACCGAAACAAAACAAATAAATGCAATCAGTTTAGGAAACTTTAAAATAACGCATTACTCAGTTATTCAGTAGTGACATCTTCTGATTAACGTCCCAACTTTATGCATTAGTGGTTTCAAATTTTGTTCGATAGATAGTGTTCCTTATGGCGCTTCTTTTAAATGTGCGGGGTTGAGGTGTACCACCCGGAACAATTATTATTATTATTTCTGAATGGTTTTACGTCCCACTAACAACTTTTGCGGAGTTTTCATGCCCCTCCTCAGAAATGGAATAACCAGTGCACCTTTGTATCTAAAGGTAATATCTCTGGTTTTACATTCTTCATTTTTTTCAGGTGATGTTAATATTGATCAGCATATCATCAGTTGCGTCGTAACTATCAGGGATGCGTGCTGCCTCTCGGTGAACTCGGAGAGATCGCCCTGGCTGTTAAATAAACAAAGAATACATTACTTAAACAAATATTTACACTGTAAATCACATTGCGTTAGTCAGTAAACATGTGACGAACATTGGCCTTTCGAATATGACATGCTATTGCTTTAAAAGCTTTCCCTGCGATCACCCTTGTTAGCGCACTAATATTAGAGAACCAATTCTGCAGCTGAGGTAAATCATTATCGAAGATGGTGAACGACCGAGCGAGTTGGCAGTGCAGTTAAGGACGCGCAGATATGATTTTGCATTCGGGAGATGGTGGGTTCGAATCCCACAGTCGGCAGCCATGAAGATGGTTTTCCATGCAGGTGATGTCCCGTAATTAACGACACGGTCGCTATTTTCTTAATCCTAACACTTTCCCCATCTTTGCGTAGCCGAAAAACTTTGATGTGCGACAGCTACGTTACACCACTAGTGCAAATACGGTGACTGATGACAAGGGACGAGAAACGAACCCAGACCAATTTTGCGGGGAGCTATTATACTAACCAGAGGTTGAAAACGAGATAGATCGTAAACAATTTCACCATCAGATATCATGGAATATCCATGACATACTGAAGAGGATTTCTAGTAAAATGAGAAGTAAGTTTCCTGTTGCTCTCCTTGCCGAACCAGTCATACTATTATATGAATCGCTAACTGCAAAAATGCAACAAGTCCACTAATCGTGATTTTACAGGAATGACAAAAAACTGTTTTGACACATCATTTTCAAACTTATGTTTTTCAATTTTTTTAATAGTTATTCAACAGTTAGTATGGTTCTAAAGGATATATACATAATTTGTTAAGCATTTGTTTTTAAGTGTAAATATTGTTTTTAAAACATGGACATGACCCCTTTTTGTAGAAAATGAGGTTAAAAAATGAAAAAAACTTTCTAAAATCTTGAAAAATACTTTATTTATGCAACAGTATTGTCATAATGCTATTTTGTTGTTTTAATATCATAATAACTGATGTACAGTACTACGTAAGAGCTTCATTTATTCAGCTGGTTGATCTTCTTTAATGGACACAGTAGTTACAGGCCATGACGTTAATTCGTTCCAAAATCGGAGCTTTTCAACCGGAATGTAAACCAAAGTTTTCTTTATATCCACAATTTTTGAGTGGTTGATGTGTAATACAGCTGAATAGCCTTTATTATTTGGTAGTTCCAAGCTCTTTATAGTGTTTCGTAAGTCAAAAGAGTCACTTGTCAATCCAGAAATATTCATACTGCATTCAGTCTCCCCCGACATCTCAGAAGAAACTGACATCTCGCGGTATTTTGAAATTGAAAATGTTATTTTGTTAGGTTTTACTACATTTTCCCCATAAGAGTCATTGCTTAAGCATGTTCTCTTGTAAAACTTAGGCCACCAACCCCCATAGTCAATGAAATCTTCAAATGACATTTTTTTCACTGTAAACTTTCCAGAAAACTTTTGAGGAAGCATTAATCAGATCAATTACTTCATCAGTTTCACAATACCCCTCTACTTTCCTTAGTTTTCTCCTTATAATTTCAGTCACAGTGCTTTAGAACTATTGTAGAGCCGATGACCTTCGATGTTAGGCCCCTTAAAACAACAAGCAACAACAAGAACTATTGTTTACAGCAGAAAAGGAGCAAGTCCCGGACATGTTCCCTATCTGCAGTAAAAGTAAAATTTAGACTGTTGCCATACCTATAAAAATGATGGCAGCAATTCCCTTTTAGCAGTAAATGGTGTGTCTACCCATTTAGAATTGATTTCTGCTAAAAAGTGAATTTGTGAATTTTGTGGACTTGTTGCTTTTCTGCAGTTAGCGATTCATATATCGGTAGGCTATCCCATTGAAATTAATTTACTGCATTCTCTCTGCAAGGCACACCTTCACTCAATTCATCAGAGGGATTAGCTGCAGAACAAATGTTATTTCAGCTGTTACTCTTAGTCTTGTGAGTTGCATATTATCAAAGGGCTGGGCTGGGTAGCTCAGGTGGTAGAACGCAGGCCATCTGTGATCAAGTTAACGGGTTCGATTCCGGCTCACTGCGGTGGTCTTTGAAGGTGCTCAAATAAGTCAGCTTCTTGTCTGTAGATCTACTGGCACGTAAAAGAAATCCTTGAGGACATATTTCCGGCACCTCGGCATCTCCGAATGCCGACAATTAGTTGATGGGACGTAAAAACAATCTTCCTTTTCTTTTTCTACCGCTTTTCCCACACCTGTGAGGTCAGGGTGCGGACTGTGTCGCACATGTGGATCTGGTCCTGTTTTACGACCGAATTTCCTTCCAGACGCCAACCCTATATGGTGGGAGTGTTTCTGTGGTGGTTGGTAGTGCAGTGTGTTGTCTGAATATGAAGATGAAAGTGTTGGAACAAACACAAACACCCATTCCCCGAGCCAGAAGCATCAATCAGAGGAGATAAAATCCCCGATCCGTCCGGGAATCGAACCCAGGATCCTCTGAACGGAAGGTCTCAACGCTGACCATTCAGCCAATGAGTCGGGCGATGGGACGTAAAACATTATTATTATTATTATTATTATTATTATTATTATTATTATTATTATTATTATTATTATTATTACGTGTTATTTATGAATTCACACCATTACGAATTAAATGAACGTACATATTTACTATTTTAATTTAAGATAGTTTTCTTGATATATTAGGGGTTATTATTTGGTCCTTTTTACTCTGTCGTTTTCTGGCTTTTTAGGCCATTATAAAGGTCTTTTGTGGGAGTTTTTAGATAATCAAAATCGTGGCCCTGGTAATGTCTTACGAAGTTTTATCATTACATCCGTTCTTTATGTTTTCAGCTGAGTTTTATAAAGTAGACTATGCTGTTCCAGAGAAGTTTGCTGCTGGTCGCCTTTAAGCTGGATTTTGTTTCTGATGAAACCTTACACGACTTAATTGAATTTTCCACTTACGACGAGGTACTGAAGCTCACCAGCGCTTGCGTAATCGTCCAGAGAGGGTAGTGTGAATGATTTAATATTCGTAATAACCACTGATGGAAAGCTAGTCTTCAACGATCAGTCGAAGACAAACAAGTTAGAATTCCAAACTACTACTACTACTACTACTACTACTACTACTACTACTACTACTACTACTACTACTGAAATGTTTTAATTCCCTCCCTGAAGAGGGGGCGGGCCTCGACGCTGATGCAGTCTTTCAGATGAGGAGATTTGTTACGGTGAAGGAGAAGCTCGGAGAAGGTGAGGTGGTTGGCGGCCGTGGCCTATACTAGGAACTGTCCCGGCATTCGCTTTAGTGCAGGAGAATGGAAAACCATGGAAAACCATTCTCAGGACAGCCGACGGTTGGGACCAGCCATGAGATCCATCCCTGCCCCGTCTTCCGAATACAGAGGCACGTTAGAGCCGTGACCACTCCTCCTCTGCTCGGTTTGCTGGTCAGAGTGCAGAGCTGTTCAACCACGGACCAGCCGTGGCTAATTACGGGCCCATACCCACTCTGCATCTACCGACGATGATTTCAAAGATTTTTACCGGCTGCGTTGATTAGACACTCGCCTCATACAGTATTCTCAAGGTTATCGAATCTTATTCAACACAGACTACAGTTGAAACCGCTTATAGCGACATCGCTTTGAACGACATACTGGATATAACGGCAAAATCTAGCGGTCCCATCTAAATTCTATATAAACACTGTATTTAAACAATCGCTTATTACGACATATCAGATATCGCATAAAACTGCGTATTTTGTATCATATTTTCGGAGAAATGTGTCTACTATAACGTCCAATGTTGATTTTAGTTTGTTGCGCGTTTCGGGATTGTTGACTACAAACTCTTGTTTTCGGTAGTTCGTAGATTTTAAATGTCTCTCTATTAAATAGTCAAGGCAAGCATCGCTGTGAAGATTTTACTAAAGAAAGGGAAAGTGTTTAATATTGAAGAAAAGTCACAAATAATATGGCGAACACAAAATAGGGAAACAGACGTCAGCGTCGCCAAGGAATTCGATGTATTACACTCAACGATTTCGAAGGACAGAGATAACATCTCATTTATTCGCCAAGACCGTATGCGACATTATTGATAACGTTACATTGTTGTTACTTCTCTGCTTACTTATTTTATATTTTACTGCAGGTACTGTGTAAACGTTACAAGAAAAATTCTCCTCAGTTCCACTCTATAAAATACTGTATTGCAAAAACATTACTTAATTTCACAAAAGGTTTTTGAAAAATGTGTTTTATTCTGTTAATTGACCATGTTACGTACAGAAATGACATTTTTAGCAAATAAAAAACCGCTGTGTGTGACTATCGCCTGTAAAACAAACAAACCAAACCCCATGGCTCTACAGCCCATGAAGGGCCTTGGCCTACCAAGCGACCGCTACTCAGTCCGAAGGCCTGCAGATTACAAGGTGTCGTGTGGTCAGCACGACGAATCCTCTCGGCCGTTATTCTTGGCTTTCTTGACGTGCCTGGCCGAGGCGGTAAAGGCGTGCTCGGTTCGCCCGGAAGGACGTGGGTTCGTATCCCCGTCAGGAACTCGTAAAATTTAAGAAATGAGATTTCCACTTCCGGAGGTGCATATGGCCCTGAGGTTCACTCAGCCTACATCAAAAATGAGTACCAAGTTAATTCCTGGGGGCAAAGGCGGTAGCTGAGGCCATACGATTATTATTATTATTATTATTATTATTATTATTAGTATTAGTATTATTATTATTAACATTCAAATTAGTGCAATTGGACTAGACAAAAGAGTGACTGAATGGGTTGCTATATTTCTAGAAAATAGATCTGAGAATTATAGGTGAAGCTTTATCTGACCCTGTAATAATTAAGAGGGGAATTCCTCGAGGCAGTATTATCGGACCTTTATGTTTTCTTATATATATAAATTATATGAGTAAAGGAGTGGAATCAGAGGTAAGGCTTTTTTCGGATGATGTCATTCTGTATAGAGTAATAAATAAGTTACAAGACTGTGAGCAACTGCAACGTGACCTCGAAAATGTTGTGAGATGGACAGCAGGCAATGGGATGTTGATAAACGGGGTTAAAAGTCAGGTTGTGAGTTTCACACATAGGAAAAGTCCTCTCACTTTTAATTACTGCGTTGATGGGGTGAAAGTTCCTTTTGGGAATCATTGTAAGTATCGAGGGCTTAATATAAGGAAAGATCTTCATTGGGGTAATCACATAAATGATATTGTAAATAAAGGGTACAGATCTCTGCACATGTTATGAGGGTGTTTAGGGGTTGTAGTAAGGATATAAAGGAGAGGGCATATAAGTCTCTAGTAAGACCCCAACTAGAGTATGGTTCCAGTGTATGGGACCCTCACCAGGATTACCTGATTCAGGAACTGGAAAAAATCCAAAGAAAAGCAGCTCGATTTGTTCTAGGTGATTTCCGACAAAAGAGCAGCGTTACAAAAATGTTGCAAAGTTTGGGCTGGGAAGAATTGAGAGAAAGAAGAAGAGCTCCTCGACTAAGTGGTATGTTCCGAGCTGTTAGCGGAGAGATTGCGTGGAATAACATTAGTAGACGAATAAGTTTGAGTGGCGTTTATAAAAGTAGGAAAGTTCACAATATGAAGATAAAGTTGGAATTCAAGAGGACAAACTGGGGCAAGTATTCATTTATAGGAAGGGGAGTTAGGGATTGGAATAACTTACCAAGGGAGATGTTTAATAAATTTCCAATTTCTTTGAAATCATTTAAGAAAAGGATAGGAAAACAACAGATAGGGAATCTGCCACCTGGGCGACTGCCCTAAATACAGATCAGTATGGACTGATTGATTCTGTGGTTTCCCATTTTAACACCAGGCAAATGCTGCGGCTGTAACTTAATTAAGGCTACGGCCGCTTCCTTCCCACTCATAGCGATTTCCTCTCCCATCGTCGCCATAAGACCTATCTGTGCCGGTGCGACGTAAAACAAGTTGTAAAAATAAATTAGAGCCGTTGCTGGATGGCCGTGACCCAGATATGTTTATGATAATTTGATTTTCGGAAAGGAAAACGTCGTTCCCTTTTTACGTGTTTTCCCCATACAAGTAATAATGAGGCAGATGCCAATAATAACAACAACAAAGAACAGTACTTGCTGGGTTGAGTAGCTTTGATCACAGAGCTCAAGTTGGTGGATTCGATCCCAGGCCAATCCGATGGTATTTGAAAGTTCCTCAAATACTTTGGTCTTATGTCCGTAGATTCACCAGCGTGGAAAAGTACTCTTGAGACTTTTTTTTTGCTATTGGCTTTACGTCGCACCGACACAGATATGTCTTATGGCGACGATGGGACAGGAAAGGGCTAGGACTGGGAAGGAAGCGGCCGTGGCCTTATTTAAGGTACAGCCCCAGCATTTGCCTGGTGTGAAAACGGAAAACCACGGAAAACCATCTTCAGGGCTGCCGACAGTGGGGTTCGAACCTACTATCTCCCGAATACTGGATACTGGCCGCACTTAAGCGACTGCAGCAATCGAGTTCGGTGAGACAATATTTAGACATCTAAACTTCTTCTAAACGTAAAACCAATATCATTAAATCTGTTCTCAGCCCGGAGGCTGGTTGGATTCTCAGAACGGAGCACCGAAGTTCATGCAGTTAAATTGAAACAGAAAAACCGATGATGGCACGTAAATGAGGCGTAGTAGGCAAAATAAGGAGTGAAGTAGTTTGCCATTGCTTTCCTCACTGAGACAGAAAGTGTTATTGCAGCACACCTCATTCTATGAGTACGCAATTCATAGGATCCAGACGCATAAATCGTGCTCTGAATATAATTACTTAGCATCACTCATACCTCAGCAGCTACATTTTGCTCTGGCCTGTACAAAAAAATAAAAATAAAAAAAATAAAAAGCCTGCATCTACCAAGAACTAGCCACACTGTCAGGATAATTTCGAAATGTCCAGTAACCAAAAGCGGACATATGCCTAGTACCTCTCGCCAGCCCGTTGAACTGTGATAGGTGTACAGGTAGCGTGCCTGCTTCTTACCCGGATGCCGAACCTGGCTAGGTCAGCGATTTTTACCTGCATCTGAGGGCTAGTTCGAGGTCCACTCAGCCTCTCTCTGACGGTGAGATGACGGCCCCAGTCTAGGAAGCCAAGAATAACGGCCGAGAGGATTAGTCGTGCTGACCACACGGAGCCTTATAATCTGCAGGCCTTCGGGCTGAGCGGCGGTCGCTTGGTAGGCCATGGCCCTTCGGGGCGATTGTGCCATGGGGTTTGTTTTGTTATGTTGTTCAAGAGTAAGGCATTATAGTCTAAGGCAACTAACCCGAATAAATCGGGACACACAAAGAAAGTAGAACATGAATGAATGAATGAATTAATTAATTAATTAATTAATCGGTCTATCAATCTGGAAAATATATTAAATGGACACCTTCAAAAGACCTATTTTCTCGTTTCTACCTAACTTTTGCTTTATTGTCTTGTTCTTCATACCAGGCTCTTGTACAGCAGTTCAAATGTCAACTTATTCTGTAAATGCCACTCCTGAGAAGCATTATACATTAATATCATGTCATTGTTCGATATTACGAAATAATAGAACATTAATTAAACTGAACGTATCCCACTGCTCTAAGTCTTGTCAACCACCTGTCTTCATTGTATCATCTCCATTGTCTGTCACTTGAATATTGTTTCTGAACTTTATAGCAGCTTCTTGTTTACGTCGCTTTCAAATGAGTTTCTAGTGTATAAAGATTAAGACTGTGTATACCAAGTGTGAAGAGGTAATTCCATAATAGGTTTGACATTTTGTGCCCAACCACCGTCAGTCTTCCGGTTTATTTGAACACTGTCAGGATTAATTCGGGGTTTCAACTTTCACATTTTCAGAAAGTTAATGAAGTTAGACTTTTGATAATTAGAAAATAAATTCCCCTAAATTTCAAAAAATAGATGAGGTAAAGTTGTGATATAATCGTTGCCTTTTCTGCTTCTGCCCCGTCTATTTTCATTAAAGGTGCTTGGAACTTCTCGGTAAAGAAATACGTGAGAAAATCTAAGCCTACCCACACGAGGCAGACTTAGTCTACTCGAGCACCTTTGAATACCACCGGACTGAGTCCGCCAGCTTGGGCCAACTCTTCTACTGTCTGAACCACGAAGTCCAGCAATTACATGAGAATGCGATTGATAATCTCATTATTTCTTCCCTTATTCATGGAGTATGAAGATTGATATACTGAGTGATGGCGAAGTGCGTATTTGGAATTACTTGGAATTGAGGATTGGAATTTGCGAACAATCATGGCATTCACTTTGGATTAGAAGTGGGTGGCTAGGAGTGGGTATTTACCCACTTTTATTTTCAGTTCTGTTGCCGGTGGTGAGTGCACCCTGTTATAAAACGTTAAAACTTCTGTTAAATGTTCCGGAAATCAAATCCAAGTTAATCACTGAACGATTGTTGTCTTTGCCCAACGCTTAAGACTCCTTTCAGTTTCACACCGTTCATGATCTCCTTTCTTTCACTGTCAGTAACCACGGTGTTAAACGAGATAGTGTTTTGCTCTCTCTCGGCCGCCTTTGTTGGTACTGAATTCCAGTGTAGTTTGAGTGAACCCCAAGGCTATACGCCTAACCAGAAATGAAAAAGGCGTCTCCGAAGACCTTAAAAAGTAGTTAGTGGGACGTAAAACAAATAACATTATTATTATTAGAAATGGAAAACTCGTTTCTGAATTTTTCGGCTTCCTGATAGAGAATCGAACCCGCATCCTTCCGGGCGAATTTTGCAAAGCTTTTACCACTAGGCAGCACTCTTTGATCCACTTCTCACATTCTCATTAAGATAATGTGTCTCGAATAATAAACGCTATGTATTTAATGTTCCTACAACTGCTACTGTTTTAGAGGTAAGTTACATGCCAAAATATTTGTTATAGAGATCACTCAATCTCCACTGTGAATCTACTGAAGCGAGTCTATAACATTTGAAAACTGTCAGAGATAAACAGATTACGCCGGGATTCGATCCTGCGTGCCTGAGTATAGGAGGCGAATGTTAAACGAACCACGCTATCGTAATTCTAAGTCTGTAGGATGAGAAACTACTCCTTTATCTCATCTCACTAATAACCGAAAGACTTTTATAGCTTCGCTTGTAGGTACATTAAACACGTTATGTAAATGGCCATGCAGTGAAGATGAACTTGAGGTTTATATTAAAGATGTAGTAGATGGCTTTAGCTTCGGGTGAGACACGGAAATCGATTACTCTAGCAACGGGAGACTTCAGGCTTGTGAGATTAATAGTGATTTATACACGTTCCACCGAGCTGCAAAGTTCATGCCAATCCTCGTATTCATTATGTGACATGCTTACTTTACACCGGGATTAGCATTTCACATAAACTTGAAACATTATACTAGCCTATAGAACCCTTCAAAAGAACAATGGATGTCTACCGAGAGGGAAGTCACAATTTAGATAGTCACATTCCCATTCAATTAGAACAGGCGGAGAAGAGCTCAGCGAATTGTCTTCCCTAGTTTTGTTGCGAGGGGGAATGACGGTAGCGAATATATACTGTTATTGTTAATGCAGGTTGTCGAGAAGGCTGGCTCCAACTCTCTTCTTCCGAGGAGGTACTGGCGCGGTACTTGAAAATGATGATGATGATGATGATAATAATAATTTATTTCTGTTATAAAGATCACTCAATTTGCACGAAAAAGGAGTGAATGCCTTTGGATGAGTTATCAATCGAATTTATTTTTCACCATGGTTTGACGAATTTAGATACTGTTGTGTTTTAATCAACACGTTTGCTTAAACAAATGCGAATATAAGGAAAGGTGGAAGAAACCCTTCCCGAAAAGTACTTTCCTTTCGTTCTACATCGCCTTTCGGACACCTGCCTGAATCAGATTTTTACTGGAATGGGCCCGGTTTGAGAGATTACCAAGATAAATATTTTGAGCCCATATCCGAGGTTGTGTGGCTTTACTCTTTTGTGAGATACGCCTTCATAGATGCGGCGGAAAATTTTAAAAAATCCTGTCAGGTTTTCCCCTTTTATTTCCGCCGGTGTGCTTCTCGCAAAAACCCGATGGCATCTTCCGATTCCGTACACGGAAGTACATGGTGATTTACTTTTCTATTTATCTTATATATTCCTGGAATTTGTAGATTTCGTCGATTAGCCTAAAAACCGGGTAGTTTTGTCGAGTCCAGAATTTGATAGCTCACAACATTCGAATCGCTCATCTCATCCCATCCCATCTCCATGTACTTAGTGTCATCTTGAAGCCCTTTTCTTCTTCTTGCTGACGATGTAAAATACTTCACTGCTGACTCTTAGATAAGAATTTAATGTACACTATTCAGTATAGTGCCTAAAACGATGGGTAGTTGTGCACGAATTGTTAAGCAGATTCTTTAGCATATGCATCGAATTTTCCTTGGTTTTTGTAGGCTTGAGTGTATCTCGTATTTTGTATGAGATTACGGAAACATCGAATCTATAAAATCAATACAATTAGAACATTTACAACAAACTGCAGCCTCCATGAAGTCATAGTCTGCTAGTACAGGGATCTTCCACCATTTGACGCGGTGTGTAGTGGTGAGCTGCCTGATGTATGTACGGAGATTAAGGTAGAAATCTAGGACCAATAACTTACACTGAGCAACGATGTAGTCTGGAAACACTTCTCAACCCTTCTCAAGACTAATCAGAGGAGAAGGTGAAAGAGTTCTAACCTTCGAAGAATGAGTCTGTCGGCAAAAGCAGGTGAAAGCCACGAAGGGCGTAAAACTAGATCTCGTGAACGTAATACCGTTGAGTCGGATGGTTGATTGTAGGAGGTCAAAATAGGTAAGATGAAGAGGAAGAGGCTGGCAGGGGCAACTCGATGCTATCCCAGACTCGACTGCGTGCCCCGTGGTCTCCTGAACATATAGGTCGAGAGAGTCAAGAAATGTACCGGGCTAAGTACCTTAGACAGTAGAGCGCTGGTTTTCTGAGCCCAACTTGGCAGGTTCGATCCTGTCTCAGTCCGGTGGTATTTGAAGGTGCTCAAATACGTCAGCGTTTTGTCGGTAGATTTTTTTTTTTTTGCTATTTGCTTTACGTCGCACCGACACAGATAGGTCTTATGGCGACGATGGTATAGGAAAGGCCAAGGAATGGGAAGGAAGCGGTCACTATCTCCCGGATGCAAGCTCACAGTCGCGCGCCCGTAATCGCACGGACAACTCGCCCGGTGTCGGTAGATTTACTGGTACGTAAAACACTTCTGTGGGACAAAATTACCTCACGATGGCGTCTCCGAAAATCATAAAATATAGTTAATGGGACGTAAAATTATTATTATTATTATTACTAGTCAAGAATTGCGGCTGAGGATATCTCCAATATCTTCAGATCATCTGACTTTGCAGCGGTCATGTTGGCAGGCTATTTATGCTGTATATGCCATGGGTTGGTTTGAGCCTCGTTTCACTAATATGAACAATGTAGTATTTTATATGAAATGAAATAACGTATGGCTTTTAGTGCCGGGATGTGTTCGAGGACTTCGACAGGTGCTGGTCTTTTGATTTGACTCCCGTAGGCGACCTGCGCGTCGTGATGGGGATGAACTGATGATGAAGAAGACATATATACCCAGTGCCCGTGCCATGGGAATTAATCAATTTTGGTTAAAATTTCCGACCCTACAGGGAATGGAACCCGCGACACTTGTGGCCAAAGGCCAGCATGCTAAACAATTAGCCATGGAGCCGGACAGTATTTTACATGATTGCTTTCCTCTGTCAGACAAACGGAGGTTCATTCTGATTTTACTACTGCGAAATCGTTACTCATTTAGATGTAAAAACTTATGATTGTTTGCCAGATTTTGTAATCCTATAAAATGAAAGACAATATGAATGTAATTTCTTTAGATGATTCATTTATGGCTTGTTTGTGAAACTCAAGGAAAGTTGATGTTCATGCTTGTAGCTTTTATTGTTACATCACGATCGTGAAACATTATTAAGAGAAATGTCGTAACTTTCAGATAGATTGCCTGTTTCTTTTTTAAATTTTACGTCAGGTTTCACCAACTCATCTGATCAAATGGCAACTGAATATAAATCCATTCTACTTCGAGGTCGGGAAAGCGCAGTTTTGCTTATTACCTTGAAAGCATCCTCTGTGGAATGGGGGAGGTAGAATACACCTACTGTATCCCCTGCCTATTGTAAGAGGCAATTATAAAAGCCGGATCGTTAGGGGCTCACAAATTGCGAGCGTAGATTGGCAACCACGGGGCCTCGAGCTGAACGGGGCATTGCTTCCACTTACTTGTGACAAGCTCCTCATTTTCATTGCTCCTATCCGACCTCCCTTTGTCAACTCTTGCTCTCTTTCTAACCTGACGCTATCTGGTTTTTTCGAGGCTTATGGAATCTTGACACCATTTGTGGTCCTTCTCTTCTTTCTTCGTTTGTTTTTGCCGATATATTCATTCTTCGAAGGAACGTACCTCTTCCAGTTTTACCCTCCCATTAGTGTTAACAGAAAATCGTATCCAATTGTACGCCCTCTTGTAACATTAACAACAACCACCACCAAAGCGGCAAAGAAACGTCTACTTAACGGCGAACAGATAAGATTATTTTTCTCTGAACATGAAGATGAACTATTTTCCGGCTTCTTGGCTGAATGGCCAGCTGTAGTGGTCTTCGGTTCAGAGGGTCCCGGATTCGATTCTCGTCCGGATCGAGAACTTAAATTTTGTCTAGTTAATCCCTCTAGCTCGGGGGCTTGATGTTTATGTTCGTCTTGATACACATCTCCATTTATATACAACACATCACGCTACAAACCATTACAGAAACACGTAATAGAGAATACATGCCTGTACATAGGTTTGGCGTCAGGAATGGCCTACGGTAGTAAAAATGGGCTAAATTACCCTCAGGTAATTAGGAAAAGACCAGGAGGAAGAAGACTGTCACCGAGAGAGGTGGCCGTGTGGTTAGGATCTCGTAGCTGTGAGCTTGCATTCGGGGATGGTGGGTTCGAATCCTACCATCGACAGCCCTGAAGTTTTCATGGTTTCCCACTTTCACACCAGGCAAATTTTGGGGGCTGCACCTTAATTATGCCCACGCACATTACCTTCCCATTCCTATCCCTTTTCCATCCTTCGTCGCCGAAAACCTTTGATGTGTTACCGCGTCATTAAACCACTAGAAAAAGAAGAGAAAGGGAAAAAAAAGAAAAAATGAAAAGGAAAAAGGAAATTTACCTATAGAAATACCAATTCAATTTCGCAAAATGTTAAAACAGTTTGATGCATGTCTGAAAGCATACATGGTAATGCATTTTCATTTCTTTAACATGTTGTTTCTCTTTGTATTTACTTTACAATTTTATTGTACTGGTTCTGAGAAGTAGTCGTCTTAAGTACCTTCATTGGTACAGGCTTACATACTGATTCGTATCCGTCTGCCTTTACAACAGATTTAGCTGGAAGTTTAGTTTTCTTTCGCTATTAGTTTTACATTTCACGGACATAGGCAGGTCTTATGGCGATGATGCGATAGGACAGGGTTAGGACTGGGAAAGAGAGATATTTTTCTGGTGTGAAAATGAAAGATCATCTTCAGGGTTTCCGACAGTGTGGTCCGAACTTTCCACCTCCCGAATACAACTCATAGCTACGTGAAGCCAATCGGTGGGGATTCAGTTATTTTCATACTACTCTGTGATTCACAGTGCCTCCGTGGCTCAGGCGGCAGCGCGCCGGCCTCTCACCGCTGGATAACGTGGTTCAAATCCCGGTCACTCCATGTGAGATTTGTGCTGGACAAAGCGGAGGTGGGACAGGTTTTTCTCCGGGTACTCCGGTTTTTCCTGTCATCTTTCATTCCAGCAACACTCTCCCATATAATTTCATTTCATTAATCATTCATTAGTCCGCCTCTGTGGTGTAGTGGTTAGCGTGATTAGCTGCCACCCCCGGAGGCCCGGGTTCGATTCCCGGCTCTGCCACGAAATTTGAAAAGTGGTACGAGGGCTGGAATGGGGTCCACTCAGCCTCGGGAGGTCAACTGAGTAGAGGTGGGTTCGACTCCCACCTCAGCCATCCTGGAAGTGGTTTTCCGTGGTTTCCCACTTCTCCTCCAGGCGAATGTCGGGATGGTACCTAACTTAAGGCCACGGCCGCTTCCTTCCCTCTTCCTTGTTTATCCCTTCCAATCTTCCCATCCCTCCACAAGGCCCCTGTTCAGCATAGCAGGTGAGGCCGCCTGGGCGAGGTACTGGTCATTCTCCCCAGTTGTATCCCCGACCAAGAGTCTGAAGCTCTAGGACACTGCCCTTGAGGCGGTAGAGGTGGGATCCCTCGCTGAGTCCGAGGGAAAACCCGAACCTGGAGGGTAAACAGATGGTGGTGATGATGATGATGTAATCATTCATTAATCATTGCCCTAGAGGAGTGCGACAGGCTTCGGAAACCGGCACATTTCCTATCCTCGCCGCTAGATAGGGGCTTCATTCATTCCATTCGTGACACGGTCGAATGACTGGAAACAGACTGTGGATTTTCAATTTTTCTAGGCGTCAGAATGTATAGAGTAACTATTAGTCCAGCCGGGCGGCTATAATATAATAACGAAGAATTACTCTCGAAACCATCAGCAGTGATTGTAAAACTTGGAGACTGTACGTCGTGAATCTTACCAACTGTGTTAATGATACCAGGAGTACTACTGGGCTCTCATTCGAGGTAGCTTTGACGAGAAAACGAAGCAGATCGCAGGCCACTGTCAGCGCTGTTAAGACGAGATAAATTTCTTTTATCTCCCGCCACATTTCGGAAGATGGAAGAATTCCACTTAGGGCAGGGAGGAGGAAAATTAATAATGGATGTCGCCACTAACAGTTGACTGGGGGAGGATTTCATTTAATTATGCCTAAACTAAAAGGAAAAATATATAAGTCAGTGATGAGATCCGTAACGACAGAGTGCCAAGCCATGGACAAGGCTAACCAGACACAATCAGCTAATGTGTGTTGCTGAAATGCGGATGCAACGTTGGGTGTGACCATGAAAGATCGGGTCAAGAACGAACATATACGAGGATCAATGTGCGTCAATGATATCATCGAGAAAATAGATCTAAAATGGTTTGGTCATGCCCTACAAAGAAATTAAAGCCATCTGGTCCATCGAGTCGTGAAAATCGAACTACCAAGGAAGACCAACGGTTACTTGGAAAAGAACTTGGCGAAGAACTGCACGAGAAAATAATTATTCCAGAAAACCTGGCATATCAGCCTTCGCTTCATATTTGCCAACCCCGAAATGACAAAAGCAGCTGAAGGTCAACTGTATTTATGGCAAGGAGGGAAGAAGAAGAAGAAGAAGAAGAAGAAGAATGACTGATATATATGTTAACCTTCATACGTCATCGGAGCATATTGAACTACTTTGAGGATCAAACACGCGACGCTTTTGATATACTTATTGACCGTAATGTTCCGTTACTTGGCTGTCGACCAACCACACCCTGATGTATCCTTGCAGTGTTTTATTATATTATTTATGGACGTGATGGATATGGCATGGGTTAAATTTCAGTACAGCAGTACAAGCCTTACTCTAGTTTCAAATATCCTTGTAACTGGAGAGAATAATCCTCTGTAACGTTTCATGCGCTGTAACACAATGCGTAACACAAGATACTGTTATTTCACAACATTTTTACTGTAAAAACAGAGAATGAATGTTGTCTTGAAATATGGTTTAATTCGAAAACTCACGTCCGGAGGTGGTGTAGCATTTGTATTTATTATCGTTTAATGTTTCATTCCCCGCTCGACGCTTCCATGCTGCTCGAGCTATTAAAACTTTTTAATACAATATTTGAACCCTTACAAGCTGAGAAGAAAAAAAGTACCTGCTACTATTGTATGCTTGTAATTTGTCAAGACTTTCCACCATTTCTTCGGCTTAAACTCGTATCTACAGGGCGAGTTGGCCGTGCGGTTAGAGGCATGCGGTTGTAAGCTTGCATCTGGGAGATAGTGGGTTCGAATCCCACTGTCGGCAGCCCTGAAGATGGTTTTCCGTGGTTTCCCATTTTCACACCAGGGAAATGTACCTTAATTAAGGCCATGGCCGCTTCCTTCAAACTCCTAGGCCTTTCCTATCCCATCGTCGCCATAAGACCTATCTTTGTCGGTGCGACGTAAGGCCACTATGAAAAAATAAACTCGTATCTAAGGTAGAAGAGATCAGTTATAATATGCTGCTGAAGAATTAGACTGGAATAATGAACTGGAACGTACTGTACAAAATTAGAAACGACTTCTTAGCTCCTGTTCCCAGATATTGTGCCTGAACTGATAGTCTCATCTTACCAGATGGAAGGAATGATGTTCGATCCTCGATTGTGACTGTAAATATGAAGGAAGGTGGGAGCTCTAGATCTATCCACAACCCGTGTGGGTGGGGGCGGTAGAAAACTTCGACGCTATCCCGCTGCCTATCGTCAGAAGCGAGTAAAAGGGGCCCCAGGGTTTCTTAATTTTGGAATGTGGGTTGGTGACCACGGGACCCTTAGCCGAGTCCTAACATTGCTTCCACTTACTTGTGCCAGGCTCCTCACTTTAATCTGTCCTATTCAACCTCCCTTGGTTAACACTTCTTCTCTTCCGACCCCGATGGTATTAGGTTCCCGAGGCCTAGGTAGACTTTCATTTTCACTCCCTTCACGTCCCTTGTCATTCTTTGGCCGATACCTTAATTTTTCGAAGTGTCGGATCTCTTCCTTTTGGTGTCTGGGTTAGTATTACGAGAAACCCACTGTCGGCAGCCCTGAATATGGTTTTCCATGGTTTCCCATTTTCACACCAGGCAAATGCTGGAGCTATACCTTAATTAAGGCTACGGCCGCTTCCTTCCCATTCCTAGGTCTTTCCTGTCCCATCGTCGCCATAAGACGTATCTGTGTTAGTGCGACGTAAAGCAAATAGCAAAAAGAAGTATTACGAGAACATGGTTGACCAGTTGTACTTCCTCTTTAAGGAAAACAACTCCACCTTCCCCCTCCCCCACCCACCACCACCACAACCACCTCCGCCATGATCTGCCTTATAAGGACTGCACCAAACTGTAATTCTTCTTCTTGTCTCCTCTCCTTACGTAAGATTTACGGCCATCGTGGAGTATGTATGTAATGTATATGTATGTATATTTGGGGACAAAACATGACGACCTCGCCTCACATCACCACTCCCCAGCGGCAGCACGGTGTCTATTAGCGGCTTACAGGATTTACTACGTCTACTGTAGCCAGAGTTGCCAAATACTGCACTCGACACGAAGAAAGTGGTTTGGCAATCTATCCACAGCAGACAAGGATCACTTAGAATTCGTTAACTCAGCAGGGTGCAGGGTGTGACGGATTTCCGACTTCCAGCTCGCTTCCAGGAACTGACGCCGTCATGTTCTGTCCACAAGTATATGTATGTATGTATGTATGTATGTATGTATGTATGTATGTATGTATGTATGTATGTATACCCGTTAGACCAGTTTTCTGATACGGGGTCAGGAATGGGGCGAGATAAAATTATATGTCATGTTTTTAACGGCCAGATGTCCTTCTTGTTGCCTACCACAGTTGAGGAGCTAGTGAAAATGAAATTAATGATGGGATATTAAACTGGGTAAAGAAGTGAAAGGATTCGACTGTGGTCAGTAAATAAGAACTGTCCCGGCTTTTACCTGGAAGAGAAAATGGTGAAACCACAGGAAACCATTCTCAGGACAGCCCACGGTGGGATTCGAAACCACTCTTCTCCCGAATGCAGAGCTTGGCTCCATAGCGTTAACACGCGCCGCTACTCCTCTGGGTTTACGACCGTCGTCGAGCAGTTATTCATATTATCAGGCTGTACTAGTTACATTAAAGTGTAAACATTATGGGGTTCACCACACTGGAAGTACACTGATGAGAAAATGAATTAGAGAGAGCAGCCGTTTTGAAGAAAAGACGCAGCGATTAGCCCGGTGAATATAATAGTAGTATGGTGTGGAACGTGTCTAAACTTGCTCAAAGAGGAATCCCAAAGGACAAGTTTTTTCCGAATTAGACAAGTTTACGTATTACACAAAACATAGAATTTTTGTGTTAAAACACCAGTCACCTTCACCGTTACACAAAACATGATACATAATACAGTAGTTTTAAATATTATTAGAGCTTATCCGTATCTGCTTACGCATGATGTTCGTTATCCGGACAGATGTACGTAATACTGTAGTACACTGATTAATTCATTATTATTATTATTACTGTGATTTATTATTACATACAGCGTAATACACAGTATACCATCTTGGCACTATAACAACACCGTATTACACTATTTCAGAACTCAATATATATGCTCCATCATAAAACTGTATACAGTACTTCACAACACTGAGATTTCTTCCACAGATCAAACAAACAAATTTGTTTCCTCTTCTTTCAAATCGTGTCTTTCTGAATGCAGTTCTGAACTGAGTACATTAGTTCAAGATGGGTGAAAGAGATGTAATAGCAAATTCCTTTACGTCACAAAAGCGCTGTGGGTCTTTTCCTGTGTTCGAATATTATTTTGACCTTCATCTTCTTGCTCGGCTCCTTCTCCTGTCTCCTCCTCTTTCTCGGCCTTTCTCGCTGCTGGAAGGTTTGTAGCCGATTCGAAAACGTGGTTTTCGTAAGTTGTTCATCACTTCATTCGATGTTCTCTGCCTTGCAGGGAACGTTTCTTACTAGACACAAGTTGGATATTACCGATGCGTTTTCAAGCACTTCCTTCCTTCCTTCCACCATCCATATTATCACTCTCTACAAACACGTGCGACAGTTTGTCCATACAATGAAATTGATCATACCAACAACATAAATGTAAAAGTATTGGACGTAGGACTACATCAGTTCCTAATATTTTCCGCATTGTATAGGTAGGTTTTAAAGAGTTATTTCAGTTTCCGCTTCCGCGTTGAGGACATGTCACATTATACACAAATAAGAATATAATGACCGGGCGAGTTGGCCGTGCGTGTAGAGGCGCGCGGCTGTGAGCTTGCATCCGGGAGATAGTAGGTTCGAATCCCACTATCGGCAGCCCTGAAAATGGTTTTCCGTGGTTTCCCATTTTCACACCAGGCAAATGCTGGGGCTGTACCTTAATTAAGGCCACGGCCGCTTCCTTCCAACTCCTAGGCCTTTCCTATCCCATCGTCGCCATAAGACCTATCTGTGTCGGTGCGACGTAAAGCCCCTAGCAAAAAAAAAAAAAAAAAAAAAAGAATATAATGACGCCGTATGCTTCGTCGGGACTGAGAAAATATTCTGTACTGGACAATATTCTGCCTTATTCAAGTTCCGCTTTGAGTACGTTTTACTGTACTAAGCTTGTCAACAACATGAAAGTGGAACAGCTGTGTTCTTATTCCTGTTTAAAATTTCATCTTTTAACGATGTTGTGAGGTAGACAAAAATTAGTGAAATTTTATTACAGCAATTGGATGGAGCGAGCAGGATCTTGACCTTAGTCAAGTAGTACCACAGCTGAAGGTAAGCACTAAGTAGACAAGCAGGAAATAATCGACGGATGCGACGCAGAGGAGGTGTTAAAGGGGTTGTGGCGCTAGCTAGGGGCAGGCGATAACACCACTTCCCTTGCTGCCAGTAATGATGCCCTCAGGGGGGGGGGGGTATGTGTAGTAATTTCAAAATGATTCTATTAGTAATATGTTAATGACTAGACAGCCGGGAGGCTTTGAAGTTTGATGACCTCATAATGATGCTCTAGTTCTCAACTGAAGTACCTTTGGTCATCATTCTTCCAGCAGGTAAAGGATGTATTTTCGCTTGACATTTAAGAGTGCTTGAATTAAGTTACTAGTACACGAGATCAATATCCAACACTCCTGCGTATCCTGAGACCAACAGTAAAACAGAATAAAAAAATTGTTATTCTTATTCTTCTTATTTTTTATTATTTACAACGCTGTGTCCAACTAAGGATCGCGATCGAACTTATTGTAGCACATGAATTTGCTTTCTTCTCTTCCCACAATCTCTTCATCCTCTCGCTGTGTTTTTCCTTCCGTTCTTCCGTCCATGTAATGATGGGCCTCATCTTGGGTTTTTCAGCAAAATATTTGTTCACCAACATTCTCCAGCTAGGCCTGTCATATAATTTCGCCTGTTATGCTGTTTTCTTGAAGGTTTTTTCAATTTAGATTATCCAGTTATTCTTGACTTCTGGTGAGGTGGCATAATTACATTTCTTTTTTTTAATAAGTCTTTCATTATCCATTCTTTGAATATGGCCATAAAATTTCAGTCGTATTTTTCTAATGGTATCTGATATTTTTTCAGAATGCTGGTATAATTCAGAAGACTTCTTTTTCATCTACACTCCTTCTGTGCATAATGTGTGAAACATTTTCCTGAGGATTTTTCTTTCTTGATTTTCTAAAGTTTTAGTTAGTGATCTACCACGGATGATCAAGTTTTCTGGTGCTTCAGGCTTAATTACAGTGTTATAGTGCTTTAATTTAGCTTTCCAAAGTATTGATTTTATTATTATTATTATTATTATTATTATTATTATTAATTCTAGGAAAATTACATCAGCGTTATTTAAAACGCGGGTGTAAAACAAGAAATGCAGCATCCAAACTGTGGCCAATTATCATGCAAACTTTGATGGAGAATCTAAAAATAAAATGTACAAAATGAAAGTTTTAGGTGCGGTATTCATCCGTGGGTAAGTGAAATTGCTATCAGTGGGAGCGCTCAATCGATTTCAAAACGTATCTGTCATCACTTGAGGGAATGAAAAGGGGATACACATATTTTTTTCAATTGGCTTCATGTCGCACCGATACATATGGGTCTTATAGCGATGATGGGATAGAAAAGGCCTAGGAATGGGAAGGAAACGGCCGTGGCCTTAATTAATGTACAGCCCCAGCATTTTCCTGGTGTGAAAATGGGAAACCATGGAAAACTATCTTCAAGGCTGCCGACAATGGTGTTCGAACCTACTATCTCCCAGATGCAAGCTCACAGCTGCGAGCCCCTAACCGCACGTCCAACTCGCCCGGTGATACATATTTTGTAAAGGTCAGTATTGTACCTATATTAAAAAGAACAAATCGGTTTCATATATGTTTCCTTAATTTTTGCTGATCTATGAGCTGCTTCCAACATATTACGACTTCAATTGTATATTTCCTCTGTGATTGAATCTGGACAGTTTTTTTTTATCCCTTTTAGACAGTGTGTGTTTAATTGGAATGTGTTTTTCCTCTTCTATTAGCAGGTATTGCTCATTCGGAAAAGAGCTCAGAGATTAATCTGTGCGGCCCACAGCTTTAAATACTCAATAATTAGTGGTGATCTGGATTGAGACTTGCGGATCTTCTGAGTTTATTGCAAACAGTAATTTAATTCTGATTTATCATAGCACTAGAGATAGTAACTACAGATATTTCAAAACAGATTATGGTCGGGGAATTATTATTGCTGGAGAGCAAAATATCAACTGGTAATTAACCAGAGGCTACTCGGCAGTCATATAATGTTTGTTATGTGAAGCTGGATGGCATAACAATGAGCTGTTTGCAGATTTGCTATCATTTCGATGACATTCATGTATATTGTAGCCCATCTTCTCTTTATTATTGTTATGATTCTGTGTTAAATTGACCTGATTGACAACGCTTAGTAGAGATTATATTTGAAATACACAAATATGAAGATACAATTTATATCCTAGAAGGGTTAGATTGGCAAAATGAAAAGAAAGACATCTTTGTAATGCCCATGAAAGTCCCTAGGGGGAAGCGGAAGGGAAAGACTTTCACTATCAGTAACCTCGGCGTTATGTGAGACAGTATTTAAACAAAAATGACAACTGGCATTCATACCATACAGCCAGCTACGAAGCATGAGAGAAAAATAGCTTACTGAGAACGTATTATGTACGAAGCCATAACTCCCACCATACCTCTACAGGCCTTCAGTGAAACCCCGTCCAACATGTTCCCGTTTTCAGATATCGTCGTTGCGCCTGAGCAGACCGCTGTGTGATAATATTGTTGGAGAAATACTGACCCGCATCACATATATTATGAAGAGCGGGAATTCTTTGGCAATATTGAACCTTAGATGACAGAACCGTGCCAGCCAAAGTTCTAAGCTGAAATATTTCACATAGCAATTTTCGCAGGCGCGACGACGATATATCGAAGGCGCAGGGTACTAGTAACGCAGGGAATGGCCCCATTTCCAAATGCATCTGCCCATCTACTGTACACAAGATCCGCTGTCACAATGCTGCTCCAGTGAAGGAATTGTTCGTGCGGTGGAGATTGGAGGTCCTGGAACATACTCCCTATTCCCCGGACATGAGTCCCTGTGACTTCAGTCTGTTCTCTAAATTAAAGAGTCAACCCTCAGGGAAGCATTTCCATATACCAGACACCATATTTGAAGCAGTAGGGCGCTCGGTTAACAACAAAGTCGGCTCTGCTACTGGTATCCTGCCCTCTGGCCTAAGACGGAACCTCAACCTGCAGGAGACACTCGAACTCATACTAGCTGATGACGTGAATACTGCTGACCTGGCCATTCGCTTCATGTGCGAGTGTATTAATCAAAGGCATATAATTTCAATTGTTCCGTTATTCAGGGAAATTACGTTCCCTCTGGATGCGTTAGCGACCTTTTCGGTTTAATAAAATATTTTTGTTTTATTATTAATACAGTTTCAATTTCGTTTGTGGAATAAAATATTTTATTTTGATTGCTTGTTTCCATTTCATTTGTTCATAGTGAATGTTTGTCTATTTATACTTCCTCTTTAAACAAAAATCAGCACTACCATACACATCTGGAAACGGATTCAACATGTTGCAGGGGATTACATTGGAGGTCTGTACAAGTATGGTGATTCTACAATAAATTGTTTCGTACATATCCACGTCTTTCCAGTACTTTTTTAGCCCTCGAACATTTACTTTTTACGAGCGGCTTCGCACGGGAGCAATTTTGATTTTATAGTAACAGAATTTACTAGATTTACTAGATGTAGAATATATTTCCTTGATTTTCATCCTGATGTGTTTAAGAAGCTCAGCGTGACGTTTTTCTAAAGTCCTAGCGCCCACCTGCCTATTAGCTCCTTTCTGCGCATGCGCTATTTAAACTATTCCTTTCACGAAAACAACTCCTAAACCATCGGGCGAGTTGACCGTGTGATTAGGGACGGACAGCTGTGAGCTTGCATCTGGGAGATAGTGGGTTTGAATCCCACTGTTGGCAGCCCTGAAGATAGTTTTCCGTGGTTTCCAATTTTCGCAACCGGCTTTACCTTAATTAAGGCCGAGCAGGTTCCTTCCCACTCGTAGGCCTTTCCTATTTCATCGTCGCACCTTAATTAAGGCCGAGCAGGTTCCTTCCCACTCGTAGGCCTTTCCTATTTCATCGTCGCCATGATACTTATCTGTGTCGGTGCAACGTAAAACAGGTTGTAAAAACAAACACCTCCTAAACTGCACATACTGTAAAGAACATTTTTAATAATATTATTAAGGTGTATCAACAATTTAATCCGATAAAAATTACCTTACTGTGGTTACTCATTGATTTAAAAATGAAACAGAATTAAAATATTCATGAAATAAAATAATCGTCGGACTATGCAGTCTCACTTAGTACTTATCTGGTTACTTACACATACAATTGTTGATGGGCGCCGGCTACAAATAAATGTAACGTTAATAGAATGAGAATATTGAATATCTCTAGGGTGTGAGGTAATAAGCTTACTTTGACAGCATAATATATATGGGAAAAGGACTTTGTCGTTTGGTTTCCCAATTAAAATTTGAGGTTATCTGATGTACCATTGAAATAAAACAATTGTACTTGATACTAAACAAAATATATTCTTTAAATTTGGTTTAAATGGCGAGGTTTGCTGCGATAATTTAGATGATAATATAAAATTCTGAAATTACAACTGAAAGAAAATCTAGGCATTAAATTTGAAATCCTCTTGACCGGACATTTAAAAGTTGTAGAAGAAATTTATTTCTCACTGTTTCACTTGATTGTACCTGGAACACTTTGAGTGTTATTACGACATATTCCTTTGAATTGGTATCAGCTGTAGGTATCTCAAACCTAATTTGGTGAAGTATCCTTTTGGTTCCACGATTGAGATATAGCATGGCTTGAAAATATATTCACACTTCACAATCAACTTTACAAGTAATTCACTGATAACTGTTAGTCAGCATTACGACGACTTAATATTCGGCTATCACCGAACTGGCACAATAACTCGACCGAACAGATACACGAGACACACTCCAAACATTTAATCCATTTGGTCATTGACGACTACATATCCATGTCACTGTACTATCTTCCATTGACTGACCAACTGTGGCCTCACTCTCCAAATGACTATCCATTGACCAAGACTCCATCCAATTGACTGTTCACCAACCGTCTCACTGACCGACTCACTGAGAGTCCACTTCCATTTGACTACAACACTCCATGGCAAGCCTCTCCATTCAACTAACTCTCCGCTATAGGATACTCCTCTGTATAGACACAAGTTGTCATATGGTATAACACCCACGTCAGATTTAAATCAGGCCATGACATCACTCCCACCCAGCTTCCAAGTGTTACATATAGTGATGAAATAGCCTCAGGCAAAGTAGGAACTCCCTGAATTATCTCATACTTCCAAATGCATACAATGACAGAGCGATGACTCGACAGTTACTGTAACAGTATTACACCATATGTTGTAATGTCTTAAAAATAGTTTCACACATAATATGTCCATATCCGATACTAGGCAGCAAGTCTCACTCTACATTATTTTAATGCTACCGTACACACACATACATACATAATAAATTAAATACAATGAAGCAAGCGATAATTAATTAATACATAGCGAAATCAGATTATAGAACTGAATCAAACAGTAATAATAATAATAATAATAATAATAATAATAATAATAATAATAATAATAATAATACAGTGGAATGTTTGTAACGGGATTTGAACCGTTACATTATGAACCTCAAAATGTAGTTTACAATTTTGAGGACTTTTTAATTGTAAAATATTATAGACATTACTGGGGACTACGTTTTATTGATAGGTATATCGTCTTTGCGCCTAGAAAACCGCTATCTGATAATATTTCAGCTTAGAACTCTGACCAGAAAAGTTCTATCATCTAAGGTTCAGTTTTTCATGAACTGTATCAACGAATGTTCGTTCTAAGTGATACATGTGCTGCGGGTCAGTATTTCTCCCTCAGAATTGTCACATAACGGTATTTCGAGGCACAACGACGATATACAATTGCGTACTAATCTATAGAGATGCTCAACAATTCGTCTACACATACCTGAGGTCTGTCCTTGACGGTTTAGAAAGCGTAATCCCAGGAATCACTTGTAGGGCCATGTTTTCCTCGAATCCTTGCACTAATATAGCCTCTGTTCGACTCCTCATAGCCAGAAATGAATATATTTTACGAGTCGAAACTGAAAAGGGATGACTTCGGTTGAAAGAAAAAAATGTATTACACGCCTAGAACTTTTCCAATAAATGCTTTATGTAAGTGTGGAAAACCGCATAAAACTCCACTGGGATGTTTTCTAGATTAGCCTACACATACGGCAAGTGGGGACTTCATTTTACAATATGTCTTATGTTTTCAACCCGGAGGCTGGTTGGATCCTCAAAACCCATTACTAAACATTATGCGGTTATAGAGTAACCGCAAAAACCAATGGTACATAATGAAGCACATAAGGTATGATGAGGAGTGTGGTAGTTTGCTGTTGTTTTCCTCACTGGGTCAGTAAGTACTATTTCAGCACGATCAGCCGCATAATTAGCGACTTTAATAACATCCAGTCGCACTGTTCGTGCTCCGATTGTCCTTACTAGACATCTGGTTTGTATACAAATGCACATTTTGTTTGCCGATATATAGACCTGAAAAAACTGACAAGGAAGTTTAATAGTGCATATATATATAAGCATATATTTGAGATTAGTACATATATTTCAAATTTAGGATTTATTGTGCATGTTTTCAATATTTATTGTGCATATTTTAACGTGTTTTACCAGCAGTTTTAACAAGATGTAAATTCATTAATGGTGTGGACACTTTCGGCAATGAAAATATTCAAAGGGAACTGGCACCTATCAAGACACGCTTCCAAATCATATCAGAATTAACAAAGAATCTAGAAACACGTGAATTGTGTCTTGGTGATTCGCTGGACGTTGTGGAGAACGGAAGCACGAAATGGAGGGCATCACAGGAAAACCTCAGACTCCGTCTGCAAACAAAATGTGATATTCTTAAACGAAATCCGGGCTAGGAAATCAAAGTAGCTATAAAGAAATATTTGGCGGGTACAGATAATGTGGATCTACTAGAATGTTTAACACCTACACTCGCTCCCGAATTCAAGTACTGTCCTGTCACATCCGTTAATGTAAGAGAGATCATTCTCCGCATTGCCACGAACCTACTACACTGGCGTAGCAGGCGGAGAAGTGAACAGGCTCGAGGGAAATAAAATAGCTCTCGCGGACCAACCACACACCGCCCTGTGGGTGGGGGACTCAGACGAAGAATACACCCACGGTATCCCCTGCCTGTCATAAGAGGCGACTAAAAGGGGCGACCAACGGATGGTCGAATTAGAACCATGAAACTGCTTGTAATTAGTACAATCATGCGGGGAACACCAGGGGTCGCCTTTATTTGCGAGTAGTACCACTATGTTTGGTACACAATAGGTTTGTGATTAGTAGGAACAGAATGTGGATGAGAGTGGGATTTACAGTACCCGTGATTAGTACCACTACACTGTAAGCAGATATGCAAAAATGAAGTAAAAAGATAAAAATATGACAAAAATACGAAAATTCACGGGACAATAAGACCATAATATGAAAAATGACCGGAAAATGGCAAAAAACGTTAAAGGAGCGAAAATATGACTTTGTATGACCCGTGGAAATTGTATAATTTTACTCACCGTAGATAGGCATAATGCCTAACTTGTGTTTTGCATGGAAATAATATAAAGGAAAAGAATATGACTTGTCATAGACAGCCGGGCCCTACTTATAATGGTGATGCATACAGCATATAAATCTGATATCTAGTCATTACTGCGCACCACCTGTACCTCAGCAGCTTCCATGCTGACGCAGCCGAAATGAAACAAGACTCCGTTGGATAGATTTGGATTTCGAGAGTTCTACTGACACAACTATCCGGCTCCATGCTGTGTAGTTAGCGTCTTGGCCTTCAGTTCTCGGGGCCCCGTGTTCGATTCTCGGTAGGGTTAAGGGATTTTAATATTTTAAGTGGTTAATTTCATTGGCTCCGGGACTGGTTATTTGTGCCTCCCGTAACATTCCTGCAACTCACGCAACACTATCCTGCACCACAATAGCTCACGGTATCCCATTCATGGCAGATGGCGTCCAGCGTCGGCCGGAGAGTCTGCTTTACAACGGCTGCACCAGGATAGCAAAAGCCACACGAAATTATTATTATTATTATTATTATTATTATTATTATTATTATTATTATTATTATTATTATTATTATTATTATTATTATTATTATTCTTTCTTTCTCAGTTTCCTCTCCAGGGTTGGATTTTCCCTCGGTATCAGCAAGGAACCCCACTCTACCACCTTAAGGGCAGTGTCCTGGAGTGGGAGACTTCGGTTCGGTGTGTTACAACTGGGGAGGGGGACCAGTAAATCGCCCAGGTGGCCTCACATGCTATGGTGATCAGGGGCCTTGTGAGGGGATGGAAAGATTGGATGGGAGAGACAAGGAAGCGGGAATGAAGCGGCCGTGGTTTTATGCTAGGTACCATCCCGGCATTTGCCTAGAGGAGAAGTGGGAGACCACGGAAAACCACTTCGAAGATGGCTGAGGTGGGAATCGAACCTCCCTCTACTCAGTTGACCTCCGGAGGCTGAGTGGACCCGTTACCAGCCCACGTACCACTTTTCAAATTTCGTGGCAGGGCCGGGAATCGAACCCGGGCCTCCGGGGTTGCAGCTAATCACACTACACCACAGAGGCGGACATTTATTATTATTATTATTATTATTATTATTATTATTATTATTATTATTATTATTATTATTATTACTACTGGTACAAGTTGTCGAGTTGTAAGACAATTTGTGTCCGTAAGAGAAGCACCACACCAAATCAAGATTTATTAATTACGTTCAGGAAAAGTCTGTAAGACTTCAACATATGCAAATTTGAGATATTGAATGTTTAGAAGATCTTCTTCTTCTTCTTCTTCTTAATCTGCTTACCCTCCAGGGTTGGTTTTTCCCTCGGACTCACCTAGGGATCCCACCTCTACCGCCTCAAGGGCAGTGTCCTGGAGCTTCAGACTTCGGGTCGGGGGATGCAACTGAAGAGGATGACCAGTGCCTCACCCAGGCGGCCTCACCTGCTGTGCTGAACAGGGGTATTGCGGGGGGATGAGAAGATTGGAAGGGATAGACAAGGAAGAGGGAAGGAGGCAGCCGTGGCCTTAAGTTAGGTACCATCCCGGCATTTGCCTGGAGAAGTGGGAAACCACGGAAAACCACTTCCAGGATGGCTGAGATGGGAATCGAACCCACCTCTACTCAGTTGACCTCCTGAGGCTGAGTGGACCCCGTTCCAGCCCTTGTACCACTTTTCAAATTTAGAAACGACAGCTTGGCTGGAGGGTATTGTTTCTATATGGTATTGTCCCCCGGCTTGGGGGATTATTATTCGAGCTTGGGGATGGTTGTTCGAGTTCGCCTGGCACTCATCTTATTTACACACCTACCGAGCTCGATAGCTGCAGTCGCTTAAGTGCGGCCAGTATCCAGTATTCGGGAGATAGTAGGTTCGAACCCCACTGTCGGCAGCCCTGAAAATGGTTTTCCGTGGTTTCCCATTTTCGCACCAGGCAAATGCTGGGGCTGTACCTTAATTAAGGCCACGGTCACTTCCTTCCCACTCCTAGCCCTTTCCTGTCCCATCGTCGCCGTAAGACCTATCTGTGTCGGTGCGACGTAAAACAAGTAGCAAAAAAAAAAATCTACACACATTTTACGAACCACCAAAGAACACGTAAAAGTGAATACACCCGTCCTTATGGAGAAATCAATCAATCAATCAATCAATCAATCAATCAATCAATCAATCAATCAACATTGATGTGCATTTAGGACTGTCGCTCAGGTGGAAAATTCCCTAAGAACCGAGCGAGTGTCCACGCGGTTTGAATCACGTGACCGTCAGCTTGCGTTCGGGAGATAGTGGGTTCGAACTCCATTGTCGGCAGCCTTGAAGATGGTTTTCCGTGGTTTACTATTTTCACACCACGCAAATTCTTGCATGTACCTTAATTAAGGCCACGGCCTTTTCCTTCCCACGTCTAACCCTTTCCTATTGCAACTGAGGTTGGCTTCAGGAAGGGCATCCCTCCGTAAAACATGCCGTATAAATTAATATCACCTCATTCCCGACCCGGTATCAAGAAACGGGTGTAAGGGGTAGACTTACAGTGTTTGTCTGTATGAATTGTACAGCTTGCTTTTGTTTTCCTGTGGGAGAGAGCTTTATAATCGCGCTGAACCTTCATAGAATTCATTCTGATATGCGGAGGCTCGAGCTAAGTGCGTCCTTGTTGAAGTGGTTGGTATGCAAATGACAGGTGAAGAAGGTCAATACCAGAGAATCAGGAGGCGGATTTTCGGAGAAAAATCAGGTCAGAATATTTGGTTATCAGAATGGAAAGAAGTGTGATAGGGCATTGGACCCGTCCAGTGATTAGCCTCACAACACAGCACTGTACTCCTCCAAGTACCAACCCTACGCAATGTTGCTTAACTGATGTTGTCGCATGGGAACCAGTGCAATAATGTAATTTATTTTAACAACCCTTCAACTGGTATATTCTTTGCGAGGTACTGGGTTGTCGGAATGTTCTTTTAAGAAGCCAACGATATGTATTTGGCGTTTTAAACACCTTCAAACGGCACCAACCTCAGCCAGGATCGAACTCACAAACGGAAGAACGACAACTAACCTATTGAACCACTGAACTTGACGATAACCGGTGTATTTAGCGTAATAAAAGACCTAATAATAATAATAATAATAATAATAATAATAATAATAATAATAATATCCAGGTTGGCAGGTTCGATCCTGATCAGCCCGATAGTACTTGAATGTGCCGAAATATGTCAGCCCTGAGTCGGTAGAACTACTAGCACGTAAGAGAACTTCTTTGTTATTATTATTATTATTATTATTATTATTATTATTATTATTATTATTATTATTATTATTATTATTATTATCGGAGTTTGTGTTCCTGTCTACAAGACAAGCCGACTGGTAAGTAAACAGAGCTTCAGTATATTCTGTTTACTCTGCTCGCTTCAAAGAGCCTAGGGGCACGGTCCAACTCTTCGAGCTGCCCAGGCGGAAGTGGGCTTATGAATCCTCGGTCAATCACTCCTCCTACTTCTGCTTAAGTAAATGTTGAGCTAAAGGAGGGCGCTTATCCAGTCCAATGCCGAATGTTTCGTGTGCTTATGCGGAAACAGGTGCGCGTCCCTCACGTTTCATGCAAAGAAGCAAAGGTAGAAACCATTGGAAGAGTTGTTGTTGATGATGATGATATGAACCCCTTTAGTTATCCAGCCTTTTAACCCCTTACACATTCCCCTTCTCAACACTACTATTGTCCTTGATGTCTTTTACGATTCAGTGTGCGTGCCTGTGTGAAATAACTATGCACCTCCACATTCCTGTATTTGCAATTAGCTCTGTGGATTTATTCAGTTCCACACTTTTTCTCATTAAATAATTGAAAACTGAGTCTCGAGATCGATATCTTAATCTCCCTCTAATTCTCTTACCTTTCACGGTCGATCCATTTTCTTCCGGGTAGCCTATCTTCTTCCATTCCCTTCACACGAACCCACCAACTTCAACTATGGAGTTTACTCTAACTTAGCCTTTATCTCCTTTTCAAGTACCCTCCTGCCATTTTTCCCACCTGTTTGTACCAACAATCCCCCTCGCTATTGTCATGTCTGTTATTTCTAACGTAAAAAGAGATACTCAAGAGTCCACCCAGCCGTCACTTCCGTACAACAAGGTGTGTCTTAAAACGATTATTATTAATAATAATAATAATAATAATAATAATAATAATAATAATAATATCATTATTTTGCCATTTCTGTACAGGCAACGAAGATCCTACCAGGACTTGAAAGGTAAGGAATTCCGTTATCCGCAACCTAAGCACTAAATGGGTAAAGTGGTTAGCTCTATGCTCGGCTGCCTTTGTACCCAGGAATTAACCTTGTTCTCATTTATGGTGTAGGCTGAGTGAACCTCAGCGCCATTTGCCTTTCCAGAGATGAAATTGTCATTTCTGAATATTTTGACTTCCTGACGGGGGATTGAACCCGTGCCTTTTCATGTGAACCGAGCCAGCCTTTGCAGTCTCGGCTAGGTAGCACATAATTATAATTGCTTAACGTCCGTCCAATTGCTATAGATTTTTGAAAGAGACCGGAATGTCAGAATTATGTTCCGTGTTAGTTCTTTAACGAGCTGAAAAGACAATGTCGCCCACTTTATTCGGGATTGAACCCGGTTCCTTGAAAACTCATATGTTAACCTGGTCACGTCCAAGGAAAAGGATGTTTCTAAGTTCAGTTCTTAATGTGTACACGGGTTTGCTTATATGCCTGTTATTTATTGGGTAATAAGTAAACTTGTGTCCTCATCTCGAGGTGGTGAAGCTCTTTTCAGGTACACCCCCAATGGAAGAGAGCTGCATGTACCATTTCAACCACATACGACCTCTTCTACCATTTTTAAATATCTGGCAGTATCGGGAATCGAACCCAGGACAGCACCTAATAATACTAACCGTTACGCTTCAGAGGCGGACTTACAGGTTGATAGACGGAATGTCTAGGGTGGATGGGCACCAGCCTTCTGATCCCAACCCGTTGAGTTTGATTCAGGTTCATTCCGATGGTATTTGAACTTGCTGAAATACGTGAGCCTCGTGTCTGTAGATTTAACGGTATGTAAAGGACCTCCTGTCCTAAAAACTACGCAGCAATCAGGAAATACAAACGACGCACGGTGAATCGAACATAACAGCCATAATCTGGAACAAACGTCTGATATAGTTTGGATATATTCTACGAAATGATGGTCTACTACACCAAGCTTTCATAGGATAGCTGGGTGGGTAGAGACCTCTGGGTAGACCGGATTACGGTGAAAAATCAAACCGTAGAGAATCTTCAGGATATCAGTGGTGAAGAGGAGCAGTTTGGGACAGGAGAAAATGGCAGCCACTTGTAGGTGAGGATATACAGTATAACTCATATTTTTTTAATGTCCAGGGTCTGATACAACGGCGCCTCGATGTCTCCGAAAACCGTAATTTTTAAGCAGAAATTAAAACTCATAAAATGATTAGAGAAACGGATTTTCTATCGCTCAAAATTCTGCCTACCCGTCGGGTGATTAGCCTCCCAACGCAGCACTGTACACCTTCAAGATATCCTGTATGCAGCTGTTATGAGATGCAAGAGAACTGAGGCCGGCTTGTAGTGCTCCTATCTAAATATTAGCCACACTCGATGTTGCTTAACTTCTATGATCGGATGCGACGGCGGGTATTGAATGCCTGATGTGCTGACGGTGGGTTGATGCATGTGTCAATACTAATGGAAGGCATTTTAAACATTTCATATAAGAAAGAGTTTTATGTGGAATGCTTCCACGGTCTCTTCCTGTGTTTCCCATGACTAATGTACTATGTAGTGTTGTAGAAAGTGAGTTCTAACAAGGAAATGAAATGTTTCCGGACCCATGTCCATGTAGCATTTGTTATTTTATGTGGGATAAATGTGTCCTGAAAGTTTGGCTTACCTTATTGTTACATCCTATATAACAGTCCACTAAGCGTACGTATATATGCCAACGACCCTATGAGCAGCACCATTCATCGGAGGGACTGGCTGCGGCATCAATTGTGTTCCTAATTTTTGTACATACTCTACCTCGGTCACTTTCATATTATCCAAGCCAAAGATGAAGTTGAGATTCAAAAGAAATTAAATTTGTGTCCTTACATCCTTCGAGGGGGCGTAGCCCTGTTAAGTCACACTCTCAAGAGAAGTGATCTGCATGTGATTTTTTAACCATGTACCAGCACTCCTGACAAACTTCAATCTCTGGAAGTTGGAATCGAACCCTGGTCTCCAAGGATTGCGTTTAATAGCACTAAACATTATACCACGGAGATGGTTGGACTGAGATAAAGTAAAAAACTTGAACTAGCCAATTCCAGAAGACAGAGTGCATTCTTAACACAGAATTTCACCAGAGATATTCTGTAGATCTGGGCGAGGACAACGTATTTTCTTCCTTCTGCTCATGCTTTCATATTAGTGGCCTGTCTCTTCTTCCGGGTTACAGTGACCGAATAGCGAGAAATCTGGAATGCGTGAAGTCGTTATCTTGGATCCATCATAACATTTGCACCGTCACATTGCCGGATTCTTTGCAAGTCAGCCTGCTGCTGGCTTGCCTCGGCTCAAGGTTGCTGGTTCCTTTCTCTTCTGCCAACCACTAAACAGTTATGTTCATTCGTCATACGTGACAGACATACATACGAATATATAATTTGTGGTATGGTAAGTGCGTAGGAAAACAAATACATTAACATTATAGTATTTTCAGTTGCGCCATCTTTTCGCGTTCGTTGTAATGAAAGGTTTGGGATCAAACAAGCCCCATTTCTAATATCCTATGCATATTTACGAAGTGTAGTAATTGTTGCTGTTGTTACTTGAGTATGATTCTTAACAATCGATCAAGGTTCAATTTTCTTGTTATTCTGAGCTATATAAGGTGGCATGAAATACATCGAGAAAAGTCACCCTAGTCCAGTGGTTCTCTGTATCTTGAATGAGTTATAAATAAATAAATAAATAAATAAATAAAATCCCTCAGCAATTTAATTAGCTCCTTGAGTCTGAATGGAAATGAGAATTTCAGTTATGTCAAGTGAGAAGTCGCTTATAGTTACACGTAAACAGCCCAAGATGTGATTGAGTTAATCGTCATCGATCTTTGTTCTTGTGGTATTTCATAAGTGACAAAACTTTCTTGCACAGGTGGGTCATATTAAAACACAGCCATACGTTTGAGAGAAACCCTCCACAATATGTGGAACCGTTCGGTATATTCTGCTCACCGGATTCTATCAATTCAAGTTATACCCGAACGGTCTTGAATAACCTTATTTTTCTGATGAAGTTCCAACATATTGTATAATCGCTTACTTCCTTCCAAATTACTAAATAGCCTGTCAAATTTGTTCACAGATCTGAAATTGTTAGTTGGACAGTTTGAGGACGATCACCCTGGTCTCGGCCGAGACACTAATATGTGTGTGTGTGTGTGTGTGTGTGTGTGTGTGTGTGTGTGTGTGTGTGTGTGTGTGTGTGTGTGTGTGTGTGTGTGTGTGTGTGTGTGTGTGTGTGTGTGTGTGTGTGTGTGTGTGTGTGTGTGTGTGTGTGTGTGTGTGTGTGTGTGTGTGTGCGCAGGTACTAGGAAATGTTGCGTTTCATTGCAACTTGATGTTGAAAGGAATCTAACTAATTTTAACAGAAATGAGAATATTATTTCATTTTCTAATAATGTGTTCCCTATAAATTTTCCCAGAATGAACATGAGTTGAAGAGACCATTCATAGAACGTTCCTGTTAGAAGCAGGATTCATATCTCGAATCTTCGAACAGTGCAGCTCCCAAGTCTAATCGCGGAGCGGTTTAAAGTGTCGATTTTGTGAGTCTAACTTGTTAAGGTAGAACCGACGAGTTGGCCGTGCGGTTCGAGTCAGGTATCTGTGAATTTGTATTGGGGAGATGGTGGGTTCAAAATCCACCGTCGGTAGCCCTGGAGATCGTTTTCCGTGGTTTTCGAATTTAGCACAGGCTAATGCTTGGGATGTGCTGAGCTGAGCTATGCTTGTAGGTGATTTGTTGGTATGGAAATGAAAGATAAAGAATGTCACTGAAGAAATCCTAAATTTCTGGAAACAATGGAATAATTCCTCGAAAGGAGTTTAAGCCGTTGCCTAAATTGCCCAGAAGGCCTAGTAATCCGTCTTTAAAGGATGTCCTGGTATGGTTTTTCTCTCTGTCGGAGGATGTATTCGCGATGGGAGAGGGACGCTGGACAGCAAGGCACTATATCAAGCAGCAGTTGCGACCTTGCCTTTTATTTAATTTCTGGATAATGTCAATGAAATGGCCGGGTGTAGGGCTAGCGTGCCTGCCTCTTACCCGGAGGCCCCGGGTTCGATTCCCGGCCAGGTCAGGGATTTTTACCTGGACCTGAGGGCTGGTTCGAGGTCCACTCAGCCTACGTGATTAGAATTGAGGAGCTATCTGACGGTGAGGTAGCGGCCCCGGTCTAGAAAGCCAAGAATAACGACCGAGAGGATTCGTCGTGCTGACCACACGACACCTCGTAATCTGCAGGCCTTCGGGCTGAGCAGCGGTCGCTTGGTAGGCCAAGGCCCTTCAAGGGCTGCAGTGCTATGGGGTTTGGTTTGGTCAATGAAATACTTGAATATTTCGTAAGGTTTTCCTCTGTAGTTTTAGACAATAGTAGGAATATGGTTAGTCCAAATGGACCATTTCGTCGTTGTTATTCTTGTCGCTGCAACGAAAGGTTTTTTTTTTATCTAGGAGCCGTCTTATCAACTCGTGTATGTCTTAACAGTATCATCCTCGGAAACAAGTTCTTGAAGTAAAACACTCTGTGTCCTCTTCCTATTATCCCGACAATTATTACTTATGTTGCAAAGGAACTCCTTATGGTGCAGAATGAAACCAATACATGTTGTCCGTTTTTAAATTTCAGTGGCAAGACTCAGTTTCTCCCTATCAGTCTAAGGATTTCTGTCCTTCATTTTTGTCAATTTTCCACATTCACATTTTAACTGTCTCCAACCCCAACTGACTTTCTTCCTATTCTTCTAATGTGCACCATTGAAAACCGTGCAGACGCCACAAAATTTCCTTAAAGGCCTTCTGAGTTTGAATATATGTTTGTTGGCCATTGCGTATTTTTTATTTTGAAGGATCTCTTTGCCATTCCTATCCATTCCCGATTACCAAAAGGACCGGGAAAGAAAACTAAATTTCTTTATCGGTCTTTGTTCAATACGTTCTTGACATCAGAAATACCAGATATAATCTGAGAGCTAGGGATTAGTTCATGAAGTATGAGAAACTTCACATGGTATGGAAATTACCGAAGTTTCCCTCAGAGCAAAATAACCATGACAACATTTCGAGACGACGTCAGTGGAGTAACCAGTTTGTGGTTTCATTTCCAAGATAGCGAGATCGATCCTGCCCGAGGTCGGCAGCATTTGAGTATGCTAAAGTGCGACAGCTCTGTGGCAAAGGCTTCTAGCAATTTATTTTCGATGAATTGTTCATATGCAATTTAAGGGTGGCAATGGAGAAATGGCTTGGTCCCACATATACCCGGGTGTCTCCATCTCCACTTAAATTACGATATTAAAAATCACCGAGCTCGATAGCTGCAGTCGCTTAAGTGCGGCCAGTATCCAGTATTCGGGAGATAGTAGGTTCGAACCCCACTGTCGGCAGCCCTGAGGATGGTTTTCCGTGGTTTCCCCATTTTCACACCAGGCAAATGCTGGGGCTGTACCTTAATTAAGGCCACGGCCGCTTCCTTCCCACTCCTAGGCCTTCCCTGTCCCATCGTCGCCATAAGACCTATCCGTGTCGGTGCGACGTAAAAAAAAAAAAAAAAATTAAAAATGACATGCCTCCGTGGCTCAGGCGGTAGTGCGCCGGCCTCTCACCACTGGTTCCGTGGTTCAAATTCCGATCACTCCATGTGAGATTTGTGCTGGACAAAGCAAGGCAGAACAAGTTTCTCTCCGGGTACTCCGGTTTTCCCTGTCATCTTTCATTTCAGCGACACTCTGCAGTATCACTTAATTTCATCTGCCAGTCATTAATCATTGCCCCACAAGAGTGCGACTTGCTTCGGCAGCCGATACAATTCCTGTCTTCGCCGCTAGATGGGGCTTTATTCATTCCATTCATGACCTGGTCGAATGATTGGAAACAGGTTGAAGATTTTAATTAGAAACCACAATTGTGAGACAATGTGAACAAAGCCACTGAGCATCTCAACTCATCCCCATGTCCCAAGTACACAGACTAACTCAGTTCCAGAAAGCTCATCAAAGAGTTTACGGGACAAACATCAACCCACGGCAGAGGTCCCAGGGACACACCTGCGAATTTTGATATGAAATATCACCCCCTTTTCCGACATGCATTTTTTTCGAACATTGTGCTGATGTTTCGATATTATGAAGGGAATCTGTTTTTTTCATATAATTGCTTGTTGGTTTCACCTCAGTAGTTTACTCTTAAAGTGAAATATAATTGACCGAGTTCGATAGCTGCAGTCGCTTAAGTGCGGTCAGTATCCAGTATTCAGGAAATAGTGGGTTCGAACCCCACTGTCGGCAGCCCTGAAGATGGTTTCCCATTTTCACACCAGGGAAATGCTGGGACTGTACCTTAATTAAGGCTACGGCCGCTTTCTTCCCAGTCCTAGAAGCCCTTCCCTGTCCCATCGTCGCTATACGACCTATCTGTGTCGGTGCGACATAAAGCCAATTGCAAAACAATATATATATAATTGAGAATTTGTCAGATGAACTTATACTAATGTACAATTGTTCTCAAAGTTTCCGTGCACTGTTCTAATCTGTCAATTGATATCTGTGTGTTTCAGGTAAGGATGTGGTTACCTCATTCAGAGAGTGCAGAATCTTCTTAGAACTAACAAACGTTGAACACCTTTACAGACGAAGCATAGACGAAGCTGAAGACATCGTTCGTAAATATAACAAAATCAAAAAACAAAAAATATTAAACGTCCTGAGTTTTGTAATTATAACAGGGTTGTACCAAAGTAAGTTTACAGAATATTTTCAGCATTATACAACGTTGTATTTTACTGAATTAATGTTCACGGCACTCCATGGTTATCACATTAGTTCTCAATGTACAGTAGTTGCATGGTGGTTAAGCCACGTGTTTAATCACTAGTTTTTTGACGCTCTCCATGCAGAATTAGGCTATTAGCTGTAAGCGTTTCTACAATAGGGAAGAAGTGCTTCCATTATAAATGCTTTCATACTAAAATTTCATATTCGCTTAATGGTAATGTGAAGAAATGCCGTGGACAGGAACATTAACACTTTAGAAAATCAGTACATAGAATACCGTAGTTTGAAGATTCAAAAACTTACGTTGTAAAAGCAATTTGAATTATAATTTTATTATGGTGAATCAATATTTTACTGCAGGCTATCATTTATTTGTACACTATGTTCTTAGTGAATACATTTTCACATGACAAAACCCCTTGATTTGATCAGGTAAAGATTTGAACTGTGATATCATCTTGGCTGCAGACCCTAGATAACCTATGTTTCATGTTCTTTTCTAGTCAAACGAAGCTCTTTCTTTCTTTCTTTCTTAAATTCCAACGATCCGTGTTCCTGTTTCCTGATCTGATTTCTTTCTCTGGAGTAGTTTCTTATAGACGTATTGAGCATTTCATAAAACGATCCATCAGGTTGAAATGTTTATTTTACCGGGCGAGCTGGCCGTGCGGTTAGGGTCGCGCAGCTGTGAGCTTGCATCCGGGAGATAGTGGGTTCGAACCCCACTGTCGGCCGCCCTGAATTGGATTTCCGTGGTTTCCTATTTTCACACAAGGCAAATGCTGGGGCTGTACCTTAAGGCCAGGGCCGCTTCCTTCCCACTCCTAGGCCTTTCCTGTCCCATCGTCGCCATAAGACCTATCTGTGTGGGTGCGACGTAAAGCAAATACCAAGAAGAAAACATTTTTGTAGCTTTCTGCCTACCCGATCTTCCTTTTTTTATTTCTTAATGGATTATTTCGCTGTTTGTCAGTATACCTACCATAGGGAATGCTTGCAGTATGTTTGTCAAAAACATATTTGCAGATGATTTCTCATTTCAGAAGGATTACAATTCTTAAGTCATATTTCTGTAGTGTGCTACTGATATAGTAAAACCAATGCGAAAATTCTACCGTAAAATATACATTAAACTCTTGCTGGGCTCCTTCATAAGCGAGCACAGAGCTGATAAATAGTTCATAAGCACTGTTCTAGTGAAGACCTTTTTAATTTTAAGCTGTCATAAACATGAGTGATATGACCGTTGATGTATGTCATCCTCTGCGTAATGGGATAAATTATATGGACAAACAGATTCCCTGTAGAACATTGGAACACCATCATGGTGTTAGAAAAAAATTTCAATGTGAGGCTAATCAACCGGCGTACAAATTCCACAGAATTATTGAAAACTACATTTTATGGCCTGAAGTCTGTATGCATGGCTAATCTTTCATTAAATGTATTAATGTGGTCGCTGCATAAATAATCTGTTCTCATCGGTTCAACAAGCATTCCTTATAAACTTACCTTTCTTACTACCCACTTAATATTGTACATTTCAGTTAATAGTGGACGGCTCTGTGTGATATAGTGAAAATGAAAATCCACAACCTGTTTCCAGTCATTCGACCGGATCAGGAATGGAATGAATGAAGTCCCCATCTAGCGGCGAAGATAGGAATTTTGCCGGCTGCCGAAGCCTTCGCACTCCTTTGGGGCAGTGATTAATGAATGACAGATGAAATGAAATGATATTGGAGAGTGTTGCTGGAATGGAATATGGCAGGGAAAACCGGAGTACCCGGAGTAAAACCTGTCCCGCCTCCGCTTTGTCCGGCACAAATCTCGCATAGAGTGACCGGGATTTGAACCAAGGAATCCAGCGATGAGAGGCCGGCGCGCTGCCGCCTCAGCCACGGAGGCTCTGGTGTGATATAGTATTTACTGTAAATTCCTTTATCCCGTAATTGAATGACCTTATTACTTTGTTATTCTGATTCAATTCATAATTTCCTAGGTGCAATATAACTTCTCTTATCGTATCAGTGTATTGGGCTATCGGGAATATTTTTAGCGTGGTTTGACAAATGTATGTTTTAGCATTCTGTATGAAATTCTATTGTTTCATCGGTATAATATAACATCGTGATTAGTCATTATTTTCACTTAATGATTTTCGACTCTTCTTATTCCTGGACTTTATCCAATTATTTGGAGTTGACACTATGGATTAAGCCTTGTTTTACGGCCGAATGTATTTCCTGGTGCCAACTCGGTGTGGAGGTACGTGTTCACTATTGGGTGCTTCTACGGTGGCGTGCGGTGTAATGTTTTTTCATGTAGATGAATATCTGTACTAAGACGAATACGGATTCTTGGAATACGCTTAGCTAAAGTGAAATGTTCTCCGAAAACTTACATCTATTTGTGCAACGCGTCTACAACGCCACTATGGTAGCCGTTACTCATTATTTTCCAGACTGGAGCTTAGTTTACTCAGGCTCAGGTTGAGTGCCGGTATTATAATACGGGTTTAAACTGAGTTAAACTGTAACTCGAGTTTAAACCGATGTTGAGTCTTATAATGGCCGGCCTACGTTAAACTGAGGTGAAGAAGGAAATATACGATCTTGGTAGCAGTGACTTGCGAGAAAAGGTGACTTTCGATAATGTTTTGCAGTGACTTGCAAGAAAAGATGACTATCGATAATGTGTGTTTACTTCTTGTAGGTAAAATGGCGAATGAAAGCAATAAACGTTGTCCTAATTTTACTTGTAAGGAAATGGAATTGCTTGTGCAATTAGTACAGGAATATTTATATAGTCCGTGAAACAGTGGCCTTATGAATTACTCCGAAATTTCCCATTTTAATGAACATGCTACGGGAGGCATAAAACCGCAATGCTATTAGTAGCTGACTAAGGGGTTCTACAGCATGATTTCTGAAATAGAAGGAGGTTACTTTATTTTCTAAAATTTACACTTTTGACATTCAAACCTTTAAAAAAGTCATTTTTACATTCTTACCTTTACGTTGCATGTTTTATTCTAGCACCAATTTGCTGAAATAGGGTTATGACAGCCTGTTTTGTAAGTCTAAACCTATTTAAAAACTATTTTTAATTCCATATATGAAAGTAACGTGCCCTTGTTCGAAAAACTCGTGGTGCCAGTGGTCGTTCAATAATTTGAACCACTTTTTCATCATCGCTTAGTATTTCTTCAAACACCTCAAAAATATCTTCGAGATCCATTCGTTTTGCCATTTTGTAAGGTTATGTATTCTTAAACTTCAGTTTGAACGGTAGATGAGTGGCAGTAAAATTAATCTCTAGTTAAGATTAAGTTTTATAATACCGATTAACAGATAAACCGAAGTTTAAACTGAACCAGCAGTTTAAACTCCTATTATAATACCGGTCCTATGACGGTTGAGTTGCTGGCCTTCTGACCCCAACTTAGCAGGTTCGATCCTGGCTCAGTCCGGTGGTATTTGAAGATGCTCAAATACGTCAGCTTCATGTCGGTAGATTTATTGGCACGTAAAAAAACCTGCGGGACTAAATTCCGGCACCTCAGTGTCTCCGTACAACCGTAGAAGTAGTTAGTGGGGCGTAAAGCAAATAGATTAGTTTACTCAGGCTTTGTCGGTCATTTATTATTGATGAATGGTGCACTTCCACACATGGAGTAATCACACCCGGTGCTCATAAGCAAGAAGAGGGGCCCGACAAAATTAGCAATAACTCAACTCCTACGTACAGAGTACCAGCCTAGATCCATATTATCCTTAACCTGGTTGGAAAGAGGGCTATGTAAATGAATGGAAGTTAAGAAGTCGGCACATTTTCCTTTACGTTATCGGCTCACACACGTGCGTGTGTGCGTGTCGTGTTAGGGACACACCTCTTATAATTGAGTGTTGAGTGCTCCACAGCACTGACATAGTTCCTTTACAAACCGGTCACTGTCACTTAATTAGAACCCTTCCTCTTGTTCCTTCCGTAGCATAAGATGGTATCGCACCGAGATCAAGAAACCTTCACCGAAACGCTCTGTCATAGTTGGTTGCAGTTACTCGTAGATTGTTTGAGAAAGAAATGAAAGGGCCATCGACCTTGGTCGGACTGTGCTCTGAGCTACCATACATAGATCTACGGATATAGGCTACAGCTGTTCTTTCGTCGGTCGTGACTGGTGGGGGACTTAACGAGTGTCCCAGAAAACCGTCCTAAGACAGTGTCTGCATGGTAGAGAGGCTGCAACATAAAGTATGACACTGTGAGACCCGTTATCGGCCCATCGTAAAAATATTAAGTCATTGACGAGACCGTTATTATTATTACCATTATTATTATTATTATTATTATTATTATTATTATTATTATTATTAAGGAAACATATAGGAGTAGGGAGATAAAGTTATTACTATTTGCAGACGGTATTATGTTCTGGGAAACGAACAGCAAAGAAGTACTAGAACAACTTCACGCACTGAACGAGAAAATTGAAATGTGTGGTATGAAAATCAGCTCGGAGAAAAGCAAGACCATGGTGTTATAAAGAAGGGGAAGACAAGGGAACGGCAGTGTGAAAATTGGTAGTCAAAGCATTGAAATTGTGCACACTTTCAAATACCTTGAGAGTGAATTAATGCAGAATACAAGGCTGGACATGGCGATTAGCAAGAGGGTACAATAGGGCAATGCATTCTATGAGAATGTAAGAAACCTTCCTTGGAATAAGGCAGTACCAAGAAAGTGTAAAGAGATAATGTATAAAATGTGTTATCAACCCATATTGACTTATGCGGCTGAGAAGTGGATAGTGCCAAGTAGGTAGGAGAGTAGAATTCAAGCCAGCGAAATGAAATACCTAAGAAGTATGTAGGATAAACAAGAAAAGACAAGGTGAAAAACGATTGTCAGAAAGGAAGTCGGAATAGAAAACCTGAGAGAATGAGAGAAACAAAGATGGTTTGGACATGTACAGGGGATGAAGCAGAAAATACCACAATAGGTGATGGAGATGAAGTTCGAGTTAAAGAGAGCCAAAGGGAGATATAAAACAAGGTAGGTCGATTCAGTAAGGAAGAGTGCAAGAATAAGAAACCTGGACTGGGAAAAAGTAATGGAAGATGAATGGTGGAAAGAGAGAGGAAGGAGCTGGATAAGGGAATGGATTAATATTATTTTTAAGCGTAAAGTAAAGTGATGTCTTTCCTTATTTCCTTGAGTATAATTATCACTTCCATCAGGCAATCTTTATTCGATATGTTACGTCTTCAACAACCTTCACATCGATTGTAAACACACAACCAAGATATTGGAACTGTATCTAGTACCAGTTCATTGGTTGAAAACTTTTCTTAGATTATGTAAGATATACTAAATCACCTATGAGGTGTAAAATCTATTAAATCATTCCTTAAACTTTTAAAGGTGTTAAAATTATACGCGAAGTTTCACCCTTGATCGAAATTAATTCAAATGTGGTGTGCGTTTGACGCCGATCCACGGGTTGTCCGATGTTTGCTGGAACCCGCTAGTTGGCCAAGTAACAAAACAATGCCTTTTTATTTTCTCGGTGTTCCTCGCATGCCACACCCTCCATGAAGCAGACGAGTAACAACTGGAGATGTATTCTAACGGAGGTAGTACATATTCCGCCTACAGCTCCGCCTGCTTCCGCAGACAGCGACTATTAAATGTAAACACGGTAGGCAAGATGCCAGACTCGAGCGAATATCCTCGAATTTCTCATGCTGGAACGGGAGATTTTTTTCTTGGCTCAACTATAAACTCTTGTAGCGACAGACAAGCTCTGAGCTTTTACGGATGACTGATTAACTTCTTAACTGTTGTGTTTGGGTGGTAATCATGATTCTTATTATAAAGAGCAAAAACCACGAGATTGACCGAGCAAAGCGGCTACGGCTTAACAACTCTGAATTTTGGAGGCGAGTGGGTCAAACCCCACCGTCTGCTGTCCCGAGAATGGTTTTCTGTGGTTTTCCATTTTAACTTCCCAGCAAATGCCGGGACAGATCCTATTTATAGGCTACGGCCGATCCCTTCTCCTTCGTTCTTCACTGCACCGCAAATCTCCTGGCCAGAGAGAGGGCGTTACTCTCTAAGTGGTCCGCCATACCCCTTCGGGTGGGAAATGAAAGCTTAAAATACCAGATTACTAGTTTCCCTTTATATTAATTGACAGGTGAAAATGTACTGTACAGATTCTTTAAAAAATAATATTTCGTGATGACAGAATGGAAGGCGAGAAAATGGCAAGTTTGCTTTCTTTTACGCAGGGTTTAACGTTGTACTGTCCTAAAGATTTTTGACGAAAGTGGAGTGGGAAGATTACAACTGTGGCCGGACTGAGGATGATGTGAGTTGAGAGGCTCAGACGGTAGAGCACTGGTCTTATGAGTGCAAGCTGTTGTATTTGATCCTGTCTAAGTCTGGTGGTATTCAGATAAGCCTGTCTCGGGTCATAGGTTTATCCTGTAGGGAAAAAATCCGGAAGCTCGATGTTTCCGAAAAACGTAAAAATAGTTACTATAATTATCATTTCTTATATCCGAAATTTACGATTTTCATGGAGTAGACATGAAAACCGAATGACAGACACTGCTATCTGAATAAGGCAGCCGACCGCGCGAGTTGACCATGTAGTTCGGGGAGCACAACTGTGGGCTTGCATCCGGGAGATAGTAGGTTCGTGCCCCACTGTCGACAGCCCCGAATTTGGTTTTCCATGGTTTCCCATTTTCACACCAGGCAAATCCTGGGGCTGTACCGTAAGGTCACGGCTGCTTCCTTCCCGCTTCTAGGCCTTTCTTATCCCATCGTCATAAGACCTATCTGTGTCGGGGCGACGTAAAGCAAATTGTAAAAATAAAAATGTACGGTTTCCACGGTTCGAATTCCCGCCATTGTGTGTGGAATTTTTGAAATATAATGTCACATTATTGTTCAGTTTCTATGTAAAACTGGAGGTCTCGTAGGTATGGTCAGAGTATCAACAGTCACGTGAAACTACAATTCTTTTTAGTTTGGGGAGACATCGAGGTGTCACTATTTTGATTCACATGTGCTCTTTCAACCTGGTGGATGAAAAGTATTATAGCACTGTGAATTATCAGAGGTCGGTGTGTACTGATAGTTATCATCGCTTTATTTTGCCGCAAACACTTGTTTGGTGATTTACTCTGCAAAGTGATGTAGGTGGGGGATTTTGAAAGGAAGTGTGACCCGCGATATGATACTCTTTTCGACTTGCTTTTCTTTGCCGCATAAGCACTGTTTAAAAATAAAGATGCTAATTACTTGGATAATTTGGGTGGATTCAATATATCTTACTCACGAACTGAAATGTGACGCACATAAAAGTAGCGACAATGATTGCTGGTCCAAAAATGTTCGGAACAATTGCAGGAGGGTATTCGCAATGAGGTGAGAACAGCTAAATTACGAATGAACTTGATGTAATGTAATGTAGTGCAATGTGATATATGTGTTATAACAAAAACAAAACAAACAAATCCCATGACGCAACAGCCCCGAAGGGCCATAGCCTACCAAACGGCCGCTGCTCAGGCCGAAAGCCTGCAGATTACGAGGTGTCGTGTGGTCAGCACAACGAATCCTCTCGGCCGTTATTCTTGGCTTTCTAGACCGGGACCGCCATCTCACTGTCAGATAGCTCTTCAATTGTAATAACGTAGGCTGAGTAAATCTCGAACCAGCCCTCAGATCCAGGTAAAAATCACTGACTTTGCCTGGAATCGAACCCGGGACCTCCGGGTGAGAGGCAGGCACGGTGCTCCCACACCGCGGGGCCGGCAAAATGTATGTATTATACTTGGGTCTAAAATCTTTATAGCGTCGCCAATCTATTGAGAACCGATCAAAATGTTACACTGCACAGCTTCTCATAATGTTTTTTTTTTTTTTTGCTAGTTGTTTTACGTCGCACCGACACAGATAGGTCTTACGGCGACGATGGGACAGAAAAGGGCTAGGAGTGGGAAGGAAGCGGCCGTGGCCTTAATTAAGGTACAGCCCCAGCATTTGCCTGGTGTGAAAATGGGAAACCACGGAAAACCATTTTCAGGGCTGCCGACAGTGGGGTTCGAACCTACTATCTCCCGAATACTGGATACTGGCGACTGCAGCTATCGAGCTCGGTCTCATAATGTTTATTCAAAAGGGCTATTTGATGGGTTGCATGCATGTTTGTATGCCTACCACTTAATTCTGATTCCTGATAGTGTCGGGGATGGAGTGAGATGGAATTATATGGCATGTTTCTACGACCGGATGCCCTTCCCGACACCAACCAGAGTCGGAGAGGTAATGTAAAAAAGACGTGAGTGGTGGTGGGTGAAATTTGGTACTGAGTTAGAAGGAATCGTCTGTGAATAGAAACTGTCCCAGCATTTGCGTGGAAGTGAAAATAGGAGAAAACCATTTTCAGAACAGCCAAAGGTAGGATTTGAACCCACACCTTTTCCGAATGCAGAGCATGGCTCCATAGCCGTGGCGCATTAATACGCGCGGCCACTCCACACGTGATGGATTTCATAGATAATGTCTCTTTACGAAGTACTCCTGGATTTCTTCAAAAGGTTACTCTTTCCTGACTATGTTACATTGACATTGTCTGTATTAAAGTATAGGGTTTATGATTTATAATGTACAGTATGACAAGTAAAGGGCGACTACCTCAAAACTAAAAATATATTTGCTTTACGAATGTATCAAGGATGTATATGCCAACGTCACGAGAGAAAATTTTAGGAGGAAGGTCATGAAAACTTAATTTCTGATTTGATGAAATATAAAATGTATTTTCTTTCTCATAAATTATGCATATTTTGTGTGATAGAAATCACACTTTCGCCGTTGGTATTCCATGAATACCATGCAAGTCACCGTTACATGGACGAATAAAAGCCTTTCCGACTGTGGACTGAACTCTTTTCTTTTCCACTGATCTGTATCACATTATTTATTGTCGATTCTATTGAGGAAACAGGGACGAGACTTACAAGAGAAAGGAAACAATGTTGAATTACGAGCAGAAGGCAAAATAAAGAAAATAAGAGTTTCATTGTATCGATTTAACTGAGGCTAAACTACAATAGCAATAAATCTTTGTTACCGGGGCACAGTCTATTTTATCCCCTAGTAGGCGCACGTGTTAAATGGGCTATTACATATGCTTCTCACGTCCAGGTTAACTTGAAGTGATGAATCGCTACTTAGATCGTTTAGTCTCCCAGAAATATAAGAAAAAACAAAGGGAAATTCTCTTTCCAAAATTTTCCTTGACTTGATAAAATTAAATGTTTCAATTTCAAAGTTGAAAATGTTCTTAACACGAAAAACGTAAAATGAAGCAATTTCCTCAATTGTGCCGTACGTTGAAGGGCTAAAGGTCTTAAAAAGGTTCAAATTTTGAGTCTTGGGTAGCTCTATCAAACAAAACGAAAATATAATTAGAAAATCACTTCCTGCCTAAATGAAGTTCCGAAAAACAGCTTAAAATAGCCTGTTTCTTTACTCGTTTTTTATTTAAATCCTAGCCAAATTAACTTATTTACATAATTATTTCTGTAATGTGTCCTTGATTCAGGCGTGTTTTGAGTTTTGAAAAATGTCCAAACCGAAGGTAAGGGCTTAAGTGAAACACTGCATTGACTTACATTAGCGCTCGTTGTGGTAGAAAAAGGCAAACTGCTAATCTAATCGAACGAATAACGATGATTATGAAAAGGATTGTGATTTTTAGGAATAAATAAAGAATATATTCTCATACTTTATTATATTTTATTTTCCTAAAATTCGTAGCTCATATCCTTAGGATGGTTTCAACATTGAATTGCTTGCCTGAAGGGGGTAGGACTGTGGGTTGTTCTTTATTATATTCAATAATCCTAGGTGTCCAATTTCTTGGCTGAATGGTCAGCATCGAGGCCTCCGGTTCTGAGGGTCACGGATTCGATTTACGGTAGGGTAGGGGCTTTTAATTTCATCTGGCACGGGAACTGGGTGTTTGTGCTTGTCCCAATACATTCATATTTATATAAACACAGTGTGCTACACTACCGAGACTAATTATGCCCCCTCAGTGGATGTCAAACGCTCTATAACAGCTGCAACCGGTCTTTGAAATGAGGACTGTACATATTATACTATTATTTGAGACCAGTATACAGCAGGGGCCAAGCCCAGTTCTGTTCACGTGAATATACTAAACAGATTATTTACTAACAATAAAGGTATGGGAAAGATTAAATTAAAGCAGGAAGTCCTGCGAGACAAAATCCCGGTGCATTGGCGTCTCCGCAAAAAGAAAAAAAATAGTTTTACATGTCTGTTGTCAAGATCACAGCCACAAGATCTCCAGTTTTACACTCAATACGAAGCACAGGAACGTGATTTTATATTTTATAAAATCTCGCATGCTTTGTCCGGGATTCGAACCACGGTCATCTTGGTGAGTAACTGGTGACAGTGTCAGGCTACTTGAATTTAATATTCTTCCTAAGCCAACAAATTGACGGAATGAGATTACGAAACTTGAGAACAAATATGGAGAAAAATGGAGAGAGATAAAGGAAGGAAGAAATATTAAATAAAATGTAACTTCTTAATTAGTGCAGACCTCTGTTAAGGTAACATGAACAGCCTAAGTTATCTTCTTTCACGTAATCAGATGTTAAATCTTGATTTGACTTCCACGTCTTTTCTGTAACAGAGAATATTGGCTGTTTCATTTTACTTCTAGCATTGATATTTGAGCGAATTCTCTTCTTTTATGTACTGCAGTACGAACTCCTTATTGTCGTGGAGTCACCTTCTGAGTATAAGAACGTTTACTACGAGATGCTTGAAGTGTTGGTCACAGCAGGAGTTCCCCCTCCAGGAAATGTTTTCTCAGTAAATGCACTCAGCATCCAGGTTTACTCCGTCTCCTCGCACATTTACACCCCACCGAGTGGAAGTAATCAACATGTGGTGAGGGTTCGTATACAAGCATGCAGAGCTCTTTGCTTCAGAATTGAGGTTAACCTGGTCTTCAGAATGTGATGCAGGCAATTCTACCGGGCGACACAGCTCTTTCATCTCATAGACGGGAGGAGAATGTGCAGTTTCGATGCCTTACCCCTTGAGGGACCATTTGAAGTTAATTATGAAGTGTTACGTATACATCAAGGTACTTTTTTTTTAGTGGTTTAAATTCGCACTAACACATTAAAAGTTTTCAGCGACGCAAGGATGGGAAAGAGCTAGGAGAGGGAACGAAGCGGCCGTAGCCTTAATTGAAGTACAGCCCCAGCATTTGCCTGAAGTGGAAATGGAAAACCACGAAATTTTCAAAATTATAGATAGAATTATTTTGTGAACTTTTGGCGATAAATAAAAAAATGACAGTATAAAAAATCTACAGTTGTAGCCCTTTAGGCAAGCAGCTCAATGTTGAAAACATCCTAGGAATATGAGGTACGAATTTTAGGTGAATGAGATATAATAAAGTATGAGAATATATTATTTATTTATTCCTAAAAATGACAATCCTTTTCTTAATAATCGTTATCCGGTCGATTAGATTAACAGCTTGCCTTTATCTGCCTCTAGGAGCGCTAATGTGGGTCAGTGCAGAGTTTCACTTAGCTCTTACAACTACATTCGGTGTAGACATTTTTCAAAGAACTCCTGTAGGTATTGAACCAAAGAACACATTACAGAAGGAATTATGTAAATAAGTTAATTTGGCTAGGATTTGAATAAAAAAGAAAAAGAATAAAGAAACAAGCGATTTTAGGCTGTTTTTCTGGAACTGCATTTAGGGCGGAAGTGATTTTCAAAATTTATATTTTTATTTTGATAGAGCTATTTAAGACCCACGAATTAAAACCTTTCTGGGCTCTTTAGCCCTTCAACTTTCGGCACAATTGAGAAAATTGCTTTATTTTACGTTTCTCGTAGTATGGTAACCCCTACTTTGTCTACTAAGAAATGTATTAAACATTAAAATCAAAATATGAAATAAATATTTTAATGCTGAAATACGTTAGTCCCTAAGCCATTTTAGTAGGTTCGCTAATGGAGACACAACATCACAGGTTGCTCGGCTCCTACCTAAGGCAAGGTTGCCCCTGGAAGAGCTTTACTCTGATCGACCCCCACCACCTCGGAATAAAATGTCCTACAGGAGTCGGCCAAGGAAAGTTAAATAGACAACAGCTTACATCATGCCTAGACTCAGCTAAAGTCCCTGAGTTCGCTAACTCATGCTCCCTCAAGTCAGGTACCCCTTTTAGTAGCCTCTTACAACAGTATTCCATAAGATGACGACATCCTATTGTCTAAAGGTGTCCGAGGACGTAGCGCGTGGCTAGAGGTGGATTGCGCGTGGCGGCCATCTTGTGGACTAGAGGTTGATTGCGCGCGGCGGCCATCTTGCGCATTAACCCCAAATGAAATACTCGTACAAGAGATAACAATAGTTTTATACTCTTTCAGCACCATGAGTATCTCGCACTGCGCAAATCACTGGCTACTTTAGCAGGAGATAGCACTGGTAACCGGAAGACGTGAAGGGAAATAACTCATATTCATGTACATGTAATGTAATATTCCAAGGGTTTCTGTATTGATTTTAACGGTAAACCCATCCCTTTACAGTGTTTAATTATTTAATTGAATGCTATTTGAAAATAGGTGGTCATGAGTATCCCCTGTGCTGTCAAAACTGTCATATAATTTTCTATATACACAACCAAGGCCCACGAGAGGTCAGATGTTTAGCGCTAGCAGCGAGAAGAACTTGACTAACGCTGCTTGAATATGGGCTGCTTCCCTGGCAACGATCCCAACGATGCCACATTTTATGACTCGCTCTCAGACACTTTTGGTGATGTCATTCATAGTGGTAGGCCTACTGTGTTAGTTGCTTAGCTTGTTTGTTTTCCGAATATTATTTTTGTTTTTGTTAATTATTTTTGTTATTTAATCAGTGGCTAGTTCACAATATTCCAGGTTTTATTCTTGAACAATCGGCATTAAATAAGACAAGTACCAATATGGGCAGTTGTGTTCTAGCATAACTTCCTAATAACTGGCTGTTATATATGCCATTTTTATACGGCATTTTATGCATTTTTTGATGTAATCAGCAGTTGATTACTTTTTTATTGATTACGAGATCTCATATTTATTAGCAATGACGTTTTCGGTCTAAATGCTGAAATTATTAGCACGAGCTTGGGAATGGGTCAACGTTTATTGAATTCCATTAGGCGTACATGTTTTATTAAACACTCAGCTTGTACGAAAGTTTGCTATATTGCAGATGGAGGTTACTATGGCAACGCAGCGCGCTTCGTAGTTAATGCTTTCACCGCTCAAATGTCAAGACTCCAACTCTCATGGGCGCAAGTATAGTATAATTTCTGCTCATACATCCTGTCCTGTCCTGTCCTACACTCAAGCCCGTACAGTTCTCTCTCTTTCTCTCATCCTGTCTTTGTGAAATTCGTAGCAGTCTGCTTCAGGACGATTCCATCCAGCAATGGGAGCGGGCTGGACACGGGACCTTCCTTCCCGCGCAATGTCTTCTCAGTGGTAGGAATAAAAAATCCACAGTTCCAGCCCTTCAGACAAGCAACTCAATGTTGAAAACAATCTAACGGTATGAGCTACGAATTTTAGGTAAAAAATATAATAAAGTATGAGAATATATTCTTTATTTATCCCTAAAAATTACAATCCTTTGTTAATCATCGTTATCCGGTCGATTACATTAGCAGTTTGCCTTTTTCTACCACTACGAGCGCTAATGCGAGTCAATGCAGAGTTTCACTTAAGCCGCTATAACTACATTCGCGTGGACATTTTTAAACATTCAAAAAAAAATACCCGAGGGTATTGAACCAGGGAACACATTTCGGAAAGAATGATGTAAATTAGTTAATTTGGCAAGAATTTGAAAAGGAGTAAAGGAACGAGCGATTTTAGGCTGTTTTTCCGGAACTGCATTTAGGCCGGAAGTGATTTTCGATTTTTTTTTTTTTTTTTACTTTGATAGAGCTATCCAAGACTCACAATTTTAAACCTTTCCGGGACCTTTATCGCTTCAAATATCGATACAATTGATGACATTGCTTAATTCTTACGTCTTTAGTAGTATGGGGCCCCATGCTTTGTCTGCTAAGACATTAAAAATAACATCTACATACAGTTCAATATTTTTAAATAAACGAGCTTCTATGGCATTTTGTTTCAGCAATAGCTGTAATAAAGTCGAAGTATAGAGCTGAACTCAACATCGAGGAAGAAATATGATTTGCAATGCCATATTTACTCGGGGTGTGAGGTGTACGTTTGAAGTTTTCAAAATTAAAAACGTCTCACTAGTTTACATAATAGATTGATCGTGTTATCTTCCGTAACATTCTACTGAATATTGTTAAGAAGGCAGTTATTCTCTTTTCAGTGTACCGAGCGAGTGGTTGCGCGGTATGGGTCACGTAGCTATCAGCTTGAATGCTGGAGATAACGGGTTCGAACTCCACTGCCTGCAGCCCTGAATATTGTTACCCGTGGTTTCTCATTTTTACACCAGGCAAATATTGGGACTGTACCTTAATTAAGGCCACGGCCACTTCCTTCTCACTCCAGCATTTTCCTATCCCGTCGTCGCCATTACACCTATGTGTGTCGGTGTGACTTACAGCAGTACAGTTAAGTTACGGAGAAGCGTTCATGCTGTACAAGTTTTAAAATGGGAGTGATTCAGTTTGCGGAGAAACACTATAACCGTTCCGCGGGCCGAGAATTCAATGTGACGAGTTAAAGTTCGATACGCTGAAAACGCGAAACCTCTTATTCTGCAGACCGTAGGGCTGAGCAGCGGTCGCCGATCAGAGTTGTAGTGCCATGGGCTTTGCTTTGGTTTGTAGTAATATAAAACATGTTCTTTCATAAAAACAAGTTTTTTTATGACAGACATTATGTCTGAAATGGTGAAATGACTAGTCGCGTATTTGTGAAGAATTGTGAAAATAAAGATCAACGTACATAGCCATTGACAAACATGAATATGCTGTAGGGTTATTTTACTTTTTCCTATCAAATATTTTGTATCTTTTTTTTTGTACCTGATTGTAGTTCTTTCCACTTAGAGTAACCTAACCAAAAATTAATACAAGAGTATCAACGTGTACTTAACGTAAATGATCATAACTGTCATGAAGGCGTCACCTGTATGAGGGATCTTTGGTCACCAAGTGGTGTAAGTCAAGAAATTTTCAGATTGACTTCCTAGTCGGATATTATTCTTCACACGCAGTATTAATTTGACAGCCGAATTAAGTCTGTATGGCATATATCTGCCAACACGAGAGTTATAGTGAAGCAAGTCATCTGTTCTGTATTACTTTTGCATAGTTGACAGTCAGGCTACCGTGTATTGGTGAGTTTATTTATGAACAATGGAAACGGAAGAAACCCCTGGAATCAACGTTAAACTATAAGATTTTTTTTTTTGCTAGGGGCTTTACGTCGCACCTACACAGGTAGGTCTTATGGCGACGATAGAATAGGAAAGGCCTAGGAGTTGGAAGGAAGCGGCCGTGGCCTTAATTAAGGTACAGCCCCAGCATTTGCATGGTGTGAAAATGGGAAACCACGGAAAACCATCTTCAGGGCTGCCGATAGTGGGATTCGAACCTACTATCTCCTGGATGCAAGCTCACAGCCGCGCGCCTCTACGCGCACGGCCAACTCGCCCGGTAAACTATAAGAAATATGAAACACCATTTCTGTTTTCAAACTTGTATATTTTAGCTTACACCACTTGATAATCAAGATAAAACTCTGATTTTTTTCAGAACGAGATATTTTGACTTGCGTCATTTGGTGACCAACCAGCCCATATGGTCAGAGAAAGTGAACCGCGGGATCTAACATTTGGGTACCACTTGCTCACGAGAATAACAGTGATCATGGTACTTAGACATTCTTGCTTGTCGTAACCTTGAACTGTTAACATTGCGCGCTCTATCTGGACCAGGTCCACCTTCAAACATGCTGTTGATTTATCATATTGGTAAATACCACATCACGAAATGCATGGGGCAGGTGCGGTACAAGGATACACGTTCTCCTGCGGATGACGACATTGTGATTATACCTCCTAAACACGCTATTCTACAACAACCTTCAGTGCGTCTCTCAGGGTCGATGTCATGATAGAAGAGAAATATTCTCGTTCACGAATAGTGTTCCATATACACCTAAATTACATTTAACATGTTAAAAAGGTATTAAAGCTCATGTTTCGTAATGATTTTGGGCCACATTTTAAATATTCACATCCCATATAGGCGTAATATAAAGGGACATGATAGACTATCGCTGACAGGTTATGTTGATGACATGCACATAAATTGCCTCAGCTACATGACCGTACGTACTTCTCTCGGCGATCCAAACTCAACCGTTCTGAGAATGAAGCTAATATTGGTATCAATAAATACTTCGGGTGATAACAATTAATCACCTGCCATGTAGTGTGGAGGTAACGTGCCTTCTCTGAGTTCGATTCCCAGCATGTTCAAGGATTTTAATTCTGGACTGAGAGCTGAAACGGGGTTTGTTCTGCTCGTCAGACCAACTAACGAACTGAAGAAGGCCACAAAAGCTAAGCAATATGGCTCACGATGCCATCATGCTCTGTACCCACAATATAACTATATGTATTATTTAAATTATTTCTCTGTGTGTTGTTCTTTTCTTAGTGCCCAGTATGTCTTCATTCTTTCAGATCTTCGTTTACTCTCGTTTTCCTAGAAAATGGGTTTGGCTTGTAATGTAGTTTTTTCTTGGAACCTTATATGTTCGTCTTTAGTTCTTGCTATAGCAGTTCGATCGAATAGTGAATTTTCTGTAATTTTTAATTTGACTAGGTCTTTTTCAGTTTCTTTAAACCAGTTAGGTTTTGTTTTGTGGTTACGGAAGTAGTCATAGCCTTGTTTGGTTAACCTATTTGAGAAGATGTCCGTAAAAATGTGTCCCTTTCCGCATAGTATCTGAAAGTTTTTCAATTTTCTTGTAGTGTGATTCATTCTGAAACTTTGGTCCTATGATCTATCTTAACATTTTCCTTTCTTTTAGCTCTAGTTTCTCCATCTGGCGTTTGAAATTCATGTTCAGTGTTTCTGCTGCGTATATTGCTTCTGGTTTAATCACTGATTTATAATATTTAATTTTAGACTCACATGAAAGGGATTTGTTGTTGTATGTATCTTTTGTTAGTTGGAAGGCCAGTTCATTTTTTCCTGGATTTCATTACTTGGCATTCCACAGCATTCCAAATAATTCATTCTCCGAGATATTTGAATTCTTTTACTATTTCAATCTTTTGTTCTTGGACTTTGAGGTAATTATGTAGATGTTTGTTATTCGCCATTATTTTCGTTTTTTCGAAGATGTGAAAACCTATTTTAGATGCTTGTTTCTCTAGTTCAGGAATTTGCTCCCTTGCTTCCTCCATTGTTTCAGCAAACAAGGTCAATTTACTCCAATATTCAATTTAATGAAAATGAAAACCTACAACCTGTTTTCCAGTCATTGACCGGGTCTGGGATGTAATGAATGAAGCAGATATAGACTATTAGTACGATGGGGTCGCCACTCCCAGAGTGATTTATTAATGACTGGTAGATGCTGTGAAATGAGAATGGAGAGTGTTGCTGGAATGAAAGATGATAGGGAAAACCGGAGTACCCGGAGAAAACCTGTCCCGCCTCCGCTTTGTCCAGCACAAATCTCACATGGAGTGACCAGGATTTGAACCACGGTATCCAGCGGTGAGAGGCCGACGCGCTGCCGTCTGTGCCACGGAGGCGCATTCAATTTAATATTATTATAAAATTATATTAAAATAATATAACTTATAACATTATTCAAATGATGGCTAATTTAAAGCCTACAGTTTTGAATAATTCCTATAATAATTATAATATCTGTTCTAAAGCTTATTCAATGAACAACCAATACACTAATATAAAAGCTACTATTAAATACTGAATTAAATTCATTTCTTGGAGAACCAGATATCTTAAAAACCGACTAATATTTCATTACAAACCATATCATCTAAAAAAGCAACACAATTGATTTTAAGGTTCTTCTTTTTGTAACACAATCTAATGCCACTCTTTATATTTTTTTCCATTCTCTAACTACTTTCTCAAGTGCACATTTGTACGCTCATTCTTGTTTCGAAGGAATCTGATAGTTCACCCATGAATGTAACTTTCGAAAACGTATTATTATTATTATTATTATTATTATTATTATTATTATTATTATTATTAGTTTAGTTCACAAAGGCGAAATTAATAATATGTTTTATCATTCAATGCTTATCTGTTCTGGAATTTTGTTGTCAAAGATGAAATCTTAAATGATTATCAAATCTGCCGGGACTCGATATCGAAATCTTGAGAATTGGAAGGGAACTACTAAGGTTATGTGCTGATATTCTAGCAAAATTCAATGGAATGCGAATACTGATAGAGAAAAAGTACACAAACCATTGGGAATCTCCCCTTGGATTCATTTGAATGATCTCAGCTTCTGAAAACATTTCTGCTTATTACAATCCCCATATCCGTTAGGAGTATGTGCTTTGTAAAAAAAAGGAAGAAAGTACTATTGTCTAATTATACGCAGTTTAGATTCTATCGTCAAGCTTACTCTCATTTTTATAAATTCTAAAATAAAAACTGGATGCCTGAAACGGCTGGCTGTAAGGTTGCGAGCCCATTAACGTTGGAGTGTATTACAATGGTTGCCGTGAGCAAGCTAATGTCCATGGCATGGAACTAATCGTTCTGCATGATAACACATGCCCGTATGCTGTGAACTCCGTGTAAACGTCCACCACACATTGAGAAGCTAACATTATACCTATCGATCTCTAGACGTCTACCTCGTAAGCCAGCACAGGAAAGATGTTACTTCCACATCCGTGATCGATATCTTCCTGTTTATAGTGTGGAAGTGAAACGTTTCTAGTCGGTTGAGCACAATTTTTATAATATAAAGGCGGAAACATTTTTATATAACACTATTTTCATTTAGAAATATGTTATAATGAATACCATTGTGATGTATTAACTGATGCATACGCTCTCATAATTAAACTATGTAAATACTGTACATTATCATTTAAGTGTGCTTAAATTCGAACGACTCTTTTCGGTAGTTTTTCTGGGATATCAGTTAATCCTTTTCCAGCACAAAATTCTTACCAAGTGAATTGAAGATAGCAAACATAATTATATCATGTCATCAGCCAATACAGCTTCAATTTGAACGGAATTCCAACTGCAATGATGTTATCTTAAAAAATTATATCATTTCCTGAGACGAAGATTAGCATTTCGCCTATATATTTATTTATTTATTTATTTATATTTATTTATTTATTTATTTATTTATTTATTTATTTATTTATTTATTTTACTGGTGATGGGTACACTCCTTATCCCCAGGTTCTTTCCTTCACTTATATCTTCCAAAAACTGTCTGTGTTAATGTGTGGCCTACAAACTTATTTTCCCTCTTTTTTATTTCTTCCAATATTTCTTTAATTTCCTTCACTTCCTTGCATATTGGTTTTTGTTCTCTGTTCAAATCCTTTTGGTCACTTCCTCCATATCCACATTTTTTATTAGTTTCCAGTTGCCCCTTTTCCATTTGTCCATTGACCAACTCTCGCAGTCGCATAATAAAGTACTACAAATAAATGTTTAAACAAATCATATTCTAATGTCTATATTCAAATATCTACTTGTTAGTATGTTGCAATTGTTGCTGAATGATTTTTTTCAATTGTTTGGCTTCTTCTGACTTCATCTGAACTTTTGTTGTCGTCCGTGATTAGGCTTGCAAGATAAATCTCTTAATCTGATCTAGTTTTGAAGTTCATATCATTATGTTACTACTAATTTTCTTATTGTGTATTGTATTGTATTGTATTGTATTGTATTGTATTGTATTGCATTGTATTGTATGGCATACATCCGTTATTTACTTCTGAGAATCCGTGAAAGAACTGGGCACTTCGCAATTTTATTTGAATCCCAGCCAGGTCGGCAGTGCTAGGTGAACAACCTTGGGTTTATGCTGTTGTCCTAATCTGTATTCTATTCACAGCAGATGGACATAAAACATTAGACTGGTTGATAAGGAGCTCATGCATGACCTTATCTTCCTTACCTTCCAGGTTTAGCTCAGCCTAGCTGCCCATGGCTTTAATGATCAACAGGTAATTTAAAATGCAAATTAGCTTCTCGTTTGGCTTCTTCTCAAGTCCTCTAGATCGTATCACATTTACCTTTCAGTACCTACTTGGGAAGATTATTTTTGGAAGACGTAAAACATATTTAGGTAATGATGTTTGCTATGCGGATCTCATTCAGAACATCCGGTCTTAAGATGTGTATCATACTTGCTGAGGGGAGAACCATTCACAATGACATGCAGTCATAGCCTCCACTCAAGTTCTCCGCTGTCAGTATTTCTTGCATTTATTTTCTTTTCGTGTCTTGAAGGCATGCTAGTAACAGCTGCCTTCGTGGCCAAGATGTTAGTATAGTAGCGCTCCATCATCTTGTACCGGGTTCGAATCCTGGCGGAAGAAGGTGATAGCTTAATTACACTCTCTCTCTCTCTCTCTCTTCACCAAGGTGACCGTGGTTGGAATTCTGACCAATACATGTGAGGGTTCTTGAAAGGAACTATATATACCCCAATAACTACTTTTATGGTATCCGGGGTGCCGATGTGCCAGAGTTTTGTCCCGAAAGAGTTGTAAATTGTAAATTTTGCGACAATAGGCTGACGTATTTGTGTCAACACGAGCCCAGAGGAGCAGCGTTCATCTGTCTGAGCCACTCAGCCCTGCGAAACGAAAAGTCACTTCCCCGTGGTTCGGATTCCATGTAAAACTGAAGGTCTTGCGTCTTTGGTCACAATATCAACAGTCATTTAAAGCTATAAGCTTATTTTATATATTCCTTTATCTTTTTTTCTTTTCGATTTCTGCCGCTCATTTGAATTTTAGTGGCTAGGCTATTAGAGAATGGAACTTATCATACAGAGCAAGACCACTCTCTCCCCCAATTAATTACCATCAGTATAGACAACACAACCATGCAGGTTATCAGACTTACGGGTCTGCTGACCACTTCATATCATGCTCTTAAAATTAAGTGGAAGTTAAATGAGAGAGACAAGCCCAAATGTTTCGTCTACTTCTGCGACCTGCATATTCAGATAAACTTGCTTCATTTAACCACCAACCGTGAAAAAATACACTGTTTTATTAACAGCTATTGTCATATACTTGGTGACGGTCACGTTTCTTTGAGCATTCATAATCGTTTGCATTGAATTAAATTTGTTGAGAAGGCCATTAAAATAAAGTTGTAGTGATCTCGATCCAACATTCAGACAAGTATTTAAGTGAGAATCTCAAAAGAACTGGGAATCTTTGTTCTTCTTTCTGTATTTCCGTTAAGAATATTCCCGCACGCAAGTCATATGAATGCCGGAATAGTACCTTACATGTGAGCCTGCCTTCGGGAGATAGTGGGTTCGAATCCTACAGTCGACAACCCTGTAGATGGTTTTCCTTGGTTTCCCATTTTCATAGCAAGCAAATGCTTGGGCTATAACTTAAGACTATGATCTCATTCTTCCCAGTCCTTGTCCATTTCCATTCTTGCGTCGCAGAAGTGCGACGTTAGGTCATTAGAAAAATAAGTAGGCTTACTTTATTTCAAATTATGGGACACTTAGCTCATTCTTTTCCAGATGCTGAAATAACGCATTTGAGGCGATACTGTACTACAGCGGCTACGTTAACATTTGTCGAGAGGTTCGTGTTAAGTACAGAATGTTTTCGATATTGTGCAGGGTCACGCGAGGGATGGTGCTGCCTCTTTGGATGATAATAATAATAATAATAATAATAATAATAATAATAATATACAAACAGCCGTGAAGGGCCTTGGGCTACCAAGGGACCGCAGTTCAGTCCGAAGGCCTGCAGATTACGAGATCTTGTGTGGTCAGCACGACGAATCATCTCGGCCGTTATTCTTGGCTTTCTAGACCGGGGCGCCATCTCACCGTCAGATGGCTGAGCGGACCTCGAACCAGCCCTCAGATCCAGGTGCAATTCCCTGACCTGCCCGGGAATCGAACCCGGAGCCTCCGGGTAAGAGGCAGGGACGGTACCCTATACCGTCGGTCTGGCAAATAGAGAATATTTTAATTGAATTAGTATAAGTAATGTAAATTTGTGCACTCGTCCCGTCTCTTTTCAGGCACACCCCCAATGGATACGAGCTGTACGTACCTTTTTTTTTTAATTTTTCGCAGTAACGGGAATCGAACCCGGGCTTCCGAGAACGGCAGCTATGAGTGCTAAGCATTACACTACGGAGATGTAATAATAATAATAATAATAATAATAATAATAATAATAATAATAATAATAATAATTCGTCGGCTGATTGTATCTGAACTATTTATTTTCTTGTTATTGTTGCGAAAGGTTGATGATCATGTTGTTTAAAACAGTAGACAAAATAGGAGTCCCCATACTACGTAAAATTAAGCAATTTACACAATTGTGCCGAAAGCTGAAAGGCTAAAGGGCCAGGGAAGGTTTCAAATTGTGAGTTTTGGATAGCTCTGTCAAACTAAAAAACTACAAATTTCCAAAATCACTTCCGGTCTAAATTCAGTTCCAGAAATACAGTCTAAAATAGCTCGTTCCTTTACTCGTTTTTCGTTCGATTCAAATCGTAGCCGAATTAACTTATTTACATAACTCTTTCTGTAATGTGTTCCTTGGTTCAATACCCTCAGACGGTTTTTGATTTTTTTGAAAAATATCCACACCGAATCTAGTTGTAAGGGCTTAAGTGAAACCCTGCATTGACTCACATTAGCGCTCGTAGTGGTAGAAAAAGGCAAACTGCTAATCTCATCGACCGGATACCGATGATTAAGAAAAGGATTGTAATTTTTAGGAAAAAATAAAGAATATATACTCATACTTTATTTACCTAAAATTCGTAGCTCATATCCCTAGGTGGTTTTCAACATTGAGTTGCTTGCCTGAAGGACTAGATCTGCGGATTTTTTCTTTAAACATCAATCTTCATCACCACACTGTAGCTTTCTATTGATTATAATCTATAACCATGGGACTTCAATTAGAGAGGCTCTGATGACATTTGGAACGCTAATATTGACTCCGATTTCCTGCATCTCATCTTCGTGAGAGTGGCTAGCACAGCAGGTAGGCCTATGTGTAAATGTTATGAAAATGAGGGGAGAACCAGCAGGCAGGCAAGTTATTAGCCTAATGGCAGTGACCTTCATTGACCTTCATCGGTTCTAGCCTCCGATCCATATGATTATATCAGCTGAATGCAGAAAGATTCCACCGTAACTTCCACTCAAGTTTTCTTTTCATTTGTACGAAAATACTGAATTCCAATTGACTGTATAAACGAAGAGCCGCTCGATGATAATTGAAAATGAAACTGCCGTGGACAACGTGGCACTCAAACATCTGTGGTTCATCTGACTGGGTAGCAGTCTTCTTGGCAATCAAAGACCAAAATGAGCTTATAATCCCCGGTTCTACTTTTATCTTTACTCTTTAATACATATTTGCTTAATATACACATGGCTAATAAAGTTGGCTGGTCTTTTTTTTTTTTTTAGGAAAATGACATACTGTGTTTGGGGCAAATGTTATCAGATCACTTAAAATCGTTCTACCGTTGAATAAAAGTGCACCTTTGTGTTTGTGGTTATGCGCTCACTTACGAGAGAGCTCTTATTATTCTTGATGATGGATGTTCGAGTGACTTGTTATTGTTACATTTTCCTAGTCGTAGCCCCTTCCTGTCCCACTGTCGCTGCAATGCAAGCTCGTGTCCTCATCCCGAGGTGGTGCAGCTCTTCTCAAGCACACCCCCATTGGAGGTGAGCTGCATGTACCATTTCAACCTCATCCCAGCCCTCTTGCCATTCTTAAATTTCTGGCAGTACCGGGAATCGAACCCGGGCCTCCGAGGATGGCAGCTAAAAACACTAACCGTTACGCTACGGAGGCGGATCCCCAGTGTTGCTGAAACCTGTATGTTGTGTTAAACCACTAGCGCTAATGAGTGATGGTAAGGGAATTAATATTACTGTAAGTACCGTATCCGATTTGTGATATCTGGAGAGTGATTCATATTCCTGTGTTTTAAGGCCTTTCCCGATACCTTCGAAAATCATTTCTTGGGCAGTCTTCAGCAGATAACCCCAATATTCATTCACCCTATATCTGTCTCTTTGATCAATACTCGCTTATTACTAGATTCTCTCATTTCCAGTAACGTGCCTACGTGTTAATATCATAAAATATCATTTTGTACATTAGATAATTCTTCTTCTCCTCCTCCTTCTTATTATTGTGCAGCTTTTCCCACACTTTGTGAGGTCGCGAACTGTGTCGCACATGTGGATTTGTCCCTGTTTTATGGCCGGGTGACCTTCCTGACGCCAACCCTATATTGAGGAATCTTTTAGACAATAAAATTATGAATTCCATAATATATTCTATGTTGAGTACTCAGTCTCGGTACTGGTTGGATCCTGAAGAACAGTTCCATCATTAGCTGTCATAGATGGTCTAGGCGTCACTGAAGAGGCTAACAAGTGATATAAAGAGCGAGTTAGTTTCCCATTGTTTTCCTTACCGAGACAAAAGCTTCAAATACATATATCTGCCAATGTTTCATGTCTGTTAGAGAGGATTCCGTCTTCATTTACATACCAATGTTCATAAGATGATTTAATAATAATAATAATAATAATAATAATAATAATAATAATAATAGCCAGCCCCGCGGTTTAGGGATAGCATGCCTGCCTCTTACCTCGAGGTCCCGGGTTCGATTCCCGGCCAGGTCAGGGATTTTTACCTGGATCTGAGATATGGTTAAGGTCCACTCAGCCTACGTGATTACAATTGAGGAGCTATCTGACGGTGAGATGGCGACCCCGGTCTAGGAAGCCAAGAATAACGGCCGAGAGGATTCGTCGTGCTGAGCACATGCCATCTTATAATCTGCAGGCCTTCGGGGTAAGTAGCTGTCGCTTGATAAGCCATGGCCTTTGGGGGCTGTTGCGCCATGGGGTTTGGTCTTTTAATAATAATAATAATAATAATAATAATAATAATAATAATAATAATAATAATAATAATAATAATAATAATAAATGCTGATATGAATACCTTCAGCTTTAGGCCACAAGATGCCCAAGATCGTGCAAAATGACGTGCGAAAATCGAAACAGGAGGAAGATGGTGATATTTTGTTTTCCTTACTTGAGTAGGGAATTTAAGTTAAATGTGGGGCCATTTTAATTGCTCTGTAGAGACATAGTGAGAAATGAGTTGACAACGTTGAGCTCCAACACCTTCCTTACAGAGAGATATGTAAGAGAAGGTGGAGGCCAATTTAATCAATTACTACTTTCGAACTCTAGTAGATTGGCGTGGAACCTGGTTATTGTGCACTTTCTATTGAATCATTCGTACAAGAAGTCCTCCTCTGTTCTACTTAAGCTTCTCTTCATCATCTGCTAGTGTTATGGTGAGCTTTCTCTTTCATCATCTACAGTTAGGGGTGTGTCTTCAACAGCCATAGGTCTGGGTGAGTTACAAGCTCTTGTTAAAGACAATAAATATATTTGAATCTAATTACCCCGGATGACTTTTCACTGTGGTGTGAGTCAGTCATCAAACAATCATATACTTTGCCAGAGAAGTAATTTGTTCCCAGTTCAGAATTAACGCTGTTCCTGTTAAAAGATTTGTTCTGTACCAACGCTACATCAAGTGTCGTGGTTTAAAATTAATGCGGATTACATTATTTGTAATTATGCGTAATTGACATCAGTTATTTGGATGCGAGTACGTGGATGAACGTAGAATTTGAATTACTGGGTCCCCAATCATAAAGAATAACTGCCGAGAGGGTTCGTCGTGCTGACTACACGACACCTCGTAATCTGCAGGCCTATGGGCTGAGCAGCGGTCGCTTGGTAGGCCAAGGGCCGACAAGGGCTGTAGTGCCATGGGGTGGGGTACCATAATGACTGATCTCGTTAAAACACAAGTCATTCCGGCGAGAACCCCAGGATTCAGGCATGTGTATCCGAATCCCTGAGTCCCATCTTTCTCCTCCTTTGAAATACTTTATCATGCATTCCACATCTTAACTTCAGGCAAGTGCTGGTGGGATACGTCAAATCCCAGTCAATGCAAGTGGAATTCTGAAATGGAATTTCACGTCCCTGTGGTTCAAATTCTGTTTAAAATTGGAGGTCCAGTGGCTATGATCACAATATCAACAGTCTGGTTAGACTACATGCTTGCGTTACCTGTGCTGGTACGATACATCCATCAAGATCCTGCCCAATTTTGTATCATATCTAGCTGCACTTTCATACACATATACCATTTTGGATTCCATAGTTGCATAGTTTATCATCATATTCATAGTCGTCATCATAATAATCATCATCATAATCATCATCACGGGCTGCCTGACCGAGGCGGTAAAGGCGTGCTCGGTTCGCCCGGAAGGACGTGGGTTCGAATCCCCGTCAGGAAGTCGTAAAATTTTAGAAACGAGATTTCCACTTCCGGAGGTGCACATGGCTCTGAGGTTCACTCCGCCTACACAAAAAGCGAGTACCAGATTAATTCCTGGGGGTAAAGGCGGCCGGGCGTAGAGCTAACCACTCTACCCCATCAAGTGCCGAGATTAAGGATAGTGGAAGCCTTTACCTTCCACCCCTCCAAGGGCCTTCATGGCCTGTACGGAGATGACTATGTTTTGCTTTGCCTTTTTTACTGGGTTGCTGTGATGCTTGTTTTAAGGGGCCTAACATCGCAGGTCATCGGCCCTTTACTGGGTTGAGTAACTCAGACGACAGAACTGTGGTTCCAGGCTGAAGTTGGCTAAGTCCCGGCTCTGTCCGATGGTATTTGAAGGTGCTCAAATACGCCAGCCTCGTGTTGGTAGATTTAAAATTCATTAAAGATTATCGAACATAATTTACTCGCTCATTTAAGTGCAAGAAACCTTCGTCTTGATTTTAGACTCTTGACAATAATAAAGCATGCAGAATAACTGTTGAACAGATTTTATCTAATCTCCATTCTCATTTGTATTCCCGAGGTTGAGTGCATTTCGTTCTAGGTCCTCCAGCTTGTCAAGATTCGAAACAGAGCCGTAAATCGAACTCAGGCCAGCAGGGTAGGAAGTCACGATGCCAACCTTGGGCCTACAGAAGTAACTCTGTAAGACAGAACGATCTGTTGATATAATAGAGAATGTTTTCATTGAACTAGTAGAAGTAGCGTAAATTTGTGTCCTCGTATCGAGGAGGTACAGGTATTTCCAGGCACACTTTCAGAGGAGATGAGCTGTACGTACCTTAAAATTTCTCGCAGTAGCTGGAATCGAAGCCGGGATTCCGGGGATGGCAGTTAAGAGCGCTATCGTTACACTACGGAGATGTATACGAATTTGCAACTCATAGTAAATACAAACTGTAGCGTACCTTGTCAATATACTCTTATGAATCAGCATTATAAGAATGTTTCTTATCGAGCCAGTTGGCCTGTGGTTAGGGGCGCGCAGCTGTGAACTTGCATTCGGGAAATCGTGGCTTAGAACCCCACTGTCGGCAGTCGTGAAGATGGTTTTCCGTGGTTTCCAATTTTCACACCAGGCAAATGCTAGGGTTGTATTTTGATTAAGGGCCCGGGTGCTTCCTTCCCACTCCTAGCTCTTTCCTATCCCATCGTCGCATAGTAGGGCCTATCTGTCTGTGTCGGCGCGACGAAAAGCAGATTGTAAAAAATGATGTTTGTTCGTATTAATATATATATATTACACGCATTTTATTGTTAAGTGTGAATTTATATTTAGACTGCTGGTAAAAGGTAGACTACGCTTCTTCTGCATGTATTATGTATTTAAATCTAAGCACTATGACTCGTTCGCCTTCGGAACTGCAATTATCTTAGATTCAACATAAAATTAGTTAGAATATACACAGATACAGTTCAGTCCTTTGTCTTGGTTTAATTTCAAAGTTGAACTTTGTAGGTTAAATAACGTTGTGTTACATGAAACCAACACACATCCGTCCTCGTAATCATGTTATTCGATTAGGAGCTATCATAAAAAAGTTGATATATAGCCAGTAAGAAAACTTCTCATTAACCCTCATTTAAACAACCGTAAACCATACAACCTTTCAACTTCTCGGTTAGCTTGTTGCGAGTTGAATTAATTGAATCTTAACTGGCTGCTAGTGTTACGTATTTATCCGCCGTGTTGAGTGCAAATTGCATTAAGCGTATTGTTTTGATCTGGGATTGAGTTACGCGAAAGCAAGCTGAACTGAGTTTTCTAGTGAACACTTAGCTGCTCTCCAAGCCCTTCCCTAGCCGACTGCCACAAACGATTAGTGTCGGTTTGCGCGTGGCGCTTGTCAGCTGTCACCACGTTTTGCTGTTCTGCCGCCAGGGGCACCATAATTAAATAATGTAAACAATCGCTTGCCTGTATCTTCTGCCTCATTGCCTCCCCAGACAGTATGACTATAACGTTGAGCTAAACATCGCTGTATACACCATTAACATTCGTGGTTCAATATTAGCTTGTCCCATTGGACGTAGACGTGATAATGGCGGTCTGTCACCCAGTTTACCAACTATTCTTGAATTTCTTCAATTATGGATCTAGTTCTGAAGTAAGGTACAACTGATAAAAATGGAAATATACTATTTTTAAATTGAAAGACAAAGCAGTATGTACGCATCTATAATTCATTTGATCAGTTCCAAATACATTCATTTTCCAAGAAATACTAAACTGGAGATCATTTCAGTAATCTCATAGTTTTGTAGTTTATCTTTCACGTCTCTTCCTTTTCTTTTTCTTTCTTTCCTTCATTCAGTTAATCCCAGTCATTTCTGGAGATATGTGACTTATTTTGAGATTTTGCTCGCTGCCCATTCTGATTTACTTTCAATTTTCAAAATTTCAGGAAGAGGTTAATATAACGGCAGAGGACTGGATGTTGAGGTATTTAAGAAAATGACGCCCATCAATTTTCGAAAGTATTTGTACAATATATTAAACATGCATTACCGGTGATGTCTGGCAGTTAATTTATCCTAATTTTTGTATCGTGTTGATAAATTTTGAGTAGATTTGTTGGCGAACTTGACAAACTTTCGAAAATTTGATATTTGTGGAAATGTATTTCCGTGTCGTATGGTTGCGGCTCTAGACCGATATTGTTGTAGGTTGTTGCAATTTAAGCCTTCAGTTTCGCCACATGGAGCAATGAACTGTGTTCTCGCAATGCTGGTCGCGCGGATACCTAAGTCACGGTGATCTCTGCTATTTGTTCTTGTGAGAGGCACAGGTCCAAGAATTTTTAATAGGAGAGGCCCCCTTCGAGGAAGTTCTTGGTACAATGAATATACGGTATATTCTCTCGAGGGGCTCACAACTTGTGAGCGTGGTCTGGTTGTTACGCGCCCTCAGCTGAGTCTGACCTCTGCCGGGTTTGAATCAGTGATCTTTGTATCCGAGGCCAACTCTCTACCACAGAGGAGTTTTTGTTAAACACATTATTATTATTATTATTTATTATTATTATTTATTATTATTATTATGCTACTTTTCCCACTTCCTGGTGAGATCGTGGATTCTAACTATGGCACGCATTTGAAATTGGCCCTGTTGAACGGCTGGATGACCTTCCTGACGCCAATCGTATTTGGTAGGAGGAATCTACTGCATGTATATGTGACGATTGGTTGTGCATGTATAAAGAGGAGTGTATTGAAAGAATAAAGAAACCCAATTTCAGAGCTAAAGGAATTAACTAAAATCTCTGATCCATCCAGGAATCAAACCCGTGACCCACTGAGCCAAATGCCTCTAACAGACCTCTTGACTATTTCATGTGTACTTACTTACCCTGTGGTAGTCCAGTTTTAATTTATTGCAAAGTCCATTACTTTGCTTTTAGTGGAGCTTCTTAAATACGGTTCGGTTTAGAAAGCCAAGAATAACAACCGTGAGGATTCGTCGTGCCGACGACAAGACACGACACGACACGACACGACACGACACGACACCTCGTAATCTTCAAGCCTTCGGGATGAGCAGCTGTTGCTTGGCAGGCATGATCCCTCGGGGCTGTTGCGCCATGGGGATTGATTTGATTCTTAAATACGGTATTATATTGTCTTGGTGGATCGAATACCTAAGATAGTATAAGTTGTGTTCTCAAATACTGTCGTGAGCCTACGCGAGCGTGTTGATTTCCTCTCTTCTCTATCCATTGGCAAACATCAGACGCCATTTTGAGACGGCCAGTTTGTATTTAGCCTACTCACCGTTTTCTTTACTCAAACATGTTCAAAAATCCGACGCCCCTGATGCTTGTAAAACGTAGTCTGTTTATCTTAACTTTAGTCCAATGAATAGGAAATCAGCTTACATTCATTGTAGTTGGTAAGCTGAGAGATCCCGTACTTAGGGGTGTCATCAAGAAAGACTGTTTTCACTGAGAAATTATGATAATTCCTCTCCATTTCAGACAAAAATATGTCCCTTTGTTTGGTGGTAATTGTTACTTTAAGGATCAAAATAACGAAATGATCAACCCTTCTTTCCGAGTGAGTTGGCTCTAAGCTTGTATCTAGAGTTGTAGGTTTCGAACTCCACCAAGGCATCGGTTGCCTCGAAAAGTTTCCCGTAGAACGTAGTTCAGCGTAGTTCGATCCCGGCTCAGTTCGATGGTATTTGAAGTGGTCAAACACGCTACCCTCGTGTCAGTAGATTTATTAGCACGTAAAAGAATCCTGAGGGACCACAGCAACCCCGGATACTAAAATTAGTGGGATGTAAAAATATTCTTCTTCTTCTTCTTCTTATTATTATTATGATGATGCAGGAAATGGGAGAATTCTGGCACTGAAGTGGAGGCAATGCTTTCCTCCTTTGTGCCCTATGATTGCAACGCATGCAATAGCAAATGCGGATTCGGGGAGATGGAAAATATTTCATAACCGCTGATGTTTCCACGAAGAGAAGGATATCTAAGAAACCTTGAATTTATGGTTTCCAAGATAGCGTAAATTTACGAAGAACCGATATGAAATTTAATTCCATAAGAGTCTTAGTAATCGTGCAATCGGCGCAGAAAATTGATAGAATAAAGGTAGACGAAATTCGTTTAATTAGAAAATAGGAACATAATGATGACGTAGGCTTTTACGAGTGGTATCCGACAAGTTTCGATCCTCTTTTGGTATGTTAAGCTCCGAGGATACTATAAATTTCTTTAACTACCGTGCAGTGACATTACGAATGTTATTTTTACGAATTAAACACGGTTTTATTGACCTAATTTCTTTTAAGATAACACAATTAGCGCGCACAAACACACAATTATACTTGAAAATGAGTAACAACAGTTTATTAATTAGTAGTTACTTACAAAGTCACCTGTCCTCACACCAGGTTCCATCTTGTTGACATTTCCGTAAGATTGATTGATATATTTTATATTTCGCATGGCACACACCACCGTCACTGAACATAGCAAATACATGCAGACAGGTTCGAACACAAGTCTGTTAACTTATACGACTGCTATATACTTGGCTGGACTTGATCAAGACCGATAACCCTCACAATCAACTCACTTGTCTGCTTCACACACTGAACACCTATCATTCGGCAAGACGATAACATAGCACAACTAAACATTAACTACTAACCAACATCTCTCCAACACTCAACTCACAACACTCCAACAACACAATACACTTGTTCCCGGCGTGCCTGATTTTATATCCCATGTGATGAAGCACTAGAAAGTTTAGGGTTAGCCGGAATATGAACAATCTAGTTTCATCCCAGAAAGTCTGCGGAGACACCAGACGAAAATCACAATAGAGGGAGAGGCCGTCGCATGCCCTCAGGTGAGCATGACTCGTTCATTCCTTCCAGGAAGTACCGAAGTGCTTCGAGAAGGCTGGCAGTTGCTTGAACGCATGGCACTGTTATTACTTTGGACGGAAAGGGTGGAAAAGAAGAAGGTAATGATTGTCACCAGGTTTCGATGAGGAGACAACATGCAAATAAATAAATAAATAAACAAATAAATAAATAAATAAATAAATAAATAAATAAATAAATAAATAAATAAATAAATAAATAAATAAATAAATAAATAAATAAATAAATAAATAAATAGTTTGTATAAATTGTTTAAAAGCAAAGTAAAGCAAAGTCATCTCCGTACAGGCCATGAAGGCCCTTGGAGGGGTGAAAGGTAAAGGCTTCCACTATCTGCAACTTCGGCACTTGGGTAGAGTGGTTAGCTCTGTGCACGGCCGCCTTTACCTCCAGGAATTAACCTGGTACTCATTTCTGGTGTAGGCTGAGTGAACCTCAGGGCCATGTGCACCTCCGGAAGTGGAAATCTCGTTTCTAAAATTTTTCGAGTTCCTGACGTGGAAGCGAGCCACGTCCGTCCGGGTGAACCGAGCACGCCTTTACTGCCTAGAAAAATATTTTCTTAAATATTTTCAAAGAACTTCGAAATTTACCGTACAATTCTCTTGACAAATTATTCAAGTTCCTTATTCATTATCCTATAAATGAATATTTGCCAATATTTATTATCCTCTTGAATTCCAACTAAAGAACTTCGACATTTAACGTACAATTCTCTTGACAAATTATTCAAGTTCCTTATTCCTTATCCTATAAATGAATATTTGCCAATATTTATTATCCTCTTGAATTCCAACTAAAGAACTTCGACATTTAACGTACAATTCTCTTGACAAATTATTCAAGTTGCTTATTCCTTATCCTATAAATGAATATTTGCCAATATTTTTTTTTGCTAGGGGCTTTACGTCGCACCGACACAGATAGGTCTTATGGCGACGATGGGATAGGAAAGGCCTAGGAGTTGGAAGGGAGCGGCCGTGGCCTTAATTAAGGTACAGCCCCAGCATTTGCCTGGTGTGAAAATGGGAAACCACGGAAAACCATCTTCAGGGCTGCCGATAGTGGGATTCGAACCTACTATCTCCCGGATGCAAGCTCACAGCCGCGCGCCCTCTACGCGCACGGCCAACTCGCCCGGTGCCAATATTTATTATCCTCTTGAATTCCAACTAAAGAACTTCGAAATTTAACATACAATTCTCTTGACAAATTATTCAAGTTCCTTATTTCTATCCTATAAATGAATATTTGCCAATATTTACTATCCTCTTGAATTCCAACTAAAGAACTTCGAAATTTAACGTACAATTCTCTTGACAAATTATTCAAGTTCCTTATTTCTATCCTATAAATGAATATTTGTCAATATTTATTATCCTCTTGAATTCTAACTCCATTTTCATATTGTAGTCTTTTCAACTTTTAAAAGCTCCACTTAAGCTTATACGTTTACTATTGTCATTCCCGGCTATCTCTCCACTGACTGCTTAGTCGAGCAGCTTGTCTTCCCAGTGAAGAAGAGTTTGCAACATTTTCGTATCACTACTCTTGTCGGAAATCACCAAGAACAAACCGTGATACTTTCCTTTGGGTCTTTTACAGTTCTCGTATAAAGTAACCATGGTGTAGTTCCTTTACAAGCACGTTAATGTGATTACCCCAATGAAGATCATTCCTTGTATTAACACCTAGGGACAGTGATCCCCATGAGGTACCTGCAATCACCCCATTAACTCAGTAATTAATTCTTTCCTTTGGAATAATAATAATAATATTAATAATAATAATAATAATAATAATAATAATAATAATAATAATAATAATAATAATAGCATGTGGCCTCCGAAGTGGCCTGGTTAAGGTCTTTCGAGTTGATGCCGTATAGGCGACCTGCGCGTCTCTGAGGATGCGGTCCTACCTAGGATGAATTCTAATAATGAAGACGGCAAACACACCCAGCCCTTGAGCCATCGGAATTGACCAATGAAGGTTAAAATCCCAAACTCGGCCGGAAGTCGAACCCGGAACCCTCTGGACCAAAGGCCAGCACGCTAACCGTTTAGCCATGGAGCCAGACTTCCTCTTGGTGAAAGATACATACAACCTGACTTTTATCCTATTTATCATCATATGCTGTACATCTCCCAATATTGTCGATGTCTTCTTGTAGTCTCTTACAATCCCGAAACCTATTTACTAGTCTATACAGTATAATATCATCCACAAGTAGCCTTATCTGCTAATTCAGTTATTTACTCATATCATTCATATTCTTAAGAAAATATAAATGTCCAATAATACTGCCCTGTGGGACCCCACCCCTCCCGCCAGAGTAGGTGAAGCTTTATCTAATCCTGTAATTCATGATTTATTGAATATCCTAATAGTTGCTTCACCTACTCTAATTATTATGAGTTCTATTTTCTATAAATTTAGCCACTCAATCAACTATTCTGTTTTCTTTCATTAGTTGTCTCCCATGGTCTACCTCGATCATAAGCCTTGGGTAGGTCAACAGTCCATTTGTCCTCCTTGGAAGAAGCCCTTGTCAAGACACAATAAGGCAAGGACCACTACATAGAACAGTGGAAACTTGATTATCCGGATCTTAGTTATCAGGACCCTCAATCATACGGACGTGAAAATGCCTTTTTTTGTTTGTTTGTTGCTTTTTAGCTCTCATGAAAAAGATAAAAACTATCCAGCAAACGAAAATTGGCGATTTTTAAAATCCGACTAGATTTCAAGCTTTGAGGATCTATAATTGTTCATAAATGTTTTATAAATTGTACAGTATATTTTATTACTTTTCATATCCTACATTCATCTTAAACTTTTAAAATTTTGAATTCATAATTGTTCATAAATTTTGAATTCGATTGTTTAGAATTTTGCTTATCAGGACGACCTCTTATAGTCTACCAAATAGTCAGGATAATCGACTTTGTACTGTGCAGTAGTTCAGTCGTAGACATATTTACCGTGTCAACGCGGCCTAATATTGCAAAGAAGACTATGACGTAACAAATCGGTACATTTCTGGATACCCTTCGTATTGGAAATTTTTAGGAACATATAGAAAACGATGGTATAGCCTAATTACAAAGAGAACTCATACTTTTAACCATGGTAACGTTTCTAGCGACTAGATACAAAGTTTTACAAAATGACAGTGGTAGATTTGAAATAGCAAGAACTTTCTTTATACTTTAATCCAAGGTAGCGAGCCATACACTTGCATATTAGCATTTATACAGAAGCGGCAGCTAATATAAGTCTGCGAATGTTTTAGTTTATCTTTGCATAAACCCATTACAGTTATTCTTTATACGCGCTAGGAAGTCTGAGTGCTGCCATGCAATATTCCCTGCATGCCAACTGTTACCACAGGCTTTGATAATATGGGATGAAAGGACATTTTTGTCGTTCCGCTGGCCGTACATTTATTATAAGTAGTGATACCGTACAATGTACGTCTCGGCACTACAGAATATTACAGGGTAACTAAACAGCTTACGTCACATTGAAGATATTTATTAAATTTTAAGTGAAAGCAATATTTGTTCATTAATGAAAATAACTATGTTCTCGTTCCAGTCCAGCTCCTTGTTACTGGTTTTCGGTTCAGAGGGCCTCAGATTCGATTCCTGGCCGGATCATGGATTTTAAGTGTGTCTGGTAAATTCCTGGCTGGGCGTTTTTGTTTATTTCAATACATTCTTTTTCATACACACAGCACACTACCACCACCTACCACACAATAGTGAATACATCCCTGAATGTAGGGTTGGCATTAGGTAGGACATCGTCCGTAAAACTGGGTCATTTCCAAACACAGGCCCGATCCCAATTAATTGAGGGAAAGTCAATAATAATAATAATAATAATAATAATAATAATAATAATAATAATAATAATAATAATAATAATAGTCGTCGTCGTCGTCACTGGTTAGTTTTAACACTCCATGGCACTCCTTCTTTTGTAAACCCTTCCTGCTTTGCATCTTCTGCTGCATCTACACTAATCACTTCGTTATATCCAGGTCTTATCCCTGAACACTTCCCTCCAAAGCTAATGTTTTCTTTGGCATAAATGTGTGTGTTATAGCTGAGGGTCATCCGAAAATTTGTGTAACCAAATAGTATGCTGTGACGCCATGTTACCTAGCAACAATACCTTGAGAGCTGCACAGGCTAGGGATCTGTATGAAGAGAGTTGTACAGACCGTGGATCCGTATGCCATGGCCATCCATCAATACTTCACATGACAGCCTGCACTGTTGCAAGGTAACATCGCTTCACACATTTTATTGAAATATATGTTTATGATTATTTGACTTTCCCCAAAGTGAAAATTTTATAACATTTTTACTATCCGTTCGACGTAGCACAACATTATATGGCATTCGATGTTGATGGCGGAAGAAACAGATGAGGTTGGGAAGGTATCGGCCGTGACCTGTACTGATGTACAGCTCCGATGTTCACATCGTGGGAAAATCAGAAACCATGAACAACAATCTTTAGGGCATTTGACTTTGGGGCTCCCGAATTCACGCCTACAGCTGTTCAGGACGCCCCCCCCCCCCTTTCAGTGTTATTCATATCAACTCATCTTTTAATATCCTTATCAAAATACAGATTTCAAAGGAACTGGTCTTCCTGAGGCCAAGTTGACGGTCTCGATTTCGGCTTAGACCAGTGATGTTTGAAAGTGCTCAGATGTGCCATTCACGTGTCGGTAGATTTACTTTCGGGTAAGCTGCTTGACTCAATTCCTGGTACCACGTATCTCCGAAAACCGTAAAAAAAAGTCTGACGCCGTGGCTAGCCGGTTCGATAGAAAAAAGAAATCAGAATCTTGGCCCAGCAGGTTAGGGGAGGTGGTGATATGATTTCTAATAAGATGCGTGCCAGAAACCTAGATTGAATTCTAAACCCCTCCGCAGTATTCATGTGGAGTGAGGGCATATAACACTGTTGAGGTGAATCGCCCATCGGATGGACACGTTAAGCCTTGTACAGATGCCTTCGTATTATTCGACGGGAGTAGGCTGTGTGCCAACACTGGGCTTCACCCTCTCCATATATCATCATCATCATCATCATCATCATCATCATCATCATCATCTCACATTCAGATGCGCAGGTTGCTGATGGGCCTCAAATAAAAGACTTGAATGAGGAGAAAAAATATTGAAAAGTTGCGTTTTTCAGTGCCACGCCCACCTGTACTTCAGTTGTCACGTGACGAACACAATTTCGTTCATACGATAAAAAGAACACGATCCTAGAGAATCAGAGTAAGTTACAGGAAAATAAGCAAAACATTAAAATAATATACTCGTATTTTTCACAGTTCGGTCCTCTTAACTTCCAGTATACCGGGCGAGTTGGCCGTGTGGTTAGAGGCGCGCGGCTGTCAGCTTGCATCCGGGAGATAGTGTGTTCGAATCCCATTGTTGGCAGCCCTAAAGATGGTTTTCCGAGGTTTCCTATTTTCACACCAGGCAAATGCTGGGGCTGTACCTTAATTAAGGCCACGGCCGCTTCCTTCCAACTCCTAGGCCTTTCCTATCCCATCGTCGTCATAAGACCTATCTGTACCCGTGCGACGTAAAGCCACTAGCAAAAAAAAAGAACATTCCAGTATAGATTATTTAACATTCTGAATATCCGAATCTTGTCCACAGGGTGTCATATAACTCAAAATTTGTAAATTTACCCACACATTCTAAGAAAAGTGTGTACTTCCAAATTCATCGGTCATCGTCCGTATACGACCCACATTGTGGAAGAGCATGGTTTTGGAAGACATAGGATATGCTAACATGACCTCGACGATCAAGTACTTTGCTCTAGTAATAATGCTTGCAAAGAATATTAAAAGCCCATCACGGCCGGTTACCTTCGAGATCCAAGGAAGAGAGCAAGTCCTGCTGCGGGATAATAGCCCCGGTAGAACCTGTTTGCTGCGTCATAGTAACCCACTTCGTGCCTGAGTCTGTCCTACGCGAACGCTAACAGACGTGACTTATGCTCTCTGTAGCTGGAACCATCTCGGTAGTGACCCAGTCAGGAATATAACGGAGATGATGGGAGAATTCGGTCAAACAGGCGGCTAACAATAAGTGAGCACAAAGGACTTTTTTTTTACAAGTGTTTCAAATATTACGTGATAAATATGAATTAGATTTTTCATTTAAGCACAGCTGTAAAATTATATATTAATGGATTATTATTATTATTATTATTATTATTATTATTATTATTATTATTATTATTATTATTATTATTATTATTATTATTATTATGACAACTTCCTGCTAAAGGAGGTTGGTTGTCACAAGAAAAACTCTATAATAAATAGAAACGAAATTGTTCACGAAAATTGATACTTCGGTACCTGGCAACTACCCCTATATCCTGTAACTTATGATACTGTAAACTTTATATCTAACAAGAGAGCACTGGAAGCCATGGTTTCACGGTGTATCAGAGTGGATACCACAAAAAATAGGGGTCCTCCAAGGAGATCCACTGAGTCCAATCTTGTTTAACGCCTTCACATGCGATGTAGGGATAAAGATAAAAGAAAGTACCAATGCGAAAATGTATATCTACGCGGATGACATGGCGATCGCTTCAGAGAACATCGATGAACTGCAACGAGCTATGGACCTACTCGTGGAATGGGCAGAAGAAAATGAAATCTGGATAAACGAGGACAAAACAGAAATGATGATTTTCAGGAAGGGCGGTAAATTCGCGGAGGCTGACCAAATAATGTGTAGAGGATCGCGTCTAAGAAGAGTAAATCATTTCAAATATTTAGGGCTAACTCTGCAAACAAGTGGGCATTGCTTCCGAATACACATCAGATCCAGGATGGTTGCTGCGATCAGAGCAATGAACGACATAGGGAATATTACCCTTATTGCAGTAGAGACAGCTATGCAGTTATTTAAGGCAAAGGTAATACCGGTGCTGACATATGGTCTCGAACTCATAGGAGAGTACCTTACTTATAAACAACTGGAGGAACTGGAGAAAATCAAAGCTCGCTACCTCAAAAGGGTCCTGGGAGTATCAAAGTCAACCCGATCGCGGTTGGTATATGAGCTAACGAGGGAAACGTACCTGATAGAGGACCTTCGGAACGAGCTGATACTGCCAGTTAATGCGGCATACGAGAAACTTCTACAAGATCTGAAAGCCAAGAAAATGGAAATTTGGGATTCCTTCTACACTACCGAAGCCATGATGGACAGAAGGTGGATGGGCACAAATTACCAGCTGCGCCACATCGCTACAAGAATGGCGGTCCATGGTTTCCATTTTAAGTTGTGCTCAGAGAAGAAATTCCATGACCCAAGTGATCAGTGTGTGTGCAAGCTCTGTGGTCAAATCTGCGGGCGATATCATATACAGGAATGCTCCGAGAGAAAGTGCTCAATTAGTGAATTTGTGAAAGCCTGATAGTGATAGTGATTTCCGCCCGAACTAAGCAGGTATGGATGTATATATATGATTGTATTCTTGTTTTATGGCCAGTGGCTGCATTAAAACATTATTATTATTATTATTATTATTATTATTATTATTATTATTAATTTGCTGAAGCCTACGACTCAGAGTTCTTGGATTTAAACATCTTCCAACGCTACAGAGCGAGACGAATGACTCAGACAATAGAAGCGCTGGCCTTCTGATCTCAAATCAACGGATTCTGTCCAGGCTCAACCCGGTGGTATCTGAAGATGCTCCAACACAGTAGCCTCGTGTCGGTAGATTTACTGGAAAGTAAATGAACTCCTCACGGACAAAATTTTGGCACATCGGCGTCTCCGAAAAGGAAAAGTAGTTAGTGGGGTGTCGATCAATCAATCGATCAGTCAATCGATCAATCAATCACCACAGATCTGCATTTGGGGCAGTCGCCCAGGTGGCAGATTCCCTATCTGTTATTTACCTAGCCTTTTCTTATATACTTTCAAAGAATTTGGAAATTTATTGCGCTTCGTAAATTATTCCATTCCGTCACTTCTCTTCCTATAAAGAAGTATTTGCTCCAATTTGCCCTCTTTAATTCCAAATTTATCTCCATATTATTGTGATTTTTCGTACTTTTGGAAACACCACTCAAACTTATTGGTCTACTAATGTCATTCCACGCCATCTCTCCACTGACAGCTGTGAACATACCACTTAATCGAGCAGATTATCTCCTTTCTCCCAAGTCTTCCCAGCCCAAACTTTGCAACATTTTCGTAACGCTACTCCTTTGTTGACCGAGCTCGATAGCTGCAGTCGCTTAAGTGCGGCCAGTATCCAGTAATCGGGAGATAGTGGGTTCGAGCCCCACTGTCGGCAGCCCTGAAGATGGTTTTCCGTGGTTTCCCATTTTTACACCAGGCAAATGCCGGGGCTGTACCTTAATTAAGGCCACGGCCTCTTCCTTCCAATTCCTAGGCCTCTCCTATCCCATCGTCGCCGTAAGACATATCTGTGTCGGTGCGACGTAAAGCAAAAACAAAACAAAACAAACCTCCTTTGTTGGAAATCACCCTGAACAAATCGAGCTGCTTTTCTTCGGATTTTTCTCCAGTTCTTAAATCAAGTAATCCTGGTGAGGGTCTCACACTCGAACCATACTCTAGTTGGTGTCTTACCAGAAACTTATATGCCCTCTCTTTTACATCCTTACTACAGTCCCTGAATGCCCTCATAACCATACGAAGATATCCGTACTCTTTTATTTACAATGTCGTTTATGTGATTACCCCAATGAAGATCTTTCCGTATGTCAATACCTAGGTACTTGCAGTGATCCCCATTGGCAACTCTCACCCCATCAACGCAGTAATTAAAACTGAAAGGACTTTTCCTATTAGTGAGACTCACAACTCTATTATTATTTTTTTTTTTTTTTTGCTAGGGGCTTTACGTCGCACCGACACAGATAGGTCTTATGGCGATCTATTATTATTATTATTATTATTATTATTATTATTATTATTATTATTATTATTACCATGCTGGGAACAAAAGAATAACCCGTAACCGACTGAGCCAGCGAAGCACACAGGCTTGTAGTTTTACGTGACTGTCAATACCGTGATCATAGCGACGGGGCCTCCATTTTTATGTGGATTCCATTTCACAAGGATATGACTACTCATTTAAATATTACTACATTCATTGGCCTGGTTACCGACCGCTGTGCCAGCGAGGTCGATATTCAATAGGGATTTGTTTCCTCATGACACACCCATGTCAACGAGCGTAATATGAGAATAGCATATTTACAAACGCTTTACCAAGGTAGCCGTCTCGAATCTCGGCCGGGTCGGGGATACTTAGCTGCATCTGGTTAATTCCTCTAGCTCCGGGAGTGGGGGTTTGTGTTTGTTTCAATACATACTTCATCTACACACCTCGTATCACACTGCCAACCACCACACAACATGCTATAGTGAAAACATTCCTTCACACTGGGTGTGTATCAGAATGGCATCCGGCCGTAAAACAGGGCCTAGTCCACATGCGCGACACCTGCGACCCCATCAAGGTGAAGGAAAGGCGGCGGAAGTATAACAGAAGTTCTAAAATATGTGCTTAATCTTCTTAAAACCATTTCCCAGGGACGCTAGAGTGCTGGAAATTTGCCGTGATGTACGATCCTAAACATTCTAATAAATCTAGTAACTCATGTCACTCGTGTCAAAACTCGTTTCATTCAGTGCGATGGCCCACGATAACGGAACAGGAAGTAAGAGCCTAACCAACCACTCTGGGCAGTCGGCCTTGACTGAGGAGATTTCGGATAGGAAAGGGCCCCAGCATTTGTTTGGTATGAAAATCGGAAACCACAGAAAACCACTTTCAGGACTGCTGACAGTGGGATTCGAAAGCACTATCTCCCGAATGCAAGCGCAGAGCTGTGCGCCCCTAACGGCACGGCTAACTCACTTGGTTGACGGAGGAGAATTTTTCGCTAACAAATGTTCATATTTCGTGCGTTGAAAAATGTAGAAACGTAAGCTGAACTCGCAGAGACAAGGATGTCAACATGAAGTTTGTTCGGATTCTTGAGACGATGACGGACTGTTGTAAACTAGCGAGTTCCATTCTTATACCATTTATTGGCTTTAATTATCAATTAAATGTCCGAGTAATATTAACTTAAAACGAAATAAAAATAATGTCTATTCAATTAGTGCCAACGTGAGAATCCGTTAAGTCCCCGTAATCTTATATTTGATCACATTGTACTTTTTTGTGTCAACAAGGTATTTAATCTGGCAGTTACGTCTGAGTACTTATATATTACAGATAAACAAACAAGTAACTATTTAAGGCCAGATGCCATTCCTGCCGTCACGCCCGAATCCCATCGAAAAGGTCACCCCAAGTCACCGGGATCAGCACTCAGGGCATTTGGATTGTGAGTAGAGTGGTTATAATATGATTCAGAGGAACGTGAAAGGGTACTGAAGTTCAAAGGTTTCCTCTCATAATTTTCTTATTAATGCTCATCATTTGAATACATCAGTAATTTTAATGTGTTTAAGGCATCCTCGAGGTTAATTTGTTATATTTTCCGACCGTCAATGAAAGTTTAACTGAACGTTTTATCTCTTAGTTTCTATATTCTAAAACAGTAGACTAATAACAAGCGAGAAACATCCCTTTTTACTGTAAATAGCCGTCTTGATGAGAAACCAAGGACTTCCACTTTCGTCTATCACGCAATGCCAGACTCAGCTAGGGGAACTGTGGCCACTAACCTAGCCCGCAAGTTGAGAATCTTTGGTCCCTCGTTTAGTCTCCTCTTACTGCAGATACCCCTGTGGGTAGGGGCGGTAGAATGACACCCACCGTAATCCCCTGCCTGTCTTAAAAGGCGACTAAAAGGGACCCCAGGAGCTCTCAACTTGGGAGTCTGGGTTGGCGACCAAGGGGTCCGGAGTCCCGGCACTGCTTCCATTTACTTGTGTCAGGCTCTTCACTTTTATCTATCCTATCCCAACTCCCTTGGTCAATTCTCGTTCTTTTCACGCCCTTCGTGGCCCTTGTCTTTCTTTGGTCGATACCTTCATTTTTCGAAGTGTCGGATCCCTTCCACTTTTTCTGTCTGATTAGTGTTATATACAGGATGGTTGCCTAGGTGTACTTCCTCTTAAAACAATAATCACCACCAGCACTATTACGACAGAAAGGGGGTACCATGAATGTATTCTACCACCTCCATCCACAGGAGGCATAAAAATATTGGTAGTGAAGTTGGATTATAAAATATTTTGGATAACATTTTCCATTTACATATGTTTGTCATTTCAGTGTTATCAAATACTTATTCTATGGACAATCTTCTTTCCTTCTTCTTTTCCTACTGCTCTTCCCAAATTTGTGGGGTCGCGGGTGCGAACTGTGTCAGTCTACAAGTGGACTTGGCCCAGTTTTACAGACGGATCCCCTTCCTGGCGTTAACCCTGTGTGGAGGTATGTAATCACTAATGCGTTTTTCTGTGGTGGTTGGTGGTGCAGTGTGCTGTGTGAATATGAAATGGAGTGTGTTGGGACAAACACAAACTCCCAGTCCCCGAGCCATAAGTATTAATCTAAGGCGATTACAATCCCCGACCCGGCCGGGAATCGAACCCGGAATCCTCTGAACCGAAGGCCTTAACGCTGACCATTCAGCCAAGGAGTCAGACACTTATTCTACGGACAATGTTTTCGTGAACACTAAACATAATAAGAAGTGAAAAATAAAACCAGTTGAAGGTGAAAGAGAAAGAAGTCCAACACTTTTGTAGAATGAGATTCTTCTTTTGCACTCCTATCGATGGAGCATTCACTGACGGTGACCTAATTGAGGAGTCACTACTGTAGAGCCTCTGAGTTTGGTGGAACGTAGCTGTGTTCTGTTGTTGGTAACTTGTAGTCTTTCCCCGTCAAGAGGACCTAAAAGTTGTTCTTGTCACTTCATTTGTTGTGCACAGCTGTTCTTCGGCCTTCCCCTTCCTCGTGCGGCGTGTGATTGAAAGTCAAGGGCTCTTTTGTGTACATAGATTTTATTCTATGTAGAAGATGATTATCGCAGCGGAAGAGCCATAGAAGACGGGAAATGAATTATTATTTAGGGATTTTATATCTAATATAGTCTGTTTCGCGGAAGAATGGGATTCAAAAAAGACCGTCGGGATAAGAAAGAAAATGAGGAGCCTAGTGGTATAGTGAATCGGAACAGTATCAGACTCAGGAAGGGGTACTAAGGTTATCACTTCACCTTCGCAACTTGAGAGTCAGTAAATAATACCTTTCGTCAACGACCGGGCAATATTTAAATTTTAAAAAATGAAAACCTACAACCTGTTTTCCAGTCAATGACCGGGTCAGGGATTTAATGAATGAAGCAGATATAGGCTATTGGTACGATGGGGTCGCCACTCCCAAAGTGATTTATTAATGAGTGATAGATGCTATGAAATGAGAATGGAGAGTGTTGCTGGAATGAAAGATGACAGGGAAAACCGGAGTACCCGGAGAAAAACCTGTCCCGCCTCCGCTTTGTCCAGCGCAAATCTCGCATGGAGTAACCGGGATTTGAACCAAGGTATCCAGCGGTGAGAAGCCGACGCGCTGCCATCTGAGCCACAGAGGCTCCCTATTTAAATTAGACCGCCTATTAAATAAATACTTCACTGTCTGATTTCACATCCAAAATATAGTAAACGACTCTTACTGCACTGCCGTTTGCCTGGGAATTCGGATATAAATATTTCCCAGGTTAATGAACTTCAGGTACGAAGGTTCTTACCACAGCCGGTAGCCTATTGTTTTATGCATTCCCCTGAATGTATGAATTGAACTACATACCTCCGACTTGTTCTGCTTGTCTTACCGTTTTATGGCACCTTCTTTGTAACTGGATCACTTGCTTTATGGTTTCTTGGTACAACAGCTTTTGGTCTACGGGACAATAATGGAATGAGAACACTGGGATTTATTTCCGCTTGACTGGAACTATATGACATTCAGAGAAACATGAATCGTGGTTCTTTTGATACCCGTTTTCTTTAGAGCTTTATTATTTAATCGACTTAGACTTCGTGCTATTAAGGAAATTGTGAGTTTAGTCACGCATGAAAGCCTGGGAATTTCTTTAACATTCATAACATGACCATGTTAATAATAATAATAATTTCGTGTGGCTATTTCTAGCCGGGTGCAGCCCTTGTAAGGCAGACCCTCCAATGAGGGTGGGCGGCATCTGCTATGTGTAGGTAACTGCGTGTTATTGTGGTGGAGGATAGTGTTATGTGTGGTGTGTGAGTTGCAGGAATGTTGGGGACAGCACAAAAACCCAGCCCCTGAGCCATTGGAATTAACCAATGAAGGTTAAAATCCCCGACCCGGCCGGGAATCGAACCCGGGACCCTCTGAACCGAAGGCCAGTACGCTGACCATTCAGCCAACGAGTCGGACATGACCATGTTTAGAAGTAAACAAATATCGGCTTTTGATTCAGTGGGGAATATCACGATTAAAATGAGCCTTACAATATATTTTGTCGTTGATTGTAATAATAATAATAATAATAATAATAATAATAATAATAATAATAATAATAATAATAATAATATACTGTAGTTTTACGTCCTACTCTACCGCACTTTAAGGGATTTTGCAGACACCAGGCGTCGAAAGTTTCTCTCACGCAAGTTGTTTTAAGTATCAGCACGAGGCTGTCATATTTGAGCACCTACAAATATAGATCCTTTTGTAGATCAGTGGTACCGAGCGAGTTGGCCGTGCGGTTAGGGGCGCGCCGCTGTGAGCTTGCATCCGGGAGATAGTGAGTTCGAGCTCCACTGTCGGCAGCCCTGAAGATGGTTTTCCGTGGTTTCCCATTTTCACACCATCTGGGGCTGTGCCTTAATTAAGGCCATGGCCGCTTCCTTCCCACTCCTAAGCCTTTCCTATCGCATCGTCGCCATTAGACCTATCTGTGTCGGTGTGACGTTAAGCCAATTATTAAAATTTAAAAAAGATCAGTGGTAGAGCGTGTGCCTCCCCGGCTTCTAAGATTCGCGGGTTCAAACCCGACAGAGCTAGTCGGATTTTTTGATGGACGGAAATATATCCATTCTACTCTCCATGCCGTACGATGTCGGCATGTAAAAGATCTCTGGTGACACATTTGGAGTTCACGTTACAGAATCAATTAAAATTCAGCCGTATATTGCTGAAGAGAAATTTGCTTTACTCTCTTACCTGATAGAGTAAAACTGAACGTCGGAATTGACATCCAAGCAGCTTGGCGTCGAATTAAAATGTCTGTACACGTTAGCTGAGACCATACGATTCTTCATATTATTATTACTATACAATTGGACGGAGCCGGGATCGAACTCTCCAAGTTTTTCTCAGAAGGCCAGTGCTCTACCGCCTGAGCCACTCAACCCGGAGCGCTGTTCAAGGAATTTCCTCTGTGCATACTGCACTTGCCTTAAAAAGAGCAACTTGAGATGAGCTTTATTACACGCCCATTTTTTACTTTTAGAAGTAATGATCAATAGCAATGACTGTTTCTGATGGCGTCGTGCCAGCCCGTGCTCTTCCAGCATTTCAATGTGTTAGTTCCAGGAATTACATTCCTCAAACAACATAAAAATAAAATGTGGATGAAGGGATTTAGTTCCACTTGACCTTAAGGCTTTAAATTTGTCACACACTGCATTCCACATAAACAGTTGTAGAAGCCAGATGATTTCATTTTTTCACCTCTTTAAGATGGAGGTTTCTATCTCGTTAGAATATATATACCGTATAAACAGGACACATTCAGGGTTAGTTACGCATGAGATAACCTGAATTCCCCAGAGTATGGCGCCTAAATGAATATAAAGTTTAACTCCTTTTTGTAGTCACGCGTTGATACACTCTCACAAACAAGGAAGTCACAACTTAGTGGTCTGACTCAGCGGCATAGTGACACGTATATATTTTTAGTTTTCTTTTCCTTTTTTTTTTTTTTTCGGGGCGCATTCCTTCTTCAATACCTATTTCATGTGTATAAACCACTGATTGTTAATCAACTAGAGGTACGACACGAACAAGTACTGGTAGCTGATGCTTCCAGTGTTACCAGCCATGACATGTGAATGTAGTGTGCTTAGAGTTGGCTTGCTATCGATTGGTCAAGGGAGTATTTTTTTTTTTTATAAAACTACAGCTGGATTTGGGATATTATAGTCAACAACTCCAAGTGTTTAGGATGTGTATTCTCCCAGGATGGCAGTACAGGAAATATTGAATCAAGGTGCAGCGAAGCTCGCAGTTGCGATCTACTACAGTATTCTCTAAGATGGACGTCAGCTCCTGGACGAAACTATCTTTACACCGGTCGGTTTTCAGACCAACTTTGCTCTACGGGAGTGAAAGCTAGGTGGACTCGGGGTATCTTATTCATAAGTTAGAAGTAACAGACATGAACGGAGATTATGGTTAAGTTAGGAATGAACTCGATTGATGAAGCTGTACGCATAAACCGACTTAGGCGGCGGGGTTATTTGAGGCGAATGGAGGAGTATAAGTTACCTAGGAAAATAATAGACTCGTCCATGAGGGGTAAAAGAAATAGAGGAATACCAAGATGACGATGGTTAGACTCAGTTTCTAAAGATTAAAATATAAAATTTATAGAACTAAACGAGACCACGCAACTACTTACAAATAGTACAAATATAGGATTATGGTGGTGTTTGATAAATTCAGAGGCTTACAGACTGTACTTTGAAAGGCATAAGTCTATAATTAAAATTTTAATAATTCTCTCTCTCTCCTGGCTTTGAATATACGATCTTGGGTTTCAGAAGCCGATACTCTACTAATAATCAGCAGAGTTTATGGTTAGCATACTTAATGAAACGAGTGATACAGTTTACACATCGTAAATAATGGACAGCGGTACACAAAGGATCTAATTGCGCGTTGAACTGTAGGTAAATTGAATTTAGTGTGTTTGCACACAATATACCTAGCCGTTAATTTCACTGACTGTGCTCAGGTTATCAGGTAGAAGGAGTTTCTTGCGAGAGGCATTTCCCCTGGGTCACTTCTTCGCGAACAAGCAACATTATTTCCCTACCGCCTCCTCACATACAGAGAAACATAACCTCTTCTTGCTAGCCGAAAACTTCTTTACCCCAGAGACTCACTTCCCAAGACCGGCAACAACATTTCACTATTAATGTTTTACAAACTTCATTATTTATTACGTCTGGGTAGAACGTACAGAAGGTTCCAGCGTTTTAACCAAGAAGTCAAGGCAAAAATAACAACGTTGCACTTCAAGTAGTTTGTTCACTTTCCCTCCCGCACCTTCGTACATTAAATATAAATATGCACTGCACCCGAGGTTCACGTCGGTCAGAAGAGGAATGAATCGTAATTACAAAAACTGCTTTTAATCTCCAATGATAGAATGGAAATGTTGCTTTGGAACAGGCAGCTCTGGGTAAAATGACTATGTATTGCTATCCTTCTTATTTTTTAAATTTGTTTTATTCTTTTTTCCTGAGTTACACCATTGGTTAGGTGCACATCTTTTGTAGTCCAGATTTTGGGTTTGAATCGCAACACAGTCAATTTGCATTTAAGAGTGCTTAAAAACAAACATAACAAAAGTTACCCCATAGCACTACAGCCCTGAAGGGCCTTGGACTCCCAAGTGGCCGCTGCTCAGCCCGAAGGCATGCAGGTTACGAGGTGTCACGTGGTCAGCACGACGAAAACTCTCGGTCGTTATTCTTGGTTTTCTAGATCTGGGCCGCTGTCTCACTGTCAGATAGTTTCTCAATTCTAATCACGTAGACTGAGTGGACCTCGAATCAGCCCTCAGATTCAGATAAAAATCCATGATCTGGCCGAGAATCGAACCCTGGGCCTCCGGGTAAGGGGCAGCCATGCTACCTCTATACCATTATTATTATTATTATTATTATTATTATTATTATTATTATTATTATTATTATTATTACATCTCTATTATAAAGATCAGTTTGCATGCCTTTCTGAACTTATCAAATGCCGCCACTATCCTCTATTATTTTTCTATTTGTTTAACGTCGCACTAACACATCGAAGGTTTTCGGCGACGGAAGGGTGGGAGATTGGGAAGGTAGCGGCCGTGGCCTTCATTAAGGTACAGCCCCAGCATTTGCCTGGTGTGAAAATGGGAAACCACGGAAAACCATCTTCAGGGCTGCCGACAGTGGGGTTCGAACTCACTATCTCCCGAATGCAAGCTCACAGCTGCGCGACCTTAACTGCACGGCCACTTGCTCGGTAATCCTCTATTTGTAACGAGCTCTGTAGATTCATTTGGTTCCATACGTCTTATCTTTAAATAATTGTAAACCGAGTCTAACAGTCGTTGTCTTTGTCTTCCTCTACTTCTCTTACCGTCCATGAGACAGAGTTCCTTATTTTCTTAGGTAACCTATCCTCCTTTCGCCTCACATGACTCCAGCACCAAAGCCGCATGATGCTTACAGCTTCATTGATCGAGTTCATTCCTAGCTTAGCCTTTATCTTCTCATCCCGAATTTCCTCCTGGTATTATTCCCACCTGCTTTTACCAGCGACCATTCTCGCTACTTTCATGTCTGTTACTTTTAACTTCTGACTGGACCCTATGAGTCCACCGAACTTTCACTCCCACACAGCAAAGTTGGTCTGAAAACAGACCGGTGTAGAGATAGTTTCGTCCGGGAACTGCCATCTTTCTTACAAAATACTGTTGATAGTCTTTGCGAACTCACTGCGTCAGTTTGCTGTATCTTGATTCAATCTCACTTATTATATTACCACCCTGGACAAATACACAAACTAAATACTTGAATTATAATTTCTTTCTTTCTTTCTTTCTTTCTTTCTTTCTTTCTTTCTTTCTTTCTTAATCTGTTTACCCTCCAGGGTTGGCTTTTCCCTCGGACTTAGCGAGGGATCCCACCTCTACCGTCTCAAGGGCAGTGTCCTAGAGCGTGAGACTTTGAGTCAGGGATACAACTTGGGAGAATGACCAGTACCTCGCACAGGCGGCCTCACCTGCTATGCTGAACAGGGGTTTTATGAGGGAGGGGGAAGATTGGAAGGAACAGGCAAGGAGGAGGGAAGGAAGCGGCCGTGGCGTTAAATTAGGTACCATCCCGGCATTTGCCTGGAGGAGAAGTGGAAAACCACGGAAAACTACTTCCAGAATGGCTGAGGTGGGAATCTAACACTCCTCTACTCAGTTGACCTCACGAGGCTGACTGGACCCAGTTCCAGCCCTCGTACCACTTTTCAAATTTTGTGGCAGAGCGGAGAATCGAACCCGGGCATCCGGGGGCGGCAGCTAATCACACTAACTACTACACCACAGAGGCGGACGAATTCTAATTTTCCTGTTTATAATTTATTGTGTCTTAGTAGTACTGGTCAGGTGCAGTGGTTAACCCTCAGTAATGCCCTTCCGACTCCACATAAACGTGATAAGTTGGTGTTGAAAATAATGTCTTTGAAGAATTGCTGAAGATTTGGAGGTAACGGAGACGAAAGTATTGATAATAAACTCTCCCCCTCTTTCTTTCTTCCTTCCTTTCTTTCTTTCTTTCTTGCTTTCTTTAGTCGTAGGACAGGTGACCTCATTCAAAATGCCACTTAAACTTGACCAGCAACGTACTTCACGAGTTAACGTATACTTATAATACCTGCCCTTGATACTTAGTTCTTGAGATCGCTTACTACGATGCGTTTAGATACGACAATGTCTGGAGCAACTGCTCAACTTTTGGTCCTATTCTGAAGAGTGTTGCTCTCTATAATTATGTAACTGTATATGTTCAGAAGGAAACAAAATGACACTACTCGACTATCCATTGTTTTCATTCCATCCCTGAAGGGGGAGGCGGGCCTCTCAGATGGTGATGCCGTCTTTCAGGCCAGGAGCTTTGTATTGGAGAAGGAGACTTGCGATGAAAGGGAGGGGGTTGGTGGCCGTAGGAACTTCCTCGGCATTCACTTTAGTGCAGGAGAAAGGAAAACCACGGAATACTATTCTCAGGACAGGCGACGGTGGGGACGAGCCCCTCTCAGTCTCCCGAATACAGAGGCGTACAGCCACGGTAGAACCGTAACCACCCCTCCTTTGCTCGGTTGGCTGGTCGGAATGCAGAGCTGTCGGACCACGGACCAGTCGTGGTCATTTGTTGCCTACTTGGCAACCACCGACCACAAAATGATAAACTCCCCGAAGAGGGTTTTTTTTTTTTTAAGGGTGGAATTGAATATAGAAGGCTCTATTAAACACCTGATGTCGTTTACACTGAGGTATGACCTCTTGACTTCATTCTTATAGCGGAGAAAGTCAAGTGTCGGATACTGAGTCGTAACAGTGTTAAAATGTGAATAGTATTGCGCCGTTCCCGCGTCCAGGCAAGGACACAAGAGATCCAGACTAGCTCTAACTTCAATAAATCGGGTGACTGAGTTCTACGGGTGTGAGTTCCGCAACGGAAAAACAACCAGGTCAAACAACGGTATTCCCTAACTAACGCAGAAAGACGTCTCTTACTCGTATTTAGCTAGGTACCATTCTCATTAATTCTTAAGAAAATCGTCGTCGATCGTTACTACTACAATCTTACAACTAAACCTTATGCTAAGAACACAGAGAAAGAGTTTTTAGGTTTCACCATTCAAAATTTATTTAAATATTAAATCAAATATTCAAGCAATTAGTTCAAAATTTTACTAATGAAGTAACCTTAGTATTGACTGACTCATCGTCGACCTAGTAATCCATATCCGTCGATAACGTTGGAAAAATTACGTCTTTTCACTTCACCCTAAGTGATTGAATGTCTTCTCGGCTTACATAGCTTCCTTTCTTAGTACAGTACTCATTCATCTCCGAAATCATCAATTAATATTGTAAACGACATGACACATGTGGGAAGATTCTTAAAAATAGAATGCCCTATCCTTCTCTTTCAATTCACCTAGCGAGTTGGGTGATGATTAAATAAATTAAATTGGGTACAGCTACTAGTATTTACAAGTGCCTTCTTGGCAAGAAAATAAAACATGAAAATTATTTACATTAAAAATGTAGGATGCATCCACAGAAAAGAAAAGAAAACTCCTATCAACTATTATTTATAGTCCTTCTAGTTGTATTATTTTGAGAAATAAAGAAACACATGTGGACTTTCTGAGCCATTCTTCAGTCAAGAAATGGAGTTCTATTTGTTTAAGTCAACCGTCCTTGGACATCGCATCAGATTATGTTAACTAACACTCGATATTAATTCTAAAAAAAAAACTATCACAGTACTTAATATTCAACTGACTGATTGACTGTCCGTAGCTTTAAGACTATCAATGAGGATATTCTAAACTCTTCTTGCGTTATTCTGACAAGTACACACATATACGTTTTACGTCTTAAATATTGCTCTCTGCCTATTTAGTTGCTTTTTTAGACACTCATATTTCCTTGTGTTACACATCATGAGCCAAGCTACGTCCATTGTAAGTCGTAATCATCCAATAAGTAACATCTTCGCAAGATTTAATTCATGAATTTAAGGTAATATGACCTTATCTTATTGACATAGACTAGGTGCGTACGAAATGGCAAGAAACGTCATCACTCTGGTTCTACAAGGTTATAATAACACATGCTACCAACGGAAAATCTACTTAATCGGATGACAATATCTCCAGCTAAAAGAAAATGATTCACCTTTGAAACCCTAGGTCACCAGTGATCGGCCTATAGATTGAAATTCATACAGAAATGTAATCATTCAGTGAGTTCTCGAGATCTTCCTAAGCGAATCAGTGAAGGCTCCAAACTATCCAGAGTAAACATTTGCTGCTCCAAGTAACTTAATATGGATAAAAGAAACATTGCACTCGACGTCCTGAGATCATGTCCTGAGCTAGATAAAATGCGTAGGCTAAAAATCATTGCGTGGAATTGGCGAGAAATCAGTGATCTTCTCAATTATAACATTTGAAATCACGAGACCTTATTTCATGCAACTATGACTCTCTCTCGAAGAAACAATAACTACAACCATTATACATCATCAACAACTCTATATCATATTCATGACGCGATAATTATTACTCTTATTTCATATAACCACACTATCACTTTATCATGTAATTCATTACCTTGGCTTGCACATGAACGTGCCGCGACATTACAAAAATGCCTACTTTATTTGCTACAGTCATAGTACCAAATTTAACGTAACTTGGAATAGTCTACTGCCATTCCCTCATAACACAAATCCTATGCATGATCTCGTACAATTTGACGTTGCTTAAGTTTATGACACGCAGATATAAATGCCTACTTCATTCTTACACATCACTGATAATAATAATAATAATAATTTTAGCGATCTCTTCACGCATGTCTCTGGAAAACATTACGAACGAACATCACTTGGTGACCACGCCTACAAATGGAATTGACGTTTCGTACAGATGAATACCTACTTCCAATGAATTTAGCTAGATGTTTGTTTACGCACTGTGTTCGCACCAATAAATATTACAAAGCAAAATAAAGAAAACAATATCTTCTTACTTACGAAAACGACTTGGATATTGGACTTAACTTTGCTCAAGATGGTCTCGGCGTTTCCTCCTCTCCGGTCATCTGAGACTATGAACTGGTCATCTGGTTCCTCCACAAGTGGTTGGGTACATCGTGGCTTCTCATCATCGCTCACTGGTCATCCGGGATAGCCAACATCGTCTCGCCTCGTCAGGATCCAAGCAGCATCGCCTTGCTTCCTTACAGACCCATGATGAAGACTCGTGCGTATGGAACAGAACAATGATAGAATGTTTGACTCATTGCTGACATTTTTCAAGTACTATAGCTCTTGCGTTGCTCAGATTGTACAGGTTTTTACTGGAAAACAGTTAGATCAATAAATAGTCCAGAATTGTCTAAGACTTATATTCAGTATATTCTGATTCGAAAATAAATTTCTTTCCGCCGTCTTTTATCCACCTAAATGCATTCAATTACTGTTCGGTAAGTGTCTTTCAATGTTAACCGGTGTCGGGCAAATTTCATCAAGGGCTTGCGTCACTGCGTGACGTAGTTCCACAGTAGTATATCTTATCTCTTATTGTTTCTCGTATTAAATCTCCCGCGGCGTTTAAATCTTGATCTCTGCCAAATAGAGTGTAGTCGGGAACTAATCTTCGTTTCCAAATCTCCAATATATCGCTCCGCTGAATAATTCCTTTAAAATTGAGTTTTGCGTCCTGTTAATACACCGAAGTCAGATTAGAAAGTAAAAGATGAGCATCTTTTTTCTTGAATAATGGTTTCAAATAATGTCCCTCTGTCATTTTTTTTCTGCGCCTTCTAAACGCGGCTATTACTGTAACCGACTGACGAAAAGACTTATAATTTGGCCCGTACTGACGTTAAATGTATTTTATTTGAGATTTTGACCGCAGAGACTCCATCTTTGTTGCTCTAGCTCTTATAAAGAATTGTGAAACGGCACAGTATGAGGTTGAAGGAAGTAGAAAGCAGATTCTTAGTTCCTTTCTCTGCCATGAAATGGTACTACGCCTTCTAGTTTCCGGAATGAAAGTGAAAAAAGACTTACTGCCACTATGAGAAAAGTCATAAAGTAATATGGTACATAAAGAGCCACAGTAATTCATATCTCAAAAAGGTAGAGTCCTTAAAATGATTTTCAGAGATTGGAAAGAGTCAGTCCAGTATTGGATATGGGATCTCTCTCTGTGGACCAGTGGTAGAGTGCCGACCTCTGAATCGCGGGGTGGGGGTTCAAACCCGCCAGAAGTTCGGATGTTTGAAAGACGGGAAAAAGTTCATTCGACACTCAATGTTATACAATGATGGCAGGTAAAAGATCTCTGGTAATACAATTAGTGTGTACCCGACAAAATGAATGAAAAACTTAGCTTTACTGTAAGTCACCTAAAACTACTCAGTGCTACTCTGCCATCTGGTATAGTAAAAGGGAACGTTAAAATTGACGATTAGGCAGCGTAGATGTCATCAAACCGGGCGAGTTGGCCGTGCGGTTAGGGGCGCGCAGCTGTGAGCTCGCATCCGGGAGATAGTGGGTTCGAATCCCACTGTCGGCAGCCCCGAAGATGGTTTTCCGTGGTTTCCCATTTTCACACTAGGCAAATGCTGGGGCTGTACCTTAATTAAGGCCACGGCCGCTTCCTTCCATTCCTAAGCCTTTCCTGTCCATCGTCTCCATAAAACCTATCTATGTCGGTGCGACGTAAAGCAAAAAAAAAAAAAAAGAAAAAAGAAAAAAAGATGTCATCAAATTAAAATGCCTGCACACGGTAGCCGACTTTTCTATTTTACTATTATGATTATTTTTGTATGCATATATTCACTCACAATCAGAATAACATTTTCTTGAGGATTATAATTACGGTCTATAAGGCTTAATTTATTTTGGACACTAGATTTTCATGTTGCACACGATTCATAATAAAATAATAATAATAATAATAATAATAATAATAATAATAATAATAATAATAATAATAGTATAATAATAATGGACATGGAACAAAAACTCATATAGTTACATACCTTAACACGGACAAGTATTTGTGCTGGGCATTTTCTTTCCTGGAATGTAAAATAGAAGATAATTTGTCAATAAGTGATTTTTATCAATGCCTAAATCATACGGCATGGATTATAAGCATTATCAAGGGAAACAAGAAAAGTAAACATGCATACACACACTCGCTCACAATCAAAATAATAATATCAATATATTACTAACTCGTTAATCACGAAATATTCCTGTACTGATTAAAAAAATGTGTGCATGATTGACCAGTCATTTTTGCTTGCGTTTGAATATGTATATACCGAAAACAGTTCGGAATATCGAGGACGCAATGAAATAATAAGGTTACAGACTGTCGTTTATTGAATCACAGAGACGCACGAACTGAAATGGTTTGTCCTCCAATATCCAACGCAAATATAGCAGTAATAATGAAAATGTGTTCTTTTGAGTGTGAATATTGTCCTTCTTCACTTTACGTGAATACCTCTGACATTGTTCATTTCTCCGAACGTTGTGGCATGCTTGTGATTAGTATATTGACGTCATCTTGAGGAAAAAGGTCTCATTCCATCTGGGAAACTCTAATGAGGCCTGAGAATGTCTGTGGAGGTTGTGGACGATCGCCACCAGCAGTTTTCAACTTGTGCCATGCATGCTCAATGCAATTCATGTCCGGTGAATTAGCTGGCCAGTTTACATGGTTGATACTCACCTCTCTCATGAAGTTCCTCACTGAATCACCTCGATAAGGGCGAGCATTTTCGTCGACGAAAATGAATTCAGCACCATATTCATCCCTAAAGAGTTGTACAAAATGGTCGAAGAATTTCATCGGTATACCACTCGGCAGTTAACGTACCTTAAATTTGTATCAAAGGTGTACGACGGCTCGAACCCACTATCTCCCGGATACAAGCTCACAGCTCACAGCTGCGCGCCCCTAACCGCGCGGCCAATTTGCCTGGTTGACTATTCTCTAACGGAACATGTCGCATCGGTAGAAATTACTTTAATCGGGCACTATACAGCCGATTGCGTACAGTTTGTGAAGATACAGTCGAAGGTGGTGGTCTCTTCTGCGCTTTTCACGCCGATATACCGATCTTGATGTGGCGTTGTACCCTCGCTCGAAATTCCCTCTGTTTTTCAGTCACGTCAATGGTTTCACAGTACCTTTCCGACGGATTTGACACTGCAATTTGGATAACCCCTGAGATGCGTGATACTGCTCCTTTCGTATGTCCACCCAGAATCAGTGCCGTAATTCTGTCTCGTCGAACTGGGAAATACGCATTTTACATGAAGCGTGAACACTAGCTGAAGGTCGAACGGCACTGTTTACACTGCTACCAATCTCCACCTGAAATTGCATAGTTCACTCTGGGCTTTATAGGGAACGTAGGCAGTGACACCTGCTGTATTGTAAACAAGAAATTGAATTACTTGTGTGTATGGAGTGCCCTCTATCACTTACAACAGAACTACACACACCATACCACATAAAACCAAAACCAAACCCCTTGGCACTACAGCCCTTGAAGGGCCTTGGCCTACCAAGCGACCGCTGCTCAGCCCGAAGTCCTGCAGATTGCGAGGTGTCGTGGGGTCAGCACAACGAATCCTCTCGGCCGTTATTCTTGGCTTTCTAGACCGGGGCCGCTATCTCACCGTCAGATAGCTCCTCAATTCTCACCATACCACATACCGTGCCTAATTTCACAACATTCCAAACTCTTGAGATGTATAAAATGGCAGTTCCTTGTAATCAATCCTTCGTTCGATCCATTGATCCAAAGATCAATGATCTGAATTTAGGACGGTCGCCGATGTGGTAGATTCCCTATCAATTGCTTACCTAGCCTTTTCTTAAATATTTTCAAAGAACTTGGAAATTTATTGAACATTTCCCGTAATTAATTATTTCAATCCCTTACGCTTCGTCATATAAATGAATGTATCCTCTTTAATTCCAACTTTATTTTCATACTATGATCTTTCCTATTTTTAAATCTCCACTCAAACTCATTCGTCTATTAATGTCATTCCACGCCAGCTCTCCACCGACAGCTCGGAACATACCACTTAGTCGAACATCTTTTCTCCTTACTCCTAAGTCTTCCCAGTCCAAAGTTTGCAATATTTTCGTAACACTACTCCTTTGTCGGAAATCACCCAGAACAAATAGCGCTGCTTTATTTTGGATCTTTTGCAGTTCTCGCAAGTAGTCCTGTTGTGGGTCCCATATACTGAAACCATACTCTAATTGGGGTCTTACCAGAGACTTAGACGTCCTCTCCTTTACATCCTTACTATAACCCCTGAATACACTCACAACAATGTGAAGAGAACTGGAACCTTTACATCCTTACTATAACCCCTGAATACACTCACAACAATGTGAAGAGAACTGGAACCTTTACATCCTTACTATAACCCCTGAATACACTCACAACAATGTGAAGAGAACTGGAACCTTTACATCCTTACTATAACCCCTGAATACACTCACAACAATGTGAAGAGAACTGGAACCTTTACATCCTTACTATAACCCCTGAATACACTCACAACAATGTGAAGAGAACTGGAACCTTTACATCCTTACTATAACCCCTGAATACACTCACAACAATGTAAAGAGAACTGGAACCTTTCTTTTCAATCTCGTTAATGTGCTTATCCTATTTGAGGGTATTTTAAAAACATTTTAAACCGAAAAATGAGTTTTTTTTTTGCTAGGGGCTTTACGTCGCACCGACACAGATAGGTCTTATGGCGACGATGGGATAGGAAAGGCCTAGGAGTTGGAAGGAAGCGGCCGTGGCCTTAATTAAGGTACAGCCCCAGCATTTGCCTGGTGTGAAAATGGGAAACCACGGAAAACCATTTTCAGGGCTGCCGATAGTGGGATTCGAACCTACTATCTCCCGGATGCAAGCTCACAGCCGCGCGCCTCTACGCGCACGGCCAACTCGCCCGGTAAAAATGAGTTTAATTGAACCTGTCTTCTGTAGCCTATAAGGAGGTACGTGATTTGGTTAAGTGATTAGGTGTGATGTAGTTATAAACATCACTTATTAGTTGGGTTTTATCAGTTTCTACCTATACATTAAGATTGAATTGCAGTATAAATGTGTCATGAGAGCTTGAAAGGGAAGTCTGCAGTGGACAGTCATTCTTTACAATACGTATTGAAATTTTTTGGAGAAGCAAAACTTCAGGTATGCGGTAGGTTCCTCCAGAGTAGAATTATGTATTGCAGAATAGATTAAAAGGATTGAATGAATGAATGAGTGAATGAATGCAAAATAGGCATTTAAAATATACTTTCTGGGAACTTTGTCTTTGATGGCTCTCAAGAGTTACAGTACTCTTGACAGTTTACTTGACATAAAATCTATGTGAGCATCTCAGTTCTGGTTTGGATCTAAATATATTCATACTGATTTCACCGTTTCATCATCGCATTTTAAATGATTTTTTTAAAAATTAAATAATTTTGAGTCTTTTCATACATAATCAACCGAGATGATATTACAATAATGGAAGACTAGGAGGAGGAGGAGGAGGAGGAGGAGGAGGAGGAGGAGGAGGAGGTAAATAAAATGTTTATTGTCTTGAACCAAAATATACCGAATTTCAGGCTAAAATTTAATTGCAAGAACACAAAATCCATGATTATATACAAGAAGAGGGATGAAGGAAGTACTGATGTAAGAACAGGCAGGGAGCGACTCAAGAAAGTAGCTGACTTTTGCTATTTCGATAGCAATGTTGAGGAAAACAATACACCTCAAGGAAATGAAAAGAATACCACTGGCCAAGAACGATTTCCAAAATAAAAATAAATTTCTGCTGAACAAGTACATCAACGTCCACACTAAGAAGAGATTTCTAAAAACCTTTGTATGGAGTGTCTTGATATACGAGTGTGAAACCTGGACGTTAGCAAGGCAGGAGAAAGCTCGCGTCGTGTCAGTGGAAATGTGGTTTTGGAGAGAATTACCAGAACTAGCTGGTCTCACAGAAAGAACAATGAGATAGTAATAGTAAAACGCAAAGAAGAGCTCATTGGACACTTATTTAGGCATGCTACTCTTATAAAAAGCACTTTCGAAGGGAAGGAACCAAGGGGATGACCATGAACATCTTATTTAAAATATATGGTCGGTGAGATGGCGTGTTCTTCCTACTTGGAGATCAAATGAACTGCTGAAGACAGGAAACTATTGCTGCAAAGACAAGACTTACCCTTTTGAAAGAATAAAGACCCAAGAGCTTATTTTAAGAGTACAATTTAACTGCCTGCTTTTCCATACTTAGAATACCCCGAGCTCTTCGACTATGTTTACCTAATCTAAAGTGTAGTTTCCTCTGCGTATGAAAATAAAGATATATTAAGCCTTATGTTGTCACGAAAGTAATTCATTTTAAAAATAAAAAAAGTAGCTGGGCAGGATGGCTCCCTCGTTAGAGCGCTGGTTTTCTGAGCTCAAGTTAGCGAGTTCGATCCCGAACGCAGACCAGTGGTATTTGGAGGTACTCAAATTCACCAGGCTCGTATCTATATATTTACTGGAACGTAAAATTACTCCTGGAAAGACAAAATTACAGCACTTTGCCGTCTCGGAAATCCGTAAAGGCAATGAGATGTAAGACCAGTAACCAAGGAACAAAAAAAGTGAAAGGGAATGATGTAAAATATTAAGAGTCAACCTTTCTACGAATGGCAAAAGAATCTAGATGCTAAAATTTATGTTACGTAGAAGTAGGATTTGCTTTACCTGTCATGAGTTTGTTCTATATGTTTGCAGGCAGTATGTGCCCGTCGCCGCCGGGCTAGTTGTCAAATAGTAATAACAATTATTCACTCTCAAACAAAGTTCTCTCTGTTACTGACCACTCGGAATTATAGACCAATATTGTTATCTCCTCCATTATACTTTTTTTATCAGAAAAATGTATGGAGGATTTTACATATTTGATTAATATTGGTCATGTATTGATCCCCCATGAAACAATATTTTTCAATATAATGCAAACTAAGAACGTGTTATCAGTCTCCATTCTATTAGTATGTAATCAAAAGCGTTGTAAAAATTATTCGAATCGAAATCTTAGGTAAGAATTATAGATTGATGTATAAGGAAGAGAAACTGGGTGGGGAGGAGTGTAAATGCCTCTATTATTCGTATTCCCGGTACATGGCTCATTCGTAAAGTGGTTAGCTTCGTCTCCGGACTTTTTTGTCCCCAGAAATTAATCTGGTACTCATTTCTGTTGTTGGCTGAGTGACCCTGGGACCACGTGCCTCTATGCAAGTGGAAGGCACAGTAATTACTTTCTTGTTTTCTGTATAAATAATCAAATTCTGGTCTCGCCAGATGACTCCTTTATCGTCACGGCTAAACAGGTGTAGTAATCGACAGATGCAAAGCCATCATACGGCTCCTGGAGGTGGGGAAAGCGAAGGTTTCTAGTATTTCTAACCTCGGCAATAAGTGAAATAGAGGATAAGTTACGTGATCTTCAAATTTCTATCACAGCTTTGATCGCTATGAAATGATGCTTTTGTTTTCAACATCCGCAGACGAAAAAGCTGATGCAATGACCACTTTATTCTATATTCGAGAATCTTAATGTATCTCGACATCTTTCAGACCTTCTCTAGAGGCATAAGTAAGCAATCTTATATCTGATGCAGGAAGGAAACGTGTAATTATGGCACTGTGTAGTACTCTTCAGTGCATATAACATGTGGTTTGACACGCGTCGTGTATTATAATGTAGATATTTATCGACATAACTGTGTGACCCACACTCATTCTTCCCATTTGTCACATCTTCTCATTGCACTCTGGGGACATGTGCAGTTGAATTGTTTGTTTCAGAAACTGTTTATCTTCACTCAATCAAATTAAAGAAACGTAAGCCATCATTTATTTTGGAAATCACAAGTTTGTTTGCTATTTTATTCACCATTGAAAACACATGTCAGTTTTAGTAATCTTAAATTAATGTAGAAATCCTAACTTTTGTTGTATAAAATGTTTTAAACATGATTTAATATAGGGTGTATAATAAACATACATTCCCTACTGACGACAACATTTCATACAGAACACCTTGCTTCCAAACAAAAAACTGAAGTTTACTAAGGTCTCTACAGATCAAGTTTCTTTATGTTGTCTATTTTCATCCGATGGCACATACTCCTGTAGACTATAAGGAATATTGTGTTTGTGTGGAAGAGAAACAGGACCACTCAAGGAAAAGTGATATTCCTGCACAGAACTGAAAAATTGGATCGAGTCTGCAATGCAGTATAAGTGTTCTTTATGAAAAAAAGGGGGTCTTTGTGTCTGAACTTCAGAAAATATTATCAACTCATATACTATTAAAAAGTGGAGGTGATTTTTCTAAAAACAAATGATTCAATTGTATCTCAATTTATGGAAGGGAATGTAAGTAGTTAAATTATAAATTATTTGACCTGAGTTTAGTAGTCATGGTAACTTACGAGAAATCATTGAAACTTTACAAGTTCTTGCTATAGTTTAAAAAATCGCCAAACTTTTATTTCGAATTCGCATTACTAGCTACTAATGGTAAATGAAATGGCGTATGGCTTTTAGTGCCGGGAGTGTCCGAGGACATGTTCGGCTCGCCAGGTGCACGTCTTTTGATTTGACGCTTGTAGGCGACCTGCGCGCCGTGATGAGGATGAAATGACGATGAAGACGATACATACACCCAGCTCCCGTGCCAACGAAATTAACCAATGATGGTTAAAAATCCCAACCCTACTGGAAATCGAACCGGGAACCCCTGGGACCAAAAGGCCAGCACGCTAACAATTTAGCCATGGAGCTGGACAGCTACTAATGGTAAACCCCGTCTATTTTCACACCAGACAAATGCCCGAGGTGTACTTCAATGAAGGACGCGGCCTGTTCCTTCCCAATTCTAACCCTTTCCTCTTGTTGTGTCGCCGAAAACCTTCAGTGTGTTAGTGCAACGTTGAACCACTAGGCAAAAGAAACTCGTCTACAGGAAAACTAAGTCCTTTTCGAGGAACGACAACGACAACACTGGCTTTCTATGAATACGTCAATAGATGCAAATAGAGAGGATTGTAGACATGATCTTGAACTTCCAGGAGAGCTGAAAGACGGAAGTTCCATGAGAGAAAGACGACGATTAACATGAGAAAACTGTGGGGCCAAGGTCGAAGACATAACAGACAAGGAATTGTACAGAAGGAAAATAGCGCTAGTAAAGGAACTGCTTGAAGAGAAGCCAAGGAGAATAAATAGGGTACGCCTATTCTCCGAAGAACAAACAAGAGCTAGCCCGGAGAATGAAGGAACGCTTGTAGAAGAAAAAAGGAAGAGAAAATAATTCAGAAAGTGAAGGAAGTTGTATAGTCCTGGCACTCACTTGGCTGTAACGAAGAAAATAATAATAATAATAATAATAATAATAATAATAATAATAATAATAATAATAATAAATAATCTTCATCTACCGCTTTTCCTACATTTTGTGGGGTCACGGGTGCGACCTGCATTACATATATGGATTTGTCTTGTTTTACGGTCGAGTGCCCTTCCTGACGCCAACCCTATCTGGAGGGATGTAATCACTATTGCGAGTTTCTGTGGTGGTTGGCAGAGTGGTGTATTATCTGAATATGAAGCGGAGAGTGTTGGGACAAATGCAAACAATCAGTCCCCGAGCCAGAAGAATCAATTATTCGGATTAAAATACCCGACCCGGTAGGGAATAGGAACCCGGGATCCTGTGACCCGAAGGCCTCAATGCTGACCATTCAGCCAAGTATTCGGACGACAATAATTCCTTAAATGGGACTCAGGGGTAGACATACATACACCATATTACATGTCACCGTTTTGGATAGTTTCGAAGTTGTAACGTTGAAATTATACTTCTATCCATCCTTAGCCTTCACTGAAAACGAGGTCACTCATTTGACCTTTGATTGTAGGTCCTGAAACAGTTCCTGGATGAAGCTTGTCCTTAAACTTGTATCTGACCAAGTATAGCAAGCATGATGTCTGTAAGCAGAATAGCTATTTATCTTAAACTTGAGTTATATGACTCATAAAGGAGTACAATAATGCGTGTAACTTCCTTGTAACTTTAACTGAAGACTTTTAAGAAGCATACATACATTTTAACTCTCTTTAATGAATGAAGAATCTGGAATGATCGTAAACTTCATTAGTCTGCTTTCTTGTAGACACTTATTGTGTGATGCCAGTTCTAGTAACGGTCCTTCAAATATCCGAACCAGAGTTCCAATTTAGGCCATATGTGGTAATGTTCATCTCGGAAGTTAACCGAGCTACAGTACTTTAAAAAATATTCTTGTTACAGTTACACCTTACTAACTAATGATACAATAATACTTCACTATCTATGTACACTTACAAAAATTGTCAAGTCTATTTGCCGTTTACCCACCATTGTCTAATATGTATGTTTCATTTATGGTTAAATATTCTTTCTTTCTTTCTTTCTTTCTTAATCTGTTCACAGTCCAGGGTTGGTTTCTCCCTCGGAATCGGTGAGGGATTCCACCTCTACCACCTCAAAATCAGTGTTTGGAGCGTGGGGACTTTGGGTCGGGGGATACAACTAGGGAGGAGGACCAGTACCTTGCTCAGGCGGCATCACCTGCTATGCTGAACAGGGGCCTTGTGAGGGGATGGGAAAATTGGAAGGGCTAGACAAGGAAGAGAGAATAAAGCGGCCTTGGCCTTAAGGCATGTGCCATCCCGGCATTTGCCTGGAGAAGCGGGAAACCACGGAAAACCACTTCGAGGAAGGCTGAGGAGAGTATCAAAGCCCACTATACTCATTTGATCTCCCGGGGCTGAGTGGATCCCTTTCCAGCCCTCATACCACTTTTCGAATTCCATGGAAGAGCCGGGAATCGAACCCGGGCCTCCGGGAGATGGCAGCTGATCACACTAACCACTACACCACAGAGGCAATTTGGTTAGATAGTACGATGTTTAAACCATGCCAATCAATACATTAGCTTTGAAACGAAATCTAATACATACTAATAATAATAATAATAATAATAATAATAATAATAATAATAATAATAATAATCTAAGTAACTAACTGACCGTTCACACACACATTCATACCTCGGTCATTCCACAAGTCGGTTTGATGAATCAAGCAAGTACCTTCGGCAGTTCGCCTTAAACTTATTAAGGGGAAATGTGCATAAAATACTTCAAAACTATAATTTTTGTTGTTGTTGTTGCTGAAATTGCTAGCTTATTACGTTGGAAATCTAGTTCCAAAAGGATTTAGTTGAATTCAGTACCTATGTGCACATGCGCGTGAGGTGCCACGCACTCTTTTCCATGCATCGCTTTTTTCATCTTCGCTGAATTCTTTACGTCTGTTTCGTCAGGCAGTTGACGGTATCACACTCAGTAGTGAAGAAGGCTGTGAAGCGTCATTTTCGGTTGGTCAAGTACCGCTATTCCGGTGGTATTTGAAGGTGCTCAAATACGTCAGCCTCGTGTCGGTAGATTTACTGGCACGTAAAATAACTCCTGCGGGAAAAATTCCGGCACCTCGGCGTCTCCGAAAACCGTAAAAGAGTAGTTAGTGGGACGTAAAACAAATAGCATTAAGTACGGCGATTACCTCGGAAAGATTGTTTTGATTGGAGGTATACAGTGCGAGGTTGCGTGTTGTGTAATCGAATTGTCATTTCCTGGACCTCCTTTTTTTTCTGACAAATGGTCAGTGTTTTATGAGCCTCTTAATACAATGGGCGTGTTAATATATGGCAGAAAAGTCCCACCTTTACAATAAAAGTTTAAAAATGTTTTTTTTTTAAGTTTCACAATTACATGTTTCGTTCATTTTTAGATCATCATCATCATCATCATCATGAACTCAACCATTGAAACTATTTTTTTTTGGTACTTGCTTTACGTCGCACCGACACAGATAGGTTCTTATGGCGACGATGGGATAGGAAAGGACTACGAGTGGGAAGGAAGTGGCCGTTGTCTTAATTAAGGTACTGCCCCAGCATTTTCCTGGTGTGAAAATGGGAAACCACGGAAGACCATCTTCAAAGCTGCCGACAGTAGGATTCGAACCCACTATCTCCCGGTTGCAAGCTCACAGCCGCGCGCTCCTAACCGCACGGCCAACTCGCCCGGTGTTGAAACTATTAAAAAACCAAGATACCGTTGTAGGCGAAAATATGCACAGTTAAAATTACACGTATGATAATAAATCAAATGATTTAAAAAATACATTCGTGTGATGTAAAAATAGCCTCTTCAAAACTGCACACTTCGTTCAGGAGAACTTTCTTCACACCATACCATATGCAATTAAATCGTCAATTTTTAAGTTTCTATATTAACATGACGCGAAACGTATTTTTAAATCATTTAATTTATCTCCATAAATGTAATTTTAGAATATTTTTAACCAAGTACATTTTTACCTACAATGGTACCTTGGTTTTTAATTGTTTTAGCGATAGATTTCAAGATCTAAAAAAGAACGAAACATGTGTACTTGTAAGGCTCAAAATAAACATTGTTGAACTTTTATTGTAAAGGTGGAACTTTTCTGCTCTTAATACGCCCATTAAGGTCGACAATACGGACAAGATATGATAACTTTCAATACCTCTTAATACAGTTTAAGAATTTCAAATCAGAATGTCTATAGTTTTAAAGGATCAGAAGATATTTGAGGCGGACAACTTAGATGAACAACCCTGTATTTACTGCAGAATAATTATCATCACCATCCCCGTGTCAAAAAATTATTCTTATTTAAGCACTCACATAGAAACCTGTACCGAGTCTAATCGAACAAAGAACGGATGGAGGACTCCGAAATATGTCGAATGCAACACATCTCTTGGGCGACTAGAACTAGAGGGACCACATAGATAAGTAGAATTAATATTCATGAGCGACTTACAACAATTTTCCGATTATATAATTATCGTGCAGTGGTGTTCGAAATGTAGTGCTGGCGTCGAATGTTACGCATAATTTGGTGGGTAGGAAGAAACGTATGTAGTTATAGATGGAATGAATATTGGTAATAAACTGTAAACAGTTTCCTGGTACTACATTTTGTGGTACTTCGAGCATGTATTACGAAGTAATGGCAATAATTTGAAGAAACTAGTTGTCCACCAGAAGATGTACTGAATGCCACCCAGAAGTAGGAGACTAGTGAAGTTACTGGATCAAAGAAAACATCCGCCTTCAAAAACTCTACATATTTCCTGGAAGTAGAAGATCTGTTGAAATGGAGATGCTGAGCCAATAAATGCTCATAGAGCGTTAAATAATGATTCGTCAGCAATGGAGGTAAGATGAAGACATAAAATATTTGATACCATTATATGTAACTGATTAGTTCAATGCTATTTGTTTAACATATTTTTCATTTCTACATATTTTAAAAGACTCCACAATGCCGCTATTTTCTCCCGCAAGAGTTATTTAACGTACTCAAATCAAAGGACACAGACTTTCCACATTTTGACACCCTCAGATGCCAGATGGGAACGGGAAGACGACTAACCGGTTGTGCCTATGAAGTTGACAGACTAACAAACAGACACATCCGAATATGAACCCAAAACGGGATTTTTAATAACTGCTGTACGCACCCACTCTAGCACATTACATGTCGACCCATAGTTTAGATATTGTTTAAGAGAAAGGCAAGTTCAAATTCTCCTTTGGACAGAATCATTGAAGATTTATTGAGCAATTGAGGCGTCATGTTTCTACTCGCTTTAATAAGCTTGTTTCACCAATAGCCCGTTCAGTTTGATTTACAGCGGCAACGCGCTAGACAAACCACCAATTATCTCTGGGCTAAGGTCACTTCTGCTGCTAAATGTGGGCAACGACACTCCATTACTCACGGGAAACGACTTCTGAATTTAAAAACGTATTGTTAACCAGCTATCGTACCCATAGCTGTTGGGTTAAATGTGAAAGACGGGGCGAACTTTTGCCGATAATAATAATTTCTTGTGTCTATTTCTAGCTGAGTGCAGTCCTTGTAAGGCAGACCGACCGATGAGGGTGGGCGGCATCTGCCATGAATGTTATTATGGTGGAGGATAGTGTTATATGTAGCGTGAGAGTAGCAGGGATGTTGGGGATAGCACAAACACCCAGCTCCCGAGCCATTGGAATTAACCAATGAAGGTTAAAATCCCCGACCCGGCCGGGAACTGAAGCCGGGACCCTCTGAACCGAAGGCCAGTACGCTGACCATTCAGCCAACGAGTCGGACATTTGTGCCCATAAAATGTTTCAACTGGAGGCAATCGTAGATATTTTTCTTCTTTTGCCACGCAGAGTGGCTCAGACAGTTGAGGCGTTGGCCTTCTGACCCCAATTCGGCAGGTTCGATCCTGGCTCAGTCTGGTGGTATTTGTACTTCAAGGTGCTGAAATACGTCAACCTCGTGTCGGTAGATTTACTGGAACGTAAAACTACTCCTGCAGGACAACATTCTGGCTCCTTTGTATCTCACAAACCGTCGAAAGTAGTTAGTGGAACATACAAACAATAACATTATTGCTATTTTCTTCTTTTTTCATACGCTGGTGGGTTCGCGAGTGCAAACAGTGTTGGACAAGTGGACTCTGCTCTGTTATACGACCGGATGCCCTTCCCGACAACTCTGTATGGAATGATCTATTTACTATTGCGTGTTCCTGTAGTGGATGGTAGTGCGGTGTGCTGTGTATATAAAGGGTTTGAATTGAGACGAACACGAAGGCCCTGTCCCCCAGCCAGGAGAGTTAACGATATGCGTATAAAACCCCCAGTCCGGCCGCGATTTGAACCCAGAACCAAACCCCTTGTGGGTAGGGGCAGTAGAATAACACCCATTGTAGCACCTGCCTGTCGTAAGAGGCGACTAAAAGGGGCCTCAGGGGCTCTTAACTTCACTGTTTGTGTTGATGACCACAGGGCTCATAGCTGAGTCCTGGAATTGCTTCCAATTACTCGCGCCACGCTCCTGACTTTCTCTATGCTATCCGACCTCCCTTGGTCGACTCTTGTTCTTATCCGACCACGACGCTATTAGAGCATTCAAGGGCCGTTGTCATCCTTTGGCGGATATTTTCAGTTTTCGAAGTGTCGGATCCTTTCCATTTTTTTTCTCTCAGAATAGTGTTATATAGGGGATGGCTGCCTAGTTTTACTTCCTCTTAAAACAATCACCACCACCACCACCTCCAGCATCTCTGAACCATAATGCCGTGACGCCGACAATTCATCTAAGGAGCCAGATAATCGTACGTATTTTATCTTTGGAATTTAAAACAGCACCAGTTTTCATTAATTTAAAACAAGTAATCTGCTTTACGTCGCACCGACACTGATTAGGTTTTACAGTATGACGACTATGGGGTACGAAAGTGCTAGGAGTGGGAAGGAAGCGACCGTGACCTTAGTTAAGGTACAGCCCCAGCATTTGTATGGTGTGAAAATGTGAAACCACGAAAAGCGTCTTCAGGACTGCTGACAGTAATATTCCAACCCACTATCTCCCGAATGCAAACTGATAGCTACGGGGTCTAAACCTTGCAGCCACTTACTCGGTATCAGTTGTCCTCTGTGAAGGATCACCGTAATAATCTGTGTATAATTCATTTCAGTATGATTATCCAGCGAATTCAATAATGTGCTTGCAAATTCTAAAACACTTGTTTTCAGTCGAAAATAATTGTTAATAATTAGTGATTTCTCAATACATTTGATCTTTGCCTCTACCTCTTCACTATCTTTTCGTCCCAATTCGTGGCTGATTAGTGAGTGCAGTGGCCTCTCGTTCAAAGCGTCCGATTCCCAGCCGGGTTAAAGATTTTCATCTTAAGTGATTAATCCTCTTGGCTTGAGGACTGGGTATTTGTACTGTAGCTAACGTCTCTGCAGTTCTCACATAACAGTATCCTCCACCACAATAACATGCAGTTTCCAATGCATGGCAGGTCCCAACCAACCCTTACAAGGGCCGAACCAGGGTAGCAATAGCCACAAGAAATGGAAAAGAAAAAATCTTCACTCAGGACGGCGTTCAGAACATATGTGGGGAAGGAGCTGATGATGTGGCTGAGATTACTGTTGTAAGGGGACGTACCAAAAACCCAAACCCCGTGGCATATAGGCCCCGAAGGGCCTTGACCTACCAATCGACCATTGCTCAGCCCGGACGCCTGCAGATTACGAGGTGTCGACGAATTCTCTCGGCCGGGGCCGCCATCTCACCGTCAGATAGCCCCTCAATTGTAATCACGTAGGCTGAGTGGACCTCAGATCCAGGTAAACATCCCTTACCTGTCCGCAAATCGAGCCCGGGGCCTTCGGCTAAGAGGCAGGCGCGCAACTCCTGCACCGCGGGGCCGACTCTTCATATCTACTATCATGAACAATTATTTTTATAACCATTATTATATGTGACCTTTCTTTTGGGAAGTTGTAACACCTTGCTCTTTCCCTTTATTTGGAGGGTTCCCCGAACACAGTGGTGAATAAGTAAACAGGATGGCCGTAACGGACGCCGTATATCCCTTCAGTAGCGTTCAGCACAGCAGCTACAGGGCATGATCAACAAGGCAATGATGACTGCATCTGAGAAAAGTGTGGGAGTGGGATATCCTTTCGTATCTACGATATTGGCGCAACTGAGACGCATCTGTTACTTACAATACTTATCGAGTTATATCGATGTGCTTAAATGTATCGTTAACGACCGGGTCTCTCTAGGTGCGTGTTTTGACGGACGAGAAAGAAAGAAAGAAAGAAATATTGATTGATTGATTGATTGATTGATTGATTGATTGATTATTTTAAAATGACATACGTAGTGCTGTGAAACCCATTTAGTACACACTATCCACACTCAACCTAAGTGTTAGGACAATACGGTAGAGTAAATATACAAATAAACAATATAGTACCGGTAGCAAATTTTGGAGTGGAGATAATACTGAATTTGAGAGTGTATGATAGACTTCCTGATGATAATTAAACCTCGGCAAAGAACTATGAAGGGAAAAGGGAGGAAGGTTGCCATACATAGCTTAAAATAGACTGAAATCATTCTTAACAAATAAGAACAATTGTGAAAAGTGAGGGAGAGAAAAAGAGAGAAAATATCCGCTGTCCTTGTTTAGAATGCGTGTTTCACTACAACTCGTTTAGTTTCAGTTAAAGAAAGGAAGGCATGTTTAAATGCGAACAGTTCAAAGTTTGAAATCCCTGGAGTAAGACTAATCTTGGTTCTAATCTCTCGCAAACTTTCACCTCTATTGTGCACCTGCCACGACCTCGCATTGCTTATCCTTGCCCTGAGGCTCATTCAAAGGGCAGCGTGAGACATGCCACACCACGCCACACCACACCACAACACGAACAATGACATATTTTCTTGGAACTCCGAGGTATTTCAAGTTCGCTTCAGTGCTATAAAACTATCTCTACTTGGGTTACATCTAGACACTTTTGGCCTTCGTGAAATTTACGGATCCTCTTGAATAGTATTCTGAAATAAAATCATGTTGTCTTAAACTGTTTTCACTTCAGCAATAAAATGACTCGCTACGAACTAAATGATCAGTTCGAGAATACGCGCTTTGCTCACGTTAGCACCTGAAATGCCGAAGAATTAATCTCAATAGAAAGCTGTTCTCCAGCAAACACCTTCAGAAAATCGCAGTCATACTAAAAGCGAGGAACAGAACTTTTATGATTCTATTTGGGGTTCATCAGTCTCTCTGTTAAGATATACATTTCTTGGCCTTGTTTTCTCTGCTACGAAATACTATTCACCGATATGGCTAAACTCATATAAGACTAGTTGACACGCAACTATCACACAATGCAAATAGTATCAGAGTCCATCGATTTTACATCGTACCGTCTCAGACAAACTTATGGCGACGGTAGGATAGAGCAAGGTTAGGAGGTTAGGAGGGGAAAGGAAGCTACCGTGGCGTGGCCTTAATTAAGGAATGCAGCACGGGTCATGCACTGTAAATTTGTGTTCGGGAGATACTGGGCTCGAACCCCTCCATCGGCAGCCCTGAAGATGGATTTACGTTGTTTCTCATCTTAAACCAAGTACAGACGTGGCTGATTGGGCAGTGTCAAGAATATTGGTTCATAAGGTCTCAGGTTCGATTCTCTGTCGGGGATTTTAACCGCGTCTAATGCCGAAGAGGGCACAAACTCCCAGTCCCCCGAACTAGAGTAATTAGCCAATTAAAGTTAAAATTCCTGACCCGACCGGAAATCAAACCCGGAATTCATTGATCCAACGGCCAGCATGATAACCATTTAGCTGTTGAACCAGACAAGTAAACTCGTGTCCTCGTCCCGAGGTGGTGCAGCTTTTCTCAGGAGGTGAGCTGCCTGTACCATTTTTACCACATAATGGTACCAACCCACCTACCATTCTTAAATCTGTAACTCTGTTAGTACCGGGAATTGAATTCAGGCCTTTGAGGACGAGAGCAATTAGCACTAACCGTTACAGTACAGAGGCGGACGTATTCTCAATGTTTTCTTACCACAGCAAGTCCTATTCGGAATTTTTGATGATGATCCTTGTTGTTTTAAGGGCCTAACATCGAAGGTCATCGGCCCATTAAGATTTTTTCACACAGGTACTGGATGGACAATCTCCTACTTTATGAACTGTAACGGACTCCCCTCGTGTGTGAGAGGGAGAAAGGGCGTTGGATGACCGTGACATATCGTGTTCTGATTGTGAGAGTGAAGAAGCTGTGAAGCTCCGGATTGATTGTGTACGTGTTTATTCATAGGCGACTTGATGACCGGAAACGTTTGTCCCCCGCGTTGTTTTCAGAGTGGCTAGTCATTGTCGAGTGAAATTGTTTGGGGAGTGGGGCGGTTAAGCGGCCGTGTGATGTTACGATAACAGTGTCCAATGCGAGGCGGCTAAATGATGTGCTGTGATGAATATGGAGATAAACCGGGACATACGAGGGCGCCTGTTAGTTAGGCTTCTAATCAAGCTCGGTCCTACAAAGGTTCTTATAATATGGCCCTTGGGCAGTAAAAACCAGACGAGGTCTTCACGTATGATGTACTGTAGCCTGGAGGTACAAAACACGTCCTTGAAGATGTGATTATAGTATGTAAATCTCAGTGAACTATATTTAACGGCCGAAATAGAGGCCTTCAGGTCATGTAAAACGAGTTAATGTTAATTCTCTACCTTCTGGAGGAGAACTTTTGCTCCCAATACATTGCTGATAACCTTAACTGTGCAAAGACTTCATTACAGTATAAATATGCAACTCTATGCCTATACGAACTAAAGCACATACCATACTTTGATAGAACTAGCGATAGTAAATGAATATAACCGAGCAAGTTGGCTTCGCGGTTTGAGCCGTGTAGCTGTGAACTAGCATTCGGGAGTTGCAGATTGTTCGAACCCCTACTATCGGCAAGCCTGAAGAGGGATTCCGTGGTTCCCCATTTTCACACCAGGCAAATGCTGGTATTGTACCTTAAGGCCACGGCGGCTTTTTCCCATTCCTAGCTCTCTCCTGTCCCATTGTCACCATAAAACCTCTGGTGTAAAAATAGAAAACCACGGAAGACCATCTTTAGGGCTGCTGATAGTGGGATTCAAATCCACAATCTTCCGAATGCAAGCTCACAACTTCGTGACCCAAACCACAAAGCCAACTAGCTCGGTTGTAGTTGACTTTACACAGCTGAGCGAACTCCGCTCTAACTCTTGTATCAGTGTTAAAATCCTTGGACGATCTGTGTAATGAAAGTGGAACTTCCGGGTGAACTACTTCTACAACATTTAGCCGGCAAGTATGTTCGCAGCAAGCGTAATTACAGACCACCATATCAACGCTAATTGCCTGATGGGACACACTGATATAATATGTACTATGATGATGATAATGATGATGATGATTATGATGATGATGATGATAAAACCGAGCTCGATAGCTGCAGTCGCTTAAGTGCGGCCAGTATCCAGTAATCGGGAGATCGTGGGTTCGAGCCCCACTGTCGGCAGCCCTGAAGATGGTTTTCCGTGGTTTCAAATTTTCACACCAGGCAAATGCCGGGGCTGTACCTTAATTAAAGCCACGGCCGCATCCTTCCACTTCCTAGGCATTTCCCATCCCATCGTCGCCATAAGACCTATCTGTGTCGGTGCGACGTAAAGCCAAAAAAAAAAAAAAAAAAAAAAGTGATGATGATAAAATTATCTCTCTTCTGAAGTAAAAAAGAAACATCTGCTTTAGTATGTTTCTTAAAGTATTTGAATACATATTTGAAGGAAATTTTACATTTATGTCTCAAGAGCATTTTTATTTAAAAATCATTTTTGGGCAATTTAGTTGAATTATGTCCAGGCATTCCCATTAATGCTATAGTTTTGCTCTTTTTTCATTTACGTTCCATATTTACTCCATACATTTTTCCCAACAGTGTTATATTTTTATTATTTTCCTACACATTCAACGTTTGGACGTTTTAACGTTCACCCCTATGTAAAGGAGTAGTTAAATCACATCTTAAATCAAGATTCGCTCCGTTCTCACTCGAAGCAAAGGATGACGGTGATTTATCGACAGCCAGTATCCAGTATTCGTGAGATAGTAGGTTCGAACCCCACTGTCGGCAGCCCTGAAGATGGTTTTCCGTGGTTTCCCATTTTCACACCAGACAAATGCTGGGGATGTACCTTAATTAAGGCCACGGCAGCTTCCTTCCCACTCCTAGACCTTTCCTGCCCCATCGTCGCCATAAGACTTATCTGTGTCGGTGCGACGTAAAGCAACTAGCAAAAAAAAAAATAATAATAATAATTTAAAAAAAATTATCGACAGTTGATGTTGTATACTTAAGCCCCCATTACTTCAGATGAGGTTCCATGGCTAAATGGTTAGCGTGCTGACCTTTGGTCACAGGGGTCCCGGGTTAGATTCCCGGCAGGGTCGGGAATTTTAACCATCATTGGTTAATTTCCCTGGCACGGGGGCTGGGTGTATGTGTTGTCTTCATCATCATTTCATCCTCATTACGACGCGCAGATTGCCTACGGGCGTCAAATAAAAAGACCTGCACCTGGCCTGCCGAACCCGTCCTGGGATCTCCCGGCACTAAAAGCCATACGCCATTTCATTATTTTACTTCATATGAGATAGAAAGGACATTTTCTAAGGTTCTTTTATCGAACAATCGTGAGAGTTCTAGTTTTGAATAGTTACATAAAGTGTTTATTGTATACTGCAACTTAGTGACAGTTAACGACTAACTAGGACTAATTGTTGAAAACTACATCAGTTAAAATATTTTTGTGCAGTCAATTAGATACCTGTATTACAAAATTAATTAAATAATTTAGTATACGGTGTTCTACGTTGATACCTGCATTTAATTAGGAGTATGACAGTCATTACTTACTAGTACAAACAATACAAAGTTTAAAACCACATTTACTACTAAGTAAATTTATTTTGAGTTTTTTTTTGTAGTGTTAGGGCAGTTTTGAAGGGTCCTTAGGTCATGTCTTCTTCATAGGAAATAATTTATAAGCTATTAATTCCTAGCTCTACCGTGAACTCGCATTTTGCAGTTACTGTATATCAGACATCACAATAATACTTTTCACACAAACGAGCACGGGAAGTACGGTGCACAAAACGAACGGTAACAACATCATACCCAAAGAGAAAGACACAGAACAAAAAGCACATGAATAATATATCTTTGTTTTTCTCATCTTTCATATAACGCGGGGAAATGTGTAGATTTAAAATATATTTGTCTATCTGAGAATACAATTCCCCGTTGGTTGTTTTAGTAAGATAACTTAGATGTATTGATTTTTATTACAAGGTGTGTATCCCCACTCAATGCTAAGTTTTCAAGATCTTAGGATTCCCCAGGTGCTCACGTATTGTGATACACGCTTAGCGATCTGGAACCCAGAGCTGAGTCCAGTATTGCTCCCACTTACTCATGTTAGGCTGTTCCAGTAATATTTCCAGTGATATTTTCTTTCTAGCCTCTGTTTGTCAACTCAATTTCTTATTTGATTTCCATAAATCTATCATTTTTTATACATTTTATTTAAACTGTCTTCGGGTTTGTTTTTGTCTATACCTCGCTTCTATTTTCGTCGATCATTTGTCAGTTCTAGTGTGTATCTTAGAAGTGGGATTAGGAGGCTCTCAGGGCTAGAGAGGACAGCTGTGATCATAGCTCTCTGTAACTAGCTCCATGTTAATGGGTTAAGTAGCGTTATTGATGCTTTCGGTACACTCCGTGGCAAGATTTCACAGCTAGCTTTCACTTCAAAGTGTAATAACAGTAACAGAACCTAGATCTCAAGTTTGGTCATCAGACAGACGGTTGGTTGGATCTTCAATAACACCACTGAAGGCTATGAGGTTATACAGGAACCGCAAAAAACTGACGGCGGCGCCATAATGAGGCGTACTAAGTGGGATGAAGAGTGAGATAGTTTGCCATTGCTATCCTCACTGCGCCAGAAAGTGTTATTGCAGCACGACCGGCCCTATGAGTAGCACCCTCTATTACATCCAGACGCACTCGTCATTATTCAGCACCACCCATAGCTCGGCTTCCATATTGCCACAGTCATAAATGAAACTGAGACGTCGGTAAAACTACATTTTACTCTGGCCTGTGCCAAAACACAGAATACAAATACTGCATTCGTCAAGAAATGGAAAAAGGCAGAACATTTATGGTAGAAAGTCTTTATTCATATTGACTATTTGAAGAATATACTTTATTTAGTTGTGGTAGCTACGATATGTGATGTCACTTGTTATTCATCAATGCTCAGTGGGAGCGAAACCGATTAATCCATACGTGTTCCAACTCCTTGGCTGAATGATCAGCGTAATGATCTTCTGTTCAAAGAGCCCCGGGTTTAATTCCCGGCCGGGTGGGGTATTTTAACCGCGTTTGTTTCATTCCTCGGGACTGCTTGTTTATATCCGTCTTGTTACACATCTTCTTTTACATACAAAACAACGAACTGTCAACTACCACAGAAACACGCCATAGTGAATATGTCCCTTCGCAAAGTATGGCGTCAGCAAGCGCATCCAGCGTGAAAACCGGGCTTAATGCGCATATAGTACTGACACAAAGTAGCTGGTTAAAGGCCGAGAACACGAATAACAATAAGAAGGGGATAGAACCAAACATCTCTGAAAAAGAAGCTTTCGCGTCGCGCATGAATAAAATGAAAATGGCTTATCAACTAACCAAAGACGTTTACAACAAAAAGTCCATATCCTTGAATGCAAAACTTAAACATTACTGCGCTGTCATAAAACCAGAGGCTTTGTATGCAGCGGAATGCTTTGCTATGAACAAGAAAGGCGTGATAGAAAAATTGGAAATCAAAGAAAGAAATATCTTAAGGAAAATTCTTGGCCCAATTAAAGACAAAGATGAACATCGACATAACCATAAGCTGTATATTGATGTCGAGAAGATCTATGATGTCACGCGGAGAAGGAGAATTACATTTTATGGCCACTTGCTAAGAATGAAATCTACAAGTTTATCGAACCAGATCTTTTCCTACTTTAAAGATAAAAAGACCCAGCCAACTTGATTCAAGGAGGTGGAAAGGGACCTACAGGAGATCGGGTCACTATTGAAGATATACAAGAACGCAACTCACTCAGGAACATGGGCGCCCATATGACAGTTTGTAGGGGGGGGGGGTGAAGGCGTGGCTAGACCTGGGGGCATGTAGTATTTTTAAAATTTTGGAAGATGGATGGCGGTAGAATAACACCCCCGGTATACCCTGCTTTTCGGTGGAGAGGCGGTACTACCACTTCTACGTAATACCGACTTTGAAATCATTTTCTTGAAAGAAAAACACTTGACTACGTTAGATTTTTGCCTTTCCCTGAGAGCTAGAGGGGTCCGCGGACCACCCCTCTGGCCCCCAGGCATGGGCACCCTTGCTCAGGAAGAAACTAAAAGAACACCAGGGTTTTCAAGAAAGGCCAAAGATGAAGACGGGAAAGACGTGGACGGAGGAAAGAAAAGAGCAATACCGGCAAAGAATGAAGGAGTACTGGGCAGAGATCAAAGCCCAAAGAAGACAGCTAAAATAACGTGATCCTTAGAATGCCGATACGAACGAAGAAGGAGAGTTCACGTACCATATAACACTGTTTGGCCCGTGATATGATCCAAGAGGCTTAAGGTCACGTAAAACTAAATGCGGGGTGTTACTTAGTTGTTTTCGATAAGTTACGGATGAAGGCAGGTTTCCTAAAAAAGTGTGGTAACTACTTCAGGTATAAATGCACGACTAAACCTTGATCTCTTAGGTCTTTGAGTCTCCTAATTCGCCTTGCCTCATGATCGAAACTCATTGCTTATGACTACAGCTCGATGAACTCCCTTTTTATCTAATGTTTCTTAGCACTTTAATACTGAATATATTTTAAAACATTCAAACCCCACTATCTCAGTTTTATGAAGCCTGCAATTACTCACCCCAGAGATGAATCTATTTTCAAAATTAGCCCTGATTTTTAAGATGGCATGCTTCTTCTTAGTAAGTTATATTTAATTTTCTAATGTTAGGTTTTTGTATTTCCAAAGTTAAATGTAAGAAATATTGTAATTTTAAACATTATTTAATGTTATTTAAAATATCCTAATTATTTAGAAGTATGGCACATCTTTCATTCTAAATTAGTAGTTTGTGGAAAATCTACATTTACATCAATGAATTACGCAGTAGGATATTTAAAAAATAAAACGACGTTATTCGAGATTATATTGAAAGACTTGAAAGATTTTAAAATCAATTTAATGTGTTCAACTAGGTTTACATGTCGTAGAGTCGGTACATTTATTTTACAAACAAAGATGATTCGATGCTCATTTTAAGGGCCCTTTTCTCTGACATTTCAAACTTTTCACACTTTCATATCCGAGGTCTCTTTATGACTAACCTTTGTGTTGCAATGAAATTGAAATAATAAATAAGGTAGTTCAACCGATTCAATACAAATAAATATGAAATATAGTATTACATTCCTATTTAATTAAAAGCGGAAGCGGTACCGGTTTCGACCCTAATCTGGGTCATCATCAGCCGAATAAAATACAAAAAACAATGCATAGGTAAATAAGAAATTAAAGAGTGAGTCACAAAAACAGTTGAAGAGACAAAATATGTTAATGGGGATTGACACTGTGCAATTTTAAATCGTAATATCTAGAAGAAGTAGGAATCAGTCACTTATAAGAAGTAAGGCGCGATCTTCTGAATAGTAGCACAACACACGCAAATTTCAGCACTGTCTCATAATGTTTACAAGAAGAGGTGAAAAGTCGAAGACGACTTCTAAACAATTTTGGGAGTTCATATTCATTAAATTATATTGTGACTTCGCGCCTCATTCGCTGGCTTATTTAACTTTTCACCTCTTCTTGTAAACATTATGAGACAGTGCTGAAATTTGCGTGTATTGTGCTACTATTCAGAAGATCGCGCCTTACTTCTTATAAGTGACTGACTTCCTACTTCTGCTAGATTTTACGATTTAAAATTACACAGTGCCAATCCCCATTAACATATTTTGTCTCTTCAACTGTTTTTGTGAAAGACTCGCTCTTTTATTATTTACCTATGCATTGTTTTTTGCATTTTATTCGGCTGATGATGATCCAGATTAGGGTCGAAACCGGTACCGCTTCCGCTTTTAATTAAATAGGAATGTAATACTACATTTCATATTTATTTGTATTGAATAGGTTGAAGTACCTTATTTATTATTTCAATTTCATTGTGATACATTTCAATACGGAACATTATGAAATTTTTATCTTTAAATAACCTTTCTGTTGTTAAAATATTGACTTGGCTTTGATAATATGAAAGTAACTGATGTACGAGTGGTGCCTGTAACAGAATTTTGTATGTAGCCATTCCCTGTGATGGAGGGTGTGAATATATAGTAACATCAACAACATCAACAACAATGTGCACAGCTCCGGCAACAGCTGCCATAGATAGCCTAGGTGTCATTGAAGAGACACGCTAGGGAAATGAAGTGTGAGGTGGTTTCCCGTTGCTTTCCTCACTGAGCCAAAAGTTGCTATTACATATTCGTCTGCAAAGTCCACTTAAATGCATGCACCAACCGACACTATGAGCTATATTTTCACACCATTCATAGCAGGGACTGGCTGGTATTATTAGCATCGCTCATACTTCGGTCACTTTCATATTGTCATAGCCAGGGATGAGAAAAATCATTGCAGCCCATACCAAAAGACATAGTGTACTGTGAAAACTACATCTCGCCAGCAAAGGATAATAATAATAATAATAATAATAATAATAATAATAATAATAATAATAATAATAATAATAATAATAATAATAATAATTTTACGTTCCACTAACTACGGTTTTCGGAGGCGCCAAGGTGCCGGAATGTTGTCCTGCAGGAGTTCGTTTACGTGCCGGTAAATCTACCGACATGGGGCTGTCGTATCTGAGCACCTTCAAATACCACCGGACTAAGCCTGGATCGACCCTGCCCTGAGCCACTCAGTCCAGCGTGTAAGTATGTGTTGGAGTTGGTTGGTGTGTACATCTCAGTGATCTTGTAATAGCACATTGTAGCTCAGTTGGAAAAATCTTCTGAAAACTACTTCATTTCCTTAATGCGCTTCGTTAGTGACGTCTGGATTTCTTTATTCGGCTGAGGATTCAACCCACATACAAAATTAGATACATACATACATACATACATACATACATACATACATACATACATACATATATGTCACTTAAATCAAACCTATCACCTATTTTCATTTAAATTAGACTTGCCTCTAACACATCACCTACTAAGTGGCGAGTTAAAGTCTTCTACCTTCTGTGCTTCAGTTATACCTACATTAAAAGCGTTTTATACTTCTTCTAGTTTCGCCTTTGCACCATGTTACGACTAAAGACATAATGATGAGTGATGACCAATCTCAAGTATATTGTTTGTTTGATACTCGCGTCTAAGAAAAGAAACTAATGTAAAGTATATAACGTTATTTAATATAAATGTTGGTATTACAGTACAAAGTATTTGCAGATTTTGATGGACTCTCAGCCAAAGGTATCTTTTAAGAAAAAGGAAATTTTGTAAGGTGATGGAACTGGAGATTTTGATTGATTTATGACTCACAACTAATAAAATATTCTTCTTTTCAGGTAAGGTGACTACTTTCCGTTTTTGTGTCTACTAGATATCAACACGTATTCTTGGTAAGCCTTTCATTTTGATCAATTCTTAGTGGCCACATTATTCGAAAAGTGTATTTATTATCTCGCAAATTATTTCTTGCCATTTATCTCTCTCCGTAGTTAAGCCTTCCTGATATTCAGTTTGTCTCTGCCCACGTTTATGTATGTGTTCTGTGTAGCTCTCGTTTAATGATGATGATGATGATGATGATGATGATGATGATGTTGGCTGTCACTTCAAGAGTCTAGTTAATATAAAAACCTGAGCTTTCCAGTCGGTCAACAGATGTATAATTGTAAGGGTTGTCAATTTTCAAAGTGTAAAATTAATGACAGATTCTTTAGGTAACTGGTATGTAATTGCAATGAAATATAAAAGGATGGATGAGATTAAATAACACAAACATAACGTCTGTAAGAGAAAGATACATATTAATAATGTTCAATACAATTTATCGTTATGAACTTAATGAGACGCAGAAACATTATTATTATTATTATTATTATTATTATTATTATTATTATTACTACTTATTTCTAAAAAAGTTTTAAGGGGAACTCTCAGTTTTACTAGACAAAACATCACGATCTTACAATTTTCGGCAGTTATGCCCAGTCCGGTTATTACTTTTTGGGCTGACATGTTTATACTGTATAAAAATTGATTGCTCTATTTTATTTGTGGTCAGCATGTCAATATGGTAGCTGCACTCAGTATTTCTAATCATTTTACTTATTTACTCAATTTGCTTAATGCCGAGTTGTCAACCAAGAGGAACTAATTCGATAGGTCGATTTAAATCGAAGATTACTCGAAATCTTCTACAGTTGTTGTGAACTGCGCGTTGGTGCAACATGATCGATGAACTTTCAAGTCGGAAGTTATATTTGACGGAATATATATATATATACCGAATTTTTTTAACAGTCTTCGAAAGTTTTAGGGGTACGCGTACCCCCCGCGTTCCCCGTAAAAATGTCCTGATTATTTTATTACACCTGTTATTATTATTATTATTATTATTATTATTATTATTATTATTATACCTATTATTATTATTTTTATTATCGTTAAAAAGATAATCGAAGCTTGTAATTCTCCATTTTATTATCTACAGACTCGGGAAAAGTCAATTCTTGCGTAAGTTACTTAGTAACTCGTCCAAGTGTTATTTGTAACTATCTACAGTATCGCAATAGCGTCACATTGGAAACAAAATACTTTAAAATAATGATTTGGTCGAAGCTACATGAGATTCTGAAGGTGATCGGGTTCAGATACCAAGAAGGAAGAATTATCTACAATCTGTATAAAAATCAGTCTGCAGTGATAAGAATCGAGGGTTTGAAAAAGAAGCAGCAATACAGAAAGGAGTGAGGCAGGGCTGCATTTCCCCCTCTTCCTTTTCAGTGTTCGTATTATAGAACAGGCGGTAAACGAAATTAAAGAGGAATTTGGAAAGGGAATCCTAGTCCAAGGAGAGAAAATCAAAATTCTGATATTTCCCGATGATATTGTTATTATTGTTATTTTCACTGAAAGTACAGAAGATTTGGAGAAATTGCTGAATGGTATGGACAAAGTCTTGGGGAAAGAGTACAAGATGAAAACAAGAATAGTGGAGTGCAGTCGAACGAAGTCAGGTGATGCAGGAAATATTGTATTAGGAAATGAAGTCTTAAAGGAAGCAGATGGGTGTTACTTGGCTATGAGTTAGTTGCTAGGGCTGCCAATTAGGCGGTCACATTGCCCCCGTTGCCTCACAAGGTTCCAGCTAGTGATATTCGCTCTCAGCCGAGATGGTTATGTCCCATTGGGAATGAAGTGGCAGGCCATTCCTCTTCCGATTAAGCTGAGAACGATAAAAGGAACTACGAAGGTATGGAAGACTTCCTTTCGGGTATCTCAGAGAGAAGCAGTGGTATTATGTCATCTTGTGATCGGCCACGGTATAGCAACGCACTCCTACTTATTGAAGGGAGAGCACCCCCCTCCCCCCCGGTGTATACTTGCGGCGGTCATCTTACCGTGGACCTGGCCGATCAGCGCTGTAGTCTAAAACTTCCGAGTAACATCCCCCTCATCCTACGAGATGACGAGCCGTTAGTAGACCTAGTCATCCGTTTTGAAAGGGAAATTAGCTTGTTTTATCATGTATACAACTGTATTTTCTATTCGTTTTTAAATTTTATTTTATTGGTAACCACGTTTTATTCTTTCGACTCTGTTTTATTTGTGTATTTTAATGTGTTATTTTAACTTTTAATTTGAACGATATTCATGATATAACTTCAAAGGCAATGCCTTATCCCATTCAATTTTATATCACTTTATAAAGAAATAAGGCATTGCGAATTAGATCCACTGATTATTTTAAATACATATTCATTCTTCATTACCGCTTTTTAAATTCTGGGATTAATTTTAACATTTTAATCACCCTTACCTTCCGTTTTCTGTCGTGCCATTAGGTGCCTATGACCTAGATGTTATGGTCTGTTATGCGACTTTAATGTGTAGACTGTAGTTGTTTACAAACTAGTATATCTGGGTGGTATATGCCATGTTTAGAAGGCAACCACGCAGAGCAAAACAAAACTGAGTACTTGTGTGGTATTTTAATATCTGATATGTTGAACAATAAAAGAGACCGTTACCGGTTTCATGGCCACCTTGTCTCTAAGAATGTCTTTTGCTCAATCAAGGTTGGTTAGTGTTAATTAGGCCCTGTTCAAGGAACAATACAGTAAGCAGCTCCGCCCGCTACCTTATCTCATGGACATCTCCACTGAACGCCACGGGAGAACGAGAACAGGAACTGAAGTATTAAACGCCATCGCACCATTAAAGAGATATATTGTGAGCAATTGCTAAAGAACAATACCAGGACTCATTAACAGCTCAAATACAGTGTTATAAAAGTACGTTATACAGTAGTTAGATGTGTGAAGGACATTACTCCCGTGTAATATAGTACATAGAATTTTCTCGCGTTGTCAAGTTTAACATTAATGTAAAATACTTCAGCAAACATATTCAGACTTTCTTTCTTTCTTTCTTTCATTCATTCTTTCTTTCTTTCTTAATCTGTTTACCCTCCGAAGTTGGTTTTTCCCTCGGACTCAGCTAGGGATCCCACCTCTACCACCTCAAGGGCAGTGTCCTGGAGCGTGAGACATTGGGTCGGGGGATACAACAGGGGAGAATGACCAGTACCTCGCCCAGGCGGCCTCACCTGCTAAGCTGAACAGGGGCTTTGTTGGGGAATGGGAAGATTGGAAGAGACAGACAAGGAAAAGGGAAGGAAGTGGCCGTGGCCTTAAGTAAGGTACCATCCCGGCATTTGTCTGGAGGAGAAGTGGGAAACCACGGAAAACCACTTCCAGGATGTCTGAGGTGGGAATCGAACCCACCTCTACTCATTTCGTCTCTCGAGGCTGAGTGGACCCCCCTCGTACCACATTTCAAATTTCGTGGCAGAGCCGGGAATCGAACCCGGGCCTCCGGGGGTGGCAGCTAATCACACTAACCACTACACCACAGAGGCGAACATATTCAGACTTAACAGTACCAAAACAATTAATTCGGAATTACTTGGAAAGGCTAGTGTAATATAATGAATTCCTATTTGCGAGTGCACCAACCGTGTAATTGTCAACGAGCTAATTCCTATCTCGCAAGATTTATCTAAGTATTTAATCAAAATCGACTTTCTACCTATTAGGACTTGTTACGTACATATAGTATGTGTTGAAGAGATGTTAAGTACAGAACAAAAATGGCCAGCCAGACACCAGTTGGATCCGAACCCACAACCTACCGATTTCGCGTCGGTTGCTATGGTGGCCTTGGTCATCTTTTTTCTGTTGGAAAGGATCTTAGCTACAGGTCTGGTACTACTGCCATCACACTGTAGAATGCGTGCAAGTCGCCCGTTGTGGGCCAAGTCAATGAATATTGAATTTCCACGACCGCATTGTAATAGGCTGAAAGTCTGTTTCGATTAAAATGCGGTTGTGTAAATTCGATATTCATGAATTATTTAATATTTGTCCAATGTATGACACTTCTGGTGTTGTGGTATAATATACAGGCTGTATCAAAATTAAATACGAAAATTGGTAGGGATGATAAAAGACAGGAACATATATCTTTCAATAAACAACCTTTACGTCGCACCGACGTAGATATACTATGTCTTATGGCAACGTTGGGCTAGGAAAGGGCTGGGAGTGGGAAGGAAGCGGCCGTGACCTTGGTTAAGGTACAGACCCAGCATTAGCGTGGTGTGAAATTGGGGAAAACCATCTTCAGGGCTTCTGACAGTGGGTTTCGAACCCACTATCTCCAGAATGCAAGCTGACAGATATGTGACCCAAACCGCGCAGTGACTCTCAAAATAGCAGCTCTCCTGGAAAGGATCAGCTGCGAAAGAAGGATGGCGAATACTTGAAATCAGAAGTATATATCGCTCTTTCATCCGTCTAGTCATGCGTGGATCAGTGGCAGTTTGTTGGCCTCGGATCCCAAAATCACGGGTTCAAACCCGGATTTTCGAAGGGCGGGGAAGCAGTCCGTTCGACGTTCCCATGTCGTACAATGTCTGCATGTAAAACGTCAACTGGAGTTGAATGCTGACCCAGCGTCATATATAAATTCTGCGTACGATGGAAATGAGAATTATCCGTCGGTCGATTGAACTGACTAAACCCGACAGGGTCAGGAATGAGGACGTGCGGAATATCCTTGGAGTGGCACCAATATTTGAAAAACTCCCGGAGTCCCAGCTCAGATATTTTAGCCGCTAAAAGTGGCAAGATCCGCCAATGATACCAAGGATATCCACAGATACGGTTGTGGCAGGGCATCGGCCTAAGGTGCGACCGAAAACGAGGTGGAAGGGTCGAACGGACACTGACATGCAGAATTCTGGTTTCGGTGAGGATGATCCCTTCGATTAACACCTTTGGTGAAGACGGACTAGACATGCAGACTCCACTGCAACGCGGGAATAACGCAAGAAAGCCGCAGAAATTTACAAGAGTTAACACGTACCATCTTCTTGTTAGAAGTTTCTCGCACTAACTCAAAGGTGTCGCAGGATGAAGACTGAGAAGATAGTAGGCGTGGTTTATTTACTAAGTTAAAGAAATGGGAAACTATGGAAATCTTCTTCTAGTCTTCCAACGATGAGGTTCGAACTCATGTCCCGAATGCAAGTTTACAGCTGCATGACTGGCATCACGTAGTGAACCTACTCGGTGGTTTGGAACGATTATTATTATTATTATTATTATTATTATTATTATTATTATTATTATTATTATTATTATTTTGTTCTTCTTCTTAATCTGTTCACCCTCTAGGGTTGGTTTATTTCTCGGGCTCAGCGAGGGATCCCACCTCTACTGCCTCACGGGCAGTGTCCTGGAGCGTGAGACTTTGGGTCGGGGATAAAACTGGGGAGAATGACCAGTACCTCACCTGCTATGCTGAACAGGGGCCTTGTCGGGGGATGGGAAGATTGGAAAGGATAGACAAGGAAAAGGGAAGGAAGCGGCCGTGGCCTTAAGTTAGGTACCATCCCGGCATTTACCTGGAGGAGAAGTGGGAAACTACTTCAAAGATGGGTGAGGAGGGAATCGAACACCCCTCTACTCAGTTGACATCCCGAGACTGAGTGGACCTCGTTCCAGTCCTCGTGCCACTTTTCAAATTTCGTGGCTGGGCCGGGAATCGAACCTGGGCCTCCGGGGGTGGCAGCTAATCACATTAAGCACTACACCACAGAGGCGGGCATTAATTTATTATTATTAGTTTAAAGTTTTTCCTAACTTGTCAGACGCCAGGGTGTCAGAATTTTGTCCCTCAGGAGCTCTTCAACGTGGCAGAAGACAGTGCAGAATCATCCTCAATTTCTCATCGACCGAGGTCAGCTATTGTAATTATTGATATTATTGTTTCTTACTAATATTTATTACTAGGATGAAAGTAACCTTGTTTTACAGAATTACACCTCGTGCGGTTGTGCGCATATTTATATTATAAACCAATTATTCAAACAAATAAGAATAAATTTTTCATTCAAGGAAACCTGAGGTAGAAGAGTCTGGACCGCCTCCTGCGGGACTCTGTAATTATTAATGAGGTGGCTAGACCCAGACTGGAGCAACAGGTATTATAACAAGTCGTGTCCCTCTACCTGCTGTTTCCTCATTCTTCCGACACAACACTGCAAGCTGGAGAAAGTTGCACTTCCATTTACCGTGACGTATTGAGAAGCATTATTATCCGTTCTTTCTCTGATTAATGATTTTGCTTCGGCGTGGATTATATCTATTCTTAACAATACAATGGGCCGTGCCGTTAAGGTCGCGTAGCTGTGAGCTTGCATGGTGGTTTCGTATCCCACCGTCGTCAGTCCTATAGATGGTTTTTCAGGTACCCATTTTTCCACCAGAAAAATGCTGGTGCTGTACCTTGATTCAGACCAGGGATGCTGCCTTCCCAATTCTATTAATCCCGCATCCTTGCGTCATCGAAAACCTTCGATGTGTTAGTGTGACACTGAACCACTAGCAAATAAATAAATAAATAAATAAATAAATAAATAAATAAATAAATAAATAAATAAATAAATAAATAAATAAATAAATAAATAAATAAATAAAATAATGTAGTGGATAGAGCTTGTGCCGTGGAACTGTAATGATTAATTGCGGAAACAATATTTGCCGCGGGAAGTCACGATCTTCTTTTCATAAATATCTTAATTCACTACATTACTGTATGTTGAAAGTACAGTAATTGTTATGTGTTTACATTTATAAAGCTGCCTTCAGGTGCGTGGATCAGTGGCAGTGTGTTGGCCTCGGATCCCAAAATCACGGGTTCAAACTCGGATTTTTGAAGGGCGGGGAAGCAGTCCGTTCGACGTTCCCATGTCGTACAATGTCTGCATGTAAAACGTCTCTGGTGACAGATTTGATGTTCGACCAACAAAATTAATTAAATCTCAGCCCTAGATCGCCCGAGACAGATTTTGTTCACTCTGCCATCTGGTCGAAATTGTCACTCAGGCAGCCTAGATGTGTTCAGTTATAAATGCCCTCCACATGGTAACCGAAGACATGCGCTTATTACGTATGAGCAAAACATTTCAACAACTTAAGTTTTTATTCCTACAGAGAAATACGTCATATTTCTTATAGCGTATTCAGGTCACCTTCATTGGCAGATTACTAGGAATGAAGTTCACGAAGTCCATGGGATTCTGTTTACGACTCTATGAGGGGTTTGCACCACTCAGTTTAATAATGGAGTAACCTACTTTTTTTAAAAAAAAATTTGGTGATATTTGTTCGTGGCGTCGACCTCTAGAGACCTTTTGCCACTACTTGCGCTATATGACATGAACCTGCGTGTAATTGGAATCGCGGTAGTGTAGAGTGTTGAATGTGAGGAAAGGAGCGTTAAGGATGACACAAGCACCCAGTCCCCAGGACAGGGATATTAATCAATTACAATTAAAAACCTCTGACCTGGCCGGGAATCGAAACCGCGGCCGCCGGGGCCGGACATGGAGTAAACTAAACTACATATTTTAAAAGAACTTAAATACTCTGTAGGTATGTTTAGAGGCGTGTAGCAATCACAGTGTTAAGCTGAATCTGAACTTCCACTCACTCAGACTAGACTGTTCACTCTTTTATTTCTTCTTGATCTCTCTCGGAGAAACTTTGTTCTTTTTCGACCATCACTTGTACTAAGTTTGCGCACCTAGAGAATCTTTAGTATACCCACCTTGCAGAGTCGTTTCCTTTCTTTACCCAATTTGCTCACTTTTGTGGAAACTGGAAATAATTATCTCCGTCAGTTATGAGGCGGGCGAACTTTGTCATTGCCCGTAAACTCAATCAATTCTCATTTTAAAATTGTATTAACTCTTATAGGACCAATTGAGATGTATCGTCAATGCCCATCGGCTGAAGACATATCGCCAATCGCTGCGCTAGCTAAAAAGCGGCTGATATTTCATCGATGGATTAAAGCTAATGTGCGTTTTGAAATATTCCTCTTCTTGGCAATCCCTTTATTTTTTATTTCCTGCAGAAAGAATGGTTTCTTTGCAATTTTGGAAGTGAATCACACCGATATCTTTGTTGCAATTTGTGTTACGAAACTGAATAACACTATCATACGTATGTTGGCCACGTGATTTGAGCCTTCTATCTGTGATCTTGCATTCGGGAGATGGTATGGTTCGAACCCCACTGTCGCCACCGTTGAAGATGGTTTTCCATGGTTACCCATTCTCATACTAAGCAAATGCTGGAGCTCTACTACAATTACGGTCATGTTTGCTTCCTCCACAACCCTAACTCTTTCCTATCCCATCATATTCATGAGACCTATCTGAGTCGGTGTGACGTAAAATAAATAGACAAAAATTCCGTATCACACTACTCAATGACGACGAAAGGCATTGTTTGGGGCGAATGTTATAGATGATCTGTTATTGCTAGATCTTCTTTTTGGTACATTTCTGTTATGACTTTGACTATGCATTTAAGTTGATTCAACTTGTTCCTCCTCATTTATGTGGAAATGTAATAACTGCGTGAAAAAGTATCGGTTAGGAAGGGTTAATTCCAACCTCAGTGGCTCAGTCGGTTAGTCGTGTCAATCTGTTTTCAAGATTGCACTTCTACCCCGGTTGAATGTTGCTGACTTCTGGCTCGTTAAAATAAAATCCGGACAACTCAGCGTCTCTCAAATTCTGCATGGTGTATCTAAATTCCTATTATATAACTTGAGGGCTTGTAAGGGCAATCGAACAGAATACCGAGCGAATTGGCCGTGCAGTTTAGCTATGAGTTTGTATTTGAGAGATGGGGGGTTCGAATCCAATTGTCGGCAGCCATGAAGGTTTTCCGTAGTTTCCTATTTTCACATCAAGCAAATGTTAGGTCTGTACCTTAATTAAGACTACGACCACTACCATCATAATCCTATTACTTTCCCTCCTTGCATCGCCGAAACCTTAAACGTGTTAGTGCGACGTTAAACCACTATTAAATAAATAAATAAATAAATAAATAAATAAATAAATAAATAAATAAATAAATAAATAAATAAATAAATAATTCACCACACAGTTTGAATAATGAGCCATGTCTCGGAACGTCCTTCACTTTCTCCACTACAAGCAAAACGCCACCACGTGTTTAAATGAGCGGAACAGAGGACGTACCTTGTTGTTGCAGTGCTGCTGCGTCCACTTACAAGAACACCTTTATCATGGCGACCACCCACTCGATACCGACATTGCACCTCCGTGTCATGTTCCGGTACACTCACTCACAAACACCTGGTAGTCAAACATTGCCACTGCCATAACTCTTGCAGGCAGATCTTCGTCTGTCTCCACCGGGGTCTCCTAAATACTGCTCACCTTTTAAGCAGGCGTGTAGTGTCCATGGATGTGTTGGAAGCGTCGCTTCTGTTCAAATTTTAAGTAGTTCATGAATTTATTGATTTAGAATTTGTATGTGATTTCGTTTAACTTTCTCTAGTAAATCCACATGCTGGCTAGCGCTCAAACTCCCGTCGATCGACCGAACTCCCGAGCTCCACTGCAAGGTCAGCCGTCGGGTGGTAGGACGTAGGAACTCCCGACCCCCATGGATCTGATTCTGAAGTTACAGGCAAGATGGCGAAGTTGTAAAAGCGCATAGCAAAATTATCTTCCGTATTGCTGTTTAGTTTTCTGAAGCCCCGTGGTTCAGGCGGGAGTGCACCGGCCTCTCACCGCTGGATTCCGTGGTTCAAATCCCGGTGAGAGTTGTGTTGGACAAAGTGGACGCAGGACAATTTTTCTCCGGGTACTCCGGTTTTTCTTGTCATATTTCATTCCAGCAACACTCTCCATTAACATTTCATTTCATCTATGTCATTTATCATTGCCACAGAGGAGTGCAACAGGCTTCGGCAGCCGGCACATTTCCTCTCCTCGCTGCTAGATGGGGCTTCATTCATTCCATTCCTGACCCGGTCGAATGACTGGAAACATGCTGTGGATTTTCATTGCTGTTTAGTTTTCCATTAGGTGCATTCTCAAAGTCAGTAGTATATTTATTTAGTGTATGGTGTCATGTATATCGGTGATGTGAATTTTATCTTGCATCAAGGTGAATTAAGTTATACATTTGAGTCTTTCAGTACGCTGAGAACTAGCATAGATGTACGGTATGTAATTTGGAAACTCACATCCCACTGAAGACTTGCTAACAGCGGGCAAAAGGGGCGTACCTACGGACTGCGTTATAGGGATTAGAGAAAGTAGTTGGAAGTGTGCAATTGAAAACTACTTTAGACTCGTTTCTTTTTGTTATCATTTCATGAGAAATTAGATATTGTTGAACATTATCCACCAAACCTAACTCTTTGTTTGAAAACAAAGAGACTTACTCAGCATTTCAATGAGCGTACTTATCACTCCATACCGTGGCTGTAAACAATTAAATAGAATGTATTGTTGACCCTGCCTTTCCTTTTCTGAAAGAAAGAAACGTATGGAACATGCATGGGAAGGACGATTTGAATAACGTTTATCAAACAGATAAGACTCAATTCTGAAAAGATGCTTCAGTTATCTGAAAAAATTCGCGAATTGAGTTTTGTTTAATACGCGAATTCAGGTTTGTTGAAGTGAGAAGCATGAAATAGTTATGTCAAAACACAATGAAACTATTAAACAGAACAAGAAACTTACGTGTTTTTTAATAACTAATGTTTGATTTCTAGGCTCTCAGGGCCTTGCTTTTAGGGGTCAAGAAGAAAGTAGTGTATGTCTGAATCGTGATATGTGTTCACATTTTGAACATCTTGGCACGTTACGACGATCAACTTCGAACCTACTTTGACACTTCGGTAGTTTCTCGTGGTTTAATATTCTCTCTCTCTCTCTCCCTGAGGTGTTCACTTTCACACGCGCGTTTTGTTTCCTAATTCTTACCTTACTTATCTACGAAAAACCGAAGAGTTGATTTAGTTTAAAAGAAGTAAGGTAAGCAAAATTTTACTTAAATGCTATCATAACCATGCAGTAACTCCTAAAAACCTAAAAAAACCTACCGTGTTAGTTGCAAATGAATTCAATAACATGTTTTGGTTGACAGCTTATTCTAAGTAGAAAACCACGCTAGGCCCCTGCTTGTAAGTTATAATAAGTGGACGTAGAAACACTGAGAAAAAAGTCGTCGTTGCGCGTGGAGAAACTACTATGTAAAATATTTCAGCTTGGAACTTTGGCAGATAAGATTGTCATTTAACGTTCTGTATTGTGCAAGTATATTAAAAGAATTTTCGCTCTTGATGATATATGTGCTGCGGGTCACTATTTTTACCAGAACATTATCACATAGCGGTTTTTCCAGGCGCATGCTCATTGAGGCTGCAGACCCGAGACATTTAAACGCGCGGTGGTATTTTGCTCGTACCGGGGAAGCGACACGTTTCTGGGCATGGGTTATTATTAAAATGCTATCTACTTGGTCCGTCTTACAAATTTTCAAAGTGTGTAAGTGTAGGGACGCTAAACTCTACTTTTTCCTGTCTATTTGGGGTCTGCACTAGATGTGGATTTATAATGATAATAATGTTGTTTCCTTTACGTCCCACTAACTACTTTTACGGTGTTCGGAGATATATGGATTAAACCGAATTTTATGACCGGACGTCAACCCTATTTGAAGGGACCAAGTGAGTTGGCCGTGCGGTTAGCGGCGCGCAGCTGTGAGCTTACATCCAGGAATGGGTTCGAACCCCACTGTCGGCAGCCCTGAGGATGGTTTTTCGCGGTTTCCCATTTTCTCACCAGGCAAATGCTGGGGCTGTACTTTAAGGCCACGGCCGCTTCCTTCCCACTCCTAGGCCTTTCCCATCCCACCGACACCTATCTGTGTCGGTGTGACGTAAAACAAATTGTTGTATTGAAGGGAAGCATTCACTTAGTGTGCTTCTGTAGTAGTTGGTAGTGCGAGGTATTATATGCTATTGAATACATGTGTTAATACAACCACAAATTCCCAGCCTCCAAACCAGAAGAATTAATTACTTACATTTGGCTAAAATACGCTAAAATCTCGGTTCGGATGGGGGTAAAATTCAAGATCTACTGAATCAAATTTCACTACCCTAATCATTCAGCAAACGAGCCTAAACAATTGAAGAGATATTAAACAAATAACACAGTTAGGTGCTATACCGAAAAAAATAGTTACTTTCACAAGGTGACTAACTACAAAAGGATATATTATGTCCTTTTAATTACTGTCCACCGCTGGTAAAGACATCCTCCGTTCACATTCCACTGAAATGCCTGTATTCTCCTTACCATTAATTGTTCCTACCATAAATATTACCATCTATAATCACCTGAGAGGGAGATTATGTAACACAGTCTTGGGAATACAACTACTCTCATTTGTCTTCAAGTCTCGGATCAGTAAGCTGTTCTTCGTAAGAAGTGAAAGTTAGCAACGGCCTTCAAACATGGGAATACTGACGTGTTTTTGCAAGTAACCAAAGCATTACAAGAAACAATCATCCTATATATTTTATTTGCAATTAACTTGGAATTGATGTATCATTAGCTTACCAAGTTTGTAACACTCCATTATAAAAAAAAAAAGACAGTGGTTACTTACGTAACGTACAACTGATGTCTCAAAAAATTCTACTGTTAAAACTCCTTGGGCGAAGTAATTTGTCAGTTTTATACGTTGGATTCTTTAATACCTAGCATCGCACTAACGAGATTTTAATGTTTTCATAATAATCTCCGGGAGATTTTATTTTAAAACTGATACTTTCGATGACAATTTAGCCACAATTACATGCGTAACATTTAGACGGCGGATTACATGATAACCGTTGTCCCATATTTTGTGTGGAAGTATCGACTACCTTTGCTGAATCCCATCAGCCAAATGTAGTTCTTGCTCACCTAGTACTATGGTATTTTCAAATAGCTTATAAAGATCTGTATAACCTATTTGGTATTATGGTACTACGGTACTGTGACCATGCAACTCCTTCATACAAACTACCTGTCTTGGCCCCATCTCCGTAAAGTCCTTTATTCTTCACAGCCATTTTACCTTACTTAATATTTCAAATACCTCTCGTACTATCACAGTTTTAACACTAGATCTACTAATAATTCCATGCTTGCATTACCTGTCCGTAGAACTGCGATTTACGATAATCCATTCAGAGTACTTGCCTGCCATGAATGGGACCTTCTTCCCGAAAGTATCAGAGGTATGTGTGCTATTCGCACTTTCAGTGAAGCTCTTCGGATAAATTTTTTGAACCAATAAGAATTCTAATTATTACATAAAATAAATTTCATCGTAAAGTCCGTATTGTCGTACGTATACTTTTAGGTTAAGTCAATATTCCACCTTTACAATACCATAAGTTTATTGTCTATTTATTTAAACAACATTATTAACTATGACGGGACATGTTTCGTCTAACTTGTAGACATCATCAGCCGTAAGATATTTAAGAAAAAGCACAAAAAAGACAAGGACAGAATAGCACATTAAAATAAATCGGGTTGCCGAACACGTCAACAAAAATAGCGAGTATGTTCCAGATTGTTCCAAGTACAAACATTCAAAAGCTGTTGATGAACAAAATTAAAATCATACACATGAGACGATACAGTAAAGCTTGCTGTTAAAGTTCTTTTTTCTCCTACGAATAACATTATGCACTTCATTATCAGCTTTTGCCGACGCACCTGAATGCTGCATGTCAACGGCACCCTCAAGAAGAACTTTAACAACAAGTTTTACTGTATAGTCTCTTGTGTATTGTATTGTATTGTATTGTATTGTTGTAATGTAATGCAATGTAATATATATTTCTGTGCCTGGTTAGATGGAAGTTAAGGCCCGAAAGCCTTCATCTTGCCCCGTATAAATTAAATATTAAATATTGAAACACCGGATCCCGTGAGATCTCCGAAGTTAACCAACATTGGGCGTGGTCGAGAAGTGGATGGGTAGCCACGCGCTGTTGGTGGGGGGGTAAGGGAATGGAGGAGCGGAAAGGAACTGGCCACCCTACCGTACGTAAACTCCGGCTCAGGTACACCTCTGTGGAGGTTCGGACCTGCCTTCGGGCAGAACACACCCTTACCTTACCTTACCTTTACTTACTTACTTACCTAGTTGTTTGTTGAGGTAGCCGTAGTGTTACAGATGCTTTGTTGTTATTAATCAAGGTAAAGGATGATTTTAATTTGTAACCTGAAGGTTTCTCTTGAAGGAAACTCACGTTTCTCTTTCTTAGTTTTAAAGTGGTGCTGCAGCACTTTTCTGGCTCACCACCAGTGAAATCGAGCTGCATGTACCATTTGTAACCATATAGCCTTCCTGGCAATCGTAACTCTCTGGTAGTACCGGCAATCGAACCCGGGGCTCCAAGGAAGGCAGCTAACAGTGCTAACCGTTACGATATGGAGGTAGCCCTGTCCCTCGATGATGACTACGACAAACAAACAAATAGAACAATTAATTACGCGATGTCCTTCTGTGCCCATGGTTGCAGGATCAAATCCTGATTCAGTCATGTGTTTAAAGAGTGTTTAAACATGCGACATTTAAGTTTCTTACTTGAAGCGTGGTTATTTTTGTACGAAATGAAATAATGTGTTTTATAGAAAGCGTTCAGGGGCCCTTGGGGCGTGTATTTGAATCACTATGACTCATTTACTATACACTTTGAAACATTATCTAGATGTGCAAAGGAAAAAAGGATTGCGTTCACGTATGGATCTGTCCATATGGGTTCCATTACAGAAAACATTCGTCGTTAGAGCTTCTGTTCCTTTTCAATGAAACGTGCAATTTCTCCTATTGCCAGCAGTAGACATCCAAGGTGTTAATTTAAGTATGTGAGAGTAATATTCACAGTACGGCATGCCTTTTTAAGTCCCACCAAACGAAGGCCTATACCTATATTTACATGATGAATATTATAGAATAGAATTGTTAACGTCATCATCGTATACCTGATGTATTTGTGAATATCATCTTAATTGCATTCGTCCATTTCCTTAGGGTCGTCCCTAGTCCGGCTCCGCAGTGTAGGGGGCAACGCGCCCGCCTGTCACCCGGCGGCCCCGGGTTCGATTCTCGGCCGGGCTAAGGGCATTTCATTGTAAATGATTAATATCCCTGGCCTGGGGACTGGGTGTTTGCGTCGTCCTTAACGTTCTTTTTCTCACATTCAACACTTTACACTTCCGCCATTTACAAAATACACGCAGGTTCCTCACATATGGTGCAAGTAGAGGAAAAGATCTTTCTAGGTCTACGCCCCGAACAAATAGCATTTTTTAATTAAATAAAGGGTCGTCCCTACGTGTGGATTAAGTCCAATTTTACGGCGGGATAACTTTCCTCTATGTGGAGGGATGTTTTCACTACTCCGCGTTTCTGAGGTGGCTGGTAGTGTGTTGTATGTAAATTAAGATGTGTGACCAGGGAAATTAATCAGACATAACTAAAATCACTGGTCCGGCCGGGAATCGAACTCAGAGCCCACTGAACCGAAGGTTATTATACTGATCATCATTCTACGTAAGGAGGCAGACATTTATATGTATTTAGTACCGTCATTGCTCGGATTCTCGCGGAAAAAATCTTGAATTAATAGTGATAAACCTTATGAAACTTCCTCGCAGATGACATTCGTTGTATTTTTCCAAGGTCCTTCTGGCTGCCTACCTGTTTGTTCGCTTCTTTCTGCCTGTGCCATCTTTAAATCATTCCTGTGGTTTTTCAGAAACGATGATAATACCTAAAACATTAATGCAAATTATTTACTGTAACTTCATAAGATTATCGAGACGAGTAAATAATTTGTTTTAGTATGGATTGTGTGTTTAATCTCAAAATAATGTTTCTATTTTTCAATTCCTTTTTAACTGCAAGCCTCTTTATTTTCCCTGGTTCTTTTTTCTCAATTACTTGGGGTTTACATTTGTTCTGAATTTACGGCCGGATGCCCTTCCTGACACTGACTTTATGTGGAGGAATGTATCCACTATTGCATGTTTCTATGGCCTTCGTCCTAATTCACTTCTATTCCACTAAATTAATCACACCACACTAACATATATACCAATTTCCCGAGCCAGATGAACTAACCACATGCAGTTAAAATCCACGACCCCGCCGATAATCAAACTTGGGGTCTTTTGAACCGAAGGCTAGTACGCTGACCATGGCTCGATATAGGTCTATCTTTGCAAATACATATTATCAGTCATCAACTTCAATAACAGTAAAATTAGGATAACATGATTGTTGAAACCTCGTAGAAGAAATTGCCACTCATATTCACAGGGGCTCTCCAAATTGTAAATCACCATTTGTATAGAACGACAAAAATGAAACAAATGTTTCCATTCGGGGACAGCTGCCTCTTTAGGCGAACCTTGAAAATATATTAGATCAATGAATAATAGATTGAAATTTTGTTAAAAAAAAGTAATGATGAGTCTGTATCTTCACGCAAACCCTCATGCAAGGGTAGGTATCATTTTTGGATTCTCTCTCTCTCTTCAAAAAGTATATACATTTACAACGTTCCATTTTTGCCGCACATTAATGTTTCATGCACGTAAAACTTTCTCTAGAAATGCTCTTTACAATGGTGAAAACTGCGTCAGAATACGTTCGGTGGTTATTGTGATTATTCTGGGATGATCTCCATACCAACTTTCCATAGAGTGTTAGTCTTTCGACTTCAACTGTCACATGACTGCCACTGATATCATCGACTTCTCTTATTTTTCACTAAAAAAGTCTCCCATATAAACTAAGACCGATCGCACGGCGTTTGTACTCTGTGCTACAGCAGTTGCTTCAGTCGAACATACATCTCGCACGGCTGCTCTGCTTTAAGCGTGTATACAATCTTTTATAAAATCTTACCTTATAAAAGATGCTGAAAGTGTCTTCCTTTCTGCGTTATACAGGCGTTGTATCTGGTAATCACATTCTGGCTGACGCGCCTGAGTTCTGCCACTGTAATGGATTTAATTGTGAGATTTGGAGTAGGAAGCACACAAGCAGAAGAGGTTGATTCCGAAAAAAAAGAGGTTTTAAACATCTACAAGAGAAACACAACATCCGGTTTCGAAATTGCCAGGTGATTGGGCTGATATTCGGTACTCGAGGAGGGATATCTTTGGGAGTTTTGGAATTAGTGTGTTGGAACTGGAAGAAATTGCCACTAATATTCACAGGGGCTCTCCAAATTGTAAATCACCATTTGTATAGAACGACAAAAATGAAATAAATTTTCATTCGGGAACAGCTGTCTCATTATGCGAATCTTGAAAAAAAAAATATTAAATCAAAAAATCAATCATTATAATTATTTCTTAAAATCGACAGAAATTAGAGAGCTATTAAGCAGTTATTATTATTATTATTATTATTATTATTATTATTATTATTATTATTATTATTATTATTATTATTATTATTCTTTCTTTCTTTGTCGTTTAGGCCTACTGAGGACCACGGGGCTCGTATCTACTCTTGGGTAAAGTTGTTGCTTTCTTCTTCTTCCAATACTCCTTTATTTGCTGACTATGAGCCAGCTTTCTCTCCTCGGTCCACTTAGTTCCTGTTGTCTTCTTACTTGTAAGGGACGTTGGGAAAACTCCGTGTCGGAGGCTTGACGGAAAAGTAGTCGGTCATGAGTTTGTCCCGGTGGGATATCTAGTTGTTCCATATCTGACTTAACTGACGTGATCCATTTGTTTTTAGAATCCTTGCCTCTTCCTGTTACTGTGAATATCCTGTTGGTGAGTCTCTTGGAATCCAGACGGGCCAAGTGTCCATAAAAGGTCAGGCGCCTTTTCCTAATAGACGTGACGATGTCCTCCTGGTGTTCATACAGTTCATCATTATGGCGGATTCTGTAAGTGCCTCCTTCCTCTCTGATTGGTCCTAATATCCACCTCAGGATCTTCCTCTCTTTTAACTCCAGCTTTCTGAGTGGGCCCTTCCTAGCCATTACAAGGCACTCAGAAGCATACAGAACAGATTATTATTATTATTATTATTATTATTATTATTATTATTATTATTATTATTATCATTATCATCATCACATTAGTATTTTATCTAAGACAGTTAAGTTGAAGGTGTTCGCCTAGGTTGGGCAATATTATTTCTCTCCATTAAGGATCACTAAGGTAGGAAATAATGTAGATCTGGAGGGAAATAATAATAATAATAATAATAATAATAATAATAATAATAATAATAATAATAATAATAATAATAATAATAAATGATAATAAGAAAAGCTACAGACTCATTTTCCCGCAATACTGGAACAAACGAACGACCATGTTAATATTTTAAAAAAGTGAGAAAAAGGACAGAAAGACGATATTATATAGAGGTAGATGTGTGATATGCGTGTATTTATATTTGAAATAGTTCTTTGAATTGTTAACATACCGTGCTGTTGGCTTCTGTTACTTCTGCTAGGTAGATAAATAAGTGAATAGCTAAATGGTTCAGCTACACTGAACATCGTGTGTTGCTCGAGTTAACAGCAGGCATGCAGGAGCTCTTGTGATATTATTGGAGATTGCACGGCCAACAGATATTTGGGGAGCGACAGAGAGGGAGATTAATCAGAAAATGCCAGTCAAGCGGTATCTCTCGTACTCCATACATCAAGGCGAATGGAGATCAAAGCTGCAGTGGCATGTTAAACGAGAACAGATTTTGCTATCTTTATGTAATACTTCTTTACAAATATCGTGAACTATGTGAGCCTTATATATTATGTATTTTCGCAGCCTCACTCAGTCTTTATAGTGTATTTGTATAAATATACAGCCTTCCTATATAATAATAATAATAATAATAATAATAATAATAATAATAATAATAATAATAATAATAATAATAATAATAATAATAATAAATCAGTGCCCATACACTGACAGTTACATTAGAAAACTCAGATTAAAATTGTGAGGACACATCAAAAGACAGACACAGTAAAAACATTGTCCAATTCCTTAGAAATTGGAGTAAATTTAACATAATATAATGTTATTGGTTTTACTTCGAACTTAGTTTTACGGTTTTGGGTGAGGCTGAGTTGTTACACTGTTGTCGCGCAGGAGTTCTTTAAAGTACCGGTAAATCTATCGACACGAACCTGACATATTTGAGCATCGGGATTGAACCCGCTAACTTAAGCTTAGAAGGTCAGCATTCTACTATCTGAGCTATTCAGCCCGTAAAACCAAACCGACACTATGAAATGGATATGTGAAATACAAAACCACCTTAAATTGGTAGAAATGACACAGGAAGATGCCCGAAAATAGGAGGATCTTTAGTAGTCTATCCTAATTTATAAAATGTAAGTTGACCTAGACTTCAAAATGAAGAAAAGTGAACGACCGGAACATCCTCGATCAAAGAGAGAAAGGAAGCACAAAATAATGAAAAAGAATGGGCGCGAAGGAGGACAAACAAATGCGTCTGAGTATTGTCGTACATGAGCTTATTCCGATCTAATAATAATAATAATAATAATAATAATAATAATAATAATAATAATAATAATAATAATAATAATAATAATAAAGGTTTAATAGCTCTCTAATTTCTGTCGATTTTAAAAGATGCAGAGGTGTTAGAATTTTGCCCTGCAGGAATTATTTAACATACCGGAAGCCAACGGCAGTGTGGTCACATTTAATAACTTTATATGCTACCGAATTTATCCGGAATCGAACCTGTTATCTTGTGGTATAGGGTGGGGGTGGGGGTGAAACAAAAAAATTAACAGACTGCGTCGCTGTAGCCTGTAATAAGAATTGTGTAGTCCTGGCTTATGTGTATAAGCTGTATTTGTATGACGTAATATAGGCGTTTCATTATATTCTATCAGATGAGAGAGAATCGGATCTCTATTGGGAGACCTATTAAACGAATATTCGATCAGGCTATGCAGGCCCTTAGAGGAATGAAAGGTAAAGGCTTCCACTTCCTGTAACCTCGACATCAAGCGCGATAGAGTGGTTAGCTTCGTACCCGGCCGCCTTTGCTTCCAGGAATTAACGTGGTTTTCACTTTCGGTGACCTCAGGTCTATGCGCTGTTTTAGAAGTGGGAATTAATTATTTTTTTTTAATATTTTGACTTCGAGACGGGGAATCGAACCCATATTCTTTTGGATGAACTGAGCACGCCTTTATCACCTCATCTAGGCAGCCCCGGAAGACCTATTGCTGAGTATCAATTTACTTTGTCAGGTGAATACCAAATGGGTCATTAGTTACTTTTTACATGACGACATTGTACGACATGGAGTTTTGAATTGATTTCTATCCGCCCTTAAAATCCGACACCTACTGTTGGGTTCATACCGAAGATCTTAGAATCTGAAGTCTGACACTATGCAATAAATCTTATAACAATTGCCGCGCTGTTGGGCGTCAGTTGTAATTTTACTCATTGTCCTTTGTCTTGATGAGCCTCTGTGCTCAGGCTACAGCACGCCCACCTCTCACCGCTGGATTCCACGGTTCAAATCCCGGTCACTCCATGTGAGATTTGTGCTGGACAAGGCGGAGACGGGACAGGTTTTTCTCCAAGTACTCCGGTTTCTCTTGTCATCCTTCATTGCAGCAACACCCTCCAGTATCATTTCATGTGTCAGTTATTAATCATTGCCCCAGAGGAGTGCGGCAGGCTTCCGCAGCTGGCACAATTCCTATCCTCGTCGTAGATAGGGGCTTGATCAATTCCATTCCTGACCCGGTAGAATGAATGGAAACAGGCTGAGGATTTTCATTTTTCCACTCTGCCTTGCACTTGAAATGAATAAATTTATAGATAAAATAATTAACAGAAATATCAGTTTTTTTGGGCATCAGAGTTCACGAAAACGAATCTCTTTAATTTTGATAGAGCATAATCATTTTCTTTTGCCTCCCAGGACATGTGCATGAGACTGTGTACTGGTACATCTGCGACGGGCCTTTTACAGGGGTGGGAAGTGCATCTAGGTTTTCAATATCTTCTCCACAGTAATTTAAGAATCAACTACCTAAATTTTGATATAACCATAATCCATGCATGAGCACTTTATCTACTGTAAATATAAAATAGAAATACGCTCTATAGATGGAAGATTCTCCATATATAAAAGAAAATAATTCTGTAAGAACAGTTTTTGTAAAATACAGCGAGAAATTAACTACCACTTGTAGCGAGACCGATGACAATATACCATACATATACAGAGTGGTCGAAAACAACGTGAACCGGGTATATGAGCGTTAGAGGGTTGGTCATACTGATAAATAATTAGAAAAAATAATAATTAGATGTATCGCGCCGTTGTAGTATTATCAGCGACTAAAGTTAGCCAATTCGCGGGCGATTTCAGGTGGGTTTTGCGAGGCGGTGTTCCTAAGTCTGCACGGGGCTTATGGCCTGTTTGAGAGCGCCAAGAGATGAAATGAACTTCTCCAGGGGAGGAACTTGAAGGAGGACTTCCTCGCTGATAGGCTCGACCCATAGCAAGCACGATGCGGTGGCATTGGCTGAAACCCACGGTGTGTTAGTGTTTCATGCTCATTTCTCGGCACCGCTCTCAAGCCAGACCAAACCACGTGCAGATTTAGCAACACCACTTCGTAAAGTTCATTTGAATTCGCCCGCGAAGTGATCTGATTGGCTAACTTGAACAGCTGATAAAACGACAACGGCGTGAGATATCGACGTAGTTTCTTCAAATGATACTTATCAGTATGACCAACGTTCTAACGCTCATATACTCGGTTGACATTGTTTCAGACCATCCTGTATATAGTGCCCTTCGCTTGTTTTGTGTATAAACACAAGTTTCAGAATTTCACCATCGACACACGATGTCCTGCGGTTAATTCATTCACTTAATACTGTATATCTATCCACTTAGTCCCGGTGTATTATCGATTATAGGACAGATTCCTCTGAAAATCACAAGGTGAGATGAAATTACATGGCATATTTTACGGCCGGTTGCCCTTCCTGATAATTTAATTTTTATTTCGTGAGGCTATTTCTAGCCGGGTGCAGCCCTTGTAAGGCAGACCCTCCGATGAGGGTGGGCGCCATCTGCCAAGTGTGTTATTGTGGCGGAGGATAGTGTTATGTGTGGTGTGTGAGGTGCAGGGATGTTGGGGATAGCACAAACACACAGCCTTCGAGTCATTGGACCCGGCCGGGAATCGAACCCAGGACCCTCTGAACCGAAGGCCAGTACGCTGACCATTCAGCTAAAAAGTCGGACGCCCTTCCTGATAAAACCACAGCTAAGGAGCTAAAAAAAAGATAGTGAATATAATTAGTTAACCCCCATGGCACTACAGCCCTTGAAGGATCTTGGCCAAAAAAGCGACCGCTGTTCAGCCTGAAGGCGTGTAGATTACGAGGTGTTGTGTGGTCAGCCGTTATTCTTGGCTTTATAGACCGGTGCCGTTATCTCAGTCAGATAGCTCCTCAATTCTAATCACGTAGGCTGAGTGGACCTCGAACCAGCCTTTCGGTCCAGGTAAAAATCCCTGACCTGGCCGGGAATCGAACCCGGGCTTCCGGATAAAAGGCAGGCACGCTACGCCTACACCATGGGGCCGGTATGATTGGTTAAGGAGGTGGAAATAATCGGCTGTGACCTATGAATAGTAGCTGTCCCGGCATTTTCCTAGAGGTCAAAATGGGAAACCACAGAAAACTATTCTGAAGGCAGCCGACTGTGCGGTTCGAACCCACTCGTCTCAAAATACAGAGCTGGCTCCATAGCCGTAGTTCGTTAACACGGACGGCCACTGTGCTTCATATTTACTTAATACTGTACCTTTATTTTTTTTGCTATTTGCTTTGCGTCGCACCGACACAGATAGGTCGTATGGTGATGATGGGACAGGAAAGGCCTAGGAATAGGAAGGAAGCGGCCGTAGCGTTAATTAAGATACAGCCCCAGCATTTGCCTGGTGTTAAAATGGGAAACCACGAGAAAACATCTTCAGGGCTGCCGACAGTGGGATTCGAACCCACTATTTCCCGGATGCGAGATCACAACTGCGCACTTCTAACCGCACGGCCAACTCGCCCGGTACTGTTCCTTTTAATATTCACTGATTTTATCACTTGGTTTCATTATACGAATACTTTCACTTGAGCAAACTCGCGTTGGCTGTTGGAACCGTGTCATAAATTATCAAGTACTTTTACCGTTGAACACGTAGTTATTTCTATCCATAGGTAACATATTGTCTACCTATGTAAGCCTGTTGTAGAAATTTCTGAAAGAATACACAGGTTTTCCTACAGCAAGATATGCGACGAAGTACAGATAGCGCTAAGCTACCACATATCAACGATATTAACTGATTAGTAACTCTTAATCAGCAATGGAAATGGAGTGCTGGACCGGATTCACCTTCCCCTTTCAGGTCGTCATGTCATGACGTACCCGGCTTGCGCTGTGGCTGTCCAATCCTGAGAGAGAGATTTACCGCGATTAGTCTCAAAATACAGTCGTCCCGCGAAGCTACACCTTGCAATAGAACTTTTAGGTCCGTAGGAATCATACAACCGAGCAAGTTGGCCGTGCGGTTAAGGCCTTGCAGCTATGAGTTTGCATTCGTGAGCCAGGGGTTTCGAATCCCACTGTCGGCAGCCCTGAAGATAGTTCTCCTTAGTTTCCCATTTCGGGGCTGTACCTTAACTAAGGATACGGCCGCTTCCTTCCCACTTCTAGGCCTTTCCTATCCCATCGTCGCCATAAGATCTATCTGTCTGTGTCGGTGCGATGTAGAGCAAATTGTAAAAAGAATATATATATTGATGTCATCCTTCTGGTATTAATCGTGGACGCAGACGTGACTCGTAAAGTTTCCAATGTTATAAACAGCTCTGTAAATAGCTCTCTGTAACTTATACCCATATAGCCTACTATACTAATTAAATTACGTTCAAGATCCAATATGGGGACCTTTCAGCTTCTACTCTTTACCATAGGCCTATAATTAAATTATAACAAATAATAATACATTGTAATAAGTATCATGTATTGTACAATGCTGGGGTGTGATATATGTAGGCCTACTATCAAAACTCTACCACTCATCCATAGAGGGAGCTATTGTTATTTATGTTAGACAGAATAATATGAGTGTTACATTTCATGCGAACATCTTTGACCACTTGGCCCGTGGCTCACATGCTTGGAAATTAATTTTGAGAAGATTTATATACAGTACTGGTACACACTATAAACTGTATCATGATGCGTTCATTAATATTAGTGTCCGAATCCTTCGCCGAATGATCAGCAGAGTGGCCATTGGTTCAGACGACCCCGGGTTCGATTCCTATTCATGCCAGGGACTTTAATCTTAAATGGTGTATTCCTCTGACTCAGGGACTGGGTATTTGTGCTGTCCCTATCACCCTGGAACTTATTCACCATGTACAACATAATCCTCCATCACAATAACACGTATAGTGGGCGCACTTTTTAGTGATAGATATTTGTACTCGGTTGAGGAGTAAGAAGGGAGCACTGCCGGTTCCGGTAGTACTGCCAAGTGAATGGAAATGAAATCTGAATTGAATCGATAATATGATCGATCGATATCAATTTTCTAAACCTTTATTATCTTACGCCAACAACTGTGACACACACGCACACACACACACACACACACTATATATATATAATACTATGTAACATTTCCCGATGCGAAACATGTTCCTAGCATGAATTGTTTAGTTTGGTTTTGCTGTGTAAACAACAACAGTACGAGTACTTAAAGTGTACGCCAGATGTCGAACAGCGATAGGAAGTGATTCTTAGTTTGTGTTTCAAAGGTTGCCAATACGAATCTCGAAGATAACCGAAGTCGACGGATTCAGCACTAGGGTGTAAATCTATCGCTAAAAAGTGCGTAGATAATAGTTTTCCTTACATGACAGATGCCGCCAGCCCTCGACGGAGGGTCTGCCCTACAAGGGCTCAATCAGGCTAGCAATAGCCACGTGAAATAATAATAATAATAATAATAATAATAATAATAATAATAATAATAATAATAATAATAATAATAATAATATTGTATTTTCAGTAATTTTGTTCCTGTTGATTTGTCGACATTAGTAGAATATTTTCAGAAGAGAGTATGGGTGTAAAGCAACTATTCACCCGCAGAAAATTGCTGAAAGTCGGAATGTATAAAACCAAGACTGAGAAGATACTCTAGTATGCCTCCAAGTGGTGTACCACTGAGACTGAGGGCTAAAACAAGGTGAATGGTGCTAGGATAAGGTAGTTTGGATGGCTCTGGATTGCACGCAGCGAGCTGAAGGCCTTTGGAGGAGTGGAAGGTAAAGACTTCCGCCATTGTTAACCGTGGCACGTGATGTGGTAGAGTGGTTAGCTCAACGCCCGGCCGCCTTTGCCCCCAGGAATTAACCTGGTACTCATACTCATAATCAACCCTCTCGAAATCGTGACAAAAAGGGAATGCTTGTACTGATACTTACTTTTATTATATTAGTAGGATAAAAACTTTGTTGCTTCAGCACGAAAAGCAAAGTCTTTTTCAGATTTTCAAATTTTCCCGCAGTATTGAACAGAAACGTCTGATTTGGAGCAAAGATGGTATCGGCACTTCCCACTCGGTAGGGTAGCGCGCAGTGAGCCATCTGGTGACGAAAGAGAGCACCACTAACAATAAACCGACGGTAAAGTATTCTCAAATTCAAACCGGTTGGCGTATGTGATTCGACTGAGAAATTTCCGTACACCTGTTCCTTATCTCAAATTGATACATGTGCCCGTATCCAGCATCACTGAAAGTCTGTATCACCATCATGAAACACTCTGTATATTAAAGATACTGGACAACATTTTGGAAATCGGAATTGTTTGGAATTTTAGTGCGCAGCACAATTCATTGCACTGTACACGTATCACGAACAACATATTTTGGATAGGACAGAATTGAATTAATCAAATCACTCGAGATCTCGACGGTACTTCATGTTTAATTACTGATGTGTCATCTCTTTGACATTTGAGTGAAACCCTTCCTGTCAGCGATAGCTCCGAATGCCTGGTAAATCAATTGCTGGCGGATATTTAGTCATATCACACTTAACTTCTTGCCCCGTCCTAGTAGTGCTACAAGGCTTGAGAGCCATTGTACTACTGACTGACCGTTGTCCGCCTTGTGTGTGATGAAATGGTTCCACCGAATCCTCTTTCCAGATCTTTATACCAATTATCTGGGTTTTGCAATAATTGATATTACGCCCAATTTTATGGTCGGATGCCCTTCCCGACGTCAAATCTATGAGGAGGGACATATTCACTATGGTGTGTTTCTATGGTGGTTTGTTGTGTATATATGAAGGGGTGTGTTTATCACGAGCAAACGGCCTCCAGTCCCTATCCGCATGGTTTAAAACGTGAGCCTAAGGCGAAACGTACGCATTTTTGTTCACGTGGTTTAAAATTACGTATTAATTGACGGAAGATAATCTCAATAATAATGTTAATTGCTTTACGTCCAACTAACTACTTGTACGATTTTCGGAGACGCCGAGGTGCCGGAATTTAATCCCGCGGGAGTTCTTTTACGTGCCAGTAAATCTACCGACATGAGGTTGACGTATCTGAGCACCTTCAAATACCACCGGACTGAGGCAGCATCGAGCCTGCCCAGTTGGGGTCAGAAGGCCAGCGCCTGAACAGTCTGAGCCACTCAGCCCGGTACCAAATCAACAATCTATCGTACTGTCACCCGACCTGTTGCACTGTATGGTTGCGAATGTTGGCCGACTGGGCGTCATGGAGACTAAGATGCTGAGGTGGACAGCTGGCGTCACTAAACTGGATCGCATCTCCAATGAATCAATCAGCGAGAGATGTGGCGTTGCGCCGATTTAAGAAAAAATGCGCGTTAGTCGTCTACGATGGTTTGGACATGTACTAAGGGCAGGCGCAGACACTATCATGAAAACGGGTTACATGTTAGAAGTCGCCGGTAGGAGACCAAAAGGACGACCAAAACAGCGATGGGCCGATACTCTTCATAAAGATCTGAAGAGCGTCAATCTCCACCCTGACCTGACCTGGCCCAGGACAGAACTAAATGGAGACAACGAATCTATGTAGTGTATCCCTCCAGCAGGAGGGACAAACGCTGAAGAAAAATAATAATAATTTATTTGAATTGTATAAAATTTTAATTTATTTTAATTAAGTTGTATCTTTTTTTAGGTGTAATTATGTTACCATATATTCCTTTTTTCACGTAGTTTATACACTAATTTATTTAAAATTGGACTGAAGAACCTAACGGTTATAAATATTGTGACTACCGAGCTCGATAGCTGCAGCCGCTTAAGTGCGGCCAGTATCCAGTATTCGGGAGATCGTGGGTTCGAACCCCACTGTCGGCAGCCCTGAAGATGGTTTTCCGTGGTTTCACATTTTCACACCAGGCAAATGCTGGGGATGTACCTTAATTAAGGCCACGGCCGCTTTCTTCCCACTCCTAGCCCCTTCCTGCCTCATCGTCGCCATAAGACCTATCTGTGTCGGTGCGACGTAAAGCAAATAACAGAGAGAAATATTGTGACTTACTCATGAGGGGTAGGCTAAGGAGTTTTGTTTTGATTGTAAACAATATCATAGTCTCTCCGCATTATACCGCATGAAATGTGATAAGTGTGCCGGAAAACATAACGTTTCGCGAAAAGTTTGTTCTGCTTCCTCAGGAATGAACCGCTACTGGTCTAATAATAGTTTTTATTTTTCAGAGATTTGTGTCGGAGGCTATTGTAGACTTCATTTAACTGTTTAGGACGGTGTGGGAAAGTGTTATATAGTGCACGTGCTCGAGGAGAGAGCCAAGCGACTCAATTTCGCTTACGTAAGCCGAAGGCGAGGCTGTACTGGCCCGCGGCATTGCTCCAGTCTGGACAATGCATTCCAACCTGTTGTTATCTCTACTGCCACTCCTATAGCTTACATTACCGACTATCGACACGACATGTCACAGCGGGTCAAAAGCATTGTTGGAATTTAATTATACTCTGAACCTTATATGCTTCAGCTTAAAATGCCTTTTTTTTCCTGTTCTTTGAATTTTCCCATAAGAGCCAGCGTAGCGTTATTTTTGTATGAACGTCTGTCAAAATACGTTTCTCATCCCTGGTTCCTTGAACCACACCATAAGATCCCATGCCATAACTTCTGTAAAAGCCTCTGTAGTTTCCAACTTTATATACTGGTCTTCTCAAATTTTCTATAAGAACCTAGTAAAATTCCTCTTAATACGGTGTTGGTCTCCAAACCCTTGCCCTCTTTTAGAGCAATCAGTTAAATATCCCTTTTTAACCCCCTTTTACAGTCGCCTGAACTTTTCCATAAAGAAATGTAATGAAAACTTCCACTTAAGGCTCTGTCAAACAGAAGGCGGCCTACCGCAGCGGACCGGACTGGCGGACGGTTGTAAATTTTCAGAGTTCGCGCGGCCAACACTGAACAATGTCTCCAGAAGATACGGAGAAATTAATTGACCTATTGCGTGGTCATGAACACATGTGCGACACACGGCACGTCGAATATAAAGATCACAAGTAGTCTCATGGTTCTAATGTCATCATCCCTTGGTCGCCCTTCTGGTTACCTCTTACGACAGGCAGGAGATACAGTGGGTGTATTATTCGCCTGCGTTCCCCACGCACAGGGTGTGCTGGACATTTGATTAAAACAATAAAATAATAACACCAGCTCAAGGAAAAAATTGAGTCAGTAAGCACTTGATTGCGACTGCTTTTACACTATTTCGCCCTGACTTGTCCGCATTCTATTTGACTATCCCAGTCCGCGACGGCCTGCGGTCATTTCGTCCGCGCGGACAGTCCGCTTCCTGTTTGAAATAGGTAATGACTGTGGCCTTACTTCAGGTAGGCTACAGACCCAGCATTTCCTTGGTCTGACAATGGGGAGGTCCGCCTCTGTGGTTAGCGTGATTAGCTGCCCCCCCCCCCCCCCGGAGGCCCGGGTTCGTTTCCCGGCTCTGCCACGAAAATTTGAAAAAGTGGTACGAGGGTTGGAATGGGGTCCACTCAGCCTCGGAAGGTCAACTGAGTAGAGAGGGGTGGGGTTCTATTCCCTCCTCAGCCATCCTGGAAGTGGTTTTCCGTGGTTTTCCACTTCCTCTCCAGGCAAATGCCGGGATGGTACGTAACTTAAGGCCATGGTCGCTTCCTTGTCTATCCCTTCCAAAGGAGGAGAAGAAGAAGATGATGATGACATTAGGAAACCATGCAAAACCATCTTCAGGTTATCCAACGGTGCAGTTTGAACCCAGTACCTTCCGAAGGCAGGCTAACAGTTACACGACACGTACCTCGTAACCAAGTCGTTCGGTATTATTACTTTCTTAAAAAAAGCAAAACAAACCCCATGGCATAACAACCCCGAAGCGTCCGCTGCTCAGCGCGAATATTACGAGATGCCGTGTGGTCGGCATGGCGAACCCTCTCGATCGTTATTCTTGGATTTATAATGCGGAGCCGCTATCTCAGCATCAGATAGTTCCTCGATTGTAATCACGTAGGCTCGAACTAGCTTTCAGATCAAGGTAAAAATCTCTGACCTGGCCGAGAATCGAACCCAGGACCTCTGGCTAAGAGGCAGGCACGCTACGCCTACACCAAAAATTATTACCTTCTTCCTCTTCTTAATCTGTTTATCCTCCAGGGTCGGTTTTTCCCTCGGACTCAGCGAGGGATCTCACCTCTACCACCTCAAGGACAGTGTCCTGGAGTTTCAGACTTTGGGTCGGGGGATAGAACTGGGGAGAATGACCAGTACCTCGCCCAGGTAGCCTCACCTGCTATGCTGAACAGGGGCCTTGTGGAGGGATGGGAAGATTGGAATGGACAGGCAAGGAAGAGGGAAGGAAGCGGCCGTGGCCTTAAGTTAGGTACCACCCCGGCATTTGCCTGTAGGCAATGGGAAACCACGGAAAACCACTTCGAGGATGGCTGAGGTGGGAATCGAACCCCCCTCTACTCAGTTGACTTCCCGAGACTGAGTGGACCCCGTTCCAGCCTTCGTACCACTTTTCAGATTTCGTGGCAGAGCCGGGAATCGAACCTGGGCCTCCGGGCGTGCAGCTAATCACGCTAACCACTACACCAGAGAGGCGGACTGTTACCTTCTACCAACTTGGAAATAAAGAATGTCGCTTTTTATTCAAATTTATCTTACGTACTTCTTATTCTTCTTCTGCTTCCTGACCTCTTCCCAATTAATTGGAGTTGGTTGGCAGTGGATATGAATATGGCCCAGTTTTATGGCCATGTGCTCTTCCTGACACCAACACTATTTGAAGGGTTCACGATTGCGTGTTTGTGGCGGCTGGTAGAGTGGTGTGTTTTATGTAGACAAAGAGAAGTGTATTAAGATTAGTACAAAAACTCCCCAAGCCAGAGAAATTAACGATACGCAGTTAAAATCTCCAACTACGCCTGGAATCGAACTCGGGACCCTCTGAACAGAATGCCTCGACTCTGACCATTCAGCCTAAGAGCCGGGTGCTTTAGGCACGAGCACTGTGTTGATAAATAAGTTGACATTTGAATGAAAGTTTCTAGAGGCATGCCACCAAATCACCACATTGTGGAGAATGATCTCGATCACAGAGCTATCAATGGGAAGTAATTAAGACAAATTTGTCCAATGTGACAGGCATTCTGCGCGCGTGTGTACTCACAAAATTATACAGTGATGAAAAACGAGACAAAGAATTTCCATAGATAGCAAAATATCTTGCGGATATAAAGATTTTTTAAAAAATCCGTTATCCAGCAACCAATTAATCCTTTTGAGGTAGCAGCACAATTCGCCGATATGAATGTGAATATTTCCCCTTGAGCTCTTCACGTGCGCACCAGCCAATTACAACTGCATGCATGTCACTAAATGCGAGAGGGTAGTTTGAATATCCCAAGCGCTCGCTCGTAATTATTGTTTCTCGGATAAATAGATTTCTTTCACTCTGCATTTCAATCGAGAATTACCATGGAATTGAAGAACAACGAGGATCGCCATGGAAAGTCGGAGACAAATAGATACAAAATGCGTGGCAGATCAATGCGACGTGTTTCTGGTATTTGAATATAACTACACACATCTCAACTGTGATTTTCACGTAGAAATGTGCCATTATTAAAGAAGCGCTTCATAGCTTCTATATTCAAAGAATTACTGAGTTTACATACTCCTATATTAAATCTAAACGATGATTATGAGTGTGTTAAGCTCGCTGGCAGTGTTGACAGCTTTAAATAAACCAAGCGAATTGCTACGTGATTTGCATTCGGGTTTGAATCCCACCGTCGGTAACCCTGAATATCTTTTTCCGTGGTTTGCAAATTTCACACTACGCCAGTGCTGGATCTGTAGATTAATTAAGACCACCGCCATTACCTCCCCGTCATAGCCTCTCCTATCGATGTGTTAGTGCGACGGTAAACCACTAGCAAGAAGACGTGGTTGGCTCTACTTGGTTCTTCGTTACAGATACTTACGTGAAATGTTCACCGTGTATTGTAATCAGAAATAATAAGCAACGTGAACTTTTCACATAGTTTGATTTCATTTAAATTTTCACTCGCTCAATATTTAGTAATTATAAACATTTTTAACACAACATTGAGTGAATCAATCAATCAATCAATCAATCAATCAATCAATCAATCAATCAATCAATCAATCAATCAATCAATCAATCAATCAATCAATCAATCAATCAATCAATCAATCAATCAGCGATCTGCATTTATAGCTGCCACCCAGGTGGCAAAATCCTCAGTTGTTTGCCATCCCTTTTCTTAAACGTTTTCAAAGAATATGGAAATTTATTGAACATTTCCTTTGATACATTATTCCAATCCCTTACTCCTCGTCCTATAAATGAATATTTACCCCAATTTGTCCTCTTGAATTCAAAGTTCAACTTTTCTACTTTTTTAAAAGCTCCACCCAAGGTCTCCTAATGTCATTCCACGCCATCTCTCCACTGACAGTCCGGGACATACTGCTTAGTCGAGCAGTTTGCCAAAAGTTTGCATCATTTTCCTAACACTACTATTTTGTCACCGAGCTCGATAGCTGCAGTCGCTTAAGTGAGGCCAGTATCCAGTATTCGGGAGATAGTGGGTTCGAACCCACTGTCGGCAGCCCTGAAGATGATTTTCAGTTGTTTCCCATTTTCACACCAGGCAAATTCTGGGGGTGTACCTTAATTAAGGCCACGGCCGCTTCCTTCCAAGTCCTAGCCCTTTCCTGTCCCATCGTCGCTATAAGACCTGTCTGTGTCGGTGCGACGTAAAGCAAATAGCAAAAAAAAAAAATAATAATAATAATAATAAAAAAATTGCCGGAAATCACCAAGAACAAATCGTACTGCTTTCCTTTGGATCCTTTCCAGTTCTCATATAAAGTAATCCTGGTGTGGGTCCCCTACACTGGAACCACACAGATGTATACGCTGTACATCCTTGCTATAGGCCTTAAATACCCTCACATCCATGTGAAGAGCTCTGTATCCTTTCTTTTTTTCAAGCTCTTTAATGTAATCATTCCTTATATTTAAATGAAATGTCGTGTGGCCTCCGCAGAGGCCTAGTGCAGGTCTTTTGATATGACTGCCATAGGCGACCTGCGTGTCTTGATGAGGATGAAATGATGTGCCAGGGGAATTAACCAATTATGGTTAAAATTCCCGACCCTGCCGGGAATCGAACCCGAGACCCCTGTGACCAAAGGCCAGCACGCTAACCATTTAGCCATGGAACCGGACATTCCTTATATTACAACCTAGGTAATTACGCAAGCGTATTTTTTGGATGAAAGGCAGTCTCAGTGATATAAGTCTCTCAGTAATCGGCTTTAAAGGTGGCAAGGGAGTCTGCTTTAGCGGATAATCAAATCCATTTCTCGTAGACATTCTTCCCATCAACACAGTGATTAAAACTGCGAGGACATTTCCTCTTGGTGAATCTTGACTTTTCATCCCACTTATCATCATCATCATCATCATCATCATCATCATCATCATCATCATCATCATCATCATCATCATCATCCAAAATAGCCTTATCTGCGATACCAGTTCTTTACTCATATAATGTATATACATAAAAACATAGAAGTCCAATGATATTGACCTGTGGGAACCCTTCCCTTAATCATTATAGGATCAGATAACATTTCACGTACTCTCATTAGCTGAGTTCTGTTTTCTAGAAATTTAGTCACCCATTCAACCACTCTCTTGTCTAAGCCAATAGCCCTCATTTTCGTCATTAATATTCCATGAATGATGTGGGATGCACGAGGTTTATTATTTACGTTGTGCATCGCTTAAATCAATAGAACTATATTAAATGTAATCGCTTCACTGCGAAAAGCCAGTTTTATATTGAAATTGCTTTTTTTGTTCAGAAACGCTTGCAGATGAGTCTATTTAAGTCTCCTGTAAACAACATAGGAGGCCCAGGGTCCGATTCCCGGCCAGGTCAGGTAATTTTACCTGGATCTAAAGGCTGGTTCAAGATCCTCTCAGCCTACGTGATTATGATTACATTTGAGGAGGTATGTGATGGTGAGTTCTAGACAGCCAAGAATAACGGCCGAGAGGATTCATCTTACTGACCACACGACACCTATCTGTATAAAACTCAGTCTTCTGAAATAGTTTTTGAAAACTTAGTGTAACGTAACATCGAACTGACATACAATTTCAATATACTGACATATCAGGGAGAATATAAACAAGACATAAGAACTTGAAATAATACTGTAACTGAAATTCTACAAAACATACTTCTCGCGCATCAACATCTCTTAAATTAAATTGTGGCTAGGTTCTAATTTGATTGGTTTAGTAACATGTGAATGGTCAGGTGAAAAGTGACCTGAAGGGAATCTATTCATTATTTTATCTTCAGGTCACTTTCCGCATGAACACTCACACGTAATTGATTTATACACTTAGCCTATAACCTTCTTCGAACTTACGTAACAATGCAAGCGCTTTATTTGGATGAAAGGCGGTCTCGGTGATATAAGTCTCTCAGTAATCGGATCTAAAGGTGGCAAGGGAGTCTGCTTCAGCGGATAATCAAATCCATTACTCGTAGACATAGCTGGCACTTCGTTATTCTTACCAGCGTTCCAGCAGTTTTTACACGTTTTTGAAGTTCATAACAACTTCTTCATCTGGGAACTCGCTTTTTAGTAAATTTCCATTCCACAGTTTTATATCTTTTTAGAACAATTGTCTATCACAAACATTACAAACGTGCCCAAAGTCATTGCTATATAAAGTCTTCTGAAGGTATTTTGATGCATTTGCCTTAAATTTGTAACCCTCGCGTAGTTGTCTCACCATTCTGCAGGTGTACTTCTGGTCTTATTCGATCCCTTATTGGCCTAGTTTTATCGCGCGTGCGTTTTGCTATAGCCTTCTACTCATTTGCTAGTCTTATATTCAAACATGTCCGGATCCATGGATAAATGATTAGCGTGCTGGCCTTAGGTCACAGGGGTTCCGCGTTCGATTCCCGGTCGGGTCGGAGATTTTAACCGTAAATGGTTAATTCCCTTGGCTCGGGGACTGGATGATTGTGCTGTCCCCAACATCCCTTCAACTCACAGACCACACATAACACTATACTGCACCACAATAACACGCTGTTACCTACACATGGCAGATGCCGCACACCCTCATCGGAGGGTCAGCCTTACAAGGGCTGCACTCGACTAGAAATAGCCACACGAAATTATTATTATTATTATTTTCAAACATTTGATTGTTTAACTCTTAGGTTCTTCAGCCTGTAAAACCTAATCTATATATATATATATATATATATATATAATAACTTGTCCTGACTGACCGACTGACTGACTGACTGACTGATTCATCATCGCCGAGCCAAAACTACTGGACATAAATTAAATTTTGGGAATACATTCATATTAAGATGTAGGTGCTCGCTAAGAGAGGATTTTGGGATATACCGTCTCTAAGGGGGTGAAAGGGGGGATGACATTTTTAAATGAGTGTATCTATATCTCAAAACTTTAAAAGTTTACAGATGTAACAACTGGTATTTAGAAACTTCTTTAAAAATAAGGAAACACGTATTTTTTTGTTTTCAAAACATCCCAATAGGAGGGGTGAAATGGGTGGAAAAGGGTTGAATGCCTTTAATGAGGATACTTATATCTCAGAAACTGAAGATATTACAGACCTGAAAATTGGTGTTTGGGATCTACTTTGAATATAAAGAAACATGTATTTTTTGTTTTTGGAAAATCTAATTAATGGGGGTTAAACAGGAGTGACAAATTGGGGTGAATTTTTAGAAAGACTATATCTAGAGTATATCTCTGAAACGTAAAATATTACAGACGTAAAAACTGGTACAGGTCGACCTCGTTTATGAATAAAATTTAGAAACTAACTGTAAAATAAAACACATTATAACAGAATTATACCCGAAAAACAACAATTTAATTAAACAAGGAACAACATGTTTCGTACTTGAATGAACATAATCAGATTCTATTAAATCATACTCGAAAATACTTAGAAATATATAGATATAAATGTTATAAGATAGAATCTATGAGTCGGCCTGAGTGACTCAGATGGTTTAGGCGTTTATATTCTGACCCCAACCTGGCAGGCTCGATTCTGGCTCAGTCCAGTGGTATTTGAAGGTACTCAAATACTTTCAGCCTACCCGGCGAGTTGGCAATGCGGTTAGGAGCGCACGGCTGTGAGCTTGCATCCGGGAGACAGTGGGTTCGAATCCCACTGTCGGCAGCCCTGAAGATGGTTTCCGTGGTTTCCCATTTTCACACCAGGAAAATGCTGGGGCTGTACCTTAATTAAGGCCACGGCCGCTTCCTTCCCACTCCTAGACCTTTCCTGTCCCATCGTCGCCATAAGACCTATCTGTGTCGGTGCGACGTAAAGCAACTAGCAAAAAAAAAAAAAAAAAAAAAAAAAAAAAGGTCAAAACTGAAAAGAAATGGCTTCAATTATAACAAAAAAGGAACATTTGTTTTGAAGTATTCCAAATTGCGTCTATTTTCAGTCACAATTTACGGTATTTTTAATTTAATTCTGGGTATTTCTGACAGATCCCATTGAAACGAATCAATTTACACCTCCCTCGTCTCAGCGCGAAATTTATACGCCAAACTACACTGCACGATAACGGATTTTCGATCGTTAAAAACATTATTTAATTCGGTGGTCATCTTATGATTTCTACTTTAAAAAATATACAAACCATTCTCGTTTTGCAGCTCACTTTTTGCTTTACATGAAAAGCGTCACATCGATTTTTGGCTACAAACTGCAGACCCCAATTTTTTCATGTAAAAAAAGTATAATCAAACAAAAAACAAAAACACCGAGCTCGATAGCTGCAGTCGCTTAAGTGTGGCCAGTATCCAGTATTCGGGAGACAGTAGGTTCGAACCCCACTGTCGGCAGCCCTGAAGATGGTTTTCCGTGGTTTCCCATTTTCACACCAGGCAAATGCTGGGGCTGTACCTTAATTAAGGTCACGGCCGCTTCCTTCCCACTCCTAGCCCTTTCCTGTCCCATCGTCGCCATAAGACCTATCTGTGTCGGTGCGACGTAAAGCAGCAAAAAAAAAAAAAAAAAAAAAAAAAGAAACCTGTTATCTTTGAAATTAAATTCCTTTTGGTGAGAACTCCTTGTAAAGGGCTTATGATTTCTTGCCCGGCTGAGTATCTCAGACGGTAGAGCACTGGCATTCTGAGGCCAAATTGGCAGGTTCGATCCTGGCTCAGTCCGATGGTATTTGAAGGTGCTCAGATACGATAGCCTTCTGTCTCTAGTTTTACAGGCACCTAAAATAACTCGTTTGGGACAAAATTCCGGCATCTTGGCGTTTCCGAGCAGTAGAAATAGCTAGTAGGACATAAAATCTGTAATTATTATTATTATTATTATTATTATTATTATTATTATTATTATTATTATTATGCCTTTGCTGGCGGGACCTAGTGTTTACAGTGCACTATGTCTTCTGGTATGGGCTAGAGCAATCTTGTTACTTTCATTGATCTGTCTCAGCTTTATCCATGGCTTTGACAAAATGAAAGTGACTGAGGTATGAGTGATGCTAGTAATGCCATTCCTTCTGCAGCCAGTCCCTGCTATGAATGTTGTAAAAATATTGCTCATAGGGTTGGTTGGTGCATGCATTTCAGTGGGCTTGGCAGACTGATATGTAATAGCAAGTTCTGGCTCGGTGAGGAAAGCAACGGGAAACTACCTCACTCCTCAATCCCTCGTACGCCTCTTCAGTGATGCCTAGGCCATCTATGACAGCTGATGGCGGAGCTGTTGAGGATCCAACCAGCCTTCGGGCTGAGGACTAAACATACATTATTATTATTATTATTATTATTATTATTATTATTATTATTATTATTATTATTATTATTAAAATTAATATTGTTGTTGTTGACCTTGTAAGATCAAAGGCTATCTGCATCCTCAACTAACACCATCGAAGCTTATGCTGTTAATAAAAAGAAAAGGGCCGACGACGACACTATAATTATATTTATAGTCGCAGAGTCGTGATAGCTGAGCGGTATAGTTACTGCCTTCTCATCAATGTAGCCCCAGTTTGATTCCCGAAAAATGAATTGGAGAGTTTGGAAATGAAATGCCTCGTCCCACTTGCCAGATTCCACGTAAAATTGGAGGTCCTTTATTATGATTACAGAAAACTACAAACTAATTTATGATGAGGCGTACTAGGCAAGGTGAGAAGTTAGGTAGTTTGCCATGGCTTTACACAATGAATCAGGAAATTTTATTGTAACATGACTCATTCACAAGCATGACTTGTTCTCTGAATCTCATTACTCATCACCACCCATCTTGCTGCCTTTATGTTGTCGTAGTTGTGAATGAGATGGATTTTGGTAGAAGCTGCATTTTACTGTCATCTGTTCCAAGATACAGATGTAATAAAACAGTCGTCATTAAATAATAGCACCGATCATGAATTATGACTGACAGATTCAATTGTTTCATTAATTAATTAATTAATTATTTTCATTCTGCAAGATTCTGCGCTCACACTGACCGCCTGCGGAGTTAGTTGTGAGATTTTCTGCTTCTTCATCATTCTTTTACATGATATACTTGAAATAAGTATAGAAATGGAAGAAGAGCAGTGAAAAATTTTTCTTCCCCGTCTTCGCTATGTAAAGACCCTTCGGGATTTGCCCTTTCCATCACTGTGTAAGACGGTTCTTTGGAGTCGTCAAAATGATCACAAATCGATACCGCACTGCTATCATTAATTTAATGGGCTCTCTTCAAAGGTTACAGCTGCTACGTTGCTGTGAAGATGTTAACGCGACCTTTCAAACCTGGAGCTACTTTAATGGATATGATGTAACTGTTCCGACTTTCGACAATGGGGACATAAGAATCTTTTATTTAATATCTTCCTAAATGAACTACATCATCTCGTTCTCTTTTATAAGGAAATGCATGAAGCATGTTATGTACAGGTTTCTTTTTACAATTTTTGAAATGGAAAAGCTAGAAGACTTTAAAAAGTTGTTTTTTCTATTTCCCAAAAATAGTCATTCATTACGCATTGTTTATCAAAAGACCAGTTCATTTATAGAGGTAAGAGATGTAATGAGACAGTAGAAATATGATGATGATGATGATGATGATAATAATAATAATAATAATAATAATAATAATAATAATAATAATAATGTGTCACCACATCTTTTACATGTGCCGAACGGACTTTTTGCCACCCATAAAAATCAGACTACTTCTGGAGGGCTGCATCTAATTAAATCAGTCTATGGTCTCAAGACCTATTCTTCTTATGCCGCGTTTCCCACATCCTAGCAGGGTCTTAAACGTTGTTGAACACATTTTCTCTGTTTTACGGCTGGATGCCCTTCTTGACGCCAGCCAACTCTATGTATTCACTGTTACGCGTTTCTGTGGTGGTTGGTAATGGGTGCATATGGATAGAATGTTATTGGGACAAACACAAACCTCCCGTTCCCGAGTCAGAAGAATTAATCAGTCACGTTTAAAATCTCCGACCCGGCGGGGAGTCGAATGCGGTGCCCTCTGAACCGAAGGCCTCGATGCTCACCATTCAATCAGCTGTACAACTACTGTACAAAACGTGGGAACTAAGAGTAACGGCTAAATGACTGCACCATTGACGTCGGCAAATTTTTTCTGGCGACTCTGAAAGAGGAGGAATTACTCACTTCAGAGATTCATTTCGCAAGCTGTAGCCGATGCCGGAGACGTGAGTCTCCACAGAAACATCGGTGACAAGACGTTCGTGTACTATTATTCCGTGAGTTGTAAGGAGAGTGATGAAACTCCATTTAACATCCCACGGTGGCCTATCAACAGCGATGTATATAGGTACTTAAATGTTTCAAGTACAGTCACGAATGGCTGATGTACTGCATTACTGAAGTAATGGTCTGGCAAAGGTCTACATGTAACGTCTGTCTCGGAAGTGACCGTTCTGTTACCAGCCTCGTGCCTCTTATCAAATCTTATAGAGAAATAACCAGCAAGAGTGGTAGGAATCCTAAGTGCCGCGTATTGCTACTACTATCGAATTCCGAGACTTTTATAAAAGAATGTCTGTTAGATGAATTGGTAAATTGGTAAATGTGAATTTACTTAATTTACTTTTTCTTTAGGTTGTTATGAAGAGCAAATATCGAACTACGATTTCTTCTTATGTGCCGATGACCTAGATGTTAGGCCCTTTAAACAATACGTATCATATTATTTTTATTATTATTATTATTATTATTATTATTATTTATTATTTATTAGGGGCTGCCTAGTCTATTTGGAAAAGGGGTGCTTGGTTCACCCGGAAGGACGTGGGTTCGATTTCCCGTTAGGGAGTTGAAACATTATAAAAATAAGATTTTCACTTCTGTACAGGCACATTGCAGTGAGATTCACTACCGGCATAAGTTTGGCATACTTGAACATCTTTACATACCATGGGACTAAGCTGGAATTCGAACCCACCGACTTGGGCTCAGAAGGCCAGCGCTCTACATCTGAGCCATTCAGTCTGGTGTGCACGGTTCTGCTTCACGATACATTTTCCTGCAGTTTATCTGTGTGTCTCCATTTACATGTCATTATTATTATTATTATTATTATTATTATTATTATTATTATTATTATTATTATTATTAATACCATGGTGGTGCTTATTGTTTCAAGACGAAATAAGACAAGAAACCTGTCTACTTTTAATTCGGATTACAGGAGAAAGGCATCAGGAGAGGAAAGAAGCCTGCCATGAAAGACGTTGAGTGTCATCTAATATAGCACTATTTGTCAACTCCACAGGCAAACCGGATTTAAATTATAACAATAGCACATAAATCTAAACTACAATAACTCTTCTGTAACTGATAAATTCTAATACTGTTTCATCGCAAAGTAAGTTGTGTACCCAACGGAGATTTAAATTTGCTCTTTAACTCGAATTTGGGAATAGGCTTACTGTTTCAACATTTCTATGAAGGTATGATAAAGTAGCTTAAAATATTGTAATTCTTGTTTATAATGTCCAAAGTACCATGAAATATTGTTGCCTCAGTCTAGTGTGCTACCACGGAACAAGCCTTATTACTGAACTGCAGGTATCCAGTGTGCCTCTCAGGTTAATTACACGAGAAGAAACATTAAATAGCCGCTCCATTTCTTTTAGTATTTTTCTGATGAAGAATGCGACTTGACGGCTGGAATTTGGAGCGAGGAGATATGCAGTTTCTTCTATATAAATCTAAAGTAGTCTTGTTTTATGGGAACATGTCCTGCCCTTGATGTTTTGTTTACCGTTATTTGACTCAGATCGTTAAGAGAATATTCATTTTAAGACAACTGTTTAGGAATGAACTTAGAGTATAGTGAGATCACCGGAGAAGATCGTAAATTCATTACATAATGTTACTCCTTTAATTTGGTGAACACTGGGAGAGTAATGTGCATTTGTATCAACTGAGTTTATTTCCACAAGATAAGAGCATTTGAAATCTTAGGTACTTCAGAGGTTTTCTATAAGGGTGCTCATGAGACGGGGTATAGTTCAGTGGTACTTTCCTATCGAATGTCGTTGATTATCATACCTATGTTTATTCTGGTTATTGCTGCATGGAGAAGTTCTTCTGGTACCTATTTCTCGGATTCTTAAGCCGTGAAGTTCGTCGGCCAGGTTTCCGATGTCCATCTGATTTTCCTTGCATTACTAGATACAGGATTCTCTACTCTACGTTACACATCACTTGTTCGAAATAATAATAATAATAATAATAATGGCCTCCAGAGAGGCCTGATGCAAGTCTTTTCTTTTTTTTTGTAGTAGACGATCTATCCGCGAGCTGCATATCTGGGAGAATGGGGCCCTACCCAAGATGATTTCTTAAGTTGAAGACTTCACAGGAACCCAGCTCCCGAGCCAGACGAATTAACCAATTAAGAATAAAACTCCCCGCCCGGCCGGAAATTGAACCCGCGACCTATAGGACCAAAGGCCAGCATGCTAACCATTTAGCCATGGAGCTGGACATCTTTTGATATATTACTTCTGTCTTTTTACTTAGCCTATCCATTACTTCGGTATTGCTCACTTTTTCCGTCCGTGAGATGTGTAATATCTAATGTTAGACCCCCTTTTCAAATGCTTGCGATTTTTTACACAGGGTGTAGGTAAAAGCTCGCTTTTCCATTCCATACTGCAGTGTGGCAAACACTTTAAGTTGCGGTGTCTGATTAGGTTAGCTCAATGGTTAGCTGATCACTATTAAAGTTGTTAGAGAGAGGCACAGAGTTGTCGAGATGAATTGTGATAGATTGTTGGATAGAATGATAATAGGGTCCAAAACGAAGATTGACCTTTGTAAATCGCTCATGTGCATGGCCGCCTGAAATATATGCAACTAGTCAAGCTTGGCTTGTTTGAAGTTATTTTCCTACGAGGCAGTATAGACTATACAATATCGAAGTTTTAGTATACAGGAGTATAAAAATTAAATAATTCAACTTCTATGAATGTTAGAAGAGACCGAAGCAAACTTTTTAAAAGTAAATAACCATGCTTCTGAAACGAATTATTGACTGGCAAAATAAAAAACTACACTGAAAGAGTATAAATGAATTACAGTTCTTATTATTCAAAACCATCAATATTATATATTCTGTTAAACATGCCATGAAGTCAGAATGCAATGTCTGTACTATAACAACACGCTGTACGTTTTTGTCCGTTTAAATCAAAGTAAGATAGTACATGAGACTCCAACTGAATCCGAGCAGGAGCTCGTGCTTGCAGCTGCGTATTCTCTACAGCAAATGTCCTTGAACGTTTACGATAGGCAATGGCATGTCATTGCAGAAAGTGTAGCAAAAGGACGCACGTTTGAACAATTACTGTAAAATAAAAACCAAACCCCAAACCCCATGGCACTACAGCCCTTGAAGGGCCTTGGCCTACCAAGCGACCGCTGCTCAGCCCGAAGGCCTGCAGATTACGAGGTGTCGTGTGGTCAGCACGACGAAACGTCTCGGCCGTTGTTCTTGGCTTTCTAGACCGGGGCCGCTATCTCACAGTCAGATAGCTCTTCAATTCTAATCACGTAGGCTGAGTGGACCTCGAACTAGCCCTCAGGTCCAGGTAAAAATCCCTGACCTGGGCGGGAATCGAACCCGGGGCCTCCGGGCAAGAGGCAGGCACGCTACCCCTACACCACGGGGCTGGCAATTACTGTAAAATATTACAGTTAAATTGACACGTAATAATTTTATTCTCGGTCACCTTAAAATATACTTCTACTGTTGATTTCCGACCAATGGTTATTTAATAAAAAAAATCTGTTTTTGTCTCTTCTATCATCCCTAGAAATCTCAGTAGACTGACGGGATAAGTGGCCAAAATTGCTCATTCCGGTGGTATTTGAAGTTGTTCAAATACGTCAGCCCCATGTTGGCAGATTTACTCCCGTGGGACAAAATTCCGGCACCTCGGAGTCTCCGAAAATCGTAAATGTAGTTAGTGCTACAATTATTGAATAAACTGTTAAGTTCGGTACACCCAGTACGTGCATTACACTTTATACTATCGTAATTTGTTCTTCTCTGTGATATTCTTCTTATGCGTTTTATATTAGGACGTTGTCGCTTTTATTTTTTTACCAAACCATACACTATGGCACTTACGGCACCTAGTCTACAAACACTGGACTGCCAAAGAGTCAGCGTCACGGTACCACTAATCATCTTTTGCTGTCTACCTGCAATAATGATTACACTTATGGCCACGATTAAAGGAGGGCTTGTGTTAATATGGCTTATTGATTACTGGAATATGGTGTTTGAAGATGCTTAAGGATTATGGGCCTTGAACAATGACATTAATTGCTTCTATAACAGATTCCAAACAACCTGATCGATATATGGAGGGGAGGAATGAGGATTTCCTGTTACGTGTCAAGGAAAAGAATCTCGTTAAAAAATGCACATTTTCTTATTATTCTTCTTCGTAATTATTATAGGACCACTACTTTTCACCAAGGAGGTTGCATTTCGAAACATGATTAATGCATCTTAAAATGTATAAATGTGAATTTCTATTTCACGACGCTGTGCCAACTACGGAACGCAATTGAATTTATTTAGCAGACAAATTCGCATTCTTCTCTTCCCAGAACCTCTTCATCCTCTTGCTGTGATGGTTTTCCGTGGTTTCCCATTTTCACACCAGGCAAATGCTTGGGCTGTATCTTAATTAAGGCCACGGACGCTTCCTTCCCATTCCTAGGCCTTTCCTGTCCCATTGTCGCCATAAGACGTAGCCTATCTGTGTCGGTGCGACGTAAAGCAAATAGCAAGAAAATTCCTGTGACTTGGGGACTTCACGTGCAAACAACATACCAAACTGTCAACCACCATAGAAACACTCAGTAGTAAATACACACCTCCACATGGGGTTGGGGTCAGGATGGGTATCCGGCCATAAAACAGGGCCAAACCCGCATGTGTGACACAGTCACACTCGTGATCCCACCAAAGTGTGGTGGTGGTAGTTAGTAGAAATAGTGCATTAGATTAAGATTCATTAAGGATATGAAGGGGAATACATCTCTTTGCCAGAATAAACAGATCATTTTGTAGCCTATGAAATAAAATTAGTGAGCACGGTTCTGTGGCAAGATACATAAAAATTATGCTTTTACACTAGTTCTTTTAGAAAGCTCAAATGTATTGGTCTAGAATTGCAAGACGCACCTTGTGATTTTAAAATTAGTCTTCGTCCAAATGTTTTCTTAGAGCGTGGAGAAACACAAGTTTACCTCGCGTTGTTCTGACAGAATTCTCAGTTTTAAAGCGCTGGCTGCATGCTTTCCTTAAGCCGTGTTCTGCCTGCCAGGATGTAGATTCTGTGCCTGTATATTGTGAGGTTTAGATTTTCCACTTGGCCTGCACGAACAGAGCGGGATAATCTAAACTCCGATATGATGGAAGAGGAATTCACATGGAATCTCATTCGAGTTTGATATTCACGAAGTGACTCTTAGCTTTGTGAGCTTCTCATGCCAGCCTGATTGAACGGAGGCATAGTGATCGCCATGAGTTTTAGTTTTGAGGCATTTCATATGTCAACTAAAGTATTATTGAAGTTAAGGGGAAGGTACCATTTCGCTAGCTTGTTTGTTTGTTTGTTCAACCTTTGTCCCATTTCTCTACGGGATCGGGTATGAGGTGCAATGTCGTGGCGGATTTTTTTTTATGACCGATGCTCTTCCTGACGTCAACGTCATCAGAGGAGTTAATGAGATGATAGTAGGAAGGGAGAGGGTGAAACCCAGTGCCGGCACATAGCCTACCCTTGTCGAATAGAACCAAGACGCCTGTTCAAAGCTTAACGTCTCCGTCCGACCTACGAATCACCATCAACGGCGTCATATGCACTCACTCCCTATGAGCACTGAGGAGAGGTTTGGAAATTAATTCAGGCTTTTGGCAAGCAATCTGGCGATTATAAATTCTATACTACCACCTCCTCTACCCTGCCGGCTAACATTCTGAATGATGACTGGGTGAGTTGGCCGTGTGGTTAGGAGCGCGCAGCTGTGAGCTCGCATCCGGGAGATAGTGGGTTCGAACCCCACTGTCGGCAGCCCTGAAAATGGTTTTCCGTGCTTTCCCATTTTTACCTACACCAGGCAAATGCTGGGGCTGTACCTTAATTAAGGCCACGGCCGCTTCCTTCCCATTCCTAGGCCTATCCTGTCCCACTGTCCTATCGTCGCCATAAGACCTATCTGAGTCGGTGCGACGTAAAGCAAAAAAAAAAAAAACATTCTGATGTTGAAAAATTTTCGACCAGCGGGACTCGAACCGGATCAGGATGTCAACCCTTTCGCTAGCTTAAGTTATTAAAATTCAGTTTTGTGTAAATACTAGGAAATTTTGCGTGCTCGTCATTAATTCATTCATGGTATACTGTCCACATTTTTAAAAATCTTAGTAAATTACATAAACTGTTCTTCACATTTGCATATTATTATTATTATTATTATTATTATTATTATTATTATTATTATTATTATTATTATTATTATTATTATTATTATTATTATTTATCTATCTTCCTGGTCTTTCCCCCTAAATTTATTGGGTTGGCAAGTGATACGGATTTTGCCCATTTTTACAGCTAGCTGCCCTTCTCGACACCAACCCTATGTGAAGAGATCTGTTTACTATTGCGTGTTTCTATCGCGGTTAGTTGTGTGGTGTTTTGTGTATATATGGAGAGAAATGTATTAAGACGAACGCAAATACCCAGTTCCCGATTCAGAGGAATTAACTATACGCAATTAAAATCCTCGGCGCGGCCTAGGGTCCTTTGAACCGAAGACCAGTTTGTGGACGATTAAACCATGGGACCGGAAAAAATTGCATATTTCCTCGTATTTGTCCGAGCGAGTTGACCTTGCGGTTAGGGGCACGTAGCTGTGATCTTCCATCCGGGAGATAGTGCGTTAGTCCTGTCGGCAGCCCTGAAGATGGCTTTCCGTGGTTTCCCATTTTCACGCCAAGCAAATGCTGGGGCTGTACCTTAATTGGGGCCACGACCACTTCCTTCCCATTTTGAGCCCTTTCCTATCCCATCGTCGCCAGAAGATGGTGCGACGTAAAGCAAGTTATAAAAGAAATCAGTGATATTGGCATTAATATTTTGCTAGAATTGTGTTAAGAACTCTAAGTCAACAAAATAGAATAAAATTTTTAAGCAATTTCTTCAGAAAATATTTCTGTTTCTTAATTGTTACCTTTTAGAAAGGTGTATAAATCTATTATCGTTCATGCTGGATCAAAAAGAAGCATGATCCACAACTGCATATGACTGAAATGTGAATGCTGCAGTGTCTACTAGCATCACGTTGAATGTTGGGCTCCGAAATGAAGGAATCATAGATCTGCGGTGATTAGTTTCGGCTCCATGTCTCTCAGATGGTCGAGCGTTATTAAGACACACTGTTTATGCTGAGGTGTTGTCCGCATGATCTTCCTTCTGTCTTCTTTGAATCCTTCCATCTGTTCGACGCCACTTCTGCACATCGTTTGCGAGAAGCAACTGGAATTTTCCAAAAAAAAAAAAAAAATACGTGAACCATTGCCGCGTCGATGTGAATTGCGCCACCATGTTGGAGCGAGGCATTTCGAACATTTGTTCTGAACTACTGTACGTTTGTCCATTTTCATTGTCTGCAGCTACAATGTAGACCAAAAGCAAACAATGTGTCACATTCAAGCTTGAGCGCCTGGGAGTTTGGAACATGCTGAAAGTGTCGTCCTTCCTGGGTTATACAGGCATTGCATCTAGTAACCACCCGCCTCCGTAGCGTAACGGTTAACACTATTAGCTGCCGTCCTCGGTGGCCCGCGTTCGATTCTCGGTACTGCCAGAAATTTAAGAATGGCAGTAGGGCTGGTATGTGGTTGAAATGGTGTGCCTGAAAAGAGCTGCACCACTTCGGGATGAAGACACGAGTTAACTTTGTCCGGCTCAATGGCTAAATGGTTGGCGTGCTGGTCTTTGGTCCAGAGGGTCCCGGGTTCGATTCCCGTCCGGGTCGGGGATTTTAACCTTCATTGGGTAATTCCAATGGCCCTAACACGCGGTCACGTACACATGGTAGGTGACGCCCACCCTCATCGGAGGGTCTGCCTTAAAAGGGTTGCACTAGGCTGGAAATTATTATCTGGTAACCATGTTATGGCTGACGCGACTGTAATTTTTCAGATTCCATTGGTAATGTTTTCTTTCAGTTCTTCCAATGTGAGTGGGATTTGTTCGATACACTCTTTCCTGAAGTTTATCCCACAACTAAGAAATCACACACTGTAGGGGAACGAGGGGGAAATAGGCCAGCAATGATCACTCTGTCTGCAAACAATCACGAGATCGTAAGAAGGAAATTTTCTGCTGTATGATCAGGCGCTGAATCTTGTTGAAACCACCCACGCGAGTTCTCTTCTCCTTCCAATTACTGATGGAAAAACGGCGTCAAAATGTCATCTTGATACCTCTCTGAATTTATTGTCGTCTCGAAAAAAATAGGCCCAATTATTCGTCTTGTACTAACACCACACCAAACACCAATCTTCCGAGGGAGTTTATAAACATCATTAGAATTTTCTACAGCGAGAATTATGACTCTAAACACGACCATTAATTAGATGAAACCAGAACTTTTACATAGGAAAATAAGGTGTTGGAATGATAACTGCCTCTCCATGTTAACAACTGAGATTCAGACTGGCCACTCATGCTTGCCAGGTCGAACACGTGCAGGCTGCCTGCAAGGTCAAAACTATGTACGCCTCCCACAGGCCTACTGCAACTGCCGTAGTGCAGAGTACAAACACCGTGCTTTTGGTCTGGGTTTGTATGAGAGAACCTGTGTAGTGTCCATTGGAGAAGACAGTCCTGGTACTGGGATAGAAGAGTTCGTGATCTTAGTTAATTTACAGCCCCAGCATTTGTGCTGGTGTGAAATAAGAAACTATACTGCTAATAATAAGAGTTGGCGTCTGACAGGTAAGGTTGGAGGGAGGAGCACTGCACGTGCCATTTCACGATGTTGCCACATTCCAGCATTCCTTTCTACATGCTCTTACCCCTCACTTCCGGCTCACTTGTTCCCTCCTTCATTCTGACCGCTGTGATCTGTTGTAGACTACCTGGCCAGGCTGTGTCGTCCCATTTGCGATCACTCTTATACAAACAATCAGGTTCTTATCAGTGACAGTGACAGGTTTGGCAACTCCCAGCAAGACGAGCTGCCCTGAAGTTTTATTTCCATGGCAACCGCAGTCGCCCCACCCTCGTTTCCATGGCAACCACACAGCCACTCCCTTTATCCCGCCTCGGCAGGCAGTAAACGGATCTCCCTCTAAGAAATGTCAGACGCCAACTCTTATTATTAGCACTATACAGAAAACCGTCTTCAGGGTTGCCGACAGTGGGTTCTCGAACTCACTGTCTTCCGAATGCAAGCCGATAGCTACACGGCCCGAACCGCGTAGTCAACTCGCTCGGTTCATAAAGGTGTCCTTTACACCCTTAATCCAAGTGTAATTATTTTATTTCTCGTCAGCGTGCTTAGTAGAAATTTCAGCTCTCTGTAGTTAGAGGAATGCTAATAGTTCACCTTGGAATAAAATGTGACCTTTTTCCTCTGTCTCGTGGGCAGTAAGTCACCTTGCTTAATATATTCAAATGCAGTCATCACTTAATGTCAGGGACTCCGTAATGTTGACAAGTCTGACAGCCACATCGGATGTAATTAGTAGCCATTTAATGAACTCGAATGATGTGCTCATTTCATGCCAAGTATTCCGGACAACATGCACGCCAGTGGATCCCACTTCGAATGGCTGCAATTGAATACATCCGCAGTATTTTTCACCTGTCTTACGGGGTGACTAAAAGGGAGCCCCAGGGGCTCTAACTTGGTGAAAACGACGCTCTATTGTATCTGGTACCGTACTGCATTTGTTTACTTGAGCCAAGCTTCCACTTTCATCTTTCTTATCTGACCTCCGCTGATCACCTCTTGCTCCATTGTGAACTCTCCATGTTATTACGTTTGAGAGGCCTGGGGTTCACTTTATTTTCACGCTCATGAAGGAACTTCACTTTTTTTTTTTTTTCTGCCGAAACGTTCATTCTTCGATGGGTTGGAATCTTCTGTGTTCTGTGGTGAGATGATGGTTGTCCAATTAGTTATACGTCACCTTAATACAATAATCGCCACCACCGATCTAATTGAGACTCTAAATATCCCAAGAAAGATATTCTTGATTTCAGGAGATAAGAACCCTACCTAACAAGAAGCCGTAATTCTGACGGGCGCGCGACACCAATTAGCGAAGGGACCGACAAAGAAACCACAAGCCAAAACCCCAAAATCAACCTTGTCAGTTTTTTGCCTCTGCAGACAAAGGTCCTGTTACAAAGGCCTTTATAGGGTGTACATGGTAAGAAAAGGAGCTATTGGCGAGAATGAGAGCGAAATAGTAAACTTGACAAGTCTGAAAACTTTCTCCAACAATACCCGTCAGTCTACAGTAGTGGGATGAGGGCAGATTTCGTATGTCGTGAAACAAACATTAAGTAATTTGATTCTGGTTTACTCTGAATCCGAACCGAAAGAATGCGACTTTCTATTTTGAAAATGTTATCTTCATATACCGGGGCTCATACTAGAGCTGCTTTTTGTGAGAAACTAGCGACTCTAGAAGGTTTTTCTCTGTAAGCTACGAATTAAAACAAGTTTGTGTTTTGTAACTTTTGATTTCGTGATCAGAGCTATGGAGCCTCAAGGTTATCTTCTTGAAATCTCATCTGTACCTTTGTGAGAACCCAAGCGACGGTGGCATTCAGGTATCAGCCAGGAATCCCTTTGTGTAAAGGGACTAGATCCTATTTAACGTGCGCAGTGATTTGCAATGAAGAGGGATTACTAACGGAGCGGTAGAGGCATGTTTGTTGTATATTGAAGGCTGTTGGTTGACTTCCTTGCGAGGAGATCGGGAGTCATCCCAATTCTGAAGAGTTGCGTTACTGCGAGGTTCACTCAAGACTACAATATAAATAGTAGTGTTATGTACCTTAAGTCTCTTCATTACTATAAATATTGGGGGAAGTTGGCATGAAAAGTAATTCTTCAACGTGGCTGTAAACATACTGACACGGGTCGATAGGAGAAAAACACTCCTGCTTTCTAATCGGATCCAGGAAATTTCAACATAGTTATCGAGCAACTCAAATTACCGTACTAAAACAAAATTTAATGCCAGATTAATTCCTGGTAGCAAAGGCGAGATGTCCGCCTCTGTGGTGTAGTGGTTAGCGTGATTAGCTGCCACCCCCGGAGGTCCGGGTTCGATTCCCGGCTCTGCCCCGAAATTTGAAAAGTGGTACGAGGGCTGGAACGGGGTCCACTCAGCCTCGGGAGGTCAACTGAGTAGAGGTGGGTTCGATTCCCACCTCAGCCATCCTGGAGGTGGTTTTCCGTGGTTTCCCACTTCTCCTCCAGGCAAATGCCGGGATGGTACCTCACTTAAGGCTACGGCCGCTTCCTTCCCTCTTCCTTGTCTATCCCTTCCAATCTTCCCATCCCTTCACAAGGCCCCTGTTCAGCATAGCAGGTGAGGCTGCCTGGGCGAGGTACTGGTCATTCTCCCCAGTTGTATCCCCCGACCCAAAGTCTGAAGCTCCAGGACACTGCCCTTGAGGCGGTAGAGGTGGGATCCCTCGCTGAGTCCGAGGGAAAAGCCAACCCTGGAGGGCAAACAGATTAAGATAGATAGAAGAAGCAAAGGCGGGTGGGTATGTAGCTAACGATATTATTTCATCGAGTGTTGAGATTCTTCTTAGTAATAATAGTATTCTAAAGGACTTTAAACAAAATCTTAATAGTAACAATACTAATAAAAAGTTAAAATTAATAAAATGAAGAATAATCACCTTAATCGTTGCATTTCTGTTGCTGTGTTGTCAATTTTAACTCCAATTCTTCAGTTTTAATTTTCTGTAAAGGATGTAATATTATCTTTATGGTATGACCATACATGAAGCCTTCGTGGCCTAGGCGGCAGCACGCCATCCCACAGTGCGGCGATCATATGGGAGCATTGGGCAAAAGTGTAAATTAAGTTTTTTCACGCGTTTATTGCTTGTAAAGGGGCTTACTGGCCAATTAGACCTAAATAAACCTTCCACTAGTGGGAATCGAATCGGCTAAACACGGTGTCAAACTGCAAAGAATTGACGCCTTAAATCGTGGATATCAGGTGGGCTATTTTACATGTTACTGAACATCAGTTACCTTCAGTCCAATCGGTACTTGAATGTCTACCACTTAGTACCACTTCCTGACATTGTGGGGTCGGGGATGAGGCGAGAAAACAAAATTACATGTTTTACGGTCGGATGCCCTTGCTGACTCCAACCTCATCCGGGGAGCTAATGATGAAATGAACGATGGTGAATTAAATTTGGTAAGGAGGTGGAAGGAATCGTCTTCAGTCCATGAATAGGAATTGCCACGACATTTGTATGCAAGTGAAAATGAGAAACCACAGAAAACCATTCTTAGGACAGCTGACGGTGGGGCTCGAACCCATTCGTCTTCCGATTGCAAAGATTGGCTCCATAGCTGTAGCGGGATAACATGCGTAGCCACCCACACTGCTTGGTGCTCCTTAATAATAGTTTCACCGAGCGAGTTGGCCGTGCGGTTAGGGTCGCGCAGCTGTCAGCTTGCATTCGAGAGCTAGTAGGTTCGAATCTGACTGTCGGCAGCCCTGAAGATGGTTTTCCGTGATTTTCTATTTTCACACAAAACAAATGCTGAGGCCACTTCCTTCCAACTCTCACCCATTGTCGCCATAAGACCTATCGGTGTCGGCGCGACGTAAAGAAAATTTTAAATGAGAGTTTATTTTCCCGTTCCTTTGGAACATATAATTTTTTCGAAATATATATATTTTTTTTTCCACTCCAGGCTCGCGATGGGTCACTACTATTACCAAAACGTTTTCATTCCTCGCCGGTTCGTACCCCACTGTCGGCAGCCCTGAAAATGGTTTTCTGTGGTTTCCCATTTTCACATCAGGCAAATGCTAGCTGTAACGCCGTTTCTCAAGCCGGGAGATTTGTAACAGTGAACGAGATGCACGGAGAAGGTGAGTGGGTTGGTGGCCGTGACTTATACTAGGAACTGTCCCGGCGGAGTGCAGAGCTGTTAGACCACAGACCAGCCGTGGCCACTTGATGTAGGGAAATGGAAAACCACGGAAAACCATTCTCAGGACAGCCGGTGGTTAGAGTCAGCCGTAAGGTCCAGCCCTGTCACATCTCCCGAATGCAGAGGCGTAGAGCCACGGTAGAGCCGTGGGCCACCCTTCCTCTGCTCGCTTGGCCGGTCGGAGTGCAGAGCTGTTGGACCACGGACCAGCCGTGGCCACTTTATGTGCCGATACCCACTCTGCATCCACCGACCTGGCTTATTAAATAATACAAGAAATATTGATCTTCGAATATTGATTTTTTCCATTTCATATTGCCCTTTGTAATATGTAGGTTATATGAAAATATGGCAGTGAAGACCCATTGATTGTACGGGAAAATTAAAGGAAGGTCATTAACATACATGAAAGACGTTTTACAGACATAACTGTGGCGGCTGTTCCATGTACAACTACCACGTCATTTTCATTCCACTTGCTCAGGCCAAGATTCGAACCACGGGCGCCTTTGTCAGAAGCCAGTGACCATTACACTTTGCTATCACACACATAATGCAATTTGCACTAGTAACTTAATTACGATCACTAAAACACATGGAATTCTTCGTACAGTGTTTGTGAGATCAACAGAAATGAGTTACAATTGTTGTGCTTTACATTTGCAGGAATTAGTCCCACCCAGTAATAACACTGTTCTCAGACAAAGCCGGTATTGCTCATTGCAAAACATTTAGGGCAGTGGGAAAGTTCATAGGGTCGGTGCGGTACAGACCGGTCTGAGCAACTCAGCGGTCAACGTACCTCCTCTCCTCGTCAGCTGGGCTCCCATGCTTGAGTCAATCGTCCAGGACATGACAACATAGATAAAGTTGGGACTTCATCTTGTGACTTAGGTTACAGACTTACTTATTTCCTCGGACATCTTGGCACTAAAAGACATACGCTAAATAAATAAATAAATAAATAAATAAATAAATAAATAAATAAATAAATACATAAATAAATAAATAAATAAATAAATACACATATAGTATTAGAAATGCCTTGCTGGAGCATGTATAATCTGTTATGGAACACTACTTGCTGACAATAATAATAATAATAATAATAATAATAATAATAATAATAATAATAATAATAATATATTATTATTATTCTAAAGTTAATCCATTTATCCTGCGGGATTGGTTGTTTCTTGTACTTTGCGAGGGATCCCGCCTCTACCGCCTCAAGGGCAGTGTCCTTGAGCGTGAGATATTGGTCAGAAATACAACTGAGAAGGAGGACCAGTACCACACCCAGGTAGTCTCATCTGCTGTGCTGAACAGTGACTGTGTGGGGAATGGGAAGGTTTGGAAGGTATGGACAAGAAAGAGGGAAGGACTTAGGTAGCATTCCAGCATTTGCATGGAGAAAAGTGTGTGTGTGGGGGGGGGTTTAGGACAACACAAAACCACTTCGAGGATGGGTGAGGTGGAATTGATCTCCTATACTCAGTTGACTTCCCGAGACTGAATGTAGGCTACCTCGTTCGAGTACTCGTACCATATTTCAAATTTCGTGGTAGAGCCTGGAATCGAACCCGGCCCTCCGAGGATGGCAGGTTATCACATTAACTACTGTACCACAGAGGCGAACAAATTATTATTATTATTATTATTATTATTATTATTATTATTATTATTATTATTATTAATTGTAAAGGAGGAACATTTGCTCAATGTACAGCTCGTGTTCTATATATAACGTTGTTCCTCGTATATTGGGATCAATGCAGAGGATGGGAAATTTTAATGTTGCTGGCTACGTCAGGTTTTACCTTTGTGCTCTTTGCACAACGTCGATGTGAATAAGAGTATGTCTGGAAAAGAAAAAAATAGGCAAGCGCCCGGGCGAGCTATATTTTCCTCGCTCCATTTCAATGAAGCACATCCTAAGCGGGGTGCTCATTAGTTATGGCTATGTGTTAAAATAACACGATGAGATCATATCCTCCTGCTGACAGCCTTCGACGTTGAGGCGAGTCAAACCGCACCCTCGTTTAATTTTCAATTCACTGTGAGGTACTGCCAGCAAATCCTCTTTAAAGTAAGACAATTGTTCTTCACCTTATACGTAGATTCAGGGTAGTATAGGGCACCAATCTCAACCAATTTTTCAACTTTCATATTCCTATTTTGTCACTTACGGAAGAGTTAGTTGTGTAAAATGCAAAGTAGTTTTCTAGGACGATCAACATTCCGTTAAGAGTGATTTCACCGCATCACATATGCTGTATTATATACTACTACTACTACTACTACTACTACTACTACTACTACTACTACTACTACTACTACCACCTTCGAACCTCACTGTCGGTAGCCCTGAAAATGGTTTTCCGTGGTGTCTCATTTTCACACCAGGCTGTACTATAATTAGGCCACGGTCGCTGTCTTTCCACTCCTAGTAAATTCCTTTCCAATCCCATCGTCGCCATACGACCTCTCTGTGTCGGAGCGACGTAAAGTAAACTGTATGCTGCTGCTGACGATGATAATTTGACTGTAATGTGACTATTTATAAAGTCGTTTGTTATTTATTTTGAATTTAGAGTTGAGCAAGAAAAGAAGTGTCTTTTGTTTAATGATTGTTAATATTCTTTTGTTTCATTTTCAGGTGAGTGTCGTGGCTGCGTGATTGGTAGTTAAATTAAACCTTATACTACTTGTGAGTAGAACATTTTATTTTTAAAAATTGTTTTTGTCTGGAAACGATGTGACATGCATGTAAAATACTAATTACAAACGAGAAGTGTAGATACTAAAGTTTTTTTTTAATGGTCATCATCATCATCATCTGTTTACCCTCCAGGTTCGGTTTTTCCCTCGGACTTAGCGAGGGATCCCACCTCTACCGCCTCAAGGGCAGTGTCCTCGAGCTTCAGACTCTTGGTCGGGGGATACAACTGGGGAGTATGACCAGTACCTCGCCCAGGCGGCCTCACCTGCTATGCTGAACAGGGGCCTTGTGGAGGGATGGAAAGATTGGAAGGGATAGGCAAGGAAGAGGGAAGGAAGCGGCCGTGGCCTTAAGTTAGGTACCATCCCGGCATTCGCCTGGAGGAGAAGTGGGAAACCACGGAAAACCACTTCCAGGATGGCTGAGGTGGGAATCGAACCCACCTCTACTCAGTTGACCTCCCGAGGCTGAGTGGACCCCGTTCCAGCCCTCGTACCACTTTTCAAATTTTCGTGGCAGAGCCGGGAATCGAACCCGGGCCTCCGGCGGTAGCAGCTAATCACGCTAACCACTACACCACAGAGGCGGACTTTTTAAATGGTATCAAATTTAACTTCGTAAAAATGAAATGATGATAAAAAATGTCATTCAGTAAATGGAACTCAAACTGATAACTACTAGTTTATTTGCGTATCACGAATAGTTTTCGAAGGGTATCATTGTGGAATTTGGAGTCGACAAGTGTAGGATGTAGTACATTGAAAAGGAGAAACTGAGTCAAGGCCTACTAAACCACATCGAATAAAATAATCATTTCGCTAGAATATTCTGAAATGAGACCTCTTCGATAAAATAATCTTCTGTATGTCTCTACCATGGCCATCCATCAACAAGTCACATCACAGCCTGCACGATGACATCGATCATCTATACTATAACGCCCCTCTTTGATAATACTGTATATCTCTGTCATGGCCATCATAGGAATGCAAATTCACAGTTACACCACCGGGCGAGTTGGCCGTACGGTGAGGGGCACGCGGCTGTGAGCTTACATCCGGGAGATAGTGGGTTCGAATCCCACTGTCGGCAGCCCTGAAGATGGTTTTCCGTGGTTTCCCATTTTCACACCAGGCAAATGCTGGGACAGTATCTTAATTAGGGCCACGGACGCTTCCTTCGAACTCCTAGGCCTATCCCATCGTTGCCATAAGACCTATCTGTGTCGGTGTGACGTAAAGCAAAAAAAAAAAAAAAACAAAACAAAAAACAAACAGTTACACCACCTTAATCGCACGGCCAACTCGCTCGGAAATTGGGGTATTATTTGAACTTCTTTCCATCTCCTACTTTACGAAAAATATTCAGATTGGGGAGATGGTGGCTTAGACTCCAACCGTTGGCAGTCCAGAAGATGGTTTTCCGTGGTTTCACATTTTCACACCAGGCAAAAGCTGCTGCTGTACCTTAAGTAAGGCCACGGTGACGTTAAACCATTAGCAAATAAAATAATACTGTAATTGATCAAATGACGTATGGCTTTTAGTGCCGGGAGTGTCCGAGGAGAAGTTCGGCTCGCCAGAAGCAAGTCTTTTGATTTGACACCCATAGGTGACTTGCACGTCGTGATCAGGATGAAATGATGATTAAGACGACACATACACCCAGCCCCCATGCCAGCGGAATTAACCAATTATGGTTAAAATTCCCGACCCTGTCGGGAATCGAACCCGGGACCCCTGTGACCAAAGGCCAGCACGCTAACCATTTAGCCATGAAGTAGGACTCTTTAATTGATAATAAAGTTAAATAAAAACCATTTTTGTTAAATTACAAAAAATCGAATACCAAAAATGTGAATCTACCAAATTTTCCGCCGAGATCCGGTGGTTGAAAAACACTAACAGTAACACTTCTCAAGTGCTGTGACTTGAATTGGTTGTCTCTGAAGTGTTCAGTTTGTAATCTCTTTTAAAGGAAACGGTATGATCTGAAGTAAGCAGTCTGTGGTTGTAATTAATATTGTAAGTTTCTGATGATAAAAGAAACGTTCCGCTCTGTGAGTTGTGGTGTACTCGACAAATGGGGTAGAGCGGGCAGAGCTCACAACCTGAAGAACGCGTGGTTTTTACTTTTAGATTTCCTCCCAAGGGTTGGCTGTTATCTTTGATGTACCTGGATTGGAGATCACGCTGAAGTAACACGAGATCAACCAGTATTAGGTGTCAACGCTGCTACATAGGCTTCTTTCCCGCATTGAATGTCAAAGAGTAAGCGAGGAACTTTAGTCAGTTATCTCAACTTCCATGCTTTCACTTTGGTGAGCAGTTTATCAATATTTCGCTCCGTTCCATTAGCATTAGCATGCTGCTGGAAATAAATGGTGCTTCATACGCATAATTTTAAATATGAGCTACTGGTACAGTTTTATTGGATTAATTATCCATCTTCAGCACAAGAGACCGCATGTTCTATACTAAATTTTTGGAAGGGAATTTAGAATATTGTTGGAGGGAATTGAAGTAAAATTACTGACCAAACTATGTTTTCGTTTACGGCGAGATGGAAATATTACTGTATTTACTAATTTTTATTTCACCAAGCTCGATAGCTGCAGTCGCTTAAGTGCGGCGGTGTCCAGTAGCCTATTCGGAAGATAGTAGGTTCGAACCCCACTGTCGGCAGCCCTGAAAATGGTTTTCCGTGGTTTCCCATTTTCCCACCAGGCAAATGCTGGGGCTGTACCTTAATTAAGGTCACAGCCGCTGCCTTCCCACTCCTAGCCCTTTCCTGTCGCCATAAGATCTATCTGTGTCGGTGCGACGTAAAGCAACTAGCAAATAAAAAATGTTTTTTTAAAATTTCTTATCAATATTTCAAACAGTATGGTCATTAGCTCCGTGTACTTGGAGTTTGAGTGCCATAAAGAAGTTTGTAAGTATAACGCGACTATTTATATTGTGATCATAGTCCCGTAATATCCAGTTTTACTTGGAATCTGAACTTTACTGTTCTTTGTTTATTTTACTATTAGCTTTACGTCGCAGCGACACAGGTAGGTCTTATAGCGACGATGGGATGGGACGAGGAGTGAGAAGGAAGCGGGCTTAGTATTAATTAAGGTACAGCCCCAGCATTTGTGAAACCACGGAACACTATTTGTAGGACTGCGACAGTGGGGTTCGAATCCACTATCTCCCGAATGCAAGCTGACAGCTACGTGACCCAAACCGCGCAACCATTCGTTCGTTGGAATCTGAACTACAAGAGGAACACTTTTTTCATTTGAAAATGCACTCATGCCTTATCTGCTTTATTGAGAGGCCATTGCCAATGCCACTTGCGTATAAAGTAGAACGACTTGTGTGATTGTACTGTCCGCTTTAGTATGTGAGTTTGTAGTCGATTACGGAAAGAAATTAGGAAATAAATTATCAAGATATATACATATGTTACATAAGTTACTATCCTGACAATTGATAGAAGGCGAATAATATTATGAGAGGGTAATAATTGTGTTGTTTCAACAACAAAGGAAAATAATATCTTGATTGATAGAATGAGGAGTTAAAACTCTGTTCTCTTTCGGTTGTCATCAACAAGCTGCAAAATTCATATAGGATTTACGCCTTCTGTCACACAGTTTGTGACTGGTAAGAAGTGTTCTGTGTTGGCTGTTCTGTGCCAACATTCGATTGCTTCCATTCGGGGTTAATTAGCTTCCTTTTCTCTTCCTGAAACAGTGAAGGAAAGTGGGATAACACATTTTCCTCATCTATCCTAGAAGTGTACTTTCGTAGTTTATAGAAATTGCCGTCTGTGGCCGTTTCTTGCAGCATTTTTGCATCCCTCTACTGGTACAAGTCAGAACAAAAATGTAATCCATTGAAGTCTGCAACGGCCGTGACAGTATGGCAGCTGCTGAGATAAGAGTGATGGTGATTATTGACATTCGGAGCACGACATATGCGTCTGAGTGATGTATGTGCTACTCGCTGTGCTAGACGTGCTGCAATAGTTCTTTCTGATTCAGTGAGGAATGTAATGATAAACTCTCTCCACATCATATCTTGGTCGCTTCATTAAGGCACCGCCATCCATTTTTGCGGTTGCCATGTAGCAACATAAACTTTGGTGACACTTATTGAGGATCCAACCAGCCGCCGGGCCGAAGACTTAACAGACAGAAGAAGCTATTGCTATGTATTGGGTTTTATTACGAAACCCAACTCGCAAGCAAGCATATCAGTGTGTACTTTTAAATGACTGTCGATATCGTGGTGAACGGATTTGAGCATTGCCCGTGATTAGTACCACTATGTGATGAACACTATGATTCTGCTTTACCAGTGATTAGTACCATTATGAGGGGTCACTGACCTGGATTTTGGACCTCTTTGGACAAGCACTATCTCAGAAAATAAGGCATTGTGAACTGGATCCACTGATTGTTTTGAATTCATGGTCTTTCTCATCATTCGTTTTAGATTCTATTCAGTGGATACATTAATTATCGTGTCATTTCTTTGTACCTCGTACCATTAGGGGCTGATGACTTAGCTGTTAGGCCCCTTTAAACAACAATAATAATAATCACCATTGTTACGGAGAATTCGAGGTCAACAGAGGTGAAAGAAGGTGCGGGCATGAATGGGTCTATCTACTACAATCAAAAGATTAATTAAAAGCTTTAAAATCAGAGTTATATTTCTTTTCTACTGTTTTTTTTATCATATGTCATATTTTAACAAAACACGTCGCTCAGCGACAGAACAAAATTTCAGGTACAGTAGTTTAAATACAAAGTTGGAGAAATCAGAAAATCAACAAAATTCGTCATTCAATCATCTGAGCTTGAAGCTCCCAATTTTACAAAAATGTTACTTGAGTAATATTACTCCATCCACTCAATAGTCAAGGAGACAGGTCGCCCACTTTCATGTACAAAGTCTACTAACACCTCTGACCTAGGATACTACGGTACGCTCCAAACCTTATACCATTACTGCCTTATCACGGCAACCTTCAATAACCAGAGCATATTTGCTCACTAAAATGTCCACTTTCCAGGCCTCTCGAGGCACAGCCTAAATTTTCCAATTCAAAATGAATTCACTGTCTTAAACTCTCAACGGTTTAACCAATCAATAATCAAATAAAGTTGAACATAATTGGTGGAAAAATACACGTACAAAATTTCTTATTGGTTAATTTTAAAGTTGGCGGAAAGTGATCGAAGTGTTGACAACTGTGATACACCAAAAAAACAAAGACAAATCAACTCAGTTTAGGAAACATTAAAATTATAAATTACTTTAGAATTTTAGTATTTCCTCTTCACACTAGAGGGCATAACATACGTTCTTTTGGTAGAGACATCTGTGAAGAAAAGTCCAAACTTCTTGCACCAGTTGTTGCAAGTTTATATTGAAGATGGCGTTCTTCAAGACGCTTCATTTGAATGAACGGGGCGGGCGTACCCTCGCGGTACAATCATCATCAACGATGGTGTGATATCTGCAGAACTTCCAGTTTAATATGAAATTCGAACAACACAGTTATGATCGTTCACTCGAAATATCTCGCATGTATTGACCAGTGTTCGCACCCGTAGCCATCTTGTTGAGAAGACAAATGTGTATCACTCAGTTATCAATCTCCCTCCCATGAATTACAATAGTACTAGTACAGACAACACATTCACACAGGTAATCAGATGCGATTATTAACGAATATACACACAGATTACTGTCTACATCATCTTAAAAACAATCTCTCAGTAATTTTTTTTCAACCGTCTGAATATCTTACAACCTGCTAAGGAGGTCACTGATGAACGATCGTATCTTGGACATTAGTTTTGTCTTTGATACTACAGGTCACAAGAAAACACAACACAATGACGTAGAAATATTTGTCTTGTAGAGTATATGAACAACCCCGCTGTTCTCCAAAACTGAGCATGTAGACCAACAGTTTAAAAACACTCGTATAACTGCGCCATGGTTTAGCAGCTGCACTGAATGATTCTCTATAGACCTGTGACCTGCAGTAAATACCACTTTAGTTAGTAATGTGCTAAAATAATGTCCGTGTAATGTTCACGGCCGTAAATTTGTGTAAAGCCACAGATTTCAGTCCGTGTCGAATGCCAACCATTTTCTCTAGTCACTCCTTTTCCGTATGTAGTACGAGTACGAGGTGAAAAATAAGTAAATCTTACGAACTCATACTTGTCTTTCATACTCTTGTCTATCAAAGCCAATGCCAGTCTGGTTGTCCATTATTATTACGGTTCGATTTTTCCAAAGTAGATTAGATTGAATATGGCACTGTCAGTTTTTGTATTACTTTTAAATCGGAAAGAGCTAACTAAGCAAGGAAATATTTCAAATTATAGGTTCCAGGTGTTTTAAATATTTTTATTAAAATGACCTTTTCGCAGGAGACATTTGGTGATTAACACTGTACGTACAAATTTAAAATATTTGAACATCGCAAGCGCACAAACTACGCAGGCAATTACATGTTGCTGTTTGGGTCATCAGTCCATAGACTGATTTGATGCAACTCTCCATGTCACCCTATCCTGTGCTAACCTTTTAATTTCTGCCTAACTACTACATCCTACATCCTCTCTCAACTGTTTGGCATATTTATACGTTGGTCTGCCCCTCAGAAACTAACAAGACCTGGGTGTCTTCAAATGTGCCCTATCATTCTGTCTCTTCTTCTGTAACAACACATTTCAAAGGCTTCTATTCTCCTTATTTCTGAGCTCGTTATCGTCCATGTTTCAAATCCATACAATGTCCGGCTCCATGGCTAAATGGTTAGCGTGCTGGCCTTTGGTCACAGGGGTCCCGGGTTCGATTCCCGGCAGGGCCGGGAATTTTAATCATAATTGGTTAATTTCGCTGGCACGGGGACTGGGTGTATGTGTCTTCTTCATCATCATTTCATCCTCATCACGACGCGCAGGTCGCCTACGGGAGTCAAATCAAAAGACCTGCATCTGGCGAGCCGAACTTGTCCTCGGACACTCTCGGCACTAGAAGCCATACGCCATTTCATTTTCATCCATACAATGCCACCCTCCTGACGATAGTCTTCAAAAACGTTTTTCTAATTCCTGTATCAACGTATCCTGTATCTTTTCTTAAGAAAGGCCTCCTTTGCAAGTCCTAGTCTGCATTTTATGTCCTCCTTACTTCTGCCATCATTGGCTATTCTACTACCCAAGTAACAATATAGTTACTTGAAATATCTGCTCATTTTGTCCATATCAGCTGAGATGCCTGTAAAAGAAAAACACTAACACAAGGATAAAGCCACAATAATGAGGATTTCACTGCACAGTTTGGAAAATTAGGATTTCTCCGTATGTTAACTTCACTGTTCTCCGGAAAAGAAGCCATTTCCCAGTATGTTAGTAAATGTCCTGTGTGGATAATAATAGTAGGACACTTGTTGGTTGTGGAGAGCTGCACGACAACTTTGATAAACTCCGGTCTTTGGTTTTCAGTCTTCGTGCATTGATAAAAGATGTGGTTTACATCCTTAATATTTGTATCAGCACACGGGTAATCGGTTGTTGCTGTGGCAGCTATCTTGTTTTGATGAACCGGAAATGATCCATGATTAAATCTTACCTATGTAGGTTCCAGGTTACAAGTCTACGTTCAGTAATCAAATACGTAGATATAGATGTTGGCTTATAGTGATCACTCAACAACAAATTTCGATTTAAGGTCAACGATCAGTACTTACCTAAGAAACATTTCTGGACATAATCAGTGTTCAGTAATCAGATAAACATTAAAAAACGAAACATCAGTGGCTTTCGGATTAAGAGTCAACGTTCAGTGATGAATTTAATCGGAGGAGACGGTCAGATCGCGAGTATACAAGGCCAAAAGTATTATTTCTGCGGGCAGTTACTGCGCACAAGTCTTAGTGAAAGGTATTTCGTAATGTATTCTGAAAGATGTAATCACATGGAGTGAGTGTCTGAATGCCACACCAAGGAGACTTGCATGTTCGACAGTCCACTGAAACTTGACTGGTGTAGCATATTGACTGATGTAGCACAGGGTGTCATAAGTTACTGTTATACTGAGCTGGCATAAGGAAGTAGTCAATATTAGACATATCAGTGATTTCGAGACAGGTCGCTGTGGGAGGAAGATATTGTTTTGCAAACTTTTTCTCCAGCCACACTATTTCCATTTGTATACTGTGACCTTGTTGATGGCTTTGGGAACTCATTCGAACTGAGAATGACCTTTTTTTTTTTTCCAGATTACAGGAGCTTCTCATCGTGAGACAGCCACGAGCGTAATAGAGGTTGTCTAATGGGAGAGCGTAGACTATTTTTTGAGTATGGTGATAAAACTGGGTTTTGTTTGGACATTCATGGTCACAGTGAGAAAACCTCGTCCTGCCCACAAATCTTATTTCGTTGAAGATTGATACACCTTCAACTCTAGTGGTGTTGTTATGTGGATAACCATCATTTATTATTCCCGGTCACCACAAACAGTCATAGAGGTGATGTCTTAGTACCAACAGCAACACACTGTGCAGTGGTATATATTTAGCTTCAATAAAGCTCTGTATAGGCAGCAGTCACCTTGGTGCGCTAAGGCCCTTAACGGGCTGTATGTACCACAGGTTTGTTTTGTTTTTGGGATGAGAAAAGACAGCAGCTTCAATCATTGTCGATTACGTTTCTCGTGGCACCGTGGTACGAGAAACCATAATTTATGGTTCCCAGTTACTATTTACTGAGGTAATAAATTAAGTCAACAGAACGTTTAGCACATTCTGCATCCACATCAGTACCATCAGTATTTAATTTCAATAAAACAGTCATCTTAAATGTAACTTAAAAGTTCAGTCAGTTGAACGCACAAGTTACATATAAATATTACTCTATAACATACCTGTAAAAAACAACACCACATTATTCCTTATTTAATATTTTTTAATTTTTAATATTTTTTTACAGATTTTAAGTTACATTTAAAGTATGGCTTACTTTTTAATAAAACAGCCATTTTGACAAGCTTAGGCCATTAAAGGGTTCTGTGTGCCAGGGTTTCTTTGGGATGAGCTTGGATAGCAGCTTCGGTCAACGTCGATTACGAAGAATCGGACGTGGTAAATACAACAGTCATGCCCGATATTTCCCAAACAGACATCTACGTGCATTTATATCCGAATATATCGAAACATATATCCATATCAATGACGATATCGACCTGTGGTTGTTATCTGCAATGGATAATGTAATAATCTCTTTGCATAATTTGTACCAGTTTTGCGAATTTATACTGGGTGATCTTGTTTTGTGCTTACAGATATCATTCCTCTTGCCAGATTTGGAATGATTTCTGGTCATACTTAGAGGATATGCTGGCGCTTACTATTTTAAGGTACGGAAACAAACTTTTTTTAGTGAAGATATGTAATGAAAGAGGTGAGGATAGAAATGATACAAGTTAGCATTGAAAGCAGAATGGAGTTCAACAGCAATCAACAAACATAAAAATTTACGAATCTTTGTGTTAAAAATTAACTATGTTATTCTTATTATATGATTTAATGAAAAACAGGGAAGATTTGTAGTATTATTTCTCAGTGAGTGAGGATATAGGCGAAACCTGGCTGGGTGGTACGGCTCATGTAACTGCTAACTTGCATTTTGGAGATGGTGAGTTCAAACCCCACCGTCGACAGCCCTCAAGATTTCCGTGATTTCTCACTCCCCTAACACCCCCCTCCTCAACCGAGACAAATTTCGGGGTCATACCTTAATTTAAATCACGGTTGCTAACTTTCTAATCCTAGCCCTTTCCTATCCATCCCATGCAATCGTCGCTGAAGAGCTGTACGAGGTACTGATACAATCTGCACTTCACAAGTGAAGGCTAAATGTAGAGAGATATCAAATGTAATATAGATGCCCTCGAAATCGGAAGAGAACAAAAGCTTACTAAGGGATGTATAAGTGGCAAAGGCGTCATCTAAGAACAAACAAACAAACAAACAAACAAACAAACAAACAAACATTAGAACAGGGCCTCTCAGGGTGCACCAGTGCATTGCACGGGGCAAGGTGCAAAAGACGACTGCAGAGCTCCTCCATCCGAGCAGAGTTGAGCCGAGTTTAGTCGAGCTTAACCGAGTCGCCCCGAGACAAAATGCTGGTCCGAGCCGAGCCGAGTCGGGCCGATGCTCGGTGCACAGAACCTATGCGCTTCGGTTTGCACGCACGAGGTTTTGGGCGCTTGAGAGGCCCTGCATTAGAATATAGAGATTGCTAACGAACAGTGTATTGAACACGCATTTGATATATTTGCATTATTTGAGTCAGTTTAAAAGAAAACAAATAGGACTGTTCACGTAGATATGAGGCAATAGGTTACCGTAGTGCAGAACCATTTTCGAATAGTAATGAGAGGAATTCTGAATGTTATACCATGACGCTTTGCTGTGTGCAGATTTGAATGTTTGAAAATTACCGTGGTGATGATTCTGTCAATAGCACCTTGGCGCTGGGGGATAGCACGAGCACAGCCAGTGACTATTGAACGGGCTTTGTATGCGCTGTCAAGGCGTATTTCGACAACGTTCACAATCATGTGAGGTCTACTCTGTATTATAATAAAGTGTTAAATTTCACTGTATTAAATGAGAGAGTAATATCGGTATCTGCTCTACTTATTATGAAAGGTGTGCGGAGTGTGGGTGGATTGTATGGAAGTCAGAATTATCTATATTGCTAACAAAAAAAAAAATATGGCCAGAAATTTCTATACATCAGTGTTTCTAAGCGGTCTGGTCGTCAGCTTGTCTCGCTATGAATTTGAACATTAAAGAAATTGGTAAGACAAAGGCCTTTGGGCCTTCTAGGCCACAATTTCTAACTAATTATGAATTATATGACATTTCCTCGAATTCCTAGGTGTAACATAGGGCCTCGACGAAATTTCTTCAGCTTGTTCTATCTCCCGCCAATGCTTTCACCTCTCTCCATGTCTTGTCTCCAGCTATCTCCTTGTCCGTGGTTCTCTTCCAGGTAATCCTCGGTCTGCTTTACCTGCGACTACCTTGTGTACTCCAGCTCAAGGGGCGTTGTTATACTTTCTTGTGGACTTCTCAGGGTGTGGCCGATCCACTTCCATTTTCTTCTCATCTGTTGATGTACGGGACTTTGACTTATGGCCTCCCAAAATTCTTTGTTTCAGATGGTCTTCGGCCACCATATTCTCAAAATATTCCTCAAGCAATGATTTATAAATTTATAATGAATTATATACACCTGAAGAAAGGTTGGATACAATGCCATTCTGCGTCATCGGGTAGGGGGAAGGAAAAGGTTTATCAAATTAGTTTAGTTCGTATTAATACATTGTGAGTAAATGATGGGTTTTCAATCTGTTGAAGTACGAAGTATGATATTTAAACACTGTAACATACTTCTAAGTAAACACATAAATAACAGAATTTGTATCGGTAACCTAGATGATAGGCTCCTTTGAACGACAATCATAGTTATCACCATCAATAACAGTATGGCATCTTTCGTTCCACAAGAACATTCTCAGCTGTATCAAATCGGAGAAGTGTCGATATTTTCCTTAATCTATTTGGCCCAGTGTTGGGCACTAATTGTAACGTTCTACATACCACTTTCTTCTAATTATGCGTTAATTGCAATTTACTTGATATTATTTTCCAAAACTCCTAGTAAATGGGAGCCGGAGGTCGCCAAATAATCCCTCAAATGTTCATTATGACAATAAAAACAGTAGTAGAACATTAAACATTTATCTCAGGTCGAATACATACAGTATGGTGTAAATCTGGTATTCTGTTAACTGGGTCTTACCTAAAAACGATGGAAAATTGAGCATGCAATCAGGTTGCTATAAAATAATTTACATGATAGATTAGTTAACGATATTTATATGAAAATAAATTGACACAATAAGAATAATATTACGAGAACCAGGACATTTCTGTTTTAAAATTTGAAAATTTCTTATCTGTACTTACAACTCATCACCATATTTCCTAGAAGTTTCTACCCAGCAAAACCAAAATGATTGTGTTTCACGAACTTTTCTCTGCGTATCTTATTCTGCCGTCCTTGGTTCATCCCTCCTAGCACGCCATCCCTATTCACAATTCCAGTTGTATTTGTCCGTTCCAAGTGCTGACTTGCAATTCCAAATTTTTTGTCGAGATAAGGAAATCACACTCATAAGTGATAACCAGTCGATCATGATCTAGTTACGTAGAATTCTCAAGACACATATGGCACACATTTTAACCGATGAAATATACAGAACTTATGTTCAAAACAATTAGTAAGGTCACCGAAGATACAAATAACAGTGCCCATCTTTCACGTTGAATCATGACAGTATATTACGAACAGTGTCCAAATAATGGGACTCACGACCACCGATAGAACAGAATGGAACAAAATAAGAATAAGGTACGCCTTCCTTGTCCACATGCTTTTAAATACCCTTCTTTCAATTAAAATCTTATTTCCGTTTACCGAACTTCGTGGTGTAGCGGCTGCAGTGGATGTTGGGAAAGATTACCAATTGTCGCTGCTTCAGTTGTCTATAGCATTCCTTTTCACATAACTTCAAATATCTTCCGCTTGTAACTTGTGGCGTCAGGCAACTTTTATAATATTTCCTGGTTCAGCGGCTGAGTACAAAATTAGTTTCATGAGTGAGCCCCAGTAACGTACCTTTACAGACTAATTCACATCACTTATACGGTATATGCATATAATTACATCTCATCCTATTTACACTATATTACTTAACTAGCAAATGTACCTGTGCTTCGCTACGGTATTCTACACTGTATACGGATTTCTCTATAAATTACTGTAAAAAGCAGTAAGTAAGATTATAATAATTGCATGCCTCTTAGCGGTTCCTAGAAACAAAACAGGGAGAACGGAATACGTTGTTTCCGATGTAAGGTAGGCATTCGGGAAGTTTTGAGGATAATGGAAGGCCATATTTCCTACTGCCAATCACAATCGAATTCTGGAGTTTCTACAATAACGGAAAGCTCACTTGGCAACTGCCATTCTAAATAGAGATGTAGAGTTTTCATTATAAAGACAGGCCCTTTTTCGTAATGCATGTCACAGTCGAGTTCGAAAGATTTGATTATAATCGAGAAATGCAGCGCTTTTTAACATATCAACAATCGAGACACGACAATAAATCATAGGACCAAAGTTGTTGATCTCTCCAAGTAGAACGGCGATTATGCTATCTGTTTTGTAATACGACTTACCGCTTAGCCACCAATTATCCCGAAAGGAAGGTTTGCACCGTCATTAAAAAGCATCCCTATTTCGATATTTTCCGGGGCCAAAAGTAATATATTTTAACAGCTTGGAATTTTTCCTCAAAGAAAAGTGTGTCCCGGTATCGGGATTAGCACTCGCATACATGCGGAGAAATTAAAGAAGAAAGTGATACAGTTAAGAATGTTGAAATTAATATAATAGGATTATAAGTGAGGATAGCCGGATAGGACAAATATTTAAATACTAAGTGGATGTATTAGAAAATCAAATGTCCCTCAATCAGTTGTGATGGTATGAGTAATGGATATAAGAAGGCGGTAACAGAGGGGGAATTTAGGTGCAGGGATTCTTAGATAAACAGGTAAGATGATGAATTATGGTGTTATTACTTTAGCTATTCGAGGACAGTTATAACCTCCAACAATATTCCGCCAATATCCCGCAGAATGGCCTATTGACGTCTCTCTTGCTTTCTACCCAAGGAACAACCACGAGTTTAGAGGAACGATGACGAAAATGGCAATACGTTACTTCCCTGCTGTCAAGGAGTCAGAGACGTTGCCGTGGTAAGCTGTAGGTTCGTTGTCGGTCTGTCGGTCACTTAATGCAGAGTATGATACCCGCAGAAAATAACAATTTTCTCCGTCATTTGAAGAGTAAGCTAAATTATGAACATATCAAAAGTTGTTTATAATGAAGAAATATTTCACATATAGTGCACGGATTTAACAGAAAATCAATAGTATAAGAGAAAATGGGGGAAACTGTTCTGGTTTTCCGATAAAACCCCCGTCAATTCAGAGATTTTTAAATCATATGCATATCAGAACCTTCCCTGGGTTGAGTATACTCTAAATATGACGTTTGGTCGAGATCTGTCCATCCGTTTCTCCGTGAGGGCGGAACAAACAGATACGAAAAATATAAACCACCGATTCGGTGTTGAGTTGATCTAAAACGGATAAGTATAAAAATCGGCAAAACAAACGAAATTACAGACAGCGGACCCCCTACAACTTTATTTATATAGATTGCACATATATGTTAATGTTACAAACTTTGCTATGAAGAGGCTATAGCGCCTGCGAACTATTTTCAGGCAAGTAGGTAGCTAATTTTAAATTAATTTACTATTGACGCAGTCAAATTTAGAACATCGCAGCTATATATAGTTCATTTTACAGTGTTTCATTTAGCTTTACGTTTGCCATTGATTAATGCTGCAAGTAGGATTAATCCAGAGTAATTAAATTAAATTCATCGAATTAGTTTACTTGAAGATTTTTTTACACTCACAGATTATTCTAGATCCTCCCATTCCAGTGCTATAGCTCATTTCTTTCCTCGCTCGTGTCGCCCTTATATCTGCAGAAATCTATGTCATGTTGTCTGTCAAAAGGCCTACTTCTAAAACAAACCTCTCAGCCGTGATAGTAGGTTTTCGTGTTTTCTTGATTTCTGTGATATTGCCCTAAATTGCGCATTAGAGGTAAACCGGAAGGTGAACTGCCCACTGCCCTCTTAGAGCAAGGAACGTGGCTTCGAAGGTCGTGAACCGTATGCGAATGTTGAGAGAAAGGAGGTCATGCCCTTTAGCCTGCGGTCCAAGCATGCTATTTCCTCTCCGTGTTTGGAAACTGATACTTAGCTGAGATGACGAATTACGTTACTACAATCGCCTTGTTGTAGAAGAATTCGTCAACGAGCTGGGTAATAACAGGGTTTTCATGTTTTGTAATTCAAAAATAATTATAGGTAATACATTATACACAGAGGTGCCAGTTTTAATACAAACTTTTAATTTAAATACATACTTTCAGTAGTTGTCTGGAGTTTGAAAGGTGATAATAACGAGTAATATATTAACATATCCAAATTCCTGGCCTAAAACTTACTATTTTCATAATAGAGTTTTTTATTTTTATTGTAGGACCTAACGAAAATTTCATAAGTATAGAATGAAAAATCTTGGAGTATTTTCTTTGCAAAATTAGGATGAATATTATATCTTCTGATATCATAGATACCGAGCGAGTTGGCCATGCGCGCGGCTGTGAGCTTGCATCCGGGAGATAGTGGGTTCGAATCCCACTGTCGGCAGCCCTGAAGATGGTTTTCCGTGGTTTCCCATTCTCACACCAGGCAAATTCTGGGGCTGTACCTTAATTAAGGCCACGGCTGCTTCCTTCCAACTCCTAGGCCTTTCCTATCCCGTCGTCGCCACAAGACCTCTCTGTGTCGGTGCGACGTAAAGCCACTAGCAAGAAGAAGATATCATAGATGTCTTCAGTATGCTGTAACCTGAATTCAGACTTAATTTTATATTATTTTCATTCATAAACTTTCTAATACCTAGATTATAAACGTATAACTGTTTTGATTACTCTAATACTGAGTCGCGCACTGATGAACTGTATACACAAAGAAAATGAATAACATAGAATGAAAAGAACAATACATCCTTAAACTCCTTAACAAGACAAAAATTAACGTCAAATATACAAGTTAGAAAGACTCTTTGAATAACATCGCCTCTCTTAGGTATAAGTAATTGTAAAAGGAATGTTTCGTAGAATTTTATTTGTAAATATGTTCAGAGAAACAAACTATGTTTGAAACCTAACGTCCGAAGTGAAATAACACCGGAGACATTGTAGCGTAGTACTAAATCACTAATGATATTGTGGGAAGGAAAGGAAAGGAAATATATTCCCCTATACACCTGGAGAAAGATTAATAATTTCTCTCCGAGCGAGTTGACCGTACGCTTATGATCGCGCAGCTATGAGCTTGCATTCGGGAGATAGTGGGTTCGAACCCCACTGTCGGCAGCCCGAACATGGTTTTCCGTGGTTTCCCATTTTCACACCAGACAAATGCTGGGGCTGTATCTTAATTAAGGCCATGGCCGCTTCCTTCTTTCTCCCGGCCCTTTCGTGTCACATCATCACCATAAGACCTATCTGTGTCGGTGCGACGTAAAGCAAGTTGTGAAACAAATCTTCTTCTTCTTCTTCTTCTTCTTCCTCCTCCTCCTCCTCCTCCTCCTCCTCCTCCTCCAAAACGTTGTGATTGCTTCCTATCCTAAGAAACTGATAGACTGCTCTATAAAGTTCGGTTAACGGAGGTCTACTTTCTTTCACAGTTAGGTAAGCCTGGGTTGTTACTGAACGTGGGCTAACCAGCTACATCTTATGTGTTACGCCTATTGTTCGACCTTACACACTTTCTGCGCATCCGCCCTTCAAGTGAGTGGGGGTCTGACATATCTCAGTTACACCTGTGCTCCTTTCATTGCACATCCGGCTACAGTAGACTTTATTGCACACCCTTGCTAATGGCCATAAAAGAGAAACATGCCTCACGGCATAAACTAGAAAAATACATACTGTATTGTACAGATTCAGTGAAATTATACACTGAAGACCTAGTTATAAAGTTCGACATATCCTCTCCAGAGCTAGAAGTCAGTCGAGGCGCAGTGCCAATGTTTTTGATCTCATCTTCTGCAATGAAAACCCAAGATCTCTGAAACCTGGTCTGCGCATTTCTTTAGCGCTTTGGACAGAGAGACAACGTACTGTAACGTAGGTATTCTCTTTTCGAAGTTGCAATTTCTAAAATGTGGTTGCCCTGCTGGATAGCAGGCTACTGTTTATTATTATTATTATTATTATTATTATTATTATTATTATTATTATTATTGTTGTTGTTGTTGTTGTTGTTGTTGTTTTGAAGTTCTTCGGGTGTGTATTCTTTCAATACGAGGATGGTAACATACTAAGAAAACTAGAATCAATATTTACCAAACCTAATGGTGTGAGTTAACAGACAGAAATATTCTTATTCCCCTTTTCAGGCTGTGTGGGAGTGAAAACTGTGTTGAATTGGGATGTCTTATACATGTACGGGATATATCTAATGTGGAAGTTTAGTGGTGGAAACTAGTATGAATAATGGCACGAGGTAATCATAATTAAACGATGATGGCTCGGTTAGGGATCAAGGCGCACATAATATTATTAATCAGTATGACTGATGGTCGTGTACGCGAATTATACTGGAAGATAATATAGTCACCATCGTCATCATATTTGTTATTATAGCATCTCATTCGTCTGGTCCAATTTCGATTCACGGTTCCAGGAGAAATGCAATACTAGCCTGAGTGAGAGGGCGGGATGCACTTTTAAGTCTCTTTTTCAGATATACTATAAATGCTTTTCTGTAGATTCTCTGTTTGAAATCCTCCCAAATATCGTGATAGTGGGCCTACTTAACATATAGCTCAAGGTCGCTCCCGTAATAATCCTAATTACAGTAATTCCGAATACCTTGATATAAGAGAATGCCATCTGACCTTATCCTTATCAGGATAAATAAATCAATCAGTACACACTACTTGACACAAAATATCACAAAATCGATTTGTCATACATACATGGAGTACATGTGGCTGATGATTCTGATCAAAACGTCCCAAAATCTTTTCACAAGTAACAAACACTATTTACTACCATAACAACTGTCCTGCTTTCGTAAGAAAAGACGCCGTGAAATACATTGACCACTGCTGTACCTTACCATTCAGTTACTTTGTCGAGATTTTCTGAATTTGTTGAGGGTCGGTAGTGTGTATATGGCCCAGTTTTACGCTATGTGTCCTTCATGATGCCAACCGTACACGGAGGTATGTGTTCACTATTGCGTGTTTCTGTTGGGGTTTGGGAGTTTGGCGTGCATGTAGCTGTTAAAAAGGATGTTTTGGGGCAAGTAAAAGTCCCTGAGTTAGTGTAATAAACCACACCCGAGTGGAACTCGAACCCACAGCCCTCTGAACCGTATTCATATGCGCACAAACATTGATTGGTGCTTAAAATAGTGCAGATTGCCGTTCTCGTGGTTTATTTGCCGAGATATGTAATAGGCTCCAGTTAATAAATATATCATTTTTCACGGCGGAAACTAAGTTTCTGGTCTGGACTTACTGATCATAAGCTATACATTTTATTTTTGTTCCGTACTGAAGTGCAATTATAAGAAAAAACTGACAAGGGGGTCCACCTTTTCAATACAATATATCAAGTAAATAATATTACATCACTCTTGGGACTAGTTTCAGCCACTTAGTGGCCATCTTCAGCCAAATAAAAATAAACAGATCATGTGATAACTAAAACATATGTATACCAGATAAAGACAGTGTTTCGGAATAATTATAACATTAAAATACATATAATAAAAAATTATGGTTGTGATCTTGTTGTAATATGATGTCTTCAAGTTGACTTAGGACCGCAAGCAAAAAAAGTAAATCTCTATAGTGAAATGTACAGTATATCTAATGTCTGATGTAGAACAAGCACTGGCATACATATGTTTTAGTTATGACATGATCTGTTTAATTTTTATTTGACTGAAGATGGCCACCAAGTGGCTGAAACTAGTCCCAAGACTGATGTGATATTATTCACTTTGACTTTGATTTTTATTTTTATTGGCAGTTTACTTAATTCATCACGTTCGACCAACTCCAAAATTGCCTTCACACAAATGGTAAGACCTCAATTAGTGTATGGGTCCCTCATCAGGATAACTTGATTCGAAATCTGGAAAAGATCCAAAGGAAAAGAGCACAGTTTATTATGGGTGATTATCGACAAAAGAGTAGTGTTACAAAAATGTTGCGATCTTTGGGCTGGGAAGACTTTGGATTAAGAATACGGGCTGCTAGACTAAACGGTATGTTCCGGGTTGTCGGTGGAGAGAGGGCGTAAAACCTACATTCAAGCTTATTCGTTAACTAATAAGTACGTAAAATCATAATATGATAATAAAGTTTGAATGCAAATGGAAGAGGAATTAGGCATTGCATATTTTTTCAAGGGAGACGTTCCATACATTTTTAAATTGTTTTCAGAAAGGACTAGGTAAATACCAGGAGTATGCATAAGTATTTTCCGGTTTGTTTGGTAAAGGAAACACGTAATTTTCAAGGGAAATTCCTTTTTTGTTTATCCAAATACTGGTCATCGGCTTCTACATACTTTGGCCATCTTTCAGGTAAGTTATGAATATCATGCCAGAAAAACTGCTTTTCTCTTGCGGCAAACCATTCGTCGAGCCATTTTCCAACTTCTTCGAAATTGCTGAAGTGGGCTCTGCGAGCGCGTGCCCCATTCGTGATAAGAGATGGTAGATGGCGCCAGGTCGGAGAAGTACGGCGGGTGCGGAAGGATGTCCCATTCTAGCAATTTCAAGGTGTCTTTCACTAGTTTTGTTGTGTGAGACGGCGCATTGTCGTATAACAAAATCACTTTGCCATGTTTTCTGGCCCATTCTGATCGTCTTTCGATCAATGCATGATTTAATCATTTGTTGGCGATAGATTAACGGTTTCGCCGGGCTTCAAGAGTTCATAATACACAATACCGCTTTGGTCGCACCAGATGCAAAGCATGGTCTTCTTGCCGAAACGATTGTCGAAACCATGTCTCACATGTCCTAATCGATGGAGCGTATTCACCATATGTTTCTATAGCAAACGACGACTTTCCACAGCCTTTTTCTTTTGATTAAATAAGAAAAGCAATGCGTGCCGCAAATGTTCTTTTTCAGCCACAAACGTCGACATGATCACTGAACGATACAACACATACGCTAGTGTTTGGCGGACTCATCTTGTGTGTGTTGGTAGGTTAATGTCAGACGAACAAACTGACGTATGTGTCAAATTCATACGCTGAGTACTGTTCGTTGGCGCCATCTCTTAGTGAAACGGGAAAAGGCTCATGCATACACCTGGTAAATGTTAGAGAATCTTCCCTCTGGGCGACAGGCCTAAACATAGAACACTGGTACATGGATGATTATTGCATGACTGACTCATTTTCACTGATTAATGATGTTTGGATGTTTAACTTTTTCATTCTGTGGGGGATATCATATATATTAGATAACATAGCCTTCTTCTCCATAAGTTGTGTGTATTTTGATGAAAATAAGTTCCATCAAAATTGTTAAAATATTGGTCTATAAAATGTAATCAATACGACGAACAATTACTGATGGTAAATGTTATTATGTTTGAAATATTTTATGAAGTGCATAGGGAAACGTACATCTTTCTGAAAGCTTTTAGCCTCGCGACATTTCATTTTAAAGTGGAGCTTGCCTACTTAACAGCGATAATTTTAAAACGTGGATGATCGGGCGAGTTGGCCGTGCGGTTAGGGGTGCGCAGCTGTGAGCTTGCATCCGGGAGATAGTGGGTTCAAATCCCACGGTCGGCAGCCCTGAAGATGGTTTTCCGTGGTTTTCCATTTTCACACCAGGCAAATACTGGGGCTGTACCTTAAATAAGGCCACGGCCGCTTCCTTCCCACTCCTGGCCCTTTCCTATCCCATCGTCGTCATAACACTGCCTGTGTCGATCCGACGTAAAACCACTAGCAAAAAAACTTGGATGAGTTTAGTCTAGATTTCAGAGAGTTTAAAAAAGCGTGTTTGGAGTACAGAGTGAAATTAATTTTTAAAAGCCAATCATTCTCTTTCTTTATGAGGACGAAAGGTGATTGCTTGGTTCCTAAGTTACTGAGATATATTCTTTACCATATACCTCGTATGAAGAGGGTGCGAACTTCAACAGTTCCGGAGAAACGGCAATTTAACACTTCGGATTTCGTTATTTGGCATTACGGTTAGCAAACTTAAATAAAGCAAGGTATTGCCGGCTCCAGTTTGAAATGTTCGTGTTCTTATTGAGAAACACGTTGGTCTGCTCCACTAACAGAGATAGATGGTAGAATTTTTTAGTTTTACTGGAAATAATTTTCGGAAGGTCTTGAGGTATTTAGAGGACTCTAACATTGTTTGTTTTCAAACCAACTGTCCTGTACGGGAGTGAAAGATGTATGAATTCAGGATATTTTATTCGTAAGTTAGAAGTATTAGACATGAAAGTAGTGAGAATGATCGCTGGTACAAATAGATGCGATTAATGTCAGGAGGGTACTCGGAATGAGGAGATAGCGGCTAAGTTAGAAATGAACTACTTATTGGTTTCAAAAGTACAGAACAGGAAGATAAAGGATGAGATGAGGAGTTTGATATTATAACCTACCATATGTAGGTATATGTCTACCCCTTAGTACCATTTCCTGGTACAAGGTTGTGGTTGATGTGAAATGAAATTTTAGGTATATGGCATGTTTTTTTGGCCAGAAGCCCTCATCAACATCAACCACACTTGAGGCGCTAATGAACACGAAATATGAAATGAAATGGCGTATGGCTTTTAGCGCCGGGATATCCCAGGACGGGTTCGGATCACCAGGTGCAGGTCTTTTGATTTGACTCCCGTAGGCGACCTGCACGTCGTGATGAGGATGGTATGATGACGAAGATAACACACACACCCAGCCCCCGTGCCAGGAAAAAGTAACCAGTGATGGTTAAAATTCCCTACCCTGCCGGGAATCGAACCCGGGACCCCTGTGACCAAAGGCCAGCACGCTAACCATTTAGCCTTGGAGCCGGACATGAACACGAATTGAATGATGGTGAATGAAATTGAGTAAGGAGATGGAAAGCATCGTCTGTAGCCTGAAAATAGGAACTGTCCCAGCATTTTCTTGGAAGTAAAAATGGGGAAAGCACTCGTCCCCTCGAATGCAGAACGTGTCTCCATAACCGCCCCGCCCCGTACACTGTACATATACGTACATATTTTTAAAGGGAAACAATAATTTTTAGAACAAGGACGGACCCTACTATAGATTAACTGATTGATTCAGATCAAAAATCATAAGCCCTAACAGACTTACAAACTGGGGTGAAGCGCTGATATTTAATGGTTCAGCCAGGAATGGAAACATAGTATACATTCTTCTACTCTTCTTATCCTCCTCTTCCTCCTTACAGGAGGTTAACCGGTTAACGACTATCATGCAGTAATTATTAATATTTTGTGCTTCCTGTATCAGGGCTGTGGATGCCGAACCACCATCGAAGATTTCGCACCCAGGATAATCTTTTGTCTACATTCATGTTTCCACGTTTCCTGGAAGAAATGCCAAATAAATGTGATGATATTTTTATTTAAATTTCATTAAAATACAATCTAATAGGTTACGGTCTTTCCCATTGCGTGCGTTCTGTCGACAAACAGTCTTACGTAATACTGAAGGCTCATGAACGGTGTCACAAGAGTACAAGTGGTTTTGTGACCCACTTGAAATATTCCTCCCAAGGTTGCAATGTGATGCGTACCCACAAGGTCTCAGCTCCACCTCTCACTGGCAGGTCAGGGATTTCCCTTTGGTACCTGTGCTCAAGCGATTACTTAATCACGACTGGATGTAAGTGGAATAACATAAAAAGTAAATACATGAAATGAATCTCTTGTTTAGAGAGGACCGCTTTGAGAGACACTACCTACCTTCTAACGTCAAAAGACATTAATGTATGGTTTAGATAAGGTTATAGCGTCGCACGGTGCGACACGATGCAGTCTTCTTCGCAAATCGATAAAAATATCCATAGATCGATTCTATTGATTGTTTCTTTTTATAATTATCGGTTGCGGAAATTAAAAGATTTATTTGTGTGGCTGGACACTTTAACGCTCTACGGCTATGGAGCCAAGCTATGCATTGGCAGACGCGTAGGTTCGAGCCCAACTGTTCGCTCTCCTGAGAAAGGTTGAATGTCATTAAGAAAACTGTATCTACTAGTAGAAAAGTTATCAGAGGAAAAACTTTGACATGAAGAATTTAAGAAGAGGTTCTCTGTGATAAAGGTGGGGAGGTCTGCGAGCACATTCACTGCCTGGCGCCAGGAGGAAGTACAACAGGAGCCGATATTCTAACTATAATTGATAAGTAGAGAGACAGTGCATTCATGTTGAACCCAAGAATACAGCTAGAAATTAACAACAGCCACAAGACATGAATCTCTAGAAACAGCTGGCTTACTCATCAGTGTGCTCATAGATCAAGGAAATAATCGGCTTTACTCCATTGCCATGTAGGCCTACTATTTACCAGTGAAATGAAATGGCGTGTGGCTTTTAGTGCCGGGATGTGTCCAAGGACTTCGGCTCGCCAGGTGCAGGTCTTTTGATTTGACTCCCGTAGGCGACTTGCGCGTCGGGATGAGGATGAAATGATGATGAAGACAACACATACAGCCAGACCCCGTGCCAGGGGAATTAACCAATTTTGGTTAAAATTATCGGCCCTGAACGGGAATCGAACCCGTGACCCCTGTGGCCAAAGGCCAGCATGCTAACCATTTAGCCATGTAGGCCTACTATTTACCAGTGGTTGAGAGGAACTTGACCAACGTTGATGGTTGATATCTCGAGGAATTTTCGTTTCTTTTTTCGTTTTTGCTAGTGATTCAACGTCGAGCTAAAACATTGAAGTTTTTGGCAACGCAAAGAGGGGAAAGGCCTAGGATTGGGAAGGTATTGCCCGGAAGAATTTTCGTTTCAAGGAGAGGTTCCCACCAAGGATTGCCGAGGCGGCTGTAACTGGTCCAGTCCTACTGGGAAACCATCTTTATGCTCACGAGAAACCTATCCCACTTCGAGGTCAAGGAAACACCACACGACACCTAGTTCCTATATGCAATACAAGCTGCTAATGGCGAACCTTTCTCACAGGAGAACAATGGAAAATTTACCTTTCGGTGCTACAAATTACACATATGATCGTGTTGAATGATTAGCCACACGGAAGGATTTCGCTTTCAATTTAGATGGAATGAACTTACGTTATCAGTAGAGCCCTGTGCGGATATACAAAATATTATCCGCATACGCATTCTTTCATCCGCACCCGCATTCGTGAATGGTTATCCGCGGATATTCAACTATTTAAATATATTACGCCTAAGGTATTGACATGTATAGATCTGTTAACATAATACAATAGCCTGTTTACTGGCACCAGCCCCGCTGCAATGACAGGTCTGAGGGATTTCATTATTATTATTATTATTATTATTATTATTATTATTATTATTATTATTATTATTATTATTATTACAGTAGATTGAGTGGTAAGGTGACTTACTGTTAGCTTAAATAAAACTCCATCACATACTAATTTACAAATGAATATTTCCAACTCCTTATATGTAGTTAAGGTGATTTTACGTAACTTCGTATGAGTCACATCCTAGTACATCTTGGGAGGTAAGAAAATCCAACACTCAGCTGGTACGAACGTAATTAGTCTAGTGTAGTCGTCAGTGGCAGGATTACGCATGTGTCCCTGTTTCCGGTGAAAGGAGCAAGTAAAAGTACTGTGTCCCTGCCCGCGTACTGCTGGAAGGTCATCGCGATACTGTAGGCTCTTTTTTACATGGGAGACAAGTAATTACTGTAATAAAATAGCCAAGATTGCAGACACATTGAAACTTAAGGAAAGCAAAACATGTTACTTCAGGTATTCTATACGCTGGTATTCACAACGACTGGCAGCAATATAATACTACACAGTTTAAAAAGTGGTACGCGGTCTGGTACGGGATCCACTCAGCCTCGGGAGGTCAGCTGGTTTTCCGTTGTTTCCCCATTTCTTCTCCCGGCAATGCCGGAATGGTTCCTAACTTAAGGCCACGGCTGCTTCCTTCCCTATTTCTTGCCTACTCCTTCCAATCTTCCCATCCTCAGCCGCCTGGACGAGGTACTGATCCTCCTACCCGACCAAATGTCTTAAGCTCCAAGACACTGGCCTTGAGGCAGTAGAGGTGGGATCGCTCACTGAGTCCGGGGGAAAATCCAACCATGGAGGGGGAAACGAAAAAAATAAAAAAATAAAAACTACACTGCACAACATTCGCCCGTTGAAGATTTCGTCTTCAAAAAGAGAAAAAATGATGAAGTACGGTAATAATAATTTCGCATGACTATTTCTAGCCGGGTGCAGCCCTTGTAAGGCAGACCCACCGATGAGGGTGGGAGGCATCTGCCATGTGTAGGTAACTGCGTGTTATTGTGGTGGAGGATAGTGTCATGTGTGGTGTGTGAGTTGCAGGGATGTTGGGGACAGCACAAATACCCATCCCCCGAGCTGTTGGAATTAACCAATGAAGGTTAACATCCCCGACCCAGCCGGGAATCGAACCCGGGACCCTCTGAACTGAAGGCCAGTACGCTGATCATTCAGCCAACGAGTCGGACATGAAACATGGTAACATGGTAGTTCCCTTGGCTGTGGGACTACTGCAGTATTACGGAAATGTTTTCATTCCATACTCTGATGGGGTACGGTGGGTCTCCTTGTGGATGACGCCCTCTCTCAGACCAGGGATGTGTTTCAGAGATTTGAGGTGTGGAGAAGTTGAGAGAGGAGTTGCCGTGGCCTATCAAAAGAAACTGTCCCAGAATTCCCCTCAGTGAGGTGAATGGGAAACAACAGTAAAGCTGTGTTCGCTCTGCTCGGTGAGACATTCATCATCATCATCATCATCATCATCATCATCATCATCATCATCAAAAAGTTTTCATTCCCCTCCCTGAGGGGGAGGGGCGGATCACCTAGTGGGTAACGCCCACTCTCTGGCCCGGAGGACATTCAACTAACTGGCAAGTCTGTAGTAGGTGCAGGCGTTAATGACATATAAGAAGTAGCCAGTGCCAGTGAATGCCTAGTACGGTGTTGTCATCAGGTAGGTATGTACGTACAGATGTGAGTTCAGCATAAAAGTATACTATCAAAGTCACGCAGTTAATAATCTTACCTTGCTTGTGTTGATTCATGAACTGTTTACACCACCTCCGTAGGCTATGCCATTAATGCTTGCACCTAGTATTATTTTAAAGAGAACTTACTTTTCAAATTACCGAGCGGGTGGCTGCGCGGTTTGAGTTTCGTAGCTGTCAGATTTCATTCGGGAGTTAGTGGGTCCGAACCCCTCTGTCGGCGGCCCTGAAGATGGTTTTCCCTGGTTTCTCATTTTCACACTGGGCAAATGTTGGGAGTCTACTTTAACGAAGGCCACGGACACTTCCTTCATATTCCTAGGCTTTTCCTACTACGTCGCCGCCGTAAGACCTGTCGGTGTCGGTGTGACGTAAAGCAAATTGTAAAAGGAAAAGAAAACTTGTTCATGCCCGTTTTCCGGATCTAGTCGCAGTGGTGGTGAATCAGATTTTAGCCCTCCCTCCCCCCCCCTCTTCAGCACTGTAATAGCAAAAAGCGGAAGAGATCAGACTGTTGATGGAAAGAGGGACGTGATGTGATAGTCGAGTGATTAGTCGCTGGCTTCTCACCAAGGCGTCTGTGGTTCGAGTCCCGAGCAATGTCTACATGATTTTTGAAATGAAAAGTCACGTCTCTGTAATTCGGATTCCACGTAAAACTTGAAGTCTTGTTATCAACAGCATCTTAAAACTAAAGCATACATTTTTTTCCTGCTGTCGGGAAACGAATCTGAAGAATGTTGAAATGATGGTGGTAATCCAATACTGCTGGAGTCCGAAGATAAGATGAGTTCACTAAGGGGAATCGGATAGGAAAGAGAAAAGAAACTTGGCCCGAATGGACTCTGCTCGAGTTCCGTGATCACTATTCCACTCTCATAATGTGCGAATCCTGTGAGGAACCCAAACGTAATTTAGTGGTAATACCAGTAGATTTTTCAACGTCATAACTTAATACCGGTCAAATATTCGGTAGGCTGAGGTGCATTCTCGGGGTGACGAAGTGAAAATCCTGTTTTTAGTCATGTTGACTGTCACGGACGGAAATATATAAATAAATAAATGAATGAATAAATGAATAAATAAATAAATAAATAAATAAATAAATAAAATCTCTTGACCAGTACTTTATTATGCTAGTGCTTTAACCTCGCATTAATTCAGAGGTTTTTAACGACGAAAGGATAAAGAGAGGCTACAACTGAGAAGGAAACGACTGTGGTCTAAACTCAAGTACAACTCCAGCATTTGCCTGGTATAAAAATGGGAAACCACGGAAGATCATCTCCAGGCCTGTTGATGGCGGAGTTGAATCCACAATGTCTTCGAATGCAAGATTACAGCTGTGTGATTCGAATCGTGTAGCCAACTCGCTCGGTATTTTTTCTGGTTCTCTAGTAGTCTTCAGTAGTATTACTTTGAGATTTGATGTGATCAATGTTATGTCTATTTTTTATTGCTGGTTATAATCAACTTTTCTTATCTGCTGTGGCATGTCATTTGAACTATGCCAAAAAGACTCCAGGAAAGGGTTCGTTTATTAGCACAAGATTGATCATAATGAAGATAAGTACGTATTATTGACAGTTGTCTGAAGAGACTACAGTGGCTGATTGCTTTGTCGGCGAATACACAGGCGTTCATTCCTTATTTCCAAGGTAATTGGCAGATAGATATGTACACAGGACGTACTTAGTGATTTCATGGTCACCAGTCGTTCTCAGCCTTTTGTTACACTCGTTAGCCATGGAAAGTACGTGACCAGAAAGAATAGGCGAGAACTGCACGAAACATAGAATACGCAAAAACAAAAAAAGACAAAAACGTATTCACAATGAAAATGTTAATAAAATAATCCCTTCCGATAGTAATGTTTGTAATGTTAATTCTTATTTACCATGGAATGTAACAGGACTGACTTAAATCTCATAGTGACTGATACGAAAGCACTCGCCAGACTAAGTGGTTCATCGGTAGAAACAGTGGTCTTTTGAGCGCAAATTCAAGTTGGCTAGCTCGATCCTGGCACGATATTTGAAGGTAGTGAAATAACCTGCTTGGTGTTGGTAGGTCTACAGGCACGTAAAAGGACTCCAGCGGGTCAGAATTCCAGCACATCGCAGTCTCCGAAAACAGTAAAAAGGAACTGGTAGGATTATTATTATTATTATTATTATTATTATTATTAGTTGATACCCGGAGTTTTTAATTAATTTTACTTTATGCAATTTTATTAAAATTTTTCGTTGTCTTGTTATTTATATTTTTCTTATCACATTTACTTATAATTCCAATTACAAAACAAAGAAATATTACTGTAAATACGTTTTATTCTTTAAATTCCTATTACTATTAATTTGATCAAACTATTTCTATATGCTTATGTCCATGGCCATTTATTTGCTTGATGCATGATGTTCATTTTTTTTTGCTATGTGCTTTACGTCGCACCGACACAGATAGGTCTTATGGCGACGATGGGATAGGAAAGGCCTAGGAGTTGGAAGGAAGCGGCCGCGGCCTTAATTAAGGTACAGCCCCAGCATTTGCCTGGTGTGAAAATGGGAAACCACGGAAAACCATTTTCAGGGCTGCCAATAGTGGGATTCGAACCTACTATCACCCGGATGCAAGCTCACAGCCGCGCGCCTCTACGCGCACGGCCAACTCGCCCGGTCAAGATGTTCATTGCAACGTGAGTGGATACATGGTATTCTTTGTTTTTCCATCTGGTGCGGAAATGAACAGATTCCTCGGCAACGAGTTGCTTAGTTACATTCAAGTACATCTCAAACACGCCAAGTAATAGGCAATGAGTTGCCTAGATACATGACCCTCCTAGCAAGAAAGGTAGGCCTATTTTATAAAACATGGCGGCGTGTTCCCAGCATTCTTTTTTTGCTAGTGGCTTTACGTCGCACCGACACAGATAGGTCTTTTGGCGATGATGGGAGAGAAAAGGCCTAGGAATTCGAAGGAAGCGGCCGTGGCCTTCATTAAGGAACAGCCCCAGCATTTGCCTGGTGTGAAAATAGGAAACTACGGAAAACCATCTTCAGGGCTGCCGGTAGTGGGATTCGAACCCACTATCTCTCAGGTGCAAGCTCACAGCAGCGCGCCCCTGACCGCACGGCCAACTCGCCCGGTGATCCCAGCATTTCTTAACGGACTATATACAGAGTAAGTCGCTGTCGCCTAGCGACAATCTATCCATTAAGGTCCATCCAAATCTTGGTGGGGGTTTGTAATTAAATGAATCATATTAAATACATGTATTTTTGTTGCCTTTTTCAAGAAAAGCAACATTTTTCTTGTACTATTGAGGCGATTTATTTTAGATTTTGGTACAAACCGCACCTTTTAACTGCCTTTGGTTTAAGAGGTTTAGTTTTGTGAAACATATAAGTTAGCGTTGTAATTATATTGAAACATAACATTATTAGGGGAAGCCTCCGTGGCTCAGACGGCAGCGCGTCGGCCTCTCACCGCTGGATACCGTGGTTCAAATCCCGGTCACTCCATGTGAGATTTGTGCTGGACAAAGCGGAGGCGGGACAGGTTTTTCTCCGGGTACTCAGGTTTTCTCTGTCATCTTTCATTCCAGCAACACTCTCCATTCTCATTTCATAGCATCTATCAGTCATTAATATAAATCACTTTGGGAGTGGCGACCCCATCGTACTAATAGCCTATATATGATTCATTCATTACTTCCCTGACCCGGTCAATGACTGGAAAACATGTTGTAGGTTTTCATTTTCAACATTATCAGGATAGTATTCCTATTAGAGGATAGATTAAGTAATATGTAATTATGAAACTTTACGGGAGTTTCTATAATTGTATAATGTAGTTACTGCTAGAATACGATTTATGTTGATGTAGTCCACTTACTAGGGACCTCAACAGCTATAATTTTGTTTGTAGAGAGTGGTACGGTCCACACCATTAGCGGGCCTTTCTACAGTTTGGCAAGTCTGAGGTTACATTACGTCTGTTATACAATGAAATAATATTCAGTCCCGAAATAATGCGCACAAAAGGAGCACTCAACTAGCCCATAAGAGGGTGCAGTGAGCAATGAGTGAGCAGAGTGAAAAAATCTGGAAAATATTTCAGAACTCGCAGCATGCCTAGCATTCTTTCAACGTGAATTAAGAAAAACAAGGTTATGCCTTGAGTCATACAAGATTTTCCATATATATTTCATTAACAACTCGAGCGTGAGTACTGTCTGATAACCTTTGACGTTGCAGATTTATAGTAATGTGTAACTGTAATTACGTGGAGATAAGATTAGGATAAGATTTCCACGAACTTGAGGTAAGATGCCAACACGGCAAATATCTGGTATGAGCGTGGAAGAATGGGGAGAAATGCGCTCCGTCCTCCCATGTCTTGATAGCGCAGTCCATCGATGTTCTTTTGCATACTTCAACGGTAAAGAATAAAGGTTTAGTTTGTAATATACCTGGGTGTGAGGTATTGTTTTGTCGAGCGTGGCATACGTTCAAAAACACCTTTTACCTAAATTTTTTGAACTGTGTACTTTGAGATTCAAATATTGAACAGCCTATCTAATCTATAGACGCTAGAGCTTAGTAGTTTCATAGCAGGAGTTTTGTCTGGCACTGGCACTACATGAATCGTGATCTAACCTTTTAATCTAAAACTGCTTTCCACGATGTGGTGGTGATTACTGTTTTAGGAGCAAGTACATCTAGGCCAGCATCCTCAGAAATGAAATGAAATGAAATGGCGAATGGCTTTTAGTGCCGGGAGTGTCCGAGGACAAGTCCGGCTCACCAGATGCATGTCTTTTGATTTGACTTCCGTAGGCGACCTGCGCGTCATGATGAGGATGAAATGAGCCATCCTCTATTAAGACTAATCAGAGAAAAAATGGAAGCGGTCCGACACTTCGATAGATGAAGATGTTTGCCACGAAAGACAAGGGTCACCAAGGGCCTGAAAATAAAACTCTAGCCCTCGGAACCTAATAGTGTCGGGGTCGAAAAAGAACAAGAGTTGACTAAAGGAGGTCAGATAGGTTGAATGAAAGTGAGGAGCCTGGCACTAGTGGAAACAATGCCAGGACTCAGCTAGGTCCCCACGATCGCCAACCCACGCTTCCAAGTTCAGAGCCCCGGGGGTGTTATTCTACCGCCCCCACCCACAGGGGGATTTTCCACGAGGCAGGACAGCATGTCTATGGTTAGCGTGACTGATTCCAACATGTGTTTCTTGTTATGGACTTCGGTCAACAATTCAGTGTCCCTCACGGCTAGTGAAGTTGTTGCGTTTACCAGTCCTTGTACACTGACTTCGCAAATGTCATGGGATAGTCACCTTAAAGCGTGTGGGGCCTCCTCTGGCCCTGCGAACTGCAGTGAGGCGACGTGGAAGTGAGTCGATAAGACCCTGGTAGTCCTCTGGACGCAGCTGACACCCAATCGTTTGCAAAGCGGCCACCAATGCTGGTCTGTTCGTGGATGCAGGATCCATGGCACGGAGCCTGCGTTCTAGGACATGCCAGATATGCTAGATAGGGTTCATATCGGGGCTCCTGGGTGGCCATGGCAGTCGTTGGACCTCCGCTGCATGTTCCTGGAAGCATTTCCGGGCGACGTGGGAGCGATGTGGCGGCGCGTTATCATCTTGAAACACCGCAGAACTGTCTGGGCGCTGGAAGACCAAAATGGGTGGAGATGGTCTCCGAGCAGCTCAACATATTCTCTTCCAGAACAACTAGGGGCCCATTCCATACCAGAAAAATGCACCCCAGACCATAACAGAGACACCAGCGCCCTGGACCACACCTTTGCGGCAGGCGGGATCCATCGCTTCATGCGGTCTGCGCCATACACGGTGCCTCCCATCGGTATGCTGCAGTTGAAATCGTGATTCGTCCGACCATATCACGCTACGCCATTATTTCAGCGACCATCCCTGGTGACTGGCGGCAAATGCGCGTCGTAGTGCCCGATGACGTTGGGTTAACAGTGGCACCCGTGTGCGGCGCCGGCTCCCATATCCCATAGAACCCATGTTCCTACGGATTGTCCACTGGGAGACGTGTCTAGCACGGCCTGTGTTGAATTGAGCCGTGATTTGTTGCACGGTTGCCCGTCTGTCACAATTGACAATCCGTCTCAGACGTCGCCGGTCACGGTCATCGAGTGTGGCTGGACGGCCAGTCGTTCGTCTGTTGTGGACGGTGACACCTGCATTCAACCATTCACGATACACCCTGAGCACGGTTGATCGTGTGAAGGCGAATTCCCGCACCACTTCCGAAATCGCACTTCCCATCCGTCAGGCACCGACCACCATACCCCGTTCGAACGGTGTCAGCTCACGACGACGTTCCATGTAACACCTGTCACATGCACAGCCACTGCTCACAAGGTCTCCTATACAACTGCCGCTGGCAGAGGGGGCGTGTGGTGCGCAGACAACACACCTGCGCATCAGTGCTCCGTTATCCCATAACATTTGCTCAGTCAGTGTATTTGATTTGATGTGTTGTATTGATGTGTTTGGACAAACCTATTAGCAGCATGTGTGATTTCTGTAATCGTAGAGTTTCTATTTACTAGTGTTATTAAAATTTCTTAGATTCACATTCTATAAATTCCTTATTTCTTTCGTGCCAGGGCTAAAGATTGCAAGTCAAAAGTAGCGTCATTTCAGGACATAAGGTTGAAGTTTTAAAAACAGAGACAATATTAATTGTAGAGGATTTGAAATAAATAGGCCTACATCAACATATTTCAGAAAATCGTATTTTCATTTCGTAATCATAGTTTTCTTCTGCCGACTGTTGAAAATTAAATCAGTCGCTTGTATATTGTGAGGACCCGATGTAACATGACTTTACTCGTACTCCTTGGACGATTTTTTTGTTTTACTTCGTTCGTTATGCGTCTTAGCATTTATTATTATTATTATTATTATTATTATTATTATTATTATTATGAAAGCGAAATGGCGTATGGCTTTTAGTGCCGGGAGTGTCCGAGGACAAGTTCGGCTCGCCAGGATTATTATTAGGCCTACTACTATTATTGTTATAGTTAACAAATGCATCGCAATTGGGAAATATCCCGATGGCAATGGCCACTTACAGTAGTCTGATAATAAAGTAAAGTTAAAGCATAATTACTCGAAAATAACATCGACATCAACACCAACAACTTCCACGGAAATTAAATATTTCAAGAAATACTACTAGTCTAACATTCTAAATCGAGAATCATCACATACAATTTCACATAGAACGTAAGTGTTTCCAGTGACGACTTACGGCTATACGTAGAAATGAATAACTCTCGAAATGATCAATGATATAAACTTTGTCTGTAATGCCGAGTGTACCAGTTAGAATTCATTGCTGTTGTACTTTATTATTCTAAATTTTGTTCTTGTACCTTGTCTGTGTTTAGTAGATCGCTGAATTTTTTAAACTTAAATTGAATTCCGAAGGCTGATTTCATTTTTCTGTGAAAATAATCTTCTTAGGGAATCGGAGAAAAGGTTATTCTTCTATTTCACCCTTTCATGAATCCTGACTTAGAAAGTGACATATTGAAATAAAGTACTGTTTAAAATGCTCATAATTAACGAATGTCGGTATAACATGCTGACAATCCTCTTAAAACAAAAATGCCTGGACGACTGATATTTTTCATTATAACCTGTGCCTGACCGCTATACGTTAGAACCTAGCTGTTGTGTTTCACTCAGATTCTGGATATATCTTCATCGCTCGGGTATGGAGCTACAAATTGTGTATCGCTTGATGTACTGTTAAGGTCAAACTCGGGTTGAGAAATACGAAATAATGCCTGTATAAAGCTACGCAGGTATGACAATAGCAGAGCGACACACTCACACGTGAAGACAGGTGCAGCATATCGGTTCCGGCCTGGTTACACTCATAATATCGCCCGCATCTCACCAGAGCGTTATTAAGGATTCCGACACGATTTCTCAACAAATTGTGAAAGTTGCCATAAGCGAAAGTGAGTTCAACTTGTGTGCATTTCCAGGCGGTGAGCGGTGAGTCTGTGGTGTAGTACCCAAACGTTCACGATCCCTGGATCTACACTGACGGTTAAGGAAGTGGGGCGCATACTGTGTTATGAAAATTGGAGAAAAACATCTGTCCTCTTTAAATGGAGATCACTTTTGTTATTGTTATAATTACTGTAAAGTTGTCCGGCTCCATGGGTAAATAACTAGCGTACTGGCATTCGGTCCACCAGGTCTCTGGTTTGATTCCCGGCCGGATCGGGGTTTTGGACTCGATTGGTTAATTTCGATGACTCGGATTGTGAGTTTACATTCCGGAAACGGTGGGTTAGAACCGCTCTGTCGGTAGTCCTGAATATGGTTGTTCGTGATTTTCATACGAAGCAAATGCCGGGGGTGTACCTTAATATTTTTTTGCTAGTGGCTTTACGTCGCACCGACACAGTTAGGTCTTATGGTGACGATGGGTTAGGAAAGGCCTAGGAGTTGGAAGGAAGCGGCCGTGGCCTTAATTAAGGTGCAGCCCCAGCATTTGGCTGGTGTAAACATGGGAAACCATAGACAAACATATTCAGGGCTGCCGACAGTGCGGTTCTAACGCACCGTTTCCCGAATGCACGCGGATAGCTAGGTGATGCAAACCGTGCAACCTCTAGGCTCGGTGTGTCTTCAAGTCTCTTAGACAAAATGCTACTGGCACCATATTACATGAACCTGCGTTTAATTGGAGTAGCGGTAGTGTGGGATGTTGTGTGTGAGGGAAGGAGTAGGCCAGGGATATTAATTATTACAATTAAAAACCCCTGACCCGGCCGGGAATCGAACCCGGGGCCGGACTAATTCCTCACTTACTCGTTGTCTTCTCATTACACTTGTGCTTCTGCCACTGTTCCCACCTATTCGTACCAGTATTAGTTCCAGCACAATAAGTAAACTGGCATATGAATGCAATGTTCCTTGCTCCTAAATAGAATATTTAGAATAAATAAATGCTTCGTCATATCAAATACATATAAGTTAATGGTAAGTTGATTAAATTGTTATAACTACGACTGCATTGTATCACTCCTAAAATGTTGAAAACTCAATTCGAAATGCATAGTAAGCGTTCACCAGTGTTTCAAAGAAGTTGATATAACTGTATCGTTGTGAAAGTATTCTGTTGGGGTTATTGTCCAACTGGTTCACATGACAATGAATTGGCAAGCTGAAGGTTGTTGAAAGAAACAGCATACTGTGTTATGAAACACCAAATGAATGGAAATACCAAGAAGCACTGCAACGTTTGTTGGTGTCAAAGGGAAGATTCATTTCCTGCTGCTCTATTTAAAGTTAAAGGCTCAACAAATTTTCAGTCAAAGCTGCGAATGGTATTCAAGTTGTATTGTATTAAATCTGGAGAAAATAAATCATACTCCACAATTTTCGATTATTTTTTGTGAGACAAACGGCCTTCATCGGGGACTTCAAGGATGAGGCTCTTGAACCCCTGTGGGTGTGTGATACTACACATCTACGGTATCCCCGGCCATTCGTACGAGGTGATCTCGCAAGGGAGTTTGGATGGCCGTCAAATTGTGTGTTTACTGCGAATGCGGAATACATAACGTCTACACTCTGATGAAAAGTATCGGAGTACTCGAAACTGTCCCGTAGGTGTTCCTCGGATATACTGTCTAGTACCGGACATTAATACAGGGTGGTCCTGGATCCACGCTTGGCCTTTATTACAGGTCCAGAGGAGACTGCCTCCGGGGGAATGGCAGAGCATTCTTTCCGCAGCGCTGTAGCAAGAGTAGTTAATAATATAGATCATTCGGGTCCGGAGTGAATTTGCCGTTATGATTCATCCCAGGCCAGCCTCGCGGTATAGGCGTAGTGTGCCTGCCTTTTACTCGGAGGGCCCGGGTTCGATTCCCGACCAGGTCAAGGACTTTTACGAGGATCTGATAGCTGGATCGAGGTCCACTCAACCTACGTGATTACTATTAAGAAGCCATTTGACGGTGAGATGCCGGCCCCGGTCTAGAAAGCCAAGGATAACGGTCGAGAGGATTCGTCGTGTTGACCAGACGACACCTCATAATCTGCAGGTCTTCTGGCTGAGCAGCGATGGGGTTTGGTTTTGGTTTCGGTTCATCTGAGAGGTGCTTTGTGTTAGGCAGTTCATTTTCGCTTATTGTTCGCAAACCACTGCTTTATGGCAGTATCATGTTGAAACTCATTGATCATCTCCGAACTGGTCTTCTAGCGTAGACATTGCGCAGCTGGTCAAGATTCCCTTATCCTTTCGCCTTTAACGTGTTCTGTAGTATTACAAGATTACCATGTCCCTTCAATGAAATATACCCTCACTCCACCTCAGCTATATTCCACTGTATGCCCTGCACAGGCTGACATGTGTCGTTCGACTGACATTCACTACATCCAGACCCTTCCATCTGAGTGCTATATGGTATTATGTAATTCAACTCTCCAAATCACACGTCTCCAGCAGGATAAGGACTGAGCTGAGCTTGTTGATCACTAACGAATTTCGAGCTTTTCGAGCTAATGCCTGAGTCTTGAACTGAAATCCTGGTATCTTTCGGCGCACAACAATCTTACTAGCTGGAGAATCAGTTGCACTGCGTGATTCATCGGTGATGGTATCGCACGATGTCATGCGATTATCTCGTACCACCTTCTTCAGAACTTGATGGTCCCTGTCGGTCAATACACGGGGCCTACCCAGTCGTTGTTTAATTGCGATCTGACTTCCTGTTTCCACTTTACATTTACATTCCCGACAATCGACTTGAAGGACTTATGAAGGATGGAAATGATCCTGAGTGATGTAGCAACCAATAACCGTTTCACGTTTCAACTCAATTAACTCCCTTGCTCCACCCATTCTGCAGGTATCTCTTAGCACTGAACAGCATTGACGGCTACTACTAATAAAACTGTTTTCATTTCTTAGAAGGCGACTCCTTGTTTCAGACCAAGCAGATTTGATTTTGTGAAGGTGAGGATGCTAGGAACCGCCCCGGCATTCACCGTAATGCAGGATAATGGAAAACTACGGAAAACCATTCCCAGGACAGCCGACTGTGAGTACCAGTCCCTCTCCTCCTTCCGAATGCAGAGGCGTAGAGCCATGGAGGAGCTGTGGTCACCGGTCGGTTGGAGTGCAGAGCTCTCAGACCACGGTCCAGACGTGGCCACAGTTAAGCTGAAGCCTACACACCATCCGCCGTGCACTCACCCACCGTTTACAACAGCAGGGGCCGTCGCGGTGACATCTAGGCTCTAATTTACGTGTACAGAGGAGTGTCCACATACTCTTCAGCAGACAGTGAATAATTATTGGACACATGACCTTCCGTGGCTACAAATTTCATATTCGGAGGATGTGCGTGATAATGCCTGAGAGTAGGCCATTTTTTACATTATACCCGAAACTTGTTCTAGTTTTTCAGAAACACATGCGCACATGCGGAGTGAGTTGGTTACACGGCATGATCTTGTGATTGTAAGCTTACATTCAGGATATAATCGGTTGGATTCCTACCGTTCGCAGCCCTGAAGGCGATATTCCACAGTTTTCCATTTTCACACCTAACAAACGTTGGGGCTGTACTTAAATTAAGGACCCGGCCGCTTCAAGCTGTGGCCTAGTGATTTATTTGCACTTTGTCGCAGAATACTTTTATTGGCGCAATGTCAAAAAGTTAGCGAGAAGGACCAGACAGACATCAGGTTGTTAGACACATTTTACACACTCTGTTTTTGTTACAGATGTTCAACATTCTTCTGTCATGTCTAGGAAGGATGGACATCTTAAAAAAATTTAAAGTATTTTTGAAAGAAATACCGTTGGAAGAAATCTCTTAGAATGGGCTATAAAATTTGATGTCCGAACGACTTTCCTCCTTCAGTGTTGAAAGCTTTCCTTTGTTTCTTTATACTCTGGGCTATGCTGCACCCTTCCACCTACACTCTTTACATTCCTGTTAGAGTACCCCCCCCCCCTTAAGTAATGATGAGATATTTATGCGCCAGGCATCGGGCTGCTAAGATGTAATGTAATCTTTATCACGTGCATGCAAATGTTGTATAGAGTAGAGGCATACACGATGTAGGCTAGTCACAGAGAAGCCTTGTCATGCATAGTGTTATTAACTAAGCTTTCATATGCATAATACGTAGTACGTTCTTTTCGACGTACCAAATTAATACATCGTAATGACATGGAGGAGGCATGCTTTCTCATACCAAAGCAGAACAGTTCCCCCTTCTAGAAGTATAACGTATCAGCGTGGTTTGGTGACAGACAGAGTTGAGAACTCTTCTACCTGGCAAGTTATTAGTTTTTCTCTATTATGCCGAATGTTAAGTTATAAGAGTAAGTGAACGTGAAAGGTTATTAAAAAATCGTGCTTTGATTTTTCACTTCCTTCAATAGAGCAAGCTTTCCTGTATCTAAACCTTACCGTACCGTAATGTAGGAATGTATGTTTGCGCGCAAATTTCCTCACTCCTACAGTATACTGTATTTAAGGTTCATTTTACTTTACACTTTCGCACAGGAAAATTAACACAACGAACATTGTTCTGAAAAACTTCATATCCATATGTGGATGGGAGGCGTGACCAGTCTTTCTTTCTTTTTATGAATACGTTTACCGTCCAGGGTTGGTTTTTCACTCGGACTCAGCGAGGGATCCCACCTCTACCGTTTTAAGGGCAGTGTCCGGGAGCATGAGACTTTGGGTCACGGGGATACAAGTGGGGAGGAGGATCAGTACTTCAACCAGACAGCCTCACCTGCTTTGCTAAACAGGGACCTTGTGGGGGGGGGGAGAGATGGGATGATCTGAAGGGACAGACAAGGAACAGGGAAGGAACCGACCGTGGCCTTAAGTTAGGTACCATCTCAGCAATTTGCCTGGCGGAAAGTGGGAAACGACAGAAAACCATTTCGAGGATGGCTGTGGTGGGAATCGAATCCCCGCCCCTCTACTCATTTGAAGAAATGAAACGTCGTATGTTACAATGCTCTTCCTATCCATTATTTTCCTTATTTTCCGTCCCAGCCCTCGTACCCCTTCTCAAATTCCGGGGGTGGCAGCTAATAACACTAACCACTACACCATAGAGGCGGACATGACCAGTCTTAATGAACATAATGAATAGGAAGAGCATTATGACATACAAGGTTTGGTTTCTTCACCGCCCATACGGTGAACCACTACCTCTGCCCCTCAGCTGGCAGCTAATTTTACATTTCTTTCCGTGGTTTCCCATTTTCACACCAGGCATATGCTGGGGCTGTACCTTAATTAAGGATACGCCCGCTTCCTTCCCACTCCTAGCCCTCTCCTGTCCCATCGTCGCCATAAGACCTGTCTGTGTCGGTGCGACGTAAAGCAAAAAAAAAAAAAAAAAAAAAAAAAAAAAATTCTGAAAGTCGCATCCTTTAAAATCTTTAGGTACACTTTTATCAGGAACAGAAATCAAACTCAATACACTTCATTAATTGCTTAAACGCTACAAGAAATACTTCTAGAAAGTGAATGCGACAAAGCGGTTAATTAGTCTACTAGTCAACTTGACATACATTACTTGTAAGCTGTGGGAAAACATTCTTCCTGATTATATTAGACATGTGTACAAAATTACTAACTACCCCCTGTGCGTGGGGGACGCAGACGAAGAATACACCCACGGTATATCCTGCCTTTCTTAACAAGCGACTAAAAGGGGCGAGTAAGGGATGATCGAATTAGAACCATGAGACTACTTTTAATATTAGTACCATCATGCAGGGAACTCCATGGGTCGCTTTAACTTGCGCGTAGTACCACTGTGTTTGTCATTAATAGCAAGAGTGTGTGAATCAGGGTGGGTTTGACAGTGCCTGTGATTAGCACTACTATTTGAGCGACACCATGGTTCTGCCTTGCCTATGATTAGTACCCACTATATGAGCAACATCACGGGGATAGTACGACTCCCTGTGATTAGTACAGCTATGTGAGGAACACCATAGGTCTGTGTTACATGTGTATTACATTACCTATGACTAATATCATAATGTATGGAATACCGCTACTCTACGCCACAGCAACATGAAAAATACCATGGTTTTACTTTCCTAGCGATAAGTACCATTATAAGGGCCCGATGACCTGGATTTTAGACCTCTTTAGGCTACAAGTATCGTCGATTCAGTATTGTGCTTTAGAAGCAGTCCCTTGGTCAGTAATACTATTGTTTAACGCTAGTTTTTGGGAATGTGGGGCATTGTGGGTCGGATCCACTGTTTTAAAATCATATCCATCCATTCATTCTTCGTCATCGCGTTTTGAATTCTGGTCAGTGGATAATTTTGGACTTGTAAATTGTCATTACAGTTCGTCTCATTTCGTACCATTAGGGACCGATGACCTAGATGTTAGGCCCCTTTTAAACAACAACAACAACAACAACAATCATCATCATCAAAATTACTAACTGGTCTGATAGAAGGAAGTTCGGGTTTCGGGAATGTTGTTCTATTGAAGCTAAATTTGCAGGATTCCAGCAAAATATAGCAGATATTTTAGATTAAGGAGGTCAGATGGACTGTATCACTATTGACCTAACGACTCTTTTGATAGAGTAGATCATGGGAGCCTGCTGATGAGAATGAGAACTAATCGACCACACAAAATAGTGGTTGAATGGGTGGCTAAATTTCTAGATAATAGAACTCAGTCAATTATAATTTTTTTTTTTTGCTAGTTGCTTTACGTCGCACCGACACAGATAGGTCTTATGGCGACGATGGGACAGGGAAGGGCTAGGAGTGGAAAGGAAGCGGCCGTGGCCTTAATTAAGGTACAGCCCCAGTATTTGCCTGGTGTGAAAATGGGAAACCACGGAAAACCATTTTCAGGGCTGCCGACAGTGGGGTTCGAACCTACTATCTCCCGAATACTGGATACTGGCCGCACTTAAGCGACTGCAGCTATCGAGCTCGGTGTCAATTATAATAGGTTAAGCATTATTTACTACTACTCAGTGTTTTCATTCCTCCCCTGAAGGGGGAGGCGGGCCTCCTAGACGGTGACGCCGTCTCTCAGGCCTGGAGATTTGTATCCGAGAAGGAGACGTGCGGAGAAGGGGAAAGTGTTGGCGGCCGTGGCCTATTTTCGGTCATGTAATGATTAAGAGGGTGTTCCCCCAAGGCAATGTTATTGAATTGTACTGCTATCTAGTGCTCGCCTGGAAGGACGTGGGTTCGTCGTAAAATTTTGCTATTTAGTAACGATAGGGGACTTCTGCTGAAACGGTTCTATGGCTGAGTTAATTTAATTTTTTCGGGTGGCACTGATTGCACCAACAACAATGACATGATGGGCCAAGATTTCTGGCCGTCCTTCAAAAATGGGCTACCCTATCCCCCGCTAACTTGAGATCCTTAGTCGCAAACTCTACCTCTGATCCACCGTACCTCCGGTAAATTGCTGCTCAAGGCATTCTAATACGATAGACATCTATACTGAGTCAAAAACAGCAACGATTATAACAGGACCAACAATAAAAGTAAATGAAGCAACATCTTCTATATTCTAGCCATGAAGACCCATGAAGAAGGCACATTAGTGCCAATCTCGGATAATTGGGAGGAGTCAAGAAAATTATTATTATTATTATTATTATTATTATTATTATTATTATTATTATTACCTCAGAACGAAGTGGAATGGTGTGATTAGCTGGCTTCTCACCAGGGCGGTCTCCATTCAAGTCCCGGGAATTGCCTGTGGGATTTTTGAATTTCATATTCCTGTCATTTTTAGATTCCACGTGAGAACTGGCTTTATGAAAACAGTTAAAAAACACTTACAACTTACAAGGAAGTAAGCTTATAGTTTTACGAGACTGGTGATATCGTGATCATAATCACGAGTTCTCTAGTTTTCACGGACTCTAAACCACTTTCCATTTCAAAATGATCACATGCTTTTTCGGGATTTGGACCACAGCCACTTTGCTAAGAACTACATAAATGGCAATTGCTCTCCTCGGACACCCCATCAGCAAGTAGCACAGGTATTTCCATTATTATTATTATTATTATTATTATTATTATTATTATTATTAAAACACCCTCACTACATATATGTAGTAGACCCAATCCAACTCCTCGTTAAGTATACCTATAAATCGTACATCGGTGTACAATCGTTCATTTTTCTTATTTGGTGTTAGGCTACGTTGTGTAGTGGTGACAACAGAGCCCTTAGCTGAGTCTGGTACTCCTTGTAGGCCCTTTCATGCAGCATGAATAACCGTTAGGAAGGATAGTGACGAATGTGTACAAGCATTTTACTTTGTTCTTTTCAAAGATATTTGCCTGGAGGGAGTGTGGAAGGTCCATCACCATAGAAAAGGCTAGGTGAGATTGATGGCTTTTCAGGGCCTCCAGTCCGACTTTGGGTTAAACTCAACTTTGTGTTCACTTGATATTAGATACTCACCTCTAAATTGTCATCTCTGTAGCCGTGGTGTGTGGAAAAGCAAATACTTGCAGTGGTAATGTACCTTTTGGCACCGGGTTATTTCGATTTCATTACTAATGCTGTGCAGATGTGACGTCAGCACTAGGAATGTTGTAGTTGCGTGACCTTGCCACACCTTCTTGCGGGGGAGCTTGAAGTTCTGAGTTCCTTGCCAGAATGCGCATTCATTATTCATTCCTTGTCCTCAATGATTTTTACCTTTCTGGTGGACCTATCTGTTGAATATTAAAGCTGAACGCACGCATTCTCAAGTAATGGAAGTTCTTTAAACCCGGCCTTATTTCGCAGGTCCTCCGTTTAGTACTAGTTAGAACGCAATGTTTTGTAAAAGAGGGTACGATTTCTTATATCAGGAATAATTCATTGTAAAACATAAAACTTTCCTAATAACTCCATAAATCTACGCACTACTGAGCGACTTGAACATGCGGTTTAGCTGTAGGTTTGCATTCGGGAAACGGTGGGTTCGAATTCCATCGTCGGCAGCCTTGAGGATAGTTTTCCGTGGTTTCCCATTTAATCAACATGCAAATACTATGGTTCTACTCTAATTATGGTCACGGCTGCTACCTTCGATGCCTTAGTGCGACGTTAAACTAATAGCGAAAAAAAAGAAGAAAAAATCTGTGCAGTCCACGCATTACGCTACTATGTCTAAGTGATGTTATTTCCGTTATTGATGATTATGATTTTATTTGCTTTACGTCTTACCAACTACTTTTACGGTTTTCGGAGACGCCGAGGTGCCGGAATATAGCCCCTCAGGAGTTATTTTACGTGACAGTAAATCTACCGACACGAGACTGACGTATTTTAGCATCTTCAAGTACCACCGAACTGAGCCAGGATCGAACCTGCCAATTTGGTGTCAGAAGGCCAACGCCTTAACCGTCTGAGCCACTCAGCCCGGTATTATTATTATTATTATTATTATTATTATCATCATTATTATTATATGCAATACTCTTTTATTGGTCTATATTCCAAAGAAGAAGGCTAACCTAACTTAAGCAGTCAGTCAGACGCGAGATAGAAGGTTGATTCAGACTGAAGTCAGCTTAATAATAATAATAATAATAATAATAATAATAATAATAATAATAATAATAATAATAATAATAATAATAATAATAATAATATGAAGATGAATTCAATCTCCACTACTTTTCTCTCATTCTGATGGCGTTATGGGTATGTTTTCTCTCTATCTCTCTCTCTCTCTCCGTGTGTGTGTGTGTGTGTGCGCGCGCGTGTTTTACGTCTGGATGCCCCTCGTAACTCAATTCAATATGTAAGAATGTATTCAGCTATTACGTCTCTGTAACAGTTGAGAATGCCGTGTGTTGTGTGTAAATAAAAAGGTGTGTGTTATGACAAACACAAGTACCTAGTCCCCGAGCCAGAGGAATTAACGGGGCACGGCTAAAATCACGCGGAGCTGTTGTGGTTCAAACCGGCGTTCGGGCTGAATACTCAACATGCATCTTCATTAAAGACTGTTCATTCTTATAATTGTTACTTATTAACTAGATGCTTCTACAGATATCTGTTCGGGTTCTATTCCCATATTATCCCGAAATTAATAATAACACCGTAATAAATAATAATAATAATAATAATAATAATAATAATAATAATAATAATAATAATTTATAATTTATAATAAGACTCCAACACCTGAATAATTCATGTCACCCGAAGCAGACATTTCAGGTTCCTAGTTCGTAGTTTGACCATATTTTTACTACATCAACATAATAGGATAAAACTTTTGATAGACGTAAACTTCTATGGAGAGACTAATTAACAAGGGGTCTTGAGGAAGTAGGAGGTTCTGAACAACCTCCAGACAGAAGATCGTGCAAAGACCTGATGGTCAAATTAGTAGTAAATTTTGCAACTCGTACGTAAATTGGACCTTTCTTTGAATGAGTGGGAAGATTCAAGCAGGAGGCTTTGGGCGACTGCTTAAGTTACACGAGAGCAAAAAGGTCTATTATATATGTATGCAATGTTACTAGTTTTACGTCACACTAACTACTTTTTCGGTTTTCGGAGACGCCGAGACTTGCCAGTATTTGAGTACCTTCAAATCCACTGGACTGAGTCAGAGTGGAATCTGCCAAGTTGGTGTCAGGCCAGCGCCTCAACCATCTGAGCCAGTCAGCCCGTATGTATGTATGTATGTATGTATGTATGTATGTATGTATGTATGTATGTATGTATGTATGTATGTATGTATGTATGTATGTATGTATGTATGGCCTACCATGAGATGCTGTGGTGAGGTCGGTCAGTAGTTCCGATGGAGAATATCTCTTGGACTTTGTCCATTGGTCGTGTTGTTCCATGAGATAAAGGGAACATAGTTATAATAGCGATCTCCACTTCAGCGATGTAGATCTATATACTAATATAAATCTCCGTGTATCTCTAGCTTCTGACATTTATGTGGGCTATAAAAATGATCCAAATCCTTCTCGCCCCATTTCTACAGAAGACACCATGGTTTAAAGTTATATATGCCACTATTACGGGGAGCGACCAACGCACGATGTGACCGATTAGATGAACTGTCACTGGTATGAAATACGCTCGATGAGAAGATTATTATCTCCTTGGCTTTCGTGTACTCTCGCTTGCTAAGGGTATCAACATCTCAATCACACATTTGTTTGCTAGCCTAAGTAATAATTCGTTCCTGTATTGAAAACCGAGCGAGTTGGCTACGTGATTCGGGCGACATAGCTGTCAGTTTTTATTCAGGAGTCAGTGGGTTCAAACCCAGCTGTCAGCTATCCTCAAAATGATTTTCCGTGGTGTCCTATTTTCACACCAAGCAAATGCTACGGTTGTACTTTGATTAAGGCCACGGTCGCTTCTTTCCCAGTCTTACAACTTTCCTATCCCATCGACGCCATAAGACCTGTCTGTGTCGGTGCAACGTAAAATAAATAGCAAACCTTCATTGAAAAGAAAAGTCTGTCTGTTCAGTCATCAGCTCGAAGGTTGGTTGAATCTTCAAACAGCATCACCGAAGTGGAAAAATATATTCACTCAAAATCAGCTATCTGTGGAGTTTTGGAGACATAAATTCCAATACAAATTTGTTGCTCGGCATATCAAAGAATGTAAATTCACTTAAACTGAAATAACCGGTCGAGCTGGCCGTGCTGTTAGGAGCGCGAAGCTGTGAGCTTGCATCCGGGAGATGGTGGGTTCGAACCCATTGTCGGCAGCCCTGAGACGGTTTTCCGTGGTTTCCCCATTTTCACACCAAGCAAATGCTGGGGTTGTACCTTAATTAAGGCCACGGCAGCTTCCTTCTCACTCCTAGGCCTTTCCTATCCCATCGTCGCCATAAAACTTATCTGCGTCGGTACGACGTAAAACAAATTGAAAAAAAAAAGGAGAGAAATTCGTCTGTAATAAGCCTGTCCGATATTGCAAATTATAATTCTGGCCTGACATTAGAATAAATACAAATTACCTGACAAGGAAGTCTTTTGGTTGAAGCAGACAGACTAATGAAACTTAGGTGAATATCCCAAATTTAAAGACGGTAATCCCCTTTATATAGACAAGTTATCTTGTGACGACCGAACAACAGATGCAGACTCTATGCGACTATTTTGGTGTATAAAGTGCTTTCTGAAAACACTCCTTCTCCCCTGTTCTCCATATTTCGCTGCCTTTTAGTTTCCTACACCTGCTCAATACAATTGCACGATAAAAATTCCTGTACATCGAACAACAAATTACAACAGATCGTTCACGGTTATCGCCACGAGGTAGTAGAATTCACACCCCAATGACATTAGGGACACTAATTCTACAACAAAGTTTAAAGCCCTTTGCCAAAGTCATCTTACAAGCACTTCAAGGATTTCTTGACGAATGAATGTGGTTGTTTATTGTTGTGTGTTACAGAATGTAGTTGTAATATACAGTTCGCGAGATGAGTGGTTCAGACAATGGAGGCGCTAGCCTTCTGAGCCAAATTGGCTCAGTCCGGTGGCAATTGAAGATGCTCAAATACGTCATCCTCGTGTCGGTTGATTTACTGGCATGTACAAGAACTCCTGCGGGACAAAATTCCGTCATCTCGATGTCTCCAAAAATTGTCAAAGTAGTTAGTGGGATGTAAAAAAAACATTAAAAAATTAATATATATTTTAGGTTGTAAAAGGTTAAATATGTTTAGTTTAGGTCACCTCTGTCTTTATACTGTTATTCTATATTTAAATTGTAACCTTTTGAAATGGTTCAATTGTAAAGTTTATATGGTAAATTATCGGTCCATTTATGTGCTTGATGTGGTTAAGTGTAAGAGAAGGCCAGGAGCCCTAACTTTGCCACAATGGCCACTTTAATTAATTAATTAATTAATATTACCGTAAAGTAAATGATAGCGTTATAATTAATTGCTTAAAAATAGCAGGATTGCTCGGTGCAATTTGCTGATGACAATGCGCATGCGCTATTGAAATGTACCAAATAGTTCTGTTTCAACGTTACGCAAAACACTTAACACTGAAAATTACATTTTGAAAATATGAACGGAGTCCGCCTCTGTGGTGTAGTGGTTAGTGTGATTAGCTGCCACCCGCGGAGGCCCGGGATCAATCCCGGTTCTTCCACGAAATTTGAAACCTGGTACAAGGACTGGAATGGAGTCAACTCGGCCTCAGGAGGTCAACTGAGTAGAGGGTGTTCGATTCCCAACTCAGTCACCCTCGAAGTGGTTTTACGTGGTTTCCCACTTCTCCTCCAGACAAATGCCGGGACGGAACCTAACTTAAGGCCACGGCCGATTCCTTCCCTCTTCCTTGCATATCCCTTCCAATCTTCCCATCGCCCCTGCAAGGCTCCTGTTCAGCATAGCAGGTGTGGTCACCTGGGGGTAGTGTGTGTGTGTGTGTGTGTCTGTCTGTCTGTCTGTCTGTCTGTCGGTCGGCGGCGAGGTACTGGTCCCCCTGCCCACTTGTATCCCGACTCAAATGCTCATGGTCCAGGACACTGCCCTTGATGCGTTAGAGGTGGGATCCCTCGCTGTGTCCGAGGGGCAAACCAGCCCTGGAGGGTGAACGGATTAAGAAAGAAGAAAATAATAACAGAATTTTACAATCAACCTATTATACTAACACGTACAATATATGGATATATTAAAATATTAGGATTTAATACTTCTGTATCATTTAGGCCTACAATGAGAACTAATATATTATACAGTAAGACATCTTGCTCATCTGTTTATAAACGTGCGCGCTATTAATATTAGCACAGGCTAGGAAACTGACAAAATCACTCATTTTGTCATTATTTGGACAGCCTATGTAATAAAGGCAGGCGTGGAGTGATGGTCTGATGTCTCCTTTGATCATCCAACCAAGATTAATTGCAATCTATGCCTTCGTAAACGCCACGTTTCATTTAAAACTGCGGCAGAAGGTTACTTTTTTAAGCATTTAAATGTTATTTTACGGCAGAATAACTCTTATCATTAAATTTATGTTGCCTTAATCGATCGTCCGGCGAAGTTTCATTGCCATCGCTTTAGCCATCCTAAACAGTTCTTGTTTGGTTTAGTGGTAATGTCATTAAGTGCACTTTTGGCAGGAGCAAAATATCCATTTTTTTCTGTCTCATGAAGAGGTCAAGTGTATACGAAGGTTCTGACCCTTTGTTTACATTAGAAGAAATCCGAAACTGTATTTCAGGTTCAGTTATGGCCAGGAAGAAGTCCATTTATCGCAGGACCATGAAAATGGCACTTAGTGAGTTTTGCCCCTAAACCAAAGCTTTGTGAGTGTCAGATTTCCGTTCGAATTCTCGTACGAGGCATGGCAGCATTTGTTTTGTTTGTTTTTTGTTTTGTTTTGCAACGTGCACATATTCACGGTTTCTATTGAGTAGTGTTATGGAAGTTTGTTTCTGCATAGGTGTTTCTAAAGGTGCGTCGTGAGTGCGCTGTAGATATAGCTTGAATATGTTAAATGCGTACTTTTTGGGTTTAGCGAAATCATCATTTGTTGCGAGAGGGTTTTTGTTTTCATCTACTGGCTTCAAACTGCGTTAAAAATACATGCCGTATATGCAACCAGTATTCTTCAATCTGCACTGGCTCGGTCAGTGCATATTAGAACTGTAAAAAATTACCAACCTTCGGCAGTTATAGGAATTGTAATAGGTATGTTAACATGATGATCAGTGATTTGCGAGTTGTGGGGTGTGAAAGTTGAGTGACATCGTCGCTGAATTATTATCAAGGTGTCCGGGGTTTGAATCCCAGCCAATGCATGTGGGGATTTTTAAATAGAAAATCATGTTCCTGTGGTTTAGTTTCCATGCCTATGATCACGATATTGGCAGTCACGTTAAAAATAAAACCCTACCTGTTTATTTCTGAATTGAATCATAATTTGATCGAATGTGGATACCCTTAATAAAGATGACTAGTTGGTGTACGATATTAGGCCTCTAATAAAACTCAAAACTTGGTCAAAATAAACAGATGATTGCAGATTCTAATACCAGAATGATTTTCACCATTTCTATTTGATGATATGTATAGAATTTGATTTCGCCATTGAAAGATTCAAGGTGATGTTGAAGATTATATCTGACATTGACTTAAAGGTTCTGCACGCAAGCGTTTGAATAGTCACAAAGGTATTGAACCAGCCGTGAAACTTGCAGGCGGGATATGCATAGAATGGAACTTTGAATGGGCAGTTGCTTTGAGTGACGACTTCTATAAATCCCGCGCTTATTCTCGAGTCCTCGAGTACGAAGTGCTATTTTCTAAAGCCTCTGAGGTCTACCAAATGCCAATTCTCATGCAAAGGGGGCTCTGAAGACCTGGTGACAATAGAGATGGGAGTCTAACCCTCTTCTCCTTTCTCCATATTGACTGAAGCCGGTCCTAAATCTCTCGATGTATTTACAGCCTGCAGGAGCTCCAGGTCCTATGGGCATTGTGTTTACAATTCATTACCTCGTGCTGGCCGTGGCGATTTTATACCGCAAGGTAGTAGCGGGATTCGAGATGTTCGCCCGCCTCGTGGAGTCTCTGCCACTGTACTGCTGATTTTATAATACACTGCCAATAACTAGGTAGTGGTGGTGGTGGTGGTTGTGGTGGGGGGACTATACAGAATAATTTTTAGAATTTGCTTAACGTCGCACCGACACAGGTCTTATGGCGACGATGGGATAAGAAAGGGCTAAGAATGGTAAGGAAGTGACCGTGACCTCATTTAAGACACAAACCCGGAAAATTTACCTGTGTGAAAATGGGAAACCACGGAAATTCATCTTAAGGACTGCCGACAGTGGGGTTCGAACCCATTGTATCCCGAATGCAAGCTGACTATAGCTGAAATCGTGCATGACTGATCAATAAAATTATCAGTATGGTGGACCTAACGGAATCCCATCAAAGCTACCAACTTGACTAATTACCAAAATCACCAAATATTACCAAAACATGCAGTGTCTCAATGTACCAATAATGGAAATTCACTTACCCGAGTAATTTACTTTTTCATGAAACTTCATGCTCTAATAGTATATTATGCTAGAAGCCTATAATGGCAATAATTAAGACACGAGTATGTTTATAAAATGAACGAAGCGAGTGTTATAATTTCCATACGAGTTTCTTAATTAACACAGTAGACGAGTTGCATACGACTGTTTATGCTCGATGATAATTATAACACAATTTTTTAAAATATTCATAAATATCTGTCGAGATGTCGCTTGAGAGTTTACTGAACAGAGCGCAGAGCGCATGCGCTGGGTTGTTGGTTTTTTGTGAGTGGATAAGAGACCTTGACAATGTCATATGTTTTCAAAGCTTTGATAGAAGGTTATCATAAGCTAGCTTTATTTCAAATACAAATTGTTTATTGTACAGTTGGTGAAGTGAATTTGTGGGAATGTGCCGTGTGGTTGTGGAATATTGGAAGTAGAAGGTGCATTGATGTTAATATATGTGTCCGACATGTTTGATTTTTGAAAAAAAAAGTGCAAAGCTATTGCGTTGAGGGCAGGTGCGATGCTATCCTTACCTAATTGGTCAAACAGTTGTATCATAATGAAAATCTGAACTCTGATTGGTGGAGAACCTGTATCATGATGAAACTTGAACTATAATGAGAATGTGATGTTTGGGACATCACTGCATGTTTTTAATTATTGAACTATGAAATTAATTAATTGATAAGATGTGTATATTTAATCACTGATAGGCCATGTTTAAATTAGTATGTATATATATATATATAGGGTTTTTATCATCCATTTCAATCATCATTTCATTTCTTTGTATCGCGGCTATAACGTATTCTGAACGAACAAATTATTGGGTAAAGTATTTCAACATCATGCATATTTATAACTTGCAGTAAATTTTCCAATAGCCGTTGACCAGAGTCAGCAGGCTAATTTCAGCCCAATTCCAGGAAAAGTACGTCATCTAGGTTACGAGAGACCTTACCCTCTCTACCTCATGTAGAGACAGTTGATACATTATTAACACCCACTTTTCAAACTCCGCTTCGGGACGCTTTATTTCAGCGGGAAAGTTCAGCCTATGTGAATGAACGTAATGAAGCAACGTGATGGATTCACAGCAATATATCGGAGAAGGGATGAGACCATGTGATATGGCTGATGGAAGGAGACCTTGGAACCGATATATACCACCGACAAGAGCTGGAGAGGACATTCTTATTCAGATTGAGAGGACATTCATACTCTTATTTTCACTCGTGAGCAGATTGTCACTTGTATTCGGACATTCTGATTCTGATTCTCACTCTTGGAAGACACTCTTACTACGATTCTACGTCTGCACATCGGAGAAGATTTTAACTTAGTTCACTTCGCATCTGAGTATATACTACTCAAAAGTTACTCTCATTGGAGGTAGTCAACGGGAGACCGGTTTTCACTAGTATAGGGGAGGAGAGCTTTTATTATGAATTTAGCTATGCTACTGTTCCGTAATACGGAAGAATACAAGTGTATTCTCTCCATGAACATAACCCATGGTGGTTTTGCATTTAAAATTAGGACTCATTACGACTTTATGTAAGGAGTACAGTAGGAAGTGTTAAGGACAGGAAATGTAGAAGTAGGACTGGAATCCAACAACAAAGAAGGCAGCCGGTACGAGATCCACACATCATCAGCTTCAAGACAACAGAGTCTACATATGGTGAGCTTATGGCATAAGTTACTGCAAGTCTTCGCGCAACAGTTGATTTTTAAAATTAATTTCATTCAATTTGTCTTTTGCTTCCGTAAGTTCAGATGTCGTTAAAACGCCGTTACGTCACGTTTTTCATCTTAATAAATAGCTGTTTTAATTTGTATTTTATGAAATGATTATTAATGATCCTTAAATTCTAAGTTAGTGTACTTAATGATTTGTGTTCCGTTCACCTCACCCCTGGGAGTTTTTTGAGTCTCATTACGTATTATTATTATTATTAATTATCTACTTTTGTTTTCAAGCCATAAGCTTGAAGACTGGCGCCCTTGGGATACTGTTTATGGAGAAACAATGACATATCATTTATTTATTTTAATATTAAAGTGACCCGCCACGTTGTAATTTTGTCATACATCTGTGGGCCAAGTGGGTACGTCACAATGAGCCTCATTAAGATTCAGTTTTCTAGCATATAATATTTATATTTCGGCATCGTCGAGCAAGAAATGCATTATGATACAGTTGTAGTTGCTAGGTTCAACTAACTCCACTATTTATCTTCAAGTATTAAAACTGTACACTCATCGCAATACTCATCACAGCTGCAATACATAATATACCAACATCCATTATATTCTGCAGAAAAATAAAACCGAATAACGTCAACTGTCGATACCGAAGTTCATAGTTGAAATTTTAAGTTCATACTAAAACAAATTTTCCCTTATTCGGTGTCCATAACATCACTCCCCAGCAGTAACAAAATGATGGTATATGGAACAATTGGAGGAGACAATCAATATAGAATACATTAATACTATAGATGTAGAAAACACTGGAGTATACAAATACATATATCACTGAATGTCTTGAACTGAAAATATGGAAATCATTGTTTTTAGTTTCATAATCCATAAACCGTTTTGGAAATATTACTTTTCTTCCTGATCTGGGGTTGTCTTCGTATTTAAGTTGGAGTTATACGGCACTGATTTATCCTTTGGTACGTTATCTGTATGACTTTGTTCCTTCTGTAGTAAATCAGTTTCCTAATCCGTTGTTGATAGTAGATAAGCTGCTTTGAGTCTGTCCGTTGATATGTTGCCTACTTTGCCTTTAATGCTGAGGACAAAGTATTTCTCACTTCTTTTTACAACGGCATATGGTCCATCATAGCAGGGTTCCAGTGGCTTTTCGATTTCTGTCACCGAGCTCGATAGCTGCGGTCGCTTAAGTGCGGCCAGTATCCAGTTTCCGGGAGATAGTAGGTTCGAACTCCACTGTCGGCAGCCCTAAAGATGGTTTTCCGTGATTTCCCATTTTCACACTAGGCAAATGCTGGGGCTGTACCTTAATTAAGGCCACGGCCGCTTCCTTCCAACTCCTAGGCCTTTCCTATCCCATCGTCGCCATAAGACCTATCTGTGTCGGTGCGACGTAAAGCCCCTAGCAAAAAAAAAAAAGAACTTCCTTTCCACTCCTAGCCCCTTCCTGTCCCATCGTCGCCATAAGACCTATCTGTGTCGGTGCGACGTAAAGCAACAAACAAAAAAAAGTAGCGATTCTGTCAAGTTCCGTAAAGAAATTAGAATTTGGCATAAGGTCTTTGGAAACGAAAACCGGTAATGTTATCGGATGTCTAGGTTTTATTAAAAACATTTTCTCTTGTGGTTTTGATGCAGATGATCCCTGTACACACTTTGTGGATGTTTCTTGAAGAATTCATCGAAGAATTCACCTGGTAAAATAATAGATTTTCTATTCACCCTTTGTGTCATTTAAGCGTTAGTAGTATCCTACATTCTTATCATGACGGGGTCACCGGTTGGTTACGTTTAGATAACTCCACTGTTTATCCTCATCAACTTATCACATTATCACAACTGCAGTATATGGCCTATAACATACGGCCATTCATTATACATCACATAGAAAACAAAACTGAATAATGTTAACTATTAATATTGAAATTTAGCCTACATTTGAAATTTTACAGAACATAACATAATTTCTCTTACTTGATGTCCACTACACCGTATTAAAAATTAAGGCAGTTTTCAAGTTCACTGAGGAATTAAGAGTAGGCCTATATATCCTGCACCCTTTCCTACCCCATCGTCGCCGTAACACCTATTCATGTCGGTGCGATGTAAAGCCAGTCGTAAAAGGTAACATAAAATTAAAATTATATTTACCTAGATGGCTAGGAGTGAGAAGGAAAAGACCGTGGCCTTAATTAAGGCACAGCCCCAGCATTTGCCTGGTGTGAATATTGGGAAACCACAGAGAACCATATTCAGGGCTGCCGACAGTGGGGTTCGAACCTACTATCTCCTGAATGTAAGCTCACTGCTGCGCGCCCCTAACCGTACGGCCAACTCGCCCGGTACGGGCAAAATCACCAGCCCCAAGCGTCAAAAGCTTATCGGGAGCGTTTCAAAGTTAAGGCGGCCGAGCGTGGTGAGGCGAGTTCCCGCCTATTGCAGTCGCAGGTGATCACAGGTGCTGCTCGAATGGTGGAGAGTGATGTGGATAATGATCACTCTGGTGATCATGAAGAGGCTCCGATACACCCATCCAAATTCCCACCGCTCTGCGTCGCACAAATAGATCTAACTTTCTCTCGTAATATCGACACTGATCTATTTCCATATGTATTTAACGGACCAATTGTTCATAGAGAAACATCATAGTGGTACAGCCCTGATAGGCCTTGGCCTTCCAAGCGGCCGCTTCTCAGCCCGAAGGTCTGCAGATTACGAGATGACGCGTCATCCGCGAAGAATCCTCTCACCCGTTTCTAGACCGGGGCCACTATCTCACAGTCGGGTAGCTCTTTAGTTGTTCTCACGTAGGCTGAATGACCTCGAACTAACCCTCAGACCTCTGACCTAGCCGGGAATCGAACTCTGGTCCTCTGAGTAAGATGCAGGGTCGCTATATATAAACCGTGGTGCCTGCAAATTTGGGTACACGAGTAATTTAATAAAATTTGGTGAAGATTCATTATTCATTATAGTGGTCACAAAAGTTCAAATGAATGCAAAATTTTAAAATTTTCTCTTTTTTCCCGATAAAACATCCGTTTTGAAATTTTCTGTACGAGGACATTAAAACACTAACAAAGCATAAATTTATGGTATAAATTAGCATAAATAAACCTTAATAAAAAACAATTATCCTTTTTGTATAAATAACACGACCTATTCCTGAGATTATGTCTATGTGAAGAGAAACATCGAAGTTTCCTCTCATGTAATAGGAATGTAATCTTTCCCATATTTGTACTAATACTGTACTTGCGTTTGAAATTACTTGCTTCTGATCGCCGAGTCGCTACCTACCAAGGTTATCAAGTCTTTAAACACGTCATGTGCATCGCAAGCCATAATACTGCAATAATTTTCTCTGTCTTGTCATCGGATGACGTTGCTACGTCTTGAAATCTAGTCAAGACTCTTACGAGACAGGTGGACTGAAAGGATGTCTTCTTAAGTGCGGCCAGTATCCAGTATTCGGGAGATAGTAGGTTCGAACCCCACTGTTGGCAGCCCTGAAAATAGTTTTCCGTGGTTTCCCATTTTCACACCAGGCAAATGCTGGGGCTGTACCTTAATTAATGCCACGGCCGCTTCCTTCCCAATCCTAGCCCTTTCCCGTCCCATCGTCGCCATAAGACCTATCTGTGTCGGTACGACGTAAAGCAAAAAAAAAAAAAAAAAGGATGTCTTTCTTACCTTTGTTACTCAGCAGTTAGGCAGTAAATGGACTGACTTAGTTCTCTTATATTCTAGCACGCTAATTTCCAGACGACAGGGCTGTGTTTGGAAGTTGCAATCTTGAACAATAGAGACGAGTGCCTAACCAGCAAATGAAGTATGGAACACAAGCTGCTTTACGTCCTTGATTTCCTGGATCTGGCACGGGAACGGAATTGACATTCGAGCTGGTTTTATCGGGGGCAGATCGCCAGTACCTCAACATCACGCAGACAGTTCATGGAGTAACGTGCCGTGGGTGGACGAGCATTGTGATGTTGAAGAATGGCACCACGGTACTGTCACATGAGGACGCAGGATGTTCGTGACTTACCGTTATGCCGTCAGAGTTCCCTCCATCACTACCAGCCGTGTCCTGAACTCATACCTGATGGGTCTACACACCATGACGCCAGGAGTAACACCGCTGTGCCTCTCCAAAACATTGGAGGAATAGGACCTCTCCCCAGGTCAACGCCATACTTGCCGACGATGGTCATCAGGGTAGTGCAGAACCGCGATGCAGAACAATGCGAGGCCGTTCATCAGAAATCCATGCTTCCCGGTCACGTCACCACTCCAAACGCAGCAGTATGTATTGTGCTGTTAATGACAGTCTACGCATGATACGGCAATTCCCTAGACCGGCTGCTGCTAGTTTCCGACCAATGGTACAGGATGACACAGAATATTTCTCAGAGGCCATTACTCGTTCTCGGATGGCAGGCGAAGATGTGAAGAGGTTGCGATGTGCTTGGTACACAATACGGCGATCCTCCCTTGTGCTGTTCAGACTTGGTCGACTGGAAACTTGACGAGCATGCCTGCCCTCACGTTTCCATGCAGTACAACATCGGGCCCCTGTCACATCGGAATGCCCCACAAATACGGATATTGCACGACTCGACCAGCCGGTGAAAAGGAGACCGACAGGGAGATCGCTTTCAAACTCCGTCAGGTGCTGATAACGTTGTCTCACGAGTACGCTACATCTCCGTGTCCTACATAGTGATCAAGTTATCATACACTATATGACGCTATTCACGCCTCGTTATATACACCACCAAGCCCAGTAACAACACTAAACACGAACAACACTAATGCACTCTGGTGGCCGTTCTACCTTTCACAGAGAATTGCAACTCCAATCACTTCCCTTACCCGCCGATGGCGTGTACGTGTATGAAGTTACATTGACATCCGACCATTTCTTCTGGGCGATTCAGTTTTTTTATCAGGTAGTGTACATCAACGAATTTTCGTTCTAAGTGATACATGCGCTGCCGGTTAGTATTTCTCCCCTCAACATTTTCACATAACGGCATTTTGAGGCGCAACGACGATAGTGTCGATAAGCAATCACGGTATATAATGGAATGGATAAAATCGAATTAGTTTGAACGTTTCTTAATGGAGTACTTCCAGTAGAGTACAGCATTTTGAGAAATGAACAGAAGTTTCGTCGAAAACGAATAATTTGTTTACATCACACGTTTCATTTTACAATGGCGAAAAATGAAAGTATCCTCCTATTCAATACATCATATATTCCGTCATTAGACGGAGTAAACAAGTTCAGACATGTTTCGGCTCGTTTGAGCCATCTTCAGTGAAAAAAAAATTAGGGGGGTTGGAATAATTTACATAATATGAGTTGAAAAAATGCTAAAAAACATAATGAAAGCGCAAATGAAAAAACAAACAAAAGAGAGCCTAGACGGAAACAAAATAGCACAAATATACAATATTTACATCAATATGCAGAGCAAAAAACAACTTATTGCAACAAAATTCAGTGAAACAGGAGTTAATTTGAAATAATAATTGATACTAAAAAACTGCGTTAACCTAAGAAACAAGGGAATGAGAAAACAAATGATGCAGATGGAAATGAATAATAGTAGCACATGGTGAGGTTGTGGACCTCATAGTTTACAAATTATTAGTTTATAAAAACGACAAAACAGTTTGAAATCGCTGTCAAAATCCTAGTGGAAACCCATCACATCAAAATGGTCAGGAGGAGAGCGGGAGCAAACATTTTGAGACAAACCAAGCCTGAATTAACCTGCAGGCGAAAAGCCTGTGATAAGGAGAAAAAAACACCTTAAATTTAAGGCTTCAGAAATAGCAGCATTCTTAATATCTTCTCAATCTAGCGGTTCCTTTTTTCATCATTGTTTCATAATGTTGGCTGGTGTTTTGCCTTATTATAGAGGGGTCGGAAGGGCTGCATATAAAAAATATGAGAAGCTGTGTCTGAACTTGTTTACTCCGTCTAATGACGGAATATATGATGTATTGAATAGGAGGATACTTTCATTTTTCGCCATTGTAAAGTGAAAACCGTCAATACGGAATGATTCTAATATCTCACACGTTTCATGTTAATGCTAGTCGCATACTTTGGGGTGATAACCGGAGTAGAAAGTGACATTCATAATGTTTCGTCCATATTGTGGTTGTATTCCACCTTGATACCTGCCATTCTTAGGCCTACATTACTGTTGATTGCAGTAAATCACTAAATATGCTTAACATCGCTGATATGGTACGCAAGTATCGGTAATTTCCAGAGATTTCTGGGCCAGTATGTGTTTAATGACCTGTTATACATTTTCTGTAATTCATTTCCACCAAGTGTTTATACAGTATGCTTTTGGAAGCATGTTAGTAAGCCTTGGACATAGTTTTCGCATTCAAGGCTGTTATACTAGAAATTACGTGTATTATTACGTAATTGAGTCGTTAATGAAAGGATCTGGCACGGACTGGGGTAGTTCTTCAATGGGAAATGAAGTGGCGCGCCATACCATGTGTGAAGCATATTGTTTGCTTTGTCCGTGCGGTCTGCTTTTGTTCTTGACGACGCTGGCCGTGCCATTGCCACCAACACACCAACGATGCTTGCTTGAACTCCCTCCTTTAACTAGTTAATGAGATTACTTGCAATAAACACATATATTTTAATTGGTCTGGACTCTACATTTGGGTAGATGAAAAGTCAGACCAGCGGAAATAATGTGGTATTGTAGCAAGAATACTACGAACTGAGTTCTAAAAACAACAGTAAGACCTCCAGTTTTCTACCTTACTCAAATATGCAGTGTTTATATAATTTATATTTACCTTGGTGCAGCATTTAATGAAATACGTGCGAAGACAATGAGGCATGTTCTTTCCCTTTTATTTTGATTCCTTCTCGTTTAGGCCATATAAAGATATGCTTTTTTCTGGCACGAAATGCAGGGTTAAACTAAACTTTCCTCAGATTATTCCCTCAATTTATATTAATAATAATAATAACAATAATAATAACAAGAGAACGGAAGAATAAACACAGCGAAAGGATGAAGAGGTCTTGGGAAGAGAAGAAAGCAAACTCATATTCCAAATAAGTTCAATAGCGCTCCTTATTTGGGCACAACGATGTGAAAAAAATAAAATAATCCTACAGTGAAAACCATACATTGAAAATGCAAAGATGCAGCCTCAAATGTGGTGTACACGTTGTGACAGGACGAATAGGATGCTGGATCACGATCTTCAGACCTTATATCGATCTGCATCATGAAACAGGTCAACGTAATCAACTTCAGCAATGCAATTTGACAACAAGCCATGTAATTTTGAAGAGCGGGGGAGGATCCCTTTGTCAGTAAATGATAGGGCATTAATGTTTAAATAACTGTTTTGGTTTCGCAGTAATTGGATGGGCTACAAAAAGGGTAAACACACCAGTTGTGTACAGTATTACTGACTGATTCACAGAGAAACTTTGTGCTGTTATTTATATCAATTTACTTCCACAATGAAAAAACATACGAGTTTCTAGAATTAATTTCACAGAAACAAATTAAGTCTCGCTTGTGTACTGTCCAAACACACTCCGGACAATATTGGTTCAAATATTGACGTCCTCTAATTTTCTAATGACTTCGTAATTTCATGCTTGACATATCGGGAAATGTTACTGGAATACCTTCCTCATGGACCAAGGATACATCTATGCAGATCGTAGCCTAACATGCATATAAATTAATTACGTGAGTTTTGGTATAATTTCTCCCATATAACTTTTTTTGCTAGTGGCTTTATGTCGCACCGACACAGATAGTTCTTAAGGAAACGATGGGATAGGAAAGGCCTAGGAGTTGGAAGGAAGCAGACGTAGCCTTTATTATTTTTTTTGCTAGGGGCTGTACGTCGCACCGACACAGATAGGTCTTATGGCGACGATGGGATAGGAAAGGCCTAGGAGTTGGAAGGAAGCGGCCGTGGCCTTCATTAAGGTACAGCCCCAGCATTTGCCTGGTGTGAAAATGGGAAACCACGGAAAACCATCTTCAGGGCTGCCGACAGTGGGACTCGAACCCACTATCTCCCGAATGCAAGGTCACATCCGCGTGCTCCTAATCGCACGGCCAACTCGCCCGGTCCCATATAACTAAAATTGTTGATATGTGTTTTCCAATGCTGGAGTCCTGACAGACTTAAAGGGATTGGAACAGACACACTTAAATGGCATGTATGCCAAATTTAATGGTAATAACCATTTGACCGGGATGAGTGGTTCAGACGGTTGAGGTGCTGGCCTTCTGACCCCCAACATGGCAGGTTCAATCCTTGCTTTGTCCTGTGGTATTTGAAGGTGCTTAAATAAGTCAGCCTCGTGTTGCTAGATTTACTGGCACGTAAAAGAACTCCTGCGGGACTAAATTCCGGCACCTCGGCGTCTCCGAAAACCGTCAAAAGTAGTTAGCGGGAGGTACAAAGTAATACCATAATAATAATAATAATAATAATAATAATAATAATAATAATAATAATAATACCGGGCGAGTTGGCCGTGCGCTTAGAGGCGCGCGGCTGTGAGCTTGCATCTGGGAGATAGTAGGTTCGAATCCCATTATCGGCAGCCCTGAAAATGGTTTTCCGTGGTTTCCCATTTTCACACCAGGCAAATGCTGGGGCTGTACCTTAATTAAGGCCACGGCCGCTTCCTTCCAACTCCTAGGCCTTTCCTATCCCATCGTCGCCATAAGACCTATTTGTGTCGGTGCGACGTAAAGCCCCTAGCAAATAATAATAATAATAATAATAATAATAATAATAATAATAATAATAATCATTTGGCTGTTAAGTCAACGATAGTGTTACAATTAACTGAGAAATAGCTGGACGGCTCGGAGTGGCTATCTGTTGAAGACGTAGGACGACCTTGTGTATGCACTGTAGAAATGTACCGATAGTTTCACTTTAAAGTTGCATAAAATACTTTATGCAGAAAATATGATTTTGACAGTATGAATGGGGTTTCACGCGCTACAAACTTATGTTAGTCACATGTATAGTACCAGTATATGAATATAATCATAGTATTAGGGTTTTAATTTTACTATATTTTTGCTAATGGAAAATAAATTATTACCTGTTGTAAAATCTTGGTGATCTGTACAGGGTGTTGCCAAACATGTGGAAAGTAATCGGGGAGGGGAGGAGGGGGTGGGGGGGTTGTATACCCGGAAAGAAAACAAAAAGGTCCTACGAACATATCGTCGTTGCACCTGCGAAAAACCCTGCGTGATAATCTTGTGGGAAAAATACTGACCCGTAATACATGTATCACCAAGAGAGAGAATCCTTTGGAATTAGTTGCACAATATTAAACCTTAAATGACAGAACCTTTTCGGCCAAAGTTCCAAGTTAAAATAGTTTACAGCTCGGTTGAGCGTGGTCCGATTCACTGCGGATTCGGGTTAAGCACGAAACAAGGTATGCCCCGGAAAAGTAATGAGTAATATGATTATTTTTTTAATGCAGTAAGGAAATTCATAGACGGATTCTGTATTACAATATTATATAACTGTTACAGACTCCGCGTTAAACAGAGCTTCTAGGGATGACTGGATGGAGTTTTAGAAACAGCGTGATGTCTATTCACAAAACTAACGGAACCTAATCAGTTGTCCAAGCTTTTGTGTACGATGGGGAAAATCAAGACGACCATCCCCCATCCTTAACGAAGTAGAGTTGTTATAAAATATCAAAGAAATTATGTTGAAACAGTGCTGATGGTTGTATTATTATTATTATTATTATTATTATTATTAAAATGAAACGATCGTATCAGAAATTACTTGTGCTGATACGACTGTATACGACTGAAATAATTATTCTGAAATTAAGAACTCGAGTGACAAGTAAATCCTTTTAGAATCTTTTAGGATATTTGTCCAGTGATTTCAACTGGAGGAGAGCACTTTTTATCGAATATTAAACAAACCTTACGCAAGAAACCGTATTTTTTATTTGCGTATTCTCTTTTTTTTTGCTAGTTGCTTTACGTCGCACCGATGGGACAGGAAAGGCCTAAGAGTGGGAAGGAAGCGGCCGTGGCCTTAATTAAGGTACAGCCCCAGCATTTGCCTGGCGTGAAAATGGGAAACCACGGAAAACCATTTTCAGGGCTGCCGACAGTGGGGTTCGAACCTACTATCTCTCGAATACTGGATACTGGCCGCACTTAAGCGACTGCAGCTATCGAGCTCGCTTTGCGTATTCTCGATATATTATTCGTTACCTGAAAAATATTTGAAGCTGTATCAACCTTAAAAATATTGTCTACCATAACGACAAGCAAAATACCGTTAGGTGACAAATGCTTCGTCGGTCACCGGAAAGTGGATTTAAAATCACATTATGAATGCATGATGCAATACTTAATAGTGTATTTCTGTAGGAACAGTCAAAGACTCGGTTTGTCACTTACTTTGAGAGTATGACCAACGTACTCACATGAGAGCAAAGTTTCGACACAGTCAACAATATAAATATTTTATATAATATAGAAGTGAATGAACGAAATAAGTGAGTAGTCTAAGCTGAAGGTAGAAAGTAAAACATATGATGTGAAATGAAATCACTCGGCTGCAGAAGGTTAAATAGTTTGTAAAAAGGAGCTGTCCTTCTCCGGTTCCAAATTGAGACAAATAATGGGATTCTCAGTGACGTGTCTCAGCCGGTAGCATGTTAAGATCCTTCCCCTGATTAGAGTTAAGAGAGAATGGTTGTATAATGTGCTTCCCTTTAAAATCTGTATCGTTCGGAGATTATAGGCTCGAATACTGACTCAATCACTTTGCTTACCTTTAGGTTCTCCGGCCACCATCAAGGAGTCACTACTTGCAGGCAAATACTAGGATAGTAGGTATCTGAAGTCTAGGAGTATATATTTAATTTCTAGGTTGAAATGGTGTCGTTACAGACACTACTATTTACAAATAACATGTTTTCGCAGACAAAGTTTGCAAGAAAGTTTGTAGTTTTTATGTGACTGTTCATATTATTATCAATGCCACGATACCTCCAGTTTTGCGTGGAATCCGAACTATAGGCACATGACCATTTTACTTCAAAAATACTACTTGCATTGTCCGGGATTGGAACTAGGGCCGCCTTGATGAGAAGCGGTGACTATACCATTCTGATATGCCATCCGCCGGCAGACAATTTCTTCTCAAATCAACAGGCTGGGCCGATTGGTCAAAGTTCTTTCAAATGAATAAACAAAAATATAGAAATACATTCGAACTTCGATATCTCGAAGTGCCTACGAAAGCAGAAAATATTTGAAGTTCTCAAAAATTTGGGGTATAGAAAAACGTACATTCTACTACGGCTCTACAAAAAATATCAGCTGTACTGTAATTTAGTTCCAAATTTTTGACACTGTTCTTTTTTTCTACGTATAATATTTTAATATTTTTTGATATACTATTAAGAGCTTAATTTTACCATAAGAAGTAATATTATCATTTTAGAATACTTCCAAATTCATATTATTGAAGAGATATGTAATATTCCTGCATTGTTTTCTGTATAGTCGTGTTCTGTCTACAACATTTTTTTGACAGTCGCAAAGTTCATACGGTTAGTCAAACAATACATTCTGACTAAAATGTAGTTTTTTAAATTTTTTAAAAGAGACTATTTAAGTTTCTCCTACAGAAACTAATTTTGTTTGAGGATAATCAAGTGCACATAGGTATAATGTTCAGCATATAGCCTACTTCGAGTTACAGAAAAAAGTTCACACCTGGCCTTGAAACATCTTTCGAGATATCGAAATATTCGAGTAATAGAAATTGGAGTTATCAAAAATATATAACACACAGATTATATAGGATTCCGTCCGGAAACGAAAATCCTTGGATATATAGAAAGTTCGTGTTATAGAAGTTTAAAGGTCGTTCTTTCACATTTCCAATTACTGTGTCTTACGATTCCTCACGCTGTTTCAGGTGGTTTCATTTCACTCAAACAGTAAGTGATAGGAGTGGATGACCATGATTTCTTGATTCCAAATATGATTAATAATAATAATAATAATAATAATAATAATAATAATAATAATAATAATAATAATAATAATGGTCCTTGTCAAAAATTATAGATTTGCACTTGGATATCATATATCTAAATTTGAAGCGAAAGGAAAATCCCGGGGTGACTTTGTGGTAAATCTCGTCAGTGTGTTCTCTCGGACGTGACGTGTCAGACGGAAGCGATCGTTAAACCCAATATTCAGTCGCCTTGCTGGAGCGTAGCAGGCTTCTCCAGGGGTAACAAGCATACGGCAGGCTTAGAGCTAATGAACTGGGCTAGTCCTAAGAGCAGGAAGTCATCCGTTAATTAGGAAGAGATCTTTACATTATTTTTAATTAAGCTTGAAAGTCTGGTGCATTATCGGACCGCCTCAGCAAGTACAGAAACTCTCACTTTGCTTATTTTGTTCGCTGATATGTTTGTTCAAATCTTACTGTAGATAGAACCTGAAATGTTGCCAGGAAAACGCAACTAATTATGACACAACAGGTGTAGTTTTCTTTGGAACTCGGTGATTTAGCTACACAGTACTTGATATATAGCGGTTAGCTTGCATTCGGGAGATGGTGGCTTCGAACCTCATTATCGGCAGCTCTGAAGACAATCTCCCGTAGTTTCCCCAAGTCCACACCAGAAAAATGCTTAAGTTATAGCTTAATAAGAGGGCATGCCTCCTTCCCTTCCAATCCTACCCTTTTCCATCCTTGCGTGGCCGAGAAACTTGTGTGTCAGTGTGACGTTAAAGCACTAAGAAAAGAAGAAAATGCCCCCTTCCCACGCTTATATCATCGTCCCCCTAAGATCCGAGACGGTGCGACGCTAAGCCACAGCAAAAAATAAAATTCCTGCACCATTTCTGGATAATGTTGTGAATAATGTTTAGTCAACAGGCTCTAAAGTGATGCTCTCTGTAATATACAGGGTGAAGCGTAATTCGCGCACTCGGGCGTCGCAGCGCGACTCCTCACATGCCAGCAATAAAAAAATGTCTGTTACAAATTTTCGTCTTGCGAGTATATCCGGTAGAAAACGGACTTTAAAGAGTAGCAATCTGGCAACACTGTAACCACATGTAGGGTAACTACCGCTGTCAGCACGTTCTCGCCGTTCTGTACAGTTGGTGCAGTGGGTAGAGTTTTTGGTTGGCATGCAGGAGGTCGATGGTTCGATCCTGGGTTGAGGCGCGTTTTTATTTGCTAATTTCCATCTGACATTACCTACTGTAATACAGTAAGACACCGTTTCTGAGGTCACATGTATCCTACATTTACAACATTTTGTAACGCTGAAACAACAAATACCTGGTTAGACTAATAAGAAATAGACAGCTGAAACAAACGGGTTTCACATCTAGTAGATGAAGTGGTGCGAATAAATTCACGCCCACGACGTGGAACGGGCGCCTTTCAAAGCTGACCAATGAAGACGATTGTTTGTCCATTTCTAGGATCGTATTATGTAAGTGCAAATGGTTTCTATAGGACCCGCTGCAATCGCTGTTGACGATTAAGATGCCAGATACCATACCACCTGAACTACGTTTACGAAATAAAAAATACACGCCTCAACCCAGGATCGACCATTCGACCTCCTGCACGCTAACCCAAAGTTCTATCCACTGCACCAACTGTACAGTACGACTAACTTCTGCTGACAGAGGTAGTTACCCTACATGTGGTTACAATGTTGCCAGATTGCTACTCTTCAACGTCTTTTTTCTACCGGATATACTCGCAAGACGAAATTTTGTAACAGACATTTTTTTATTGCTGGCATGTGAGGAGTCGCGCTGCGACGCCCGAGTGCGCGAATTACGCTTCACCCTGTATATAGATTTTAATACGGGGATACACTGGTGGGTATCCAAGCAGAAAAAATGGTCAGTTTTCAGTTTTTGACATTTTTACACTGCCCTATCTGATCCTTTTAGCTGTGCTGTATTCACTTGTGATATCCATTAAGTCGTAAAGAGTTCATTTTTTTTTGCTAGGGGCTTTACGTCGCACCGACACAGATAGGTCTTATGGCGACGATGGGATAGGAAAGGCCTAGGAGTTGGAAGGAAGCGGCCGTGGCCTTAATTAAGGTACAGCCCCAGCATTTGCCTGGTGTGAAAATGGGAAACCACGGAAAACCATTTTCAGGGCTGCCGATAGTGGGATTCGAACCTACTATCTCCCGGATGCAAGCTCACAGCCGCGTGCCTCTACACGCACGGCAGAGTTCATTTTTGTTACCGAAATTTTTAATACTCATTTTCTTCCTAAGTTCAAAAGGAGATTTTTATTCAGGTAAAATACATTAATCCAATTCGGTTACAGTAAGGAAGCGGACCTTTTCCATTGCACTGGTAGTGGTTCTTAAAAGTCATTAAGGTTCGAGGAACGAGATAACGTACGAAAATACTGCTTTCTTATACTATTACTCAAAATAAAAAAAACATTGAATAGTGCACAATACACGAGTACGACAGCGCATGCCAACCATGTTAATACGGCAACTGAAGAGTGATGACTTCAAGCATAGCGATAGAGAGGGAGACAGGGAATTAGTATTCAAAATTTTCGCTGTTGCGTATGCACGGAAAATAGAATTAATTAACAATTCTAGGAATAATAGATCTTTCATGACGTCATAATTGTAATTACACATGTTTTTAAACACATCAGTTGCGAATTAACATTTATTTACTTCATAAATTGAGTTATATTAAAAGTAGCTGTATATAGGTGAATACAGCTGGTGTGTTGTTGTGTACTATTGGTACTATTGTCAGTACTGTTTTATACATGTCCGTTTGTCACCTCTTCAAATTTTGAAGCTCTGATAGTTCAAACGTCCGGCTCCATGACTAAATGGTTAGCGTCTTGGCCTTTGTTCACAGGGGTCCTGGGTTCGAATTTTAACCAAAATTGGTTAATTCGGCTGGCAATTGCAAATATCGAACTTGTTTCTGGAGTTACTTTAACGCTACTTTCGATCTGCTTGGAGTGGTATATGGACCTTTTCCTGCCCTTAAAAAGTACAAATTATTCTTCTGCGTTTGAGTTCTTGATCTTGGAATCCGGAGGTTGAGACTCCACCATTAATGTACAGAGTAAGCTTGTAGTGATTACTCAGTCTTCTGGTGTTGTCTAAGAACAAAAATCGCCACAGCCTTTACAACTAATGATGAAGTAATTTATTATTCACACTGAATCAGAATGGTAAATTATCCTATATATACCTAAGGATGGGTAATAAAGGCTCTTTATTACGTGTAAATAACTGAATTTCCTCTATAAAAATATCAGATGACTTCCTTTCCTTGTAGCTTGTTCCTTGATGAACCTGGAACATAAAAGCAAGCTGTTCATAGCTAAATGGGGTCGTAAGACCTGCCCTTGTATGTGAGTGTATCTTTTTTTGACATTTCAATAAATCGATGTATTCTCTGAGTACAATAGATTCTTTCTTTAAGAAGATTTTCCTCAGACATCATTCACCTACTGAGTTTATTGGTGAATTATACAAATTTAGATCAGTAATGAGTTTTGGTGCGACAGAAGATGTCGCCTGGCTGAGGTGTTAAAGGCGCGTGCTCGATTCACCCGGGAGGACATAGGTTTGATTCTCTGTCAGGACGAAAAGTTTCGAAAGAACATTTCCACTTATGGAGGGTCTTATAGCCTTCAATTCACTCAGACTACATTTCCTGGGGACAAAGGCGTCTGGGAATAGAGCTAACCACTCTATCTCACATAGTGCCTTTACCTTCTACTCCTCCAAGAGCCTTAATGGCCTATACAGAGAAGGTTTTCTTTGCTTTGTTAATTTTTTAAATAATGATTCTATTGGATGTACGTCCCACTGACTTTTTTACAGTTGCCATTGAGACTCAAAAGTGCTTGAATTTTGTTCCACAGAATTCATTTATATGCTGGTAATTTATCAACACGATGTTAGCGTATTTTAATACTTAAAAATACCATCAGACTGAGCCAGGATCGAATCCACCAACTTGGGCTCAGAAATCCCTCTACCATCTGAACCATTCAGCTCCAAACCGAACCAAACCCCATGGCGCAACAGCTCCGAAGGCTACCAAAAGACCGCTGCTCAGCCCAAAGAAGTGTCGTGTGATCGGCACGATGAATTCTCTCGGCCATTATTCTGGCTTTCTGGACCGGTGACGCTATCTCACTGTCAGATATCTCTTTAACTGTAATCACGTAGGCTGAGTGGACCTCGAAGTCAGCCCCAAGATCCCGGTAAACCCCGGACGTGGCCTGGAATCGAACCCGGGGTCTCCGGGCGAAAGGCAGGCTCGCTACGCCTACACCGCGGGGCCGGTTAACCACTCATCTCAACTCTTTAAAATTAGTCTCTTAAATTCTAAATTGAACCTACAATCCCAGATGTCAAGTAATTGAAGAAACAAAGTTAACTGATAAGAATTTACATATTTAACAGTGAAATAAATTGCAGCTGGATTAATGAATTCCAATAATCTGGTTTTATCAAAGAGGGATGTTGATGACACTGAATTTTTCACGTGATAAAAACTAAATTATTATTCAAAACTTTAATTTATTATTAATTTTAGTAGCTTTATTATACTGTAGTTTGAACATAATTAGTTGAGAAAGAACTTTCGTCCACTTCCTTCCTCTCTGCTACATTTCTCCAGTTCCAATTCACTGTCTCTTTCTCTGGCAGCTATTTGAGTGTCATATATCGCCTTAACGTTCTTCAAGGAGTTCTTCCTGCGGGAAATTGCTTTTGCATTTAATTAGAAGCGCAGCTCATGTGCAAGAAGGAAATCCCCCTTTTCTTTCGCAACGCCACGTTCGCTTTTTTGTCATCCTGCGGAGCGTGAAATAATTATTATGTAGTGACGGAATTTGAAGTTAATACTATTAGCATTAATTTGTTCTCAGAGATTACATTTAGAAGGAAGATAGTGTTTTCATATCCATAATTTAGTTTTGGGTTAGTTTATCTGCTTCTCTCTGGAAACTCAAAGAGTGTGAAAGGGTTGACTGACGGAGGAGGAATTTCCACGAGACAGTAATAGAGCACACTTTAGATAAAAACAAACTTCGTCTTCTTCTTGCAGTAGCTTAGGTGTTTGTTTTTCCACTGCGACTTGAAGCCCAGTGGATCCTATGGTGGAATTTTCATCTGAAAAGGTACATAGGGCCAGAGAGGCATCCGATCTTACATAAACCCTCTGCAAAAATTAACATTAGCCAGAGTGGCTCTAATCACCCAAGTGATAGGCTGAACAAATTATTATTATTATTATTATTATTATTATTATTATTATTATTATTATTATTATTATTATTATTATTATTATTTGATGAATATTTTGTTGGTTTCTTTGAGTAAATTTTAAGGTTTTCATCACTTTCGGATATTGAAAGCGAAGTTATGAACCATCAGATCTTCTAACACCATCTAGATCCCTAGTGAAAAAATGTCTGAGAGGGAAAATATGAAGGATTGAGTCGGATGAAAATAAGCACAATAAGTGAAATCAAAACTGGATATATCACTTTTACTGTGATATTTTAGCATGTTCTATAATTTGAATGTCCATGGGAATGCCACTGTGGAGAAATGTATCTGTATCCATAGTGAAAATATCGAGCGAGTGGTTGCTGTTTCGGGCACATAGCTGCAAGCTGGAGTTCGGGAGATAGTGGATTCGACCGTCGACTGCTCTGAATATGGTTTTCCATGGTTTCCCATTTTCACACCAGGTAAATGTTTGGGCTGTACCTTAATTAATGTTTGCCTGCTATATTCCCAGTTCTAGACTTTTAACTTCTAAGTATTAGTGCCCTGCATGCAAATAGGAAACCACTGAGAACTGTATTCAGGAATTCGTATCGTGGGGTTCGAATCCACAGTATCCCAAATACAAGCTCACAGTAACGCGAGTGGTTTTTTTGACAGCCGTAAATTGTACAGGTTATTATTTGCAGTTTAATTGGAAAGTACTGCTTACTTCCTAACCGTTTTGAAAAATAACGTTCGGTTAAGGAATATTGAACCAGTTTACATATTCGCATTTCATTACTTACATTATCTCTTGACCTTTTCATGATTAATTGTAAATTAATTATCCTTCCCTTCACTCCTTTTGCCATCTCCTAAGTCCTCATCACTTGATATTAATTTGATCGAGTGTAGAATTTCTTTATATAGAGACCTCCTGTTATATTCTTCCTTGTATTGTAAAATATGTATACATGCTTCATATCTCAGAAGCGCCGCGCTCTGTCGTCGTCCTCCTTTATTGCGTGGCTTGTCTCAGCAACACAATAAACCGGGCAGGCGCTCGAAGTGGATGAGCCGTGCCTGCCAGCAAGGGACCTCTTCATATGTTAAGTTTCTACCCCGTCTTAAGCGTACATGACTTTACGATAAGTGGCTTGTCTTTTCTGAGCATGCAGTAACGAGAAATGTATTATTTACGAGAAAATCACTTGTCCCCTACGCTCAGTATTGGTAAAACTATTACAGTAAATAAGTTCGTGGACTGGCGCCTACAGTGTAGGCAACACAGCCTACACCCATACTCTATAAAGTATTTGCTTTTGCTTACAGTGTAGGCAACACAGTGTACACCTCTGTATGTATTACAGTCAATAAGTTCGTGGACTGGCGCTAACAATTCAAGGACCACGTAGTCTTTTGAACCGACTTTTCGCATCTTTTTCCCGTCGTGGTGATCTAGCTATTTCGACTTAATCGTCTCAAAATTTCGCAATCGGTTTCCCTAAATTTTGGCAGAACTTGAAATTTGCCCTTGGTCAAACTACGACATTCGCTGCTGATATTCAGCTGACCTTCACGTAATTGACTCTTGCTGAGACTAGCGGAGAACTGTCACGGCAACATCCTGTGGTGCAAACTCTACGCTGCACTAGACGGCCGGTCCACGAACTTAATGACTCTACTACGTATTTCGCCATCTCAGTCTATGAAACATAACAGGATTTTTAGCAT